>NC_135712.1:66105643-67305643 GCF_964656455.1 Halichoerus grypus
CTTAGTTTTTATATGTTGTATTTTCATTATAATCAAGTTTAAAATACTTTTTAATTTCCTTTGTGATTTCTTCCTTGACCTATAGGTTGTTTATGAATGTATCACTTAATTTTAAAGTATTTGAAGATAGTCTATGTTACCCTTTTGTCATTAATGTCTACTTTAATCCCACTGTGGTCAGAGAATATATTTATAATAAAATGAAATCCTACAAAACTTTTTGAGGCTTGTTCTATAAGCCAGCATGTAGTCCAGGTCAATTTTGGTAAATAGTGCAATGCACACTTAAAAAAATATGCATTCTGTCATTGTCAGAGGCAAGTTCCTTATTTGTCACAGCAAATGGCTCCTGCTATGATTGTAGATTTGTCTACTTCTGTCTAATTTTGCTTTATATATTTTGAAACTATGTTGTGGGTGCATATAGACTTAAAAGTTTTATATCATCTGTGGTGAATTGATTTTATTATTATTATGTCATGTCCCTCTTTATCTCTACTAAAGCTTATTGCCTTAAAATCTACTGTATTGAATATTAATATAGCTAAATCTGTTTTCTTTTAGTTAATATTTGCATGGGATAAATTTTTCCATCTTTTTACTTTCCATCTTTCTTTGGTTTTACCCTTAAGGTATGTCCCTTATAGGCACCATATGTTTAAAAAAATCCAGTGCAAGTCTTCCAATTGGAATTTTTAATCTGTTTATATTTAATACAATCATTGGTATATTTAAGTTTTATCTACCATCTTTTTTTTCTATTTTTTCTATTTTCTATTCAACTAGCCTATACTATATCTCTTTTGCTTTCCTTTTCTGCTTTCTTTTTAATCGACTATTTTTGTTCCATTTTCCCCACTATTAGCTTTTACTGGTTATACATTCTTTTATTTTTTTTTTATCTAGTGATTATCTTTGGGATCATTACATATACCCTGGGCTTCTTACAGTAAATATACATGATTAATGTAACCACTACCATGGCAGTTCTTTTATTTTAGAACACTGTAATTTCATTTACTCTCTTCTACCTTTTGTGTTATTGTTTTTATGAATTTTAATTCTATATACATGTTGGATCCCACAAGATAATATTATTGTTTGATACACTCAATATTCATTTAGATTTATTTACATATTTACTCTTTCTATTTTCATTCCTTCCTTCATTTCCATGCTTTTATCTGGGATCATTTCCCTTCTTCCTGAAGAACTCTCTTCGGTTGCTCTTTAGTGCAACTCTTCTGGGAATGTATTCTCAGTTTTTGCTAATTGAAAAAAAAAAATTCTCCTCTATTTTTGAAGAATATTATTGCTGTTGTGTTTTGAGGGTTCACATTTCTAGATTAGTGGTTATTTTCTTTCACATCTTATATTCTGGCTTCCATTATTCTGTTAAAAAGTCAGCACCAAATCAATTAAGAATTGAAGGGAATATTTTCCCCCCTCTGGCTGCTATAAATTTCTTTTTACTTTGGTTTTTATTAGTGTTACTATGATGTGCCATGATGTGATTTTCTTTATATTCATCCTGCTTGGAGTTTGCAGGGCTTCCTGAATTCGTGACTTGATGTCTTTCATCAGTTTTGGAAAAAAAAAAAATAGCCATTATCTCTTCAAATATTGCCTCTGTCCTATCTATTTCTCTGTCTGTCTTTGTGTCTGTTTCTGTCTCTTTCTCTCCCTCTCTCCTTGTCCCATTCCCTCTTCTTCCTTCTTCTTCCTGTCTCTTTTTCTCCCCTTCTGGGACTCTAATTACATGAAACTAGAATATTTCATGCTATTCTTTTTGTTTCTTCTGTTATTTTCTATATTTTGAAATTCTTTTTCCTCTCTGTGATAAGAGCTACTACTGAAGGAAACTGACCTGACTTGGAGCACCTCAGAAAAGTTCTATGCCTTGGCATTGTTGAAAAAAACATCAACCAGCGCAATATGGTCATGATCAGCATTACAGCTGCCTAGGACCACACTACAGGCTGAGGCAACAAGAGATCAGCAAAATATTTAAAAGGAGAGCTGGGGAAGAAGAGAGCCATAGGGAGCTTTCAGAATGCCCATTCCATTGTTTATTCTTTCCCAAATTCTCAAGCCTCATTCTGTTATCATTTCCTTTCTGTTTAGAGAATTTCCTTTAGCCATTCTTACTGGTAGGTCTGCTGGTGACAAATATTCTTAGTTTTCTTCTTTTGAGAATGCCTTTATTTTCCCTTCATTCCTGAAGTATATTTTTCCTAGATATAGAAATAGGGTTAACAGTTCTTCTCTTTCAGCACTTGGAAACTGTTGTGCCAGTTCCTTTTGGCCTCCATA
The DNA here is from genome assembly GCF_964656455.1 of Halichoerus grypus. Taxonomy (NCBI): domain Eukaryota; kingdom Metazoa; phylum Chordata; class Mammalia; order Carnivora; family Phocidae; genus Halichoerus; species Halichoerus grypus. The sequence goes on from NC_135712.1 coordinate 66,107,957, forward strand.
GTTCCAGATAAAAATTTGCTGTCTAGGACATGGGGATTGTCCTGGGCAGAATCACTTTGTATAGTCAATAAATGGTTTAATACATCAAAAAAAAATTGCTGCCATCTGAACCATTTTTCTATTATAGACAGTGCATAATTTCTCTGTAACTGCTTTCAAGATTTTTATTCATTTCTGGTTTTTTTGATGTTTCATTATGATGTGCTGTGGCTTGGATTTTTTTCCTTTTGGTTTCTTCTTTTTGTGGTTTCTAACCTTTCTTTCACCAAATTTGGAAATTTTACAGCCTTTGTATATTTCTTTGAATGTTTTTCCAGTCTCATTCTTTCTCTTGTGTTTCTGGGACTCTGATGGCATGAATGTTAGTTATTTTGTTATTGTGCCATAGGCCTCTGATGCTCTGTTCATTTGTTGTTATTCAAATTGTATAGCTTCTCTTAATCTGTTCCTTTATTAATCTTTTTTCCTCTGTCATCTCTAATCTACTATTGAGCACATCCAGTGAGTTTTCTTTCATTTATTATAATTTTCAGTTTTACAATTTCTCTTTGGTTCTTTTTTTTTTTTTTTTAAGATTTTATTTATTTATTTGACAGAGAGAGACACAGTGAGAGAGGGAACACAAGCAGGGGGAGCGGGAGAGGGAGAAGCAGGCTTCCCGCGGAGCAGGGAGCCCAATGCGGGGCTCGATCCCAGGACCCTGGGATCATGACCTGAGCCGAAGGCAGATGCTTAACAACTGAGCCATCCAGGCACCCCTCTTTGGTTCTTTTTTCATAGCTTTATTTCTTTGCTAAGACTTTCTAGTTTTTTTTTCATTTGTCTCAAGAGCATAATTGCTAGTTGAAACATTTTTATGATTGCTGCTTTACAGTCCTTGTCAGATAATTCCAATATCTGAGTCATCCCGCTGACATCTGCTAATTGTCTTTTTTCACTCAAGTTGTAATTGGTTGAGGAATGAAAGTTCAACTTCCTGCTCAGTTCCACAGACACTGTAGTGGAGGAGACAGTTTTTCCATTAGTGTTTGGCTGAAGTAGGATGGGTATTGTCAAAATGTTTCATGTTCTGCTACATTGTTCTTTTTCCAGTTCTTTGGCGAGGGGGGACAGCCATTATGGAGTACATTTTTGGCTGCACCTGTTGGTAGTTTCAGCTAAAGCCTTCTCCACCCCCCTGTACCAGATATATAGAAAATAAAAAGAAACCCAGGGAATTACCAAGTCAAATCAGGAGCAAGAGTCCTGCATGGCAAAAAAAAAAAAAAGAAAAAGTTACAAAATTGCACTAATGTTTATTAGCAAAAACCTGGCAGAATATACATAGAACTGAATTATGAGGGGACTGCATCAGGGGTGGAGGAAGATAAATTTCAGTTAGGCTGGAATTATTATATAGGTGCACTTACCAGAGACTCTGGAATCAATGTGCTATCACATACAGTTGACAAAGTTCTAATTACTTTCTCTTTGTTGTTTGTAGACTGAAAATTGGATTCACTTCTGGCTTTGCTGAGTTGAGATGCCAGAAATCCTCTGTAGAGGAAGGAATTAAAGATTTATTAGAGAGTGGGGTGCCTGGATGGCTCAGTTAGTTGGGCATCTGACTCTTAGTTTCAGCTCAGGTCGTGGTCTCAGGGTCATGGGATTGAGCTCTGCACCAGGCTCCTGGGCAGTGGCAGTACTGGAGATTCTCTCCCTCTTCATCGGCCCCCTTCCCCCCACCCCCCTCACATGCTCTGTCTCTCTCTGTCTCCCTCTCTCTCTCTGAGATAAATGAATGAATCTTTAAAAGAAAAAAAGATTTAGGGAGATAACAGCATAGAGTGGATCTGTCATGTATTACCTACTCAGCCATCCCAGCCCTAAGGACATGCCTGTCACAAATAACATGGAGAAATGCATTAATGAAGGTAGTACCAACATATTTGAAAAGCACCGTAGTGGCTGTCTTCTGTAGGTCAGAGACGAAGGTGGCAAATACCGATATTGAAATGGGTTCTATGATTTCAGTAAGGTATATGATATCTCAGGGTGGCAGAGACTAGTAAGTAGCACGAAATTATCAGAAACAACTTGGGCTGGTTACTTTAGTAGACAGAAGAGCTGGTGGGGCAATTATAATGGTTTGACTCACAGGGATATTTGGAATTAAATAAATGATCATAGGGTCCCCAGTGCTGAAATAGGAAGGTCATCATGTTTACCTAGGTAAAGAAAACTCGATGGAGTAAAGGCCCTTTGGTGAGCATTTATATAGGACACAAACATTCTAATACTCTGAATTCATTCTGAGAGATCCCTTCACATACCTTTTTCTACAGACCAACTTGTTATCAATTTTCATATCATTCCTTTCATGTCCCTGACTGCTGCCAAATCATTAGCCTCTATCCATGTATTACTATAGAGCTGCTCCTTAGGCCAGCTTTCATTTGGGCCAAATGGGCAACGAGATGTCATGTTTAGGATTCTGCCCACTGAATGGAATTACCTTTCCTTTTTTGCAGGGCCACGAACTTGGTGGGGCTGCTGCATTGCAGAAGTCATCACCAACTGTCATACAAAACCATCTACAAAATAGGCTCAGATTTCTTCTGGCCATAGAGAGCACTGCATGTGGCTTAAGCCAAGAATGAGAGCAGGATGGCAGTGCAATGGGAATAGACACACCAGGATTAAGAGCCACCTGCTCATCCAATTTACACTTGCTCAAGCTGAGTCCCAAATATAGCACATGATAAAGGAGTATTGCTTGACATGACTGATTCTATGGCTTGGTAGATAAAACATTCAATTCATGTGGGGCAACTGGTGTTCCATAGTCAAATGAGTATTCAGTCTCTACCACAGCCCAGTAGCAAGCCAAGAACTATATCTCAAAATGAGGATAATTACTATTTAAAACAGGCATGATTTTGCTCCAAAACCCTATGGGCCTCTATGCTGAACCTCCTCTCAGAGCTTCCAGAGACCATAGCACATTTGATCATGGATATTTTAAAAACCACTGGGCTCACTGGTCATAAAGAGGGTGACCATATAATCTATCATCCAAACTAGGACAGTCTTGAAAGTGAAAGTAGGCACTAGTAATAAATACACTGGGACAATAGGCATAAATTTAAACTATCCTGAGATATGTCATTCAGTCATAGCAGCCAAGTGATTAATTTGTTTGCTTTGCATCCTTGACCAGCCAGAGTGCACACTGAAAGGAATTCAGGAAATTTTGACAGAGAGCTCTCAATTCTAAAATATCCTGGATTAGTGGATTAGGTCATTGAATTTCAAGGTAAGGTATCTTCAAGTATCCAGGCAGAAAAAAAGTAAATATTTAGTCAGTTCTCAAACATTAGTATGCATGAGAAACATCTCATAGTTTGTTAAAACAGTCCTGGACTCTATACCCAAAGTTCCTAATTCAGTAGCCATAAAATGGGGTCTGATAATTTGCATTTTAACAAATTCCCATGTGATGTTGATGCTGCTGATCCGGTACCATATTTTAAGAGCCATTGATCTACAGAGAAGAGAAAAAATATCCCCACAGACCGTCCTCAGTCTTTTCCACATCAGAATTCAATACCAAAATATAATGGGGCAACTGCTACAATATTCTAAAGAAAAATTAGACCAAGATGTGGTTGAAATTGTAGGGACCTGACAGCTTTCATAAACATGAACGAACAAGTAAAATTGCCTTTATGAGAACCTCTTGCAAAAGCTATGCAATAATGAAGTCCTGATAAGAAAAGATGAATAAAAATAACGGGAATGGAGAAGTTGCATTAAATATAAAACCAATACTAATTATGAGAATTATGATTGTAAAATAAATGTTATAACTGATAAAATATACATTTATGTAAACAAACATATCTCATCTATAAGAAATATGTAAATTTGAAGGTTCCTTTTTTTTTTTTAAGATTTTATTTATTTATTTGACAGAGAGAGACACAGTGACAGAGGGAACACAAGCAGGGGGAATGGGAGAGGGAGAAGCAGGCTTCCTGCTGAGCAGGGAGCCGGATGCGGGGCTTGATCCCAGGACCCTGGGAACATAACCTGAGCTGAAGGCAGACGCTTAATGACTAAGCCACCCAGGCGCCCCTTGAGTTTCTTTTTTTTAAGATTTTATTTATTAGAGAGCTTGAGCGGTGTGTGTGGGGGGGTGCTGACTAGTTCATATCTTGATGTAGTTGAACTTAAAATGAACTCTCTCCTCCATGATATTGAGACAGGAACTGCTTTTGATTTTTAAGATGCCTGTATCTTTGTATCCTTTTTGTAGAAGTTGAAAAATAACCTTGAATAAAAATTATATCTTCTTTGGGTTTTTAAAAATAAATATAATTGGGAACTATGTTACTTTGACAAAAAAACTAAATCAAGAGTTGAGCAGAGATTACAGGGAATGTGAGAATGGCTAGCATTTGAAACCTGGGGTTTTAAAACACAATGACTCCAACTACTCAACATTTTCCTTTGTCTTTTTTCATAATACAGGAGGGCTCTTTTCAAAAATAAGATCTCTTCAAGTGAAATATTTGAAGTTTAACGATTCTTCCAGTTTTGCTTCAATTTCCCTTTTTCTGATAGAAAAGAAAAAATTTTTAAATTAAAACTAGCATTCATATGAACACATTTTAAAAGGATTTTTTATCACTCATTATATATCAGAGAACACATTTTGTAATGATGTTTGACCTACTATACTTAAGATTTTTATTAAGGTATAGTACATATCATAGAATTCACCCATTATAGGCAATACAGTTTCATGATTTTTAGTAAGTTTACAAAGTTGTGCAACCATCACCATAATCCAATTTTAGAACATTTCCATCACCCCAAAAAGAAACCTCTTGTCCATATGCAGTCAATTCCTGTTCCAACCCCAGTCCTAGGCAACCACTAACTTACTTACTGTCTATATAGATTTGCCTTTTCTGGACATCTCATATAAATGGAATCATATGATTTGTAGTCTTTTGTATCTGGCTTCTTTCACTTAGCATAATATTTTTGAAGTTCAAACATGTAATATGTATCAGTACTTTGTTTTTCTCTGTTACTGAATAGAATTCCATTGTATGGCTATACCACATTTTGTTCATCTGTTCACCAGTTGATGGAAATTTCTACTTTTTTTGTTATAAATAAGGCTTCTATGAACATTCATATATGTTTTTATGTAGATAATTTCCCTTGGGTAATAACAAGAAGTGGAATTTCTGTGTTGTATGGTAAATTTATGTCTAATATACATTTTTTAATTGCCAAAATGCTTTCAAAGCAGCCACACCCTTTCACATTTCCATCAGCAACTATAAAGATTTCCATTTCTCCACATCTATGCTACCACTTACTATTGCCTGTCTCTTATTATCGTCATTCTAGTGGGTTTGAAGTGGTGTCTCATTGTGGTTTTAATTTGTATTTTCCTTTTTTTTTTTTTTAAGATTTTATTTATTTATTTGACAGAGAGAGACACAGCGAGAGAGGGAACACAAGCAGGGGGAGTGGGAGAGGGAGAAGCAGGCTTCCCGCGGAGCAGGGAGCCTGATTCAGGGCTCGATCCCAGGACCCTGGGATCATGCCCTGAGCCGGAGGCAGACACCAAACAACTGACCCACCAGGCGCCCCTTAATTTGTATTTTCCTAATGACAACAATATTATATAGAACATCTTTTCATGTGTTCATTAGCCATCTTTATGTTTTCCTTTGTGAAATCTCTATTCAAATCTTGTCTATTTTTTAAAAATGTTGTTTTTCTTATTGGGTTGTATGATTTCTTTATAGATTATGGTTAGAAGTATTTTTATCAAGGATTTGTGAGTATATTCTCTAAGTTTGTGGTTTGTATTTCTATTTCCTTAATGGTGTCTTTTGAAGTCAAAATTAAATTTTGATGAAGTCTAATTTATAATTTTTTTAAGGATTATGCTATTGGTGTCAGATCTAAGAACTCTTAATCCAAGGACACAAAGGTTTTCTTCTTTTTCTCTAAATGTTTTACAGTTTTAACTCTTACATTTAGACTATTATCCATTTTGAATTATTTGCTTATGTATGAAGGGTCTAAGTCCATCTTTTTACATGTAGCTATCCAAATGACCTAGCACCATTTGTAGAAAAGACAATCCTTCCCTCACTGTTGCCTAAACAGCTTTGTAAAAAGTAAAAAATCAATTTACCATAAATGTAAAGATTTATTTCTGGACTCTCAACTCTGTTCCACTGATCAATATGTCTATACTATGTCAGTACCACACTCTCTTAACTACTATAGCTTTATAGTACATTTTAAAATTGGAAGGTATAAGTCCTCCAATTTTGTCTTCCAAGACTGTTTTTACTATGCTGGGAACCAGGATTACATTTCTGGACCAACTCCCACTTGTTCATGGTGTATAATTATTTTTATGTATTAAAATATTTGGTAATATTCTGTTAAGGATTTTTGCATCTAAGTTCAGAAGGGATGTTTGTTCATAGTTTTCTTTTTTTGTAATGACTTTTGCAATGGCTTTGCACTGTCCTCCTTAAATGAACGGGGAGTATTTCCTCCTCTTCTGGAAGGGATTGTGTAAAGTTAGTGTTAATTATACCTCTAAAGTTGTGCTACAATTCTCCAGTGAGACTGTCTGGGTCTGGAGATTTCATTTCAGAGAGCTTTTAATTAAAAATCCAATTTCCTGAGGTGGCAGCGCTTGTGGTGACTGAGCGGAGCCCAGGGACAGGATGTTGGTGTTGGTATTAGGAGACCCGTATATCCCATACTAGTTTGCCAGCTAAAAAAACTCCTGGTGCTAGGAAAGATTCAGCACATTCTCTGTACTGGAAACCTTTGCACCAAAGACAGTTATGACTATCTCAAGACTCTGGCCTGTGATATTCATATTGTAAGAGGAGACTTTGACGAGAATCTGAATTATCTAGAACAAAAAGTTGTAACTGTTGGGCAGTTCAAAATCGGTTTGATCCATGGGCATCAAGTTATTCCATCTTGATTTATTTATAACACTTTTTTTTTAGAAACTTTATTTTTTATTGTTATGTTTAGTTAGGCAACATATAGTACATCATTAGTTTTTGATGTAGTGTTCAACAATGCATTAGTTGCATATAAAACCCAGTGCTCATCACAACACATGCCCTCCTTAATACCCGTCACCCAGTTACCCCATTCCCCCACCCCCTTCCCTTCTGTAACCCTCAGTTTGTTTCCTGGAGTCCAGAGTCTCTCATGGTTTGTCTCCCTCTCTAACTTCTTCCCATTCAGTTTTCCCTCCTTTCCCCTATGGTCCTCCGCGCTATTCCTTATATTCCACATATGATTGAAACCATATGATAATTGTCTTTCTCTGCTTATTTCACTTAGCATAATCCCCTCCAGTTCCATCCATCTTGATGCAAATGGTAGGTATTCATCCTTTCTGATGGCTAATACTTTTGAGTTTGTCTCTCTGTATAATTTTTGTAGTGGTTGCTGTGGGAGCTACTTATAATGATGTACTGGTATTTACATTTATCACTTTAGATGAAGTATAGAAATTTCACTTCCATTTAGGTCTCTTTACCTTTCCCAACTTTAAATATCATTGTTTTAGTATTAGTATTATAATTTTTGTTTCAATAGTCAATATGATTTATAAAACTCATAAGGAAATGAACTGTCTATTGTATGGACTCATATTTCCGTTCTTTCTATTGTTTCTTCTTGAGTCCTAATGCTGTAAGTTTCCTTTTGTCATTTCCTTTGTTTGAAGAACTTCAGTCTTTTCAGGATAGGTCTGCTAGTCACAGAATCTCAACTTTCACTCATCTATGAATGTTTTTATTTTCCCTTCATTCCTAAAATAACTTTTCCAGATAATTATGGTTAACAGTTATTTTCTTTCAGCACTTAAAAAACATTTTGTCATTTCCTTCTTCATGGTTTTACATAAGAAATCCACTTAAATTAGTGTTTCCTTGCAGAGAATGCCTTGTTATCTCTGGCTGCTTTCAGGAGTTTTTGTCCTTTTTTAAGAGTTTATGATGTATCTTGGCATGGATCCTTTAGGTTTATCCTGTTTGGGTTCATTCAACTTTTAGGTTCATTCAATCTCTAGGTTTGTGTCTTTCATCAAATACAGGCGGTTCCCAGCCATTATTTCTTCAAATACTCATTCATACCCATTTTTCTCCTCTACTTTCTGGGACTCCAATAATATTAGATATTTTGTTATAGTCTCACAGGTCCCTGAGACTCTGTTCATTTTTTCCAGTTTATTTTCTATTGTTCAAGTTGAGTGAATTCTATTGTTCTGTCCTCATGTTCACTGATTCTATCCTCCCATTTCCACTCTACTGTTGAGCCCATCTGGTGAGTTTTTAATTTCTGTTGTATTTTTCAGTTTTATAATTTCCTTTCCTTTTTTGCATAACTTCTATTTCTTTTTTGAGATTTTCTATTTTTTAAGAGAATTTGTAATTGATTGTTGTAGTATTTTTATAATGTCTGTCTTCAAATTCTTATCAGACAATTCCAACATCTGATTCATATCAGGTTGGCATCAGGTGATTTCATTTTTCATTCAAGCTGTGATTTTCTTGGTTCTTGGTTTGTATCCTGGACATTTTGTCTATTATGTTAGGATACTTTGGGTCCTATTTTAATATTTTATTTTACAGGAAGTTACTCTGTTAGTTTCAACATACAAGTTTTAGCCTACTTTTGCAGGCCATGATTCCAATGGTAGTTTAATTTTCAGAACGTATGTGATGTTATGCTGGTCTGCTTGGTGTATTTGGTGCTGGTGGGGCTCACTCTGGTCTCTGTCGGTGCTGCCGGAGGGGTTAGAAGGAATTTCCTCTGACTGGGTTGCCAGATATCACTTGGTGAGGGAGGGGTGTGTAGAAATCTTTCTCTTGATGTTCCCCTGCTACCCTAGTTAATCTCGGCCAGGGAGGAGAGCATCAGTTTCATGGAGACAAAGTGGCTTCCAGGCCCAGGCTGCTAGCTGTGACAGGTCCTTTTTCCTGGTTCCATAGTCAGACCTACTATCTCTGGGCAGGGGAGGAGAGTCTCTGGCCCTTGTGAACAAAGAGCTTTCTCAGCTGGGTTACTTGCTTTACCTGAGTCTCTCTTACTGGTTCTTCTTACTCACCACAGTATCTCTCCATGGAAGAGTCTCTGGCCCAGCAGGGAAGGAACGTACTTCCCCCAGTCACTTATTTTTGGCAGGGCTCCTAGACGGTCCCCATTGCCTGAGGTGGTCAGAGGGACTCCCACTAAATCCAGGGGGAAGAATGAGCTATTACCTTCTCTTGCTAGGTGGGAAGTTGGAAAATGCCAGCTCTGTGTGGCTCTTTTTTTTGGTTGGGGGATTCAAGACACCCTGCCTCTGTGTTATTCCTCATGCCCTGAGGCCCCAAACCACCTTGCCTTCTTCTTAGCTTTCTTTAGAGTTCTCCTTTGCCTGTTTCTTGTGCCATTTCCAGGGTTTATAAAGTTATGCTTAGTGGGAAGGAGCAAGGAAAAGGTCTATGCCATCTTGTCCAGACCAGAAGACCCTCACTACTCAATTTTATGTCCTCTTTATCTGTTAAAATGTTTTATTTTTGTTTCTGTTTTGCTATTTTAGACCCAGTTACGTTATAGACATCAGAAATCTGAAAGAAATCTTTGCCTGATGCACACATTTAACCTATTTTCTCCAGATGTAGTTAATGAGGCTGGGGGAAGAAAATGAATATGTCAACACAACAGGATCTAAATTGAGCTTAAGGCCATATACATAAAGATACTGTTGAGGAACACACACACACCCCTCCTCCTTTCAGACCATCTCCTAACAATCTGCTCAAGAAGCATCTCTACATCAAGCAGAAATGGATTCATGAAACCATCAAAGGGACTGGGGAAAATGGGAGGGAGTGGTAGAGCTTACTGTAGAGAGGGCACAGCCCTCTCCTCCTGGTGTTCTCTGAGTGGCCAAACCTACCTGGATGCTTCTGCTTGGGAAATCTCAACTCTACAAGGCTGAGTGGTGCCAGGAAAAAGGTGACTCCAAACTATCCAAGTTAGCCTGGCTCTTCTCTGAGCTTTAGTAGGGAAGAAAACTCAGTTCAGTCAAGTGCACCAAAGTAAATATTTATTTGGGACAGAATCCTTAAGCCAGTACATTTCCTTTCTAATTTATTTACATACTGTGTTGTTCTCAAGAAGCATTTAAAGTGATTTTAATGGATACATAATATATAAGGATATATAAATTAGATGTAGGCAAAAAAAAAAGAGCAAGAAGAAAACAAGGGACAGGCATAAGTTTGGTGCAAAACTGCTTCTTAGTGATTTTCTACACTTGCATAAATAACCTATGAGAGAGTACATTGCTGGACTATTTCCTGTGCTGTCTCTGACTTGACCCTCAGGAGCACTCAGGACTGGGAATGGGTGCAGCAAGGTGGACTCCTAAAATGGAGATATGCTATAGAGATAGAGACAAGTTCCCATGGAAATTTCCATATTCAATAAATTTCCTGCACCTGAAACATGTTTGATTTCTTCTTCAAGATTCCTGAGTTCTCACTTTGAGAATGGCCATAGTTCTGAGCTCTGTCACCTAGTTGAAGACTCAGGCTACTAAGTTCCTGAGACGTCACATACCAGTTAGGGTCCATTACAAGTCAGATACTCTAAATGTATAGAGTGTGAGCCAAGGCTAACACGACAGTCATTAAGTCCTCCAACTCTTGTTTTTAATATTTTTCTATTTTATTCTCAGAATCTAAGCCAAAACTGTAAGATAGGGACTTGCAGTGTCCCTCCCAAGTCAGCTGGAAATCTGGGAGATGCTGATGACGCAAGGGAGCTGAGAAGTAGCCAAAGAAGTAGTGCTGTACCCGGTGGCTAAATGACCACACTCCTTCCACTATGGGAGCTGCCTCTCTCCTGGGGGATAGAACACAAAAGAATCCGGTCAGCTGGGATCTATTGTCTATGCATACAACATACAAGGTGCACTTGATTTGGGTGCAAATCCTAGGTGAGTGGTGGATGCTGGGGCAGCATAACTGAATCTAAAAAATACTTCTTGACTCCTCATGAAGCCAGTCCCTTCCCCAGGCTTAGGCTTCTCTTTCATATAGAGCCTCCCTCAAATACCTTTAATGTTTGAAAATTTCTTACAGTCTCATTCACTTTGCCTCCTGCTGATTTTAACACCTTCAAGTCTCCCTTAGACTGAAAAAAAGTACCCTGTCCATTCATCAGCCCATCTCCCTACCATTTGTTCATGAAGACATGGCCCAGTTCTTCTTTTCCTATTCATAGTCTCCTGAACCATTCCTTCTCAGCCCTTTTCTAAAAAGTTGAGCTTCATACCTTAGTATTTGTCTCAAGTTATTTTTCAAAGATCATTATCTCTTTCTGACCAAACTCAGTGCCTTTTCTTCAGAAGTTAGTACACTTGATCTTTTGGCTTTTTCAACTTGTTCTGTCAGGACAAGGACTGTCTACATTTCTCATATTTCTCTAACTATGTATTGTAGGGGATCATTTCTATATAAGTTTTGAATATCTATAGCTGTAGTCCATGAATGTGACCTTTCTTATCCTATTTGAAATGGCAAAACAAGGTATCTGTCCCAAACATACTGTTAAATGCATTGTATATGTATATACATTCATGTTACTATAAAAAAAAATGTGTTTATCAGGAAAGTGAGTTTTAGGGGGCATGGCTTCTAATCAAAATGCTATGGGATGAATATTCTCTGATACAAAGGAAGGGAATGAAAGGGGACAAAAGGAACTTATGCAGGGCTTGCTGAAGAAAAACCTAGACATGATCAAGGAATAGGCATTGTATTAAAAATAGAAGATTAAGTATACTGAGCAAAAAAAAATTTTTTTTGTATTAAATCAAGTCAAGAAAAATGAAAAAAAATCTTGGATTCTCTACCAAAAGTTTGAGTTTAACTTGGAGAAGGAATGCAGTAGTTTTCTCTTGTATTAGAACAGGTGGGTATAGGCCAAGTTTGCAACAAACCAGAAATGTCTTGCGAAGCCCTTTCTCGTAGGGCAAGATTGGAAAGAAAGATAATCCATTTGAAGGAGGCCAGGAACACAGGGGCAACCCAGTCTGAAACTACAGGAGTTTAAAACTTGACATTACAGTTTCTTGTATTTCTGAGGTTGTAGCCTTTGATGGAGTGAAAAAAACACCAGACCTAAGGTCAGATCTCTGCTGGAATCCTGATTCTGTAGTCAAATGGGAGATTCCTCAACATAAGTCCCATTTTCTCGTGGGCACTCTGCAGAGAACAGTTCTTACCTATTTTGGATGGAAGCCCTTGTTCCTCGGTATCTATTTGTTAAACATTATTCTTCAGAGAGAAGGTTCCATGTAAGCCAAAAGGTTTTTTGATAAATGTATACTGCTCTGAATATTTAATAAAGTATTTTTAATAAGTATTTCATAAAAAGTTATGGCAAAGCTGTAACTGCTGAAAGCTTGATTTAAGAAAATAGTGATAACATTTATTAACTCAAGGAGCAAACAGAAACCTTGTTATACATCATCAAAGATTGCCATCTAGTGGCCCAATTGTATTATAAGTTCTGAAGTTAACTGCAAGTTCTGAAAACTTCAGAGGTTAGGAAATTGTGTGGGAAGCATCCAGTCCCACGGAGGAGAGCAGCAAAAAGTAAGATTTTGGCCCTGGAGACTTTTGCTTCACTGAAGGCATTCAAAATTCAAACTATAAACAAAACACTGTGCCCTTCAAACCAACCAATCTAAAGCCAGCCATGGCCCTGGGTCTGTAGTCACTCAGAATATGAGTAGATAGTTGAATGTAATAAAGTGATAACTCTTTGGGAGATAAGCTTAGAGAAATCCAAATCAATGAAGGCTTTCAAAATTATCTTGAGCGAAATCTTTGCGTCTCATGAGCAACTTTACAATAGAAAATTTGGTTTGCTTGTGGTAGAATTAGTGGTGTGTACATCTTAATGATAAAAGAAGCTGTGATACTTTTAGAAAATGAGGAAGAAATAAAGTTACCAGGAAGAAATATAGCAGGAAAACATCATTGCCCCAAATGATTCTTGTTTCTTTCAAATGAGGCAGCATGAAGTTACTGAAAGGGTAAAGGCTTGAGAGTCAGAGGGCTATCCATGCTGGAATTCTGGCTTCACTGCCTATTGGCTTTGTGACTTCGAGAATGATACCCAATCTCACTGAGCCTCACCTGTTGTTGCAAAGATTAAATAAATAAGGTTTGGAAAAGGCTTACCCCAGTGTCTGGAACATAACTGGTGTTCCTTTTACCCTCTTCTCACTTACAAGAAACCACATTATTTCACTTAAAGAGAAGAAAATGAAGAAAAACCTCAAAGAAGATAGGGTTTGGATTTGGGGCCAAAAACTGCCCTTCAAATAACATTCTTTTCTGTTAAAATGAAGGTAAGAGACAGTTTAGTCCCTCTCTGACTAAAGTAGCAGCCGTTGTCCTGGTTTTAACTGGTTCCAGGTGTTCTTTCAGGATGTAATTTTCCTACTGGTAACATAGAAGAAAGAGTTGTATCCACTATAAAATGAAGATAACAGCACAAACCTCATAGGTGTTGTGAGAGTTAAATGGGATATGGCATCAATGTCCATAGTTAGGTACCAGTTAGTAAGATACTACTAAGTTTCATTGTTACTGGTTTTTGCCTCTCTCCTGGGACATCTATTGAGGATTGCCATTATTTTAGAACTGCCTGCAGGCCTTTGCTACCTTCCTCATGAATTACTCTCTCACCAAGGCTCTATTCTAGAAAGGCTAGCACTATAGTTCCCATAAGGTGCCTGTTTCTTTGCATACTCCATGCCTGTGATTGGTTTTTAAACCAATCACAGCAGAACTTGCATTTCCAAATATCCTTGGAAGTATATGGGAGACTAAAATTCTTCCTACAGTATTCTCTACTCTGGGAACTTCCCTCAGAGCCAACTACATATCCCTTTACCTCAAAGGAAGCAAAACAGAAAAGGACTTTGGTCAAATAGAGAAATAGATTTTCATTTAAGTTGGCTCTGAAGGGAGTTCATGAATATTTTTGACTGATGGCAGCATAACTTTGCAAAGTGACATAAGGGAATACCATCATTTCAGTATATCAATTATAAAATGGTTTTTTAAGTCACATCTTTAAAAAAAAATTTAAGGCCTAAAAGGCCTATAATCCCTCTTTGTGCCCCTTTTAGGCTAGTAAGCTCTGACTGGCACCCATTAGCGCCCTGCCTGTTCCAGAACGCTCAAGTTTTGACTTGGGATATGAGGTTTTTTTGTTTTGTTTTGTTTTGTTTTAATCAGTTTAAGGATTCTTTCCGGGGGTCTCACAGGACCTCATCCTCGAATACAAGGCCTTGCACACTGACTTGCAGCCCCCAAAAGTGGCACAAAAGTCCTCTGTCAGGCTCTACAGTCTAACTTAGGGTATGGAGATAGGGTTGCTAAGTAAAGGCAGGCAGCGATGACAGGAAGTAAAGCCTGAGCCACGAAACCTGCATTTAAGTCTCAGCTCCGCTACACACAGGCGCTGAATTATTCTGAGCCTCGTTCCTTCATCTGTGAAATGGGGGAACCCTGCCTCACGAGACTGTGAGGAGGGTTGGTCTGGGGATGAGAAGGCCCTTTTTTAAGCATCACGCATCAAGCCCTCCTCCGCCCTCTGCACGCACTGGGCCCCTTCTAGCTCTGACGAGGTCTCACCACGCCCACCAGGCAAGCTCAAGGAGGAGATACCCTCATCGGTGGCCTGTGGGGTGGCCTGTGTCAGCTGGGGCCGAGCCCCGCTCTGCCCACACCCGATCCTCAGCAGGATGCCCCAGGCTCACCGAGCGCCTCTCCACACTCCCTTTCTTCCTGCCATTCTTGCCTGGCATGACATCCAGTGACCGGTAGCTGGGTGGCTTCTCCTCAGGCCAGTTTAAGGAGTATGAGCTGCGGCGGCGGTGGCTTCCCCAGCTCCGGGGCCGCCTCTCCTTCTCATCCTCCTCAGAGCTCCAGGAACTGAGGCCAGAAGGCAAGGGAGGGGAATAGCTGCGGTGCCTGCGCCTCGGGTGCCTCTGGGCATTCTCCCGGGGGCTGGGCCTGCGGGGTCGGTCTGGATAGCGGCTCCGGAGAGGTGCGTGGTCAGGCCGCCAGCGGGCCTCGCTTGATGAGGGGCCGTCACTGAGGCTGTCCCTGTCTGACCAGGGCGCGGGTGACCCGTGCAGCCGGGAGCGGTGGTGCCTTCCCCTCTGAGGTCGGTTCAGCTCCCGTCCCTCCAATGCCCAGCGCTTAGGCTCCCGGTCCTGAAGCTCCTGGTGGAAATCAGAGTAGTGGGCCTGCCTTCTCCCCTCCCTCGGATCCCAGGGTCCAGGGGGAATTGCGGTGAGCCACTCCTGGCGGGAGGAGTTGCCGGTCCTCTGTGAGGACGGCAGGTCTCTGATCAGTGGGGGCAGGTGGATGATTCTGCGCTCCACAACCTCAGAGCCCAGGGAGGACAGCATGCTGCAGGCTTGGCCAGATATGGCTTTAAGGTCAGGGGGCAGAGGCTGGGCTGGATTGAGGTTCTGCAGCTCTTTCTCCAAATACTCTAAGACACCATTGGCGATGGGAGGGTGAGCGGCGGTCTGGGTCATTGGCATCTGTGGGAGGCTGGATCGCAGGGACAAATCTGAAAAGAAACAAGGACCAGAACATGCAGAACTGCTGGCCCAAAACATGCTCCTCAGAACCAGGGCACCAAAATGCCACATTAATCAGCTTGCATCCATCCCGTCCCCATCCTCAATCACAGATACCCACTATATTGGCCATGAAGGCCCCAATATAGCCCTTGCACCTACCCCTGCCCTCTGCCCTCTCCCACCCCAAATCTCTGGCAAGGTTTACCTCGCTGCAGCAGCGGGTTCATTGGATAAGATGAAACCTGGGAGCTCCTGTCCGCCCCCCAGTACAGGGGCTTTTCCATCATCTGAGAGCCTAAGGCCCGAGCCTGCTTCAGGTAGCGGTGGCGGGCCAGGGCTGCAGGGGAAAAAGGAGAAATGCAGACCCTCAGCCAGGACAAGCCCCACACCCCCCACTTCACTTCTCTCTACCCAGTGGCCTTGCTAAGAGGCCAGTTTCTAACCTATCTTGCATAGGAGTCAGAGTTAAAGGAGCAGTAACCCATTGGTCATCTGGCAAGGAGCTGGGAATGTACGCCAGGAAAGTATACCTATAATACCTGACTTCCCAGTCTTGAAAACACTGCATCATCCTGCCATTCCCAGGTTCACCTAAGATGTAGGTAGATACATGGATATTAGTAGGCCATGAAATCTCAGGTCCCAGGCCAACAAGGCCTTCAGCCACAGGCCAAATATAGAAGATGCAGACGCAAAAGACTTCAAGGGGGCTGCCAGGGAAGCTCAGGGCTCCCTGCTCAAAGTAGAAAAAGGAAAACAAACAAAAAAGGATGTAGATGCTGAGGTCAATGGGCAGAACTACTGGTAAAGGGAAGGAGACGGAAGAACCTTCTAGCTGGCACACCAGCCCTTGTGGGGAGGAACTAGTGAGAGGGAGGCAAGAAATGCAAAAAGCTGAAGTAGATCCCAGTGGATCCTTTCAACTCTTCTCCTTATCTCAATAAGGAGGTCTTATTGGCTCCTAAGTTGGGATTTTCCCTAAGTAGGGGGAATCTCTAAGGGGTGCAGTGAAGGCAGAGGGGGAGAAAGGAAATACCATCTCCTTTCAGGACAAAGAAAATCACGTAAAAAGGCAGCACAAGGAACCCGTAGACATGTCACTCCAGTACCCCAGGTGCAGCTAGTGTGAAGCACACAATCCCCTCCCCTCCGCCCCTGTGAGCGCAAATTAAAAACAAAAGCATTTCGTTGGTTTTGTTTGTGAATTTCTGTTTTGAGGTAACTGTCTCCCAAGGTTTCTGTCTATCCGTGCATGCAGGAAATGTATTTGCATGTTTCAGGGCAGGAAGTGCCTGCCTCAGCCCCCCGCTGACACTTTCACCTCCTCCTGCCTTCCTCAAGCCCTGTGGCCACCTCTATAGCAGCAGGGCTCTGCCTCTCTGAGGCCTCTTCAGGCGCAGTAAGAGGGGCAGAAGACAGGCATTCTGGCCCCTGCTGCAAAGGGTCGGGGATTCGCTGAGGCCAACAGCTGAGTGGCCATCTGGACCCGGTGGCTCTGGTGTGAAACACACTTCAGCACAAGAAGTGGTTGCCTCTGAGCCCTCAGAAATGTCTGGAGCTGCAGCCCTGACAGGGCATCACGGCCTAGCCTGGAGGAAAGCAGATGCAAACTTAGAGCAGCTCACCCAGCTGCCACACCTTCAGGTGGCCAGCACTCCAGACCCTCCACGTGCTCAGCACCTTCCTCGCCCTCTTGCTAACCGATGCCTCCCCCAGCTCCCTTCATGTGCCACCATCCGCACACATAACGCCCTGCTTACTATGCATGTGTCAGTCACTTTCCCTAAACTAACTAATCCTCAGAGCAATCTCTTGATGTGGGAATTAGATGAAGAAGCTGGGTGCACAGAGGTTGGCTTCCCAGTTCAAGGTCCCAGAGCTGGTGATGGACAGAGATGCCTCTCTGATGCCCAAGCCTGTGCTCTTCCTGCCAAATCACTGAGTCCCCAGACTCTCCTTTATTTCTGTGATGAAGCAAAGCAAAACAAAACAAAACAAAACACACCTTCCACAGTGGTAACTCCTTGCTTTATTTCTTTCCAACTTGGCTCCACACTTCAAAACCCACTCCAGACTAGTCTCTGCCTCTAAGGCCTGGGGCATCTGATTCCACTGGGAACAACCCTACCTGCTCCCCACCCCTCTAACTGAATCCTGGCCACTTCCTTCCCCTACTCCCCCAATTCCATAGCAGACAAAGGGAAAGTTGGGCTTACTCCTTGTCCCCCAAATGACTTTTATTTTAACGAACGAGACCCTCTGCACAGATAACTCCCTAGAGACCCTTCCAGAGCTTCCATTAGCTTTCCTGTCAAATTTTCCGTACTCCAGAGATTAACCCACCTGCTCTCTTCTTAGTTGCCACACCCTTTTCCCCAGGGCCCCGCCTTTCCCTGATGTAATGGAACTGTTGTGATGGGCGTGGAAAACATAGCCTCTGAGCTTCTCCCTGGCCCTCTCGTCCCATGGGGATGTCAGGGTTTTCTGCTGTTCACCTAGTGGGGAATCAGGCAATAAAAGAAGAGACATGGAGAAAGTAGCTAAGCCTCAAAAGACTCCTAATAAGCTATCTCTGAACCTCAGTGGAGTAAAGTCTGCCTTGATCATGTTAAGGAGCTCATTAACAATACAGATTCCTGGATCCCACTCCCAGATACTGTCCTTTGGTCTAGTGCAAAGCAAGCGCAAACCGTGTTTTTAACAAGCTCCTTAATACTAGTGCAGGACACCCAACTGGAGTTGACTATTGAGGATTCTCAACAACCTTTTGAGAACTATGGTTCTCAGGGTTAAGTTTCCTTAAATATGAGCTTTGAGGGTCAGATGGACTTCAGCATGAATGAGCGAATTTCCAGAGCCTCTGGGCCCAGGCTCCTCCTCTGTGAGCTAAGGACAGAAATACCTATTTCATAAAGTTGTGAGGTTAAATGAAACAATAGTACACGTGACATGTCTAATAGATGACAGACAATCAAGAGACTGTCATAATAAATTACTTTAATTAAGTCCCTTCTTTTGCCTTAGATCCCATAGGAAACAAAAGTACACATTTGGAGACTAGACCACCAAAGGCATTTATCTTCATTTCTGAGGAAAACCCAGGGCATATTCTTTAAGACGTCTCTCCCTTGACAGAAATGGCACAGCACCTCCCCCTCCTGCAGAGCCCCGTGCCTCTCCTTCCCTGCAGCCAGCATCACCCGTGGTGCCTGAAGCTTGCCTCTCCACTCTTACAGAACTCATCCTTTAGCCTCTGTCGACCCATCGTCACACAGTCCTTTCACCTTTTCCCATACTACCAGTCCCCTCTAACTTGACTGGCTAGTCATTTCAGCGACATCCTTTGGAGCTTCCTAGAATCCCGTGCGCTTGAACTCTTACCACCTTGGCTTTCGCTTCTGGCCCCGTGCTGCTAGTGCTGATGCACAGCCGGGCAACTGACCTCACTCAAATAGCGCTCCCCAACATGGCTTCCCTTGACTGATCTATCCAGCCCACTTCCCTCCTCTAGAGCAGTTTAAACATTCCCCGCTTCTCATGTCTTCCCCTCCCTGTGAACTCTCGGCTGATGACATCATCTTGGTTAAGGAAGAGGAACCGGTCCCGGGCATGGAATCGAGAGACCTATGTCTAGTCCAGGATCTGCCACCAACAAGCTGTGTGTGACTGTGCTGAAGTCTTTCTAGGCCTTCCTTCCCTCAGCTGTGAGGGGGATGGGGAGGTGAGTGGCATAGATCAGAGACTCCCAGTGTGGCCTGTGGCCTACTACAGGGTATGTTTAGAGGTTCTGCGGGGAGGATGGCCAGTAACCGATCTAGTGTTCAGTTTCAAGAACTTTCATCTTTAAGTTCTACTGTGGGTCGTTTACCAGTACTAAGTGAATTATCAAGGGTTACTAAAATTTGCTGTCATTCTCATTTTTCTCCTCCCTGGTTCTATTAACTCACTGGAAAGTGGGACCAAGTTAGGGAGGTGGGCTGTGGTCAGAGAAGTTCAAGAAGCACTGACATCATTCTCAAGCTCCCTTCTGCCTCTAGAATTTTGATTTGCTGAAATCAAGACAGGTATGAGGTCCCTCAGCTTCCTGCCTTATACTTGGACCATCCCCCACATTTTAATGACTTTCTCTCTCTCTCCAGAGGTCAAGCTGCCCTTCCTTTCCTTTCTAAAGGTAGTCCTTCTTCCGTACACCTGATGTCACTCCTGTTGCGTCTGCTCAGTGATCGTCTCACTTCAAAAGGCTTCACTTTACTCATTTCCTACTGGCCTTGGTTCTTTGCCTACAAATACACTTGGGGTTATCTTATTCTAACCAACAATCACACACACCCCTTTCCTCATCCAAGAGCTCTCCGTAACAACTTCTGCCCCCTCCATGTACTCTCCTCTTGTCATCAAAATTCTCAGGACAGTCAGCCATAGTGACTCACTCTGAAAGTGACCTCATTTGCTCAAGTCCAGGGATCTTTACTTGTGGCCTGCATTTCTTTATGTGACCAGTTCTTCTAAATGAACTCTAACCACTTAGGAGAAACTACTCTCCCCAAAAATCTGTTTATCAGCTTACTGAAACAGTGGATACATTTATCATTTGTGTTGGTCTCATCCCCAGTCCTGCCTGTTTTTCATGCCCCATGGACCTAGGGATTCTAAGAAGGCATCTTGGGAGTGATTTTTCTCATCTCTTCTTGCATATTACTACTCCAGTGACAGTGATTCCTCCACAGCATCTCTCCCAGAGGCTCTTGAAAGGTAAGGAGTTCCATAGCCCAATATGGAGTTCTCTGCTATTTTTCCTCTCTTTAAGGAGGTCATTGTATCTCTGCCAAGCCCACTGTGATCTCCACATAGAGGCTGTGGCAGCCTCTACTGTGTGAAATTCAGGCACTCATAAGTCAAATGAACCTGGATTCAACACCATACTGTCAATGCCACTTACTAGCTGTGACCACTCTGACCTTCAGTCCTCTCATCTGTTAAGTAGTGATGATACAGCCTTCTAGGGTTGTGAGGATTCATATAGGGAAATATATGCAAAGGGCCTACGCATGGCAGACTTCCAATAAAAGTTAGTTCTCTTTTCCTGTAAGACAACAACCCAGAACACAGGCCTGAAACCAGACGCAGGCCATTGACCTTCTTGACATCGTAGATTAAGTTTTGTTTCTATCTTAAGAGGTAATTCCTTATCTTTTCTTTTAAAAAATTTCTGTTCAAATGATCCAACTGATAAGAATGATAAGAGTGATTATCTCTGAGTGCTCAGATTAGTCTTTACATTTTCCTGAATTTCTCAAATTTTCTACAATGTAATACGTTACTTATATCATCAGGGAAAAATGTTATTTTAAGAACACAAAACTCCTGGGGTGCCTGGGTGGCTCAGTCATTAAGCGTCTGCCTTCGGCTCAGGTCATGATCCCAGGGTCATGGGATCGAGCCCCGCATCGGGCACCCTGCTCGGCAGGAAGTTTGCTTCTCTCTCTCCCACTCCCCCTGCTTGTGTTCCCTCTCTTGCTATCTCTCTCTCTGTCAAATAAATAAAATCTTTAAAAAAAAAAAAAAAAAAAAGAACACAAAACTCCTTCCATTTAAAGCTGTTGATCCCACTCCATCTATTTATTAAGAAAAGATTTTTATAGAATAATTTTCTACAAAAAAGATTGGCATTCCACAGCCAAATTTTTTAGGACATGTCATAATTCTGTTTTAAAAGGTCAAATTTCAGCCAAAAGAAAGATCACATTAAAAGCAAGGTCTTCTGCTCTCTCTCTCCTTCATGTAAACCTCCTTCCTTCATCTAAAAAGAGGTTCTCAAAGTGTGGCCCACAGATCAGCAGCATCACATCACTTGAGAACTTTTTGGGCATACAAATTCTCAGGCCTACTCAAGACCAATTAAATCAGAAACTCTGGAGGTGGAGCCAGCAACTGAGTTTTAACAAGCCCTAGTGATTCTTAAGTTTAAGAACCACTGCTTTAACAACTCTCTCCTCTATCTGTTCTTTTCAAGTCATCCCGAAGGGGTGGCCTCCTCTCTCACTGCTACATTCAAACCACCCACTCCAGCCACTCCATGTCCGAGCAAGGTGAGTGCTGAGCAAACACGGAAGCACAGGCTTATCAGGGCCACTGAGGAAATGCCATCAGTAGGCAGAACCACTGGAAGGAGGCCTTAAGCAGGCTAGGATGTAGACAGGCAGAAGTCTTCCCCCTTGGGTCTACAACTTCCTGGAGCATCATTTTCTGGGCGAGCCTGTGATGGGAGAAGGGCACGGAGGAGACGCTGGAAGGACCCAAGGTGTTAGCCTGGTGTGTGAAGCTGGTCTACTTGGGACAGCAGTCTGCAGCATCACCCCCTCCCACTGCTCGTCCGAGTCTGCGGCATCACCCCTCCCACTGCTCGTCCGAGTCTGCGGCATCACCCCTCCCACTGCTCGTCCGAGTCTGCGGCATCACCCCTCCCACTGCTCGTCCGAGTCTGTGGCATCACCCCCTCCCAGTGCTCGTCCGAGTCTGCCGCATCACCCCCTCCCACTGCTCGCCCGAGTCTGTGGCATCACCCCTTCCACTGCTCGTCCGAGTCTGCGGCAGCACCCCTCCCACTGCTCGTCCGAGTCTGCGGCAGCACCCCTCCCACTGCTCGTCCGAGTCTGCGGCAGCACCCCTCCCACTGCTCGCCCGAGTCTGCGGCATCACCCCTCCCACTGCTCGTCCGAGTCTGCGGCATCACCCCTCCCACTGCTCGTCCGAGTCTGTGGCATCACCCCCTCCCAGTGCTCGTCCGAGTCTGCGGCATCACCCCTCCCAGTGCTCGTCCGAGTCTGCGGCATCACCCCCTCCCAGTGCTCGTCCGAGTCTGCGGCATCACCCCTCCCACTGCTCGTCCGAGTCTGCGACATCACCCCCTCCCAGTGCTCATCCGAGTCTGCGGCATCACCCCTCCCAGTGCTCGTCCGAGTCTGCGGCATCACCCCTTCCCAGGGCTCGTCCGAGTCTGCGACATCACCCCCTCCCAGTGCTCGTCCGAGTCTGCGGCATCACCCCTTCCCAGTGCTCGTCCGAGTCTGTGGCATCACCCCTCCCACTGCTCATCCGAGTCTGCGGCAGCACCCCTCCCAGTGCTCGTCCGAGTCTGTGGCATCACCCCCTCCCAGTGCTCGTCCAAGTCTGCGGCATCACCCCTCCCACTGCTCGTCCGAGTCTGCGGCATCACCCCTCCCAATGCTCGTCCGAGCCTGCGGCAGCACCCCTCCCAATGCTCGTCCGTCCGCTCTCACCTTCCTCGGGGCAGCAGCAGCGGGCAGGGCAGCAGGGGCAGCGGATGTAGCAGCAGCAATGCTGAGGACAGTTCTGGCACCAGCACACCCCGATCAGCAGGAGCAGGAGGAGGGCTCCCAGAATGATGAAGATCACTGTCAGCCAGTCTGCAGCGGAGACGCCAAGAGCAAGCTAACGAAACATGCCGGTGGAATGCTTCCAGGTCTAACATCCTAGAGATCTAATAAATACAGCTCTTGATCTATAGGTTACGTTCAATCAATATAGCGGCAAAAAAAAAAAAAAAAAAAAAGTTTAGCTTTGGTAAGGGACCTTCAGAGGTTGGCAATCCAGCAATAACCTGGGCTTGCTTGCTTCTGTTGTTTTTTTTTTTTTTTTTTTTTCTGTGTGTAAAAGTGTCACAGTGATGGGGTGGCTAAAGAGAAATCTCCAGCAGCACTTACGCAGGACAATGAGCTTCACCTCCTTATCTGGGTCTCCTGACGTGTCCCCGGGAGCCTCAATGGTGCAATAATACACTCCATGGTCCCACCACATCACTTCATTAATCACCAGATCTGCTCCTGCAGGGAGGGAGGGAGAAAGTGCCAGGGGTTAAAGGAGAGGGCCCTGGTTTCTGACCTATGGCTTAAAGACCCATCACTGTCCTTCCACATCCTAAGAGGGCCCCTCGTAGTGCAGAGGAAAGCCTAAAGCCCTTTCATTGAGACCCTCCTCTTTCCCCAAACAGTACAATGATGGTAGAACTGACCATTCATTGAGCCCTACCAGGTACCCTGAAAGGATTTTGGACATCACCTCATTTCACTCCCACCACAGCTCTCTGAGTGGGTGAGGTACACACTACATTGCCTCCCAGGGATATAACTTTCTCTCACAGTCATATAACTTTTGGTCATGGATGTGGCCATCCAGAATAAAGTCACTATTTCCTATCCTCTCTTAAAGGTGGACATGGACACGCAACTCCGTTCTGGTGGACAGAATGCAAGCAGAAGGGTCACATAATGGCTCCCAGGAACTTTCCTAAAACAGTTTGGGAATATTTTTGTCCTTCTTTTCTTCTTTTCTTTTACTCTGTTATCTGGAGAGCAAATGTGATGGCTGCTGTCTTGGACCATGAGGAAGAAAAAGACTTTCTTGGTGAGCTGGAGCTTGGGCCTGTTCCTGAGGACTTAATGGAACAGGACCACCACACTAATTTTGGACTATCTACCTCCAAATTTATACTTGAGAAGAAATAAACTTCTTTATTGTTTAAGTCACTAATATTTTGGGTTTTGCTTACTCACAAACTCGATACCATCCTGATACAGTAAGTATGCTTATCAGCTGCATTTCAGATGAGGAAACCAAGACTCTAGGAGGCTAAGAAACTGGCCTAAGAACAGAGAAATAATGAGTAGCAGAGGTAGGTTCAAATCCATGTCTCTCTGCTGCAACCCTGGTGCTCTTAACCACTCAGTTCTAATGTCCTTTCCTAAGGGGTGGAAAACTCCACAGCCTGGGTTCCTCACCAGCTGTGAACGGATCCCTCTGGATCTTAGAGGGACAATTTATAAGATGAAGTTTAATAAGCAAGGATGAAATGCCAATATTTTAAGGGTAAATGTTACTCGATGTTCAAGAAAGGAATTTCAGTTTTCATGAGCACCAAGTGCTGGGCTACCTCATTAAGATAGATGAATGGTATGTACAAGTTTAGTAAATGCAACAAATTTTCACTGAAGACCTTGTGTGGGTCCAGCTCTATGTCAGACCCTGAGGAAGATCTGCAGAGGAATAAGACTCATCTCTGTCCTAAAAGGGCTTAAAGTCCAGTCAGGGGCATCAGGACAGCCTCCACATCCCTGCTATTTCATCCACGGTAGAGTGCCAGGGGACAACTTCAAATTCCTTTTTAAAAACCCTTAGCATTATAGACTTGCTCCTGCTTACTTAGCAATCCCATCTATAATTCTTCATTATCTGTTTGTCAAAAAATATTTATTGAGGAAATGAAACAAAAATGCAAGGTCATGTACCACTGGAGCTAACTTCAACTTCTGTTTCCTTCTCTTTCTACGTCAAGCTCTACGATTTTTTTCCTACCCACGATTTTCCAAACACACTACCTTTCCCAGATATAAGCTTACCCCAGACTTGGAAAAATGGTAAAAATGCTTTGGAGGAAATTCTCTCTTAATGTTAATGTGCATTAAAAATCTGCCCCAATTTTTATTAGAGACATAAAGATTTTTTTTTAGGGATATCACAGTAATGAGGACATCAGATATGTTGATATTTTAAATAATCCAAGAACTGACTTGACATGGTCATCTCAAATGATGCACACACAGGCATAAAGTGTCAGAAAACAAGGGCTTCAGGAAGTCATGACAAGTATGGAGGTAGAAATAAAAACCAAGGGGAAATACTGCTTTCCCATGGGTGTAAGGGAGAAACAGAGTTTGATCCAAGGGTGATTGGGAGTAGAGATAGTGGATGGTATTACTCAGAATTAGAAAAAAAGAAAAGTGGGGACTGTCACCTGTGGGGATTTTCATCCTTCAAAAACTATAAAGGAGGCTTGCCAATTGAAGAGACTTTAAACTTTGGAGTCAGATGAGGGCTAATTCTGCAGGCTCTGGGAAAAGGAGAACCACCCTGACTCTTTGAGAATGTAGCTAGAGACCAGAAAAGGACAGATGTTCCTTAAGGCCGAGAATTTAAGGGCTGGCTTGGGGGAATCAGAGATCACATGTGAAAGAATCAGACTTAAATATCACAGCCAAAGTATTATACAAAAATTTGGAAGCAAATATTAAATTGGCTCCCTTTAAATGTTCATAGAGCATTCACTGATTTCCTCACATTGTTGCTACAAGTACCCTGAGTGGCCTGCTTCATGTATTCTCCCTTCTTTTTCCCCTTTTAATCAGCAAATATTTATTTAACACTGCATGTGAAGCTCACTGAAACAGGCTCTGAATTCTGTGCCAATAACCCATCACGGCCATCCTGGATTACAAGATAGGAATGTGGGGCACTAGCCCATCCATCCAAAAGTGCCTTCAGTGATTGTAACTAAAGTTCACTGCACACTTAATATTTGCTAAGTGCTTTATGCATATCATCTCACTTAATCCTGACGGCTCTCCAGGAGATGGGTAGTACTACAGCAAGTCCCATTTTGTAGAAATTGAGGCTAAAAAATTGAAGGGACTTGCCCAAGTTCACATACCCTACAAGTGCAGAATGGGGACCCACACCCGAGTCTGAGGGCTCCAACCACCAGTCCCTGTACTAGGCACAAAGAATAAGTATGCTTTACACATAGCTCTTAGATATCACATTTGATATTTACTTCAGTGTACAGACACAGAGACCATTATGTCCACCTTTCAGATGAGGTAACAGAGGCCAGGGAAAACATCTGCTACTGCTCCACGAGCTAGCAGGTGGAAGCAGCAGGACACTCAGCCAGGTCTGTAGATTCTTAACCAACTGAGCCACCCAGGCGCCCCAGGTCTGTAGA
Organism: Halichoerus grypus; assembly: GCF_964656455.1. Classification (NCBI taxonomy): domain Eukaryota; kingdom Metazoa; phylum Chordata; class Mammalia; order Carnivora; family Phocidae; genus Halichoerus; species Halichoerus grypus. The sequence goes on from NC_135712.1 coordinate 66,134,479, forward strand.
TTCTAAGGCTAATGCTTTTTCCTCTACCAATGGGCAATGATGGTCTCCAGGTAGCCATCTACTTGGAAGCCCTTTAGACATGTACAACAGGAGTGGCCAGAGGGAAACTCAGGGGCCTGGGGTTCATGCAGGCCCTGAGAGCAATTTATGGGAGGGAGCGAACAAGCCTGAGCCACACCTCAGCCATGAAAAAGCAAAAGAGACCATCCACTCCCAGACCTTTAGCCAAAGCTGTAGGACATCTTCTCATTTAGAGACCAACTTCCAGGGGAGTGACTTCAGATGGTGGTAACAGCATTCTATGTATCTGGCACTTTCCTCAAACAAACACACACACACACACAAACAAACAAACACAAAACCAAAAAAAAAGAAAAAAAGAAAGAAAAAGGGAAATCCCCACAATGACTCAGCCAGGCCCAGGCCCGGTGTCTGCACCTCTTGCCGCCCCCAGATCCCTGCCGCCTCCCCTGCACTCACGGTTCTGGATGGTGATCTTGCGCTGCCGGTAATCCACCCCCAGCACGGGCTCATTCTGCCCCCGCCTCTGAGCCACGATGCGAACCTCCCGCTGACTGTCGTTGCAGTCATTGGATGGGTCCTGGCCCAGGGATAAAGCCGCCTGGTATGCTGAGGAAAGAGGACACAGCCAGGTCACACAGCAATGGGGAATTCCCATGGAGAAAGGCGCCCTTACTGTTCCCTGGAGCAGGGAAGCTTCTCATTTTTATCCTGAGCTCATGTGTCTACTGGGAATCTTGCTAAACATGAAGATTCTGATTCTGTGGGTCTGGAGTGAGAATCTGAGAGTCTGCATTTCAGAGGAACTCCCAGGTAATACTAATGAACCTCTGAGCAGCAAGATCCAGACCCCTCTCAAAGGTCATCATTTCCAAATCCTGGCTCCATGCTCCTGTCTCCCATTCCAACTACCCTTGCTTCATTTTTGGTCACCCCAGATTCTGCTCCTATAGGGCTCATCCACCTGCCCTTATAATACATTTGCTGGTGGCAAATGCCTGCTACCCTGGCCTCTCCTCCCTTCCGACTTTATTTGAAGAGTAACCCCCTGGAAATCATGCCTTGATTCAGAGATGTGTCTTTTGGGGACAACGTCAGGTTCTGTGGGTGACTCGGACATTTAGGCATCAGGGTTCATACTGTAAGACATTAGTGAGGGCTAAAAGAGGTAAAGCTGATGCCTCCTCCCTTTTTCCTCACCTCTGGAAGCTCACTTCCTTCCTACAAAGACGGTGTCTACTTGTACTCTCAAAATCTCTACAAGGGTAATTGTCCAGGACTGACGGTGAGGATCTGGGTTCCTTTGTTCCTTGAGAGAGTAGAGGTAGACAGCTAAAAAGAACTTTGGTTCCAGGGAGGAGAGCTGACATGAGTGGGGCAGCTGCTACTGAGAGGTAGGACTTGGCTAAGTGTGTGTGTTTGGGGGGGGGGGGATTGTGCAGCGCTGAAAATGTGTTCCCTGGGGGCAGTGGGCTCTCGCTCACTGGGAGAGTTTCATTGGCCACTAGGAAGGCTGGCCACAAAAGGGAGTGTGGCAGTGGGGGGGGGGGGGGAGGTTCACAAACGCCACTCCTCAGGGTCCTGGGGGATGTAGGAGGCTTCTTGTCCATGTCCTCAGGTGGTAAGGGGAATGGAGGCGGACTGCATACTCATCTCAGTGTGCCGGCATGCAACCAGGAATGGACCAGGAGGCAGGACTGGCACTGCCTTTTAAAAAACTTAATGTCTGAGCTGCCTACATCTTTTCAGAACAAGGTAGGACATAAATCTTAAAATAAAATCGTATGTGACCTCAAATAAGTTACTTCATCTGTCTGGGTTGTTTATTTATCTATAAAATGAGGGGACGGCATTAAGTGAACTTTGTGGCTCCCTCTCAGAAGGATTTGTGGCCCTATGCCCTAATGGCCATGCTTCACAGAGGGACGTACGTGGGCTGAAGGAGGAGGGACTCACATGCAGAGTAGTAGTCAAAGATGGGGTCCTTGCAGAAGGACTTGAAGCGCCATGTCACCACGACATCCTGGAGCTGGGCGGAGGTGGTGTAGTCACATTTGAGGACGATGGAGGCAAACAGGGTGACATAGCGCTCTGTGTGCTGGACCGTCACCAGCAAGGACAGGCACCCTGCAGCCAAGAGCAAGAGACAATGCTGAAGGCAGACTATGTCTCTGGGAAGTGACCTACTTCTGTTCATGGGGTAATAAAAGCAATGCAAATAAGCAAACACACTGGCTGACTAGTTGGGAACTGGCAGGCAGAGTGGGAGGCAAAGACCACACAGACACCCTGGGGGAGATGGGGGAGAGAAAGAGCAAGGATGACTCGCAAGGATCTTGTGATCCATTGACAGTGTTAACACGTTCAACAACAATAAAGAAACTATATTAAAAGAAGGCCTACAGACAAAGCACTGATTTCCAAGATCTATAAAGAACTTCTCAAACTCAGCACCCAAAAAACAAATAATCAAGTCAAAAAATGGGCAGAAGACATGAACAGACACTTCTCCAAAGAAGACATACAATTGGCTAACAGACACATGAAAAAATGTTCATCATTAGCCATCAGGGAAATTCAAATCAAAACCACATTGAGATACCACCTTACACCAGTTAGAATGGCAAAAATTGACAAGGCAAGAAACAACAAATGTTGGAGAGGTTATGGAGAAAGGGGAACCCTCTTACACTATTGGTGGGAATGCAAGTTGGTACAGCCACTTTGGAAAACAGTGTGGAGGTGCCTCAAAAATTTAAAAATAGAGCTACCCTATGACCCAGCAATTGCACTACTGGATATTTACCCCAAAGACACAGATGTAGTGAAAAGAAGGGCCGTATGCACCCCAATGTTCATAGCAGAAATGTCCACAATAGCCAAACTGTGGAAAGAGCCAAGATGCCCTTCAACAGACGAATGGATAAAGAAGATGTGGTCCATATATACAATGGAATATTACTCATCATCAGAAAGGATGAATATCCAACTTTTACATCAACATGGATGGGACTGGAGATTATGCTAAGTGAAATAAGTCAAGCAGAGAAAGTCAATTATCCATATGGTTTCACTTATTTGTGGAACATAAGGAATAGCATGGAGGACATCAGGAGAAGGAAGGGAAAAATGAAGGGGGGGAAATCGGAGGGGGAGATGAACCATGAGAGACTATGGATTCTGAGAAACAAACTGAGGGTTTTAGAGGGGAGAGGGTGGGGGGATGGGTTAGCCTGGTGATGGGTATTAAGGAGGGCACGTACTGCATGGAGCACTGGGTGTTATACGAAAACAATGAATCATGGATCACTACATCAAAAACTAATGATGTATTGTATGGTGACTAACATAACATAATAAAATTAAATTTAATTTAAAAAAATAAGTAAAATAAAAAGGGGAAAAGAAAAAAGAAGGTCATATAGTGAGCTTGCCAATACACGTATATATTTTTTCATGTTACTTTCTTTTAAAATGTTTCCCCACTTCTTCAGGGAAGTTCAACAGGCCTATGAGGCCAATCAGGTCTGCCTTCAGCCTTTCTCTGCTGCCTCATCTCCCTTCCAGGCCCACCTCACACTCAGGGTATCAGCCACCCTGAACTTGCTCCATTCCTTCCCTTGGCAGGATCACCATCTTCTCCAGGTCTTCCCACGTGTAGACCTCTTGGCTGGAGCACTCTCCCAGAGCACCAGCCACCACTCCCTTCCCTTCACGAGGCTAATTACTATGTATTCCTTAGGTCTTTAGCAGCACCCTCACCTCCTCCAGAAGCCTTCCCTGACTGCAAATCTGGGAGAGGGGTCTCCTGTGTTTTCCCAAAGTGCCTCTTGCCCTCGACGCAGGACATTTCACATGCCTTGGTGATGGCCAGTTAACTGCAGGCTCTGAGAAAGCCGGCTGAGTCTGTCTCTGACTCACCGTTAAAGCACAACCTCACAACTGTACCTGTCACCTCCTTGGCACCCAACAGATGTTTGTTGCATAAATAATGGACTGAAGGACCAGGGATCCATTAACGGTAGAAACTGGCAGTACAGGCGGTCAACATGAGCATAAAATAAATAAAAATGATCAGACTGCGACAAATTTTATTATGAAAGACTTGAGGGCGCCTGGGTGGCCCAGTTGGTTAAGTGGCTGCCTTCAGCTCAGGTCGTGATCCTGGAGTCCCAAGACTGAGTCCCGCATCAGGCTCCCTGCTCAGCGGGGAGTCTGCTTCTCCCTCTGACCCTCCCCCGTCTCATGCTCTCTCTCTCTTTCTCTCTCAAATAAATGAATAAAATCTTTAAAAAAAAAAAAAAAGACTTGAAGAAATTAAGAATTTTTCTTTTCTCTTTTTTAAGGCTCCTCCCTAGCCTCCAAAGCTACAAACACACAGCTCCAGGTCTGCCTTGATGAGGAACCCAGTGGCACAGAAAGTCAGGTGGCACTTTGGCATGGTCAGAGGTCCACACATAACCAACATCTTAGAATGTTCCTATGTCAAGATGGTCTCTAGGCCAAGTTATAGGGGCTCTTCTCGTGGGAGGTTTAGCGCAGAATAATAGTACTCAAACTTGAGCATGTGCCACCAAGAGGACTTGTAATGGCCCAGATCACTTTCAGGAGGAGTTTCTGATTCAGGGGGACTTGGGTGGGGCCCAAGAACTTACATTTCTAACAAGTTTCCAGGAGATGGTGACACTAACTGCTCTCTGGGTACCATGCTTTGAGAACCACCAGTGTGGACCGACAGGCTTGGACTCCGATACAACTGGGTTCAAATAAAACTTCACTATTTATTTGGACATTGTACAAGCTATTGACTGAGTTGTTCCCCCCCCCCCCCCCCAGCTAGGACTGCAGATTATGATAGTAGTAACCTCATCAGGTCCGTGAAAGGATGCAATGAGATAATTCACTTCTGGCAATTGGCATGGTGCCTGGTACATACGCTGTTGTGTTAGTGTCAGGGTCTGAGTCTGAATCTGTTTCCCTCCTCCTTTCCTCTATGATGAAGGCCAAAAAGAAAGGGGTTCAAGCGGGGGTTCTCTCCAAGGGAGTTCTCAGGTGGACCAGCCTCATTTTGACTGAGATACACTCACAAACACAAACATTTAGCCCCCACCCTCACCCCTTACAAAACAGCTGGGTGGGCCTGGCTCGAAGGCCACTGCCACATGGTTCTGGATCCTGCCTCATCTTCGGGACACAGCCCTCATAAGACAGTAAGCTGTGATTATGATGGGCACATGCACCCACTTTTCTCACGGCCACAGAGAAAGATCAGGGTGCTGCTCAGGACAGGTCCTTGCCCCCAGAAATGACCCAAACTGTCTCCAGGGCTGAGCTGAAATGAGGATGTGCCTGTGACAGGCATGCTGGAGAGAGGGCCTGCAGAAATATGGGGGAGACCTGTGGGTGGGGAAGACTTCATGAAAAAAGAGATATAAGCTGGGCCCTAACGCTGAAGTAGGATTAAGATTACACACGAAAAATAGGAAGAAGGCAGAGAAACTCATAGTTTCAAGACAGAAGAAAAGAGAAGCAGCCCTTATCAGGAAGGGGCAGTTACTTGGAGAGCCTGGAGGGAACCGACCCCTGGCTTTATGGGAAACAGAGGGATCAATAAGGAAGGACTGGTGGTAGTGACTGGGGTTGGGGAGACCGGGTGGAGCCCAAATCTCACTGAAGCATCTATTTCTAGTTAATGGGTAATCACTGAACACTTTCTGTAGAGTAATAGGGCAAAGGTGGTTTTTTTTAGGAAGACTGTTGACTTCCTCATCCAGTTATAAAGATCATCATTTTGAAAATGAGCCTTGAGTAGTTTGGGGGGGAAAATAGCTGCTGTCTCTGCCAGCTATAAGATTCCTGGAAATTAGTCCAATCAGAATGGAAGAGCCGGTGACTAGCATCTCAAGCCTAATGTGGATTGTTTTGTAATCTGCTTTATTATTTTTGCCTCTCCACTCTCACCATCCCCCTTGCTTTTTTCCAGAACTGACCTGAAACAGACCTTGGAGCTTCCGCCCAACACAGCTTTAACTGAAGAGAAGTCACTACAGGTAAGCTTTTAACAATGACGAGGATGGCAATGTCAACACTAGCTTATTCTGCTCAGTAAATATATGGATTAGAATAGAGATTAAAACACCTATTTATGGTCTAAACAAAATCCTATACTCACACCATACTTTCAAATATTGTCTTTTACACAATAAATATGACCCCTGGGAGTAGACAATCAGGGCCATTTCGCACACCACAAATCTGAGACTGGAAAAGATGAGTGGCTTGTCTGTGGTCATTCATTTTCTAAGGAGGTCAGAGTCAAGATTCCACCCCTGAGCAGTGCTCTCTCCACTCTGCCCGGTTATTCTCTAAATAAAGGAAAATGTTTGGTACTCATTAGCCTGCAAACAATTGGAGTGGAGAGACAGGCGACAACTGGCATCAGTCACTCTGGTACTGTGATTAACAACCTACTGTTCTTCATTTTGCTGAACGGCAGTTCGACATAAATAGCAACTTATTCAAAGGGCGCTAGTTAACATTATTTGTGTAGAGGTGAGAGGGCAAGTTTGCTGGGAGTCAGAGAAAGGAATTCGGTTGGAGCTAGGAGTTGCTCTGGGGGAGCTTTGCAGATTGCTGAATCTGACACTCTGAGGGAGGAGAATGGGGACAAGGGTGATCACCTTCATTACCAAGTCCTCCCTCAGCAACCCTTCCATGAATGCCTTTATTATGGCCAATACACACCTGCGGTGACATGACTCACCTTTACCAACGTCAGCACTGGCTTTGCCACCTGGGTACTATTCTTTCATCCTCTCTTTGAATTCATCCCTTCGGTGAATTTCAAGCCTCGAAATATGTCAGGTTCCCATGATTTTGACCCTACTGAGCTTACTCACACGCTCTCCCGGGGTCTGCCAGCCCCACAGCAACCTGCCCAGCTCTCAGACCTTCATCCCTGGCCTTCCACAAGAAGAGCGGGGAAGAGTCCCAGGACAAAAGGTACCAGGCAACCAGCAAACCTCTCTCCCCTTAGCTCAGCTGTTGCTCTGGATCTCAGCATCTACTGTATGCCAAGTGATATACACACACTGTCTCTAATCCTCACAAAACCCCCGGGGGTGGGAACAGTCCTACTCATATACATGGGCAAAGGTTTAGAGACTGTAATAAGCCAAGCCCTCTCAGCTTCAGAATTTGGTTTTGCTGGACTTTTGGTTTTGCACGTTGGGTAAACATGATCTCTCCCACGCAGGCAAGCTTGACTTTCAAAGTGGAAGTTTGGTGCTAGACTCAGAAAGCAGGAGGATTTTCCAGATTGGGAGGAGGATAGCCCATCTCAAAGGCAAAAACCTCCCATCCTTCTTGTCCTTTAGCCTTGGACTTCTCGGTAAAACTAACCACATTGGGCATGCACACTATTAGGCAGGTAAAGTTTTCAAGAAGAGACTAAGAACAGCAGAATCTGAGCTGAAAAGAGGAACAGATTCAAAAAGGTAGATGTCCTTTTGGATCTGTGCTCTTTAAACTGTCTTCAAATTCTTATATTGTCTTTCTATTATTTTTTGAGGGGAGGGGGAGGGGCAGAGGGAGAAGGAGAGAATCTTAAGCTCGGGGCTCAATCTCACAACCCTGAGATCATGACCTGAACTGACATCAAGAGTCCGATACTTAACCTACTGAGCCACCCAGGTACCCCTTTCTATTCTTAAATTTCCTTCATCTTGTGGCATCTCTTTCCCCTCAGCTAACTGCCATCTGATTTCCTAAATATCTCTATCATTTTCTTCTCAAAACTTTAATTCTGGAGACTGACTTCCTAAGTTCAGATTCTGTCTCTACTCCCCCACCAGTTAAAAGACCTGACAAGTTATTTCCAAACTACAGTTGCCTCTTTATATACAAAGCTGGAATGATAATAATATTTCCCTGATAGGTGTGTCTGGGTGGCTCAGTTAAGTGTCTGACTTGATTTTGGCTCAGGTCATGATCTCAGGATTCTGGGATTCAGCCCTGCCTCGGGCTCCCTGTTCAGCGGGAAATCTGCTTGTCTCCCTCTCCCTCTGCCCCTTCCCCCACTCACATGCACATGTGCATGTGCTCTTTCTCTCTCTCTAAAATAAGCAAATAAATCTTTCAGTGTTTATACCCCACTCCCACACATATGTGCACGTGCTCGCTCTCTCTCTAAAATAAGCAAATAAATCTTCCAATGTTTATACTGAATAAATCTTTCAATGTGTATATCCACAATAGCCAAAATATGGAAAGAGTCCAGATGTCCACTGACAGATGAATGGATAAGGAAGATGTGGGGTGTGTGTGTGTGTGTGTGTGTGTAGTGAACTATTACTCAGCCATCCAAAAGAATGAAAGCTTGCCATTTGCAATGATGTAGATGGAGCTAGAGTGTACTATGCAAAGCAAAATAAGTCAGTCAGAGAAAGACAAATATCATATGATTTCACTCATATGTGGAATTTAAGAAACAAAACAGATGAACATAGGGGAAGGGAAGGAAAAATAAAATAAGATGAAAATAGAGAGGGAGGCAAACCATAAGAGACACTTAATTCTAGGAAACAAACAGGGTTGCTGGAGGGGAGGTGGGTGATGGGAAGGGGTAACTGGGTGATGAGCATTAAGGAGGGCACTTGGTGTAATGAGCACTGGGTGTTATATGCAACTGATAAATCACTAAATTCTACCCGTGAAACTAATAATACAGTATATGTTAACTATATTGAATTTAAACAAAGAATTTAAAAATAAATAAATAAATAAATGGGAGGGGGATAAAAGAAAAAAAAAATAAATCTTAAAAAAAAAATACTTCCCTGATAGTGTTGTAGTAAGGATTAAATGATATAATAAATGTCCAGAATTTAGCAAAGAGCCTGGGACATAATAGCCACTGAATAAACATTAGCTATTATTTGTATCATTTGTACTTATCTTGCCCACCTTAGAGATTGAGGTCAATTGAGAACAGCAAATAAAAGTATTTTGAAAGAATTAAAACGATACAAATGTTATTATGCAGCCATCAAAAAAAACTGAAATCTTGCCATTTGCAACACCATGGATTGAACTAAAGGGTATTATACTAAGCGAAGTAAGTCAGTCAGAGAAAGACAATTATCATATGACCTCACTGATATGAAGAATTTGAGAAAGAAGGCAGAGGATCTTAGGGGAAGCACGAAAAAATGAAACAAGATGAAACCAGAGAGGGAGAGAAACCATAAGAGACTCTCAATCTCAGGAAACAAACTGAGGGTGGCTGGAGTGGTGGGGGGTGGGAGGGATGGGGTGGCTGGGTGATAGACACTGGGGAGGCTATGTGCTATGGTGAGTGCTGTGAATTGTGTAAGACTGATGAATCACAGACCTGTACCCCTGAAACAAATAATACATTATATGTTAAAAAAAATTAAATGATACAAATGTAAACTGGCATTCAAAGCTTTTAAAGCTGCGTCACTTTGCACCCTGGCAAACCCATTCAGTTTGTCTCCTCTGAAAGAGGGAGGGAAACCTGTCATTTAAGGGTGGAAACGTAACTTCAATTGAGATATCAGAGCTCATGGGAAGAAGGGAAGGAGAAGGGGATTCTCTGTTTCCTACCATGAAGTACTTTCCAAGACGATGCCGTTGTGCAGCGTGGGGACTACATCCCATATTAAAGTCGAAGGAGAACATACCAACGGAAGAAGATTATCTTTACCATTAAATGCTATGTGTTCCAAACACATGCATATCTTTGTATATTTCTTTATTCAGTCTGCCTTCCCTGTGTTATATCAGATTGGGCAAGATGTTTTACAGTTTCTAGAATATTTTATCCATATAACACAGGGACATAGCTACAATTTTTTTTTTTTTTTTAACTAAGAACGGTTTTCAGGGGACTGAATGGCATTTCCCCTCCTCTACACATGAAGGCTCCTGCCTGGAAGGGAGTGGCAGGCAGAGGGATAGCAGGGTCTTTCCAGGCAAGGGGCAGTGGCCTGGTGTTAACTCCTTATAGAAGGTCTCACTTCTTGAATGTTTTTCACATATCCAGGCACCTATGCTCCACTAAGCAGGTCACAAAAAGTACACAGGTCTAATCCTATCAGAGTTTATGTCTGAGCAAGCTATCTCCCCAAGTATATTTGCCATCTGTACTTGTTACATTTCCTTAGATAACAGTGCAAATATGAAAGGAATCAAGTGGAAGAGGGAGAGGCCGTTGAGTGTGAACCCAAAGTAAGGGATGGAGAGAATTAGGAGAGGAGGAAAGGCGACAAAGAGAAGTGGGCTGGGGTCGGGGAGGAGTTATGTCTATGTATTCCATGTTGAACAAAGGTCTGGTGTGTGCTACTCTGTATTGCGCTAAGCATGTGACTACTCTGGGGAGGAGACTCATATAGACTGAGCACTTGCTATGTTGTTAGCCATGGTACGGGGTGCTTTCTTATATAGTATCTCATTTAATCTTTGTAAAACACCCATGAGATAAGCCTTATTTTATGTCCATTTCATAGATGAGAAAAATCCTCAGGGGGGTTAAGTAACTGGCTTAAGGCCTCACAGCTAGCGCTGGCCAGAATGCCCTGTGTGTGGTAGGCATTCAACATCTGCTGACCAGAAGAACAAACGAATGCACACAAGACAGGCTAAACTGCCTGGAATAAATTTTAAGCACTCTAAAAGTACAGAAAATAAATAAAGTTAACCATCTGTAGCGTGGTCAGACGAAAAAACAAAGTGTGTTGCAGGGGAGAGGAAGTACCAGCGCATGCCCACACCACTGGGGAGAAGGCTCCCCGAAGTAGTGAGGCCAGAATGAGTGAGCCTTGAAGTCCAGACAAAGAGCTTTAACCCACTCTTACAAGCTATGGAGATCCTGTAGAGGTGCTTGGAGGATTGGAGTGAAGGTGGGAAAGGGGAACCCAGGTAGGTAACCTATCATCGACGAGACAGAGACAGTAGCAGACCTCAAGGCAAGGAGATGGTTAAGATGCTTAAAATAGGCTAGTGTGAGGTTTATCACCTGGAATAGAAAAGAGGGCACAGATCCTGGGATTAAGAAACAGAACATGGTGATTAACAGGGTTTGGGAAATGAAGAAAGTGTCAAAACTGCCTTCCTCTGACCCCACCTTACCCTCAGATTTAAAGATTGAAAACTACAGAAATAAAGACGAGGGGCGCTTGGGTGGCTCAGTTGGTTGAGAGTCTGCCTTCAGCTCAGGTCATGATCCCAGGGTCCTGGGATCCAGCACCGCATCAGGCTCCCTGCTCAATGGGGAGCCTGCTTCTCTCTCTCCTCTCTGCTCCTGCTCTCTCTCGCTATCTCTTTCGCTATCTCTGTCACTCAAATAAATAAATAAATAATCTTAATAAAAAAAAAGAAAGATGAGAGAAAGATGACACATGATCTAAGTCTTCCTAATTCTTAAAACACACCCTTTTATTTCTCCCCCCCCCGGGACATGAGGTAATACAGTACTGGGCTGAAAGAAACCCAGGCAGGCGGTACATTAATTACCCAGCATCTCATTCCACGGCATCGTTGTTGGGGCAAGATGTTTAATAAAAAGCATTTAGTTAGACATCCAAGAGGCAATCTATTTCTATTTCTGCATACCAGGATTCAATTAGACAAAATAAACTTGCTCCACGGTATGAAACAGGGGAAAGAGCCATGGACTAAAAGCAAGGATGCCAGGGTTCTGGTCTCAGCTCTCAAACTAACTCCATTGTGTCAACCTAAGGCTCGTGACCTCCCTGGATAGATTTCCTTATCTGCAAAACTGGCCCAGAGGGGAAGACAGACAGGGACTGGGTATGATTTGTACTTGAGTTTAGCAGAGCCCTGGGATTCTGGTGAGGTATGTCAGGGGCCCCATGGAGGTAAGGAAGGAGCTAAGTGGGCAGCTCCCATCCACCACCCACACCCCCCTCAGCCTGAGAAGCTCCACTTTCCTATCCACTATATTGGGGATTGAGATGTCATTCGGTTTTCAATGTGATCCCACACTTTACCCTCACCACCAAGGGAAAATTACTGGACTATATGCTCTCTAAGAATCATGTCCCTTAGGAGTCAGCTGGCTGATTTCCCGAAGAATGATAATACAAGTTGAGAGCTGCGTGAATCTGTAAGTTAACACCACTCTATAATCTTAAAAAAATTCACAGAAGTGCCAATGAGACACACCCTTTTAGGATTTGAGTGGAAAACTAAAGTTTCATTCCAGGAATAAACTTTGAGGCTGGATGGAGGTAACCAGAACTATTAGCCAATCATGCAAAAGGCTGTAAGTACTTACTTTAGATTATCTTCATGTTTTGTTTTAAGGAGTAAGTATCACTTGTGTGCTAAAATTTTCTTTTTAAAGAAAAATACTCTGAAGTACAAAAACAAACCAACCAAAACTCTGACAAGTGATGGGCCACAGCTCAGAGCACAGGGACTGTGGTAACTTCCCAGGACTCCCTGAGCTGAGAGGCTTCATCAGGGCCTCTGGTCACACTGACCTGCTAGCCAGTACCCAAATCTGACCTAATTTCACTAATGACCCACACTTTACAACTGCAGAAACTTGGATGCTCACCAGAAGGTTGGGTTAACTCTTCTTTAGAAACAGAAGAGAATGGGGTGATGGACCAAAATGAACATACTCTTGGGTTTTCCAAAGTTCATAATGCAATTTGCAGCATATCTTGAGAAAATCAACTTACTGGATTTTTCTATTTCATGGTAATTTGGGGACTATTTTCTACTAATTTAAATGTTATTAAAATAATATATGGTGTCAATTTGTTATTCTTTTATCCAGCATCGTAATGGGCTTGTGTGTGTGCACGTATTTTTGTTTCTGTTTTATAAATCTTATCTATGTGTACATGTCACAACATAAACTGTATTTCTTTTTACAGTGAGAACTGTAAAAAAAGTTTGAAAAGCACTGCTTTGGCAGATACTGGAAGTGAGAGAAGAAATTTGATTTTCAGTTTGATCTTAGAGAATTTTAGGAAGTTTGGTCTAAAAATAAAGAGATGGGGGCGGTGGCGAGGGACCCAATATTTCCAGTGATGACCATTTTGTAGATGCTGTGCTTGATCTCAACTCACCCAACATGAGTTGGCCTTACAGGGGTGGGAGGGTGGAAGGTGGGAGGGGCTCATCAGGAATTTTACCTGTTTTCTAGATGAAGAGAATTGAAGTAATTCCTCTAAAGTCACAGCTAGTAAGAGGCAGAATCTGAATTTCAACCTGAGAGTCCATCTGACTTGACTATTAATTGCAATTTCTTAGCTATAGGGGAAGGAGGAGGAGGGGACACTTAAATTGTTTCTTTAAAGTTAGCTCTAAAAAATCCTCCTTGGGTCTAAATCATGAGTATCATTATCACCATGGCTAACATTCATTAAGCCCTCACTTTGTTTCAGCCACTATCTTAAGTGCCTTAAAAATCTTCATTTCACTTAATCCTCATAAAAACCTTGAGATAAGTACTATCATCATCCCTGTTTACTGCAGGCTTTCAGCAGTTCAGTAACTTGACCAGAGTCACACAAACATTCTGGATGCAAAATCCAAATGCATATTAAATAGCTGAATGCAGCTTTTTTTTTTTTTTTTTTTTACATTTCCTACACACATTCGGGGAAAATATCTGCTAAAGTAGTTATTTCCTCTCAAAGTGTTAGAGTCTGAAGAATTGAAATGTCAATTTTGCACCTATGAAATAAAAGTGACATTAGATGTTCACTTAGGACTTTTTTTGAATTCAGCATTCTCTGGTTCTAAAATAGGTCATGCAGGTAGGTTTCCAGTTAAAGAATGGCAGGAAACACGGCAGTCTGTATAATTTTACCACTTCAGCATCCTGGTACTAACAATGCATGGCTGGTTCCTGAACAGTTGGAACTCCATTTTCTAAAGCCCCTGTCCAGGGACGCCTGGGTGGCTCAGTCGGTTAAGCATCTGCCTTTGGCTCAGGTTATGATCCCAGGGTCCTGGGATGGAGCCCAGCATCAGGCTCCCTACTCATCGAGGAACCTGCTTCTCCCTCTGCCTGCCGCTCCCCCTGCTTGTGCTCTCTTGCTCTCTCTGACAAATAAATAAATAAAATCTTAAAAAAAAAAAAAGTCCCTGTCCATTTAGCAGTCTGCTTACTATTATACCCTTTGGTCATAATCAATGTATTTGAAAAATGTTCAGTGTTCAATATTCTTCATAAAAGTCAAATAGCTTTTAAAACATTATGCTGATGATTTAAGGATTAGGGTTTATATCCTAATAAGATTTTTGTCTGTAAGGCTTCCTTTCTTATTCTATGACCTGGATGGCGGCTGGCTACAAAGTCCTAATCTGGGGATGGGGTGCTAGGAGGCAGAGGTGGGAGTAGACCTCCATTTTCTTGAAAAGGCAGCTCAAGCAGCTTCAGAAATCCCTAGCTGCTGTGGAATTTGAGCTAAACACATAAGGCAAAGGAGAGAGGACTGTGAGAAGCTGGGATGTTTAGGATTTTGCTGTCACAGTCTAAGTAGGTAACTGCTCTGGTGGAATTTCAGGCACTTCAATAGGTGAGGTTTAGTCCATTTCCTTGTGTATCATGTGTCCAACATCTACCCTTGTCAGTTTCAGATAACTGATAGGACACACAGCCCCCAGAAAATGGCATGAGCCACAGGATCTTAGGAATACTGATTTTCCAGTTTTCTCACCCTTTTGCAATTCTCCACCTTTTTTATTCTCAGCATTAAGCTTAAGCTACTGTAGAATCTTGTCTGAATGAGATTTAGTTACGTCCGAGGGGTTTTCATGTCCTATCAAGTTGGTAAAAATGAAATTCTGCCCACACCTTCGTATTACATCTTTTCCCTCAGAAAAATACAAGACTCACATTGGTCTGTGAGCAAACTGAGCAGACTTCCCACTGACAACTTAGAGGTAAGAGGGCAGTTATTCCTAAAAGAGGGGGTGGGGAATGGTAAAATGAAATACAACAGGACAGAATTTCCAAGGGAACTCATACCGTTCTGTTTGCAAAGTGGCACTACATGGTAATTGAAAGGGGCTGCAAGCCCTGCACAGTCACTCCGCTGTCCTTTCCTACCTGATTTTATTCCTGCAGATACACACTCCTGTCACATTTCCAAGAGATACACCGAGACACAAAAACCATGCTTTCCAAAGCAGACAGGGTGGGAGGGTTAAGAGAAGGGGGGGGGGGTGGTTGGGCACCTGATGGGGAGAGAACTGAGGAAGGGCTAAAGTTAGGAAAGTGGGTGGATACAAAGAAAGTAGAAAAAGATGACACTGAACATGATGAGCAAAAAGACACATGGTTCAGTCCTGTAAAATAGGTTCTGAATCATTTCGAACATCCCATGATACTGAGGACGCGTTATAACCTCCCAGGAGCGACATAAATGCATTTCCGTCACATATTGAAAACCTAAAAGCAAGCATCAAATGAAAGGGCAAAGTAATGAGGGATCAAAAGAGTGGTGCTTCCACGTTTATCAGCGCAGCTTTCGAGACCAAGAAGTGCCTAAAGACTGCAGGAGGGAGGCCCAGAGGCTCTGGGTTTCTTCCTTAGTTGCACCTGTTTCGGAAGGACCTGGGCTAAGAAAAGAGGAAAACAACAGGTTCCCTCCCACAGGCAGAAACTCGAGCCTGTGCCAAGAGCTACCAGAGCGCGGCCCAGGCCTCCACTGGCCTGCCTGTGACCAGTTCTGCAAGGCCAGGCAACAATGGCTTCCTGTCTCCCTGGGCCCAGGGTGAGACCCAACTTTTTCCCAAGGCTCACCTGCTGGGAGCCCGGTGAAGAGCAGCAGCCAAGGCGCAGGCAGCTCAAGGCCCATGCCGGCCGCTCTCTGGCCCCTGCCAGCTCAGGGGCTCGGGGGGCACCGCGTCTCTCTTCAGCAGCGGCCGTCCCAGGACGCGCCACTTCTCCGAGGAATCCCTCCGCTTTCCCCTCTCTCGGCGCCGGGCGAGCGGAGGGCCGGCCGCGGTCCCCGAGCAGGTACTGCCCCGGCTCATCCCCACCTGAGCGCGCCGGCGGCTCCGCCTCCCGGCCCGCGCACCGCCCTTTCCTGCTCCGCCCCCCATCCCGGAGGACCGTGGCCACCTTGCCTAGCGGCCAGAGCCTCCTCCCCAGGCTGCCAGGTAATTCGTCTCGCTGGAACCGCGTCTCTTGCCACATCCCTCCCGCCTCTAGAGAACGTTACCATTTTTTCCCCCGCAGAAGTTCTCGGGAAATCTTATCCCTAGCAAACTTCTTCCCCTCTTTGTAGAATTACGTGGATATAACTTTCTGGGGTGTATTTCCTACGTTATCTTTCCATCCCCTCATATATGCTTGAAAAACTTTTTTCCCTCACTAAAAACACACCAACATGAAGTTTGCACATAACGTCTGCTCAGGTTTTCTAGAAACTAAAGATGTACAGTATAAACTAGAGAAATAGATTTAATTTTCCACAAATATTAAAGTCATAGATGCTTATTATAGAAAAGTTAGAAAAATATAAATTATTGGAGATAAACAAATCTTGCTCCCACCACTCATAGTTAGGCATTGTTAGTGTTGATGTATTCCTTGTTCTTAGTTTCCATCCTGCGTGAAGTGCAGCTCAGCAGCCCCTCACTGAGTCAGCCCTCCCAATGGCAAAGATTCTAGGTCTCTTTGCACCAGGCCAACTAGGATATAATCCAGTCTCTCCTTCCTTGGTAGCAACCCACGGGGAGGGATAAAACACACCTGCCTTCAGGAACCAACCAACCAACCACATGAACTCGGAAAGTCACCTAAACTCTGGTCAGTGTAAATAGCAAGTGTAAGGTGTAAGCAAGCAAATAGCAGGTGTAAATATTTTATACACCTCTCCCTTATCAGGGATTATTCATTGTGCTCTCTCTCCTAGCCACCATCTTTTTCCTAGAGAAAAGAATTACAAAGATGCATTAAACACGGTTTCCGCCCCTCGAAGGAAGCTCCCATTCTCATCACTGCCCTTGGAAGGCAATATTATTTCTCTTAAGTATATCTCCTGACCTGCTCTTCTGTGAAGGGTTCTCTTTGTTAGAGCTACTGGTGTCCCCCATCTCACTTCCTCCCAGAGGAACATCCTTGTCCTGAAACTGATTGGAGGTCAACCCAGTCCCTTCTCCCAATTTCCCCTCTTCCCCCTGAGTCTGGCCTCTAGTTCCCCAATTGGGCCTCTCCACTTTAAATGTTTTTCCTGTAGCCTCTTCTCTTCAGGAAAGTAGGAAGTAAATTCAGGCAGTACATGGCCAAAGGCAGATGGTACAGTATGTTCAGGGGCCTTTAGACCTTCCACAGTGGGATCTCAGCATAGCAGCTGAAGCAGGATATGATGTGTGGGATGCTCCCCTAACCCCCTCCAGAGACTGTGCACTTTGCTCCCAGGAACATTGTATGTATTTGAGTGTTTGTGACCCTGAGGGATTTGTGTGGCCCCTGGATTTGTAAATTGCTCTAGACAAATTTTCAATCTCAGTCTAAAAAAGTATGAGCCCTCTCTTTCCCAAACCTACCTCCCATGGCCCTCAGCCCTTGTTTTGATATAAAGGTCATTTTAATACTCATCGGAAGCCAACATTTCTCCATGTTTATTCCATGGCATGTTAATAAACAGCATATAGAAAAAAGGCTCTGTGACCAAATTCAAGAAATGCTGGATTAAACTAAATGAAACATTTTTGCAGCATTTCTCAAGCCCTTAGAGTGCTACTATACATTTGAAATTTCTTCTTTTTTTAAGATTTTATTTATTTATTTGACAGACAGAGAGAGAGAGAGAGAAAACACAAGCCGGCAGAGCGGCAGGCAGAGGGAGCACAAGCAGGGGGGAGGGGCAGAGGGAGAAGCAGGGTCCCCGCTGAGCAAGGAGCCTGATGCAGGACTTGATCCCAGGACCCAGAGATCATGACCTGAGGTGAAGGCAGATGCTTAACCAATTGAGCTAGCTACCCAGGCGCCCTTACATTTGAAATTTCTAAGGAAATAAGTCATATAGCATTTTTCAGCATTTATTCAACCCCAAAGCCCTTTTTCTTACACATATCTTAGGGCAGATGTTTCATGGAACATATTTGGGGAAGCCCTGGAGGTCTAAACCCAACATAACTGGAGGCATACATTGAAGGCTTCTATAGGAACAAAATATGACTTTTACAAAGGTTATCCCAAGTGCAGTAAAATTAAAATGGCCTTATTTTTTCTTGGGATTACTCATTCAGTTGAACATCTAGCTCTTGGTAGATGGAGTGAACACATAGATTTCTTGGAGTGAACACATAGATTATATATTTCTCTGCCTACTACATGCATCTTTTTCGTTCACCACTTATATTCTGTACCAAGCAATGTTCTAAGTGCCTTATATGCATTACCTCATTACACTACTACAATATATATAATAGGGACTGTTTTTCTATTATTATCAATTCCATTGATAATAATGTGGCAGCTGAGGTACAAAGCGGTAACTCGCCCAAGGTAACAAAGCTGGTAAGTGGTGGAGTTATGAATCTCAGTGAGGCAGTCTGACTCCAGGCCTTCTGCTGTTAGCTTTACACCATACAGTCTCACCTAGGTATGCCTCGATCTGAATTTACAGCTAGTTGACTCTATCAGCTACTGTAGTTTGTCTCCACATAGATCATTTAGCTCTCCATGAAGTAAAACTCTTCCACTACTGTGAGCTTTCCTGGACCAGTTATTCTGCCAACATGTGCCCTTGGTTCAGTAAAGATTTGGTAAGAATATACATTTGGCTCAGAATAACAAACAGTTCTTTTATTGCTCAATATAGAAGTTAAAATCACTTGACCTGCTGATAGGGACTGAGATGAAGCTGTCTCCATATACAAAGTAACAATAGGTACCATTTATTAAACACTTATATCGTGCTAGGCACTATTCTCAGCACTTTTGTATTAACTTCAATAATTCTCCCAACAACACTGAGGCAGAGATTATTATTGTCCCCATTTTACAGCTGAGGAACTTGAGGCACAAAGGTCCAGTTACTTACCCAGGGTCACCCAGCTTGTAAGTAGCTAAGCTGAGATGCACATTAAGGCAATCTGCCTTCAGAGGACACACCTTTTATTACTACCCTAGCCATACTGTGTTTCTTTGTGTTCACTCTTCCAGAGTCTAACCACAAAGTACAGAGGTTATGGTTTCATCATTTATAACCACACTTTCTAGTTAAAACTGACGATAAATGTTACTGAATACCGTGTCTCTATATGCATGTGCATCTCTTCTTAAGAATAGTGTGATATTTGTACATCTAACTGTGTATTTATCAAGAGTGAAAGAGAGAGGGGCACCTGGGTGGCTCAGTCAGTTAAGCCTCTGCCTTC
Source organism: Halichoerus grypus (assembly GCF_964656455.1). NCBI lineage: Eukaryota > Metazoa > Chordata > Mammalia > Carnivora > Phocidae > Halichoerus > Halichoerus grypus. The sequence goes on from NC_135712.1 coordinate 66,153,901, forward strand.
AGCTCAGGTCATGATCCCAGGGTCCTGGGATCGAGCCCCACATTGGGATCCCTGCTGAGCTGGGAGTCTGCTTCTCCCTCTCCCTCTGCCTACCACTCCCCCGGCTTATACTCTCTCTCTCTCTCTCTGTCAAATAAATAAATAAAATATTTTTTTAAAGGAGAATGAAAGAAAGAAAATAAGCATGTAAGTAAAAATACTGCTCCAGGCAGTTAAACCTAAAGGGAGGCAAAAAATGAAAGTAGCTAACTGATGCCACATTTGGAACACATCTTATTCATTTTGTATGTCTGGCATCTAGCATAGTACCTGGCATATAGGTAGTACTCAATAAATATTGTTGAGCTCTTTATCCATAGTTCCTGAAAGAAGTGACATGTGAGCTGAGTTTGAAAGTGAACAAGACTTTGCCAAAGCAATCCAAACAGAGAGACTATGTTCAAAAATCATAGCACCAGGGAATAGCACAGCTGAACTATAAGAACTTCAGTTTTGCTAGGGCAAGGTGGGGAGTGGTAAGAAAATATGTTCGAGAGCCAGGGTAAATAAAGGGCCTTGCATGACCAGCTGGAGAACTAAGACTCCATACAGTAGACAATGGGGAAGCTGTGAAGGGTTTTAAGCTGGGTGAGGCATGATCAGACTTGCATATTAGGAAAATAAATTTGACAGCAATGAGAAGAATGGTAAGCAAGAATTGAGATGAAAGGTGGAAGGTGAGTTAGGAAACTGTTACTGTGGTCAAGATGGAAATACTGAGGGCTCAACCCAGTCATTGGTGTTGAGAGTGGAGAAGAGAAAATACTTTGGCAGATACTTAGAATGTGGAATTGACGAGACTGATGGTAAATTAGATGTGGGAATTGAGCGAAGAATATAGGTTTCTGATTTTTGAGTCTGTGTGGATGGTGATGCCATTAAAGAACACAGATATATAGAAAAGTTTTGAATCATTTCAGACACATTGCATCTGAGAGAATAGTGGAATATCCAAATGAAACTCCTCTGGATGTTTGGACACCTTTATTAAGTGCAATTGATTGAATGAGGTTAGTAGGAGCTGCATGCTTGATAAGGCAGGTCTGGGTCAGTAGGGACTGGGAGACCTACTTTTTGGTCAGTGGGATATAACCCAAGATACAGTTCATCTTGGAGTAGGGCTAAAAGCAGGAGGTGGTGGAATCTAGTGAAAGGAGTTTGGGAACAAATTTGTTCATTATTACTACTCCTATTCAACATTATGCTGAATCTTCTAATTAGCAGAATAAGAAAATTAAAAGGCCGAAAATGAAGAATAAAGATGTTGCTATTCACAGTGTTATGATTACACGGACTACTGAAGAGAATCTATATATATAAGGACTAACAAGAGAGGTTGCTGAAAACAAGGTCAATATGTTAATGTCACTGGCATCTGTATATGTCAGTAATATCCATTTTGAAGAGATAACTTTAAAATATATATTTGTAATAGCAGTAAATCTATAAAGTGAATAAATCTAACAATATATGTGAAATAGCTCTACGGAGAAAATTGTAAAAAGTTAATGAAAACAGTTTTGAAAGATGTAAATAAATGTAAAGATGTACCATATTCATGGATAAAAACAATATAACTAAGGACAATAATTTTTTTCAAATTAATAAATTCTAAATATTTCTAACACAAACCTGAAAAATCTCCCCAGAACTTCACAAGATATTCCTAAAATTAAATGGAATACAGTGGTAAATAGCCAAGATAATTTTTGAAAAAAAATAAGAAGGAAGAGGGGAATTTGCCTCTTTAAATGATAAAGTTAGAGCACTTAAAACAATGTGGCACTGGCATAGATAGGCTAACAGACAAGGAGAACATATAAGAGATTCTGGAAACAGATACCCATATGGCTGGGAACTTGATATATAACAGAGGTGGCATGATCAATGGGACAACCATAAACTATTCAATAAGTGATGCTGGGACAATTAGTGTTTGCTATGTTAAAAGGTAAGATATCTCTTCTTCATACTACATACAAAATTCCAAAGTGATTAAAATCTAAATATTAAAAGCAAATATTTCAAGCTTTTAGAAGAAAATATGGTAGATTACCCAAATGACCTTGAGGAAAAGAATGATTTCTTAAACAGAAAACAAGAAGAAGAATTCATTGAGGAAGGCTGATACAGAAGACAATATTAAATTTAAAAGTTCTATAAACAAAAGACAATATATAAAAAATGAAAAACAAACCACATACTGGAGAAAGATATTTCCTGAGCATTTAAAAGGCAAACAAAATATAACAACCGTATTTTTTTTTAAAAAACTCCTAAAAAGTAAGGAGGCAACCCAATGGTAAAGGAGATGAATAGCCAATTCATATAAGAGGAAATCTGATTCACTATTAATTATATTAGAAGATGCTCAACTTGACTAGTAATCAGAAATTGTAAATTTAAAACAATGTTATTTCACCTGTGACAAATTGGTTAAAATGTAAAAGTCTGAGTAAACCAAGTATTGGTAAAGATGTGAGAAGTGTAAATTGGTTCAACTACTTTGGAGAACAATTTGACAAAATATCATAAAGTTGAAGGTGCATATATCCAGGACCTTGTGATTTCCCTTCTAGGTCTCCAATCTATAGAAATTCTCACTCTTGTACACAGAGATACATGTCAAGGATGTTGGCTGTGAAACAATTTGTGTAAAACCTGGAAAAACTTTCCATCAGAGGGGAATAAATAAATAAAATGGGGCTTATCAATGAAATGCGATAATATGACACTGTTAAAATGAATTAACTAAATCTATACCATGGATGAATATTAAAAATATAATATTATATGAATGAAGAAGTTGCAAGATCCTATTTACAGTATTTTGTCAAATGTTAAGACAAAAACAATATCATATAGTATTATGGAAGATTCATATATATGTAGAACAAAGTATAACAAACATTCCAGGGAATAGGATTCACCAATCTTTGAGTGCTGTTACTTGGGAGAGGGAGGGAAGAGAGGTATGGGTTAGGAGGGACTTCAGCTGAATCTGTAACATTTTATTTTTAAATATCTGAAACCAGTATGCTAAAAATGTAAAATCAGTTAAATTTTATATGCTTTTCTCTATCTTTGGCATATTTTGTAATTAAAAATACTTTTAAGATAAAAAAGAGTGAGCACTGGGTACAGAATCAGACCATGTGTATTTGTGCCATGACATTTCCACTGATATCCAGTGTGACTTTCAGGAAGTCACTTATGGCCAAGAATGTTTTTATCAAATGGGAAACTGGGTGAAATAACCTCTTTGGTCCTTTCCACTTCTGGCATTCTAAAAAGGTGAGAAGGACGCAGATTAGGAAGATGTCCCTTGACTGGACAGAGGAATACAGAACTAATGCATCTCTAAGGGTAATCTTTCTCAGAGAACGGGCTCTACCCATTCTAAGCAGAAGTGTAGACTCCATGTTCTGCCAAAGCCATGCATGAAACGAAGGTACTTTAATTGCACTTTTCACACAAGGCCTAAGAATCTGGTGTTCCCAATATTTTATTATAAGGAGAAAAACTAGGGACAAATGGGGGGCTGCTTTCCCGAGGCTGGAGCCACAGAGAAGAGGTCCAAGTTCTCATAATAATAAAGGTAGGCAGCCTGGAGTTTTGCTACCACCAAAGGGATTTTTTTTTCTCTCTCTAGTGTTTTTTCATCTTGTGGCAAGGCCCAATTTTGTTGTTTAGACTCAGAGCTTCTCTGAGATGATGAGCTCAGTCAATACACATCTCAGTAAAGCTCAGTAGGGGTCAGAATATCCAGTTCTTTCCAGCCCACTCTGGAGAATCTGATTCAATTAGTCTATGGGGAGACCCAGGAAGCAGTATTTTTTCAAAAGTTCCCAGGTGGTTCTAATGTACAGCCGGAGTTGAGAAGCTAGTTGAAGGGTGAGCTGGATGAGAGAATGCCCCACATCTTTGTTAGCAAATAGGGCATTCCCCAGGGCAGTCCCTAAACAGAACAATTTCCAACACATTTCTTGTCTCAGCTTATCTTTGATAATTCTGCTTTGCCACCACCTTGAATGACAGAATTGGAGAGTTTCTACTCCAAAGACCAAGGTCCTGAGATATGTAACTTTTCCCTTTTCGTGTTTCTTCTCCAGGGCAGCAAGACAGACTCATGGTACCTTCACGTGGGAGTGAATCTCAGGACGTTACCACCAAGCAGCTGTTTAACTCTAAACAAATAACAGTCTCTCTAAGCCTCAGTTTCTTTATTTGTAACACAAGGGCATTAGGCTAGATCATTGGTTTTTACACTGTGTTCTGAGAAGCACTTGCAGTCAGTGGAGTACCTAAGGGGTTGCCTCTGCCAGAGAGGTCGGTTTGAAGAATCACTGGATTAACTGATCCAGAGGGCTTTTCCATAATGAACATTTGACAATTCTAAATTCTATAGGAATAGATTTATGCTACCACCAAAGTCTAACATAACCCATATGCTTTGAGGCTACTGAAGATCATATTTACCAACCTGGTCTAAAGCAGATATTACAAACTGGCTACTTGCAGACCAAACAAAACAGACATGTTTTGTTTTTACCTGAAGAATACTTTCTTTCTTTCTTTGGCATCTTTTTAAAAAGTTTCCAAATTTGAAGTGTAAGACAATTCTGAAATCTGCACAAATCAGAGGTATATGGCTCCATGAACTATAATAATGTAAACATACCTTTGCAGCTACCCTTCTGGGCATGTTATAGATCAGTAATGAAATGGTGATTTCAGAAGCATCTCCTCATAACCCCTCTTAATCATTCCCTCCCTTCTCCTCCCCAAAGGTAACCACCATCTTGACTTCTTACAGTATATTTTGGTTTTGCCTCTTTTAACATTTATATAAAGAAAGTAACGTAGTACACATTTTTGGAGTTTGTCTCTTTTGCTCAATATTAGTATTAGCAAGATTCATCTGTGGTTTTGCATGTATCATAAGTTTGTTAATTTTTATTTATGAATAGTATTATATTGTTAGAATATAGCACAATTTATGTATCTATTGTATTGTTCATAAGCATTTTATTTCTACTATTTGGCTATTATGAATAATGATGCTATAAACATTGTTGTAAATGTTTGGAGAGCCATACACTCACCTATTTTTGCTTCTGTAACTCACGGTAAAATTGTTTGGTCATGGAGTATGTGTGGTGATTTTAATATATGTCCCCAAATTCTCTGACCCTCCTCTCTTCAAAAGGGAGGAGCTTAAATCCATGACCCTTAAGTGAAGGCTGGACTTAATGACTCACTTCTAATGAACAGAACAGCAGAAGTTAGTGTGTTACCTCCAAGACTGGGTCATAAAAGGCATTACAGCTTCTTCCTTGCCCAGTCTGGGGGAAGCCAGCTGCAATATCATGAGGACGCTAAGGCAGTCCTATGGAGAAGTCCTATGGTGAGGAACTAAGGCTTCCTGCCAAAAGTCATATGAGTGAACCATCTTGGAAGGAAATTTTCTAGCTGCAGTCAAGTCCTCAGAAGAGCTAACATTTTGACTGTAAACTCATGAGAGACCCTGAGCCAAAACCCACACAACTAAGCTATTGTCAAATTCCTGACCCACAGAAAGAGAAAGAATATATGTTTGTTATTTTAAACCACTAAAACAATATTGCTGTCATGCAGCAATAGATTTTCTGTATAGTAAGCATATGTTCAAACTTAGGTTTTTCTAAATTTACCTACATACTACTAATGTGTGAAAGTGTTAATGTTCCACATCCTTGGCTATATTTGGGATTGACCGTCTTCAATTATAGTTCTACCGGTGGGTGTGTAATGGTATTGCATTTGTGGTTTAATTTGCATTTCCCTGATGACTAATGAAGTTGAACGTTTTTTCATATGTTTATCAGCCTTCAGGACTTTGGGATATCCTTTTTTGTCTTTGGTAGCATCTTCTGCTTATTTTTTTCTATTCAGTTTTCTGTTGTTTTCTTGATTTACAGAAGTTCCTTATTGTATTCTGGATATGGTCCTTTCTGTGGTTATACAGGTTAAAAATATCTTCTCCCAATTTGTGAGTTGCCTTTTGCTCTCTCAATGATATTGTTTGATGAACAGATATTTTTATTATTTATTTTGGAGAGGTTTAACTTATCAATCTTTTCTTTTAATGTCTTTAAGATTTTAGTGTCTTATTTAAGAAATACGTGCCTTTCCTAGGGTCATGAAGTTATTCTCCTCTGTTGTCTCCAAGGAGCATTATATTTTGCTTTTTACATTTAGATTTACAATCCACATGGAACTGACATATGAAGTAGGGAGTTAAGTTCCATTTCTCTCTCACTCTCTCTTTTTTTTAAGTAGGCTCCACACCCAACATGGGGCTTGAACTCATGACCCTGAGATCAAGAGTCACATGCTCTACTGACTGAGCCAGCCAGGTACCCCTCCATTTTTTCTCATACATATATCCAATTGACCAAGCCTAATTATTGAAAATTAATTCCTGTGTTTGCTTGGGCAGCACATATACTAAAAAGGAAAGTAAGAGAGAGAGAAAGAAAGAGAGGGAGAGAAAGAAAGAAAGAAAGAAAGAAAGAAAGAAAGAAAGAAAGAAAGAAAGAAAGAAAGAAAGAAAAAGAAAGAAAGAAAGAAAGAAAAAGAAAAGAAAAGAAAATTCCTTTCCTTTCTGTGCAAAAATGTCAGCTTTTCCAAAAGTGAAGTGTCCATACATGTGTATATCTTATTCTGGACTCTCTGTTTTCTTTCATTGGTCTTTCTATTTGTTTCCCTACCCTAGTGCCAATACCACACTCTTTTAATTATTATAGCCTCATAACAGGTCTTCATACCTACTAGAGCAAGTCCTTTCATTTCATTTTCTACTTCAAGAATGACTTAACTATTCTCAGTCCTTTGCATTTCCATACATTTTAGAATCAACTTGCTAATTTACACAAAAATCTGCTAGGATCTTAATTGGGATTGCCTTACATCAATAGATCAGTTTGGGAGGAATTGCCATTTTTATATTTTTGAGCTTTCCAGTTTATGTACTTATTATATGCCTGCATTTGTTTTTATATTCTTCAATTTCTCTTAATAATTTTTGTTTAGTTTTTTTGGGTAGAAATATCATACATCTTCATGAGGCTTATTTGTAGATATTGATATAATTTGATGGTAAATTATATCAATTTAAAAATCATTTTAAAAATTATATTTTCTATTGTTTATGGCTGGTGTATAGACATTCAGTTGATTTTGTATATTGACCTTGTATTCAGCAAACTGGTATGTCTGGTTATTTTGGTTGAGTCCCAGAAATTGAATGAAATATATGAAAAATATATAGAAATTATTTCTGGTTTCACCTCAGAGGTATAGAGAGCTATGAAGAGAGTTGTTCCCACCCTTACAATAAGAAAATGCTCGACAAACTGCAAAACTAACAGATTCTTGAACCCTTAAGAGAATTGCTATCACAGGGCAAAAATGTAACCCAAAATTGGGGAGAGACACCTCCTTTATAGAAAAACAGAATCAGGGCATTTGATTATCTGGGGCAGATGCCTCCCAATGCCATATAAGCCAGTAACAAGAATAGCTGGAAAACTGTAATAAATTTCTAAAGGCTGAGTGTGGGCCAGTGTGATACAGTGAAGCCCCTGAGGGTTAGTACCTTCTTGAAGGGTTTTTCTGTGAGAACCTTACCACGAGCTCACAAGGAAAATTAAAGAAAACTCTGAGGACATTTTCTTATAGGGATGGCTGGATGACGGGAACTAGCAATCATTGCCAAAACTCTGCTCAAACCCATCTATTCTATCTCTTTTATGAAACAAAAGGCTCAATCTGCAGGGATAATGTAAACAAAAACTGTATCCTTAGGGAAGCCCATTGCCACTGGGGGAGGAAAACAGGAGAATAAATGTTTACCCCTGGGAGTAAGTCAAGAACAGGTTCTGGCCCAGCACTAAGTCCAGTGGAAGGCAAGAACACTAGTGAAGGCCCACAGGTTCACAATGTCTGATGAAAACTGAAGCAATTAGAACATCAGAGAACTAAGCCTTGCCTACCCCCCTCCCCATAACCACTCTAATAAACATTAAGTAAAAATAAGAATGGAATACAGCTAGGAGAGCTTCAAAAGACAGATTATTTTGGGGAAGCAGTTCAAAGGGAAGACTCAAAGGAAAGCAGAAAGACATGAAGCCAAGTATAGAGCAGACACTGAGAGAAACACTCTGACAAACAGCACACATAAGGTATCGCTAGAGAAATTTGAAAGCCTATGGTACACTGAGGTTAACCAAAGCAACACCGAACTTCCAGCCCAACTCAACTCCAGGCAAACTTAACACAAATCCCCATATCATTAAGGGCCTAGCAAAAGGAAAGACATGCATCTCTCTAAGCATAAAACATGTATACCTCAGTATCTATTATCTTGTATAACACATCTAACTTTGAACAAAAAATCATGAGGCTGTCTTAGTCTGCTCAAGCTGTCATAACAAAATACCACAGACTGGGTGGTTTAAACAGAAATTTATTTCTCACAGTTCCGGAGGCTGACAAGTCCAAGATCAGGATGCCAGCATGGCTGGGTTCTGGTGAAGAATTCTTTGTGGGTTTTAGATGAGTGCCTTCTCACGGTGTTCTCAGATGGTGGAGACAGAAAGAGAGAAAAGTCCCCAGTATCTCATCTTATATGAGCACTAATCCCATCATGAAATCCCCACCCTCATGACCTCATCTAAACCAAATTACCTGTCAAAGGCCTCATCTCCAAATACCATCACATTGGGAGTTTGAACCTCAACATATTAATTTCTGGGAGGGTACAATTCAATCTATAGCAGAGGAATACAAAATGGCAAGAAAAATCAAAATCCGAAGAGACAAAACAATCATCAGAACCAGACACAAGGGCACCTGGGTGGCTCAGTCAATTAAGTGTCTGCTTTTGGCTCAGGTCAGGATCCCAGGGTCCTGGGATCGAGTCCCACATTGGGCTTCCTGCTCAGCAGGGAGTCTGCTTCTCCCTCTGCCCCTCCACCTGCTTGTGCTTCCTTTCTCTCCATCAAATAAATTTAAAAAGTCTTTTTTAAAAATCTTAAAAAAAACAGACACAAATATGACATATGTTGGAACTATCTTACAGGGACAACATGCAGGATCAGACAGATAATTTTAGCAGAGAAATGTAAACTATAAACAAAAGAATCAAATGGAAATGCTAGAAATAAAAAAAAGTAGTAATAGAGATGAAAAATGCCTTAAACAGGCCCATTAGTAGACTTGACACAGCAAAAGAAAAAATCATGGAACTTGAAAATAGGTCAATAAAAATCATATAAACTGATAAGCAAGAGGAAAAAACTAGAATGGGGGAAAAATAAACAGAACAGAGCAACCAAGAGCTGAAGGAAAATATCAAATGTTATAATATACATGTAACTGGAATCTCGGAGCAGAGAAAAAGTATGAGATAGAAGAAATATTTGAAGAAATAATGACTACGAATTTTCTAAAATTAATGCCATACCTCAAACCACAGATCTAAGAAGCTCAGAAAACACCATGAAGGATAAATACCAAAAACAAAACAAGAGAAACTAAAACAAACCCCACTCCTAGACATCATATTTGTATTAGTTTCCTAGGACTACCATAACAAAATATTATAGACTGGGTGGCTAAAACAACCAAAATTTATTTCCCACAGTTCTGAATGCTGTGAGTTCAAGATCCAGGTGCTGGCAGGGTTCGTTTTTTCTGAGGCATCTCCTCTTGGCTTACAGATGGCCACCTGTTTGCTGTATCTTCACATGGTCACCCTCTGTCCATGGATGTCATCCATGGTGTCTTTTTTCGTGTCCAAACTTCCTTTTCTTATAAGAATACCAGTCAGATTGGATTAGGAGCCATCATATTGGCCTCATTTTAACTTAATCACCCCTTTACAGGCCATATCTCCAAATACAGTCACATTCTGAGGTACTTGGGGGTAAGGACTTCAACATTTGAATTTTGGAGTGACACAATTCAGTCTATACCAAAATCAAACTGCTGGAAACCAAAACCAAAGGAAAATCTTGAAAATACACAGGGGGAAAAAAAATTACCTACAGAAGAAAAAGGATAAGAATTACAGTGGACTTTTTCTCCCAGAAACCATGCAAGTAAGAAGACAGTGGAGTGACATATTTAAAGTGCGGAACGAAAAACTGTAATATACTTTGAAATTGGGAAGTGTGATGATTCTGTTTTTGTTTTTCTTTCTCAAGATTGCTTTGGCTATTCAGTCTTTTGTGGTTCCATACAAATTTTAGGATTTCAGTGAGAGTTGGCATCTTTATCTTATTCCCGATCTTAGAGAAAAAGCCTTAAGCTTTTTACTGTTGAGCGCGATGTTAGCTATGGGCTTGTCATGTATGGCCTTTATTATGTTGAGGTACATTTCTTCTATACTAATTTGTCAAGAGTTTTTTTTTTTAATCAAGAAAGGATGTTAAATTTTGTCAAATGCTTTTTCTGCATTTCTATTAAGATGATTATATGATATTTACCCTTCATTTCTGTTAATGTGGTATATCATGTTTATTGATTTGCTTATGTTGTATCATCCTCAAAACCCAGAGGTAAATTCCACCTGATCAGGGTGTATGATCTTTTTTTTTAAATTTCATTTTATTATGTTATGTTAATCACCATACATTACATCATTAGTTTTTGATGTGGTGTTCCATGATTCATTGTTTGCGTATAACACCCAGTGCTCCATGCAGAACATGCCCTCTTTACTACCCATCACCAGGCTAACCCATCCCCCCACCCCCCTCCCCTCTAGAACCCTCAGTTTGTTTCTCAGAGTCCATAGTCTCTCATGGTTCGTCTCCCCCTCTGATTTCCCCCCTTCATTTTTCCCTTCCTACTATCTTCTTCTTCTTCTTTTTTTTATTTTATTTTTTATTTTTATTTTTTATTTTTAAAGATTTTATTTATTTGACAGAGAGAGACACAGCGAGAGAGGGAACACAAGCAGGGGGAGTGGGAGAGGGAGAAGCAGGCGCCCCTTCTTTTTTTTTTTTTTAACATATAATGTATTATTTGTTTCAGAGGTACATGTCTGTGATTCATCAGTCTTACACAGGGTGTATGATCTTTTTAATGTACTGCTGAAGTCAGTTTGCTAGTATTTTGTTAAGAGTTTTTGCATCTATGTTCATCAGGAGTATCAGCCTGTAATTTTCTTTTTATTGATAGTGCCCTTATCTAGCTTTGTCATGAGAGTAAAGCTGGCCTTGTAAAATGAGTTTGGAGGGCGCCTGGGTGGCTCAGTCGTTAAGCGTCTGCCTTCGGCTCAGGTCATGATCCCGGGGTCCTGGGATCGAGTCCCACATCGGGCTCCCTTCTCGGCGGGAAGCCTGCTTCTCCCTCTCCCACTCCCCCTGCTTGTGTTCCTGCTCTCGCTCTCTCTGTCTGTCAAATAAATAAATAAAATCTTTAAAAAAAAAAAAATGAGTTTGGAATTGTTCCCTACTCTTCAATTTTCTGGAAAAGTTTGAGGAGGATTGGCATTATTCCTCTTTACATATTTGGTAGAATTCACCTGTGAAGCCATCAGGTCCTGGGCATTTTCTTGGTTGTAGTTTTTGATTATTGCTTTGATCTCCTTACTCATTATTGATCTCTTCAGATTTTCTATTCTTTGTGATTCAGTCTTGGTAGGTTATATGTTTCTAGGATTTTATCCATTTCTTCTAAATTATCCAATTTTTTGGTGTATATATTTTTTGACAATTCTATCTATCTATTCATTTTTAATTGAAGGATAGTTGACACACAATGTTACTTTAGTTTCAGGTGTACAACATAGTGATTTGACAAGTTTATATGTTATTCTATACTCACCAGAAGTGTAGCTACCATCTGTCACCACACAACACTATTATAATACCATTGACTATATTCCTTACCCTGTACCTTTTATTCCTGTGACTTATTCATTCCATAACTAGAAGCCTGTATCTTCTACTCTCCTTTACCCATTTTACCCATCCCTCCACTACCCTCCCCTCTGGGAACCATCAGTTTGTTCTCTGTATTTACAGGCCTGTTTCTGCTTTTTGTTTGTTTATTCATTTGTTTTGTTTTTTAGATTCCGCATATAAGTGAAATCATATGGAATTTGTCTTTCTATGTCTGACTTATTTCACTTAGCATAATATCCTCTAGGTCCATTCATGTTGTCACAAATGGGAAGATCTCATCCTTTTTTATGGCTGAGTAATATTCTATTGGGCATATATACTGTATTTTCTTTATCCATTTATCTATGGCTGGACACTTGGGTTGGTTCCATATCTTGGCTATAATAAATAATGCTGCAGGGTGCCTGGGTGTCTCAGTCATTAAGCGTCTGCCTTTGGCTCAGGTCATGATCCCAGGGTCCTGGGATCGAGTCCCACATCGGGCTCCCTGCTCTGCGGGAAGCCTGCTTCTCCCTCTCCCACTCCCCCTGCTCTCACTTTCTTTCTCTCTGTCAAATAAATAAATAAAATCTTTAAAAAAATAAAAAATAAAATAAATAAATAATGGTGCAATAAACATAGGGATGCATATATATTTTCAAATTAATGTTTTCCTTTTTTGTGTAAATACCAGTAGCAGAATTACTGGATTATATGGTATTTCTATTTTTAATTTTTTGAGGAAACTCCATACTGTTTTCCACAATGGCTGCACCAATTTACCTTCCTACCAACAGTGCACAAGAGTTCCTTTTTCTCCATAGCCTCACCAACTTATTATTTCTTTTCTTTTTGATTCTAACCTTTCTGACAGGTGTAAGGTGGTATCTCATTGTGGTTTTGATTTGCATTTCCCTGACGATTAGTGACATTAAGATCCTTTACATGTGCCTGTCTTATTGGCCTACAATTGTTTATCGTATTCTCTTACTATCTTTTGTATTTCTGTGGTATGAGTTGTAATGTCTCTTCTTTCACTTATAACTGTATTGATTTGAGTCTTCTCTCCTTTGTTCTTAATCTAGTTAAAGATTTGTCAGTTTTGTTTATCTTTTTAAAACCAACTATTAGGGTGCCTGGGTGGCTCAGTGGGTTAAGTGGCTTCCTGCTCAGTAGGGAGTCTGCTTCTCCCTCTGCCCCTCCCTCTGCTGATGCATGCGCACACTCTCTCTCTCTCTCTCTCTCAAATAAATAAATAAAATCTTAAAAAAAAATAAAACCAACTCTTAGTTTTGATGATCTTTTCTATTGTCTTTCTAGTCTCTATTTCATTTATTTCTGCTTTAATCTTTATTATTTCCTTCCTTCTGCTAACTTTTGGGTTAGTTTGTTCTTTTTCTAGGTCCTTGCAGTGCAAAGTTAAATTGTTTATTTGAGGTCTTACTATTTTCTCAATGTGGGCATTTATTTCTATGAACTTCCCTCTATGTTTTTGCTACATCCCATAAGTTTTCATAATTTTTGTTTTCATTTTTGCCTGCCTCAAGATTCTTTTTTGATTTTCCTTTTGATTTCTTTGATCCATTGGTCACTTCTGATTTAGTAATTTGAGTCTTCTCTCTTATTTTCTTAGTCTATTTGTAGCTAAAGTTTTGTTAATATTTTTGATTTTTTCAAAGAACCAACTTTGGGGTTCATTGATTTTCTCTATTGTTTTTCTATTCTCTATTTCATTTATCTCTGTTTTAATCTTTACAGTTTCCTTCCTTCTGCTATCTTTGGGTTTAGTTTTTTTTCTAGTTCCTTAAGTTGTAAAGTTAAGTTGTTGATTTGAGATCTTTCTTTCTTTTTTTTTTTTTTTGAGATCTTTCTTAATTTTTAAAGTAAGTGTTTACATCTATAAATTTCCACCTTAGCACTTGCTTTCACTCTGCCCTTCCTCCTCCTCTATTTTTCTCTTTTTTCTCTGTTTTGGAGCCAGGTAATCAAGACAATAGCTTCTGTATCCTTATGCTTTCAACCTTAATTCATTTCTTACTATTCTGGAACACATCTTCAAGTAATTTATTTAGGAAGGTTATCTTTGTAGTGGTATTTTTGTTATTCTGTCTGCTTGGTAATATATTTCTATTGACCTTCCTATTTAATTGGCATCTTCTCTAGGTAGAGAATGCTACCTCAAAACTCTATAGATCTTGTTCTGTGGCTTTTTGACATTTAGGGTTGAGTAAGAGGTCAAGCTGGCTTATCTTTCTCTGTAGTCATCCTACTTTTTCATTTTGCTTTTAGCTTTCAATGTCTTTGTAATTTAAAATGCTCACAGTGATTTATCTGGAGGAAAATCCATTTTCTTAAAGTTTTTTCGACAGTCTGAATCTTTTGAATTTCTTCATGGTGTCCCTTTCAGTTCATATGTGGAAATTTTTTTCTTCTGAAAATAGTTTCTACTTGATGAATTTTATGTTTCTCTCTCAAGTGCATCTCTTCATATTAGGATACTGCTTTTATTTTTCAGGCCTCTATTTCAGGAAACCTCTCTTTGACCAATTTAATCTTTGCCTCTAGTAAGAATGAAATAATAAAAGCAGTAGTTTTTGTTTGCCTTCCTTGGTTATGCAGCTCTCACAGGACTTTCCCTTGTGCCCAAAATTCAGTGAAATCCTCTATTATCTCTGTGGTGGAAATCAGTAGGAAGAGGCTACTCACTCCCAATCCACATCCATAATAAATCATACTTTTCACTGTCTTACCAAAACTGCAGAATATTTTTTATTCTATTTATAAATGCAGAGATTTTTCTTTCTTTTTAATTATTTTATTTTCTAGGTTTTTTGAGGGAATGTCAGTCTCATCTTAACGTCAGGTCTGGAACTCAAGCCACCGAATTATTTTAAAAAATATATTTAGACGTAGGTCAGTGAATTCAAATGCAAGGAAATGGTTAAATTTCTTCCACAAGTGTTGGCAAAATCTGTAGAAAAAAGAGGAACAGCCTTTATTAAAGAAAGTTACAGAATATACAGTCATTGAGAGGAAGGCTTTCACAGGCGTAAGGGGGTTGCTCCTCCTTCCACTGTAGCACAAGCTAGTACAGACAGACAGGAATCATTCCCAGACGTTAGCGCAACAGCCGAAGCAGCCAAGATGTATCTCAGATGGTGAGTGATCATTCTCATTATTCTTTGACAGGCAGTTAAGAGTTAAGTGACCTCAGGGGCGCCTGGGTGGCTCCGCGGTTAAGCACTTGGTTAAGCGTCTGCCTTGGGCTCAGGTCATGATCCTGGAGTCCCAGGATCCAGCCCCAAATCGAGCCCCACATCTGTATCCCTGCTCAGCGGGCAGTCTACTTCTCCCTCTGCCCCTCACCCCACTCTTGTGCTCTCTCTCTCTCAAATACATAAAATCTTTAAAAAAAAAAAAAAAAAAAAAAGGAGTTAAGTTACCTCAGCAACAGGCTGAGGTTGAGGCTGGTGCTCTGTTTTCTGTCCTTCCTGCTCAAGAACGCTAATATGTATTAAGGCATAGTTATGCACAAGCCAAAAGCACAAACCCCTGGGATAAAGAACAACCTATGCTGTGAAAAATTAAATGAAGTCCCAGAAGCCATTCTCCCCTTCTGAGAGCATCTACTCTAGGTTGATCCTTGTAGCTCCAAGGCAGGGGATTTTTTTTTTTTTTAATTTTATTTATTTATTTGAGAGAGAGAGAGAGAGCACAAGCAGGGGAGAGGCAGGCAGAAGCAGGCTCCCCGCTGAGCAGGGAGCCGGATGTGGGACTCAATCCCAGGACCCTGAGATCATGACCGCAGCCGAAGGCAGACGCTCAACGGACTGAGTCACCCAGGCGCCCTGGCAGGGGATCTTTTAAAGAAATTTCTACCGAAGACGTTTCACTGCCACTCAAAGTTAAGAATTATTTGAGGTGCCAAAAAGTTTACCGATTGTTGGGTTTTTTTTTAAGTGATTAATTTTGATTTTGTAAATTTGTTTTTCGAATATTTAAATGATGTTGCAGTTGTTGATTTTAAGAATCAGAAAAAATTTAAATGTCTGTGTAAGCATTACAAAGTCTAGAGAGTAAATTTTGTGTATACCAAGGCCAATTTGGCCTGGGGGCAGAGGAATAAGAGAAGGTAGGAGAGAGGCCAAGGAAAAGGAAGAGGGAAAAGGTGTAAGAAGAAAATGCAGAAGCCAGAAAATGAATCACAAACAGGCCATGGGAGATTTTGAGCAAGGTGAGGTAGTAGAAAAAAGTAGAGTAGTAATTCAATTAACTCCCCAGTATTGAACATACATGATGTATTGTGTACTTTATTCATGGTATGTCATTGGATTTTAATCTCCACAATGACTCTCAGACAGATAATATCATTCTGTTTTATAGATAAGATAACTGTGGCTTAAAGAGCCTAAATAACGTGCTAAGATCACACTGTTCATATAGGAGTAAAGCTAAAATCTTTCTTGCTGCTTTGCTCTGTACCACAAGGTTTCTTCATGTGTGGCATGCCCCCGTGGCTGTGACTTACTGGAAACAGTCACATCCACCCTCCAGCTGGAGTCAGTCATTATTTATTATTGTTCTTTGAAAATCTAAGTAATCCTCGTCTATGCAGTGCTTACTGGTTCCGGAAACAGCTTTGCTGATTTTATTTCAGAAGATTAGAATTTAATTTCCAAGGAGAGTCTTTTTCCTTGCAGTAGAATTTTGAAATATTACACATGTATAAAAAAATTCAGAATTTATCCTTTTTGTGAAACTATAGCAGTGATACCATTTAATTATGCTAACGCTGCCTGCAGACATCTATAGAACCACAGGCCACTGTCTATATTGTTCTTGTTAAGATTCACTGTTTCACAGTGCCTGAAAATTGATAATGAACAGAAAATTTTAAAATATAAATGACCAATAAATAATGTGAAATCTCATCAGAAATAAAAGAAATGCTAATTAAAACAGTGAAATGTTATTTTTCTTTATCAAAATGGCAGGTTTCTTTTTTTTTTTTAATTTTTTTATTGTTATGTTAATCCCCATACATTACATCATTAGTTTTAGATATAGTGTTCCATGATTCATTGTTTGTGCATGACACCCAGTGCTCCATGCAGAACGTGCCCTCCTCAATACCCATCACCAGGCTAACCCATCCTCCCACCCCCCTCCCCTCTAGATCCCTCAGTTTGTTTTTCGGAGTCCATCGTCTCTCATGGTTCTTCTGGCAGGTTTCTTTTTTAAAAGTAACTAGCATGTAAGCAAGAAGCCTACATGTTTCTAAGGAGGGAGGAACATTTATACCCTTATTCCCTGCTGATGGTAATATCTTTCTGGACAAAAATTTGGTGATACAAATCAAAAGCCCTTAAAATGTATATGTTCTTGGGTGCCTGGGTGGCTCAGTTGGTTAAGCGTCTGCCTTCGGCTCAGGTCATGGTCCCGGAGTCCTGGGATCGAGTCCCACATCGGGCTCCCGGCTCAGCGGGGAGCCTGCTTCTCCCTCTGACCCTCTCCCCTCTCATGCTGTTTCTCTCTCTCTCTCTCTCTCAAATAAATAAATAAATAAAATCTTTAAAAACAACAACAACAAAAAATGTATATGTTCTTTAACCAAGAAGTTCAAATTTTAGACATTTATTATAAAGACATAATCATATATATTTGTAAAATTTTAGTGACACAAGTATTTTTATTGGCATTGTTTCTAATAGTGAAAATCTTAGAAACAACTTAAATGTCTTAAAATAGGTAATTGGTTAATTATGGAACATCCGTAATGGAATACCATGAATCATTAAAAATTCTACTGTAGAACAATTTTTAATGTGTTTAGCTAAAGAAAAAAAAAGCAGAATGTACAGTGCTACTACTTTTATGCATGATACCTATATATACACAATGTTAACCAGAAATACAGATGATTTCTATTTTCTACTCTGTGCTTTTGAACTTGGGTCACATTAGCAGGCAGAAAAATAAAACTAGATAATTAAAAAATAAATCAGTTCTTGGCTTCTCTCAGAAAAGCAGACAGCTGTCTAGTACTACGTGATCACTCATAATTTGTGGAATTCCATTTTTAGGGTTTTGGCCTTTTGTGTTTCACTTTTTTCTCACTTGACTCCTCTTCAAAATATACTCGCTAGATCCTAATAGGCTGGTTTTCATAGAATGTTCTATGTGGAAAGACTGGAGTGCTTACTTCCGTAGTTTACAGATGTGATGGCATGGCCCTGGAGTGAGCTGCCTATTGGAAGGAAGAACAGGGCAGTGGTTAAGTGGCCATGCTTTGGAACCAGAGTGCTGGGACTTGAATCCTAGGCTCTTCTACTTTCTGGCTGTGTGACCTTGGACAAGTTGCTTAAAAATTGTGATCCTCAGTTTCTTCTCTGTACAATGGGGATAATTGTGATAAGTCATAAGTGGTTGTGAGAGATAACCCATGTAAAGTGCTTAGAACCTTGCTCCGATAAGTACTCAGTAATTATTATTAGTTGTTTTTATTACTATTACTATTAGGATTAAGAACTAAAGGGGAAGTGATTCGTCCAAGATTACCCAATTACTTGCTGGCAATGCTAGAACTAGAATTCAGGAAGGTGCAGTACCCTCTGGGCCTGTGAAGACGGCTTGGCTCCCAGTGAAGCTGACCTGAAACAGACAGAGCCCAAGGACAAGGCCAGCCACTTCCAGGGAATGACTCTGATGACAATGAGAAGACAAATACCAGAAAGGAGGGTGAAGCTAAGAAAGCAGAGAGTCATTTTGGTTGCAGGGATGAAGCCAGGAGCAGAGATAATGCAGAAGAGAAGAGATGGCTCAGAGATCTGCAGAGGCTTTTACAGACCTCCAGCTGTGGGTTTCATGGGGGGGTCAACTTGGTTTAAAGACCCAAGATCTGGGTGATTAAATAGACGGATGGTGGGTGGGGGTGGTTTCCAAGTATAGCTGTGAGAAGATACCTGACAGAGTAATAACAGAGGATGAGGTAGAAACTAGGAGGGGCCAGAACAAGGAAACCCAGAGCCCAGGTATCCAGCCGTGATTATCTCAAAGTTACAGCCTAAGTTTGAAGAATAATAAACAAGCAAAGATATGATAAGAATTGACAGGATTTGGTTTCTGAAAGATGTGGAGCTTGGAAGGAGAGATCTAAGTACACAGTGGCATCCTTCATAAAACGGGGGATATAGGAAGTGGATTGGGTTTGAGCCAGGGGAAAGAGAGAACTGAAGGTAAGTTCATTTTGCTGAATTTGAGATCCTGTGGAGCAGTTGGATGGTGATGCCCAAGTAGACAAGTGATTATACAGGTGCAAAGCTCAAAAAAGAGGTATAGGTTGGAATAGATGTTAACAGTATTCAGCATAAGTACAGCTGAAGGCTGAAATTCTCATTGTGGGTGAGCTCACCAGGGAGAGGATGATGGAGTGAGAAGAAGCCAAGGATGGAACGTGGAAAACCTTGACATTTAAGGAGGGAGATGAGGCTGAAGAGTCCACAATAGACATCACAGAGGGACTAAAGAGATTGGAGCAAAGTACGAGAAAAGCGATGTCATAGAAACCAAGGGAGGAGATAGATGCAAGCAAGAATAGGACATCCCGGGGCGCCTGGGTGGCTCAGTCGTTAAGCGTCTGCCTTCGGCTCAGGTCATGATCCCGGGGTACTGGGATCGAGCCCCGCATCGGGCTCCCTGCTCAGCAGGAAGCCTGCTTCTTCTTCTCCCACTCCCCCTGCTTGTGTTCCCTCTCTCGCGGTCTCTCTCTCTCTGTCAAATAAATAAATAAAATCTTAAAAAAAAAAAAAAAAAAAATAGGACATCCCCAGGGAAAGGCAAACTGTATTTACCAAACTTCTACATTGAACAAATGAGCTACAACAGAAAAAAATGTGTCTAAGGACTAAATGTTAGTGAATGAATGGTGTCCCCTCAAAATTGATATGTTGAAGTGTTAACCCCAGTACCTCAGAATGTGACCGTATTTGGAGATAGGGTCTTTACAGTGATAATCAAGTCAAAATGAGGTCATGAGGGTGGGCCCTAATCCCAGATGATAGGTGTGCTGATAAAGAAGGGAAAATTTAGACAGAGAAACCTGCATAGAGAGAAGACAATGTGAGGAGACATGGAGAAAAGGCCATTCTCAAGCTAAGGAGAGAGGCCTCGAACAGCTGTCAGAAGGAACCAGCGCTGCCGACACCTTCATTTAAAGCTTCTTGCTTCCAGAACTGTGAGACAGTAAACTTCTGTTGTTTAAGCCACAGTTTGTGGTACTTTGTTGCTATGACCCTAGCGAACTAATACAGTTGGTGAGTGTACATAATAATACCCTGGTGAGAAGAGTGCATACAACCAGAGAAAGGAAACTGGGCATAAGCGTATAGGGGAGGGAGGGAAGATAAAGGATCATGTCACCTAAGCTAACAGAAGGAAAGTATTTCACAAAGCAGAGGGTAGCCACAGTGTCAAATTCTGTAGAAAAGTGAAGTAGGAGAATGACTGAAAATGTCAGTCCAGAGGCCTTTGGTGACCTTTGCAGAGATCTCCCAGTTCAGTAGAGAGAGTAAATCATCATCAAGAGAGCTGAGAATACAGAGACAGCACAGGGACCACTCCTGCAAACATTTGGTGATGAAAGGAGACCTCCTCTCTGGACCAAACTCACCCCTGCTATCCATAACAGCCACGTGGAAACAACCAAGAGTCCAGTCAGCCAGACCTGGAGTTTTCCTTCCTCTACCTTAATTGCTAAAAATGCAGATACTTTTCCCCACCAAACTGGTTTGAGAAGGCTTTCAGGAAGAAAAGGATTTTTGCAGCTATCATTTTACGAATTAGATTTTTAGTACTGACACAGATTCCATTCTATTTTGTAAAGCCATAAGAAAGTTATTATTTGAGCCTTCTCAGAGATGAAAACTGCGGTGAATCTGGCGATGTAAAGAAGAAAACAAACACAAGTGGAATTTTGGGGCTCACTCATCATTTAAACAGAAAAATATAGTAGCACTTGAATAAAGAAGTATCAAAGCATTTTCTTAGAAAGTTCTGAAGTCAAAATGAGTCTAAAATTTGCTTTCTACAGTCTCAGGGATATCGGTCCGACAATCCAAATGTCACAGTTCTATATTATAGGGGATCAAATTAATCCAATTTGACTGTACTAAAAGATCTAATAAAAATAAAAGTAATTAATAGTTAAGTAAACGAACTAGTATCAGCCAGAAACTAACCATGGGATAAGATCCGAAAAAATAACTACCCAAAAGATAAACCTAGATCATCACCCTTATGTTGCAACTATTTTCAACCAAGAAAACAATAAATCTTTATCAAGAACCTGATTGTTTTAAGGAACCGGGTAAAATACAGAAAAAAAAAAAAGCCAACATGTCATCTTTATAGTGTAGTTAGGAAGACAGACCAACAATTATAAAATGAGAAAAGCATAGAACACTACATCAAAAACTAATGATGTACTGTATGGTGACTAACATAATTTAAAAAAATTAAAAAATAAAATCGCAAAGCAATCCAATGCAGTTAATAACTAAGCTATTTTAAAAAATAAATATAAATGACAAAAAATGATCCTTTTTGCTAGGTATTAAAGAAATGCCAGTTCAAGCTCCAATGAGATATTTTCTTTTTTTTTTTAAAGATTTAATATTTTTTATTTGAGAGAGAGAGAGAGAGCATGAGAGGGGGGAGGGTCAGAGGGAGAAGCAGACTCCCCGCCAAGCAGGGAGCTCGATATGGGACTCAATCCCGGGACTCCAGGATCATGACCTGAGCCAAAGGCAGTCGCTTAACTGACCGAGCCACCCAGGTGCCCCTCCAATGAGGTATTTTCATTTATCAGATTAAACAGTAAACAATCCAATTCGAAAATGGGCAAAAGATATACAAGACATTTTCTCAAAGAGGACATTCAGATGACAAATAAGCACATGAAAAGATGCTTAACATCATTAGCCATTATGAGAATGAAAATTAAACCCAGAGTGAGGTATCACTACACATCTAGTAGAATGGCTAAAAAAAATAATGGTAACATCAAATACTTGCAGAATGCAGAGAAACTGGATCATTCATATTTTGCTGTTGGGAGTGTTAAATTGTACAGCCACTCTGGAAAACAGTTGGACAATTTCTTACAAAACTAAACATACACTTACCATATGACCCAGCAGTTGCAGTCTTGGGCATTTACCCCGAGAAATAAAAAACCTATGTTCACACAAAACCACGACATGAATATTCATACCAGACTTATTCATAATAGTCAAAAACTGGGGGGAAGAATATCCATCACTGAGTGAATGGTTAAACAAACTGTGGTATATATGTACCATGGAACACTACTCAGCAATAAAAGGAAAGAACTACCGATATACACAAAAACTTGGATGAATCTCCAGAGAATTATGCAAAGTGAAAATGCCAATCCCAAAATGTTACATATCATATGATTCCATTTATATGTCATTCTTGAAATAACAAAATCATAAAGACAAGAAAGCAGATCGATGGTTTAGCCATGGGTGCTGGAGAAAGGAGCAGGTATGCAGCTACAAAGGGTTAGCACAGGGGAGCCTTGTGGTAATGAAATATTTCCTTATTACATGAATGACAATTGTTACATGAATTTCCACATGTGATAAAATTGCATAGAACTACATAAAACATAAAACTGGTGAAATCTAAATAAACTCTGTGGATACACCAATGTCCATTTCCTGGTTTTTAACTGTTGTACCGCAGTTATACAAGACGTTACCATTGGGGGGAAGTGGGTGAAGGGTACACAAGACCTCCTTATACGTTTCTTTTCAACTTTATTGGCAACTTAAATTAATTCAAAATAAAACATTTAAAAAGTAATTTAAAGATACAACTCAACACCCAAAAAACAAATAATCCAATTAAAAAAATGGGCAGAAGACATGAACAGACGCTTCTCGAAAGACGTACAAATGACCAACAGACACATGAAAAGATGCTCAATGTCACTCTTTATCAGGGAAATGCAAATCAAAACTACAATGAGGTATCACCTCACACCTGTCAGATGGCTACAATCAAAAACACAAGAAACAAGTGTTAGCAAAAATGTGGAGAAAAAGGAACGCTTGTGCACTGTTTAGTAGGAATGCAAACTAGTACAGCACTGTAGAAAACAGTATGGAAGTTCCTCAAAGAGTTAAAAATGGAACCTCCCTATGATCCAGTAATCGCACGACTGGGTATTTACCTCCAAAATATAAAAACGCTAATTCAAAGGGATAGATGCACCCCTGTTTATTGCAGCATTATTTGCAATAGCCAAATTATGGAAGCAGCCCAAGTGTCCATCGATAGATGAATAGATAAAGAAGATGTGGATAAAGAAAATATGTATTCAATGGAATATTACTCGGCCATAAAAAAGAATTAAATCTTGCCATTTGCAACAACATGGATGGAGCTAGAGAGTATTATGCTGAGTGAAATAAGTCAGAGAAAGATAAATTCCATGTGATGTCACTCATATGTGGAATTTAAGGAACAAAACAAACAAGCAAAGGGAAAAAAGAGACAAACCAAGAAACAGATTCTTAACTCAGAGAACAAGCTGATGGTTACCAGAGGGGAGATGGGAGGGGGAGATGGGTGAAACAGGTGATGGAGATTAAAGAGTACACTTATAAGCACTGAGTAATGTATAGAATTGTTGCATCATTATATTGTACACCTGAAACTAATATAACACTGTATATTAACAATACTTGAAATAAAATTAAAAACTTAATTTAAAAAAGTAATTTAAAGAAACCCAAAATGTTCATCTTCACTAAATATTAAAGAAACGCTAATGCAAACACCAATGAAATATTTTTATTTATCAAATTAACAATTTGTGTTTTGTTGGGGTGGAGATAATAATGCTGATGAGGGGTACCTGGGTGGCTCAGTCACTTAATTGACTTCGGCTCAAGACATGATCTCAGGGTCGTAAGAGCCCTGTGTCGGGCTCCACACCCTGCTTAGGATTCTCTCTCTGCCTCTGCCCCTCCCCTGTTCACTCTCTCTTTCTCTCTCTCTCTAATAATAATAACAATGATAATGAGTGCACAAGAAGAATGGTGCTTTCATATACTATTGATTGTGGGATTATGAATGACTCTAACCTTTCTGGAAAGCAATTTGCCAACTATAAGAAGCTTAAAAATGCTTAAAAACACCTATTCTGGCCAACTGCCTATTTCTCTATTCTTAATAATTTTTCAGTTCATTCAGCACCTTTGTTCCAGGCCCTTGGCTACACATTAGAAATATGCCAAAATGAGTAACATGATTTCTCAAGGTAAATATATCAAATATGATGATTTTTAAAAAGTAACAGTGAAGTGTGCGCGGTTCCACGTAGCTGCTTTCCATTTGTCCGTAGGCAGTATGCCTTGGCTAAGTGCCAGAGTTTTGAGTCAGTCCGGCTGGTGTCAAATAATAAGTAGTTAATGAGTAGTTCTCTGTTTACCAGCAGTGTCACCTTGGGGAAGCTACCTCGCCCCCTCAACTTCAGTGCCTTCATCTGAAAAATGTGGGAATGAGTACTTACCAATGCCATGAGGCTTATAGAAATTTATAGTGGATGTGAAGTCTCATGGAAATAAAATATTTCAGGCTTCACATTCTTTTCTTTAAATCTATTGTTTTCTATATTTTAAATTGTCCTAAATTTCTTTAGCTCTGCGTTTTCTGATTCAGTTCTAGCAAATGGATTCTTACTTAAAACCCAGAAGTCACTATAGTAAACCTCTAATTATAGATAAGAGAAGGGCAGGCTCAATGCAGGTGAAAAAGGTGAAAGCCAAACAACAAAGCCACATAAAATATATTTTATGTAAGGTAGGATGTCAAAAACATTAAAATAAAATCCTGTCCTATAGTTGGTAATTATGTATGTCTTCACGAAGCAATGAAAGCCCTGTTTTAGCCTTCTGGACTCAAATATGTTACATCTGCTAATGTCTGCTCTGAATTTATAGACTTGTTTGCTTATTAGTCATCATGGGTAACGTATTCAAATTTGCACTTCTAATTCTAGAAGATTTTTAAACTACCACTTTTGTTTATCATAAAAATGCTTATTCCTCTTCTGTAATAATTTCACCTTTAAGAATACAGATAAATAATAAGAGACATGGAAAAGATTTGTGTACAAAAATGTTTATTATAGCATTATTTAATATAATGAAAAATAAGAATCAACCTAAATTTTTCATAGTAGGTTAATAGTTAAGTAAATTAAAATGAAGTTGATGATGTGTGTGTGTGTTTGTGTGGGTGTTGATGACTTTTTAATGACAGAAGGAATCATAAGCCCGTGGAATTATAAGGAAAATAATGCATAGAAACAACATAGCAAGCAAGTATGTAAAAATAGTCATAGTTGTTACCTCTAGATTGGTGGGATTACAGAAATAGGTTTTTTTTTTCCTTTGAAATTGCTAAATCTACAGTGAATTTATATCGCTCTGCTAAGCAGGATGAAATCAAGTTAAAAAGCCGTCTAGTGGTGAGGTACAATCTCTAAGTCAGGAGTGGCAAACATAGAATGCCCACAGAGACCCTCAGATGACAGAAGTGTGATGCAGGCCTATAGTTTATTATACCCTCATGGTGCATGAATGGTGGAAACTTCATTACACAAGCAGATGAGCCCCATGTTGAGCAAAGCTTCTGGTCACCACTCTGTTGTCTTTTGTGCAGGAGTGTGGTCCAGTACAACCTAATCTTATTTTTTGAGAGAAGTTAGGAAGGTGGACTTACAGGTGAAATCTCCTGATTTTTATGTAATGCCTCAATGTCTAGAGGGGCAGGTTTGGCTCAGGCCACCAGTTTTGACCTCTGACCTCTGTTAGTGTAACAGAGGTTCAGAGGAGAGTGAGATCATTGTGGAGGGGGTGGTTTAAGAATATATCGCATTCCAGGCTGCAGTGAATCAGGGCTAGAAAAAAGGGAGCTAAGACTATTAGCTTATTCACTTATTCAATAAAGTTTTATTTAATGTTGAGAAAATGAAGACGAATCAGATAAAGATCCTACTTGGCAGCTGCTAAGGGAGAAGGTCTCACCATAGCTAACACTTCTTACCACGTGGAAGGCATTATGGCATACTATATCACATCATATATTATTTCATTTAATCCTTACAACTCCAGGAGGTAGATAATATTATTATCCCCCATTTTCCACAAGTGAAAACTAAATCTTAGAGATGTTAAATAACTTGTCCAGGTCACATAGCTGATACAGAGCCAGGATTCCAGATCCCAGTCTAATTCTAGACCAAAGCTCTGAGCAAGCATTATGAGACCATATATTATGGGAGATCAGGGGAGGATGAGATTACTCTTAGCAGCAAGACAGATCTGTGGGTGGAAAGAGAGAGCTGTGTGGTGTCAGGGTCCAAAACAAGCTCTGGCAACCAAGTGATAAAGCTAAGAATTAGGGAGCAATGGTCCTAGGGCAGAGGTTGAAAACTAAAGGTTGGTAGGCCAAAAATAGTACACACATAGATTGTAATCTTTAAAAATTATTATTCAGCCATCAGAAAGGATGAATACCCGCCATTTGCATCAACATGGATGGAACTGGGGGGAATTATGCTACGTGAAATAAGTCAAGCAGGGAAAATTATCATATGGTTTCACTCATATGTGGAACATAAGAAATAGCATGGAGGACCACAGGGGAAGGGAGGGAAAACT
Organism: Halichoerus grypus; assembly: GCF_964656455.1. Taxonomy (NCBI): domain Eukaryota; kingdom Metazoa; phylum Chordata; class Mammalia; order Carnivora; family Phocidae; genus Halichoerus; species Halichoerus grypus. The sequence goes on from NC_135712.1 coordinate 66,180,632, forward strand.
GAATGGAAAGAAATCAGAGAGGGAGACAAACCATGAGAGACTCTGGACTCTGGGAACCAAACTGAGGGTTACAGAAGTAAGGGGAATGGGGGGACGGAGTAACTGGGTGATGGGTATTAAGGAGGGCATGGATGGTGAGGAGCACTGGGTGTTAACACACAACTAATGAATTGTTGAACACTATATCAAAAACTAATGATGTACTATATGTTGGCTAATTGAACATAATAAAAAATAAATTAATTTTAAAAATAAAAATAAATAAAAAATTAAAATTAAAAAAAACCCTTAAATTATAATTAGTTACCAATACTTAAAAAATCTGGAGAATTCACGTAAATCAGAATACCCAGTAACACTGGGCCCACATTCCCATATGGTAACAACTGGTGAATCTGGAAGAGGCTGCTCAACTTCCAGTGGGGTATAAGTTCTCCTCCTATGTGGCCTACTTTGCTCATTGATTTTCATTACCTGCCAGGACCCTGCAGGCCCTTGAGTCTAAAAGCCTTGGCCTAGATAGTGAAGCATCAGCAGGTGGGAAGGAATAACCAAATGGAATAAGACAGGTGAAAGCTGGGAGTTACAGAAGCTAGGGGTTTTGAGAATGTGAACCCAGCAAGGCACTTCCCCCAGGGCACCAGATCCTAAGGCAGAGAGCATTACCTCTTCCCTTCTGACTGGGCTGGAAGTGGTCCCAAGATCTTTGCTTGGGGGTTGGAAGGAAGTGGATTGGTAGAGAGAGGGGAACTTGAGTGAGGGCTCAGTGGAGAGGTGGAAATTTGAGGGACATGGAGAATTTAGACAGCAGGGAGCGGAATAGTTAATATGTCCATGCAGTGGCTCACCCAAGATTGTGTTTTCAAGAGAATTCTCTGGCTTGTTAAGTGTTCATGGTTGTCCGGGAAAAAAAAAAGTTAGAAAACAAATGCAAACTCGGTCTCTGTAATGCCTCTAGTTGTGTTTTCACACATACGGGCAGGGGGATCCCTTTGTACACCACTTAGGTATTGATCTGAGCGTCCTATTTAGTTCTGGGGGACCTGAGGAAAAACATTTCCTTGGATTAAAGGAACTTTGGGCAGGTTACTTGCTTCTCTAAAGCCTGTTTCTTCATCTGTTAGAAGGTTTAATAGTTTCCAGTTTTCAGAGAGTAAGGATTAAGTGAGTGAATGGAGGAATATGAAGTACATGGCTGAGAGCAGGAAGGAATAAGTGATTGCTATGATGAGCAGCATGGGGGCTGGGAACCTTATATAGGTGTTGTCCCTGAATCTTTACAATAACCATATAAATTAGGTATTATTTTCCCCATTGAAAAAAAATGAGGAAATTGAGGTTTAGAGAGGTTTAGTAACTTACTCAAGGTTGCAAAATTAGTAAAAGGTAGAGTGGAGAGACTTACATAAAAAGAGCCAAAACCGCACCAGAAAAGTACACTGACATTCTAATCATAGTCATATAGCATTATCAGGTAGAAATGAAAACAGATTCAATTCTATATCTTGCTAAAACCTTGAGATCACCAGCTGTGTGTCCCTAGGCAAGTGGCCTAACTTCTCTGAAACTCAGTTTCCCTATCTGTAAATCTTTGTACATTTATTATATAGATTAAATGAAGTAATGCACTTAAAGTACTCAGCAGAATAGCTAGCTTATAAGTGATTGGTTAACAGATATTAACTTTAATAATGTTTACTGGACCTGCACTAAGTATCAGGAATGCAGAAGGAATTAAACATGTTCCCTGCCCTTGTGGAAGTCAGGACAGGACATCCATATGAGCAGTGAAATTTTAACACGAGGAGGGAACTGTTATAATGAAAGAATAAATTATGTGATTTGGGAGGGAGGAAGATACAGATATGGTGAAAAAGGAGGGAAGGATGGCAGGGAAGGTTCCAACTGTGAACTGTGGAGTGATCTGGATCTCAAAGGAACAGGGGAGTTTTGCATACAGAAAAGGCAAGAAAGGCATCCCAGGCAGAAGGAATAGCTTGTGCAAAGGCAAAGAACACAAAAAGTCCTGAAAGGTCAGGACAGTGAAACAGTTCAAGTGTGACTAGAAGGTAAGTTATGTGGGTTGACTGATAAAAGCAAGAGAAAAGTTGGATTCAGGCTGTGAAGAGCTTTGTGTGTCTTCCTAAGAATTATGACCACTAGCCCATGAGAGAAAAGGGAGCAAGTCTTCAAAGCAAGGAAGTTTCATAATCAGATTGCTTTTGGTGAAGGGTAATGATGGGGTAAAGGATAGTGAAAGGGAAACAGCCAGGAGGTTATTGCAGTAGTCCAGACAAGAGGTGACAGAGACCCCAAAACTGGCCACCAAAGAATTGGAAGTGGGTGGTGAGGAAGAGGAAGTAGAGGATGACATAAACACAATGTGTGAAATCCAAGGTATGAAAAAGGCTTGCTCCCTTATTTACCACAGTCATCCCAAAGGACGAAAACAAAAACACAGAAAACCTCTTGTAAAAATAATCTCTTTTGTTTGTATGCAAATAGGCCATGCACAGTGAAAATGCAACTCAAGTATGATGACAAATACAATATTTTGTCTCCAATACGTGAATCGCAAAGATTGGTTTACAAATGCTGTCCTTCTTAAGAATTCCAACTCCTCACATTAAAACTGTAGCCAACCAGCACAAGGCTTATTTGAGATTATTTTCCATCTTAAACCAGATTTGAGGAAAGCTATTTAAGGCACTTTTCAAAAGAAGCTGTCCTTTACTCACATGGCCGAAGAGTAGGAAGAGCGACATCTTGTTTTACTGGAAAATTTTTCCAAGCAGCAACGTGTCTGTGTGGTGGTGGACCTTCAGAATCTTCCAGACAATAGCATGTGAAGGGCGCTGCAAAATTACATCTCAATGGTTCTGCACCATCAACTTGAAAATTGCAAATCCAGGTTGATAAATGCATATTTTAAGGGTTCCCAGAAGTCTTACGTGCATTGCTTTTGGTTATGGAGATGCTGCAGGGAAGTGAGCCTTTGAGCGTGCAATGCCGCCTCCCTCAACCCTGTTGTGAAATGGAAGCTTTAAAAACTCCAGTGGTTTTTGGTTTGGTTTGGTTCGGTTTTTACAAGCTTAGTCATATTGGCTGTGTTCTATATGCCCCAATATATTTTATTTTACTTTACAGAGCACATTTTATTTATGCTCTTATATAAATATTTTGCATAAAAAGGTGCTTTCACAGGTCGTGCTTCCCTAAATTTGAAATATGCTGCCATTTGTTAAAATGTGTTAGTTTTGTTATGTATTATATTCCCTCCTCTGCACAAATAGGAAAAAGCGTATGGACCGGATTCTTCGAGCCACTTTTACAGTTAGAATACTACCTCATTTTATTTCTTCTAACTAAAATTTAAAGGAAATGGCAAATGTCAGATGCTGTGTGAAAGAGGTGACGGTTTCTCAGAATGTGTAAGCAAATGGGCCACTTTAAATTCAGAGATCACATTCTTCTGAATTTGGGTTTAATGTTCCCAGGTAACACTAAAGATTGAAAGGATAATACATTTGGAATCATATGTTTACTTTGTTGAATTCCACCATCACTGATGTTGGTAGTTTATTGGTATCAATTTTTAAACTTGCTGCTGTATGTGTTTCCTTTGTCTTGGAAAGATTTTACATCGTTTTGTTACTGGTTAACTAATAGGCCATCTTTTGTGTAAACTCTTGGAAGTTCTGAGATTCTATGATTGTATTGTAAACATTACTAGATAGCTAGAATATAGAATTATTAAATTAGAAGTATCACTCTAGTATCACTTTAGTTCTTTACTGTGCCATCCATGACTGATGGTCATGCAGACACAGTGATCATTTAAAATATGAACTGAAGAAGAACCAATATTTCTTAAAGAAGCCTATTCCTTTTTCTTAACTGTGACCTATACAACCTATTTAGAATCTACCACATGCTCTTAAGAAGTTATTTAATCATTAGGACATCCTACGTAACTGAAGTTTTTATGTTGAAGATCATTCGGTGGCAGGTCCCTTGACATGGTTAGATTGGTATAGGTCTCCTGCACTCACCTGCAGGCTCTGGCAGAGCAGGGACCCTCTGCTTTTGCTCATCTTGTGTCCTAGGACCAACCCAAGGCTTATGCTCAATTAAGGTGAAGCATTTATTGAAGGGATGAGGGCAAATTAAAAAGTAGAAATTCCAAGTGGTGCAATTATATCAGCGGATTTTAAAGTATTATTGGAAAATGGGAAATACTGTTCAGATACAAACATGGGTAGAAGCAAAGGTGAAGCATAAAATATGTGTATTTGTTTGTCACGAGAGTCTATAGTTATTACTGGTCCCCATGGACACCCTGGAACCACCTTGAAGCTCTGCCCAGTCCCTTTTATGATGTGTTTGTACACATAGCAGGCAGGCCCGGTGGGAGGCGTGCACTGGATGTGGTCTTGCTACCATAATTCTGATCTCTAGTGTCCAGGGGGTGAGTTGTGAGTCCCTCAGTTCCCCAAGCTGTGGTCCTTCCCCGGCTTGGCTTGTTTCCTGATCTGTGGTCCAGTTCCCCATTGGTCCCTGGGGCCTATCCGCCAGTGATGGGCCTTGTTCCACAGGGAGAAACAATGAAGAGTCTCCACCCACCACACTGTAGATATCACACTTCCCAGAAACTCCCGATACTGGGTGCCCCACTGCACATCTCTACCCCACTCTGCCATGTCTCCACCAAACCCCCGACCCTTCTCAGAGCCTGGGTTTGGGATGGCTGGCTCCTTACCTGCCACCAGGGTTGCTGTCTTTAGCCTGAGTTCTGCGTCGTGCCGCATTCTTCATCTTCCCCACTTGCTCATACTGCTAAAGTAACAGTTCATTTAAAGGTCACACCCACCCCAGGTACAACAGTACTTCTTTTTCTAAAATGTGCACATCCTGGGGCACCTGGGTGGCTCAGTCATTAAGCGTCTGCCTTCGGCTCAAGTCATGATCCCAGGGTCCTGGGATGGAGCCCCGCATTGGGCTTCCTGCTCAGCGGGGAGCCTGCTTTTCCCTCTCCCACTCCCCCTGCTTGTGTTCCCTCTCTCGCTATGTATCTCTCTGTCAAATAAATAAATAAAATCTTCAAAAAATAAATAAATAAAAAATGAAATGTGCACATCCTGATACTTGCCTTTTGACAATTTTTCCTTACCCTACCTTTTACTACATGCTAATGTTATCTTCAGTTGGAATAAATGTATCTTGTTGCTGAAGTTCAGATATGTTTTATTAAGCCACCATTTGGTTTTGAGAGAAAGTGCAGACAAGGATCTTTTGCATTCACTTGATAGAATCTGGTAAATAGCTGTTAGTGTCCCTTGCCTTTCTGATTCTCCTTAGAGGACATCTAGGCAAAAATGTGTCACTGAGTCCTAGTTTCTGTGCTCAGAAGTTGATTGAATTTAAATTAAGAAACAATACATGTTCCCTCTTTCTTAGCACGCATGAATGATGGGTGTGAATTTGCATCACGAGAAAGTGAATGAAATAAGACACCCCAGGGCAGCTAGGGACACCAGCCCAGGACTAGAGAGGAGCCGGTGCTAGAGGTTGTAAGAGTGAGGGTCTCTCCCTACCTTGGTGACCCTGTTCAAGGATGTAAATACAGAGGCTGCAAAACTTTGCCTTAAAAAAGAAGGTTGAGAAGACTCAACCTCTAGTGCTTAACTGTATAAAATTGCTTTTAAATGTAGGCCGACACTGTATCTCCCCCTCAAAGAAAAAAGAAACTTAATACGTTTCTAAGAATGTTCCTCCAGAAACATGGAACTGAAAGCTATTTTTTATTGATCTGGCCCTTAGAAAACAATGGGGACTTTTTAACGTACCTAAGGAACTGATATAAAAACATAAAAACGTATGATTCTGCACCAGAAAGATGCAGAAAATGTCAAAATAGAGGGCAGAAGTACAAAACTAGAGATGTTTTGCAGCAATGTTTTATATATGGTATTTGATTACAAGTGTGCAACATGGAGAAGTGAACAGTGGGCTGTGAAATTGATGCTAATTTTCTTACCCACTGGTGTAGAAGCCCTCTAAAATATCACGTTATTAACTTAGTTGCTTTACCAGGAATTAGTGCATGTGGTTAGTGTGTGTGTATGTGTGTTTGTGTTTAATTAATAGACTTTATTTTTAGAACAGTTTTAGATTTACAGAAAAATTGAGCAGACAGTACAGAGAATTACATATACCCTCTCCCCTGCACACAGCTTCCCCTATTATTATGATCTTGCGTTAGTGTGGTATATTTGTTACAATTAATGAACAAATATTGTTAATTAAAACTCATACTTACATTAAGTGCCCCTCTTTGGGTTCTACAGTTCTGTGGGCTTTGACAAATTTAAAACACATATTCACCATTACAGTATCATGCAGAAAGTTTTACTGCCCTAAAAATCCCCTGTGCTCCGCTACTCATCACTCCTCACATTCCGTGGCAACCCCTGATCTTTTCACTGTCTCAATGGTTTTGCCTTTTCCAGAACGTCATCTAGCTGGAAGTATACAGCAGGTAGCCTTTTGAGGTTGGCTTCTTTCATTAAACAATATGCATTTAAAGTTTGTCCACGTCTTTTCATGGCTTGATAGCTCATCTCCATTTATCACTGAATAATATTCCATTCTATGGATGCACCACAGTTTGTCTATCCATTCATTACTGAAAGGCATCTTAGTTGCTTCCAGTTTGGGGCAGTTATGAATAAAGCTGCTATAAATATTCATATACAGGTTTTTGTGTGGACATAAGTTTTCAACTCATTTGAGTAAATACCTATGAGTATGACTGATAGATAACATGGTAGGCTTATGTTAAGTGTTGTAAGAAACTGCCACGATGAGTTCCAAAGTGCCTATACCATTTTGCATTCCCACCAGCAATGACTGAGAGTTCCCATTGTTCCACATCCCTGTCAGCATTTGGTATTGTCAGGGTTTTGGTTTTTTTGTTGTTTTTTTTTTAGCCATTCTCATAGGTGTGTAGTAGTAGCTCATTATTGTTTTAATTAGCAATTCCCTAATGACATATGATACTGAACACCTTTTAATATGCTTATCTTCCATCTGTATATCTTCTTTGGTAAGGTGTATGATCAGATCTTTTGCCCATTTTTAGACTAAGTTGTTCTTTTTCTTGAGTTTTAAGAGTTCTATGTATAGTCCTTTATCAGGTATGTGTTTTGCAAATATTTTTTTTTCCACTTTCTGGCTTATCTTTTCATTTTCTCATTAGTTACTGTGTTTATGCTTTCAGGAGGAAGGGTTTTAGAAATATATTTTACAACAGCAGTAAAAGAAAAAATTTACAGCAAATGTTTTACACTCTCTCATAAAGAGGCATCAGGGAACCCTGTCTGTTAACCCAAAAGAGTTTTGTTAAAAGGGAAGAGTCAGGCCCTGGGAGTGGTGGCTGGCTATCCTGTACTATGAGAGTTTGTGCAGCAGGGCTAAGAACAAGAACAGAACCACCCTGAGCTGCATGACTGCTAAACTCAAAACAGTTTAGGAACTATGCGTAGGGTCTGAATTTCTGTCCATGAATCCAAGTATGTAAGAGATAATCACTTTGCATATTTCCTTTATTTCAATCTAATCTCACCTGTGAGACCCATTCTGCCAGTTGGATAAGAGATTCCATCTTGATCATACAGGGGTGCCCCTCCCTTCCTGCAGCCCAGCCAGAATTCAGGAAGTTCACCTGATGCCTAGAAATTGAGGAAGGGCTTTAAATCCTAAGTCTGTCTTGGTTGCCATTGGCAACCTTACCATCTGAACCATGGTAGTCTGTGAAGTCTGGCAGCTCTCTGCCCCCAGGCCACAGTGGGGAATGAGGTTATCAACTGAGGCCCATGAGCCAAGTGCACCGCCATCCCTCCCAAAGCTTTTATCCCCTTGGGAGCACTGAGAAGGGGGTGCTTGGATCCCACTGCTCACAGGACCCAAACATCTCTGCCCTTCCTTCCTCTTGCATCTCAAAAGCACTCTCTTTTCTCTTCCTCTCTAGGACACCTGTATCTCTTCCATGGGCTTCCACCAAAGTCCAAAAGTGCCTTGACTTTAGGTCTCTTCTGCTTTCTCCCTTGCAAAAAAATTATGTGTCAGGAAATTTCAGAAAACAGGGGCGCCTGGGTGCCTCAGTCTGTTAAGTGTCTGCCTTCGGCTCAGGTCATGATCCCAGGGTCCTGGGATCAAGCCCCAGGTCGGACTCCTTGCTTAACAGGGAGCCTGCTTCTTCCTCTCCCTCTGTTCCTCCCCCTGCTTATTCTCTCCCTCTCTCTCTTTCTCTCAAATAAATAAATAAAATCTTGAAAAAAAGAAATCTCAGAAAACAAATGCTAACATTTCAATAAATAATGCTGCTACAATTATTTGTGGAATCCATCTTGTTCTATACTGGAACCACCATAACCTAGAATATTTTTAGATTGCCTCTTGACCAGTGACCACAGGAAGCCATTTATGTATAGCAAACAAATATATGGCTGGAATTGGAAAATTTGGGTGTTTGATCTTTCCAAATGCCCACAAATTTTTAGCTCTGCCCTTTCCCACCCCCAGAGTAGATCCTAGCTATGTGGATCCCAGAGGAATATCTCTTGGGCACAGTTGAGCAAGAACATCAGGGAGGTATCTATTTCCCTGACCCAGCTACCATCCATGGCCACTACCCTCCTGCTGCTTTTTCTTGTAGCCTTGGCCTCCTCAGACATGAGAACATCTGGGAGTGAGACATGGAGGAAGCAGCCCCACACAGAAAGCAGCTTTCTGGGGTTACTAGTAACTTCCTCCTTACTAAACACAAGGAACTGATCTTCTTCATTTTGCTTAAACTCATCTCAGCATGTGATACTGTTGGCCACCATCACTGCTGAACCCCATCCATCCTTGGCTCTGATGACCCCTGGGTAAGGCTTCCTTATCAAATTTTTGAGTGGCACAAGGCTTGGTGGGATGACTAATACAATGAAAGGCATATATGGGATTCAGAGTAATTCTGATTGGCTGAACACTGACACACAAATAAGATGGGGCCAGGAGGTGGTGATCTGACATGACATTTGAAAAAAAATCATGGTCAGCCAGTCCAATAAAACTGTTTATGGGCTTATGTGATCTCTGACTCATTAATGAAAGTGATCTTATCACTGCCCATTCCATTCCATGAGCCCTCTCTGCAAAGAGGTATATTGATAAATTCAGGGAGTCAGGTGCCAGTGGGAGAATCACAAGTTGATTAGGGTTCTAGAGACCACGTCATATGAGGAACAGTTGAGGACACTGATACTATTTAGCCGAGAAAAGAGACTATTAGGGAAATTTATATCTGCTTTCAACTATTTGGAAGGTTCTGTGTAAAGGGGTTAAAAATACATATACCAGTAGTTTTAGAAAACAGGACAGGAACAACTAGATGGTACTTACAGGGCTGGGGAGGGAGAGGTAGGAGATGTGGGATTATTATAAAGAAGACCTTTCTCTTATAACTGTCTTATCAGGTAGTGAGTTTTCCAACATAAGTGAGAAAGCAAAGGCTGGATATCCATCTACTAGAGATAATATCAGAAGGGTCCTTCCTTCACAGTGAGAGACAGGGATGACTTCTGAGGTCCGTTAGACAACCCTGCAATGCTAATGAAGTCACAGAGTAAGAGAATTCCATGGCACCATGTTATCCTTTATTTCTGCTGCTGACCTCACCCCTTATCTCCCATTAATTCGATGTTGCAGTGCATTGGACCCTGCTCTAAGCAGGAGCTGAAACGAGGAGATGAGAGAAGATATGGAAAAGAGAAAACAATAAAACAACTGTTTTTAAAAGAACCTACTGTATGTCAGGATCTGTGTGAGGCACCATATATATGTCTTCCTATTTAATCCTCATAATAAAAAAAAATCCTCATAATAAGCTTATGAGATATTTAGTATTACTTCTGTGATGAAACTAAGGTTCAGAGAAGTTAAGTGACTTCCCCAAGAACACACACGTATCAACTGGTGGAGCCAGAGTTTGAACCCAGGTCTCTGTAATTCCAAAGCCCTGCGTGAGGTGTTATTTTTACTCACCCTTTATTTATGGTAAATGATACTGGTTTTTAAAATTTTTCATATTGATATAAAGATTCCTTTTAAGATTAACTGACTCAAAGTAAGTGGAGAGAAAAATAAGTGTATAAAAAATAATACAGATTTGAGCTAGAATGACTGAAGTTTGGGAAATAATATTCCAAATATTTTGACAGCAAGACTTTCCGATTTATTCTATTTTATATTTGGATGGCTGAGTACAAGGAAAAGAAGGAAACTTGAAAACTGAGTGGATTGTAGATTAATTCTCCTGTGCCCTGATACATGGGTAATTTCATGTGTTACAATAAGGAAACTAAATGGACCCTTTCAAATAAAAAAAAATATATGATTGTAAAATCCAGAGGAAAACCCCAGGTGGGGCCTATCCAAATAAAGGATGACGTTTCCAAGGTATGCACACAGAATGGCTGAGAGGAAGTGAAGACCCTGTGAGTCAGGGGTCAGGACCCACGCAGGAGTTCTATGGCTTTGAGAGGCCCTGGAAGGAAGGTGAAGGAGTTGACAGGCCAGTTTGGGGAAGAATGACCATCACCCTTCCAGTGGTTAAGGATAATCTTTGTGGTCAAAAAAGGTCAAAATGAGAACTGGAAAGTCTGAAAGGAAGACAGAAAAGTAATAATGAAGACTAGGTAGCGGCATGGCATGCTCTGTGCCGGGCGATTTACATGCAAGATCCCATCGGTCTTTCAGAACAATGCAGCAAGGATGCTGGTCACCTTTCCTGCACGAGAAGACTGAGATGGGGAGATGTTTAGTAACTTGTTCAGGGCCCAGGGGTCAAACCAGATTTGACCCTGGGGACCAGGTCTAAACCCATGCTATGCTACTTCCCCTGCATCACATGTCCTTGCTTGGGTGCTCCCTCTCAACCCAGACAACAAACAGCTTTCCCTTTGTTACTTTTAATTTCTTCAGCCCTGCAGGGCACAGCTGGCCTCCAAGAGACTGGAGGAGGCATGCTCAGAGGGAGCTGCTTCTCTCCTGAGTGCAAATGCTGCAGGCTCAGAGGCACATAACTGCCCCCCCCACCCCCCATTGAGCAGAGGGCTTTTTAGGGCCTAATTGGATTAGAAAAAGAAGCCATACATTTGGGGCAGGATTATTATATGTGTGAAGCCTGTCCCTGCGGAAGCACTAGGTTTGGAAAAATCCACTTGGCATTCACACAGCTTTCACTCTTCTGCCTGTGACTTGTTCCCGGGCTCGAGAGTACCACCCACTTCCAGGAATAGGAGCCAAGGTAATAGAAACATTCTAGATTAGGAAAATTAGGATTAGATTAGGATAATTTAAAAACGGGCCGTGTATGTTAATTGGCTTCTAACAGGATCCATGGAGGTATACTCAAATGAATGGTTTGGGGGTCGGGGGTGAGAAGAGAAATACCCAGTCTCTGGGTTCTTTGGTTGCAGACCGTCTGCCAAGCCAGAAACAGTCCGGGGTACATGGCTGCCCAATAAAACACTCATTAAACTGAGCTGAACCTTTACCTTTGGGCCTCAAAGGTTGCACTCCTGGATCTCTGTCAACCTTTGTCATGTTTGTGGCTGGGCTGTCTTTGGGGAGTTTCCTCAGGGCTTTACATTCACTCACTCTCCGTCAGTGCATTTGTAGTCATTTTCATCGGTGGAAATGCCCACCTGCCATCAGAAGTTATCTGGAACCAGCCCCTGTCTGTGGTGCTATTTCTTTCTTGTCAGTTCCCCTTTCTGCATTTGAGTTCTAGCTTCAGCCCTGACATTATTTCTTTCTCTACAAGGAGTGTTAGGAGGTTACGGGGAGCTCACAAAGGCTCCTTTTCGTTTATTCTTAGTACCTTGCTTCTGTGTTCCTCGGGAATGCCCCTGGGCTTATGCATCTGGTCTCTGGGAGCTGCGGTGGATGGGCACTTGTGACAGGTATGTTCTTATGAAGCTCGTATGCCCGGGGAGCTTGGTGTTAGATAAAGCTGCGTCTGGGGCAGATGTTCAGAGGGGGGGCTGATGGCTGGCAAGGGAGTGGGTAAGAAGTGTTGTGGAGTACATGCGTAAAACTTCTGAGCATCAGGCTTGATTCTGAGACTGGCTACGGTGGAGGTAGGACATTACAAAAACGTGTCTCTTGCAGCCAGATCCCTGTGTCTGCTTTGGTGAGCTAAGAGACAGGACAGGCAGGAAACAGCAGGTGCCGCTTACCAAACAACCAGCAGCCACCCTTGGCCTCAGGGTGCTGGGGGCTCCGAGTAGCTCGGCTGCAGGGGAAGCCATCCGAGGATCCCGGCCCTGCCTGAGCCCCTTGTGCCAGGGAGTGGTTCAGAGGACTGGAGCAAAACCCACAGCCTCTGCAGTGGTCTCTGTTTTCTTAGCGGGCCTTTCTCTTCCTGTCTCTCTCTCTCTCTTTTTTTTTTTTTTCCTCTTTTTTCCATTTCTTCTTCCCATCTAAGTGCCCCATCACGATATTGGCTCCTCTTGGCACCAGAGACCAAGAGTTCATTTGAAAAGCAAGCCTTAGGTCAAAAAAGAGCCCAGGCAGTGGTTTCTCGTGTTCTGTATACCATGAACATATTTGCATTTGCAAATTGGCTTAAAATAGTGCCTCCACTAATAGTTATTTAAGGAGAGACAGGTGAAAATAATTTTTGGCCAAGGGAACTTCCCACTCCTCTCAAATTGTAATAACTGAGGAGATGGTCTATTCCTCTGACAGGCAACCTCAATCTTGGGACTAAGGCTCTGGACTTAAATGAGTCTAACTAAGTGCACAAACTCATAGTTCTATATTATTTCGTCTGTTTGCTGTTGCGGGTACCATTAATGCTATTTATATGAACTATCCTGTGTGTAAGCTTTTATAAATCTCTGTTCATTGGTGTGTTCTAAATATATTTATTGAGTGTTTAACTATGTCACAGGTAGTGGGTTTTTAGCAAGGAGCATAAAAGACATGGCCCTTGTACTCTTGAAGCACTTAGCCTAGTGGGAAAACAGTACTATTAGATAGTCACACTAAAATGATTGTATGGCAACAGTGCTTTGAAGACAAGGAAATGGCTCCTTGTGATTGTGCTGTTTAATAACTATGTCTTTGACCTTGATATTTTGGTTACTCTAATATCCCTGGATAGCAGATGTCTCTTCCTGGTGGAGATGAGGATTGGATGTTATGGAGTTGAGGTTAAGGTGGGAAAGGAAAAAGCATAAAAGGTGAAAAGGTAAGCCAAGCCAGATTCTTTAGGAGAGAATCAAGATTCAAATACCATGTTTCAAAAATTGGATAGAGGTGGGAGGTAAGTTTAAGGATCTCTGGACCAGGAGACTAAAGCTGTGAAGAAATAGAACAAAACAAAACATGTCTGAAACAAGCAAAGAGGGTGGTGGGGAAGGTCCCTGAGTAGTTATCCAGAATCCAAGCAAATGTTGACAGTTCACCTTTCTTGGTCAGGCAAATAAGAATATCTAGGGGACAGGACAGAAGGATAGGGTTATAGGCTGAGCACACAATCCTTTATTGGACCTTCATCCTCATCTCTAACCTAATATAGAGACTTGTTTCGGAACCATAGATTGGAGTATACTCAGGGTGAGGTTTGGGAAATAGACGCCATTTTGATTATGTATAGAAGAAAAACGTGTCTTCAGCACTTTCCATCTCTCCATCAGAATAGGAAGGTTCCCATTCACTATTCTCCTTCTTTTTATGAGTATGATTTCATTCTGAGTTCCTTTTCTTATTCAGATAAATTAACTTGAACTTAATGGCTAAAAACAAAAAAAAAAAACATTGCTCCCTTCTAGCTACCATTTGCATTTTAATAGGGGCTTTCAAAAATGCCTTAACCCAAGGAATGAGTAATTTGGGAATTCCAAGCCCCAGGGTAGGGTTGGTACACAGAATGGGGAGAGGGGACGTCCCTCAAATTGTGCCCTTGAAACATTGGCTTTCTCTCTTTGACCATGATTCTGGTTCTGAGAGAACAGGAAGGGGCCCTCTTACAGGGCCAGGATTGGTATAAATGCCTTTTAGTGAGTTCTATGGGTCTTATTTGTGGTAGGTGGAGCCCTTGACCAGATGTGCACAGACTCACCTGTAAACTTCACAAGATGCTTACCCATAGGCACTTTTTTGGAAAAGGGATGCTCCTTGACTCAGAAAGATCTGATTCTAGATATGACTAGGAGAACTGGACATCTCTCTTGTACACAGACTTGCTATAAGGAGACTGGAAAAGCTAAATGCTCTCAACATGTTATGCTCCTTCTTTTGGGTGAGTGAGGGGAATGGACTCTTGATTTTAATACTTAGTTACCTACAATAGCAGGGAATGAATAAAAGCAGCCTCTCCTCCTTATGAGTCTACATAGACATTTCTTCTTTGTACCTATGCATCTTTGATGCTGCTCCCCTCACATCTGTGTGGAAACACCATGCTCCCAAATGGGTGAGGGGAAGGACAGCTAATCAATGTAAGGCAGTGTTAAGTATGAAAAACTCTCCACAAATGGGGGCCCAAGAAGATTTGCTCCAAAAAGAGATTGGAAACCAAGTCAGACATACGATCCAGCCTGAGTTAGAAAGAGACATGGCTGCTGGGGGAATTCAGTTAAGCTCAAGATGGGTGACACACATCCATAGCCAATCATCATCTCCTGTGTCCATCAGACACCAGGAAGTGTTCACATTTTCATCAAGGTGGCACTCATGCTCATCTCTTTCTTGTCATACCCACTTCCCGATGCTGACTCAGCCTCTTCATCTCAGGTCTATGAGACTTTAATATTGGCTTTCTTGATCACCCTAACACCAGCCCTCACCTCCTTCCTCAGGTCACTGACAGGCTTATTTTCTTTAAACTTTCATTACATAATTTTTCTGCTCCCAAACCATTAATCCCAAACTCTCAATGTTCTATCACATTAAATACAAACTCATCTGACATTCCAGACTCCATTAAGCTATCCTACTCTACTTACAGAAATGAATTTCCCATTATTTGTGCAAGTGAAAAAGTAAAAAAAGCCCTGTAGCATCCACTGTGTTAGTCTATTAAACAAGAGTGATTCCTGGCACTCAGTTGTTGAATGAATCAATGAATCAATGAATCAATCAATCAATCAATACCTTATCCTCATCTTCACATCCTGTTGATTATAATCCTAAATATTGCTTGAACCTATCCACTTCTATGTCTGCTACTACCAACCTAGACCAAGTGACTATCTTCTTTCATTTAAATGACTGTAGTAGCCAACCGATTGGTCTTCTGGCATCTGTTCTGGCTTCCCTACCATCCATTTGCTACGCAGTAGCTAAGTCGTCTTTTCAAAATGCAAAACTCATTATGTCACTCCTCTAATTTCTTCAATAATTCATGTTGCACTCAGAATAAACACCAAAATCCTTTGCTGACCCCTAAGATAAGTATGGTCTGGCCCCTGCTGACCTCTGCAGGTTTGTCTCCCCACTCCTCTAGTCATTTAAGCCACATCAACCTTCCCTCATTCTCCCTCTTGCCTCAGTACCTTTTCACCTGCTGTTCCTTTTGCCTAGAATCCTTCCAAGCCAATCCCTTTCACCTATATAACACTTATTCAATCTGTTCTGTTTACCTATTAGTGCATAATAAACTGCCCCCAAACTTAGCAGCTTAAAACAATGAATATTTACTCTGCCTTACAATGTTGTAGGCCAGAAATTTGGGCAGGCTTTTGAGTGATTTTTCTGTTCCTCATGGCATCAACTGAAGTCACTTTGTGGTTAGTATTAATCTAGTGAATGGGCTAGTCTAGAGCTGCACTATCCAATTCAGTAGGCACTAGCCACATGTGGCAACTGATCACTTAAAATGTAGCTCATTTAAGTGCTATAAGTGTAAAATACCTACAAGATTTTATACAGAAAAAAGAATGCAGAATATCCATTAATAATTTTATATTGATTATATGTTGAGATTATAATATTTTAGATATACTGAATTAAAGAAAATATATCATTAAAATTAATTTTTATGTATTTCTTTTTAATTTTTTAATGTGGCTACTTGAAATTTTCAAATTACATATGTGGTTACATTATATTTCTATTGGACAGTGCTGACCTAGATCAAGGGTCAGCATTTTTTTCTATAACAGGCCATATAGAAAATATTTTCAGCTTTTCAGGCCATATCATTCCTAACATAGCTACTCATCTCTACTACTGTAATGGAAAAGTGGCCATAAACAATAATTAAATAAATGGGTATAGCTGCATTCCAACAAAACTTTATTTGTAAAAATAGGTGGTGGCCAGATTTGGTCTGCAGGCTGTAGTTCGCTGACCTCTGACCTAGAGGATAGAAGATTTTATTCCTATGTCTGGTGGCTTGGTAGAAATGGCTGGAAGGCAGGACTCAGGTGGGACTGTTGACCCAAACGCCTGCACATGGCCTCTTTGGCATGGTGGTCTCAGGGTAGTTTTCATGATGTTTCAGAGCCCAAGAGAGTATTCCCAGAAAAATAGAAGCTGTAAGGCTTCTTATAATCTAGCCTCTCAAATCCCAAACATCCTTTCTGCTGTGTTCTATTGGTCAAACAAGTCTCTGAGGCCAGCCCAGATTTAAGGAGAGGAGATTAGACATCACCTCTTCATGGGAGGAGTAGCAAAGAATACATGTCCATCTTTAATCTATCACATCATTCTTCAAATCTCAGTTTAGATAGTCCTATAATAGGCATTCAAAATACCACGAACCTCTCCTTTGTAGCACTTGTCATCATTACAAGTTTACACTTATTTGTGTGATTATCTTGCTTCTCCACTAAACTATAAGCAACCATGTGACAAGGGGCTGTTCCTGGTTTTGGTCGTCATTATAGTCCAAGCACCTAGCAGGATGCCTGGCTCAATAAATCTTTGTTGAATGAATGAATGATATTAGGGCACTGCTTTTCAGCCATTAACTGTACTAATACCAATCCCACATTTCTCCACATTGCTCTCAAGCATATCACAAGACACCCTGTCAGAAGCCTTGTTAAAATTCAAATACATTCCATTCCCAGCAACCTTATTATTTTGTAGTTCAGAAACTTCATAAAAAAGGAAACAAGCCTATCCTATCCCTCCCAGGACCTCAAAGGCAATGGTAGCTGCTCTAAGAGTATAGCTTCAGGTTCTGGTGCTCTGAGAAGTAATTCATGCAGCATGTCAACCAGAGGCAAGCCAAGGCCACGGGCACCTTGTGGTCCTCCCAGACCTCACTCACAATGCCAGCCCAGCAAGCTTGGCTTGTCCAGTGACAGGATGAACTGACAGAAGGCCCTGAGCACTGGGCTGAGGCTGACCTAATCCTCCCTCCTTGGAGGCTGTAGCATCATCTCCTGCTTTGCTTAAAGCAAGAACTCTTAAATGTGTCAGGAGGAGATATGCATTGCCACCTTCCACACTGATCCTAGAGCTTAAATTGTAGTTATATGTGTACACCCTATCGTTCTTTTTAATACTGGGTGAGGGAGCAAGGCCCACACATCCTTATTTCCCCCACAACCTGTAGAACAAGCCTGTCACTGAGTAAATTCAGTAAATGCTTGCATGAGAGCCAGTCTCAATGAACAGTTTTCCTAAGACACCAGCAAACTTAGCACTTTTTCTGGATCCCCTGATCCCCACTAATATTCTAGACAAAGTTGTGAAACAGGGACCATTTTTCTACCTTGAATTCTTTTTTAAAAATTTTTCTATTGTTATGTTAATCACCATCCATTACATCATTAGTTTTTGATGTAATGTTCCATGATGCATTGTTGGCGTATAACACCCTGTGCTCCATGCAGAACGTGCCCTCTTTAATACCCATCACCAGGCTAACCCATCCCCCCACCCCCCTCCCCTCTAGAACCCTCAGTTTGTTTCTCAGAGTCCATCATCTCTCATGGTTCATCTCCCCCTCCGATTTTCCCCCTTCATTCTTCCCCTCCTGCTATCTTCTTCTTCTTTTTTTTTTTTTTAACATATATTGTATTATTTGTTTCAGATCTACCTTGAATTCTTGATCCTCAACTTCTACCTTGAATTCTTCTCTCCCTTCCTGTGACACAGTATCTGCACCCCGTCCCACCCTCAGGCTGGCCACCCCCACCCCACGTCCCTTCATACCATCTGGTGCCTGAACTAGATCCCACAGTTTCCTTCAGATCTGAGACACAAAAGATCCCTTCTTTATCCTCTTCTCTTCCTGCCCGAATACATGTATTTCCCCAGAGTTCTTCTAGGTGAGACTTGCTGAAACACACTAATGTGTGCCTGGAGCTAGGTCCATGCTAGAAAACTGATAACCTGTCCAGGGCTGGAGCCGAGAGGAGCATTCTCTGCCTGGCACATAAAGGGTGCTCAAGTAATATTTGTGGAATGAATGGAAGCTTAGGACAGAAACTCTCCTGACAAGGAGGGACACTTTGACTCCTCCTACCCCCAATGCAGCCTCTTTCCCTTGAATGTGCCCTCTGATCCCAGGAGCCACCGTCACACCTGGCCTTTGGGACGTGCTGCTCCCCGGCTACCTTAAGAGTAGAGTAGGTAGAATCAGAATCCTTTCTCCTTGCTCCCACAGCCCAGTCTGAAACTGGCTGGAACGTTTAAAGGAACTATCCCAGTGTTAAAAAGAACACAATGAAGCTGTGTGGGTTTAAACCTCAACTCTATCATTTACTACTGGGTGGCTAGGGCAAGTTCCCTAACCTCTCTGAGGCTCCATTTCTTCATCTGTAATGTGGGGGTAAGTAATCCCACTTCGTTGTGAGGGATAAGAGTGTAGTCATTCAGCTGCTTCTCACTCACGGTCTATGATGGGCCAGACATATATAGTAAAGAAAAGTGCCATACAGTGGGTGTTCTTTGGTTTCTGTAGTGAACCTTCAGGTACATGGAGGCTACTTGCTTTAGGTTTTTGGCCAGTTCACCCACATACAGACCTTATTCTGAATACAGCTGACAGAAATCTCTTCTCAGAGAATCCCCCCATAAATTCTTAGGTTCTTTCCTCTCCCATTCCCCTTTTTGCTCCCTCCCTTCAAAAGCCAGGGTTTCTACTTCTCAGGCCCTCTGGAGAAAGCAATGACTCGTGGTTGTGGTTGAGAGTTCATTCCTGAGGGAACAGTGACACTTCTGCTCTTCTTCAGAGCCAACAACATTGAAGAAACTGGTTTCCTAACCCAAGCCCCCATCTTCACACATATGCCATGGCCAGACTTGAGAGAAATTCTTCACGTGGGGTATAGAGGATCATGTCAATCTCAAGTATTTTAGCACCGTATTTTATTAGGGTCTCTGACAAATGAAGTGTCCAAAGTGTTGTCCAGGAAAGTGTCCAATCTTCAAATTAATGTTAGTCAAGTTTACTCGAAAGACTCCTTGCTGGGCCAGGATTTTGAGGAGGGATGTGATCTCTGTCCCCAAATTCTTAAAGGGCTTTGTCAGAAGCTCCAGAGAATGACACCAGTATCGAGAAGAGGAAGTCACAGAGGGGCAGTTTCTTGCTCAGGCGAAGAGAGCATTTCCAAATAGAGAAATTAAAATGGTATTGATTTCCTTGTCATACCCAGTGCTTCTCCCTAGTGCATGAATTATAGGGATCATTTGTCCAAGATATCGTGGGCCATACTGATTCATGTAATAATTTGAATTAAAGGTGATTT
The DNA here is from genome assembly GCF_964656455.1 of Halichoerus grypus. Taxonomy (NCBI): domain Eukaryota; kingdom Metazoa; phylum Chordata; class Mammalia; order Carnivora; family Phocidae; genus Halichoerus; species Halichoerus grypus. Next base: position 66,200,395 of record NC_135712.1, read on the forward strand.
GTTAAATTTATAGTGAAATATAATTTGATTTTGTGTCCCTGTTCAACACATCACCCCAAGGAAAAACAAATCTTTGGTTAGGTAAGCATGCTGATTTTGGGGGTTTGCAAACAATGGGAGATTCCTATATTAGATGGAAGTTCAGACTCAAAGGATTCTCAGTCCTCAGATTCTATGACAAACAGGATGCTGGTGGTGATTTAGTATGAAGAAGTGCACAGGAATCAAATAGAGCACCCTCTTTCCAGGCTCTACCACTGAGTGCTGTCAGCTTTGGCCCAAGAGTTAATGCCCAAGTTCTGTAACCTATTGAAATCATTGGAAGGGAGGAAGAGAGTAATCAGGAGTAAGTGTGAGGTTCATATACTGAACACCTACTATGTGATTCAGCAACTGAATATATGTGTAACTCATTGTCACAAAGCACTACCTTTCTAAATAGTTACTAATTAACACTAATTTTTTAAAGATTAAAGAGCTCCTACAAATTAAGAAAAATTTGTAAAAAGTCCAAAGACTCAAATTAAAAGGAGGTAGAAGAAATGTATGGACAGTACATGGAACAAGAAATGTTATCTCTTGGGGCGCAAGTTGAGCGTCCAGCTTTTGATTTCATCTCAGGTCATGATCTAAGGGTTGTGAGATCAAGCCTGAGTCTGGATCCACCCTATGCGTGGAGCCTGCTTGGGATTCTCTCTCTCCCTCTCCCTCTGCCACTCCCCCCATCTCTCTCTTCCTCTCTCTAAAGAAAAAAAAAGAAAAGAAAAAGAAAGGTTATCTCATACATTTGAAAAGATGTTCAATCTCATAATAAAAGAAATTCATTTTAAAATTACAGTGAGCACCACCTCACATCCGTTAGGATGGATACCATAAGGAAAAAAAATAACAGGTGTTGACAAAGTTGTGGAGAAATTGCAACAGGGCAATTGTGCACTGTTAATGGGATTAAAAAATTATGCAGCTGCTGTGGAAAACAGTATGTCAGTTCCTCAAAAATTAAAAATAGAATTACCATATGATCCAGCAATTCCACTTCTGATATACACCCAAAAGAAATGAAAGCAGGGCCTCAAAGAGCTATTTGTACATCCATGTTCACAGCAGCATTATCACAACAGCCAAAAGGTGGAAGCAACTCAAATATCCATCAACAGATGAATGGATAAATAAAATGTGGCATATATATACAGTGGGGATGTTACTCAGCTTTAAAAATGAAGGAAATTCTGACACATGCTACAACATGGATGAACCTCGAATAAATTATGCTAAGTGAAATAAGCCACTCACAAAAAGACAAATTGATTCCATTTATAAGAGGTAGCTAGCGTACTTAAATTCGTGGAGACAGAAGGTGGAATGGTGGTTTCCAGGGCCTGGGTGGAGGAGAGAACAGAGAGTTAGTGTTTAGTAAGTGAGGAGTTTCAGTTTTGCAAGATGAAGAATTCTAGACATGGATCGTGGTGATGGTTGCACAACAATGTACTTAATACCACTGTACACTTAAAAAATGAGTAAGATGGTAAATTTTATGTTATGTGTATTTTACCACAATGAAAAATACTTTTTAAAAATTACAATGAGATGTCATTTTAACTTTACCTATTGGTAAAGATCACAAGATAGAAAACATGCTATGTTGGCAAAAGCTATGTGAAAATAGGCGTGCTCGTGTTTTGTTGCCGGGGAGCGTGAACATATAATCTTAGGGGAGAACGATTTTTCAATGTCTTTGAAAATTAAAATTGCAATTACCCTTTGACCCTTTGGTCAAGCCATTTCTACTTCTAGGAAGATAGCTTATTCCCACATACGTGTTTTGGCATCTGATCAAGGTTTTTCATTGCAGCAGAATATTGGAAACAGCTAAATGCCCATTGATAGAGGCTGGTAAAATAAATTATTGTCACTCAGTAGAATACAACAGAATATGCAACTGTTAGAATGAAGATACCCAGTATATGCGGATACAGAACAATCTCTAAGGTAGTGGTATGTGTGCAAAATTGTGTATAAATTGCTACCATTTGTGTTTAAAAATAAAATGAAAAAAGAATATGGGTCTATGTTTTTCATTTTGTTTTGCCTAAAATAACTGCAAGTAGAGTCCAGAAGCTGTTAACAGGTAACAGTGGTTTCTCCAGTCATGTCTGTGGGGGGAAACTTGATAGCTAGGGCACAGGGTTGGAAGAAAGACTTGCTTTCCACCATTTATCACCTATACCTTTTAAATTTAGTACCATGTGCAGGTATGATCTATTCAAAAATTTTTAACTAAAAAGAGAGGTTATAGTCTAGAAGGGAAGAAACCTAACAGACACTTTTAGCCCAAAACCCTGCGCCGAGTGCTATGGGAGTAGAGAGGAAGGGTATCTAGCAGAGCCCAAAGGGATCAGGAATGACTTCTAGACAAATCACCCCCAAGGAAGAAATTTCTGCTATTGGATCACAAATTGTTGTGCATCTTCTCCTGAGCATTGGTTTGTTTTATCCTAATGGACAGATCTATAAGTTAATTCACTGATTAGGTTTTCATTTTCACTTTGGCTGTTAAAGAGATATAGGTCAAACTTGTGACCTGAACTATGCAGGGTGGGCAGATTTCTAAACGGTAAACATTTAGCATTGAACTTATACCAGGCTCCACTTTATATTCTTGCATTTGGTTTGCTTTTTAGCTGTTTCTATTTTTGGTCATTCTCCCTTATTCTGTGCTTCCCTGTAAGCCACTCTCCAGCCTTTTTGGTCTAAGTTGGAGTACGTGGGTGAGTGAAGAGGGAGGGAGGGAGGGAGGGAAAGGAAGAAAGAGAGGACAGAAGTTATAAAGCAATGCCTGCTGTTTTCCTTGGCTCATCATGTTCTCAAAGTAGGGTCCTTAAAGCAGCAGCACAGCACCACCTGTGAGTTTGTTGACATGGGTTTCACCGAGTCTACTAAATCAGAATCTCTGTGGACAAGGCCCAGATAACGGCTTTAACATGATCTTCCAAATGATCTTTATGCACAGTAAAGTTTGAGAATCACAGGGAAACCAAAGGCAAGTTGATTTCTAAACATAAATACTCTCCATTTGTCCCATCATACCCATTGTCTTGGTCAAGATAAGTAAGCTAGCTCTTCCAATAAACAATCCCCCAAATTTCATTAGCTTGACACCATAAAAGTTTATGTTTTGCTCATGTCACAGTCCAGTATGGATCACTTTAGGGTAGAAAGAGCTGCTTTATTAATTTGTTCACCAATCCAGCTTCCTTTCATAGTGAGGCTTTGCCATCCTCTAGGGCCTTGGACTCCTCTGAATTCTCTGCATCCAAGAAGGCAGGAGAGGGAGGAAAGAGAGAGAGGCTTTAGTGGCAGGTCTGGAAGTAACATGTGTCTTTTTTGCCCACACTTCCATTGGCCAGAACCCAATCACATGGGCCACCTAACTGCAGGGGAGGCTGGGATGTAGGGTGTATCTGTGGAGCTAGAAGGAGAAGGAAATGGCCTTGGTGAACACATAGCATGGTCTCTGCTACACGCATGGGCCTAAGTGAATCCCAAGCTCCACTTGTCATGTTTTGGTTTTTAGTCATTTTCTAATCAAGTTTTATCTTTTCTTTTTTTAACTCTAGCACTATGGGACTGAGTAACACTCTCCTTGTGATGGCCCTCCTGCTCTCTGGTAAGAATCTTTTGGCTTTATAAAGTCCTAGAATCCTTCTATGTCTCCCAATGAACTGGCCACTGCAAGCCTAGGCCTGAGACTTGGTGGGTTTTATTTATTTCTATCCAGTTTTGCATAATACCACACGCAAAAAAAAAAAAAAAAAAAAAAAAAAAAAAACAAACCACTTTCCTGGAGAAGAAAGAAGCATCATGATAGAGAACAGGTATCTCAGCTGATGGCAGGTCTAGCCTGGGCTGGTGCCCCGCCCCTCTGTGCATCCTCCCCCTTTGCCATCTTCCTCCCATGGTACTGGATGCACAAAGTAGGGCAGACTGGTCTGTGCAGCAGCACCCAGGGAGCTAGGGGAAGGCCCCTGCTCTGACCCCTGAGGCTTAACTCTTTTGCTCCACACATACTTCCTTCTGGTCTTCTCTGTTCCCATTCCTGACATTCTTGGGCTTTTAGAAAACAGCGGATGGGCTTCTAAAAGCCTTCTATTGGGGAGCATTGGTTTCCATATTCCCTACTGTCCTCTCCTTTTCCACACCTTCCCTACCAGTCGAGGCCCATAGATCACAGTTGCCCCTGCTTCCTGGGAGGATCAAGAAGCCGGGCCTGCTGCTCTCTACTTCAGTGACCGTCAGCTAGGTGCAGCAGCTAACTCACCATAAAGTGAATGAAGCTGAGCTTCAGGGTTTCTCACGTACACAAGCGCTTCCCAAAGTCCCCTCCGAGCCTCCATTAGGGGCCCTAGCAGTGAGGTCACATGTCTTATTCTTTGGCAAAATCTTCATAAGTATGAGATTTTAGCCACAATAGTTAAGACCATGTGTCTTTCCACTGTGACTTTTCCCTCCGTCACATTCTCCTGTTGAGTGGCACGGTAGTGGCCACGGGCATTTTGTATTTGAATTCTATATTCTCTCTCTTAAAGAGCACTCCACACCCCGCCCCCCAAAAAAGAAGTTTTAGAAAGGTCAGCCTCACAAAACTTATATGTTCCCTGTTTGCTGCTCCTCTCTGAGTTTCAGTTTCTTCATCTATAACCTGGGGTTGGCCGAGGTTCCTGCCACACATCCTGTGACTGGGTGCCTTTAGTTTCTCCTCTCCCGCTGCCCCTTCCTGCTGCACGTCGTCCCCACCCTCAGTACTGAGAGAGAAGCCATCCCAGTCTTGATATGGGGCACGTGGGAGCGGAGGGGGGAGGCGGTGAGCCTGAGCTTGGCCACGGCGCAGGCAGGCTGCCCCTGACTGACTGGCCTGCCCACGAGTTCACCTCCTCCAGATGGCCACGCACCAGGCCCTCGGCCACTGTCCTCATGCCTGCTGTGTGTGGCAAGGAGTCAAGGCTCTAGGGAGAGATGCCCCCTCCGATTGATGCTGGTTGGGACAGGCCTTTGGTGATTTCTGTGTTCTGCTTAGCCCCTTGGAGCTTGTTGAGTCCATGAGTGTGAGGTCTATAGAGGTGCTAACTGACCGCTCCACTAATAGAGGTCAGAACAGAAGCTTCTACTTCCCAGGGTCAATAACCTGCTAACTGTAGCTCTTGGGGAGGCAAACTGTATGTGTGAGGAAGGGGGTAGGACAGGGCTCTGGAGAACATTATCCAGCAGAAAGCCCTTCCCATTCTACTTCCTATTCTATTTACTTGACAAATACTTAAATATATCACCTACTTTGTGCCAAGTACTGTTTTAAGCGTTTTATAAATGGTAACTTATTTAAACATCACAATACCTTGCTTATAGATGTAGAAACTAAAGCCCAGAGAGGTTAAGTAATTTGTCTAAGATCCGCATAACTAAGGAGTGGCAGAGCTTAGATTCACCCCACGCAGTGGAGATTCAGCATCTGTTCCCTTAACCTTGACATTATACTGCTTCTTCCGACTCCTGCTCACGAGCTATTCATAAGTGGTAGGATTTGTTCTGTGGAGACCCAAACAACTTTGGTAGATAGTGTCACTTCTGCCTCAGCCAAGTTCACAGGCTCCTCACGAGCACGTCCATCACCTTCCCTGCAGCCAGCACCTCATCTGTCCCTAATGTTTGGGTCCCCACTTTTCTCACCGCAGTGACCAGCCTAGCTCTTTTGACTCAGGAAAAAATGAAGAAAAAATGGCCTAGAAACAAATTTTTAGAAAAGTCTGATACCATTTTCCCCCAAACTTTCTGACTCTGCACACTGAAAGTGAGAATAAAGCTGAGAAGCCCTATCACAACTGAGTCCAGATGTCACTTTTGCCCTTGCCTTGCCTTTGAAGTTTCAAAGTACCCCGCCTGGATACTTCTCGGCCTCATAAAAGAGAATTACCAATATTGAAACCTTAAAAATAACCTCCCCAAACGGTAACTGCTTAAGTTTTATGGCAGGAAAAGAATCAGTGATTATATATTTGGCAGTATAAATTTCAAAACTGAGATAGGAAATGGTGACACCAGATTAGAATATCACATTGTCAATACTTCCTATGCTATTAAAAACAGCAATAACAAGAAAAACAACAAAACAGATACCATTTTTTTTTAACGAAGGAAAAGAATCAACTTGGATTGTATCTTTCTTCTCAGGACACATCCCTCTGCGTACTGGGCGGGTGAGCACTGACCTGGCCATAGGCAGGCATCCAAGGGAAGAAAGGAGACACAATTGGCCCAGTTAATCCGCAGCAAAAATGCAGGGCTGAATAATTTATTTGATGGCAGAGATAAAACAGTGCAGCAAAATAATTCTGTTTTTCCTCTCTCCCATAGGTTCTGTGTCCTCCCCCAGTCAGGGAAATTAGACATCAAAGTTGCTGCCCCTGCCCTTGAGGTGAAAACTGGATGAGAGTTTAAGACTGAAAAGGGCAGGAGGACTTTGCTGAATTAGGTTACGATTTGTGCTTTGTATTTATAAAGCTAAAGGAATTTCTAAGTGCAACTTGCAGCGGCACCTTTAACTGTCAAGTTCTGTTTACTGCTAGCCCAGCACCTCTGTAACTCTCTAAAGCTGGGGCCAGAGTGGTATTTGGAAAATCACTAGTCCACACGTGCGAAGGAAATTCCTTTCTAGTTTGACTTTTGATGACTTTCTAGTTTGACTCTCTTACAGTCTGGGGGTTCTCTGGGCCATAGTGCTTCCCATTTCTCTTGACCAATACCTCTAGTTCAATGAATGTACCCAGAGTGTCACTGAAAATCTTTCTTCACTTTAAAATTTACATAAAATTAGCTCAAACCCTCATTCCACATCTTATGGAAAGGTCCGCTGTTTCCCCGCAGATTTTTGCAGGTTCCTAGTGGATGACTGCATGGGTATTATGTTTATATGGTTACTTTTACTCCTATTTCCTGCTACTGTTGATAGTGGTTACCAAAATCACCCCCTGGAAGTGAACAGATAATTCAGACTTCATTCCAAAATTCCCAAAGAATTGTCATGAAGCCTAATCGTTTTCCTATTGGAGTCACTCCTTCGTGGTAAGCTACTGTTTCAGGGTCTTTTGAAATACATGTATGCTACCCGATAGGGAGTATCTTACCCCCAAAGTAATTAAGCATTCTAGTAGAGTGCTTAATAAGATCCAAAGAGTATGGACTGTCAGCCATAATAATTTAGTGGAAGACAGTCACTGAATAGGATAAGTGTAGGGTTGTTCAGAAGCAAGAATGAAACTGGGAACAGAGACTTTTCCTAGGTGTGGGCTTATTTTCATTTATCTTGGTACTTACATTGGTACTTAGAATGGTACTTAGAATGAACGCACTTTTGATCCGAGGACTCATGTCCTGCTCCATTTGAACAGGGAATACAGAGGCTGCAATGGTAGATAGACTCCTTCAAAAAGGAGCAAGAGTTTGACAGACTGTAGTTTATTTTTCCCTTTGTGAGAGGTCTTAATATCATTTCCAGAATATGTAACTCTGGATTTTGCCACCCCCCTACCCCAGGACTGTTGAGATTTATGGAAACAAAAACAAACACTTGTAGCCCTTACTATAAAGGCAAGATTTTACCTCTAGAGCTGATCTATTCCAGAGAGGTGACCCCTCGTATATTGGTGGGCCACAGGCCAAGTTCCAGGACCTCAAAACTATGAAAACAATTTTAACACCTTCTAAGAGTATTTACCCATTCTTGGTTTCATTTTCACTTTCTTTCATTTCTTCTTATAGATGTCTCTATTAAAAAATATTGAACTCATTTCTCCATTTATTTATTTATTTATTTATTATTTTTTAATTTTTCATTATGTTCAGTTAGCCAACATATAGTACATCATAAGTTTTTGTTGTAGTGTTCAACAAATCATTAGCTGTGTATAACACCCAGTGGTCATCCCAACACGTGCCCTCCTTAATACCCATCACCTGGTCACCTTTCTCCATTTAAAAATCACTTTTCTGGGGCGCCTGGGTGGCTCAGTCATTAAGCGTCTGCCTTCGGCTCAGGTCATGATCCCACGGTCCTGGGATTGAGCCCCACATCGGGCTCCCTGCTCCGCAGGAGGCCTGCTTCTCCCTCTTCCACTCCCCCTGCTTGTGTTCCCTCTCTTACTATGTCTCTCTCTGTCAAATAAATAAAATCTTTAAAAAAAATTTAAAAATAAATAAATAAATAAATAATAAATAAATAAAAATCACTTTTCTGTTCTTACTATAAAACAACAGACAAGAGAGTAAAAATAGTTATACATAGTTATGATCACAATATATATGCAAGTTTCTGAATATGTTTTACTCAACACTGTTTCATACATATTTTCTAAAGTTTCTAAATGATTTTCACTTTTATAATTTTTGAAATTGCATTAGTCCATTGAATTGAAGATGTAATTTGCTTTATTTTGTATGTATGTGTTTTTTTCATTTAGAAGTTATGGCCCCACTGTCTTCTTCGGTTGCTAAGGAGTTTAAATCTAATTGTCATTGTTTTATAGGTATTTTTCCTCCAGTTTTTAAAGAATGAGCTTGTAAGTTTGAAAAAATATTTTATGCTTTATGTTTAGCAGCTTTACCACAATATTTCTAGGTGGTATTTATTTTCATTTATCTTGCTTGGTATTCACTTTTGATCTGACCACTCATGTCCTGCTCAATTTGAATATTCACAATCTATCTCTTCAACAATTGTTTATCTACCATTCCCTCCATTCTCTTCTCAAGAAACTCTAGAGCTTCTCAGACTAACTGTTCATGACTCTTAATCTGTTCTTCCACATTTTTACTTCTTTCTCTCTCTGTACAGCATGTCAACCAAGGGTCAGGAGGATCAGCATAGATGGGGGGGGGGGTTCCCTCTCATTGTTGAGGGAGCCCAGAACAAAAGTCTCCAGCAGTGTTATGGACCCTGGGGTAGGGGTAGGGAAGAAGGATGAGGGGAAGGGCTGGGGGTGGACATAATGAGTCATCATGAAGAAAAGTGTCTTCAAGGCTCTCCCTCCTCCCCAACATAAGGAGGCCTCAGCAGAGGCACCTGGAAGAAGACCTCTACTTGAGGCTTCAGATAAAGATACCTAGGAATGAAGGTGCCTGGGCTATGAATGTAAATATGTGAATGAGCACGACTGGCTACAGATCTTGAGTTTTGACTACAACTCCCGTCAGAGACTGCTGTGCATGGGCTGTGCACTAAGTCTGGTATGGGGAGGATAGTTTTCCCCCAGGAAGCCTGCTAGGTAAAACCTTTGTAATTGCCTAGGGTCAGGACTAAAAAAAATCAACATAGGTTTTTAACTAGAAGTTAGATTACTCAGGAGAAACAGACAATAACCAACATACCGCATCATGTCAGGTCATGATAAGTACTCTGATAAAAAATAAGTCAATGTAAGGAATAAGGAGTGACAAGGATGCTATCTTCAATAGGATGGTCAGAGAAATCTCCCGAGGGGGTAGCATTTTATGAGAGACTTATATGAAGTGAAGAAATAACTATGAGACTGTATGGAGGAAGAGTCTTCTAGGCAGAGGGATTAATATGAGAAAAGGCCTTGAGATAGAGCATGCCTGTCTTTTGGAGGAATGACAAGGAAGCCAGTGTGGCTGGAGCTGAGTAAGTGAGGGAAAGAGGTTTGAAAAGTACCAGGGACCAGATTACATGAGACCTTGTAGGCCAGGGAAGGATTTTGGATTTAGTTCTCAGTGTGATGGAAAAGGATTTGGATTTAATTTTCAGTGTGGTGGGAAGTCATCAGGGAATTCTGAACAGGAGAATTATGGCATCTGAGATATATTTTAAAGGATGGTTTTGGCTTGAGGAACCAGACTTGGGGCAAGGATGAAAGTGGGCAATTAGAAGGCAATTGCAATTATCCAGTCAAATGGTAATGGAAGTTTGGCCAAGGTTAGTATCTGTAGACCCAGTGAAAAATATTCCAATTCATAATCTATCTCAGTGAGGCAGAAGAACTGATGGAGTGGTGGCAGGAGAAGGAATGAAATGAAAAGATGGGAGGTGGTGGTAATAAGGTGAGGTGCTTGATACTGAGAGTTTTTGGGAGATATAGAGGGAGCACTTTGGTCTGGGGTCTGGTCCAAGGAGGAGATGGCTGAGGCAGAGTGGACAACAAGACCATTGGAGAGGAAAAGGACAAGAAAATGAGAGGCTCGACACTGTGTGCATGAAGCTAAAAGCACCTAGACAGGGTCAGTGAAGGAGAAGGCAGGAGAAGTTGGCTGCAGCAAGCCAGGTACTCAGATCTTCAGTGAATAAGGGGCACCTAGGAGGAAGATGAACAACAGCGGCCATGAGGGGTTGGGGTAGTATAGCCTGATGGCTTGTACTTTGAAGGAGCTGGGTTGTTTTATTTTAACGTATAATGATTTTACATTATATGATGCTTCATAAACTTTAATAGATCATATTTCATAAAACATATAGTATATTTTTATAATTTTACAAAATATATACAGATATGTATAATATATAAATATATATAATTATCTATATATTTATATAGATAATAAGATACATGTTAAGCTTGAAATAAAAGCAAAGCTAGTTTTAACAGAAATATCATGTAGGCCATGAAAACTGCTGAAAAACCATCCCTCCTCTACAACAGAGGATCTTACTGTTAAAGAAGAAAAATATTAGAGGACACTTCTTAAAGCACAGTAAAGAAGTCTTTATCCAAGGGGTGGAGGTGCTATTGAGATAGGCATAAGGACCACTGCAAAGGGATTTTACAGTGAGGGAGAGATATTTGGCTTAACTCCAAATATAGCATGGGCAGGTGGGAATTTATAGCCAAGGAGAAAGGTGGGGGCAGGGTGGGGGGCGGTCAGCGGATGGAAAATTACTAAGGGGAAACAAGGATAGGAGGGATTCTGCCCAAACCCACTTAACAGGATTCTTGCTAAGGACAGGCCAGGGTAATCAGACATCCCCTGGGGGATGGTGGAGGATAAGGAACCTGATCAGATTCAAGCATAATCAGGTAGCAAGGTTGGGGATTCTGGTTAAACTGGGTGCTTAGCAGGGTTCTTGCTAAAACTGGGTTTTACAAGGACGTGCACAGATGGGCAGAGGAGTGGATCAGGAGCCTGAATAAATTTTGATCAAGCAAAGAGTCTTTGTCATACCTAAAAGATAATATCTCCAAGATCTCTGGATAAATACAAAACCCTTTTTCTCTGGTTGCCCCGTTCTTTGCTTCACACTGTCTCCTCACACTTCCCTTACCTATATTAAAGTTCAGCTTTGGTTATCATAGTTCTACATCTCCTCAGCCACATCTGTGCAGACCCTCTCTTGGGTATCTTCTACAGATGGTTCAGATAAGTACTGACAGCAGCAAGTGGGGGAAACTTCCACTGAGATGGAAGACAGCGGAGGAAGAGAGTACCTGCCGCTATATAAACAGCAGTATCCAGCAGACAGGTGAATAGGGTATCTGGAACTCTAGTGAGAGTGATTGGCTGGAAATAAGCATCTGTGAATTATTAGCTTATAGTTTGCAGCTGAATCCATGGGGATAGGAGAGAAAAACCAGAGAGAGTGGAGAGTAAGGAGAAGATCAAGAACAGGCACTTGAGATAATCAGCATTTAAGGAGCGATCAGAGAAAACTGACGAGGAGGTCAGAGAATGGGAAGGAAGAGAGTTTCCAGAAGGAGATAGGCCAACACTGTGACATTCAACAGAGTGGGCAAATAACATGAGGTCTGAAAAGAGCTCTGACTTTGGCACTGGTGGGAAGTCAATGACAACCTTTGAGGGGGAAGTTCTGGCACAGAGGTGGGGGACAGAGGCTAGGGGTGGAGGCAGCAATTGCTACTTACTCTTTCAGGGAGTTTGACTATAAGAGAAAAAGAAACTAAAAGCAGTAGCAAAGGGAATTGTTGAAGTAACTGCTATGAGGAAGGGAGAGGGTAGTAAGCAGGGTAACCAGCTCACAGAACAAATTAAATGGGACAGGAACAGATTTATAATATCATCAGTCTGAACAATTGAATAATTTCCTCCAGTATTGCTCAAACATTTAGTTGTAAGAACAGGCATGTAGATCAAAAGTAAAGTGTTCTTCGGATGAGTTCTGCAATGGCTACAGTGGCTGGTGACTATCCTGCTGGTCAGCACAAATATAGAACATTTCCATCATTGCAGAGAAGGCTTTCGGAAAGCACTGCGCTACAGGGTCTAAACTGGATAGAGCTGAGGTCTTGATGAAGTAAAAGAACAAATGTTGGTGGAGTAATAAAGAGCAAATCTTGGAGGAAGATATCTTGTGGACAGAGATAGGTACATTGAGGTTTAAGATTTTAGGAAGAGCTGTTCTTGGTGAAAAGGTTCAGGGTTATGTCATGGGAGAGGAGCTGCTAAAATAGCCTGTGGATAAAGATTTTTGAAATGGAAAAGGCCAAAGAACTTTGAAGCCAGGTTGTTGGTGAACTTATCCATGCTGAAGTAGCTCAAATGGATAGTAATAGTTGGTTGGAAAGAAAAACCTTACAACTACTGCCAAAATCCTCAGTGAACAAAGAACTAATGACAAATGATTAGTAGCTAACAGCAGTGAGAGAGGCAGGCACCTCAAAATGGGAAGGATGTTGTTGCTCAAGTTCCTTGTGAAGTGTGCTAAAACAAGCAGTGACTAAGGACAAGGGGTGTCCTTTAGGTAGGGCCAGATTTCAATGAAAGCATAACCTTGGGGGAAACATTTGATGGAGAGGCTGAAGATGCAGAGGAGTTTATTACAATGGAATGAGATTTCCAGAGGACCTAGTAAAGCTTTGAAGGAAGTTTAGTAAAAGAAGAAAAATCTATGAGTACAGATAACCATAGTAACATGAGAAAAAGATGGTTCTTGAATGTATAAGACATGCATTTAGGGTAGTGGCCAGGGAAGACTGAAGTCCCAGGTGTAGTCAGAGACCTCATAAGGTTAGAAGACTACAGTTTTTGTGTAACATTCAAACAGTATATTGCTAAGGAACAAACTTGTCTATCTGATTAGGGAGGTGTCTAGATGGATCTTGTGTGCCTAGCTCCTGACATCATCAGAGCAACCAGTTATAACCAGACCCAGACCTTTTTATTACCCAAGTCCTGGGCAAGGGAGAGAATCTCAATGTGTACCCACCAATGGAGTCCCAGTGAGTCCAGTAGCTGGGTGACCTAAGATGTGGGGTCATCACAGGACTCCACTGAAGCTGCTTAGGAAAAATAGACCTTGAGCTAAATCTTCCCCATGTCATCAGGAATTAGCATGTGTACCGTGTATAGCTCTGAGTGATGTCATGGAAGGCAGTGGTTGGTGAGGAACTACAGAGTGCAAATTATGAAATACTTTCAGTTCCACTCGAAATGGACCTCGGAGTGATTTCCACCCCAGAGTGAGGGGAGAAGGAGGAGGGACAGATAGGAACAAATTTTTCCTATCATTACCTTCTCTGTTCTACTTTGGAGACAGAGGTAGAGACACTCTCCTGCAACTTCTCAAACTGAGCTATTGTTAAAATTCAGATTCTAACTCAGCAGGTGTGGTGGGGGAGGGGCAGAGATTCCACATTTCTGACCAGCCCCCTGGTGATGCTCATGCCTTTAGAACACAGACCACACTTTTGATTGGTAGGTGAGGAGGGGGACAGTCAGATGGGTGTAAGGGAAAGCCCGTATAATGTTTGGGAGGGGGGACCCAAGTCAGAGAATTTAGACTGGTCTGTTATTGGAAAGAGTGGGTGGGAAGGAGAGATGATACTGTGCGGTTCTGCAGAGAAATAGTCATAAATCAAGGAGAGAGAAGAAGCCAAAGGTGAAGTCATTTCTGGGCCCAGTAGGCAATAACATAACATTGACCGTTAACTGGCAGAATTTTCAACTATGAGTTTGGTTTCTCCCTTAGGTCATCCGCCCTAAAACCAGAATGAGTTTTCCCAGAGATATAGCTGCTAGAAGTTTTTACAGCAGGTGGCACTCTTACATTATCATTCAGAATTTAGCAAAGAAGCAGCAGGAGTCCCAGGATTGCCTTGTAAGGCAACTGCTGAATACGGTAAATCTTCCTTAGGTTCCCCTTTCACAGTTCCAGGTACTCAGGTAAATTTTCCCACCACCCTCCAATATGGGAACACATCCTGTGCATATGCTGCATTTCATATTTGCCAAGTGCTTCACAGGGTTCTAGTGAACACAATGCAATAGGCAGTGATTTGAACTTGTGCTGACTCTCACAGGTGCCTGAGTCCTCTTTCCTTAGAATTCAAACCACCACCAACCCTTTTGATTATGTGTTCTCACTGGGCCACTCTGTGGACAGTTCAATTTTGCCAGGTGCATGTCACTCTTATTTGTCCTACTCCCTCTTAGAAGAGAAACCCATTGATCAGATCAATTTACTTTCTCCTGCCGCCCTCAAACACACCTCAAAGGAACTCCTCTCATCTCTCTCACCAACCTACCTCCTCTTTCCCCCTTAATGTCAACAACTCTTCACTGAAGTCTGGAATGATGAAGCTTTATTCAAAACCCACCCTAACATTTTCCCCATGGCAGCATTTAACTTTATATTAACTAAGAAACAGCATTTCCCACTAACCCTGCACTTCTCACCCACCACTACTTAATTTCTTGGCCAACTCTCAAGTAATTCTGTAACCCAGAATAGGCCCACAAAACCCTATAATCGAACACATTTAAGGAGCTAAGTGGCACACATCCCTTCCACAAACTTCAATATGTCCTCAGGGGTGAAAGCCTTTCTCTGAACTCTCCCAGCGTGTCCTCCAGGGGTTGTAAAAATTTCCAGTGGCAATGCATACTGGGAAAAGCAAGTGCCTCGTACCTGGGGTTTCCCCAATACTCCAAAAGCACATCCTCACCTTCTTATCTATGATTCATTTCCAGCATTTCATTCATGTACGTTAAATGGTCTTTGACCAGCACAATCCCAAAACAACCATCAGAAGGCCCAGTTCTCCTTCTGATCCCTGAAAGAGCTTAGAGAGGTCACTGAAAATAGAGGCTTTGGTTGACTGTGTCATTTCCAAACTGTTTTACATCCTTGGGCAAGCTGGCCATGGAAACAGCATTCATGAGGAAAACTCTGTAAAGGGAACTATTTGAATTTCAAAGACATTACTCAATGTGATACCCAACTAGTAAGGCATAATGAGGGGGGCAGATATTAAATTTGTTACCATTATCAGAAATCTTTTCACTATAGAGGGGCAAGGAATAAGGGGATGGGGAGGGAAAGGGAGAGCTTTTGGTGATGGTGTAGAAGTAATGGAGCTTGAAACAGCTACAGTGAAGAGAATCAGTATTCAGGTTATAGGAAGGTTAACAGAGGGGTGGATGCATTGTCTAACTCTGCTGTTTTTCCCTGGTCTGGGATTTAAATTCACAGAACCACAGTACTAGAAAGATTCTTGGAACACTTAGTCCACCCCTTCATTAAACTGATAAGGAAACAGAGCCTCATGGTGGTGCAGTTTGCACAAGGCCCATATTTATTTATCAGTGGAGTGAGGACAAATGTCCCATTCTCCAGATGCCAGTATGTAGGCACATTCCAGAGTTTAATACCTAGTTCTTCAGTATCATTACTGATAAGATAGCATCTGGGTATTGTATAAAGAGAAACGGAGTTGTTTTTTTCTTCTTCCTTCTTGTTTCTCCTTCCCTAATCTCTACCTTTCCTTTTTTAGGTGCTGCTTCCACGAAGAGTCAAGCTTATTTCAACAAGACTGGAGAACTGCCATGCCATTTTACAAACTCTCAAAACATAAGCCTGGATGAGTTGGTAGTATTTTGGCAGGACCAGGATAAGCTGGTTCTGTATGAGCTATTCAGAGGCAAAGAGAACCCTCAAAATGTTCATCCCAAGTATAAAGGCCGCACAAGCTTTGACAAGGACAATTGGACCCTGAAACTCCACAACGTTCAGATCAAGGACAAGGGCTCATATCAATGTTTCATTCATCATAAAGGGCCCAAAGGACTAGTCCCCATGTACCACATGAGTTCTGACCTATCAGTGCTTGGTATGTAGTCAATGGCGCGTTCAGGTCCCTGGCCTTCTCAGATGAGACTGCAATGAGCAGAGAAATGTTGGGGTGGGGGGGTGGTGAGGGAGTGGGAGGGTTGTGGGTGGTACCTGCAGAGGGAAGGCAGGAGACAGCCATTTCTGGGAAGTCCATTTGAAGGGAATGCAGGGTTTGGTGATAGGGAACTGAAAATCCTTTGTACTTTTTATAGTTTGCTTCTGAAGGATCAGTAAGAATTTGCTTTGGGGACAACTTAAGGCTAACTGAACAAAGTTAATGTGGCTAAGGGAAAACCAGGGGTAATTTGGCCATTACTAAGTTTACGTAACTATACAGGCCTCAGATCTCTTTTACATTCATTTTTTTCCTTTGGTCCAAGATTTGTCACCCACTAAATCTTTGCCTAGAGCTCCTAGCAAAGGTGACAGCTGATTGATTTGGGTTTTTCCTTCAACCTCCTGGAGGTCACTTATGAGCTGTTTGCTGCCCAACCAAGAGCCCGGTAGACAGTTCTGTTAACATACGTATAGATTTTGATGCACAGTTCTGTTAACATACATATAGATTTAGGTAACCACCACTATAAATAGGGTACAAACATTTCCATCACCCTAAAAAAATTTCTTCATGGTATTGCTTTATAATCATACCCTCTCCATACCCATAAGCCCTGTTTTGAATCCTACAGTCTTATCTTTTTTGAGAACATCACATAAATGGAGCCATACAGTATGTAACCTTTTAAGATTGGCTTCTTTTTTTTTTTTTTAAGATTTTATTTATTTATCTGACAGAGAGAGACACAGCGAGAGAGGGAACACAAGAAGCGGGAGTGGGAGAGGGAGAGGGAGAAGCAGGCTTCCCGCAGAGCAGGGAGCCTGATGCAGGGCTTGATTCCAGGACCCTGGGATCATGACCTGAGCCGAAGGCAGATGCTTAACAACTGAGCCACCCAGGCACCCCAAGATTGGCTTCTTTTATTTAACATAATGCCTTTGAGATTTATCTAAGTTGTTGCATGTATCAGAAGCCTGTTCCTTGTTATTGCTAAGGAGGATTCTATTTTATCCACTCAACCCATGGAAAGACATTGGGATTTTTTTTCAGTTTGGGGCTATTATAAATAGTTGCTGTAAACATGTACAAGTGTGAACATAAGTTTTCATTTCTCTAAGGTAGATACCCAGGTGTGGGATTACTAGATTCAGATTAACTTCTGATGAAACTGGAGAAGGCAGATCAACAGTGATTCTGAAACCACAGAATAAAGAAAAGGCCAAAATAGAAATAGAATGAGGAGTCCTCCCTTTAAGCCTTGTGTGATTCAAACTAGGCTGCAAGAGTTTTGGAACATTTTACCAAGTGATAAATAAGTGTTTTTAAGGTATGGCCAGATACCATTGAAGAACATGGTGTGTTTTAGGTGGGTCACGATCATTTTTTTATTTTAACAATTTTATATTTATTTTAATGTAGTAGGAAAAACAAGAACTCACTTCTCCAACCTGTGATTGCACAGATGTTGTTAAGGAGGCAAAAGGAGGTAGCACCAGGGCAATCTCCTTTCTACAGACCACACAAAATACAAGCAGAGGACTTAAGTCATGTGTTGGTACAGCAAAACTTAGAAAGGTGATATGCAAATCACTGGTTTTAGAGACAATAAAGTAAATTAGAAATTAGTATGTAGAACCTGAAAACTACAGTAACTATTAAAGAATAACAGGATTTTGGCTAGCAGAAGGGGCTAGGTGCAGTAATCCTTGACAGCCATTAAAATCTGAATGGCAAACTAAGGCGAGAGAAGCTCTATGTTTATCAAGATCTTACATTTTCCCTAAAAATGGCTGGGTTTGGCCTTCATCTTATAATACATGATGAAGAAAGCTTGACAGTCATGCCCAAAACCAATATTCTGAATTTCTAAATCCAAAGTCCCCATCCACTCACTTATCAGTATCCTACTCAGGTTTCTAGATGATATGGCCCAGAGCATGCCAGCACCATGAACTCTGTTAGTGTCAGTCCCTTTCTGCTTCCTTAGTCTGGCAAGCTGCAATGTACCCCATGACACAGCTGGGTTCCAACCTCAGACTACTTCTCCATCCCAAAACTACTCTCCTCAGAACAGTGGTCTCATTGTGAATCTTTGGTGACTCAATTTCAGCCCTCCTGTCACTCAGAAAGCACCCCCCACCCTGATTTGGGTAAGCAGGAAGTTAGCATGGCCCAAAACTCCATTCTTGAAAAATAAATGTGGGGTCCTTATGTGGCTCTCACCATGGGCTGAGGCCCACACTTTAGATACCCAAGAGGCTCCCAAGTGTGCCCCCAGTAAGTTCCCAGATCAGAGCCAGTTATTTGCAATTCTCTTCTAGACACTCTTCTAGACACATCTAAATTTAGACTGATTTCTTTTTTTGTATCTTTATTCTGCTTTCAGCTAACTTCAGTCAACCTGAAATAATGGTAACTTCTAATAGAACAGAAAATTCTGGCATCATAAATTTGACGTGCTCATCTGTACAAGGTTACCCAGAACCTAAGGAAATGTATTTTAAGCTAAAAACCGAGAATTCAACTACTAAGTATGATACTGCCATGAAGAAATCTCAAAATAATGTCACAGAACTGTACAACGTTTCTATCAGCTTGTCTTTTTCAGTCCCTGAAGCAAGCAATGTGAGCATCACCTGTGTCCTGCAACTTGAGTCAATGGAGCTTCACTCCCTACCTTACAATATAGGTAAAGCTGCTTCCCAAGACTATTTCTTTCATCAGGTGTTATACCCAAAATGTTGAGGCAGATCATTCAATGTTCCCTGCTTGCCAGGAAGCCTCCAACAGGGCCATTTTGTGGTACTATTAGGAAGGAACCAGATGGAGGGCTCCTCTCTTCATCTGAGTGCTGCTACAGGGTCCCGGAGACTGTGAACATATACTGCACTTGAGGAAGTATGCTTTTAGCCCTGAAACTGACCCAGTCTTTTGGGCTACCTTTGGATAGAAGATTCTGAAGTTTAAGTCAGAAAATGCAAGATTCCTCCAGGCTAGAATTCTTCCATTCATACACACACCCACACCCACCCCCCCACACACAAACACACACAAACACACACACACACATCATCATCATCATCATCATCTATACATACATACATACATACACACGGTACATGCTCTGAGTACAGAGCCACTCTAGATGTTGTCGGCTGCAGACATGAAACCTAAAATGTATAAGACATGCTCTCTGCCCTCAAGTACCTTCCAATAAAATCAGAACTCCATGATGTACACACATGAAAAACTGGATTTTGAAAAGATTGAATTGGGATCTAAAGCATATCCCATGGAAATATGCAACTAAATTTAAAAACAGGAGAGAATGATAATCAGTTTTATAGACATTCAGAGGTAGGTAGGTTCCTTGAGAGCCAGGGAAGTCTTCCTAAAGAAAATGGGACCTTAAAACACCATAAAAGATAACTGGGCTTTAAAAGTACGGTGAAGGGGTGCCTGGATGGCTCAGTCGTTTAAGTGTCTGCCTTTGGCTCAGGTCATGATCTCAGGGTCCTGGGATCGAGCCCCATGTCCAGCTCCCTGCTCAGCCGGAGAATCTGCTTCTCCCTCTCTTTCTGCTCCTACCCCCACTCGTGCTCTCTCTCTCTCTTTTGCTCACTCACTCTCTCAAATAAATAAATAAAATCTTTTTAAAAAGTAGAAAATATAGAAGTGTGGTGAAGAGATGACAGGTATCAGACTTATGGTTTCCTGAACAGAAAGAAAAATTCTCAGACAGCATCCAGGCTTAGAAGGTGAGAGGACCAAAATCAATTAACAGTATTTGATATGGGCACAGGTGGTGGGGGTGGGCATATGTGTCAGGAAAGACTAAGAAGCAGAAATTCTTGCGGCATGTTGACAGTGTAGTACAGGGTCCAGTCCAGCTGGAGGAAAGGGTTGAAACTAAGCAGTGTCTGCTAATAGAAGTCTAACATTTTAAAGTCCTGGCTTTGCCCTGGGGAAAATGCATCCATGTTTGAGACCCCACTTTTGAGGAGCAGTAACTGCAAGATTCTCTCCTGGAATAAAGGCACTCTGCACCCACACTGCCCCTATCACTGCTTCTTCTGATCCTGACCACTCTCTTCCCACACATCTACCTTCTGCTTACCTTGGCCCCTTCTCCAATCCTGGCCCTTCGGTTTTTCCTTTCCTAAGGCATCCATCCAACTCCTTGCTTCATCCTCTAACTTTGCTGCTTCCTTTCTCCTGCTGTCTCATTGTTCCAACATAACTTGGTCTACGGACACATTCTTATGGGCAGCCTCTGGAGCCAGTCCCTCTCAGTAAGCTTTACCAGTGGGCCAATCCCTTCTCTTGGTACTGATTTCCTTCTGCTAAGACATATCTCTGCCTCTGAGAACCCAGTAAACAGGCCGCACAGAAGCCTGGTTGCTTCTACTGTAGCCTCTCTTGGCCTAATAGAAGCCTCTCTCTCTCAAAAAAAGAAGCCTCTCTCAAGCTATCCCTGAGGCTCAGCACCTGTTTGGAGCCAGCAACACCACTGCACATGACATGCCCTGGGGCCTTCTGCCATGGCTCCCACAGTCTACAAATGAATAGGGCCTTGCCATTCCTGTAGCTTCATCATGGCTCCCCCTTTCTGCTCTTCCTCACCTACTGCCCAAACCTTCCCAGCTGCCACCATCTTCAGAAACATTTCAGCTCCAGCTGCCTCAGGAAGCCAGGGCTTGCCTCTCTCTATCCCTGTTCTATGGCTTGACCAGAGATAGTGTTGACCCTGAATCAAGGAATCTTTTTGGGTATCAAAAGGTAGCAGTCTCCATTTTATCAAGTATAACCCCCGTTTACTGGGAATGCTAAACAGGCTCCAGTGGGGTAAAACTAGGACAGACTCAAAAAGTGTTGAATATGGCTTGCAATGCAGCAACTCCTTTTCCTAATGTCCCAGGAATGGGGTATGTGTCCACAAATTGCAGCTATAAACTAATAGGTCAGCTGGTATTATTTTCCTGGAATTTGAGATTAACTATCAGAATGAGTCCCATAAATGTCTATAAAATGGGCCAGTTCTAAGCTTTCCCCTCAAAGTGTATTTTTCAACTTCCTGGAAACTTAGAAGTCTCCAGGCAAGGAAGAAAGTCCTGACCTCCCAGGAGCTGATTCTAACCCTGATTCCTCAGGGCACAAAGAGATATCAAATGTATCAAAGACACATTCTGAAAGCCTTGTTTCTTCCACTGTGGCCTCAGTGGAAAAAACAAACAAATAAGCAAAACTGGAGGTAGGCAGCTGTTATATTTGTCCAAATGAGGTGTGTCTGGAGCCTGATCTAGAGATGACAGTGGATGGAGAAATTATTACATGGGAAACTTCAGGACTCCAGGCCTGGCTATACATGGGCTGAGGAAGCAGGGTGGTGCACAGATGACTATGCATTCAAAGTTTCAGCATGGGTACCATACCCATATGCAGAACTAAGGGCCAGGTTGACTTTCTTCTTCTAGATCATAGTCATTGTCATCCCCACCTCTGGGAAGGGAAGGCAGCTTAGTCCAGGCTTTTGGCCAGAAGCACTGGCTTGGTTCTAAGCTGCTAAGGCCCTAAGCCTGGGACTTTCTATGGCCTCATATTGTGGATTTCAGGCTCCTCTGGCAGTAGAGCCCTGGGGAGTTGTTGACTTGTAAATGAAGACAACAGTAATTATAAACCTTTTATAATCGATCTTCCTGGCTGATTAAAAACTTGTGGTCATTTCTAGATGCACATACGAAACCCCCCCCTGCCCGAGACCCCATCCTCTGGATTGCAGCTCTACTTGTAATGTTGGTCATTTTGTGTGGGATGGTGTTGGTGTTCTTTCTAACACTAAGGAAAAGGAAGAAGAAGCAGCCTGGCCCCTCTCATGAATGTGGTGAGTCAGTGCTTGTCCCCTCTGCAGATTGCCATTTTGCAGCTACCTGCAGTCAGCTGCCTTCTGGAGCTCATTGGCTGAGCTCAGATTAGCAAAAAGTCAGCAAGTGGTTGGAGGAAAAGGTTTTCCCTCAGGGTTTGGAGCCTGTATAGATGGGACTCAACATTGTTCTCAATTTCTAGGAGAGGCAACATTTCTAAACTAAGGTCTACAAATGTACTTCCGGTTTCCAGACAAAACTGATAATTCCCTGCTTTAGCTACCTCACTTCATGAAGTTACTGTGAAAATTCAATGAAGTAAAATCGTGAAAATACTTCTAAATGTTAATGACTATGGACCTGGCAGTGTTCAAGCAGAGAAGCTTGGGGGGGTGGAAGGGGAGGATTAGATGACCATAAGATTTACTTTCATTTCTCTAAAAGTCTAGGTTTCTGAGAAAAAAAGTGGTATGAATTGTTCCCCATTGACTTTTTAAAAATAATATTAACTTTTATTGATTACCAAGTATTACATACCCATTACCAAATATGCTGAAAAAAAATATCTATAGTTCCACTAGTAAGAAAGAAATGGTTATACAGACAAGATTTTGGTTTATATCTTACAGATTTTTCTGGAATCTATGTTATTTTCCATAAGTGGAATAATACTATAAAGACTGTTTTTCACAGTTTAGATAATATCATATGTACTGTTTTCTAATTTATTTGTACTAAACATAATAAGAAGATTTTCAGTGTCACTAATTATCATTCTATAGCAACATTTTAAATGGCTGTGAGATATTCCATTTTGTGGATACACCTTAATTTATTTAACCAACTCCACATTCTAGGACAGTTAGGTTGTTCCCATAGTTTTGCTATTGTAAATAGTACTGCACTGAGCAGCCTCCTCATTGACTTTTGTAAAAGTGGCACTGTGCTTAATGGGGGACAAAGGGGTCCCTGATTTTATAATAATCTTATGCTCCTTTGTGGTTTAGGCTGGTTTGGGCGAAGTTGCAAGGTAAGGTTGGATTTTATCTCAGTAATGGCTGTAGTAGAAGTTTGGTTGGTGCTTATAATTAAGGTAACCTTCTTACTCGCTTTGGTAAAAAGCACCAGATGAGTAATGCTTCTGAT
This sequence comes from Halichoerus grypus, assembly GCF_964656455.1. Taxonomy (NCBI): domain Eukaryota; kingdom Metazoa; phylum Chordata; class Mammalia; order Carnivora; family Phocidae; genus Halichoerus; species Halichoerus grypus. Next base: position 66,223,583 of record NC_135712.1, read on the forward strand.
CAGCATCTTATTTAAGATTTCAGTGTACTGATTTTAAGATCCACTAGAAAATAGATGGATGACATTAGCAGTCACTCATTTCATCCTGCTATATTTTAAAAACAAGAAACTGGGGAGTTGATTATCCAATTTCAAGAAATGAATAGAAAGCTTATGGTAGAGTCATATTCAAACTGCCAAAACATGGGGTGTGCTGATATAATAATAGATTTATATGATATAAAAGTGTAAAATGCAGAGCACAGGGCCAGATGTACAGATATATTGTGCTTATTGAAGCTTTGACTTTTCAAGGTGAGAATTATGAACTGTTTCTTTCAATCTCATTGCCATTTAGAATTAGCTAACTATGCAGAAGCACCTTCAGCTTGGAAATAAGCTGTTTCCTAATTTGCTTTCAATTCGAATGATTAGCTTACAAATGAAACAAAGAATAAGGGGTGGAGAAAAAGAGAGGAAGAATGTTTCTTCCCCCAAGAGGCAATCAGAAAAATTCAGGAGACAAGAGAGTTAAAGAAGATGTGTGTGTACACATGAAAGAAGCCGAAAAGGGGTTCAAGAAGCTTGTGTATGCATAGGAAATGGTCAAATTAAGCTATGAGTGGTAAAAGGCAAACTATAACAAGAGACTATAACATAAGACCTCCTCCCCACAAGAATGTGATAAAGAATATTGCTAGGAAAGTTTGGTCAGATGGTCACCTGTGCTAGTGAGTTTGGTCAAAGAGAAGAGTCTTAATATCATTGGAGGAGAAGATGTACCAAGTAACCATGCCATGTAGATATGTTTGTAAATTTGGGTTCTGTAATTCAGCAATGTCTGCACTTGCTTTGTGGATACTTCTGGCATTTTCTGTATGATAGACTGCATAATGCCCCCAACAAGATGTCCACCTCCTATTCACAGAACCTATTATATGTTATCTCACATGGCAAAAGGGACTTTGCATATGTGCTTAAGGTACTGACTTTAAGATGATGAGATTATCCTGGATTACCCAGGTGAACCCCATCTAATCACATGAGTCAGAGCACCTTTCCCAGGCTGGGTTAGAGAGATGAGATGGAAGGAGAGAGCCACATCTTTTTTTTTTTTTTTTTTTTAAAGATTTTATTTATTCATTTATTTGAGAGAGTGAGAGAGAGAGAGCACATGAGAGGGGGGAAGGTCAGAGGGAGAAGCAGACTCCCTGCCGAGCAGGGAGTCCGATGCGGCACTTACTTGATCCCGGGACTCCAGGATCATCACCTGAGCCGAAGGCAGTCGCTTAACCAACTGAGCCACCCAGGCACCCGAGAGATCCACATCTTGAGACAGACTTAACCCACCATTGTTAGCTTTGAAGATGGAGGAAGGGGCCATGAGACAAAGAATGTGGGTGACCTCCAGAATCTGCAACTGGCCCTCAACTGAGAGCCAGCAAGGAAATGGGGATCTCAGTCATACAACCACAAGGAACTAAATTCTGCTAAAAAACAGACATGGAAGCAGTCATGATCCATCCACAGAGACACAAGCTTACTGATAACAAGTAGGAATTTCTCCAAAAATGGAGCTTCCCCCTAATCCAATATTAATCCGTTTCTCAGAGGAGGCAGCCCTCAAACTTAACTCGGCATCAAAAGTCCTTTCCAGTATTTGTTTGGTAATTACAGTTTTTCAATGCCCCAACCATCCACATTTACTCTGTTCAGGCTGTTAAATGAATAAAAGGGAAATGCCACCATTATTCTAGCTGGTTTCTAATCTCTCTTCTCTTTTTTGATTTGTCAAATAGGACAGATTAGGTATGAACAATTGTAACCTTGAATTACAGTCTGTCCCAATCAGAAGTTACCCTATCAACTTACCCATTGGGGAGAGAGACTAAAATAGCTCCTCCTGAAGTTTTACTTCCTCATTTGGGTCTTGTGTGACTGAAATCTGTACGTAATAGAGCCCTACCAACCAGCAGTTTTTACAGTTTGCTGCCCTCTGCCAAACCTGGAAGAGTCTCTGCTCTTTCAGGAATGATTTCTTAAAGGGCAAGTGTCTTTCCTGAAATAAATAATTTTAACCACTATTTAGACAGAAAGCTTCACAGGACTTAAAAACTGTAAGTTGATGATATCATCACATCTGGCCTTCAAAATGCTAAATTTGTAATCAAATCCACAAGTTTAGAATCTGCTTTTTTATTGTCTGCTTTCATTTTAAAACAGAAACTTTTTTTTTGAAATGGTGATGATTTTGTCATGGGTATGAAAGGACAATATAAATATTCTATGTTGGTCTACAGACATCTGAAATACTATATTAAGTTATAAGTAAGCATTTTTTTTTGCACTGAACTTTTTTTCTTATTTTATTATGTTATGTTAATCACCATACATTACATCATTAGTTTTTGATGTAGTGTTCCATGATTCATTGTTTGCATATAACACCCAGTGCTCCATGCAGAACGTGCCCTCTTTAATACCCATCACCAGGCTTACCCATCCCCCGAGCCTCCTCCCCTCTAGAACCCTCAGTTTGTTTCTCAGAGTCCATAGTCTCTCATGGTTCGTCTCCCCCTCCGATTTTCCCCCCTTCATTTTTCCCTTCCTACTATCTTCTTCTTTTTTTAACATACAATGTATGATTCATTTCAGAGGTACAGGTCTGTGTTTCAGCAGTCTTACACAATTCATAGCACTCACCATAGCACATACCCTCCCCAATGTCTATCACCCAGCCACCCCATCCCTCCCACCCCCCACCACTCCAGCAACCCTCAGTTTGTTTCTTGAGATTAAGAATTCCTCATATCAGTGAGATCATATGATACATGTCTTTCTCTGATTGACTATTTCGCTCAGCATAATACCCTCCAGTTCCACCCACATTGTTGCAAATGGCAAGATTTCATTCCTTTTGATGGCTGCATAATATCCCATTGTATATATATACCACATCTTCTTTATCCATTCATCTGTCGATGGACATCTTGACTCTTTCCATAGTTTGGCTATTGTGGACATTGCTGCTATAAACATCGGGGTGCACATACCCCTTCGGATCCCTACATTTCTGTCTTTGGGGTAAATACCCAGTAGTGCAATTGCTGGGTCATATGGTAGCTCTATTTTCAACTTTTTGAGGAAACTCCATACTGTTTTCCAGAGTGGCTGCACCAGCTTGCATTCCCACCAACAGTGTAGGAGGGTTCCCCTTTCTCCACATCCCCGCCAACATCTGTCGTTTCCTGATAAGTAAGCATTTTTTTTTTTTTTTAAAGATTTTATTTATTTATTTGACAGAGAGAGACACAGCAAGAGAGGGAACACAAGCAGGGGGAGTGGGAGAGGGAGAAGCAGGCTTCCCGCGGAGCAGGGAGCCCGATGCGGGGCTCGATCCCAGGACCCCGGGATCATGACCTGAGCCGAAGGCAGACGCTTAACGACTGAGCCACCCAGGTGCCCCAAGTAAGCATTTTTTAAGAACAACTTTGAAAAAAAATAGAACTTAACCAGATTTTAAAGTATCTAGAAGGTCAGTCAAATAAGAAATAGTTCAAGTAACTGAGAATGCATAGCCAGAAAAGAAGTCTTGGGGAGAAGAAAAAGTGTTCTCTTCAAATATCCAAACAGCTGTCATAGGGTACAAAGATCTTACTTAACTGTGGCTCCAAAGGGCATCTCAATGCATGAATGTTATGAGAAGATGTAAAGAAATAAGACTGAGTTTTCCAACAGCTAAGGCTCTTTTAAAATTATGTAGAAGACAAAAACTTCTTCCTCCCATGAAGGATTAACTACTATAAGAATGTCCCTCCTACTGTAAACAACTAGAAACCAGACAAAATATGAAACAACTGTTTTCAGACATTGGACAATAAGCTGTAGAAAACTGTAGCCCCTGAAAGAAGGAAAAAGATGAGGTGAGCCCTATGATTGCCCCCAATTTACTGCCTGAAGTCAGTTTCCAGGCTGCCCTAAAAGTAGGGGGAGCCCTGATACCAAAACTGGAAAAAGACATTACAAGAAAAGAAAACTATACATATATCTTGTGAAAATAGATGGCAAATTCCTTAACAAAATTACCAACTAAAATCTAGCAATCTGTTAAAAGTATGATACATCACGATCAAGTAGGGTTTATTCCAGGAATATTAGCTAGGTTCAATATACAAAACTTGAATAAAATTCACCATACTGGCAAACCAAAAAGAAAAAACATGTAATCATGTCAGCGGATACAAAAAAAAGCATTTGGCAAAATTAACATCCATTCATAATTTTAAAAAAGAAAGAAAAACTCTCATAAAAGTAGGAATATAGAGGAATTTCCTCAATCTGACAAAGGACATATACCAAAATCCTTCAGTTAGCATCATATTTAATGATAAAAGACTGACTGCTTTCCCCATAAGATCAAGAATGAACTCTCACTACATTTCTTCAACATTGTACTGGAGGTTCTAGCCAGTGCAACAGTCTAGGAAAAAAATAAAAGGCATACATATTGGAAGGGAAGAAGCAAAACTTTTTTTTTCTACAGATAACATGACCATGTTTGTAGAAAAGCCTAAGGCATCCATAAAAAACTATTAGAACTAATTGTGTGGGCTCCTGGGTGGTTCAGTCGGTTGAGTGTTTGCCTTTGGCTCAGGTCATGATCCCAGGGTCCTAGGATTGAGTCCCACATCAGGCTCTCTGCTCAGCGGGGAGACTGCTTCTCCCTCTGCCTCTGCCTGCCACTCCCCCTGCTTGTGCTCTCTCTCTCTCTCTCTGTCATATAAATAAATAAATAAAATCTTAAAAAAAAAAGAATTAATTGCATGTAGCTAAGTCTCCAGGTACAAGGTCAATACACAAAATCAAAATCAGTTATATTTCATGAAAAAATTGCCATTCTTTCCTTGAAAGAATGGGATCAAAACAATAAAAACACAGATCCCAGTATATAAAAGCAACACATTTACAAAAGAAATTTGCATATCTTAAGTAAATGGCTAGGAAAGTCAAAAATATATTCAGCCCTTCGAATTTCCCTCCCTTCCCCTATGGTCCTCCGTGCTATTGCTTATGTTCCATATATGAGTGAAACCATATGATAATTGTACTATACAGTGGCTAACTGAACATAATAAAAAAAATATATATATATATATATATTCAGCCTCCTTCCTAATAAAATAGTTGCAAATTAAAAAAAAACAAAATCAGTTATATTTCTATATACTCACAACAAACAATTTGGACACTGAAAAAATTTTAAATACCATTTACAGTAGCATCAAATAATATTAAAAGCTTGGGAGTAAGTTTTTAAAAACAAGTAAAAGACCTACACACTAAAAACTAAAAGACATCACTATTGACAGAAATTAAAGTAGGCCTAAATAAATGGAGAACTATAACATGTTCATGGATCTGAGGAGTACATATTAAGATATCAATTCAGCCCAGGGGCACCTGGATGGCTCAGTCTGTTAAGTGCCTTCAGCTCAAGTCATGATCTCAGGGTCCTGGGATCTAGCCCGGAGTCTGGCTCTCAGGCTCCCTGCTCAGTGGGAGTTGTTTCTCCCTCTCCCCCTGCCCCTCCCCCCTGCTTCTTCTTCTCTCTCTCTCTTTCTCTCAAATAAATAAATAAAATCTTTTAAAAAAATTATATCAATTCAGCCCAAACTGATCTATGGATTCAGTGAGATACCAATCAAAATCCTGGCAGGCTCTTCAGTGTAAATAAAAAGCTAATTCTAAAAGTTCTATGGAAATGCAAAAGACATACAACTGCCAAACAATTCTGAAAAACAAGGTCAAACACAGACAACTTATACTATCTTATTTCAAGTTTTACTATATAGCTATAGTAATCAAGACAGTGTGATATTGGTGAAAGCACAGACATACCAACCAATGGAACAAGATGGATAATCAAAAAGTAAACTCACATAGTCAACTGATTTGGAGAGAGGAGCCAAGGTAATTCCATGCAGAAAAAGATAGTCTTTTTGACAATGGTTTTGGGACAATTCGATATCCACATGGAAAAATATGAACCTCAACACACAAAAAATAACTTGAAATGGACAATAGACCTAAAAACAAGAGCTAAAATTAAAAGACTTAAAAAAATTGGAGAAATCTTTGTGATCTTAGGTTAAGCAGATCTTAGATAGGACACAGTAAGCACAAAGCATAGCATAAAAAGTAAAAATTGATAAACTGAACTTCATCAAAATTAAAAACTTTTGCCCTTTGACTTTGTTAAGAAAATTAAAAGTCAAGCCAGCCACAGACTAGGAGAAAATGTTTGCAAAATATATATCTCAAAAGGACTTATATCCATAATATATAATTATATATTACTACCCAGTACAAAAGACAATCCATTTAACAAAAGGCTGGGAGCAAAAGATTTGAACACATACTTCATAGAAGAAAATACACAAATGGTCAATAAGCACCGTCCCACAGTCACAACACCATTAGTCATTAGGGAAATACAAGTTAAAGCTATAATGAGATACCACTACACACCCACTAACATGACTAAAATTAAAAGGACTGGTAAATATCAAGTGCTGGAGAGGATGTGATACAATTGAAACTCTCATGTACTGCTGCACAACCCAGCAATCTTAGATATTTTCCCATGAGAGATAAAAACATATGTCCTCACAAAAACACACACAAAAGTTCATAGCAGCTTTCTTCATAATACTTAAAGTCTGGCATCCTAAATTTTCCTCAGTTGATGAATGGATAAACAAATGGTGGTACATTCATACAAGGAAATACTGCTGAGCTATAGAAAAGAATAGACTACTAGTAACATGCAACAACATGGATGAATTTCAAAAGCAGTATGCTACCTCCATACTGTTTTCAAGAATGGCTGCACCAGTTTGCATTCCCACCAACAGTATAAGAGGGTTCCCCTTTCTCTGCTTCCTTGTCAACATCTGTTTTTTCCTGTGTTGTTAATTTTAGCCATTCTGACTGGTGTGAGGTGGTATCTCATTGTGGTTTTGATTTGTATTTTCCTGATGATGAGTGATGTTGAGCATTTTTTCAAGTGTCTGTTGGCCATTTGTATGTCTTCTTTGGAGAAATGTCTGTTCATGTCTTCTGACCATTTCTTGACTGGATTATTTGTCTTTTGGGTGTTGAGTTTGATAAGTTAAAATAGATCTTGGATACTAGCCCTTTGGAGATACCCAGCCTAGAAGAGGACAATCAATCAAAATGATTTTTCTTGGGGCGCCTGGGTGGCTCAGTCGTTAAGCGTCTGCCTTCAGCTCAGGTCATGATCCCAGGGTCCTGGGATCAAGCCCCATATCGGGCTCCATGCTCCGCAGGAAGCCTGCTTCTCCCTCTCTCACTCCCACTGCTTGTGTTCCCTCTCTCACTGTGTCTGTCTCTGTCAAATAAATAAATAAAATCTTTAAAAAAAATGATTTTTCTTTGTAAATATTAAATCCAGAATTACATTAGGATATCAAATATCAAACATAAAATTAATAACTAAATTTTCCCTGAAGAATATAATAGGAGATGGTGCATTTTCTGAGCATTTTGTCTAAATTTGTAATATAGTTGTATCTTGTTTTGTGTTACCAATAGGTTTTAAACTTGTATAAATCAGAAACATTTAGAATTTTCTAAAACACTTCATTAAAGTATCTCTATGGTGAAAAAAAAAAAAGCAGTATGCTAGGAGAAAGACACCAGGCACAAAAAGACCAAAGACCACATATTTATGATCATTTAGAATTTAAAGTTCTCAAAAATGCAAAACTATTGTGACATTAACCAGATCAGTAGTTATCAGGGGGTGGGGTAGGGGAAAGATACTGAAAGGGGGCAGGAGGGAACTTTTGGTGCTTATATAAATGTTCTATACCTTGGTGATGGTGGTAGTTACATGAGTGTATACATTTGTTAAACTCACCAAAATCTGTACAGAAAATTATTGGATTTTATTGTGTATTAATTATACCTCAATAAAGCTGATTATTTTTAAACACACACACACACATGTGCACACACCTGAGAACAGCCAATGATAGGAAGTGTTCAAAACCATCAAGGGTGTTGTTTCACTCCCTAAAGTCCTACATGGATACCCAGGTTAACAACCCCTGCTGCAAGTGCCCAAAAGCACTATCACAACAGTCAACTGAAAGGAATTTAAACCCCAAGTTGCAACAGTGCTAAGCCCATTCCAACAGCAACTCAGGCTTTGGGAGGTCTAGCTAGTTAGAGATTTCCCACTTGGGCCCATCGATGCCACACTGGTATGTACCAGCAGACTCATCCATTTAGGCATCAACATCTCCAAGGTTTCCTTTTCTTCCTCCTTCTAAACCTTACTTTCAGAAAAGGATTGAAAACTTTTCCAATCACTAAATGATTGCTAAAACTAAGTTTGTTACCCCTCCCAGCAGTATTTTTATTTTAGTAAAGAATAGAGCTGTAAGTGAAAAACCTATTTCCAACATTAGAACTTAAGGCACAGTGAATAAAGGAAGGCATTTGCTTTTTGGATGCAAAAAAAACTCCTCAGTTGCATCAAGTAAGCATCTATTTCCACATAAAAGGACACAGTGATTTCTCTCTGAGTCCTAGGACTTGGGATTCTCTTCAAACTTTCCCTCTTTTAGTATCTGCAGGCAATACATTTTCTGAAGTTGTTTTGGTCTCTTTCAGAAACCAACAAAGTAGAGAGAAAAGAGAGTGAACAGACCAAGAAAAGGTGAGTCCTGACCTTCCAACATTGCTGAAAGAGGTACCATCTCCAGCGGATTTATAACTTCACCATCAGTTAAGTCTGAGGCATGCTGAGACCTCAGCAAACATGAACTAATGGAGAGGAAAAGGAAAGTTAGTATCTGGAAGGAAATATTCTAGCTATAAATGGATGGCAGGATGTCCAATGCACAATGCTCAAGGGGCACGGCAAGCTGAGTCAAGGTAAAGTAAAAAATTAATACCAAAAGGGTCTGTGTCATGTGCATGAGCTTTATATTATTCACCATGGTAACCCCAGTACCTATCATGGTGCCTGGACTAGTGGGACTCCTACATGTGTGGAATGAATAAATAAATAAGTGAGGAGTGATAACATGTTCCCTTTAGCGTCAGTGTCTTTGCACCTGCTGTGTCCTCTGCTTGGAATGTTCTTCTGCCACTTCTTTACCTCATTCTTCAGATCTTGGTTCAAGCTGCACTTCTACAAAAAACCAACCCTTTCTTAGAGTATGTTAGTCTGTTATCGTGTCATATGGATCCCTATGCTTTTTCTTCATAACACCAGGTAATACTTACATTTTTGTGTAATAATGTTATTAAACTATGAACTATACCAAACTTTATAGAGAGTAGAGATCATATCAGTTAAGCTTATCTTTGTATTGCCAGCACCTAACACAGTGCCTGGCATATAGTAGGTGCTCAATAAAGTTTTTTTCTATTGTGAAATTGTAGCAGCAGATATTTTTTAATTCATAGAAAATAGCCTTTTTATAATACTAACAATTTTCTGTAGTTATAATTTAATGGCATCTACTGGTTTACAGATAATAGGACTTATTCATAAAATTTACACTGTCATGGTTTGATAAATATATAACATGTTGGAAAAGAGTTTCATGGAAACGTAAATGCTATTCATCAGGGTTTAGCTTCTCTTACATTTGCTTTCAGCTAGCAATATTATAATTTGTTTGATTTTTATTTATTTTTCATTTATTTGCTTACTTTCCAGATTCTTTACCTAATCAAATCCAAATAAGCAACCCTAAATATGGCCCAGGGGAAATGTGTATATCCTTTTCTTTATATTCTCTTTTGTCCACACACTAGGGGCTATAGAAGACAAAATGTGGTGAGGTGCTTTTTTTAAGAGTTCAAGTTTTCAGTTGTTTTTAAATTCAGTTTATTCAAACTAAAAACAAAAAAATTTCACCCATTCTCCCACCCCTCACCCCCCACTTCTGGCAACCACCAATCTCCTCTCTGTGTCTATGAGGTGTGTTTTTTATTATTTATTTTTAGATTCCACATATAAGAGAGATCATACGGTGTTTGTCTCTGTCTGACTTACTTCCCTTATCATAATGCTCTCAAGGTCCTTCCATGATGTCACAAATGGCAAAATCTCATTCATCTTTATGGCTGAATCATATTCCATTATATGTATATACCACAATTTCTTTATCCATTCATCTATCAATGGACACTTAGGTTGTTTCCATACCTTGGTTATTGTAATAAATATTTGTTGAAAGAATGAATGTATGCATGAAGGAATACATAAAGATTCCTGGTGACAGTTGTTTCACAACATGATGAAATCAGATTATCTGTATCTCCATCTTCCCCGAGGAACAGGGCTCTCAAGAATATCAGGGCTCTGGCCACACAGTCATAGGGTCAGGCAATCCTAAGTCAAAAGCCTGGTCACAAAGATACTGTCATAAGCCCAGGGTCAACAGCCCCAGAGTGCCCAGCATCTACCCAAATACGCACGCTGCTGTGAGTCTAGGAATCCTGGATGGTGAGCGCAGGTACTGAGATCTTGCCTGCCCTCTTAGACTCAGTTCAGGTATGGTCCTGCAGGGAGAAGGCAGCAAGTAATCAACATATGGCAGGGGCAGGTCCAGTCAAAAATAAAGGGTAGTTAATTGAAGGAAGCATGAACAGCACATCTCCACCTCTCTCTTCAACAGTTTGTTTCTCCTTATTGCTATTTCAATGGCTCCCTGTATTCTGCCCTATCACTGAAATCTAGAAAAAGAAAGTGGCTCTATTGCAAAACGTCACCCAATTCCTTTTCTGTTGTTGTTTTTCCAGAGTACAATACCATGTACCTGAAAGATCTGATGAAGCTCAGTGTGTTAACATTTCGAAGACTACTTCAGGCGACAAAAGTACTACACATTTTTAATTAAAGAGTAAAATCCACATTACCATCCATTGTTTATATGCCTTCGCTTTCAAATTTTGGCTTACATTTTTTCTTGTCCATTAATATTATTATTACCATTAATAATAGCAGGGGCTCCAGGATTCCTTGTAAGTGAGATGACCTCCCTATAATGCCAGTTCTGCTCCCTATGCCAGGAGCAGATTTTAACTGCTTCTTTTCATTTTGGAGCACACTTGTAGGCCAAGCTCACCTGACTGGTTCCTGGCTCAGGACTGATGTTTAAGACTAACACCTCCTGTTTCAGATTCAGCCTTCTTTTCTTAATTCTATAAATTGTGTTTTATGTAGAACTCCCAATTACTGGAATAATGGCTTTTATCTATGCTTAATTCTAAAACAGTGCCTCATTCCATCTTGTGTATTTGTGACTACCTCTTCAGTCTGGGTGGGAGTTATGTATGTTATGGCTTTATAGTGCTGTTATTAATATTTTGAAACATAAAGAGATGTGTACTATAATAATGTAATTACTATGCCCTGAGAAAATTTACCCACTTCTCTGTGAGGGTCAGTAGGAAAATGGTGGCTTAGTGTGCTGACAACAATGAGCAGACCAACTCAAAATTTGGAAAATTAGGAATGATGGATAGAACCAGCTCTGAATCCTGGAGCCACTTCTATCTGGGCTGCTGCTAATCTGAGGAGGATCCACCTGCCCAACAAGCTATTGATAAGCCTTAGCAGAGAGCACTGTGTAAAGCAGGAAAGCACTATGCACTGTGAACCCTACTTCTCTTCTTGAAATAAGTGACTGAGATGATGGCCCAGGGCAATTGTTCAAGAGCCAATATGAGAGATCACAATACTCAAAAGAGAGAAAGAAAAAAAGGGAAAGCTCTTGACCGACAGAGATGCACATGAATGTCCTATCTGTCCAGCCCTCTAGCAAGCAAAAGGTGAACAGACTGTCCAAAAGAACTTCAGACAGACAGCACCTTCCCTGGTGGTTGGTGAGAAGTCTGGATAATACTCAAGTTATCGTGATGCTCCATCTGGCTGGAGGCAGAGCTGGGAGGGAGAGCTATCATCTTGATAATGGGATAAACGGAAGGAGGCTTAGGACTCTTTCAACTCATGGCTGAGAAAGAAGGAGCTAGAGTGGAATTAGGAGGACCAAGATGCAAATCATCCAGAGGCCAACATAGTTGGCAGGTGTCCTAGGAAGGGATCAGCTGGTTCAGAGCAGGGCTCGCAAATTTGTGTCTGATACTGTCTATGTCATTCTCAACGATGGGAAAACTGGATGCACAAGAGGACTATGCTAGCCCAGTAGAAATGAGTTAGGTGACCCTGGCTCTAAGGCAGCATCACTAATGGACAGAGCAGCCTCAGTCCAAACCGAGACAGAACTTTGGGAGGCCCAACGCACAGAAATATTTCTTCTTATTCTACATAAAGGAACCTAGAAGATTGTAGACAGCTGTGCTAGCCACGCTTGCCTTGTAATATTACCATTTGTGTGTTGTGCCCTGCCTCTGCCTTCATTAGGCTGAGGCATCTTGTTGGTTCCTAACATGTTTTATACAGTGAGCTCTTAATAAATTTTTCTTAAATTGATTTAAAAGTCTCCATTTTCTGCTTTACTTCAACAGTACTACTCAACTCTCGTAGCCCGACATTACTTCCTCTGTCCTCCTAATGTATTTCCTCCCTCTTAATGTCTCCATGGAAGCCTCATTCTCCAGTCACCTTGGCTAGAGTCCTCTGACTCATCCTAAACCCTCTCCTCTTCCCTTTTCTCTTAGCCATTATATAAGAAAGGGGGGCTTATATAATTCTAAATGTTTATCTCAGTTATGAGACATAAAAATATCAAGCAAAGGAGGTCCTTTCTGAGGACAACTGGGAAATTTGGAGTTAGGAAAATGATACTTGCTTTTCAGTTTGTAACTTTTTATATTCTGTAATTTTAAATTATGTGCTCATATGTACATTAAACAAAAACTTAATGTAAAATATTCCTTAAAATACCTTGATTACAAAATGAATGCCTATAACTATATTGTATATTTCTAAAGTTGCCAAGAGAGTAAATCTTAAAAGTTCTCATCACAAGAAAGAAAAGTTTGTACCTATGTGTGGTGATAGATGTTAATAAAACTTATTGTGTCAATCATTTCACAATATATACATATATCAAATTATTATGTTTCAAATTATTATGTTGTACACCTAAAATTAGTACAATGTTATGTGCCTATTTTACCTCAACTAAAAATAAATAAATGAATATATATATACACTTAGCATATAGCATGCACTTAGCATATATTGCTACATGTAGCATATATATATATGGCATGTGAGAAGACCCAGGAAAAATCTGGAAGAAAGAAAATTCCAGGCTCTGTGAGGGCAACAATATGTCTAATTTCTTAACCAATGAATCCTGGGCACCTAACAGTACCTCAAAGCTATTTGTTCAAATATTGAATGAAGCATTAATGTGCCCTCTGGTGAAAACATCCCTCCTTTGTATGTTAAATTCTCCAGATTTTCGATGTTCCAAATCTGGGGAAAGAAAAGCCAAGAAAAGTTAAGAGGTCAGTAAATATAATAGTACTAGTTAACATTCCTGGTACTCACCTTGTATCAGGGACTCTTCTAAACTGTTAAACTCATTATCCCATTTATTCCTCACAATGACCCTGTGATGTAGGTATGTGGATAGTATGACCATTTTGCTGATGAGGAAACCTAGACATGGACAGGTCAAAGCAATTAACCCAAGGTCACTAACTTAATAAGTGACAGAGCTGGGGAAAATTTTGCAAAGCATCACTCTTTCTACCCCTTTGTTTCCCAGCCATAGAAGAGACAACACTTTGGCTGGTTGTAGGTTGAGTGCCTACACCACATCCTGCACTAACAGCCCTCCGAGGCGGTGCCTCCAGAGGATTCATCACTGAGTTTTCCAGAAGCCATTCCATCATCTCATAAGGCCAGAAGCTGTGGATGATAAGGCACATGATATGATCGATCAGCAGAAATGAGTTTTTGGCATGTGATGTAATGAGCACTGGGTATTATATAAGACTGATGAATCACTGACCTCTACCTCTGAAACCAATAATACATTATATGGTAATTAATTGAATCTAAATTTAAAAAAGAACACAGTAAAACTTGCATAGATGGGGAAATTTTAATCATATTTCCCCCACCCTCCCCAAAGGGTAGAATAACTAAATGGATTTTGAGACAATGAATTTAGGAAGAAACTATTTGCCATGCAAGTTTAGATGTGAAAAACTTTTCTATTCATCATTAAAGAAAAACTGGCAAACCAAAAAAAAAAAGGGGGGGGGAAGAAAAGAAAAAATGAGTTTTTGCTCAGAGGGAAAGCAAACTACAACGGCTGCCTCCATCTCCTCCCCCTCCACCCCTACCATTTACTCTTTTGCAATCCACCCTCCTCCCTCTGCCATTCTGAAGCCAGTTTAATCCACTCAGTGGTCTCACATTTGTTAACCTGGGCTAGAAAGCAAAGGGTCATCTCTGACTACTGCTCTACAACCTTTCCCTCAGTACCCACTGCCACCCACCTCCCTGCCACACTTGGTTATCACAAGACCAAGCAAATATTTCTCTGACTTCAGAGACCACCCTTTCTTTTCTCATTCAGGTCCTTATTTCCTCAATCCAAGAGCATGACAATCACTACCCAACTGATCCCAGTCTATTGTCCTTCTTATCCTGCATTCTGTCCAAAACATCGAAACGAACAAGAAGATAAATAGTGAAAAAAGGTCTCCTCACATTCCTTTTCCCCAGCCACATAGAGACAACTATGATCTCCAGGTTCTTACATATCTTTCCATAGACACGCTATGCCTATGTGTGTGTGTGTGTGTGTGTATGTGTACATATACATACATGAAAATAGTGTACATACGTATATACATATACATACATAAATGTAGGTGTGCATGTGTGTGCACATATTTTTCCCCTTATTCAGGTAGATTTGGTTTTATTCTACACCTAAGTAAACAGCCTAAACATAAGACTTCTGCTAAGACGATTAAGAAAGAAACCAGCCTTCAGTATAATCCTTCATATTAAAAACACATTACTGTATCAGTTTTCAGTCTCATCCATATACCAGCATTATTGTGGATCTTATAATAAAAGTGAGATTCCATTGGCTTTCACCATGTCTGCCTGTTCACTCCATAAGAAAAAATACTTACAGATATGGAGTCCTGCACTATCCTTAGGCACAATTTTTTTTTAAGAGAGAACATGTGCAAGCAGTTGGGGGAGGTAAGGGGCAGAGGGAGAGAGAGAATCTCAAGCAGGTTCCACACCCAGCACAGGAGCCCAACATGGGGCTCAATTTCACGACCCTGAGATCATGACCTGAGTGGAAACCAAGAGTCAGATGCTTAACCAACTGAGCCACCCAGGCATCCCTTTAGACACAAATTTTTTAGCCTGCTCCAATTTGAACAAGTTACACCCTTGGTCTGGTCTACAATAGTCACCCTGAACTGGATCTCCCATTTCCTGTGTATCATTTTTTGTCTTTTGTGATTTACTCCCTCACTTTGGTGGTACATATATGCCAGTAGCTTTCTGAGAAAGGATATATGGGAAATTAATTTAATAAGATTTTGTGTATCTGAGAATGTCTTTATCCTACTTCCCACTTAATCATTTGCCTTGATATGGAATTTTGGATTGGAAATTATTTCCACTGTTTTAGTTTCCAGTGTTGTTCTTGAGAAAGCTATAGAAATTCTGATTCCTTATCTTTTTCTGCGGAAGCTTTTAAGATCTCTCTATGTCCAGTGTTCCTAAATTTTGTGATGAAATGCCTATTCATCTACTGTGATTTACACTGAGGTAGCCTTTTGTATTTGAAAATGCATGTCCTTCACTCTAGGGAAATTTTCCTGAATAATATCATTGATTAATTTTTCTCCTCTATTTTACTGATCTCTCATTCTAGGATATGGATTCCAATGTTGGATCTCCTAGACCGATCCTCCCATTTTCTTATCTTTCTCTCCTCTTTTCCATCTTTTTATCTTTTGTTCTATTTCTTAAAGATTTCCTCAAGTTTATCTTCCAACCTTTCTGTTGTATTCTATTTTATTTTATTTTATTTTATTTTATTATGTTATGTAAGTCACCATACAATACATCATTAGTTTTTGATGTAGTGTTCCATGATTCACTGTTTTCATATAACACCCAGTGCTCCATGCAGTACGTGCCCTCCTTAATACCCGTCACCGGGCTAACCCATCCCCCCACCCCCTCCCCTTCGAACCCTCAGTAGGTTTCTCGGAGTCCATAGTCTCTCATGGTTCGTCTCCCCCTCCGATTTCCCCCCCTTAATTTTTCCTTCCTTCTCCTAATGTCCTCCATGCTATTCCTGATGTTCCACAAATAAGTGAAACCATATGATCATGACTTTCTCTGCTTGGCTTATTTCTTCTTAGCATAATCTTCTCCAGTTCCATCCATGTTGATGTAAAAGTTGGGTATTCAACCTTTCTGATGGCTGAGTAATATTCCATTGTATATATGGACCACATCTTCTTTATCCATTCATCTGTTGAAGGGCATCTCAGCTCTTTCCATAGTTTGGCTATTGCAGACATTGCTGCTATGAACATTGGGGTGCATATGGCCCTTCTTTTCACTACATCTGTGTCTCTGGGGTAAATACCCAGTAGTGCAATTGCTGGGTCATAAGGTAGCTCTATTTTTAATTTTTTGAGGCACCTCCACACTGTTTTCCAAAGTGGCTGTACCAACTTACATTCCCACCAATAGTGTAAGAGGGTTCCCCTTTCTCTACAACCTTTCCAACATTTGTTGTTTCTTGCCGTGTCAATTTTTGCCATTCTAACTGGTGTAAGGCAGTATCTTAATGTGGTTTTGATTTGAATTTCCCTGATGGCTAATGATGATGAACACTTTTTCATGTGTCTGTTAGCCATTTGTGTGTCTTCTTTGGAGAAGTGTCTGTTCATGTCTATTGCCCATTTTTTTTTGACTTATTTGTTTTTTTGGGTGTTGAGTTTGAGAAGTTCTTTATAGGTCTTGGGTATCAGCCCTTTGTCTGTAGTGTCATTTGCAAATATCTTCTCCCATTCTGTGGGTTGGCTCTTTGTTTTGTTGACTGTTTCCTTTGCTGTGCAGAAGCTTTTTATCTTGATGAAGTCCCAAAAGTTCATTTTTGCTTTTGTTTCACTTGCCTTTGGAGATGTGTCTTGAAAGAAGTTGCTGTGGCCGATGTTGAAGAGGTTACTGCCTATGTTCTCCTCTAGGATTTTGATGGATTCCTGTCTCACATTGAGGTCTTTCATCCATTTTGAGTTTATCTTTGTATATGGTGTTAGAGAATGGTCGAGTTTCATTCTTCTGTATATAGCTGTCCAATTTTCCCAGCACCATTTATTGAAGAGACTGTCTTTTTTCCATTGCATATTTTTTCCTGCTTTGTTGAAGATTATTTGACCATAGAGTTGAGGGTCCATATCTGGCTCTCTATTCTGTTCCATTTGTCTATATGTCTGTTTTTGTGCCAGTACCATGCTGTCTTGGTGATCACTGCCTTGTAATATAGCTTGAACTCGGGCAAAGTGATGCCCCCAGCTTTGTTTTTCTTTTTCAACATTTCCTTGGCGATTTGGGTCTTTTCTGATTCTGTTGTATTCTGCTATCACATTTTAATTTTTAAGAGCTCTTTTTTGTTCTCTGAATGTTTCTGCAAGGAGTCTGTTCTTAATTGTTGCAATATCATCTCTTGACTCTCTGAAGATGTTCATGATATGTTGTTTAAGTCTTATTTTTCCTCCCTTATCTCTGTGTCCTCCAAGTTGTTTCTCTCTGTTGGTTTGCTTTGGTCTATATCATCCATGTTGGAGGATTCCTCAGATGTCTGCTGATGCTTGAGTGTCTGTTCATGATTAAGAGTAAGGAATTAAAAACTTGTTTGGAGGATCTAAGTCTGTGGATGAGCTTGTTAAATTTAGCGTTACAGTAATGGGACCTAGGTGGGCCTTTGCTGGGAAACCATATTTAGATCTTTCCTCTTCTGCTGGTAGTTTTCCAGTATCTTGCCTGGAAGGTAGAAGTCTGGCTGTCAGCACTTCGGGAACCAAGTGAAAGAAAAGAGATGTGTGTGTGTGCATGTGTATGTGCACATGTGATAGTGGTGGGGTCTCTGCAGGCTTTATTCAGTATGAATAAATGTACTTAATCTATATGCTTTCAGTATGGTAAATCCATCCTCAAATGTGTGAGATGTTTCCCAGTTGAAACACTCCCTGCTTTACCCTTTCCAGAGAACGAGACTCTAGACTTTTGCCAGGGTGGGAGAGGGAAGTTACCCAGTGGTGTGGAGTGGGAAAGGAGAGCTCAGCTATAACTTACTATCAAATTTTACCTAGTCTTCCTTATTTTGGCCCTTATCTTTCCACCCAAACTTCATCCTCAATTGGTTCTCAATCCTGCCAGTTCCTGAGGATTTTGATAATTCTGGAGTATAAACTGGATTATTTCTTGGGTTTCTGCACTGACAGGTAAGACTGTCCTGCCTTATTAAGTTAGTTACCACTCATCCATCTATTTTTCAGACTCCAAACTGTCATCTTCTTTCCTATTCTTGTACTGTTAAATTTTTCCACTTAAACTAAAAAAATAATTTTTCTTTAGTTTTAGTGGAATTTCAGAAGGTAATGGAATTAGATGTGTATATTTAACCTACCATTGTACCTGGAACTCCACTATTCTAGGACTCTACCATTGAGGGCCTTCAGTCTAACATCCAAATCATCAACAATGTGACTTGAAACTAACTCAACTCTTTACCAATCTTATTTTTCCCCTCTCCTCATCATATTGGAAAACCATGATACTGCCAGATTTAGCTACTAATCTGGCATTAGTTATATACCCTGTTATATACCCTGTTATTATCAAGTTTGTTTCCATTTATGCTATTTTGCATCTCTGGAATATTTTTCCCCATCTTCCTCTGTTTATTGGACTCTTGTTCACCATTAAAGCCTGGCTCAAATCCACTACCTCTGCTGGGCCACATATCTAACCACCACCCAGGCTATGTAGTGACACCATATCCTTGGATCACAGAATACCCCTTCCAGCAATAATTCATTCCTATCCTAAAACATTCCTTCCCCACCAAGTACCATGATTCTGGCCATTGGCCAATATATAGAGGAGTTCCAAGTTTCCCAGGGGGACTTCAAGCCACCAAATAAGCAAGTGTTATTTTGTTATACACAGCCTTAGTCTTAAACCACTTGGTCTGGGTAGTTTGATGCTCTACATGCCAACTTCCCCCAACCATTCTAGGTTTGGCTTTTGATCACCCGATTGCCTCCTGTCCTTGCCATACCACTTAGAGCTGACAATCATCTCCTTCTCCCAGGTTAAAATCTTAGTTTCCCCACTTTAAGTATGACTTGGATTCACTCCCTAAAAAAGCTGCTTCTGACCACCCAGCATAATCATCCCTTGACCCATCTCAGCCTTCTGAGCCCATTATTTCAGAGCAGTCACACCAGACCAGATCTTCCCAGCCAACAGGAAGCAGGATTACAGTCACATGGCCCTACACAGGAGGTAAAGGTGTGCCCTGTATCTACTCCTCAATTTTAGTAGACATCCTCATTAACTTAAGTAAAACCTCTCATTTCATGGAATCATATAATTTTAGAGCTTAGAAGAACTCAAACAGTCCTTGGCCCTCATGGGAGGTGGAAGCTGGATACCACAGGAATTGAGAAGCAGGGTCTGGAGAGATGTGCAAACAGAAAACGAAGACTCATACAGAGATGGGTAAGGTGGTGGCAAGGCTAAAGTAGAATAGAAAAGGAAAACTGTCTGTTTACAGCAACATTTCTGAACCTTGCTACACTTTAAGTTTGCCAGCATGTAATAAAACATTTCTAATTATGTGAGCAGTTATTTTTGTCTGTTCCTTATATATTTCCTAAGAAAATATTTGTCTGCAAACAGTGCATTAACAAGCATTAAGGATAAAAGGCACAGATAATGAATGAAACGGCAAAGAGATCAGAATCAGTAGTTTACATGTCTTATGAAAAAGCACATAAGATTTCCCACTTCTCAAATTACTTCCTATTAACCTACACTTTTGCTTATAGCAATTAATAAATTGTCTTTAGTGAATGAAAAGAATACATCTCAGTTTTTGTAGGGCCTTACACCTGTAAAATCCAAATCAGAATCACAGAGTTGGGGAACCATAGATGCTGTGTCTTGGGTCAAGTCTCTTTACTAATGATGTTTTCAGAGAAAACTAAGTACCCGTGCCTTCTTCATCCTGGCACCATTTACATTGTTCCCTATTCACATACACACAAGAACAATGTAGTATTTTTTTTATAAACAAGTGTAACATGACAAAGGTTAGAGGACTTACTACTTTTTAAATGTTTTATTGTGAAAAGAAGTCCTTTAAAAATATATGTGAAGTTATTTCAGAAAGTAGCTCTCCACCCTGGCAGTAGTATCAGCTTACTCCTACCCATTGCATGAGGCAAAGTGGTCTCTTTTCCCATGATCTGATTGTATGGCACTGTTCTTGAGATTACACACTGTGAACCCATACGTTTCCAAAATATAGAGAGTACAAAGTAAAAAGTCACTAAATTGTCCTAACAGTCTATTAGACATGGAAGAAATATAGGAAGCATCCAGTAGAGCCCTTCCATTTTAGGTGGCAAACAAGGGCAGAGAGGAGAGGGATTAACCAAACATCAAAGAAAACCAGCCCCAGAACTCAAATTCCTGACCTTCAGGTTGGTGCTTTCCACTTTATCCTCTGTGCTTCCTGCTAGCTGGAAGAGCTGGGGAATGGGTGTCAACAGATGATAATACAGCAAGAGCATGGACTTCGGGGTCAGATAGACCTGACACTGCTATAGTTGGCATGTGACCTTGGGCAACTTAATCTCTCTGATTCTAGGTTTCCTTATTTGTAAAATAGGGTTAGTAATACCTACCTACTTCATGAGATCAAGTGCAATAAAAAAAAAGATGAAGATTATACAGTTGAGAAGAGAGGAGAGAAAAAGAGAAAAGGCAGGGAGGGAAAGGGAGGGATGGGGAGAAGAGGGGAGGAAAGGGGAAGGATCCAGGAAGCAAGCAATGTGTAGCTTGTGGCAGTAGGGTGGATTAGGGGTGGTGAATGAGCATTAGTAGTGGGAGGATGGGAACATGAAGCCATCATAGACTAATAGTGGTGGGTGTGGAGTCTTTCATATAACACTCAGCCCAGAAGTCCCTCCACACCCTGCTGAAAGCCAGAAATGCTCCTACAATTCCTCTTATATCAGCTTCACTTGAAGTGAAGTCCCTTGCTCAGCATCTCAACCCAGGGACTGAGATGATCCATGCAATCCCCTTACATGCATGGGACCTTTCTGTTCTTACTGCTGAAGCCAAAGTTATGTTTTTAAGACCTCTATCTTTGTCAAGATTATTTCCAGACTCAAGAATACCTACTTCTCTGTCAAGGTGGCAGAAAGTTCTGCCCTTACTAAATATAACATGAAATTCTGTGCAGTCAGGCTGAGAGACAAAGAGGGTCTCTCAAGGGCCAAGAGCTCCCAGTCCAGATTTTGGAAGACCTTTGCCTTAGAGGGCAATCATGCAGAAAATGGTTTTGGAGGGTAAGGGTTTACAAATTGGAGGCAGGAAAACCAGTTAGAAAACGGGCACAATTAGCCCCTGTAAGTTTGGCATTTCTAAGTTGCTGAACAAAAAGAGCCTCCTTACATTTCCAGACTGGATCCTGGTGCCTGGGCTCATCAGATCAGGGACAGGGTAAGTATACTGCACTACAGAAGCAAATCCAAATAACAGGGAAAAGGAAACTTAAGGGAGCTGCTTTAGGAGAGATAGACCACAGGAGTTCTCTGCACTCAATCAGAATGGGATGAAAGAAATCCTAAACTAT
This sequence comes from Halichoerus grypus, assembly GCF_964656455.1. Classification (NCBI taxonomy): domain Eukaryota; kingdom Metazoa; phylum Chordata; class Mammalia; order Carnivora; family Phocidae; genus Halichoerus; species Halichoerus grypus. The sequence continues at coordinate 66,245,512 of NC_135712.1, forward strand.
GTTGGAAAGGTGAGATGATTCAGGCACAGCTACCAGACTAAAAATAGTAATATAAATCATAGTCTTTGAATAAACCCACGATTATATGGTCAGTTACTTTTCAACAAAAGAGGCAAGAATATACATTGAGTCTCTTCAACAATGGTGGTGGGAAAACTGGACAGCAGCAACAAAAGAATGAAGCTGGACCACTTTCCTACATGACACAAAAAAATAAACTTAAAATGGATTAAGGACCTAAATATGAGACCTGAAACCATAAAAATTCCAGAAGAGAGCACAAGCAGTAATTTTTCTGACATCGGCTGCAGCCAACATTTTTCTAGATATGTCTCCTGAGGGAAGGGAAACAAAAGCAAAATTAAACTATTGGGACTACATCAAAATAAAAAAACTTCTGCACAGCCAAGGAGACACTCAACAAAACTAAAAGACAACCTATGGAATGGGAGAAGATATTTGCAAATGACATGTGTGATAAAGCATTAGTATCAAAATATAAAAATTCTAAAACTCACCACCAAAAAAACCAAATAATCCAATTTAAAAATGGACAGAAGAGGGGCACCTGGGTAGCTCAGTCCATTAAGCATCTGACTCTTGATTTCAGCTCAGGTCATGATCTCAGGGTCGTGAGTTCGAGCACCATGTTGGGCTCTGCACACAGGGTGGAGTCTTCTTGAGATTTTCACCCTCCATCTCCCTCTGCCCCTCTCTCCACTCTCTCTTTCTCAAATAAATAAAGAAATAAAGTCTTTTTTCAAAAATGGGCAGAAGATATGAACAGACATTTCTCCAAAGAAGACATCCAGATGACCAATAGACACATGAAAAGATGCTCAACATCACTCATCACCAGGGAAATACAAATCAAAACTACAATGAGATATCACCTCACACCTGTCAAAATGGCTAAAATCCAAAACACAAGAAATAAGTTGGTGAGGATGTAGAGAGAAAGGAACACCCATGCACTGTTGGTGAGAATGCAAACTGGTAACTGGTACAGTCACTGTGGAAAACAGTATGGAAGTTCCACAAAATATTAAAAATAGATCTACCATATGATCCAGTAATTCTACCATATGATCCAGTAATTCCACTACTGGGTATTTACCCAAAGGAAATGAAAACATTAATTCAAAAAGATGGATGCATTATTTATTGCAGCATTATTTGCAATAGCCAAATTATGGAAGAAGCACAAGTGTCCATCGATAGGTGAATAGATAAAGAAAATGTGAGATATATATGTATATATGTATAATAGAATATTATTCAGCCATAAAAATGAATGAAATCTTGTCATTTGCAATGACATGGATGGAGCTCGAGAGGATAATGCTAAAGGAAATAGGCCAATCAGAGAAAGACAAATACATGATTTCACTTATATGTGGAATTTAAGAAACAAATGAACAAAGGAAAAAAAAGAGACAAACCAAAAAACAAACCCTTAACTATAGAGAACAGACGGTTACCAGAGGGGAGGTAAGGGAGGAGTGAAATAGGTGAAGGAGATTAAGAGTACACTGACCTTGATGAGCATTGAATAAAATATGGAAGGGTTGAATCACTATGTTGTACACCTGAAACTGATATAATACTGTGTTAACTGCACTAGAATTAAAATTTAAAGAAGGGGGAAAAAAACTAGATTTTTTAATAAAATGGAAACATTAAATATTCAGTAATAAAACTGTTATCTTTCAAAAAAATAATAAATAAATAAATCACAGTCTTTGATATAGTCACCAAGATGAAAACATCCTTTTTTATATCATAGATCCAGTATGGGGGTAGGGCAAAGGTGATTTCAGAAATGAGACCCAAAAGACACAGAGCAGGAAGCAGAGGCTCTTTGCTTCCAGAGCACTGGCCGCCAAATAATTAAAACTCTTTAGGTTCATATTTGCAACCCACAGCATATACCTGAAGGTTCTTATTAGAACATGCCAGGGTAGGGTTGCCATGCTGACTGGCAACACAAACTAGTTACATGCTGTTTTCACCAGTCCACCTGCCACTTTTTAACTGCACACATCAAGTATGTGCCCTCAGGCTTCAGGCCTCACAACCTTTGTAGAACAGTTGAGCTGTATCCACTTGACGAGAAAACATCAAGTCTATTCCATTAAAAAAAAAAAAGCCAACCCAAACAATCAAAACCTAGTGGGTTTCTTTACTGATTTACTTTTTCCTATGGTTTTCAATTTATTTGTTGAATACTCTTAAGAGTCATAGTCTCAGAGTTTGAGACTCTCATTATCAATTTAGAAAGAAAAAAAAAGGAATGCTTTTTTAAATGTTAAAAATAATTTATTTTTAAATTCTATTCCTGTGTCTAAACCAGGTATGCATATTAACATATGTGAATGTCTTTAGGGTTTAAAGAGTCTTAACTGGAAAAAAAAAAATATTGTGGCAAGACTTAAAGAAACAAGGTGACAGGTCAATGAAAATTTTAAGAATTTCATTCTCCCTGAGTAATTGCTTATATTCAGAACTTACTAGATATAGTTTATTTGCAGCAGGAAGTATAGGTAAGTTATAAAGAAACATTGCATCAGGGTCTTAACAATTTGTTTGGTCAAATCTTCCCAAAACCATGTAAGGAAGGGATGCTGCATCATTGTTGTCATTGTCGTCTTCATCTTCATCATTATCATAGCTATTTATTGAGCATACACTATGTCAGGCACTATGTTAACCAGTTTATGTATATTATCTTGGGAAGAAGGAAGAAAGGCTGCATCATCTTGCAGAAGTTTAAGAACTCATTTGAGAAGGGAGAACCAAAAGGAAAGCACAGTGAAGTAAAATAGTATCAGAATTTAGAGAAGGGGGACAAAAGTATGAGAGTAGCAATGAACAAGTATTTTATTGTATTGGGGCAGGATGGGGAGGTGTAGTCCTACCTTAAGGGTCTGATATAAATGATCACGAGGACAGAACTGGCAAAAAAACTAATAATACTAGGAAATAATTCCTAAAGAAAGAATTCAGGTATGAATATTCAGGAATCACAGAACTATTGCCAAAAGAGTAAGTAGATTTTGAGGAAACCAGATTACCTCTCCCCCAGCTTATTGTTTGATTCATGTTTAACCTGAAGATGGAGCCAGTCCCAAGAAAGCAGATCCAAGAGATAGATAGATCATGGCGATGTCATGCAGACCCTGTTTCCAGCCACAACTTTGGTTATGTGAGCCAATAGTTTTCTCTCTCTATCCTCCTTCTTCCCTCCTCCCATCCTTTTTTATTCCTCAAGTTGGTTTTATTCCTTTAGTCAGATTTTCTATTCTTAATTGATACATCACAGAATGGAAAGGCTTGGTCCAGCTGAATCCAAAGGTATAATCAATATCTTCAAGCTACTCTCTTCCTCTCCCCTGCTTCATTTTGGCTTGGATTTTCTTTGTATATTGACCTCCTCTCCTATTACAGGCAGATTCCTTCAATACAGGTAGGAAAGATGGTCACAAGAAGTTCCAGCTTATGTTGTTTGGAGAGTCTTTTTTGTTAGCTCCAGCAGAAATATTCTTGAGAGGATGTTGATTGGGTTTGTTTGGGTCACAAGTTCATCCCTGAACCAATCACCATGGCCAGGGACTTCTGACCTTATTAAACAGGTCCAAGTATTGGTCTCACTTCTCCCTTCCAAAAATCCCAGGGGAGTGGAGTCAACTCAAACTGGAATACAACAAAATGTTTTATGGGGAAAAGTGGTGTAAAGGATATTGGTGCCCCACTCAGGATCCCTTTATCTGGCCAATGCACCCATCCCCTGGAAGCTGTGAATGTTGACCCTAAACAACCCATAGCTGCCTTCTCTCTCTGAGACTTGCCCTTGGCCAAATAGGAACTTCCTCCCCTAATTCTCTTTAAAATTTGATTTTGTTCATTATGATTTTTTATTAATTTTGATTTACTTAAAATGTTGCATTAAAATAGTATTCATCTTGATTATTGAAATTTTGCCACCCTTCAAATTTTGCCCTGCTCCCCTCACCCTAGTCCTGGCCCTGGCTAAGAAGGTATCACCAGCCCTCCATCATCCCCTCTGAGGCTAGACCTCAGTCAATGATTGACTGATATAAGGGTACAAAAGTTCGGCCCCATTGCCTCAAAACAGGGCTCTCTCTGCAGTAGGAGTTTCCCATGGGATTAGATCCTATAGTTAGTCTCCAGCTAGGACCACATTCCCGCTGGTTTTTTATTCCTGCCCCATTTCTGCTTTCCTCAGTCTCTCTTTCTGAGAGCATTCCCAGCAAGTTACATGGATAAGAATCCCTGTCTTCAGGGAACCCTACTTAAAACAATTGATACCAGGAAGGGTTCTAGGAAGTAGACACTAAAGGTGAGTTTCTGTAGTTCAATTACTCACCAGCTGGATAACAAAGAGAACTAGGTTTTGATACTGCCTGGATGCTGTTGTAGTAGATTATTAAAACTTACCTGTAGTGAGCTATTATGTGATCCAGACACAAGAAGATGCATTAACTGGTACAATGTCCTAGCATTAGAGTCACCTAGAATCTCTAAAAATTCCTAAACCCAGACCACATATAAGATAATTACATCACAATTTCTTCAGGGGAAGGACACAGGCACCAATATTTTTAGAAGCTCCCAGGTGATTTCAATGTGCTGACAAATTTAGGAACTACTGTCTCAGGCAATTGTGGAGTATGGGAGCAATAGTGACTGTAAGAAAGGACTGTGGAATCGGCGAGCTCTTGGTACTCACTAATTCCTTGCAGAGAGAAAAATCACAGGCTCAAGTTTATTAATGAACAGTTTTAAACAGTGGAAACTGTCAGAGTATCTCCTTGACAACATTTAAAGAGACACTCATTTCCTACAGCTGGAGGGGAGGCATGGCTGAAGAGTAGGCTGAGGATATATCAAGAACTTCGAATTGCCTGAACCCTCTAGGCCTACAAAACTGACCAACTCCCTTGTTGAAAGATACAGCCCTCCTGCTGCTTAAAGACTGCAAGGAGATCTCAGTGAGGCAATGCTTTACAAGTAGGGTTGCCAGATAAGATGCAAAATGTCCAGTTAAATTTGAATTTCAGATAAATAATGAATAATCTTTTAGTATCTCAGTCTTCTGTATCCTGTATTTTTATTTGCTAAAGCTGGCAACCCTATTTTTTTTTTAAGATTTATTTATTCATTTGGGGGGAGGGGCAGAGGGAGAAAATCATCAAGTAGGCTCCATGTCCAGCCCAAGAGCCTGACGTGGCGCTCAATCTCACGACCCATGAGATCATGACCTGAGCCAAAACCAAGAGTGGGACGTTTAACCGACTGAGCCACCCAGGCACCCCTGGCAACCCTATTTTTAAGGCAATTCTTGCCCTCTTATAATCTGCCCCCACTTCCATCTGGCTACTGGACACATCATTAATATCAAATCTAAGTAAAACCTGACTGGGAAGTCTGAGGCTTGCTAAAGAAACAGAAGAGAAAATATACCAAAAGAGCTGAAGGACCTGCCTGGCAGGTACTGGCAGGAACTGGGAAAGTATTCCTGGGAGTGAGTCCTGGGGTGCTGGATCAAGGGAGGAAGAATGAAAATCTAGATAAAGGATTTAACACCTGGCTGTAAAAGGGTCCTAGCGTTCTAATATATTACTGAAATGGCACTTGAAGTTTGGAAAAAAACATGGCCCATTGTAAATGAAGTAGAGGTGTCAGAACTGTGATGGCAAACTGTGGAGAAAAGGCTCAGAAGGCTTAGAGAATTCGAGATGCTAAAATGAGCCTACTATATAAACCTGGAAAACCTATCACTGTCTATTGATCAGGAGGGCCTGGAAGACACTTCATTAACCAAGGCAGTAAAAAATATGCTGGTGAGAGGGGACATAAGCATTGTTGAAAATCCAGTAATATTTGTTCTATGTAGATGAGGACTGACAGTAGAAGATGCTGTTATAGAGTGGGATTTACAATATCGAGGATGACATGATCCTGGAATACTAGAGGGCAGGGGCAGCACTTAAACATCAGAGGTAATGGGCATAATTAATGTGATGGGCAGCAAGTTTGGAACACTAGGCAGGGAGCCTCAGTGATCCCTAGAGATGACTCATAAAAATGGTACCCCTAGGGGCAAGGAAATGGGCCACCCTCAGAGGTCCTGTTTAAGATATGTAACCAAAGGATCAGAACAGATAAGAAAACTGAGGTCACAAGCCCACCATCCCCCCACACCTGGAGGTAATCTTTATCTTTGTGATAAAACTTTTCTTGTTTATTATTTTGCAGCCTATGTATGTACCCTAAACAATATAATTTAGTTTCCCTCAGTTTCCAACTTTTATATAAATAAAATTATACTATATAGTTTTTATGTGTGACTAATTTCCTTCACTCTATATTATGTTTGTGAGATTTATATATATTATGTGTGTGCTCCATGTTATTCCATCGTATGAATATCCTATACAAGGTCTGTTTTGTGGGACATGCAACCAGGGTAGTCATACGGGCTCCCACACTCAGAAGGACCTGTTCTTGGTTTAATAATTTTATCTTTGAATTATAGTTTTGTAAGGGAATTCTGATGGAACAATGCAGCATGTGCTGCAGGCTTGAAGACTTGGCTCAAGAATGATCCTACCTCCTGCCATCTTCCTGGAGCAGGTTTTCAGCCAACCACTCCCCACCCCAGTAATCCCAGGCTTCTTGGTCCCAACCCCAGGCAGCAATGGCTAACCCCCTACTGGAGGTCTGGGCAAGGGCACAGAGAGGGTCAGCATAGTGTCCTACAGTATTTGGGGGAGGGGATTTATGGTGGCAATCGTCCCTGTCCTAGGCTGGGAATGCCATGGTGAATTCAGAGGTGACTTGATGGAGACAAACCTCTCATCCACCCATGTCCAGGAACCTAGCACTTCCAGGCATGAAGTTACAATACTTTGTGGGGTGAGAAGGGGAGATGACTGCCTCAACTTTGGGAGCCAGGTCTGGAAGCTGTTGGGAAGAGTAACCCAGCAGTTGGTGGCTTTCATGCCTGTACCAGAGGATCTGCACTTGCCCCATGAATGTCCCTGAACCCAGGAGAGCAAGACATTAGATAACAAATCATAAATACCATGAAGGTTGAGAGAAACCACAGAAGAAAGGAAAAAGCTTTCTTCTTGCTTTTTGAAGGTGCCCACGTTTTCATTTGGCACTGGGCCTTGCAAATGATGTGGCCAGCCCTGATGCTATAGTTTGTTTGTCCATTACTATTTAAATCAATTTACAAACCTTAAAAATTGTACCCATATAAAAATGCATAATTAGGGGCACCTGGGTGATGCAGTCAGTTGAGCATTTGAATCTTGGTTTTGGCTCAGGTTGTGATCTCTCAGGGTCATCGGATGGAGCCCTGTATGGGGCTCTGCACTTAGCGCGGGGTCTGCTTGGGCTTCTCTCTCCCTCTGCCCCTTCCTGCCCCTCTCTTTAAAATAAATAAATGAAGCTTTTAAAAATGTACAATTAGATGAGTTTTGACATATTTATACATCCATGAAGCTGCTGCCAAAACCAAGATTCAGAACATTTCCCAAAAGATTCCTTATGTCCTTTGCAGTCCACTCCTCCCTCCATCCTGTCCCCCAGACAACCACTGATCTGCTTTTTGTCATTATAGATTGTTTTATAGATGATAGATTGATTTTCAAGAATTTTACATAAATGAAACCATACAATATGTATTCCTTTTTTTAATTAAAAAAATTTTATTGAGGTATAGTTGACACACAATGTTACATCAGTTTCAGGTATACAACATAGTGATTCTCTAACTAGTATGTATTATTCTTTTGTGACTGGCTTCTTTGACTTAGCATGGTTTTGAAAATTCACTTAATCTTGATGGACAGTTGAATTTTTCCCAAGTACAGCTGTTATGGAAAATACCATTATTGACATTCTCACACACATGTCATGGTGCACATGGGAACAAGTGTCTCCAGGGTTCATACATAAGGTCCTGGGCTATGGTTAGTTTCTATTTTATTAGATAAAACCAACCTCTTCCAGAGTTGTTGTTCCAATTTAAATTCCCACCAACATGTATGACAGTTTTCCCTACCCTATATCCTTGTCAAATCTTGGTATTGTCAGTCTTTTTAATTTTTGCCAGTCTAGTGGGTGTGTGATGACATTGCATTTGTGGTTGTTTGGTTTTACTTTGCATTTCCTTGATTACATCTTTCATATGCTTATTAGCTAATTAAATTTGCTGTATTATGAAGTACCCATTTATTCAGTTTTTATATTAGATCTACCTTTTTCTTTTTTTTTTTTTTTTTTTTAAAGGCTCAAGTGATCTTTTTTTTTTTTTTTTTTTAAAGATTTTTATTTATTTATTTGAGAGAGAGAGAACGAGAGACAGAGAGCATGAGAGGGAGGAGGGTCAGAGGGAGAAGCAGACTCCCCGCCGAGCAGGGAGCCTGATGTGGGACTCGATCCCGGGACTCCAGGATCATGACCTGAGCCGAAGGCAGTCGCTTAACCAACTGAGCCACCCAGGCGCCCTACCTTTTTCTTTTTGATTCATAGGAGTTCTTTATATATTTTGATTACTACTAAGATTTTTCTATCAGTTTTATATGTTATAAATATCCTTTCCTCTTCCATAGCTTGTCTTTTCATTCTTTTTATTGTATCTTCTGATTAACAGAAGTTCTTCATTTAACGTAGTCAAAAGCATCAATCTTTTCCTTTATGATCAGTGCTTTTTATATCTTGTTTAAGAAATCAGTCCCTACATGTAAAGTCATGAAGATACCTCCTGTGTTATCCTCTAAAATATTTTTGTCTTTTCCTTTCACATATAAGTATTATCTACAATTTATTTTTGTGTATCATATGAAGTATATGTCCCAAATAAATTTTTTTTCAGTTTGGATACCCAATATTCCCAGCACTGTTACTAAAAAATCTACCTTTTCTCCACTGCTCTGATATACTACCTCTGTCATAAGTCACTTGTCCAGATATGCATGGATCTGTTGGGGGACTCTCTGTTTTATCCATTTATCTATTTTCCATCCTTACACCAATACCACCACACTGTCTGATTAGGGCTTACCGAGAAGTCTAAAACTAAAGTCTGGTAAACAAGTTCTTCCACTTTCTATCTTGACTATTCTTAGCCATTAGCACTTTCATATATGTTTTAAAATTTGCTTACCAAATTCCACAAATAGATCTTTTTGAATTTTGACTGTTACTACATTAAATCTATGAATCAATTTGTAAAGAATGGGCATCTTCACAGAATCATATTTTCCATCCTATGAATATGGTAGAACTCCCCAATCATTTATGTTCTTTGATGTCTTTCAATAAAATGCTAAAATTTTCTCCATGGTAGCCATGCTCACTTGCTCATCTCTTGATAGATATGATCCTTGGCATTTGATGTGATATTTTTAGTTTTATTTCATGTCTAATGAACTGTTGCTGTTATCTAGAACTACAATTTATTTTTGTACATTGATTTTGTATCCAGAAAACTTCCTAAATGCTCTTGTTGATTCTACTAATTTATCTGTAGATTCTGTCAGGTTTTCTACTTACACAGTCATGTCATCTGAGACTAGTCATAGTTTTATTTCCTTTCCAATCTTTATACCATCTATTTCTTTCCTTGCCTTACTGTATTTCCTAGGATTTTCAGTACAACACTGATTAGAAGTGATAGCAGGCATTGTTTTATTCTTGATCTGAAAGGAGATGCTTTCTTATGTTTCACCATTAAGAATGTTTGCAGTAGGTTTTTGTACATATTCGTTATCAGATTATCTTTTTTTTTTTTAAAGATTTTATTTATTTATTTATTTATTTATTTGACAGAGAGAGAAACAGCAAGAGAGGGAACACAAGCAGGGGGAGTAGGAGAGGGAGAAGCAGGCTTCCCGCAGAGCAGGGAACCCGATGTGGGGCTCGATCCCAGGACCCTGGGATCATGACCTGAGCTGAAGGCAGATGCTTAACAACTGAGCCACACAGGCGCCCCAGATTAAGTATCTTTTTATTCCTAGTTTAAGAGATTTTTATCCTATTATTATATATGGAAATTTAATGTTATCAAATGGTTTTCTGTATCTTTTGGGACAATAATACAATTTTTCTACATCATTCCATTAATGTGGTTAATTATATTCATTGTATTTCTAAAGTTATTCAATTTTATATTTCTGGGATAAATGCAATTTAGTCTTGATCCTTTTTATATTGACTAGATTTGGCTTGCTAAATGTTTGGCTTCAGATTTTTGTACCCATTTTCATGTGTCAGATGTCTGGTAATTTTGCTTTCCTGTCCAGTTTTCTTGTCCTAGTCCAGTTTTGGTAACAAAAGTATATTAGTTTCCAATAATGAGTTAGAGAAATGTTACTCCTTTTCTATTTTCTTTTTTTTTTTAATTTAATTAATTTATTTATTTGACAGAGAGATACATAGCGAGAGAAGGAAGAGAAGCAGGGGGAGTGGCAGAGGGAGAAGCAGGCTTCCCGCAGAGCAGGGAGCCCGACGTGGGGCTCGATCCCAGGACCCCGGGATCATGACCTGAACCGAAGGCGGACGCTTAATGACTGAGCCACCCAGGCGCCCCTCCTTTTCTATTTTCTAAAAGAGTTTGCACTCAGTCTCACCAGAGATTTGTCAATTTTATTAGACTTTACAACAAACTACCTTTTGGCTTCATTGATCCTTTCTCTTTTATATTGTTTCCTACTTCATTCATTTCTTCTCTTATTTGTTATTTCTTTCCTCCTACTTTCTTTTGGCTTATTTTGTCATGCTTTTTCTGACTTCTTTAAATAGATAATTCATCCATTGATCTTCAGGTGACTTTCCTTTCTGATCTACTTACTTAAAGCTATAAATTCCGTCTAAAAACTGCTTTAATTACATCCCAATATTATGCTATGCAGCATTTACATTATTGTTCAGTTCAAAATAGTTTCTAAATTCTATTGTGATTTCTTATATAACTCATGGGTTACTTATAAATGTATTTCTCATGATCTATGTAACATTTAGGGATTTTCTGGTTTGTTTTTGTTTTTGGTTTTATTGGTTTGTTTTTACCAATTTTTAGATTAATTACATCATAGTCAGAGAACATGATCTGCATGATTCCCAGTCTGTGGTTTTGTTGTTCTTTATGGCTCAGCATATGGTCAAATTTTTTAACATGTTCCTTATGGGTTTGAAATGGAAGTATTTTGTATTTGTTGGGTACAGTGTCCTATACAAATTCATTGTGTCAAATCTGTTAATGTTAGTTAAATCATTTAAATCCTTATTGATCTTTTTTGTACTGTTATTCTACCAACTACTGAGAGAAACTTTTTAATTCTCCCATGATAGCTGTGCATTTTCCTATTTCTTATAATTCTGTCAATTTTTGCTTTGTATATTTTCAAGTTATATAATTAGATGCATTGTAAATTTTAAATTGTGATGTTTTCCTGATGAATTAAGCCTTTTATTGTTATAGAGTGATTCTCATTACATATAGTAATTCTTTGTATCTTTAAGTATACTTTGTGTTATGTTAATTAACCATACCATATTTGTTGGTTAGTATTTGCATACTGTATCTTTTTTCATCCTTTTAAGATACCTCTTAGTGTCTTTATGTATTAGATGTGTCTAAACATTTATTCTTAGTTTTTATACATCCAGTTTATCAATTATTATTATATTTGTTGTAATTGCTGATATATTTTGTTTAAATATATTGCTTTATTTTGTGCTTTTTATTTGTTCCACATGTTCTATGTATATTTTTCTCTCCTTTCTTGCTGTCTCTTAGATTAAGTATTTTCCAGTATTCTAGTTTTATTCTCTACTAAATGTGAAATTAAATATTTTGTTCCCATTATTTTAAAGATTTCTATAGAAATAACAATATACAAAATTATCAAAATGTACAATTAATCACTGTCTCCTTGGAAAATACAAAGCCCAAGTACACTTTTAATACCATTTAAACCTCTTCCAACTTACATATTATTTTTTTCATGTACTTTAACCGTATCTTTTCTTTTTTTTTTAATACCACAAGACATCATCACTGTTTTATATAGTCAATTTACCCACATATTTACTACTTCTACATTCTTTATTTCTTCTTAAACTGTAGGCCTTCCCTCTAAGGATCCCTCTAGGATCATTTTCAGTCTCTCTAAGGTATATGCATTAGACCTTCTTTCAGTGAGGATCTGCTGTTGAAAACTCTGTTTTATTTACCCTTATTCTTGATAGATATAAAATTCTATGTTGGCATTTTTTTTTTTTTGGGTGCACTGACGATATTACCCCACTGTCTTCTAGCTCTCCTTGTTATGTTGAGAAGTCAACTGACAATCTGTCACTCCTTTGAAAGCATTCTTTTTTTTTTTTTTTTTTTTCCTTCTGGCTTCTTTTAAAATCTGTCTTTGGAGTTCTGAAGTTTCATTATGATGTGTCTAGGTATGTATTTCTTTTTATTTATGTTGCTTGGGTTTCATTAAGCTTCTTAAACTGCTGTATTAATATTTCTTTTTTCATTTCCAATAAATTTTGATCCATTATCTCTTCATATATTGTTTTTCCAAATTTCTCTTTCTTCTCCTACTACAGTTCTGATTAATTGATTTAGGTTTTCCCATACCATCCTCTTTGCCTCTTAACTTTTCATCTGTATTCTCCAGTTGTTTTTTTTTCCTCTAGACATTTTTTTTCTGCCTTATCTTGTAATTCACTAACTATATCTTTACCTATATCTAATTTGTTGTTAAACATTTCTATGTTGTATCTACTATGCAATTCCTGGTCCTTCTCAGAATAGAATGGTTGTCATTCATTCATTCATTTATTTAATTAATACTGAATACTTACTATGTATCAGGCACAGTGGATGAATAAACTTGGATATACAGTAGTGAATAAAGCAGACAAAACCCCTGCCCTTGTGGAGCTCACAGTCTAGTAGAAAAAAACATACATTTAAGAGGTAATTAAAGGGCACATTCATTTCATACAGTAGTAAATATGATGAAAGAGAAAAACAAAATGTTGGGAGAGAGAATGGGTGTTGGAGCTTCCACTGTGCTTCATTTATCTCCACGAAAGCTCATATCATGATTTATTGTAACTGTCTGATACCTGTGGCTATTATTCCTTGGTTACCAACTTGTCTTTTGTCTGACACTATTCCTCTCTGAGCCATCATCCCTAATAGGGATACACCCAAGTTTGACTCGGCTTCCCTTTCCCCTGGCCGCCCTGCTGACCTAGCATGGCATGAGTCACTCTTGCTCTGAGAAACAAAGTTCTGAGAAAACTGAGCCAATGAAGAGGTGAGAGAAAAATAAAACTCCTAGCGTAAGGGATTTGGAGCATGTAGGGGTGGAAAAATCACTCTGGAGTTGTCAGATGAACCTGATCCAGATAAAATACTCTGTGCTTAGATGAGCAAACAGATAGTGAAGTAAATAAAAGTACATTTTGAGTACTCTTTGAAACAGTGGCACATAAATACCTCCTGTGCCTTGAGAAAAGCCCTCACAGTAATAGAGATCTCATGACAACACCAAACCTAAATATTTGGACTGTGAAAAAACAGAAGACTGAACATGCAGTCAATGAATTCACATTTTCCCCAACATCATAGTCTGGAAAATAAGCCATTATATCCTCAGGGTTTCAGGACCTTAAAAGAAGTCCTAAAATGACAGGAAAGGGCCTTTCCTGTGTCTTCCTTGAGCTAAGGGCATTTACCATCAAATCTCTGCTCCACCAGCTTCATGGTCTCAGGGAGATTGTTTAATCTTACTCATTTTGAGCTCAATTCCTCGTCATAAAATGTGAATAATAATGGACCTTCTAGAGGGTTTTAATACTTAATATATAATAGGCATTATAATTTTATAATATATAATTTTTTCAGCATCCAGCTCAGTGCTGAGCACATATTAGATGCTCAATAAATGTTTTATTGTTCTATTAGCTGTACTTTTATTATTGGGGCCTCTCTCAAACAGTGAGGATGCATCTCTAAGATAAATGAGTAGGTGGTCTCTGAGGCTTTCAGAGGCCTGGTGACCAGGTCTGCAAAGAGTGACACAGGGGCATTCCAAGAGATATTCACCCAGCTAAGCCCCCAAGCATGGAAAAGAAAAGACTTCCTCCATTTACCTAGGCCAGGTGCCTTGCTTTGACCTATTTATCTTCCACCTCCCTTGGTAGACACAGTCACAGAAACAGAGTAATTTGCATATTCTTTAAATAAATAAATAACACTGGGTAATGCTTATAAATATTCTAGTCAAGCTGAGCTAAAAGGAAAACTCAAACTGACTAGAGAAGCTTTGCCAACCACCTGCTCAACATATAAGGTTTTGATAGAGTAGGCAGTTAGTTAGACATGAGCTTCAGGCAAGAACACTGATAAATAGGTTACCCACTAGAAGACTGAGGGCACAGCATCCTGACTTTGTGGCTTTCAAGACCCCTCAACATCCTGGCCTTGTGGCTTCCAAGACCCCAGGACTAACAGACCAAGAGCCACCGGTGCAGCACAGGCACTCTCCCCTTCCATATCTACCTCAGGGTAACCCACAGAGTCATTATAATGCATTTGCACTGTGATTTTAGTCCCCCCATTGGGGAGGGCTGTCATGACTGTTGTGGTACAAACCTTGTAGGGTCAAAAACTCCCCCTCCCAACTTGTGAGAGAAGTGCCCCAAATGCTTGGAAGCAGCCTTCATTAGAGACCACCCTCCATGACCCAAGACCCCGCTCACATAAAAGGAAAAGACCGCTGTAGCCTCAGGGCACACCTGAGGGGCCTGCCAGCTCTCCCTTCTTGAGAGTGTACTGTCCTTAATAAACTGCTTTGTGCTTACTACTTTCCTTCTGGCTGTCTTTATTCAAGGACAGATCCTCATGTACATCTTTCATGGGGAATCCAAGAACCAAGACCTCCATTGCCCCCGCAATGTAGACTCTCCTACCAGTAACAGTTGCATGGTATTAGCTTTACACAGCAGACCACTGACCCAGTCCCAGGCCCCACACCTCTTTCCTGACCAGAGTTCTATCCCACACCCTGGGGGTATTCAGTCAGCTCATATGTTTTAACTTTCCCCATGGAGCAGCAGAAATTATCTTCTTTATTCTGTCATCTGCTTCACTTCCATAGCTACGAAATGCCAAATCATGAACTGTCAGAGGATGGGGTAGGAGCTGCTTGCAAGGTCACCACCTCTGGCTGCTTCCCTGAGTATTTAATGGAAACTTTAGCTCTACAGGAAACTCTGTTGTTGGGGGCCTGGTACCTAGGGTAGAAGGAGACTCCCTCTGAACAGCACTTGGTCCCAAACCAGTCTGTGACACAGAATAAGAAGGGATTCTCAGAGAAGGAGAGACATTCTGCAGGGCTCCCCACCTGAAAGGGTAAAGTTCACCTAGGAAATTCTGATGGAAAATTTGATGGACCTAACCAATAAATCATCTAAAATTCAAGGAGATTTGCTCCTACCACAAAGAAAAATAAGGTCAGAATTTTTCTTCTCAAAAGAGCCTAAGCCACTCTTTGGAAAGGAAGTTTGATATTTATAATTACAGGTTTCTTAGGAATCAGATGGCAACAATTTTATAAATCAAAAATGGAGACAAAAACACTCAGATATGAGTTTGATACATCATAGTTAAGGTCAATCTTGTGACAGTAAAATGGTTAATCTTGGGTTCACAGCTGTGGGGTAAAACAGAAAAAAAAAAAAAAAAAGTTTCTTTCCTGAAAGCTAAAGAGGCTCTCTCTCTAATCCCAGATGGCATTATCTTGATAAATAAGGAAGTTGTGCTTATTAACAAGAGCTTAATAAGATTGCATCCCCCTTTAAATATCCTGAAAACATTGGTGGCTTTCCTCTCTAGCAACAAACTGTGGTAAGCAACTCAGAGTCATTTCCTGCCCTGTCCTTGACTCCCGGCAGCAGCCTGTGGACGTGGCTGACCAGGGCACAGAGCCATGATTCATCTATCTTCCAGCATATGGATATGAGGGCAGCACCATCTCACAGGAAAGGACAATTTTGTTTTATATTGTTTAATGTGCTTCTGGGACAGCACAAGCTGTCCTTATTCTGAGGCTGGAGAATTTGATTTCCTCTCTTGTCTGTGGAAATGGGCTCAGTATCTGACCCTATTTGATCACAGATTATTAACACTAATCTGAGTAAGGTGGCCGACTGGAGGCCCTCCCTGGGCCATGGCAGAAAGCAGCACTAATCCTTCTCACTGAACCTAAACCCAACCTCAGAATATAGAATTCTTGGCAGCCCCGCCCACCAGAATAGGCATGTGTGATTAAAACCACCATATATTTCTTCAGTTCAACAAATTCATATTATTTTTTCACTAGGAAAGGAAAACACATTACTATTTCAAGAGTTAGCATGGAATTCTACTGAGGGAAGAGACCAACTAGTTCCAGCAACAGTAATGTACATTCTTCTGGCACTCTTTTCAGTGCTACTTTCAAATTCCCCTCTGAGCTCCCTAACTCCTCAGTCAGAATCTAATATAGACAACCACCTTAATATTCCTGCTGCCTTAGGGAATGGAAGAAGAATGGTGGTGCCTATGTGAAATGAAGCACAGGGGAGAGAGGACCACAGATGCAGAAAGAAATGGTAGAAGCCAGGAAACAGTAGAGGCAGACTGCAGAGTGGACAAACTCAGAGAGAAGTAGACGTAAGAGAATCCTGAAGAAAAGGGGGGAGGGAATGGAGAAACAGGTGGGTGAGCGTAGAGGGCCTTGGGGCTATTATATGGTGAGGGGCTTTCCAAATAGTAGACATTTATTTGTTTAACGAATCTGTGGTGATAATTCATGTATAATCTAGTACCCTGACTTTTTTGCAAAATATAACTCAGAAGTACTTTCTACGTTAATAATACATTCTCTTCATAAATATCATTTCCAATGGTTTCAAAATAGTCTACTGAGCAGATGTGCTATGGTTTACTTAATATTTCCCTATAATAGACTTTTAAATAAATTCAAAATTTTAGCTATAAAGGATGATGATACTATGAATATCATTCTGTATAAAATTTTTTTATCAGGGGCGCCTGGGTGGCTCAGTCGTTAAGCATCTGCCTTCGGCTCAGGTCATGATCCCAGGGTCCTGGGATCGAGCCCTGCATCCAGCTCCCTTGCTTCTCCCTCTCCCACTCCCCCTGCTTGTGTTCCCTCTCTCACTGTCTCTCTCTCTCTCTCTGTCAAATAAATAAATGAAATCTTTAAAAAATAATAAAGTTTTTTATCATAGGATAATTCCCTGATGGTACATTATCAGCAATGGCATTTACCAGGCCAAATGGTATGAAATTTTTGAACTTTTGATAAATATTGATATATATTTTTTTATTTGCATCAATACTGATGGGGATCCCAGTTTCTCTGCACAAGGGAAGCTCTCTATTAAGTTTCGTTTATTCCCCGGAGGGAGATGTTCTTAGACTGACAGGTATTTTTAGAGGCTGCATTCTTAAAGATAAAATTGCTAAGTCAAAAAGTACACATATTTGAACTTTTGGGAGACAATGCCAAATCACCTTCCAAATAGAATATACCATTTAAACTCCCAACCATAATGTTCATACATCAACCACCTATGAAAATATTCATTCCTCCCATGGTTGCAGACCATGGGTACTATAAAACCCAAAATAACTAGTTTTGGTCAATCTGATGGTCAAAAATATCATATCATTTTAGTTTACATTTTCAGAACTGCTAAAGAGGCTATCTTTTCAAATTATTAGCTATTTGTGTTTTTTCATCTGTGAATTGCCTGTTCACATATCTTGCCATTATTCTATTAAGTTGTACATATTTTACTTATTGATTTGCAGAAGTCCTCTAAATATTACCAAAATACATTGCTTATTATGTATATTGTAAATATTTCCTGCCTTCTTTGTCTTTCTTTAATGCCTTCTATTATACAGAAAATTTTAATTTTCCTATATAGTCAGATCCATCTGTCTTTCCCTTTTGGCACCTGTGTTTTTATCTAGCTTAGGAGGGTCTTACCCACCCGATTATAAAAATACTCTCAAAAGTTTTATTCTAATCATTTTTTATATTTAGCTATTTAAACTGTATGGAATTTTGTTTTGTATATGCTGCTAAGTGTGATTTTATTTTTCTAAAATAGATGAGCAGTTGTCCATTTATCACAAACTAAATCCATAGTCTTCTTGGATTGAGTTTTACGTTCTCTAATTATTAACTTCATAACAGATTTTATTCTACTAGAGGAAAATATCTCCTTGATTTCTTTCCTATTTTAAAATTTTATTGATTATTCTTGTCTATGTTTTCAAGTAAACTTTAGAATCATCTAGAAGAGGATTACCTTTTTAAAAAGCAATTATTTTTCATTGAGATTACACTAAATTTATATGTTAATTTGGGAATAAATAATACACCTTGATAATATACCCTGGTAATAATATTAAATCTTTCTGTGCATAAAATGGCATCACTCTCCATTTACTTATTTATTGGACTACTTTTCTATTCTATTTCTATTGATATCTTCAAATTTTTCACTTTGTCTTGATTATCTTTTTATAACAACTTTATTGAGATACAATTCACATGCTATAAAGTTCTTTTTAAAGTGTATAATTCAGTGGTATTTAGTATATTAACAGAGTTGTGCACTGATCACCACTATTTCCAGAAGATTTTCATCACCCCTAATTAGAAGCTCCATATCTATTAACAGTCACTCCTCATTTCTTTCTTCCACCTAGCCCCTGGCAACTACTAATCTACTGTATGTCTTATGGATTTGCCTATCCTGGACATTTCATATAAGTTGAATTATACAATGCATGGCTATTTGTGTCTGGCTTCTTTCACTTAGTATAATGATTTCAATGCTCATCTGTGTTGCAGAATGTTATCAGAACTGAACTCCTTTTTATGCCAAATAAACTCCATTAATTGGAGATACCATATGTCATTTATCCATACATCAGCTGATGGATATTTGGGTTGTTTCCACTTTTGACTATTATGATAATGCTGTTATGAATACTTGTATATAAGTTTCAGGTGGGCATATGTTTTCCAATTCTCTTGGGCATATACCTAGGATATAAGTATATATAGTTATACATACCTGGAAGTACTGGGTCATATGATAACTCTATAACATTTTGAGGAACTGACAAACTGTGTTCCAAAGTGATTATACCCATTTTACAACCCCACCAGCAATTTATAAGAATCCCAATTTCTCCAACTCCTCACCAACACATACTATTATATTATTATTATATATTATTCAACCACAAAAAAGAAGGAAATTCTGACATTTGTGACATGAATGGGCCTTGATAGTATTATGCTAAGTGAAGTAAGTCAGAAAAAGACAAATACTGTATAATCTCATTTATATATGAAATCTAGAGGAAAAAAAAAAAGCTCACCAAAAAAATCTCCCAAACTCATAGATACAGAGAACAGACTGATGGTTGCCAGATGCAGGGCAGGGTTGGGCAGGGGGTAGCTGGGGATGAGGAAGGGTGAAATGGGCAAGGATGGTCAAAAGGTTACAAGCTTCCAATTATAAGATCAATAAGTACACCATGATGACTAAAGTTAAAATTTTGTACTATATATTTGAAAGTGGCTGGAAGAGCAGATCTTAAAATTTCTCATCACAAGAAAAAAAAATTTGTCACTATATATAGTGATAGATGTTAACTAAACTTATTGTGGTAGTCATTTCACAAAATATACACATATCACTTCATCATATTGTATATACACCTAAAACTAATACAATATTATGTCAATTTTATCTTTAAAAATGGAAACATTAATAAAATTAAATTAATTTTTAAAATTAAAAATGCAACATTATGAATACAAAAAATACAGTGAATATTTATTAGTGTGATCAAGAAATCACCACAGCCTTGAAGTTAGGTCACTTTGTTTAATATCCAGCATCCCTGTGCTGATTCACAGGGGCCATACAAATGAAGGAGCCTGACATTTCAAGGTACAACTACCTCTGGCAAAAGTTCTGCATTTATGTTAAAATAATGGAACTTTATTTCAAAAATACAAGCTGGGGATATTGTTTGACCACAATCTTGTTGTGTATCAATATTGTGACACAGGGGAAAAAAAAGAGCTTAGGCAAGTAATATTCTAAATTTACCATATGCATCAGTCAAATCAGTCTGGGAGCCCAGATTGAAAGAGAACATTGGCAAACCAGAGCTCATACTAAGGAAAGAAGACAATATGATGAGAGTCTCAAAACCTGTCTTTGAGGAACTGCTGAAGGAATTGAAGCACTTGGCTCTGAGAAGGGAGTGCTGCTGGGGAATAGTTGAAGAGCAAGCATGTACAAGAAGAAGACTTATTAGGGGCATCTGGGTGGCTCAGATGGTTAAGTGTCTGCCTTCGGCTCAGGTCATGATCTCCAGGTCCTGGGATCCAGCCCCACGTGGGGCTCCCAGCTCAGTGGGGAGCCGGCTTCTCCCCCTCCCTCTGCTTCTCCCCCTGCTTGTGCTCTCTCTATCTGTCTCTTGAGTAAATAAAATCTTAAAAAAAAAAAAAAAGACTTACTCTGCATTCTCCAGAGGAAAGAAGTATGAGTTGCAAGATGTCAGTTCAATATAAGTCAATTCAACTCAACAAATATTCATGGCCCTATTATACGCCAGGAATTGTTTGAGGCACTGGGAATAAAGCAGTGATCAAAATGGACAAAATCTCTATTCTCAAAAAGTTTACATTTTGTAAGAGAGATAGATAATAACACATAAATATGTCAGGTGATGAAGTGATGATGTATCCTAAGAAGGGAAATAAAGCAAAGTATCAGCAACAAACAATTAAGAATGAAATTTTAAAATGATGCCAAATACAATTTTATCAAAAACCATCAAGGGGTGCCTGGGTGACTCAGTAGGTTAAGCAGCAGACTCTTGATTTCAAGTCAGGTCATGATCTCAGGGTTCTGGGATCGAGCCCCACGTGGGGCTCTGTGCTTAGCAGGGAGTCTGCTGGAGGATTCTCTCTCCTCTGCCCCTCCCCCCACTTGCTCGCTTCCTCTCTAAAAAGTAAATAAATAAATCTTTAAAAATAAAGCATCAAATACCTAGGGATAAATCTAAGAAAATATGTGCAAAATTTATACACAGAAAACTCTAAATTATTAATGAGAGAAATTAAAGAAGACTTAAATAAGTGGAAGAATATTTCATGTTTGTAGATTGCACATCTAACTATGAGATGTCACTTTTCTCCAAAATTGATCTATAAATTCAATGTAATTCCAGTAAAAAATCTAGGGGTGTGTGTGTGTGTGTGTGTGTGTGTGTGTATGTGTGTGTGTAGACAAGATGATTCTAAAAATATATATGGAAAAGCAAAGGACCAATAGCAGCCCACATGATCTTAGAGAGGAATAAAGTTAGAGAATTTACTGTACCAAATTTCAAAACTTGCTATAAAGCCACAATAAAAAAGACAGTTTGGTATCTCTGCAAAACAAGAGGCAAATACATAATGGGACACAATAGAGAGTCCAGAAACAGACCCACACATAATTAGGTATTTTATGACAAAGATGACACACAGAACAGGAGGGAAATGTTGATCTTTTCAATAATGGTGCCAAGTCAATTGGATATTCATTGGAAAAAAATGCAAGTTGACCATAGAAAAATCAATTCCAGGGGGATCATAGATCTTAAAGTAAAAGGAAAACAATAAGGCTTCCAGAAGATAACATTGGAGAATATATTTATGACTTGGTGTAAGCAAACTTTCTTAAGCAGGACCAAACACACTAACCATAAAGGAAAAGACTATATTAAAAGTAAGAACTTCTGTTCATGAAAAGGCATATTAAGAGAATGAAAAAGCAAACCACAGAATTGGAAAAGACATTTTTAGTATCAGTAAATGCAAAGAACCTAGAATATAAAAGGTATGCAAATGTTTAGCACTAGAAGAGATTGCCAAAGAATTTTCTGAGTGGGCGTACTAATTTCTATTTCCACCAGTAGTAAATGAGAGTTCTTTTTTATTTATTTATTTATTTATTTTTAAATTTTATTATGTTATGTTAATCACCATACATTACATCATTAGTTTTTGATGTAGTGTTCCATGATTCATTGTTTGCTTATAACACCCAGTGCTCCATTCAGTACATGCCCTCTTTAATACCCATCACCAGGCTAACCCATCCCCCCACCCCCCTCCCCTCTAGAACTCTCAGTTTGTTTCTCAGAGTCCATAGTCTCTCATGGTTCATCTCCCCCTCCGAAATCCACCCCCCTTCATTTTTCCCTTCCAACTATCTTCTTGTTGTTTTTTTTTTAACATATAATGTATTATTGTTTCAGAAGTACAGGTCTGTGATTCAATAGTCTTACACAATTCACAGTGCTCACCATAGCACATACCTTCCCCAATGTCTATCACCCAGCTACCACATCCCTCCCACCCCACCACTCCAGCAACACTCAGTTTGTTCCCTGCAATTAAGAATTCCTCATATCAGTGAGATCATATGATACATTCCTTTCTCTGATTGACTTATTTCGCTCAGCATAATACCCTCCAGTTCCACCCACATCGTTGCAAATGGCAAGATTTCATTCCTTTTGATGGCTGCATAATATCCCATTGTATATAAATACCACATCTTCTTTATCCATTCATCTGTCGATGGACATCTTAACTCTTTCCATAGTTTGGCTATTGTGGACATTGCTGCTATAAACATCGGGGTGCACATACCCCTTGGGATCACTACATTTGTATCTTTGGGGTAAATACCCAGTAGTGCAATTGCTGGGTCATAGGGTAGCTCTATTTTCAACTTTTTGAGGAACCTCCATACTGTCTTCCAGAGTGGCTGCACCAGCTTGCATTCCCACCAAGAGTGTAGGAGGCTTCCCCTTTCTCCGCAACCCCACCAACGTCTGTCGTTTCCTGACTTGTTAATTTTAGCCATTCTGACTGGTGTGAGGTGGTATCTCATTGAGGTTTTGATTGGATTTCCCTGATGCCAAGCGATGTTGAGCACTTTTTCATGTGTCTGTTGGCCAGTAAATGAGAGTTCTTATTTATCTTATTAACCCAGTAATTCTACTCTGTTTTTGCCCAACAGAAATGCAAGCACATGTACACCAAAAAAATATTCATGGCAGCATTATTCATAGTTGCTCAAAACTGGAAGCAACTCAATGCCCATCAGGTGAAATGGATCAATAAAGTGTGATACAATCATACAGGAGAATATCCTACAGCAATGAAAGGGAACAAACTACTGCAAAATATGGTTGAATGTCACAAGTTGTTGAGTGAAAAAAGTTAGTGAATGATTCCATTAATATAAATATAAATATGGTGTTATAAGTCAGGACAATGGTTACTTCCTAGGGGTTTTACAGAATGGAGAAAGTACAAGTGCTGACCGAGTTGTACATATTTCTAAACATGTGTTCCACTTCAATAAAATTTGTTAATTAAGACAAAAACAAAATGATTAAGCCCCATCTGAGTTTCTTAGTGCATCTTGAGAGGGATCAGGGTGAAAAGAGGACGTGGGCTAGAGATGAGAGTGTGAGAACACCCTCTAGCAATGAGACAGGAAACTAGGACCCCAGGAGGAAAAACGGCCAAGGAGAAATTCATGGCATCTGGATTCCTACATGTTTGTAAAGAACAGAATATTACATATTCATTTTTAAGTTGTTTTCTGTGCTGCTATTTGCTCTAACTTCTCTGACCCCATCACCACTCCCCCTCAACTTTATTTCCTTCAAGCCATAAATAAAGTTTACAACACCCTAAAAAATGACAAAGCAGAATAAAGAAACAGGTATGATGTGGGGTGAAAGAAGGGCTATGCTATTAGGGGATAGGAATCCCAGAGGAATGCATCTCTGAAAAGGTAACTCTTGAATAAAGACCAAAAAGAATGTTCCAGACTGGGAAAAGTAAATGAAAGTCTCTGATTGCAGGATCTGCTGAGCACAGTTAAAACCCAACAAGGAAACCAGTGTATGGGAGCCAAGAAAGATTATAGGAGATGAGATCAGAGAAATAGCCAGATGATGCTGGCTTTTATGGGCCATGAATTTTACTGGATTTTAGTCTGAGTGAGATAGGAAGTCATTACAGACAGGGTTTTGAACAAAGAAATGACATAATCCAAGTTGTATCAAACGTATCACTCCAGTTGCTATGGGAAGAATAGATTGCAGAGAGGCAAGGGTGGATGCAGGAAAAATTAGGAGGTTTTCTAAGACATTCTGGTTTGGATGAAGCTGGTAGTGGTGGAGGTGAAGAAAAGAGTTTGATTCTGGCTGTATTTTGAAATTAGAGCCAACATGACTTGCAGATGGATTGGGTATGGAATGTGAGGGGAAGAGAGGTCTTTCAGGGATGTCTTAGGAAAGAACTCTCTAACCTAAAGAGCTGTCTATTGAATGAGCTTCCCTGAATGCAGTTATTCTAATGTGGTCAGTTACTCATTCTATCTGAATGCTCTTTTCCTTCTAGCCTACCTGTCATATAAGATCCTAAGAGGATTCCTGTCCTTAGAGGCAATAGGCCCTGGTGACCTCTAAGATATTGCACATGCCAAATATTTTGGAGCTTTAAGGCAGTCCAATCATGATCCTGTACATCACGAATGTTTAGCCCATACAATTGCAAAGTAAATTTCCTACATCAAAGTAACTTTTTAACTGCTGTGTACCTTTTTCACCACACATGCATTTTTATACTTGTCAAAATGGGTTAAAATGAACAGCAGGGGCAGCTGTTTGGGGGTAAGCAGACACCACACAAGCCTGAGGCTGGGAGATGCTGATATTTGAAAGAAGGAAGAGCAGCCTTGTCCTCCTGGCCTTTGGAGATGGTTATGAATACAGACTACACCAGAAGAAAGTGCAATTAAAGAGCAAATGATTGAATTGTAAAAAAACACCCTAACATTTTCAAACCCCTCAAAACATTATCTCTTTCAAGGCAATTACCTTGAGAATAATCTGCCAGTGTTCCATACATCATACAATTGTCACATTGGTGCTGCTGTGGCTCAAAGCTCACTTGGAACCCTTCTTTGGGATTTGTCTTCAAGGGAGTTCATGTAACTTATTTCAAAATGCAGTCTCTCCAGTGGTCTGGTCTCTGGGAAACTCTGCTGTCAAGAATCTCAGATTCTTAGGGACGCCTGGGTGGCTCAGTCGTTAAGCGTCTGCCTTCGGCTCAGGTCATGATCCCAGGGTCCTGGGATCGAGCCCCGCATCGGGCTCCCTGCTTGGCGGGAAGCCTGCTTTCTCCCTCTCCCACTCTCCCCCTGCTTGTGTTCCCTCTCTCTCTGTCTCTCTCTCTCTCTGTCAAATAAATAAATAAAATCTTAAAAAAAAAAAAAAAAGAACCTCAGATTCTCCTGGTTGGCAGGAACTTCAAAGCTTAAAACCTATCTAGAGTGTCTGACTTCCCATGCCATCACCAGTGACAAGCAGGCATCTAAACTCTGCTTCAACTCCTGGAGGGAAGGCAATGTGGTAAACACCCCGATGGCAGCCCTTTCAAATCTTCCCACACAGCTCTGATTGTCAGGAGATTCCCATTCATTTTGAACTGAAACCTGCCCCGCCATACCTTCCGTCCACTGGTCATAATGGAGTGTGAGGCAGGATTTCCCAAAGGTCAGGCGTCTGTGTACCACCTTCACCATTTTGCCATTTCTACCATATCCAAATATCACTGGTCTTATTCGTTCTTTAATATCTTTCTTTGAAGTTACCCAATTTTCTTATGTAAGTAAATTTACCTTAAATGAAAACTACAACACCTTGTAAGTGGAAAACCTGTATCAGTTAGAAATTAACAGTGTAAGGAATAATATCAGAAGGAATAGAAAGTGATGATATTAAATTCTACTTAGGAACTGTTGCCTAGCAAGGGTGCTGAGACTGAGGCAGGCTTTCTCTTTGTTAAAAAGAGATTAGCAAGTGTCAGAGAGGTGTAAAGACAAAGAATCACAAAAATGATAGTCCTTCCTAGACATCATCCATAGAATCAAGAGAACTGAAAAGGACATAACATTTTTTACCATGGGATCCACTGTTATTTAACATCATCACCTGTATACCACTCAAAACCATCTACTATACCCCCAGTGGGAGATGTGCACACTGGGACTCACTGGCAAAGGGGTCAAACACCTTGGCTGTGGTCAAACTAATCAGATCTCAGGTCATGCTTCTGCCACCTCCTAACTGCCATAAGTTTCAGTTTCTTCACCTTTAAAATGTAATAATAGCTCTTCAGAGTGACACTTTCTTAATTAAAGACATTTGAACATTATGCCCAGGTGTAAGTTGATCACCAAAAAATATTAATTCAGCCTAAGGCTGCAGTGTCATTCAGTTTTGGGGCGGAATTAATTCAGCCTTTGGGCACTGACTCCGTTGTGCTGGTAACCAGCTACAAACTTTAAGACGTTTTGGATATGGACTGCTACTGAGCCAAATCCCCCACTGTGAACTTGCTTTGCTGGGCATTTGGGCCCGAGGCAGGACTCGACATTTATTCTTAATAACTAGATTCTCCTCTTCACTTTATCCTGGTGCTTGAACATTTGTTCATCCCCCCTTATGCTGCATTTGAGGGGAAGTAAGACAATGGGCAGAACTTGGCTGTGATGAGGAGGTATTTGAGAGACTAGAGGTGAGTCTGTGCTCCTTTGAAGAAAGAAAATGGAAACTTTTTGCTGAGTAACCACTATGTATCAGGCATTTCCCCCAAATATTTAATTACATTTAATACTCCAAGAATCCCTCAAGGTGTTATCCCCATTTTACAGAGAAGAAATCTGTGTTTTTTACTTGAAGTTGTTAGTTATTAAGCTTAGTAACTATGCAACTTTTTACTCTTTTGGCTTAATGTTATTTTGTAAACACTTCATCATGTTACTTCATATTTTCCTTTAAAAATAAATACTCCTTGTTCTAAAAACATTTTGAGGCACTCTTGCCTTGATATTTTTCATTTTAAGGATTGTGTAATATCTCATTAAGTTATCCTCCCATAATTTATTTAACCGATTTCCTATTGTTGACAGTTTGGCTTTGTTTGCTTTTTGTGTTTATTACTATTAATTTATGTAAAAAAAATAATAATCTTGCTACGAACATCTGCACACGAACATTATTTTGTTTTGGAAATTTCCCCAAGAATGAAGTTACTGCATCAAAGGGATAATAATTTTTGTGGTTCTTTATAGATACTAGCAAACTGCCCACTCAAAGGAGTACGTGTTGTTTGAGGATAAAAAGAAAAACACTGGTTTTCTACAAAAGAAATTAATTTTTCCTATTCAAACAATATTCGAGCGCCTGATAGGTGGCGGGCGCCATGCCAGGGGCTGGGGACTGGAATGAGCAAGGCATGGGTCCCGGTCCTCAAGGAGCGCAGGGTCGGCTCGGTACAAGAATCCACACGCTGCAGGTGCCTGCGTCTGGCCGAGGAGGACCGAGAGCCCTTTGGCGCAGGAGCGTGGACCGAAGAGAGGAAGGAGCTGGTTTCGAGCACCGAGAAAGTCTCGCAGCGTAGGCAGCGCTTGACCCGAGTCTTGCAGAATGAGTAAGAGTTTGGGCATGGGATCTATATTTATTTTACTGTGACTCTCTGGCCTTTTACCAAAAAAAAAAAAAAAAAAGTTTCCCACTCTTGGCACAGAGAACGTTGGTGCAGTCGTAAGCCCCCAACGTCTAAACCTCTTCCCATTTCCAAGGAGGAGGGAAGGGGTTCTCTCTGACTGCAGAAGCAGGATCTGGGGTCCGGGAATCCCTGGTGCGGAGAGGCGAGGAGAAGACCCCAGCGCGGGGCCCAGGGTCCCCGGGGAACCAGACCCAACGAGTGGGCCCCGGGGGAGAGAAGGGACGCCCTCGGCGCCGGGCTCCAGAGGAGTTAGCGCAGCTGGATCTGGACTGGGAAGACCGTGAGGGTACTGGGGCTGCCGGGAGTACGAGGTTACAGAGCAGCGGGCGAGTGGGCTCCGAAGGGAGCTGGGCTCCGCAGTCGGATCCCCAGGGGGCAGGCGGGCGGGGAGCGGGAGAGGGGCGGAGCTCCGAGGCCCGAGCCGCGGCGGCTGCCCAGAGGGTCTGCGGGGGCTGCTGTGGCCGGCCCCGACAGCTGGTGCCTCTCCGAGACCGTGACCTTGGCATCGGGAGCTGGGCCCACCTGGCGTCCTGAGCTCAACTTCCAGCCCATCTTCCGGTAGATCTGCAGCCAACCGGCCGGCGCTGCCCGTGGTGAGGGAGCCCGGGCCAGGGCGGCAGGTAGGATCAAGGTACGCGAGGAGGGCGGGCGGAAAGCGCCCCAGTGCAGGATGGGCAGTGGCGGGGTCCAGGGACCGCACGGGCTCAGGAGCCAAATGAAGGGCGCCCGCCGGAACAGCTCAGCCCTGGGAACATCGGGTG
This sequence comes from Halichoerus grypus, assembly GCF_964656455.1. Lineage (NCBI taxonomy): Eukaryota > Metazoa > Chordata > Mammalia > Carnivora > Phocidae > Halichoerus > Halichoerus grypus. The sequence goes on from NC_135712.1 coordinate 66,274,076, forward strand.
CGCGGCGTGGGGGAAGGCAGGGCCAGGTTACAAGACCAAAGACTTCCAGGTGAGGACCGGACTGTCGAGTTACCCACAGAAGTTGCTGGGGGTCTCCCTCTCGGATGAACGGGAGTGCGTACCGAGACAGGGGCTGTGGGTAGTGTGTTGAGCCTGCGCCTTCTGTCTGTGGCGCCGTCAGAAAGAATTCCCCTTCCCTGCGTGTTAACAAGGGAACGGGCAGCTTTCTAGTGTGTTCGCAAAGGAAAAGGAGGGCCACAGGGTTAGCACCCATCCTCCTTGGCCCAAGCCTCTAGGTGCCTTGAGGACACTGCATCCGTGGCACCAAATTAGGGTGTCAGACGTGATCACCAGTTGCCACATTCCTTGGGGAGAAAAAAAAGGTAGCAGACAGGTGGGGTCTTTTATTATTTTTTAGACTGTTTTAATTTAACTGATAACGCATGCACATGGTTTTAAAATCAAATAATGCAAAAGTTTATCTTCTAGTTTATAGCTCTTTTTTTTTTTACACATGTCCTTTCTTACTCTTGCTCTGTCCCCTCCTTTTGATTCTTTCTCCCACCTCCTGCCTAATGGAAGTACCAGAAGAAAATGACATCACTGCCACTGCCCGCATCCCATAATCTCCAGTGTTCCCCACTGGCACCGCCCCTGCTGTCTTCAAAGTCTTTCTTTCACTGGGGTGGCCCTTGGGGTAGGGAGCCCACTACTGAGAGGACACTTCATTTACTTTCCTTAACTCTCCCAGCATTAGGGAAGAATCCATGATGAATGCTGTACTATGTTCTTTCCCTTAAACTAGACTTTCCAAGTGTGATTTAAGTAGAGTCTGGTACAGAGGGGAATTAATGAAGGGTATTTCCTAAAATGCGCTTGATTTCCAGGAATTAACACCTCATGAGTTCCTATTCTTGAAAGCAGAACTTTGCCGATCACAGCTTTACATTGCCTCTTCCTTCTCCACCCAGGCCCAGCAGAGTGGCAGGCATAGAATTCTTCCTCTGGAAGAACCTCGAAAGATGGATGTTTTATATTTGTGAAGGGGTTCAGGGACATAGCTCTGTGGCAGACAACGGAGTGGGGAGGTGGTGGGGAGAGATGTAGAAGAAGGGTTAGAGAGGAACACAGAAGTAAGAAGGGAGGAGCAGGCCAAGATTCTTGAGTGGAGAAGAATCCTGAAGCACAGGGCCCTGTCATTTAGGAATAATCTCCAGCTAATTTTGCTATAAGACCACATGTGTGGCTTAACTTCTTGCTAACAATTAGCACAAGCAACTCTGTCCCAAGGCTTTTACTACGCAAGGCCAAAATGTATTGAGAAATGGAAAGAAAATCAGCAAATAAACCCATTTTTATCTATATGATAAAATAGAAGTAGTTTAAATTATTTTTAATGAACTAATAGGTTTTTTAGGAGTTATGTAGTGTTTAAAATAACCTAATAGGGGGCACCTGGGTGGTACAGTTGGTTAAGCAGTCGACTCTTGGTTTTAGCTCAGGTCGAGATCTCAGGGTCATGGGATGGAGCCCCTAGTAGGGCTCTGTGCTCAGTGCAGAGTCTGCTTAAGACTCTCTCTCCCTCTCCGCCTCCCTCCTGCTGTCTCTCTGAAATAAATAAATAAATGTTTAAAAATTAATTAATTAATTAATTAACAAAATAACCTAATAAGTACTCTAAGTCACTACATTTCCTTTATTTTGTTCATTTTTTTCATGTTGCATGACCTAGACCTGGATCTGACACATGTCAGAAAGTTCAGGTTGGTTAGAAGCCCCCACTTGTAAGAAGCCTTTTTGAATGGAGGTTAGTAGGGGAGTAGATTTGAAAATAAGGACTGATCCTTGTGGTAGGGTAGGGAAATAATGAGAAGGAATGAATTGAGTACCAGCTTGAGTCTCATAAGGAATCAGGTATAATTTTTAAGACATGGCAATGATCCATTCATTCATTCATTCATTCGTAATGTTTATAGAGTGACTGGCTATGTGTCAGTCACTGGAGGAAAAATAGTGAATAAAACCAGGCAAGATCTCTGATCTCCTGGAGCTTATAGATGCTTTAGGAAAGCAACTGTTAGTAAAATAACAAAGTACTGAATATGTAATTACAAACTAAAATAAGTTCCCTAAAGGAAAGAAATAAAGTTCTTCAAGGGTGTATTCAGACTGTACTGCAAGACCAAGGAAGGCTTTCTCAAGGTTTCCCTTGAGCTGAGATTCAAGAGTAGGTGGAAATATTGAAGATATATATGGTTTTGAGATAGGAGCAGAATGTATTGGCTAGAAATTGCATTTGGCTGCTAGTAATCAAGAAGTCTGGCTGCCACGTAGTGTTTGCCATATGGCATGTGTATACATGTAGAATTGGCATTTCTGGGATTTGGGGAAAGGATTCCTTGCTATCACAGTATCATCTGTGCTGTCTTGAGTTGGTCATGGTTTTCCATTGCTGTTTTTCTTACTTTTAAATTAAATGTTTAATTTCATTCTTATCAGTTTCTTTTACTGTGCATAATAAAATATGTGCATTGTGGTTCAAATATGAATCATCCATATTCCCATTGCTAAGGTAGATATATATATGTAACTGTCATACCAAATTTGGTTTGTACAGTGACAACTCACTGTTATCACTTTCCCAGTCCTTCCCCAGGTGAAAAGAAGTGTGGCAGGTAGACTACAATATCTTCTCTCCACTCTTATCTACTGCTCTAATTGGTAGGATGTCAAAATGTTTAGTTACTCTAAAGCTGAATGTACCTCTTCAGAATTTCATATTCAGTCCTTTAGTTAAGGAAAAAAAATTACTAATTGCATTGATGCTCTAAGTAAAAGCAATATAAATCTCACAATATATTGGGATGGGGTGTTCTGATGAAGCAACCTACTTCACGTGCAAACAAGTATTTTCATTTATTCAACAATATTTGCAGTAAACCTTCTATATGCCCAGCACTGTGCTAGATACTATGGATAAAATGGATTAGTAAGACACAGTCCCAGTGTTTAAGGAATTCACAGAAGTCTAAGACAGGGGACTCATACTTATTCAGGTAAGGATGGGAAAGCATTGTGGTTGCCATAATGAAAGCATAATTAGGGTGATACCCCAGTGATACACAGGGAGCGGAGGGGTCAATTCCACCAAGGAGAGGAGGGATTGAGGGAAGGTTCATGGATGAGTTAACACTTGAGATGAATCTTAAAAGATGAGACATTCCACAAGATAAACAAAGGGAAGAGGGCATAATAGAAGAAGGGATTTGTGTGCAAAAACAAACAAAAACAGAAGCGTGAAACAGCGTGTCAAGGTCCAGGACATGCAAGTGGCTCAAAGAGCTGAAGCATAAGGAGCAAAAAGGGGCTCATGAAGAGATGAGGCTGGAGTGGTGAGCAGGCCAGGTCACAGAGAACATGCATGCTATCACACGGTAGATGGTGGTTTTAAAATATGCACTGTGAAGACATACAGACCCAAGTTTGAGTCACGGCTCTGCTACTTTCTAGCTGTGGGGTCTTGGTTAAGTAACTTGACCTCAATAAGTAATGGTAATGAAGATTGTACCTCCCTTATTGGGTTCCTGCAAGAACTGAGGATAAGTCATGTAGTACCCAGCACAGATTATGCATCTAGTTATTATTGGTGCTTTTTTTTTCATTATTTATCCTAATGCAAAGGAAGCCACTATAGGGTTTTAAGTAGAGAAGTGACTTAATGAGCATTTTTATTTAGACCATAATCATTCTGGCTGCATAAGGATGCTGACTTAAAGGAGGGCAAGTTTGGAACAGAGAAACCACTTACAGAAATTATACCCATTCAGATGATGATGATGATAGTCTGAACCATGGTGGCCATGGCAGTGGCCATGGAGAAAAGGAACCAAGGCTTGAGATGTCTGCAAGGTAAACTCCACAAAACTCAATTACTCATTACTTGTGGGGAATGGGATTCTGGTCTGTCATTCTTTGGTTCTGTCATCTAAATGGTTTTAGAAAAGGAAACAAGGTATCAACCAGGACTAGGGATCAGGTATCTAGGAAGTGCTTCTGTGCAGAGGACTTAATGATTGGAACCAAAAAAAAAAAAAAAAAAAAAAAAAGCTGTCTTTGTAATTGAGAAGACTCCTTGACAACTTCTGTGTCACAACATAAAATAGTATCAGGAAGGCTTAGTTGATCCATAACAAATAAAAGCCATTATCTCTCTCTCTGTCTCTCTCATCTCTGGAGGCTTTTAGTTCAAGGTGAGTGAACATTAGATTTCAGCCATTTGCCATTGTCATAAGGGGCACGTACAACACTCACTCGTGCCTGATAGTTTTGTTTTTACTCTTGCCTGACACTAACCTGATTGAATTTTTTCTCCTTTTTTCTCAAATGCCCTCTCACAATTCAATATGCACAGGCTAAGGTGCCTCTATTAAAGCTGTTGAGAATCAGAGGATTTAGGTGGCTCCTATTTTATAATGCAATGTAGTCTCGGTAACCACATCATCCGTTCATAAGATGGAAAATAATCCAGATGTGTGTGGTAGCGTTTGCTCAACAGTGGTTGGGAACTTTGTGCCTGTTTCCCCCAAATGTGGATCCTAGGAAATGCTGACTGAATGTTGAATTCACTTGCTTGAACAACTGTATAATTACTCGAAGCCACAGAAATGAACAGACATTATAATTAGGCAGGGCCAATGAGTGAGGTGGTAAAGTGTAAAATGAGGAAAAATAAGGTCTGCCTCTGCCCTAGACAGTCTACAGTTTGGATAAAAGTGGACTGTCCATCTCTGTGACTTTGGGCAACACATCTCACCTCTCTGAGCCTCAGTTTTTACTGGTGGATATTCCTTCGGATATCTGTAAAACAGAGGTAATGTCTCCTTCAAAGTGTGGTTGTGAGGTTTAAATGAACTATATGTGGAAAGTGCTTAACACAATGCCTGGCATATGGTAGCTGCTTAACTGGTCCGCATCCTTTGACTCAGCTCCTGTCTGAGATCTTTCCTTACACTGATAAAGCAGGAAGAATGAAGATTTCATAGGTTAAGTAACCTGAATTAATTGGCTTTTATGTGTTTCTCATCTATAATTGATTTTTTTCCCTAGGAACTGGGGTGGAACCCTGTTTTCCTCCACCCTCGGGGAATGCTTATCAGTATGATGGGGGCAAAGGTAATATGATACCTGCAGGGAGAAAACTAATTTTAGCTATTCTTTCGACAAGTCTTTCACATACATACAAGCAAAATTACTAACAGTAAGAAAATGAAGTGATTTGACTTCTTTCTCCCATGTTTTTTGTTGGTGGAGTTCCTAACAAGCATGTTTCTTGTTTATTTTTTGTTTTTCATGTACAAAGAAAGAAGCAGGCTCAAAGATACTGTTACTGTTCCCCCCCCCAACAATAATTGTGAGCTGTTTGTCCTTAGGAAAAAAGTTGTTTTTCTCCTCTTAATAGAAGCTGATGGTTGAAAAAATTATCATATCCTCCATTTAGTCCTTCTCAATATTCTGTAATTTGACATAAGCCTTTAGTTTAGTTCAACAGGCATTGGTTGAGCTCCAGCTGCTTGTCAGGCATTCAGTTAGCACTACACACTCACATAGGCCAGTCTTGATACCCAGATCTCCAGTCTGGTAGCCCTTGTGGAAGAGGGTGGGAAGGGAGAGGAGGGGACGTGCCAGCTGATCAGAGAGAGCCGGTGAGAGCGCAACCATCAGACCAAGGTTCTCTACCACAGCTTCAGACCCCAGTCCATCAGCTCATGAGCTCCCTCAGGTCAGGATTCTAGTCTGCTCCTCCCTACACCCCAAACCCCCATCCAAGGGAGCCCTTTTGCTCTGTTTGTCAATGGAGAGATCAAGAGATAAAGCTAGTGAGGAGGCCATATGGCCTTCTCTTCCTGTATTCTTAAAAATGAAAATATTCCAAATAAAGTTTCACTCTGCAGTTATCTAATTATCACCCTCACCTTTTGAGAGGAAGCACAGCCTCATGGTTAAAAGTCTGGACTTTGGAATTACACTGCCTGGGCCTGTGTCGCAGCTCTACAGCTTTCTAGTTGTGTGACCTTGGGCGAGTTACTTAACCTCTCTGTGCTCCAGTTTCCTTATCTATAAACTGGAATTATTAATATCACCTACTTCACTGGGGTTTTTTTTTAATTGAGTTATAATTGACATACATTATATTAGTTTCAGGTATACAACATAATGATTTTATATTTGTATATATTGCAAAATGATCACCACAATAAGTCTAGTTAACATCCATCACCATAAACAATTTTTTTCTTGTGATGAGAACTAAGATCTACTCTCTTAGCAACTTTCAAATATGCAATACAGTCACCATGTTGTTCATTACATCCCCGTGACTTATTTTATAACTGGAAGTTTGTACCTTTTGACACCCTTCACCCATTTCACCCACCTCATTTCGCCCACTTGTTGGTTGTTAAAAGACTTAAAAGATCTAATACACATTGTTTAACCTCATCCGGCACAGACAGCAGGTCTTATTCAGTGTTGAAACCCCAGAGTCCAGCTTGGTGCCTAGTACATTGGAGGAGCTGAATGAAGGAACAAATCTCAAGATGTAGACTGCTATATCACTCAGTGGTGATCAACTCATATGATCCTCAGTACATCTCAGGAGGTAAAAAAGGGAGATGAACAGGATAGGTATCATCGTCTCCATCTTACAAATGAGAAAACCAGGGCACTGAAAGGTGGAATGACTTGCCAGAGAAAACATGACCATAGATGACACAGTGGATTAATGCTCCTGAGTGCATTTATTTCTAGCCCTTGACTCTTCCCATGATCTGGCTGTCTCTTGATCGTATGCAGGTTTCATGGAACTCAACGGATATCTAATAGCAAAAGTGAACACACATAGCTCTTTTAGCTTTCTGAAGAAATGAACTTCTTACTGTAAATATACTCCCTCAAATTGTAACTTCAAGCTAAACTGGAAGTTTGGAAAGTTTCTTTATGGGGGTGTGGGGAGGAAAGCAGAGGACTGTTTATGGGAATGAGGAAATTCTTTTTAAGTGTGAAAGTAGCAGAGAATCATGAAGGAAAATATTAATCGATTTTATACATAAACACTTAAAATACTATGTATAAAGTCATAACTAAATTAAAAGGAAAAAGAAACTAAAACAAATCATACCAAATATGCCAAAATGTTAAAAGTTTCAGTATCTAAAGAGCACATGGAATTTATTAGGAAGAACACTAAAACTGTGGTTTCAAAAAAGTGGGCAAAGGACTTAACGGTTTTCAAATAAAGAAAAGCATGTGGTTGGTGAACATATACAAATATTTTAACTTTACGTGAATAAAAGAAATAAGAATTTTTTAAAATGATATAGTAGTTTGTTTATTAAGAATACTAAGACTTTATAATCAGAGAAAGACAATTATATGATCTCACTGATATGTGGAATTTGAGAAACAAGGCAGAGGATCATAGGGGAAGGGAGGGAAAAATGAAACAAGACGAAACCAGAGAGGGAGACAACCCATAAGAGACTCTTAATCTCAGGAAACAAACTGAGGGTTCCTGGAGTGGAGGGGCGTGGGAGGGATGGGGTGGCTGGGTGATGGACATTGGGGAGGGTATGTGCTATGGTGAGCGCCGTGCTTTGTGTAAGACTGATGAATCACAGACCTGTACCCCTGAAACAAATAATACATTATATGTTAATAAAAAATAAATAAAAGAATACTAAGACTTTAAAGATGATATAGGCAGGGTAGGATGAAATGGCTACCCTCGTAACACATTATCTGGAAAACAATTGCCTTAAAATTGTGGCCCTTGACCAAGGATTTCAGTTTCTGGGATTCTGTCCTAAAGAAATTATCAGGAATATGGTTAGAGTCTCATATCTGAAGAGGTCCTCCACAGTGTTTATTTATGAAAGTGAAATGCTGGAGACAACCTATATGTCCAATAGTAAGGGAGTGGTTATATCAATTATGGTGGGTGGGGGGTGGGGTGGGAAGCAGCATAGTCTAGCAGCTAAAAGCATGGATTCTGGAGTCTCACCACCTGGGTTCAAATCCCGACTCTGCCTCGTATTAGCATGTAACTTTGGAAACTTCTCCGTGCCTTACCTTTCTCATCTACACAAGAGTACCTACCACATAGGCTTGTTTTGTGGCTTAAATGAATCAATATCATTTACAATTCCAAAATCCTCAAAGCCCTAAAAACCTTTGGGGCTAAAGGTTTTTTATAACTTTATTACCAACAAAACATAATTGCACTGACATAAACTGACATAACCTAATCCCACTTACTGTACCCATATTCTGTGACTATCATCTATCTTAACCTTTTTCTATAGTTTTACTTTCCATACAGGATCTTTAAAGTTCTTTATAAATTAATAATCTTCATGCACTTGTGAAAAGATTAACTTTGAGGTCAAAGCTAACTGGAATCAGGTGTATCTACTTTGAGCCAATCTCTTGACCAAGAAATTTTTGATTCCTCCAATCCAGGACTTTCAAACTTTAAGGTTGGGGATACTCTTAACATGTAGATTGCTGAGCTCCACCCCCAAAAATTCTGATTAAGTAGTTCTGGGGTAGAGCCAAATGTCTGTAATTCTTACCAGTTCCCAGGGTGATGCTGGGGATGCTGATCCATGGACCACACTTTAGGTAGCCCTGCTCAGATCCATCCCCTCTTTAACTTTTATCACCCCTTACATTGTACCTTTCTTATTTGAACGTTTACATTTCTGGAAATCTTCAACTTGTTTTTTATGTTATCATTCTCCTATCCTCTCCTTCCTATGCTGTGCTTTTATCTCCAGAAGTAGTCATATAATAAATTTTTCTGTCACTTTCTAAGCACTTATGATGCTCCAGTAACTGTGTTAGTGTTCTATTCATATTATTTTTTTTCATCCTTTCAACAATCCTTATTTTAGAGGTGAGAAAACTAAGGTCCTAGGACTCCTAGTAAGTGGGAGGAACAAGTCCTCTTGGCCCCAAAGCCCAAACTCTTTCCATTTTACTGTCCTGTCCATGGTGGTACATGTCAGCAGGTCTCCAGGCAACATGCCTTCTCAGTCCTGCCTCAGCTGCCTAGCTCCTGCCAAGTCCCCAGTCTAGAAACCCCTCTCTCCTCATCATCTATCCAGAACCCACCCAGGCCTGCTATGCCAGGAAGCTTTCCCAACTTACACCTGCTCACAGCCAACACCCCACCACATCTTAGGTTCTTACCTGGCCATTTATCATATATGTTTGCATTTTCATATTAAGGGATTTTGTCTTCCTAACTGAATTTGAAACTCCTTGAAGGCAGGGCCCATCTCCTGCATCTCTGGGTTCCCCTTCAAGTAGCCATTGTGGGGACTGATTGCTCCCCTTACCCACACCCCCCTTCCTACTCTTCTCCTTACCTAGCCCCCTATCTCTACCTTGTCCCTTCCTAATTTGGTGAAATCAAGCCACATCAACAAGAAGTCAACAAATAAGACAACCTTAACCCTCCTTCCCCCTTCCCTGCATTGCAGCTGTGGGTGACTTGCTAGTGTTTGCCCTGTTGTTCCACAGTATCAGGAGAAGGAACTTTTCTGAGACTCTGTGTTTGGCAGAATAACACTAGCAATGTCCTGTGACCCTTGGTTCTTTTTGAGGGTTTCCAGACACCCCTCCTCTCCTTCCATACTTATTCAAATTCCATTTCCATTATTTTACTTCCCAGTTTCACTCTGCATCCTTCATTGAATGTCTTCATTCAAGTATGTCAGGAGTTCTCAACTGCCCACTCCCAGTTTGTACACCTGTGGAGCTACTTGCCCCCTAAGGAAGTCTATTAGGGCCAGTATGGTGGCACCCATTCATTTGGTCTGCACACTTTGGTTATTTTCTCCCCTCCCTTCTCCCCTCATTCCCTGCCTCTTTCCATTCCTGCCTTCCTCATTCTTTTTGAGGTCAATATTCCTGTTACTGCTTGAGTGGTGTTATCAACCCACTATGACAGCTTACACATCTCGGGGCTTAAAATCTTCCTTTTGTAATATTCCCAAAACTTGTCATTATCTCCTTGTAAGGGGTCTGCAGAGCAGCTGGGCCTCATAGCAAAGGGGTGAGATTTCCCATAGCGCTTTCATTTCTTCCCTGTCCATCAGTAGGAAAGTGCTCGTTGTGTTTGTGTTGCAGCCTCATGCAGCTATGCTGCTAAAATGACACTACTAGGACATAATTTTAGAGCCAATTAGTTTTCTAATTGAAGAAGGCTTTTTTCTGGCCCACATTAATGAGCCAGTTTCGTAGTGGCCCTGATGCTTTCCTTTAGTATTCCCTGTAATCTGAATTCCTTCTCCGTGGTGCCACATTCCATGTGCTATTCTTGGTAGCCTTCGATATGAAACCATAAGAAAAAAAATTCTAAGAAATACCATTTACTGTTTCTTTAGTGTTTACAATGTATTAGACATTGCGCTAAGCATTTTTATACCTTGCTTTGTTTAATCCTATCAAAAACTTTAGTTAGGTATTATCCCCATACAATGAAAAAACTGAGGTTTAATGAGGTTAAGTGATTTGCCTGAGGTCTCATGGCCAGTAAGTGGAACAGCCTAGATTCAAACTTATGTCACATAATTCCAAAGCCCATAGTCAAAATTTAGTTTCTCGGAGCTTTGTTCCATTCTTCAAAAAATATGATGATTTTGCCAAAAGCTCTCTCATGTACTTCCATGACAGTGTGAAAGGAAACACCCTTATTGGAAGGCAGTTTGGCAACACATATCATAAGCTTTTAAAATGTTCTTATCCTTTAATCTAACAATTCCCATGCCTGAATTTATACTAAGGAAAGATTTAACCCTAAGGAAGGTTAGTGAGGCAATATCCATAATATGAAAAATTTGAAATAGGTTCCATGTCCAACAAAAGGGAATTAAGTATGATACATAGAGGTAATAAAATACCAAGTGGCCATTATAAATTATTTGGAAAAAGAATATTCAGTGGTATAGAAAAGTGTTGATGATATAGTAACTACTATAGGATTTCAGATTACATCCATTTTTGTAAAAACAGATATGACAAAATAGATTCAAACAGAAAGGATACAGAGCTAGAGACACAGATATGTAGTACATATAAAAAATGCAAAGAGTTGTGAGATTAATGGGATAGAATTAAGACTAATTTTTATTTTCTTCTCTTATCGTTTTGTGTACTTTTTAAATTGACATTGAGGGTTTTTTTTAAACTTATTTTTCTTCTTTAATTGGAAAAATGCCTGTGTGTTGTTTGAAGACGTAGAGTCTTTGGAACTGCATCTTGGTCATTCCCTCTGTTAGTGCTTTTGTGCTAAAGACTTCTTGGATTGTTCTGAGCTGGGGAGCTGATCATATGTGCTGGAAATATTTGCAGGAAACTAAGCTCTTGTTGGTGTTTTGTACCTTGTGGTTCAGGGAGCAAATTTATAGCTTGTTTGGTCCAAATCCTTTTCCTGGTCTAAACTAACTAAACGCCCTCTCCTCTTCCCTCTGCTACCTGGTTCTGTGCCTGGCAGCCCTTATTTTTCCTGTAGAGCAGGAGACAGCCACCTTTCCTTACCTTCACTCACACTGTGAAGAAAATGTCACACTTCTTTCTCTGACAAGATCTTTGACTGCTGTTCATATTTACCAGTGCTCTTTTTATATTTATAATTTCCTCCACAAACAACCTTTTCTACAGATACTCGAGTTCCATCTTCTCAGCTTCTTTAATAACTTTTTTTCCTTCATGCAAGTTTTCATTTGTTTTTTTTCTTTGACTCAGCGCACTTTGGTTTCTTAACCAGGTCACCTCCTAACTGCCTCATGCTGCTGACTCATGTACATCTCCTATCCTCATCACATTGCCTCCCCTTCTTTCAGGTGTCAGGGTGTCTTTGGAAAGCACCTCCCATTCTTGCTTTCTTTCTGCGCTCATCGCTTTGATCATCTCTCTGCTGACTTGTTTCATTGACCGCTCAGCAGTCCCCATTTCTTCTTCTAGAGAATCCACCTATCTATCTCTCATCTATTTATATCCTCCATTCAGCTGGTAATCCTTAGTCTAATCATTTCACCCTTTGATTTGGACCTTCTCTGAAGTGTTTTTTCAGATATTTTTAAAACAAGTTCCACCACTCAGGCTCCTGAAGGGTATGTGGAGCTTTCTGACGCATGCCTTTTTCTTCAGAGCATAATTAATTGTAGAAGGAATAGTTTAACCTTAGAAAATAAAATACTAAAACAAAACATCAGTTGGCACTCCCTGTATTTTAAAAAATGTATATATTGGTTTAAAAAAAAAAAGCAAGTCATCTTTGGAAAGAGCAAATTATCCTTGACCAAAAAAAAGCTCATGACACAGTATTTCCACCTCTAAGAATTAATCCTAAGGAGATAATCAGACAAGTGTTAAAGAAGTATTTGAAGATAGGTTAATTGAAATATTGTTTGTAATAGGAAAAAAAGAAGAAATATCTTAAATGCCCAGCGGTAGATGATTGGTTACATACATTTTAACTCATTTATACCATTAATCACTATGAAGCTGTTAAATATGATTGTTATGTATTTATGGAAACAAATACATTTGGTGAATGAAAAAAAACTGGGTTGCAGTCCAGAATGTATAACATGATCCCTTTCTGTAAAATTACACATGTATGTGTATATATAGTCACCAGAAGGAGGTCTCTTGGTGATGCTCTTTTGGGATGATTTTTAATTTTCTATTTCTTTTGATGTCTTATTTATGCTTTTGTACATTGCTTATATATTTTACAGTTAGTAAATATTGTTTTTAAATTAAAAAAATTAGTTTCTTTTCTTAGTAGATTACATAACTAACTTCAATTCTTGATTCTTCCTTTTATATTTTCCTAACATTTTACAATGAAAATATCAAACATTGCTTGACTTATTATGAAATATGTCATTCATACTAGAGATATGTAATATACATGTATGGTTTAAAGAGGAATAATAAAATAATAAAATAATCAGCTTAAGAAAACTAATTCTTTGGAACCCTTCTGTGCTTCTAATCAAGCCCATCGTGTTCCTTCCTCCAAAGAGGTAACTACTCCCAAATTTGTACTTCACATTCCCTTACCTTATAGTTTTATAAAATATATATATGTTCAGTTGATTATGCTACAACTTGTGTTATGTTAATGCACACTAGTTCATATGTAATGAGTAAATAAGGGAATTATGTCAATATACACAAAAGTCGCATTGTTTATATATTTTTCTCCCCACATAAATGTCCTGTACTGCTAAGGAGCAGTAGCTAACTGCAAAGTACACACAAGGCTGAACGCAGCAAGCTGTGGATTTCTGTACACAAAACTTATCCACCCCAAGTTCTTCTCTTGGCTCATTTTAGCCTCACTCTGTCTGGGAAGTGCTTGTGCCTATCTAGGAAGTGTTTATTACACAGGCTTAGAATCTTTGTCCCAAGGCAGCTTCCTTAACCTTCCTTCAGCCTTCTTCTAAGAAGCTATCTTCCTCTTTTATATAAGATCAATTCTTATTATCTACAGACATCTTTATTTATTAAGAATGTAATATGCCTTATAACTATACTAATGTTTTTATTAGGATTTTTATTGGTTTTATTAATATTCTGTTTACAAAGTTATCTAGAATTTTTTTCTATTTTTTCCATAGGAAAATAGTCCATAATCTCTGTTACTGTTAATGCATGGTTTTACAGAATGAGGGTTTTTTAATACATATATTACATTATATCAGAGACACCTGTATCCCTTAACAATATTGTTTAATTTGCATTGTTTTGAATTTTATGCAAATGGAATCATGCTATTTGCATACTTCAGTGCGCATTTCTAAAAATAATATATCTGTGAGAGTAATCCATGTTAATGACTATAGCTGTGGTTCATCCATTTTCACTGCTGTATAGAATTTCACTCTATGAGTGTGCCAAAGTTTATCTATTTTCCTGTTGATCAGCAGTCGGTATTGCAGTTCTCTGGTGTTATTTAAAAAATGTTATTATAAACAGTTTCGTACATGACTCCTTGACACATATGCAAGAGTCTCTAGGGCATTCTACCTAGGGGTAAAAGTGCTAGGTTTAGAGTATGCACATCTTCATGTTTCCTAGACAATGTGAAATAGATTTCCAAAGGGATTTTACCAATTTAAACTTCCACGATTAGTGTATGAGAGTTCTCATTTATCTACATCCTTGCCAACAGTTGAGTTGTTGCCAAATTGTTGTAGTTTTGATTTGATTACCGATGTGTATGTGTTTCTTTCCTTGTCTATTCATATGTTTTTCCCTCTGAAACGCCTGTTCATGTCTTTTGGCCATTGCTTTTCCATTAGGAGGCTTCTATTTTTCTTTCAGTAGGAATGCTGTACATTTGAATACTACTCCTTTTTCAGTTACATTGCTGCAACTATCCCCTTCCTGTTTGTAGTCAGTATTTATGGAAACAAATACATTTGGTGAATGAAAAAAAATTGGGTTGCAGTCCAGAATGTATAACATGATCCCTTTCTGTAAAATTATACATGTATGTGTATATATAGTCACCAGAAGGAGGTCTCTTGGTGATGCAAATTCCCTTATGAATTCTAGTTATACGTATGTAGATTCTAAGATTGTTATATTGTCTATAATTGATAATTTTACTTTTCTTTTCTAAATCTTACACTTTTGACACCTTCCTATTGTATTACTAAATTGTCTAAAACCTCTGAGAAAATGTTCAAGAGAAATGATGATGGGACACCCTTGTTTTGTTTCTAATTTTGAAAGGAGGGCTTTGAACATTTCATCATTACATATAGTGTTTGGTACCCATAGCATGGAGAGGCCTTATATATTGGAGCACAATTTTTTCATACTTGATTAGGAAGAGCTCAACTCAAGTTTATCCTTGGAGCAAGAGGCAAAATCATATGCCTTAGATCTAGATTACTTAGGCTAATGTAGTACAGAAAAAGGATTTTCTCTGTGGCCCACTAGAATTTGACATTGGGGTTTGGCGCCAAAGCCTCATATTCTCTGTACAGACGTTTTCCTCTGAAACCTTGGGGCAGGATTTGAGTAGTTCTGAGTCCCAGCCAAAACCACATCCTAATGCAGTGGGGGTATCAGAATCAAACATTGGTGGGCCCCACCCCAGAGTTCATGATTCAGCAGGCCTGGGGTGGGGCCTGAGAATATGCATTTCTAAGAAGTTCCCAGGTGATGCTGATGCTGCAGGTCCTAGAGCCACACTTAGAAAAACACTGTGCTAGAGGAGCCTTGGTGGCTCAGTTGGTTAAGCATCCAACTCTCAATCTCACCTCATATCTTGGTCTTGGTCTCAGCACATGTCGTGATCTCAGGGTCTGTGAATTCAAGCCTACACTGGGCGTGGAGCCTACTTAAAAACAAAAACAAAACACTGTCCTAATACCATCTCCTTAAAACATCCCAACAGTGACAATCAAGAGACAAGGAAACAAAATTATTAAAGTGCGAAGGAAGGAGGGAGACTGCAACCATGAGTACCAGCCCTGGACTCCATGACTGGAGGATGACAGATGGCCCCTCCAAACATGGGAGAAATGAAAGAAGAGGGAAACACAGGAGGAAATGGGAGATTTGGGACAGAACAATGAAAGGAACTCATAGGAAAGTATGAAGAAGACCACAAATAAGCAAATAAATCAGGTGGGGCTGATTAATCAGTCCCCATTCAACAAAGGACATGGAGGGGAAGGATGGCAGTGAGACCTGCATAGCTTTTGGGAGGGGCAGTGACAGGATGGCCATTTAAGTGACAATTCCTTGCTAAGATCTGTTCCACAAAGAGACAGGCCCCTGCCAACTAAGATAATAAGTGCTGGATAAATCAGAAACCCAAGCCCCAGGAAGTAACAGATTTAATGCAAGTTTCCTATTAAGCAGAAATTGGGTTTATTCTTAAAGTAGATAAGAAAAGGTAAGGTACTGCAAGCAGACAAGCCTTAAATTCATGTTCATCACTTCAGGAGCTGCAGTCCCTGCCAGAGATGCTTTTACTTGGGCTCAGGGCCAGTGAAGTGGCAGGGTTGGGACAGGGAGAATCACATAAGGAAGAAGTTGGATTCATTGCCCTATTGGAGGGAAAGCAATACCAGAAGTGCCAGGGAGAGCCAAAGACTAACTCTGCACAGAAGACTGGAATCATACGATGCTTTTGATACTGGGCCTTTACTCACCTACAGTGTAAATAAGCAACTGATAAAAAATAAGAAGGGTGTAAGTTCTTCATTCCCCTTCCATACCTGCTGCCAGCCAACTTCCTGTCAAGGGCTAGCTGGCTCTCTGGGACATCATGTTTTAAAGCTGTCTCTGGCTTTGATAGTGTACAACATCTCATAGCTAGAAGGAAGGAACCACAAAGGTGGTCCTCACCTGCTGGACCCATACAGCAGGAGTGATTAACCAAAAGTCAACCTGAGTAAATGCATTCATTTACTTTATTTTACATATTTGTTGTTAGGACTGTTTGATTCAATTTATTTACATATTAAAACATATAAATCAGTATCTCCATATTTACCCTATAAAATCTGAAAAGCTTTCCTTGGATATATGTAGCATGTTGCCTCTAGGTAAACTACTTGAGTTTCATGTGTAGAAGTGTATAGAAACTATTAGAAAGAATTACATCCCTTTGAAGGATTTTGATCCCAAATTAGCTCAAACAATTTTTAAGCAAGTTGCTTCATTATTCTGTGATTCACTGCTCTTGTGAGGCTAGAAGTAAAAGCACTTTAATTTCCAAGGAAGAAAGGTGCAGTATAAATTCAAGATAGTTCTTAGCATTGTAGATTCTTCTAGTGGTGTTACGGAACCTGGACTGGATCGCCCGATGGAAGAACCAAGCGACACTCGGAGATCTTGGAGGAAAGGAGGTTTATTTAATGCCGGCAGGCTCAGAGGAGAGTGATCTCCAAAGGTCTGAGCCCTGAGCACAAAGGTGGTAATTTATACACATCTACTTCCACATACTGGGCACTCTTGGCATGTGCGTGAAGCAGGGCAGGGAGAGGAACCCGGATTGGCATGAGCGGGAAGCAGAGCAGAGAGAAGAATCCTGAAGAGCCCGGGGGCAGGGGCTGGGACTCCCTTGCTGGCTCGGTTGGCCATCTTAAGACACAGATTTCCCTTATCAGTGGGACATGCAGATCACCTGTCCACACTCACCCACGGCCAGATGTCCCCTCTGTTTCCCTCACACCTACTCCTCCAGCCTCTTCCTGAACAATTTTACACCCTCACTTTGGGAGGCATATATTTCCATTGTTGCATCGTCCTAACTGTTAATAGGAAACTTTTCTCATGCCTTTGAAAACCTACTAGGTTTGTACCTTGTACAGTTTTGATAGTTAGAAAATTCTTTCTTACATCACACCAAAATCTGTCTCCCTGGAATTTCTGCCTGTCTGTCCAGTTCTGTTCTTGGTACCCACTGAGAAAAAACCTAAGACCTCTTCAGCATCCTAAGGATTCCAATCATGTTCCAACTAAGAGTTCTTTTCTCCCAAAAACTATCAGGGTTAGTTCCCATAATTGTTTCCTCCTTATGGCTTCATTTTCTTTCTTTTTTTTTTTTTTAAGATTTTGTTTATTTATTTGATAGAGAGCATGATTTGGGGGGCAGGGGTAGCAGAGGGAGAGGGACAAGTGGACTCCCCACTGAGCTCAGAGCTTGGCAATGCAGGGCTCCATCTCATGACCCTGAGATCAGAACCTGAGCAGAAACCAGGAGTGGGACGCTTAACCGACTAAGTCACCCAGGAGCCCCATGGCTTCATTTTCAAGCTTTCATTGTCCTGTTTGCCTTCTCTGGACATAAGCCAGCTTGTCTGGATCCCCTTCTCTAAGACTGAAATATACATATCTGGACACCGTGTAACAGGAAGTGTAGGCCAAGGCTAGGTACGATAGGGTTCTTGGTCCTCCTGGTCCTTGTTAACAACCCACTGCTTTAGTAGTCACCTGACCCTGTGACTCATATATTGCCTATAGGCACTATAGACCCCTTCTATCTTTTTTCTTACTATTTGAGTATAGTTGCTAAGCCAGTATCAAAAACACCTACCTAAATTACTCAAATCAACACTCATTTTTTTTTTAAAGATTTTATTTATTTACTTGACAGAGAGGGACACAGCAAGAGAGGGAACACAAGCAGGGGGAGTGGGAGAGGGAGAAGCGGGCTTCCTGCCGAGCAGGGAGCCCGATGTGGGACTCGATCCCAGGACCCTGGGACCATGACCTGAGCCAAAGGCAGACGCTTAACGACTGAGCCACCCAGGCGCCCCTCAACACTCATTTTTTATCTGTCAATTTGACAACCATAGCAAAGAGAGGTCAAACATAATTTAAGATGACTTGCACAAGCTGGTTCCTGACTATTTCAGCTGTGGTTTCTAAGAGGTGCAAGCCCTCCACTTGAAGGTATCTTTCTCATTTCTTCCATGTGCTTGTTCCTCTTGGCCAAATTCTGCCAACTGCCCTGGACCTATATCGGTGCACTGTCTGCCCACATTAACTCCTCAACACTTGACCCTGTGTTATCCCCTCTTCTTGAAAACTCCAAGGTGACTTTTGGAAGTACTTGCATTCTTGTTGTTGTCATATACTATTTCTTTATCCCTTTGTCCCTCTGATCTTTCATTTACCAGATTCTTTTATTTGCTCTTTTAGGTTTGTTGATTCTACGTTATGACTCTGCTCTCTTTTTTTCTGCCTACAGTATCCACTTGAAGATCCTTTTAAGAGTCTTTAATGGAGAATATCCATTTTGCTCATTGAAGTCTTTGATTTGTGCTGGCTTCTAAAAAAAAAGCTTTCTTCAGAACTTCTCTAAAAATATGCTACAGTAGCCTTATAGGATCTTAAAAGGGGGTACAGACAAGCAGTTTCAGAGCTGGAAGAGAATCAAGTTCTCCAATCTCTCATTGTATGACTAAGAGAAGAGGATGCAACCTTACTGTTCTCTCTTAGTTCAGAATGTTCAAAAACCCCAGGGAGATAGTGGACGAGGCAGGAGGGGTGAGAATGGACTGGGAACATTAAGATCATTGAATGACACATGCTGAACACATCTGAGCCCCAACTCTGGCCCAACAGAGAAAGATGTACTACTATTCAGGTAATCTCAGTTGTCATTCACTCTGTACTTGGATTGTACAGGCACGCTTTACAGTCTAGACTCTAATGGTGAGAATTTAGCCAAATAAAATCTCTCTTGGCTGCTAAGGAGTCGTTGGAATGAAAGTAACAAAGAAAAGACCATGTCCCCTAACTGGACACATGGCAACAGAGCAGTAAGGCCAATTCCTTATTTGAAAGCACCCATAGCACAGTATTTTTTCAATGACTGGCCTAGGGGTCACACAGAGTCCATGATAAATGACTTGCTTTTTTTCCAAGTCATTTATTAACCTCAGGAGTGTGGAATGCATCACCAAGAGACTAATCTTTGCCACTGGAAGGACATAAACCAGAGTTTTCTGGACCACTAAGGGGGAGGGTGGAAAGAAAGGAGGAAGTAGGTTTATCCTACTTGCAAATATGGCCACCTCACTACCCTGAATAACAGATGGATAGAGAGTCTTTGCCCACACATATGAGAAAGCTGAGCCATGCTATGATTAAAGCCCCCTGTCTCCAGGAGTGAGCCAAAGGCACAACTGAACAGTTGGGCTATGAACGAGGCATAAAAGGACTTACAAATTTATTTTAAATCAACACACTGGTGTGTGCACAGCCAAATGAGTATGGTCTCCTTTTAAGTAAAGCCCCTTGAAAGGCTTTCCACTTATTGCATGATGATTCTGTTGCTCGAAAAATTTTGGGGGAGTTGGGTGCGGGAAAACACACATGTACACAAATGACAATCATCTATATCTACAAGTTAGACTTAGCTGCTAATATTTTGCCATATTTGCTTCCAATATTTTTCTTTAAGAAATCTGTTTCTATTGTTTCTCATTAAAGCAAAACATGGCTTATTATAGAGATTTCAAGTAATGCAGAAAAGAACAAAAATTGAAAGGTTTTTTAAACACCTCAAAGTCCATCATTAATATTTTGTGGAGATTCCAGGAATTTCTCTATATATCCCATTCTTTTGAATATCATCAGTTTTGACAAAGTTTCCACCTTTGAGGAAGGATTTGATTTTTGGAAATAGGTCAAAGTTGCCAGGAGCCAGCTAAGTCTGGTGAATAAGGTAATGATTAAGCTGAGTGACAAGATTTTGGTGCCAAGTCAGGTGTAATTGGTTTACTTGGACAGCTCAGAAATTGGCTCTAAGAGAGGCACCTGTGTCAGAAGTGCTCTGAAGTCCAACAAGAGCTACCCTCTGAGGGGCTGTCTCTGCAGGATGTGTGCATGGGGCGGCAGAAGCCTTGGGAACCATAAACTCTGAAACTGAGCCAGGACTGTGTCCCGTGAGAGCTATGGGCCTCAGTCAGGTCCTCACCTGTGAGGAGCCTCTGTTTGCTCATCTTTAATGGGATGTTCATAATGTCCACTTTTCATGAGCAGTTATGAGAATCTAATTCGATCATGGACATGAAAGCACTTTTGCAAACTGTCAAGCCCTGTACAAATGTAAGGCACTATTATTTAAGTATGTGTGTCAAATCAATCTTGTTTCTTGATGGGCACACCTCCTACACACACAGTCTCCATGGACAGCCACATCATCAAAGCGTAAGTGGGTAGGACTATTTTCTCCCCTTCCAGTTTCCTTCGGCTGCAGGTTTATCCCTTCAAGGCTGCCTTGCCCTTGACCTCATGATCATTTTACCGGATTTTCCCAGTACCTGAGCGTGGGCAAGGGAAATCAGAGAAGAACTGGAGGGACATAGTTTGAATCACCACCACTGGCATTTCTAGCTTTCAGGGGTCTGGGGGGTGGGGGGTGGGAAGGGGGTGGTAAATGATCTCAGTCTGGGATGTCTGTTTTGGAATTTTCAAAGGATCTGGTCAATTTATCATTTACCTGAAAGGTTTTTTTTAACATTATCTCTCACAGAACAAGGGAATCTGAGAACAATTAGGAGTTCCCATGAGGCATTAAAAAGGGCAAGAAAGATTAAAAACTATAGTTATCTCATTTACAAAAATGGGAATAATAACTGTACCATCCTAATAGGTGGTTGGGAGGACTAAATTTTAGGCATTATTTATGTAGCCAGTATCTGGCACATAAAAAGTGCTCAATAAATGTTAGTATTTTTGGTGTTATTATTAATACAAAGATTGGAATTTATAGACTCTAAGTTATAAAGATGTCAGGACACGCTATCAGTGACTTTTGGCACATGAAAGAGTATCTCAGCAATAATGGGCTAATGTTACTCATATATATAGATTTAATTTCACCATTTGGAATTGTTTTACAATTTATATTTTATTCATTCAACATGTATTTATTGACTATTTACTATATATAAGGCACTGTGTCATCCACTGGAGATACAACAGTGAACCAAACAGACATCACCCTCATCCCCATGGAGCTTACTATGAAGGCAACAAGCAGTAAACAAAAAATTATGGAAATAAACGTTCTATTAGAACTTGTTTTAAGTGCAACGATGGGAAAGTATAATTCTATGAGGTCAGGTAGCTCAGTGGACCCAATCTTGTGGGGATGAAGGGGGAGTGGACAAGAAGGATTCAGGGAGTTTTCTTAAGTAAATGACATGTGAGCTAAAATCCAAATAATGAACAGGACTGATGCAGCCAAGAATGGAGAGGAGCAGATTCCCAGCAGAGGAACAGATGCAAAGGCCTTGAGGCTGGAAGGAACAGGGCATAGTCACATCTGGAGTAGTGAGAATAATAGGTTGTAGAGCAGAAAATGAGGTTGGAGACTGGAGGGGACTAAATCAAGCAGGGCCTTGCAGACCACTACAAGGATTGTGGTGTTGACCTCCACAGCAAAGGAAGCCTCTGAAGTCATTTAAGCAAGAACATGAAATGACCAGATTTCTGTATTCAAAGATCACTCCCACTGCAAGGAGAAGAATGGAATAGAGGGGAGCCCAACTGAAGCAGGGATGCAATGTGAGAAGCCATCACAGCAGGTCACATGAGGGTTGATGGTAGCTTGACCTAGGGTGGTAGTGGTGGAGCTGGAAAGAAGTGGAAAGAATTAAGAGTTATTTAAGTGGTACAATCTACAGGATCTCATGATGAACTAGATATAGAAGGTAAGAAAGGGGGGGTATGAATAATCTACTCATTCATTCATCATAAATATTTACTGAGCCCCTACTAAATTTCAGACACTGTGCTAACTACTGAGGATTCAAGTGTGAACAAGACAGACAGGTCTTTACCTTCAAGGGGTTACAATCTAGATTTGGAGCTAGAGAGTTGAGAATAAGCAAACAGACAAACAATCACGTTTGCATTTGCAAATTATAATTACATGTTGCAGAGTGTGTGATTACAGATATAAGTGTTATGAAGAAAAAACACACAGGGATATCAGACAGTGGGGGTGAGGGCAACTTTTGATAGGGTAGTCAGGAAAGACCTACCAATAGAAGTGACATTTAAGGTCGGACCCGAAGGATGAGAAGGAAGCAGCCAGGAGAAAAGCATTCCAGGTAGAGGTAACAGTGAGGCCAAAGAGCTCGGTGTGTTCCAGGAACAGGTAAGAGACTAGGGTGATTAAAAATATTGAACAAAGGGGGAGTCACACAAAATGGGGCTACAGAAGCAGATCATTGTCAGGGTTTAAAAGATTAACTGATATATGAAAAATGGGAAAAACTGGATGATTTTAGAGCAAGAGTAAAAGCAGGGAGATCAGGTAGGATCAGATGATAGAAAATGATGGCTTGGACTAGGGGTGTGAACCAAGGAGAAGTAGACAGATATGAGGTGCACAGATGTATTTTGTAGATAAATCCAACTAGCTTCATTTAAGCTCTAAATGGCCCCTAAAGCAGTGGTGGCTTGACTCAGCTGCAGAGGTTGTCAGGATGGTGGAACCTACCTATAGAAACAGGATCTACAATTCATCTCCTGAGTCCAGGCAAGGGTGGGGCTGCATTTGTCCAAGATCCAGAAGAGCAGGTTGTTGGCACAAGGGAGACCCAGCCTGGATCAGGGATCAGAGACCAAAACTGGCACCAGGGTAACTGGGATCAGGGTTCACCAAGACTAAGTCACCAAAGTCACAGCAGCCCAAAGTGAAGGGGGAATCTGTTGAGCTAGGTCTATACAAGAGGTGCCTTCCCGGAGCCAGAAGCAGGAACTGGTTCAAAACCTGGGTCAGGGCTGGGCCAACCATGAAGGTTAGAGTGGCAAACCCACCAGTTCAAGGTTAGAGGGGTGAAGAGGTACCATCTATGATACCAGTTTAGACGAGACATTTAGTGGATGATTCAGACATGTGAGCTCTATTGTAGAATACCAAATACTATGATCTCGGTGTTGTTTAGCTTCTTGTGATTTAGACAAGAGGAGTTCCTGCCTTACAGACTTGGTTTGATCTAGAGTGTGAGGCCTTTGGGCAGCCTCACTAGGAACCTACTTGCCTTCCTGATCCCATTCTCTGTTTCCCTCCATCTCAACAACATTGTGCACATAAGGTAAAATATTCAGAATTCTGTGACAAGTTTCAGCTCAGTGCTGCCATACTGCTGTGTCTGCATGTACATATGTATAGACACATATTATATTAACCATGATGAGCATGTGTGGCAGCTGGGGTTACATCCAGGTGCATTAACTTGCAGGGCAACAAGCATCTCCACGCATGCTATGAGTTAAAGAATAAGCAAAACTAATCTAGAGTGATAGAAATCAGAATAGAATTTTGAGGGTATAATTGGGAGAAGGCATGAGGGAGTCTTCTGGTGTGCTGGGAATGTCCTATGTCTTGATCTGGATGGTGTTTGTATGGCTGTTGTACATTTGTAAAAATTCACCAAGTTGTAGTTTTATAATTTGTGAACTTTATTATATGCAAGTTATGCCTCAATAAAAATGTTTTTATTAAAGAGAGAAATAGAAGAGATACCTGAACCCAAAGCAGACAAGACAAAAGAAGGATTGTCCATTCTGGTATCAATCCCAAGGAGCAGCAATGTGTCTCCTCTCAGAGCTTGTTGGCATCTGACCACTGCTTCCTGCCCTGCTTCCAGTCTCAATCCCCAGCCAATGTTAACAGTACCCAGCAACATATAGAAAGGTTGGCAATTTATGACAATAAGCCAGGTCCATTGAAGTGTCAGATAGTACTGATTATTTCCAACTATTGGGAATTCAGCATGACACAGACTGAAAATTTCTAGAGAAATACAGAGCAGCATCCCTGTTAGTCATCATTAGTATCCCTGATGATCACAGTTAAATACAAATAAATCAATCAATCATAGAACACCAAGGATTTACAGCACTATGAACTTGAGATCCAGGAGAAGTGAAAAAATAAGAATA
Source organism: Halichoerus grypus (assembly GCF_964656455.1). Classification (NCBI taxonomy): domain Eukaryota; kingdom Metazoa; phylum Chordata; class Mammalia; order Carnivora; family Phocidae; genus Halichoerus; species Halichoerus grypus. The sequence continues at coordinate 66,298,586 of NC_135712.1, forward strand.
AGAAAATTGACAGAATGAAATTATATTTGTCTTGCCTTTCAACCTTATTTACTGTGTCCTGTTCTTGGAGATTCTACAATGCACATTAGACTACTGAAGGCACTGATAAGTCCTACAGTCAACAGACATGTTTACTTTTATTTCACACAGTTTTTCCTTATATATCTGATCAAGAACACTTTGGGAAATTATACTCTAAGGCTATCGTTTATTTTTTTTTCCCTTCATTTTCTTCCTTGGAGAATCATCAAAGCTCACCATTCCAGCTGCCATCTTGGTGCTATAAAGTCTCTCTTGTCTTAGGTTCAGACCCAGCCTCTCCCTACCCCAGCTTTAGGACATCTCTACCCATAGCAAATTTTCACCTAAATAGTCCACATGGGGCAGAATGGGGATCTAACAGGGGTTCAGAGGGAACTCTGAATTCATTAACCTTTCATTCAATGAATATGAAGAATGAACCTGGTGGTATGGAAAAGGCTCGATTTTTGCAGTTTTTATTAAGCCACCTTGAGAACTGAACCCTGAACTCAATGAATCTTAGTGAACAACTATGGCAAATATAAAATACCTTTTACTCACCTCTTTCTTATCTGTCATTTAGCTCCCATCTTCTCCCACTTCCTTTTAGATCCATGAAGCTAGCACATTTTCCACACAAACACCTGAATCCACAGCTATTCAAACCCCTCTTTCCTGCCACAGGCACATTAACTGAGAATTCTACCAGACAGGGAGAACTGGGCTGGCCACTTTCTTCTAGGACTGAAGTGGGGTTGGTCTTTTTCTGAGAAAGCCTCTAAAAGCCAACATCATTATTTCAGAACAGATTCTACAGAGTCTCAGGTAATGAAGGCCCTTGGGAGGATCCATGCCCAGCTGGGGGTCAAGACAATTCACTTTGTCTTGACCCTTGGTTTTCTCATTTGCTAAGTAATTCCCAAAGTCCCCACCAGCTCTGATAGCCCACGTACCCAGGGTGTGTGCATAAAGTGCCTGGCAGCTTGCCTGCACCACTTGCCCATGAGAGGCTCAGGAAGCGGGAAAGATGTCTGTTGAGCACATTACTGTATCAGTTCTTAAAGCAAACAAAAACAAAACTGTTTTTCTCTTGTCATCTAAATGACTCTCTAACCAGGCCAATGTGACTACTTCAAAGTAACAAGTCCTTCCTGAAATGTATATACCTATGAGGGACACCAGCTCTCTGAGGAAGGAGTGGATTAGAATGGTCCAGTGGAAGAACACTGAATTGGGAATCTGAAATCTGGTTCCCACTGAGGCTTTGCCAGTTACCAGCTGTGTGGGCAAATCACTTAATCCGCCTCAGTCTCAGGTAATCTTGTTGTTGCTCTGGTTGTTTGTTTGTTTGTTTTCAGCATTATGGGCCTAACACTAGGAATCCCTTCCCTGTCTAGCTCATGGAGATGTTAATAATGCTCCATCTTTTCTATGTCTATTCATATTTTTAAAACCAGTTGGTTTCACTGTATATGCTGTTCTGTAAATTTGTTTTTTAATTTATTTAACAGCATGAGTATTGTCCTAAGTCTTTAGGTGGTTTTATTACCTGTTTTTTAAGGACTGCACAGTCTTCTGAGATTGTACCATCTTGGCATGGCAATCCTCATTTGTTGGACATAGAGTTCCATTTTTGCCATTAGAAATAAATAGTGTTGGGGCACCAGGGTGGCTCCGTTGGTTAAGCATCTGCCTTTGGCTCAGGTCATGATTCCGGGGTCCTGGAATCGAGCCCCACATCAGCCCCCCTTCTCAGCTGGGAGCCTGCTTCTCCCTCTCCCTCTGCCTGCCGCTCCCCCTGCTTGTGCTCTCTCCCTCTCTTTGTCAAATAAAGAAATAAATAAAATCTTAAGGAAGAGGAGGGGAGGGAGGGAGGAAGGAAGGAAGGAGGGAAGGAAGGAAGGGAGGGAGGGAGGGAGGGAGGGAGGGAGGAAGGGAGAGTGTTGCCAAATGCAGAGAAAAGGAAAGAACTTGGGCTTCTCAAATCCAGATCGCACGTCTTGTGTGCTACTAACACAGACATCTGTCTCTGGCTGGAATTGAGACCCCGAAGACAGGAAGGACTGAAGGACTGGTCACTTAGAAGAGAGGAAGAGGCTCAGGAGAACAGGGCAGGAGCTGTATGCGTCTGTTTATTGGGAATTGCGGTACAGACACTTTTATGTCTGTTAGAACAACCCTGGGAGATAGGGTTGTCCCCATTATAGCTGCCCTAGCAAGGGTGAACTGAATCTGCTCTCATGGCTACCAGCATGAGAGGTGAAGCTAAGAGGGGACCAGAACTACCACTGTGTCCCCTGGTTCTTGTGCCTTCACCCACTCTACCCTCCAGCAGGTATCCTCCCTTCCCTCCCCCGTCTACGTGTTCCATCCCCCAATGCCCTATTCCTCTCAGGTACATCGCCCAGATACCCACTGACTTATCCTATCTGGAATTCCCAATCACATATTTCACATTTTATTATAAATGATCTAACTCTCAGATTCTTTGGGTTACTACAGTTGATTTACACAGCCTTGCCTATGTGCAATAAAGTGCCTACAAGATAAACTCCTGTTTTTCTGAAAGTATTGTTAAAATTCAATAATCCCACAATACTATGAAGATAATCTATGCTGAATGTTTATTTTATTGTAAACAGTCTTAAATTTAAAATAGACACTTTAAGTCTGCTGGACATTTTTTGCCAGCCTCTATATTTGTCTCTCCCAGCTCCACCCCACCCTCAAAATCAGGACACACACTAGAAGCAAAATTTCCTACTTTCCTACTGGAGTGTGCTTATGGGGTTCACTTGCATTTCTGTTAAGGTGAGTTTGCTTATTTAATAACAACTGTGGCATCAGAGGGTGTCCACAGGTGTCTACACTAAGCAGTTGATACTAAAATGAGGCAGCGAGCTAAAAGACCTCTAATATCCTTAGAATTTAGAATTTAGATTCTGTATCATTTGGACATAATATTTTAATGTTCCAGCGCGATGGATCTTTCCTTTGTGGTTTACTTTCTTTTGTAAAAAGTTTGCACACTAAAAATTAAAAATAAGAAGCCTTCCATTCCTACCTAAGTAAGCTCTATGAAGTGAGGGAATGAACAGTCACAGTCTACTCCTAGCACTGCTGAAGTCTGGCCATGCGCCCTTGGCAAGTCGCCTCCCCTCCCTGAGCCTCAGTTAACCCGTTTGTAAATGGCAGATTTAGACTAAACATAGACGTGCCGCCTGGGTTTTACTGGCTTCCTATTATGTCTTACTTTGCTCAGAGTGTGTCTCTGGTCTTAAATTATTAATAACTCCTGGAGGAGCCTAAGGCCTTGGCACGCGACCCCCCAAGCCGGTCCGAGGCGCGCAAGGGCGGCCGTTTGCAGGAATCGCCTGCCTGGAGCAGAAGAGTGCAGAGGCGGCGTCCCCTCTCGCCGCGGGGCCCGCGCCCAAGGCCATAGAGGCCCTCTCCCCCAGCTCCACGCATTGCAAGTCAAAACAACCTCTGCTCCCTGCTGACGCCACGGCCGGGCTGGGGCTGGAAATCGATCTGCGATCTTTCTGCTCCAGCACAGCCGGCCTCCTGGCCCATGCGGGCGCGTGGACGCGCGGGCGGAACGACGGTGGGCTGCGCCCGAGCGAGCGGCGGGGGTTGCTGACCGCGGAGAAAGGAGCCGGCTTCCGCGAGGGGCATCCTCTCCCCGCGCCTCCCGCCCCAACTCCCCGCCGCCGCCGCCCCCACAGCACATTCGCTGAGCCCGCGGGGCCGGGTGAATGGAGGAGGGAGACCCCCCTCCCGTAGAAGGCAAGGGGAGGGGACAGGCAGAGTGGCCACCTCTGAGCCCAGCCCTCTACTGAGGCTCCGCCTGCAGGACTCCCCAAATCCGTGCTGCCCAACTCAATCCTCTTACAGATAAAGAGGCCAAAGCCCAGAGAAGGACAACAGCTGGTCCCCCAGGGGGAGTGGCAGAACCCAGACTAGAACCACGGTCTCCTGACCCCTTCCAGTCCTCTGTCTCCAACAGGGTTTTTCAGCCAAAGGGCTTTTTCTTGGTTTCTCCACAAACATGCTTCCAAGTTGTTGCACTGACTGATCAGACTGATACATAAAGGATCAGAGATTGCACACTTGAAACCATCTCTCCCCAGGGGATCTACAGCAGACCTTCCTTGCTTGCTCTGCTTGCCATCAGCTCAGACCTTTTGCAGCTTTCTCAGTGTCATGCTCTGGCCTGTGGTCACCCTGGGAGACATCAGAAAACGTCCTGATCGTGATCCCACTGTAGGAGTGTGTCATACAGCTAATATCCACCCTGTGGACAGGATGCTAACTGCATCTCTAATCCAGCTGTCAGGTGGCGTGCCTGACTTTCTGCCCCAGTCCTGTCTCATCATCATACACTTGCTGTTTGAAGGTCACCATGCTGTGGGGGAGCTAACCCAGGTGTGTTCTGGGACCAGAAACAGCAAAGTGACCTCTCTGCTCAATTCAAGTAAGACGGGAGAGGTGGGGGCCATTGCTATCATCATGTTAAGAACTAACTTTTATCGGGTGTCTACTGCGTGCTAGGCTCTGTGATAAATTCTTACAAGATTATTTTAATGTAATCCTTACAGCAACCCCACCATCATTATTCCTGTGTTACAGATGAGGAAACAAAAGCACAGAAGTTATACAACTTGCCCCAAGTCACCAACTAGTCATTGTCAAAGCCTGGGTTCATTCAGAGCCTGCGCCTTCAACTGTTATGCCCTGTTGTGTCTCATGATGGAATGAACATTTTGATGTTAGGGGCAAGGATAGCAGGTGGGGAATAAGGAAATTTAGCTTCCGTTCTTGCCCTGCCTCTTCACAGAGGTAACAGAGAAGTACCTTTCCACAGGGAGAAAAACCTCAAATCACATAACCTTGCTTTTCAGGTATACAAAACACCTGAAACATACAGAATTGTGTGCAGATGTGCATTTTTCTGGGAAGAGCAGACAGTTTTCATCAGCATTTCACAGAGATCCATATAAATAAGCTGTCGGGACTATCTCATCTTTATAGCCTTTTTCTTGCCAAACAGCCTATTCTACACCGTCTTATAACATTTTAAAGAATCACGCACTAGCAGCCTCAGACTCTGGAACCGCCCTCTGGTTCGGGGACGTGACGGGCTCCTGGCTGCATGCTGGCCTTTCCAGCACACCCGCATGCCCAGATAGTGATCACAGGAAGGACGGCTTTGGGATGGGGTCATCAAATTCATCCTCCGCCTAGTTGCAACACCTCAGCATTTTTGCTTTAGCCTGTTGTATTCTTTACTTGCAACTAGACTCTAAGTTTATATAGAGGCACCAAGAAAAGATTTCAGAATCCTTTTTTTTTTTATTGTACTATAAAAAGAATCCTAGTGGTGGAACCTCCACCAGGCTTGGGGTAAAGTGTCCATTCATTACTGAGGACCTGCTATGTCCGAGCCTAAGGCAAGGCAGGCAACATCTCTGATCTTCCATTTCCTTAACTTAAACATGCAAGGTTTAAACTAGATGGTTATTCTAAAGTCCTTTCTGGCTCCACTATCTTGTGATTTGGTGACTTTAAGGAAAGTGACAAAGAGTGAGTCGGTGAGACTAACTGGTCAGTGAGAAAGAGAAAACTGGCTGCTGCTCCTGGGGCGCTGGGTGGTACTGTCAGTGAGGCCCTGACGTGTCCCTGCTGGACGTATGCAACTTCGTAGAACATCACCATCAAACAAGACCACTTTGTGACTGTGAAGGACAAGGACAGAAATAAAAGCACTCCACAATCATGTCTCAGCACAGATTAAAAAAAGAAAAAACTTCCCATTATCCAAACCACAAAAACAACCAAACATCGCCCTATCCTGGCTCAGATGACTACTGCGTCTTTACCAGTTACAGCTTCAGCCTCACTCTAGTCTTCCTTCCCTTTAGACAAGAGTCACTAAGATGCCCTCTGCAAATTCCCCCCCACAAGCCTCAGCCCTGTCGTTCTTTCTACTACCTTCTCTGAGATGACCCACAGCTCTACTTCTCTGCAGTGAGTAACAAACCACACTTGTCCAACCATAGGGCTGTTCCTCCCAAAGGGCCAGGACGAGGGCTGGCCACAAGCGGTGCCTCTCCAATTCTGCACCCTCCGTGCCTCCCTGCCCTCTGTCCGGGTGGTGCCTGGCTGAAGGGCATTGACAGAAGTCCCCTCCCCTTCCGATGCTCTCTAATCTCACATCAAGAGCCCCACTCTGAGCCTCAGGATGTTGGGAAGTGGAGAAGGAGAAGAAAATGAGAGAAATGCAAGAGGACAACTTCGCAGGGGAATTTGCATCCATCAATAAGAGCAGAATGAAAGCAATCTCTCTGATCTCTCTGGAGCAAACGTTTCTTCCCTCACCTGAAGTGCTGGGCCTCCTCCTTTCAGGCCTCCACCCCGCCCAGACCATGCCTGGGCTACAGGGGAGGTAGTGGTATTTCTGTTTCCCAACCAAACCACATGAATCATACTCTAAGGTCATCTTCACAGGAAGTCAGCTGGTTCCCAGGGAACTGACTCATTTGGCAGCATCAAAGGGGGTAAAAATTGTTGCTGCTGGTGATTCAGTGTCTCAGCTTGGACTTCCCATCTTTAGCTACAGTTTTTTCACTGGGGGGAGTCCCTACCACACAACCCACTCTGTTCTCTTCATGTGAGAAAATGGCAAACAAGACCCTTGATGCCTCCTGAGTCAGATGGCAACCAAGGAGAAGTGACCTGTTCCTCTGGTCACAAAACAGGCTGTTGGACTCATCGCTCTAATTGAAAAGTCTAATGGAATCAGCTCCTTTGAACTTGCAGAAACCATCGTGCACACCAGGCAGAGAACTATTTCCAAAGCCGTCAGCATACAGTCATAGCAAAGATGGAGTTTTCTCTGTGTTCAGTTTACTTCAGGGGTCAACAAACTTTCTGTGTAAAGGACCAAATAGTATTTACTTCAGGCTTTGTGGGCCAATGTCTGTTGTAACTACTCAGATCAAAACCAACCATAGATAATATGCAAGTGAATAGGTATGCATATATTTCAATACATTGTTTACAAAAAGAGGTGGGCCAAATCTGGCCATAGTTTGCTCCTGGTCTAATATAGTCAGCACATGGGCATATCTAGATAGGAACATAATAACCTTTACCATTACTTTTAAAAGAGCTTATTTCTCATCAGAGCGATTGGGAGAAGTCTTAAAAAAAAAAAAAGTTTGAAAATTTCTGAAAGACAAAAGAAAGCAAAAGAGGGAGAGAAGAGAGAAGAAAATCAAAATAAAATAGGATTTCATTTCAAAAGAGGAATGGAGGCATCAAAATGGAAAGAGCTCTTAGTAAGTAAGGCCTCTGTGGCCTCCTCTTACCCCGACCAGGTCTTCAGGGGCCTCTCACACAGGCTCCGAAGCAGGCCGAGCGACACGGAGTGTGCACTGGATAGCCACAGATCGCAGAATGTTCAGGACCATTCCAGCTCCTGAAGGAGGCCTTTCTGAGCCCCCAGAAGGGCTGGCAGAGAGAGCAGACAAGAACAGCGGGTGCTGGACAGAGGGGATTTGTGAAAGTGACCTTTTTTTTAAGATTTTATTTCTTTATTTGAGAGAGAGAGTGTGCAAGCATGAGCAGGGGGGAGGGGCAGAGGGAGAGGGAGAAGCAGGCTCCCCTTTGAGCAGGGAGCCCAATGCAGGGCTTGATCCCAGGACCCTGAGATCATGACCTGAGCCGAAGGCAGACGCTTAACCGACTGAGCCACCCAGGTGCCCCTCTGAAAGTGACTTCTAATGGTCACATGTAAACAGGATCCTGGACCTTCCTATCTGGAGCTAATCCCCTGGTTGTGAGGAATAAATATCCATTTGGCAAATTTGAAAGAGGAATTTAGTAATGAAAGATTTAAGTTTAAAAGTAGAGCTCCCAAGAGTCTGCCAAAGAAAGGTAGAAGAGAGTGATCACTAGATAGGTAAATCCCCTGGCTGGGAGAGAAGGCAAGAAGTGGCCAATCTGTGGTTAATGGCCATTTTCTCTAGTTCACAAATCATGCATACTTTTTATAGATTCAGAAAGTTATCCTAGCTACAGAGCAATGATTTATGAACTATGATTCCTGGAATACTGGTGTCATAAGATGTCAACAATTATTGTATGAGAAAATATGAGAAAAATATCAGAGAAACTGAAGAATAAATTGACCTTGACAGGAAACTACTGTGCATTTTTGCCTTGCTAGGTTATGCTTAGAAAAAAAAGTTATAGTGTTGGGAAAAAAAGGTTCATTTTGAAATTATTCTTAGGAACCAGATTTTTCAGAGCCAAGAACAGACTATTAACCTATGCCAATGCAGATTAAAAGAATTGTTGCAATAGTCTAGCAGCGGTTCTCAAACTTGAGTATACATTAGGTACAGAGCTTGTTAAAACCAGATTGCTGGACCCCACCCCCAGAGTTTCTCATTCAGTAGGTCAGGGTGGGATGCAGGAATTTGTATTTCTAACAAGTTCCCAGGGGATGATATGGCTGGTGGTGGTAGTCCAGGGACTTTACTTTGAGACCCACTGCCCTGCACCCAGCCCAGTGCCTGACAGATACGAGAATCTATTCAATAACACTACATACCTGCCTGAGATTTACCACATCGCAGGAAATTGGATGGGTTTCTACCATGTGTGAGTGTATGTTGGATACAGCTTCAATGTCAGGCTTATGGAAACATACATGGCTTTATTTGGGGGAAGTGTTATTATACTTTGAGATAGTCTTCCTCCGGAACAGCTGCAGGCAGGTGTCCAGTGGAGAGTCTTCTCAGGGGGGCAACGGAATGTAGCATGTTCCAGGATTTATGTTTTTAAATGATAATTCATGATTCTCCAACACGTACAAAGCTGGAGAGGCCAGTTATCTCCTGACATTTCTTGCCTGGGGAACATAGTCCTTCAAAAATGGGAACAAAATTCAAAATGAATTTCACAGGGGACAGTAGTTCTTCAGAAATAAAATTCAGTTGGAACAACTGCAATGGGATATATCTGGAGATTTTTTAGGTTCTGAAAGGACTGTGAAAGCAAATATATATTAGAAAAACAAGGAGAACCTAGATGACCAGAATGTTGATGCGAGTCAGCCAAATTATAGTGTGCGGACAGAAGGCAACAAATATGTCCTGAGATCTGTCACAAAAGGGCTGGGACACAATGCCTCTCAACCTCAAGTCAGTCTCAAGCATGGTCCCATTTTTGTTAGCATACTCTAAATAATGGCATGAAGAAGTTAGAAAAAGTTCACAGGATAGTAACATATATCTCTAGAAAAATATGAAATGGCCCTAAGCAGAAAGGCTTGAAAGAAATTTGGGTTGTTAAGCCTGGAAAAAAAAGGAAGGCAACTCTGTTGCTCCTTTAAATAAATTAGAGTTTTCTGCTTCTGGTCTTTTGCTGCAGTGATAAAGTAAGCAAAAGGAAATGGCCCTAATTTTTAAAATATTTGTGATTTTGGTTAACTTTAAGGCAAAATGTCCTTTAAAATAGGATGACGGGGGTATGTCATTTTTGGCCTTGAATTTTGCAAGAAGCTATTAGCAGTTGGGAATTTCATAGAACTCTTCCATGATTCATGCACAAACAGGAGCAAATCTGAAGGAAAGAATTGCCATTATCATTGAAACAGCCCAAATGCCCATCAATGGGAAAGTGCATGAATAAACTGTGATATATTCCCACAGTGGGCTATTATACGGCAGTCAAAATGATGAACTACAGTCACACATAATAATATAGATGAATCATATTAATATAATAGTAAGTGAAAAAAGTAAGTCTCAGAAGATTACATATAGCGTGATGCCCTTTTATAATGCTTAAAACAACTAAAAAATTTTAATGCTTCTTAGGAATACAGGTAAATACAATATAACCATATAAAAGGAAAACAAGAGATGACTGCAGTGAAAAAGACTGGCAATATTCACAGGTGGGCAAGGATATGGATCAGTGGAAATTCTCATATACAGCTGATGGGAAGATAAACTGGTTACAACCATTTGAAAAACTTTTTGGTATTACCTACTAAGTTAAACATACACAAACTCCATGACCCAGCAACTCCACTTCAGGCATGTACTCAACATATTTCACAAAAAGACATATTCAAGAATGTTCACAGCAGCACTATTCATTAAAACCCCAAACTGTGGGGCACCTGGGTGGCTCAGTCGATTAAACGTCCGATTCTTGATTTCGGCTCAGGTCATGGTCTCAGGGTCATGGAATCGAGCCCTGTATCGGGCTCTGTGCTTAGTGTGGAGTCTGCTTGATTTTCTCCTTCTCCCTCTGCCCCTCCCCCTGCTTGTGTGCTCTCTCTCTCTCTCAAAATGAGTAAATAAAATCTTTTTAAAAAACCTGTTCATTAACAGGGGAATGGATATATAATGTGCAATATAATCATATAAAAATACTATACAACAGTGAGAAAAATCAAACCGTGCTTACACAAAACAATATAGATGAATCTTGCAAACATACGTTGAAAAAAAGAAGCCAGAGACAAAAGAGTATATACTACATAATTCCATGTATATAAAGTTCAAAAACATGAAAAACTGATTTGTGATGGTAAAGGTCAGGCTACTGGTTACCCTGGATGAGGATAATGACTGGGAGGAGGCATGAGCGGGGCCTCTGGGGCTCTGGTTCTACTTCTCAATCTAGTTTCTTGGATGCTGGTTTCATGGATGTGTTTACATTGTGAAAATTCACTTGTGTGTATGTCTTGATGTCTTATATTTCAATTCAAAGTTTGAGAGAGAGGAGAGAAAAGGGAGGTAAAATTTACCTTCATGTTTAATGTTTATGTCTATTTACATAGCCATTCTTTTATTTTTTCTTCCTTAGGCAACGTTATTTTTATTATGAATTTATGTGGGATAAGGAAAATTTAAATAAGCCTATCCCAACCTTTTTTTTTTTTTTTAAGATTTTATTTATTTATTTGACAGAGAGAGACAGCGAGAGAGGGAACACAAGCAGGGGGAGTGGGAGAAGGAGAAGCAGGCTTCCAGCTGAGCAGGGAGCCCGATGTGGGGCTCGATCCCAGGACCCTGGGATCATGGCCTGAGCTGAAGGCAGACGCTTAACGACTGAGCCACCCAGGCACCCCATATCCCAACCTTTTAAATAACGTTTTGCAGTAACATCTTTTCTGATTTAAAAAATAATACCTTTTTTTAAGTTTCAAAAGCAAAAATCAAAACAGGGAAGAAATCCATAATTCTACCACTGAGAACAAATCACTCAACATTTTGATGTGTATCCTCCCAGTCTTTATTATGATTTAAAAAATTTTTTTAAAGCAGGGGTTGGAGGGGATGGAGAGGAAAGCAAAGAAGTGATGAACGTGTGGTTCAGGATGATGTTTCTTTGGTGGGAAAGACACAGGAGCTCAGGATGCAGGAGGGGAACCTACAGGTAGGGTACTACTAATGTTCTTTGGGATGCTTATTCACTATTAAAAATAACTTAGAAATAAAGAAATAAAAGTGGGTGAAGGTGGTCAAAAGGTATAAACTTCCAGTTACAAAATAAATAAGTCATCAGATGTAATGTACAACATGGTGACTATATAGTTAATAATACTGTATTGTATATTTGAAAGTTGCTAAGAGAGTAGATCTTAAAAATTCTCATCACAAGAAAAAAAAATTGTAACTGTGTGGTGATGGATGTTAACTAGACTTATTGTGGTGATCATTTCATAATACACACAAATATCGAATCATGTTGTGCACCTGAAACCAATACAATGTTATATGTCAATTCTATCTCAATAAAAAAAGTAAAAATATCTCCAGACAATACCAGAGAATCAATGAACAATGGAGGTAATTTAAATAATAAAGGAACTCAGTAAGTTATCAACATAGATAATCAACATACAAAAATCAACAGCTTCCATAAACACAAATAATAATCAGCTAGAGGACATAATGGTAAAGAAAGCCCCATTTATAATAGCAGCAAAGATAATTAATACTTAGGAATAAATTTAACAAAAATGTGCAAAACCAATGAGAGGAAACACTCTTGAAAGACACGAAATTAGACTTGAAAGAAAAGAAAGGCATCCTTGAAGTTCTTGGATAAGATAACTCAACACCATAAAGATGTCAATGTAACACAATCCCCATAAAAATATCTACAAGCTTTTTTTATGGAGCTGGACAAGTTGATGCCAAAGTTTATAAGGAAAAGCAAGCATGCAGGACTAGCCTAGAACACACTAAGAAATAAAAACTATAAATGTAGACTAGTCCTACCAGGTATTAAACTATGCATCCCCATCATTAAAACAGGGTGCTACTGGGACACCTGCATGGCTCGGTAGGTTAAGAGTATGACTCTTCATCTCAGCATAGGTCTTGATCTCAGGGTCGTGAGTTCAAGCCCCATGGTGGGCTTCATGCTGGGCGTGGAGCCTACTTAGAAACAAAAACAGGGTGTCGCTGCCACTGCCCGTAAGAACAGCCATATAGACAAGGATAGAATAGGTAAAGGTGGCATCTTCAACCACAGAAGCAAAGATGGGCTATTCATTTATTTTAAGATGAGCTTTTTAATAAATGTTGCTGGCACAACTAGGTAGCCACTTGGAAACAAAGGTAAAACCAGACCCATATCTCATACCAATACACAAAAATAAACTCCACACTGATCAGGAAACTAAATGTAAAATAAATAAATAAATAAATAAATAAATAAATAAGATAGAAAATAAATTAATAAATTAAAGTGGAAAAAAATATGGTGAGCTCCTCTATAAACTCAGTGTAGGGAAAAGCTTTCTAACATTAATTCAAAATCCAGGGGCAATAAGGGAAATAATTCATAAATTTGACCACATAAAAATGTTTTTTAAAGTTGCATGGTAAAATAAAGTCAAATAACTGCCAAATTAGATGAAAATATATGTAGCATAGCTCACAGCTTAAGGTGTGATATTAGCTTAAGGGCTAATATCCACAATATATAAAGAACTCTTAAAATTTGAGGGGAGAAAGCCCAAAACTCTGATAGAATAATGGGAAAGATATAGGAACAGAAAAAATTTTTCATAAATAAAAATAACTTAATAAATAAAAATGGAGCAGGCACGGACCAATGGTGAGGATGTCTCACCAACCAAGGAATATGATTAATCCAACTCTATGCATCTAAGGGCCAGTTAAAACTCCAGGAATTCCCGTAATAGTTTTTATGCTGAAAATGAAAGTAAGTTTAGTCTCCTAAAAACCTAAAATGCTATTACTAAGACAACACTAGGGTGCACTGACAAATCAGAGGAAACAAGAAAATGACTTCCCTTCCCTTTCATTGCTGAATCTCACACAGTTTTTTCCATGGGTTCTGGATTCCAACTCTTACACTTGATAAGAGTGGCCACCATGATCCAAACACTGAGGTGTCAGAAGGTTTCAGTGTGAACCAGTTATGCTTCCCAGGTCCCTTCTACCTCTAAAATTCCACACTTTATTTTTTATTTTTTTAATTATGTTCAATTAGCCAAATATAGTACATCATTAGTTTTTGATGTAGCGTTCAACGATTCATTAGTTGCGTATAACACCCAGTGTAGATTGATGACCTGGTCTCCTAAAACAGCTGCTAAAATTTTTTTTTTTTTAAAGATTTTTTTAATCTATTTGACAGAGAGAGAAAGCACAAGTAGGCAGAGCGGCAGGCAGAGGCAGAGGGAGAAGCAGGCTCCCGGCTGAGCAGGGAGCCCGATGTGGGGCTCAATCCCAGGACTCTGGGACCATGACCCGAGCCGAAGGCAGCTGCTTAACCGACTGAGCCACCCAGGCGCCCCAAAAGCTGCTAAAATCTACCCACTCAGTTCCTGAGGCAAGAATGGCTTTCCCAGACCCGCTCCTCCTAACTGCACAGGGAGTCTTGTCTGGGGATGCTTCTTATTCCCCATAGCAGAACCCCCGATATATGTTTGTTTTGGTGTTTATATCCCTATCATTGCTTATACAAATGAAAGATGTAATAGGGTGAGGGAATGGGGGTGAAATAAGCACAGGAAGAAAAAGTAATATGTTGAGTAATGTTAGAACACAAAAATGCACTCTTTGGTTTCTATGTTATCTAGAGCTGGGCCTCAAATTTGCCTTCAGCTTTCCTAGCAGGCGGAGCAGAGAGGGAAACGGGAGGAAAGAGAAGATTCACAATGCCCATAAAATAATTGGGGCCAGTTTTTCCAAAGACTGTATTTCCATTTGCGTGGAGCTGTGTTCCAGCAGTAATGTTGCGACAGGCTTCCTCTACCAGCCCATGGGAGCCAATGGTTACATAGCAAGGAGTTTTGCAAGTTGGTTGTTAAATCATTGGTAGCTTGAAATCTGCCGTGGTGGGAATATCCAAATACATTACAGATATACAAATCAGGTCATTTTTTCTTTCATTTTTTTTTCCTTTTCTCTCTCTCTCTCATTTGTTTTTGCCTCCAGAGAGCCAGTTTACCAGCACACCCCTGCATGTTCTAAAAGTCCTTGTAGGGAAACACTATTCTAAGCCAGAGTTGCTGCAAGTGGGAGGGAGAGAGGCTTGGTGTACAAGCTTGCTGAGTGCCGTAGAAACATCCTGCAGGAGAAGAGAGTCTAAACATCTATGCCCGAGATCAGAGAATGACTGGAGTATGCATCAGCATTATCTACCCCCACTCCCTCAGTCCTTCCTTCTTTCCAATCCTACCCTTTGGAATTTCATTCCTGGGATTACAAGAAATGCTATGCCCAGTGAGGGACGGACATACCTCCCCATTCAAAAATGCATCCAGAGAGACTGGGGAAGCTCCAGTGAAGGATTTTATGCTTTCCATGAGGTTAACATTTCCCAAGCCTGTGTTTCACAGCATTGTTAACAAAAGTCCCATGCTGAAATAAATTTGGGAATGAGTGGATTAAAGTTATCTTTACTGCAGGACTTTTCAGAGCCTTTGGGAGGCAAATGTGTCCTTGTGGCACAGAGTGTACATCAATTCCCAAACTTACTTTACCCAAGGACACTGTAATAGCACATCTTGGGACACCAGGCTGAAAAACACCTGGCTAATCAGGGCTTCTTGCAGTTTTGAAAGGTAATACCAGGACATTATTCCACAGAAATATCTTTTTCATATAGGACTTGAAGCTCTGGCATTTTTTCTTTATAAAACCATGAATTGCATGTCTTTGCTTTTCACCTGAATCATTTAATTAAGTCCAGAGGTGTCCACACATCCATCAGCAGAGCTTACTTAAGGCATTCAGGGAATCATTTCAGGACAAGAAATTTCTTAACTCGTGGCCTGTGTCCCCAGGAACTCACTCTGTCCTGTTTTGGAAACCAGGCATTGGCGATGTCAAAGCCCAAAGCCAGCGCACATTTCAACTCTTAAGACTCTACAGCAGAGAATGAGCATTTCTCATCATTTTTTAACCTTGAATTTTTCACCTTCCCTCAGCTCCCATTCTATTTCTTTTTTTCTTTTTCTATCTTTTTCCTTCTTCTTGGAATAGCTTTATTAACTCCCAAGATGGTTTACTGTGATGTGGGCAGCCCACATATGTATTCATTCACCTAATCATTTATGGAGCCCCTCTGGGTTCTGGGCCACGAACGGGACAGACCAGGCCATGTTGTCATGGAGCTCACAGTACAACATTAATGAGTGTTCCTTTCCTCTCCTTCTTATCTCCTTTATCTGCTTTGTCTTGGCTCTTTCTCCCCATTTTGCTTGACACCGCATGCTGCTCCTCCCCACTCTTGTTCATCCTTTCTCCTCCCTTCCTTGATAGCTTTTTCCAGTGACTAACAGGAACCCAGCTCAGCTGGTTTTTATCACGCTCCTGTCCTTGCATTTTTCCGACTCAATTAAGCCATTACCAGGGCTAAATGAGGCATGGACTCTCCAAAAGTCACACCTGTCGTCAGGGAGATGGAGGGTAAGAACCTGTGCAGCTGGAGGGCGAACAGCAAGCCCGGCTGGAGGGAGGCAGCCGAGTGTGACTCGGGAGCTTGTGTTCCCACCAGTGCTGAAAGAGGGCCCTCATTTTAAAACAAGATGTCCCTTGCTTTAATACAGAAGGAATGAAGTCTGACATAGACCTGAGGATGGTCACATTAATGATGACAGATAAGATGTCCTTAATTCTTTAGCAAATGCACACCAGGTGCATATAAAAATCCACATTGTGGATGTGTCCTCAGCAAGAGGTAAAGCTGTAACCAGAGCCAGGTACACAGGTTTTGTGATTATTGGTTGAACTTTCTCAGGCTTCTCCCTATTCACCCTCATTAAAACATACACATTTCACCTTTCTGCAGTGGTGGCTTTGTACCGTACTGTTACTGTTCTTTATGATCAGTACGACAAACGAGGGCAAAGATTACAGTACAATAAATCACAGACAAATCAATGTACTCACCCTATGTAGATAAATGATTTCTACTGGAAATCAATTTTGGTCTCATAACCACCTTTTTTCTAGGCAACCTAGAATTTTTATGTCTGCAGCCTAGGAATCAACAAATTGTAGTTTTTGAGCTTGCCATGCCTCTAACTTACTGAGTGGTTTTTGTTTGTTTGTTTGTTTGTTTATTTCTGAGTGGTTTTATGTTTAGAGGTCTATGCTTCAGTTTTATCTGGTTGAAATGTAGGTAAAATCATTCTTCTCTAGAGTTACACAATTTCTGGAAATGTTAAAGCCAAGGGGCAAGAGCCAAGGTGGTTTTTTACTTTGATGGAAATCGAAATGTTGCAATGCTGCCTTCTAATCTTGCCCTTCTATCCTGTCAATTCACCCTTGACTCTGGAACTTTGGGGACAAATGCAAGTTCAACAGATATTGACACTTTTCAGTACCAGGTTCCCTGTTCAGTGCTGGGAATGCCAGCCCTTCTCTGTTTTGTCCTACAATTGTCCAACCAACCCCTGTTTTTACTGGTCATGCTTTATTCATTTTCATTCAGCAAATATTTGTGGAGCACATACTAAGTTCTAGGCACTGTGCTGGGTGCCAAGCTACAGGGATGAGAAGAGACAGGCCATACCCTCAGGAAGATTCTGGCCCCCACTTTGAATTAATTCTCCTGGCAGTTATCTCCCACCTCTGTATTCCCTCAACACCTACTTCATGCCTCTTTCTAGCACTTACATCACTGTACTTATAATACATATCCTTGTCTCCTTTTAAACCATGAGTACCTTGAAGACGACAATCTCAACTTTCTCTCCTGGGTGCCTCACACTCCCTAATGTCTAACACATAGGGGAGCTCAATAAATGTTTTTGAATGAATAAATAATTGCATGAATTTACAAATTAATAAACCTATGGAGCCATAGACCAGTCTGCCCTGACCTCCCATCCCACATCTCTTGGATTAGGAACTCAACGATCAGTCATCTGTTAGTACTGCAACACTCCTCGTGATTTCAAGGACCTTCTAAACATAAAACCAGCTGGTACACGGGTCATTTCTTCTTCCAAATATATTTGCCATTGAGATGAAGAACAAATACTAGCTTCAGCTTGTGTTTACAATACTTTTTTGCAGGAGGGCAAACATGATTATATATGATTTAAATGAAATGAACTTATAGTAAGGAAAACAAATGAGTTTACTTGCGACTCTTGGATAGATACTGTTAATATAGCTACAGAAAGAAGAAATATAATAACAATGGCTTAAACAAGCTAGAAGCTCTTTTTATCTGTCATGTAAAAGTCCGGAAACAGTCTGATACAGAGGTTCTGCTCCATGAAATCATCAGCTCATGGTACCATCATTCCCTAAGATAGGGTGCCTGGGTCACGATGGGCTCCAGCTGTCACCGAGACCTCCATGCAGCAGAAGGAAGGAAGAGGGATGAAGGGACAAAGGACAAACACTAACTCCTAAGCAGTTTCTTGGAGGCTGCCACAGGCACTTCAGCTTACATCCCACTGGCCACACGTGATTATAAAGGAAGTTGGGGGAAATGGTTTTAATTTTGGATAACTACATGTCCAGCTAAAAACGATTTTAGTGTGGCATAAAAGGAGTACAGACACGAGCGATACAATCAGTTGTCTCCACTGCAGATACTGCAACTGAAGTGTTAGTTGACTCTTCAAGGACTATTGTATTCTGATTCCTGCAAGCTGAAATCACAATGATGAACTCCAATTGTTAATCCACTGTGCTATGATCACAGTTGGTACTGCTCTGTCACTATCAATGACAGCAGGAGTGAGGGAGAAGGAAAAGAAAGCTTTTGCAATAAGGAAATTAGGAGGCAGTGGGAGTCTGGATAAGGCAGCGGCAACGGCAGTCGAAAGGGGAAGACGGGGAGAAAGATGGTAGAATCAGCAGGACAAAGTGGTTGGATATTGGAGGAAAGGGAGAGGGAGGATCTAGAATGATTTAGCTTTAAAGCAAATTAGACCCTAGTAATTGGACTTAAAAAGGGCAGTTTGGAGACTGCATTAGACTGGTGGAGTTAACTGCCGTAAATTGACCTGAAATCTCTCCTTGATCTATTACTTCTTGCCATGAATTTTCTTTTGAATGGACTAATTAAGTTAATAAACTTCTCCAAGTAGTTAATCTTTCACAGGGAAAATTTTACAGGTCTTAGTGACCTACCTTAACCAGTAATAATGTTCCCTCTCCTAATTCAGTACACTACTCGGGACTCCTTAAAATTCTTAATTCTTGAGGCATTCTTAATTCAAGTGCCAGAATTTCTCACTTGAGTAAGCTGAATATATGGAGAATCTATTCCCCCATCTAGAAAATGGAGTTGGTACTACAGTTGTGAAATTTAAAATACATTGGATGTTTAAAGGACATGACACAATGCCTGGTTCAATAAATGCAAGTTTCTGTCTCCTTCCAAAGTGCTTTCTTTCTTTCTTTCTTTTTTTTTTTTTTGTGCATTCATTCAACATTTATTCAGCAGTTACTAGTGCAGACACTGGACTAAGTGCTAGGGGGCACAGCTGAATTTAGTTCTTGAAACCAAAGTTATAATATCCTTTTTTTTTCACTTCTGAATGTTGAGGTAAATTCTGATCCTCTACACCAATGTGCCTTCCTACTGGACTGGGAGTTCCTGAGGGCAGGGAACATGCATATGTTTGTTACCTTTATATTCCCGGTCCTTAACACATGTACTTATTAAATGTATGAATGAATGCATGACCAAGGTCCAAGAAATGAAGCCAAAAATCTAAATGCAGGACTGGAGTCAGAAAACTACTCCATGGTAGTTCTGGATGGATCATGGCTGTTCAGACATTATTGGAGACAATTCCATGAATGTTGAGTGTCTGTGGGGGTACTCCTTCCATGTGGGGCCCAGTAGCTTCTGCTAGAATGGCTATTGGAGGAGGTGGGGTTCCTAAAGGGCAAGAGGCAGCATGTGACAATGATTAAGGGTTCAGGCTCTGGAATCAGACATTTATGCATATAATTATAGTCAAATATGAAAAATCTCCCAAGAGGAGAACTCCAAGATCCAAGATGTAGAAGATTATAACAGGTGGACCTGCCTAGTCTGAGGGTCCAGGGAAGGCCTCCTTGAAGAGTCCTGTTGCTCACTGCACAACTGAGGGGTTAGTGTGGGTAGAGATCCCGGCTATGCTCCACTCCCAAGATGGGTGCCTTAGTGCAGGGCTGTGTCTGGCCCAGAGGAGTTATTTTCTCCATTCACACAAAGGCTCCAGCTTGCCAAGCTACACCCCGTGGTTATGAGCACCTAAAAACTGAAAGATAAGTAGATGTTTTCCAGGCAAAGTTTAGGCCAGAGGGACCAAGGAGGGGGAACAGCATGTGTGAGGTCTGGGGATTTTACAAAAGGCCTGGTGCACTTGAGGAACTGAAGGAATTTTGGGATGACTGGAGTGTGGAGTTCAAAGAGAAGATCAACAAGAGTGAAATTGGATCACGGCTAGCATTTTCTGTGAGTTTACTAATTACACTATGTTAATGGCCCTCCATGCTTTATTATATTGAGATCACAGAAAATGACTTTACCGAAGTCATGTTAGAAAACAGTGAAACTATGATTCAAAGCCAGATTTAACTTCAGAGCCTGTGCTCCAAACCATGTGTTCCATGGCATCCGAAGATTTGCAAAGGCAGATTGCAAAGGGATGCAACTGGAGGCAGGAAAGCCTATTAGGAAATAGTTGCAGAAATCCAGATACGAAATGTTGGCAGGCTTAAGATGGCTTTGGAAATGGAAAGGAGTAGATGGATTCCAGAGATTTAGGAAGCACAATCTACAGGACTTGGAGGTTGTTTGAGTATGAAAGGCAATGATGAGAAGAGGGAGGAGGCGAGGATGACTCCTTATTTTGTGTCTTTGTGGATGGTGCATCCTTTGCTGAGATTAAAAAACAATGAAGTAACAAGTTTGGGAGGAAGGTGAGTTTAGAGCCTCTCAAGTTGGAAGCACCTGTCATCCAGGTGGAGATGGCCAGCTGACAGTTCAGTGCTGGCTCTGAACCTCAGGAGAAGCTGTATAGTTACCCAACATCAACATATCATTGGTAATTGACCCAGAAAGTGAGTGAGAGAGTGTAGAGAAAAACAAAGATTTCCTAGCAGAAGGACTTTTCCCCCGATCCAGCTGTTGAGCCTTATCAACATAATCTGACTTTTGATTTATCTGCATCCTTTACAAGAACTATTCCTCAAAGGTTTATGGAGCGTCATATTATAAACTGAAACCAGAGATCTGTGATAAGAAGGTACAAAAAAGGGAGTCTACCATAATAAAGAATAAAGAACAAATGGCCTTTTCTGACTTTTTTTTTTATTCAAAGCCAGATTTAAATGTAAATAAGACTCACTCTGTATTTTCTATAAGAACATAGGTGCTGAATAAAATATCATTTATATTACAATAATGCAAGGAACTGCTTCTACTAAGAAAATTCTATGCATTATTCACGCAGAAGAATGAATGAATTAAAATCCAGCAACAACATTAGTGGAGGCCTTAGCTTATCAATGACCTCTTTAAAATGTGGCCTCACAACTGAACACAGTCCTTCTCCAATATGGGCAAGTAAAGTTTTCTGTATCTTACACTAAGTGCTATAAAAATGAGACTCTAAGTCATGCCTTCCCTTCCTGCTACCCCTCAGCCTCTCTAAATGGAAATTCTAAGCCATGTCAGTTGCAGTCATCATAACGAGATGGGATTTAGGCTTAGCTGAATTCATTTTGTCTCTCTTTTCTTTTAGAAAGCATCACAGACACCCTTTACATGATGTGGCTTCTAAAGACTCAAGGACCACCCATCTTACTAGTCTGCAATGGCAAAGGCAGAAATGGATATTCAAACCCCACAGCCTCTGTTCTGTTATTAATCACTCTGTAGACATGTGCCCCCAGTACAGAGAGTGAACCGCACCAAGGGGGAAAGTTCCAGGGGCCCCCAAACCACCAACACTCTTGTCTCTCCCCCTGGAGAAAAAGCAGAACTATGGCGTTTAATAGATGTTGTTTGATCTTCTTGGCAATTACCTGGTGCACTTCTGCCTATGGGCCTGACCAACGAGCCCAGAAGAAAGGGGACATTATCCTCGGGGGGCTCTTTCCTATTCATTTTGGAGTAGCAGCCAAAGATCAAGATCTAAAGTCAAGGCCGGAATCTGTGGAATGTATCAGGTAAGGAAAGGAGCCATGTGAAAGAGTCTCTTCTCTTCTGGTGGTTGTAGAAAAACTGTACCAAACGCAAAGTAATTTTTTCAAACTTGGTTCTCTCTTTTCAAAAATGGTGATTGGTAGTCATGCTGAAATTATTCCACCACCAGCCCTTTTTAAAAGAAATTTTTCAAATAGTAAAATGTCAAAAATGTTGAGTAAAAAAAATCCATGGCCTGTTGGGGGTATGTGTCCAGTCACTTGGTAACTGAATTGTCATTGTTCATCTGGCAGCAGTGTTGCTGAACGAAAGACTAAGTACCTAGAAGGAAATTTATTATAGGTCTTGCAAACCTAAGTAGTAAAATCTCCCATTTACCTTAAGTGCCCTAGGTGTTAAGGTCAGTAATACCTGAGTGTTGGCTGCCTCACTCTCACTATTTTTAAAAAAGGATTTTAAAGTTGAAAGAAACCTCAGTGGTTGGCATGATCCAGGCATCTTCAAAATGCAGCCTGCAGGATTGTGGAAGTCCTTCTTATAGAAGGCTGAAATCCTGCTTCTTAACACAGATACGTCTAACACCAATGAAGAAAACACAGAATCTATCTAAGTGTCTCACTGAACTCTCTCTTCAGCCATTGGAAGACAGCTAACATGTCCCACTGAATCACTTCATTTCCAGGCCTCAGTCTCGGTTTTCTGAACAATTACTTCATGACATGATTTCTAGACCCCTCACCATTCTCATCGCCCTCCATCTAATGCTCCCTAATTTATCATGACTATGATACGGCATCTAGAATTAGGCACAATTCCTTCAAACAAGATCTGACTTCTGCAGAGTAGAATGGACTGTATATCACCTCCCATCACCAGGATACTGGAGACCATGACTGCACCCCAAGTTTTTACCCAATTTCTAAGAGAAAATACCACTTTCTCTCTAAGACTTGCAATGTTCAGAAGGGATCCAGCATTTTTTTCCTGCTCTTCCTGATTGCTGTAAAATGAAAATGAAAACTACAATTGCACCAACAAAACTGACTTCTGTTCATGTTTCTAATGAAAGCTGGAAAATTAGACAACATTTTCACATTTTTCTCATGAATACAGAAAAACTAAGTACAGAATTTCAATTATGCTGATTATATCCCTCATATAACCCATGTGGACAAATATCCTTTTGTTGTGCTCTACTGGACAGAGTTGTGCGTGTGCTATGTATATATGTAAGATCAAGCAAGAAGCCCTGAAATACACTATATTTTAAATTATATTAAAGAAAGATAGCAAAAGCAGTATAAGTGTTTTATGTAAAGAAATATTCTATAATCTCTCTTAACTTTGCAGGTTTAAAACAAATAGCTAAACAAAAAAAAAAAAATGATGGAAACATAAAGAAAATGACTAGGAGAAAATGTCACATTAAAAGTTAGGAACCTAAACAATGCAGTGGAGTATAGCAAACTGTATTCCTTACCTCCTGTCATTGAGTCACTGTAACCTACCAGATGGAGAGGGAACCTGCGGAGTTATTCCATTTCTTCCTTTGGGCACTGATGCACTGATTCAGCACACTTATCTAGCCCTCACACTTATCTAGCCTAATTCTGGGAGACTGAAAACTATGTCACTGACCCTACTTCTCTTTGTTAAATTTGCTCGATATTTATTTAAAATAATGTTCTTTGAAAAGCAATACACGCTCATTTTTTTAAAACAGAATACATAAATAAAGCAAAAGCTCACAATTTTAAAACCCATTGCTCCCCCACCCAGAAATAACCACTGTTTGTAAACAGCCCTCCTATATATGTTTGTTAGTTTACGAAGATGAGGCCCATCATTTCCCTTTCCCCTTTGACCTCCAGTAATGTCATAACCTAAATTTGTGACTCGGCCAACCTGAAGTTATTTTTAGGCTCCCACCTACTAAAATTCTAATCTTACTTATATTTTCCCTAATCCTTTCTTTTAATCTCTGTATTATTTTTAATACTTCACATCAGCAACTTCAAACTCTTTGCTGGATGAAGCAGATACAAATTATTCATTCTATTACTAATAACAATCTTTGCTATCATCACTCCCTCTGTGTAAGGCACCATTCTGAGAATTTTGCATAATTATCTCATTTCACAGCCACCATATGAGGTAGGCACTGTCCCCATTTGACAGAGAGAGACACATCATGAAACCAGAGTAACAGAGCCATGATTCAAACCCAGCTTTGCCCAGTCCCTACTCTCAAGCGATTGATCAGAAAGCCTCCCATTTTCTTCCATTTCTTCTTTCTTCCAGGTACAATTTCCGCGGGTTTCGTTGGTTACAAGCAATGATATTTGCCATCGAGGAAATCAACAGCAGCCCAGCCCTTCTTCCCAACATGACACTGGGATACAGAATATTTGACACTTGCAACACCGTTTCTAAAGCCTTGGAGGCCACCCTGAGTTTTGTGGCACAGAATAAAATTGATTCTCTGAACCTTGACGAGTTCTGCAACTGCTCAGAGCATATCCCCTCTACCATTGCTGTGGTGGGAGCAACTGGCTCAGGCATCTCCACGGCAGTGGCAAACCTGCTGGGCCTCTTCTACATCCCCCAGGTACATGTACCTTCTTAGATGGGGCAGCAGTGTAAGCAGGGATCAGGACTCAAAGGGCTGCCGTGCCCACTGTCCATACAGCTTGTTATTTTCCTACCTCTGGCTTTACGTTAGCATAGAAGACCTTCCAATTAGTCGGGGCACTGTACCATGACCATTTGGGATTTCTGAGACCCCAACATCAACCATGTCAACTAAACCTTCAAGACTCTTCCAAAATTCTTTTAAACATACCGTGTATAAAACTTTGTCCTTTTTGTCAAAGTGTTCAGTTATTTATTTTTCATCCCCTTCCTTTAGAAAATGCCATTCTTCTGCCTTTACTAAAAGAAATGAGACCATGTGATGTAAATCCCACCTTTCAAACTCAAAATATCTGTCCCTAATCCTATTCCCTTAAAAGTCTACCTCTCTACCTTCTGGCTGAGAGTTTAGCTCAGGGGGAAGCAGAGTGTACTTTCTCACAGAACAAGAACTTAATCATTGTCTTGCACATTCTAGAAATGGAAAATACTCTATTTCATTCAACAAATACTTATAGACCATACATGAATAAATAGTGTCCACTTTGCAGGAACTCAACCTCGGTGAGGAGATGTCTGTATTTTCAAATTCTAGAAAACAGTTCACTAAAACAAGTGCTATCATAAACATTTATTCAAGGTTGCATATTTCCCCCCGTGAAGTAAACCTTTTTGCATGTTAATATTCATAGATTTATGACATCATTTTATAATAGTGAAAAATTGGAAACAACCTAAATGTCCACGGATGGGACAATCAGCTCAATTGTGAACGTCCTTTATAACAATTTTAAAATTCAATTATAAATGATAATTGATTTATCATTTTTGATGTTTAATATTTAAAATTTGTAAGAGTACCTTTCATAAATTCACATTTATATGTTGGGAGTCTCCATTTCTTTGGTGATAGACATTATCGTTTTATATACATATGGCAACTAAAAAAAGTCTTGTCATCATTTCCCGAATCCTTACTTCAGGGAATTAAAGGTGTTTCCCATGGGGAAGCCCTGGCTCTATAACTTTTTCGCAAAATGATCTAACAATGCCCTTATCAGTAAATGTGCTGGGCAATATGCAAATACACATCTTATAATTTTGGCATATTGTACAGAATTTTTTTTAAATACACAGTTAAAGTGAGTTGTTGTAGCCAATAGGCATAAGATGTAATTGCCACCAAGTAAATAAAGAACCCAAAGTAAAGGTTTTAATTCTTTGTGGTTTGGATGAAAGATGAGGTTAAGCTAAATTTGAATTATAAAAGTGAAGACTATAATAATTCTCGGTCAAAACAATGTCACGTGTATCTACAGCAGTGGTTCTCTGCTGTGACTGCATGTTGGAATCATACAGGGAGTTTTAAAAATACCGATGCTTGGGTTTCACACCCCAGAGATCTGGGTTTAATTGATATGAGATGCAGCCTGGGTGGCAGGAGTTTTGGAAAGCTCCCGAGGTAATCCTAATTTGCAGCAGAGTTGGGAGTCACTGTTCTCTTGGGTGGGGGCAGAGGCCCAGCGGTATTTCTTATGCCACTCATGCCTCCAAGTGGATGGAATAAGCAGACCAGCTAGAACAGTTGTGGTTAAAAGTTCTCTGAATCATTCATGAAATTCTCCGCTCTTACAATAAAAAAAGTTTTGTGTGCTTTTGAGGGTTTTTTGTTTTGTTCTGTTCTGTTTTGTTTTTTGGTGGGGAGAACAGGTAATGAAGTAGTACTTATCCCCACTTTTATGGTTTCTTTTTAAAAACTGGACAAATATTATAAATGCATTTTAAGAGAAACATATCCATAGTAGATATATTTGTTTGTAATGTTAATCCTTTTAAAGTGCTTTTCAGCCCACTTTTCAAAAGAAGAAGTAAGCAATAATTGATGAATTTACAAAATGTCTGAGTAGGTTTTTCATTTGCAAACATCTGATTCAGAAACCTGCTGTTTGGGTCTGCAAGTAGAGCTCTGTAAAAACAGTAACATCTCAACAAATTACTTAATCTAACTACCTACACCTCATGAACTCTCATAACAGCAAGAAGGGGCTTACTCTGATAAAAGAAAAAATTGTCAATTTCATATTATGACTTCCAAAATCAAAGCTCTTATCAGAAAAATCATGCCCCCTTAGCAAAGTTGGCCCTGGTGGGTGTTTTTTGTTTTGTTTTGTTTTGTTTTGTTTTGTTTTGTTTTGTTTTTTAGAGGCAGTGGAGAGGGGAGGGTAGAGGGAGAGGGTGACAGAGAATCTTAAGCAGGTTCCATGGCCAGCATGGAGCCCGATGCAGGGCAAGATCTCACAACCTTGAGATCATGACCTGAGCCAAAATCAAGAGACACAAGCTCAACTGAGCCCACCCAGGTGCCCTGGTCCTGAACTTTCATACACCAATGTCTTTCATATTTTTGATGTAGAAACTATTCATTGATAAGAAGGAATATATTGGAAAATTCAGGGAGGGCACATGATGTGATGAGCACTGGGTGTTATATGCAACTAATGAATCATTGAACACTACGTCAAAAACTAATGGTGCTATATGTTGGCTAATTGAATTTAAATTTTAAAAAAAGATCTAAAAAAGGAAAATTCATTTTAAAACATTGAACACAGAAAACTATTTCAACTGGTGAGAAATATTAAAAGGACATTCCCCCCAATTTTTTCAACTTGGTTTCCTTTAAAATCTCTCTAGAAAACTGGAGAACAAGAGATATTAAACACTCTTGCATTACCAAGAGAGGGAACAACTGGAGACTGGGAGAGAGAAATTAGGCAGAATAGGAAAGAGGACCCTTGGGGCTCCTCTGAAGAGCCTTGGGTTTATAACCCACAGGGAACCTCATTCCTTCCAGGAGTAAGTCATGGACAAAGTGTTCGTCATAGTGAAGGGGAAGCTAAAACGTTTAGGTCAGAACCTGGACCTAACAGGAAAAAGATGTGTTCATGGATATATTATAACCAATGAGGCAGCACAGAGGAAGTTAGGAGCGACTATGGAACAGTATATAAAGACTCTCCTTGAAAGTATAAGTAGATTCCACTATTGTTGGGTTGACTTTATGGCCAGACCCATTTCTGAAGGTAGCATTGTGAAGAATCACCCACTGGGAATTATGGTGCTCCCTGAATGACAGATGCTTGAGTGCTCACACCCACCCTGGAGATAACAGATTCTGCCTGTCTTCACCCTTTCATCCCAACTGCCATGAACAGCATGTTTGATAAATTAAATTCATGAATGCTCAAAAAACCACCTCCGCACAGCCTCCCTCACTGGTACCTCA
The DNA here is from genome assembly GCF_964656455.1 of Halichoerus grypus. Lineage (NCBI taxonomy): Eukaryota > Metazoa > Chordata > Mammalia > Carnivora > Phocidae > Halichoerus > Halichoerus grypus. The sequence goes on from NC_135712.1 coordinate 66,326,199, forward strand.
CTCACTCATTCATCCTGTGTTCTTTCCAGGTCAGCTATGCCTCCTCCAGCAGACTCCTCAGCAACAAGAATCAGTTCAAGTCATTCCTCCGTACCATCCCCAATGATGAACACCAGGCCACCGCCATGGCAGACATTATTGAGTATTTCCGCTGGAACTGGGTGGGCACAATTGCAGCTGATGATGACTACGGACGGCCAGGGATTGAGAAGTTTCGTGAGGAAGCGGAGGAGAGGGACATCTGCATTGACTTCAGTGAACTCATCTCCCAGTATTCTGATGAGGAAGAGATCCAGCAAGTGGTGGAGGTGATCCAGAATTCCACAGCCAAAGTCATTGTTGTTTTCTCCAGTGGCCCAGACCTTGAACCCCTCATCAAGGAGATCGTCCGGCGCAATATCACAGGGAGGATCTGGCTGGCCAGTGAGGCTTGGGCCAGTTCTTCCTTGATCGCCATGCCCGAGTACTTCCATGTGGTTGGAGGCACCATTGGATTCGCTCTGAAGGCTGGGCAGATCCCAGGTTTCCGGGAATTCCTGCAGAAAGTCCATCCCAGGAAGTCTATCCACAATGGTTTTGCCAAGGAGTTTTGGGAAGAAACATTTAACTGCCACCTCCAAGAAGGTACTAAAGGGCCTTTGTCCATGGACACTTTCCTGAGAGGTCACGAAGAAGGTGGTGGCAGGATAAGCAACAGCTCCACTGCCTTCCGACCTCTTTGTACAGGGGATGAGAACATCAGCAGCGTGGAGACCCCTTATATGGATTATACACACTTACGAATTTCCTACAATGTCTACTTAGCGGTCTATTCCATTGCTCATGCCCTGCAAGATATATACACATGCTTACCTGGAAGAGGGCTCTTCACCAACGGTTCCTGTGCAGATATCAAGAAGGTTGAGGCTTGGCAGGTACATCCTTCACTTAGATAGCAGTTCACTGTGTATTTTGGCAGAGTTGGGCGGATTCAGGCAAGACAGATAAAGTGGTACCTCAAAAAGGCAGTATCTAAATGACATTGCTATACATAGCTTTGGATTCAAATTGCCTTTTCAAACATCTGAGCAACTGACTTCTGCAAAATTAATAGTCATTTAATTTGATTATCTGTTTAAAGCTTTGGATCTTTAGCCCAGTGGTTCAGAATACCTAGAGTATGTCCCCTAAAAGCTTTTAAATATCCTGGAACAGATTTAATACTGTATGGAGTATTTTTACAATGCTTAAATTACAGATATTGTTCCCTTATAACAAGTATTTGTTGAGTACCTATTATATTCCATGCACTAAGGGGCATAAAACTAGTGTTATTGTGTTTAGCCACTATTACCATAATATTATTTACAATATAATGTGCTGGACCACCCAGTAAGCCAACTAAGCTTAAGACACTAGCAAATCAAGGGCATAGGAAAAAAAAAAAAAAAACTCTTCTTAAAAAGATTTGATATTGGATATTTCAAAAAGAAATACTGAAGTAGTTATCATAGAAAATGATTAGATGAAGGTGGAACTCCTACCCTCATTTTATGGTTTAGTCTTATTTTGTATTTTTGATTTGAATTACACATAAAAGAGACATCATAATCTTTTTCATTTCATAGAACTTCTGAAGATAAAAGTTTGCCTGACTTAAATCCTACATAGCTGTCCATGTCTTGCATACCATGATTTTTCAACCAAACCTTGTTTTACATTCCCTTTGTATTTTCCTCAGTTCTAGACTGACCTATCAGAGAGTGCATGATCGTTAGGGAGAGGGAAGGGCACATTCCTGAACATGAGTTGAATGACCCAGCCTCCAGCTTCAGCCCCAGCTTCCCCATATACTAGCTGCATCATCCCTGGCAAGCCACTGCTTTAAGGCAGTCTCTTCATCTGTAAAATGGCCCTAATATCTAGCCTACTTTTTCACCCAAGGTTCTTTTGAAGATGAAATGTGATGACATATGTGAAAGCAATTTATAAATTTTCAAACTTTAAATAGATGGTGATTATTATAGTAGTATTTCAATATGCCTCTAATTAAGCTATCAGTTAGGTTAAAAAATGGTAACTACAACAACTGTGTATGTAGAAACCAACTACCACAGACCCTTGGGAAAAGATACCAAGAAACAAAGAATGTACAACCTATGTCAGTCATTTTAGAGACTCTCATGGGATCAGGAGTGACTGCCTAGGGTGGTACAATGAGCCAGGACCACAAGTACTTCTTAACCCTTCTTGTGTAGAGAAAATCTCATTCAGATGTCATTGTTGGCTAAAGCTTCTCATCTCTATGAGGTACTTAAAGTTTCTTTCCTTGCACTGCACCACCCCTTTCCTGCACCCTAGCGAAAAACAAAGCGGGGGGGAGTTCCAATGATAGTCAAAAACAAAAAAGACTTCAGGAGCCATAATGATAAAGAGTGGTTTTAAGAGGGAGGAATAAAAGGACAATATTTTAGTAAATACTGTTGTCTTTCCTCCCTTTCCTTCCATGTCCCCTGAAAGGAAGACTCCAGCTCTTGAAAAGCCTACAGGATGAGGGTGAGGTTGAAGGGGAAAGAGGCTTCCAGTACATAATTTGACAGTTCTGTTCTTCAGTGGCTCCTCTCCAAACAAGGAAGTAAGATCCAGATGGTCAAGACCAAACCTTGGGCATATGTGAAAAAAGCTGTAAGAAGGAGGCTATAGTCAAGACTGGGACTTTTAGTTCCATACAGTAGAAAACCCAAACCAAATTGGCCTAAGCAGAAGAAACTCATATTATTAGCAGCTCATAATATTGAAAATTGGAGAAGTATTCCAGATACAAGTAGATGCTTTCATCTCCATCTCTGTTCTTTATTCCTCATGGTTAGTAGTTTTCAGCCTCTATAGTAGCTTCAGGCTCATAAAATCTTTACTGTTAGGCTCTTACTTCCCATGATCTCCTGTAAAAGTCCCAGAAACCACATTGATTGACCAGTCCAGGATCACATATCCATCCCTGAAGCTAGGAGTGGAATCCTTTCAAACTATATAGACTGAGAGTAAGAAGGGGAGTGGATCCCCAAAGGGAAATCAGGATGCTGTTACCAAAAGGAGGAAAAAAGAGAGGCAAAGCAGGCAAAATTAAGATCCAACACAGACACCTCAGCTGACAGGTTAAGTACAGGTTAAGATGTGCCATCCTGGCTCACACACAGTCTGGCACAAGTCCTCCAGGAGAGGAGACAGATAGGAAAATAGGGTTGCAGCTCTAGGGAGGAATAACATGTGGTCATTGGCCAAAACGTCCTGTGTACTTGCCGTAAGTCTCCTTTAAGCCTTGTCTCTATCAGGAGATGGACCGACAATTATTCACTCTCATTATGAAGACCTACGTGGAAACCTATCACCTTACATTATATATAATCTAATCCAAAGATCTCAGCCTGGAATTCCACCCCCATCTCTCTCAATTCTCCTTTAAGCCAACCTGCCTAACACCTCCCCCACAAAAGCATCTATGAGATTTTGGCATAGTATTTTTGCTTAGATCATATCCCACACCTGAAAGGCCATCAATTTTTGTTTCCTGTATCCACTGTCTACCACAAAGTTTTAACTCTTTCTCAAAACTGACTTTCTCCTAGAAGTCTTTGCAAGTCATACTCCCACACACACTTTTTATGGCCACTCTTTCTTCCTCATTTTTGCCATTTACATACTCAACTTAAGCTTCCGTAACTCTTCAGTTGACTGAAATAGGTTCTATTAATTAAACTTCTGGTTAAATTAGGTCAATCACAAGTTTTTTCTTTTGTTGACCTTTGCTCCCCCTAAAATTTGTCCATCAATTCATATGCCTTAAAGTATCACTAACAGATAATTTATGAGCACACAACACACAATTCCCTCCTGACCTCCTCAGAGAACCCAAGTCCTTCTCACTGCTCCTTAGCTCTCTCTTCACTCTGACTCCTCCACTGTACTGTTCAGCACTATTCCAGAACATTTGACACCTGAGTATGTGTAGAATAAATGAAAGAAAGAATCGAAATCTAGTTGATTTGGCCTGACAACTAGAGTCCTTGCAGGAAAGTGTTCAACCCAACAACCCATCCTTGAATCAATCACTCTGGTCCAAGTACTCTAGACTCTGATTAGATAAGCCTGTGTCACATGCCCAACAATCAAATTTGTATGGAACCTCACGTAAGGAAGTGTGGAACCACCTTCTTCCTTCTCTCAGGATGATTGTACATAAGGCATGCTTCCTACTTTCCCCTACCTTATACCAACCACTCACTGGTCAAAAAATAGGTATGCATAATGACAGAACCATGGTGGTAACAGAAGTCAGATGGAATTGATCTTTCCAGGAATTGCTAGTACTGTTGGGATTTGGAGAGAGGGGTGAATTGGGGTGAAAACCAGAAGAGATGGAGGGTAGATAAGGAAATATGGTTGAGGTTAGAGAAGGGAATTAGTCCTGGATCTTCCCAACACTCTTAGTACAAGAAGTGGGCAAGAAATAATAGTCTCCTTACCTGTGTAAACCATCCCTCATTCACCCCTGTGTGGATGGGGTGCTTTGTACATCCCATCCCATTTTCCCTCTGTGCTATGATGCCATGTGTAAGAGTTGGAAATCCTAGACAACAGTGGGGGGTTTCTAGTCTCTTCTAATCTTTGGTTTATAGCAATTAAACATTAGAGTATGTGCCAAGAGGTGGTTCCCATTTACGCTTATAATGAGCAACAGTTTGACTTTAAAATCCTTTGGAGGAAATACCCTAAAAGGCCACAAGATGGAAATAGTACCACATAAAACACAGTATGTGACCATCTCAGTGTGTGCACGTTGTAAGTACCTGTCCCTCTTTTACTACATCTTTTGCAGTATTTAGTTTTCTTCATGAGCTAGTTTCTGTCTGTATATTATCTTTTATGTTTAAGTCTTTTCATTATCCGTTTTCCTTTCTCTTCCCCTTCATTTATTCTTATTTTTCTCACATTTCTCCCCAAGTAAAATAATTTAGAGGCATATTATACTGGATTGTAATTTCAAGTAAGATTTTATATTTTCTTTTTTTAACGGAACTATTAGTGCCTTCTTTTAAAATTCCAAAAGAAGAGTGTTCTCTCTGGGGAAAATATTTAAACTATTTTGTAATGTATGTTGTTCTTTTGTGGGTCAATGATTATCAATTTAAAGATTCCCTATCATTGCTTTTAAGGGTGAAACAGTTTCCATCCCAACCTTCCCTGTTATGCAAGGTATTAATGTAGAAAATTAAGTGTTCAAAGGCAAAACTTGAAAGTCAACATGCCAAAAGAAACATTAAAAATATCTAAAAAGATGACTTAAAGATATGACTTAGAAAACAAATAATTGATTATTAATGGACAAGGTATAAATTTTGACTAGAAAAATTCAATACTCATGATTTTATTTATATACCTGCTGTGAGGGTGAAACAGAACAATACTACACAGGTTAGGATTTGAAGTAAGGATGAAAACAAATGATATCATCTGAGATGGGCCTTGAGGGATGGACAGACAAGATTTTTGGAAAAGGTCTATTCCTTGGAGAAAATGTCAAATGCAAAGGAAAATACACAACAATGTAGGTAAACCCCCAAAACATCATGCTGAGCGAAAAAATCCAGACTTAAAAAAAAAGTCATACTCTTTTATTACTACACTTATATGATATCCTTTCTCTAATGATAGAAAGAAAACAGATCCACTTAGTCTAATGGTGGAAAGAAAACAGATCCACAGTAGCCTAGGGTTCCAAGTTGGGGTGGGGACTAACTTGGAAGGGACATCTGGGAACCTTTTGGGATGATAGTAGTGGTGGTTACACAGGCATATTTTCCAAAACTCAGAACTATCCTCTTAAAATAGGCATATTTTACCCTATGTAAACTATACTTCAATATAGTTGATTAAAAATATAAAACAATGAAAAGTCCCTGGAGTGGGAAAGTTCAGGCCATGCATGGAGACAGATATTGTTCAGTATGGACCAGTTTTCCGATTAAGACCTCTTGTGTGGCCACAAGCATTATACCATGTCTCCATGATCCCATTTTAAAAATAAGCCCATCATCTCAACCTAAATATTACACTAGTTAACCTGTTGTAACTAGCAACAGACAATGTAATAGGTAGACATCTAGTCTGACTCCTACACCTGAGTAGATAGTATATAGTGTAATGGTTGACAGCTTGGACCCTAGAGCCAAACGAACTAGATCTAAATCCCAATTGCTACTTAACAGCTGTATGACCTTGGGCAGTCACTTAATGGGCCTGTGCCTCACCTTCCTCACCTGAAAAGTGGAGATAATGAAATGTATAAATTCATTATAAGGATGACATTAATTAATATGTATAAAGTGCTTAGGATACTGTCTATACATAATAAGTGCTCAATAAATATTAGTCTTGAGTATTATTCTTTTGTAGGTGAGGAAAGAAACTTTTTAAAAAAATCTCTTTTGGCATTTTTGGTTGTCTTCTCACCCAAAGAAGCCAAAATGATTTGCCCAAAGTCATATGTCTAGCCAGTATGAAAGCCCACATCTGCCCCAGGCAGTCTGTTCCCCTGATAACACCAAGATTACTGTTAAGAGAACCATGTACCCAATTGTCCCTCTGGGCATATGCTTTCTAGCTCCTAAGCGGCTGCTGGGTCAGCCAATGGTTTCACAGTGAAGAAAGTGGTCCCTACCTTCAACCTGGGTGATCATCAGAGGAAACCAACCGTCCTGAAACTGATTCATATATAGACACAAAGACAAAGTACAGTGTGCAAATAAGAGTGGACACAACTGACCAAATTAGAGTATACCAAACATCCCTCTGTCCATCTTGAATATAATTGTATCTCTTGTCACTAAAAGTGCCTGTTTGGCCCATATTAGGCACTTAATAAATACTTGTTGAATGAAAAAAGAAAGAGACAGAATGGGACAATCATAAATACTGAGAGAAGGCAGGGGTTAAGTGGGTAACAACAAAACAGTACAGAGACATAGGCACAGATAAAAGAGAAGGTGAGTGCTCTGAAAGAAGTCAGCAGAAAACGCTCGTGTAAAAAAGACCCACAATAATTCTGACTTCAGGGGTGCTCAGTCAGTTAAGCATCTGCCTTCAGCTCAGGTCATGATCCCAGGTCCCCCTGGGATTGAGCGCCATGTCGGGCTCTCTGCTCAGTGGGGAGCCTACTTCTCCTTCTCCCTCTGCCTACCATTCTGCCTACTTGTGCTCTCTCTGTCAAATAAATAATAAAATCTTTTAAAAAAATTCTGACTTCATAAATTTGGGCTGAAACTTACCTCTTCATTATCAATGAGATAAATGATGGGGAAAATACCACTTCAATAAGTATTTTAAGAGTATAAAAAAAGAGCGTAAATAGGATTATTGAGACATGAAGATACGGAAACCATTAAATTTTATTCTTATTTTTAATTGACACAGGCTTCCTAAGAATCTGATCAGGAACAATTTTTAGCCTAATTTGTACCAATGAATATTCCTAAAAGGAGGAAAGAAACTTTTTTAAAAAATCTCTTTTGGCATTTTTGGTTGTCTATTAAGGGACTGTCAGCCCTACATTCAGGTGTTGGCTGCTCCCTTCGCCTTCTGGCATACTCTGTCATCAGTCTTACATGGAACAGTTGTTTGGGGGACTGACCCTTGTCTTCAGGACACTCCCAGCTGTTACACCAACATTACTACATTATGGTGATTCCAACTTTCTTTTTCCTCAAGAAAGTGGTGGAAGTTTTTGAATCCATTTTTCCCATGTTTTGAATGTTTACTTAGAATTAAATATATGCCTGTAACCAAAAACATGACATGCAAAATATAATATCTAGCTGCAGCTTTCTAAAAAGAACACAAAAGACATATTCCCCCACGGGGGGAAAAAAAGGATCTTTTCCCTCTATGAAGAGGTTGACATTTGATTCTCTGAAAACTATAATTCTTCTAATACGACTTCCCTACCACTCTTAAGTAAAATCTTCTAGCACATTTTAAAACAAATTCTAGTATTTCCCTATTCACTTGTGTGCAATTTTTTGTTTGCTTCTTTAAATCTGGAATGTCTTTCTTTTTAATTCAGAATGTAAGAACTTAAGTTACAGTTATATCTCAAAGGGAAAAATGTGTTGGCCCTTTATCCTGTAGTATAATTTTAAGTATTTTGCTTTTAAAAACAGGTTTAAGTTACAACTGATTATATAAAAGCCTTAATTTTTATGGTCCTCAATGAAGTTTTTCAAAAAGTGAATCCTAAGTCTTTTCACCTTATTTGAAAGTTCTTTTGTTTGTTTATTTATTTGTTTTTGTTTGTGTATAGAACTTAGAACTTCATCTTTTCAGTCTGAATCAGCTGAATTCAGCCCAACTGTACTGGCTAGAACCTCCATTCTGTAGCAACAGTGTATAGCCACAGTGAGAATAGATATTCTTGTCTTTTTTTTTTTTTTTTTTAAAGATTTTATTTATTTGACAGAGAGAGACACAGCGAGAGAGGGAACACAAGCAGGGGGAGTGGGAGAGAGAGAAGCAGGCTTCCCGCAGAGCAGGGAGCCCGATGTGGGGCTCGATCCCAGGACCCTGGGATCATGACCTGAGCCGAAGGCAGACGCTTAACGACTGAGCCACCCAGGCGTCCCGACATTCTTGTCTTGATCCTGATCTTGGGGGAAAAACAGTCTCTCACCACTAAGCATAATGTTAACTGTAGGGTTTTCATAGATGTCCTTTATAGGATTCAGAAAGTTCCTTTTTACTCCTAGATTATGGAGAGTTTTTATCAGGAATGGAGATTGAATGTTATCAACTACTTTTTCTCTATTTATTGAGATGATCATATGGTTTCCCTTTTGTAGTATGTTAATGTAGCTGAATGTTAAACCAACCTTGCAGGGCGCCTGGGTGGCTCAGTTGATTAAATGACTGCCTTTGGCTCAGGTCATGATCCCAGAGTCCTCGGATCGAGTCCCACATCGGGCTCCCGGCTCAGCGGGGAGCCTGCTTCTCCCTCTGACCCTCTCCCTTCTCATGCTGTTTCTCTCTCTCTCTCTCTCTCAAATAAACAAATAAAATCTTTAAAAAATAAAAAAATAAAAAAAATAAACCAACCTTGCATTCCTATGATAAACTCTACTTGGTCACAGTGTAACCTTTTTGTAGACAGTTAACATTCGTTTAGGAAATTTTGCTTCTATGTTCTGGTTTTGGTATCTGAGTAATACTGGCTTCAAAGAATGAGTTAGCAAGTACTGCCTCCTTTTCAATGTTCTGAAAGAGTTTGTGTGGAATTGGTATTACTTCATCCTTAAATAAGTGGCAGAATTTGTCAGTGAAGCCAGCTTGGCCCAGTTTTCTTTGTGGGAAAATTCTGAGCTGCAAATTATTTCTTTAATACTTACAGGGCTGGGGCACCTGGGTGGTTCAGTCATTTAAGCATCCGACTCTTGATTTTGGCTCAGGTCATGATCTCCGGGTTGTGAGATTAAGCCCTGTGTCAGGCTCCCACTGGGTGTGGAGCCTGCTTAAGTTCTCTCCCTCTCCCTCCCTCTCTGTCCCTCCCCCACAGCTCTCCACATGCACACACACACTCGCTCTCTCTCTCAAAAAAAAAAATACAGGGCTATTCTAGTTACCTTTGAAGACAGCTTTGATAGTTTGTGTCTTTCAAAGACTGTGTCTAAGTTGTCAAATTTATTGGCATAAATTTGTTTAGGATGTTGTTTATTAAATTGTTTATAACATTCTCAGACTATCCTTATAATGTCTGAAAGATATTTAGTGATGTCACTTCTCTCATTCCTTTTTTGGAAATATGCATCTTTTCCTTTTTTTCTGATCAATCTGGGTAGAGATCCACTGATTTTATTGATCTTCCCAAAGAACCAGCTTTTGTTTTAGTGACTTTCTATTTTTCTGTTTTCTATTTCACTGATTTTTTCTCTGATCTTTATTATTTCCTTTCTCCTGCTTTATTTGAATTTACTTTGCTCTTCTTTTTCTAGTTTCTTAACTTAGAAAGTGGATCATTGATTTGAGAACTTTAGTAATTTTAGTGTTACAAATTTCCCTCTAAATGTTGCATTAGCTGTATCCCCTAAATTTTTATATGTTATGTTTTCATTTTCACTTAATTCAAAATACATTCTAACTTTCCTTTTCATTCCTTCTTTAACCTATAGGTTATTTAGAAGTGTGTTACTGGTTTCCAAGTACCTGGAGATTTTCCAAATATCTTTCTGTTATTCATTTCTAATTTAAATCCTCTGGAGTCAAAAAACATACTTTGTATGAATATTTTTAAATTTATGGAAACTTGTTTTATGATCCAGAATATGGTTTATCTTGGTAAATATTCTATGTGCCCTTGAACAGAATGTGTATTCTATTGAGTTTAGTGTTCTATAAATAGCAATTAAGTCAATTCTATTGATCAAGTATCATTCAAGTCTTTTATATCTTTATTGATTTTCTACTTACTTGCTCTTTTAACTAATACAGAAACCATGTTGACCTTATTTTTCTTATTTATCCTCAGACTGGTGAAAACCTCATCATGGTTTGACATTACCTCACAAATGCAACAGTATTAGTTTAATGCCCACACTATTAACCAAACATTCAACAGACATAGTTTGAGTATCCATTAAAGTTCAGGCCCTCTACAAATCATTGGGGATACAGAAAGGAATAAATCTTCTTTAGAGGAAATTTGTCTAATCTTAGGTATAAAATTTTTAGCCACAAAGATTCTGGGTGCTTCCTCTTCTGGATAAGATATTTGTACTGCTCTTACTTTGTGCCTATCCTTATCTCCCTGTCCCATTTGAGGCTAGAATTGCTATGTCTCATTAGTAAATTCTCAACACCAAGTATGCTCAAGGTTACCTTGTTGTCAAGGTCTCTACAACTGCTAAATATCAGCTCCACCAATGAAGTCATATTTGGATATTTGAAATCCCTTTCCATACCTCCTTTTTTAAACAGCTTTATTGAGATATAATTCACATACTATACAGTTCACCTATTAAAGTGGTTTTTGATATTATTTGCAGAGCTGTGCAACCATAACCACAATCAATTTAGAACATTTTTACCACATCAAAAAGAAACTTCATACCCTTTAGGTATCACTCCTTCCCCCCCTCACCCCCCCCATTACTAAATAACAACAAATCTACTTTCTATCTTATATATTTGGATATTTCTGGACATTTCATATAAATGGAATCATAAAATATGTGGTCTGTGTGACTCACTTCTTCCACTTAGCGTGTTTTCAAGGTTCATCCATGTTGAGCATGTATCAGTACTTCATTCCTTTTTATGGCTGAATAGTATACCATTATATGGATATAACACTTTGTTTATCCATTAATCCAATTGATGGACATTTAGCTTGTTCCCACTTTTTGATTATTATGAATAATGCTACTATAAACATTTGTGTTCAAGTTTTTTTAATTCAATTATCCAACATATAGTACATCACTAGTTTCAGATGTAGTGTTAAATGATTCATCAGTTGCATATAACACCCAGTGCTCATCACATCACATGCCCTCCTTAATGCCCATCACCCAGTTACTCCATCTCCCACCCACCTCCCCTTCTGCAACCATCAGTTTGTTTCTCAGAGTCAAGAGTCTCTCATGGTTTGTCTCTCTCTGATTTCTTCCCAGTTTTCCCTCCCTTCCCCTATGATCCTCTGCACTATTTCTTGTATTCCACATATGAGTGAAACCGTATGATAATTGTCTTTCTCTGCTTGACTTATTTCACTTAGCATAATACCTTCCAGTTCCATCCAGGTCAATGTAAATGGTAGGTATTCATCCTTTCTGATGGCTGAGTAATATTCCATTGTATATATAAACCACATCTGTTCATCTGTTGAAGGACATCTTGGCTCTTGCCACAGTTTGGCTATTGTGGACATTGCTGCTTTGAGCATTGGGGTGCAAGTGCCCCTTCAGATCACTACATCTGTATCTTTGTGGTAAATACCCAGTAGTGCAATTGATGGGTCGTAGGGTAGCTCTATTTTTAACTTCTTGAGGAACGTCCATAATGTTTTCCAGAGTGACTGTACCAGTTTGCATTCCCACCAACAGTGTAAGAGGGTTCCCCTTTTTCCACATCCTTGCCAATACTTGTTGTTTCCTGCCTTGTTACTTTTAGCCATTCCAACTGGTATTAGGTGGTATCTCATTGTGGTTTTAATTTCTATTTCCCTGATGACAAGAGATGTGGAGCATTTTTTCATGTGTCTGTTGGCCATTTGTATGTCTTCTTTGGAAAAATGTCTGTCCATCTCTTCTGCCCATTTCTTGACTGGATTATTTGTTTTTGGGTGTTGAGTTTGGTAAGTTCTTTATAGATCTTGGATACCAGCCCTTTATCTGATATGTCATTTGCAAATATCTTCTCCCATTTCATAAGTTGCCTTTTAGTTTTGTTGACTGTTTCTTTTGCTGTGCAGAAGCTTTTTATCTTGATGAAGTCCCAATAGTTCATTTTTGTTTTTGTTTCCCTTGCCTTTAGAGACGTGTCTTGCAAGAAATTGTTGCAGCCGAGTGCAAGTTTTTGTGTGGATATATGTTTTCATTTTTCTTGGGATGACACATAAGAGTAGAATTGCTGGGTTGAGTGGTAACTCTATTTTTAACTTTTTGAAGAAGTGTCTGAATGTTTTCCGAAGTGTCTGCACCATTTTACATCCCCACCAGCAGTGTATGAAAGATTCTGATTTCTCTACATTCTCATCAACCCATTATTATCTAGTCCTGTGCCTTTTATTATGAAATCTAGCCTCTTTGCCTTGGCTCCTCTTTACCTATCTACTTTATTTCCCCTTGTTCTCTAGCACATACACGAATTTTAAGAAGCTGGTTTCTTTACTGCCCCCATAACACTTCATGTTTATTCCTAACTTGATCTTTGTCTATACTATTCCCACTGTTCTTAATACCACCCTTCCTTCTGTCCTTGCCAATCCAAATTTCTACCATGCCTCAAGCCTGTATTGACCTTTTCAGTCCTTTTTAATTTCCATCTCTCCTAACTTTAGCTGTATTTAGAGCTGATACCCCATAAGTTAGCACTTAACTATATTTTATCTCACATGGTTTGTCACTTCATCCAATATTTATATCTTATTCCTTATATCCCTAACCCATTTGTAAACTCCATGAGGACTATATTACTATGCCTTATACTACTGCAGCCTAGTTCAGAACATAGTGGGTAGTCTATATTTACTTGTTGATTGATTCTAACAGCATACAAATCTCACCTTGTATTTACAATGAGTTTTTTAATGGAAACTTTAAGAAAATGGTTTTTGATTAACTCCTTCTTCATTCAAATCAAGATTATGGTAGAAATCTCCATTCCCATGCCAATAGCAATGGGATGCAAAAGGATTATAGCCATTGGTGATCTTTGAGTCACTATTCTGTCCAATCTGATCAATGCAGAAGAAAACCATTTAATTATAAAATGACTGTCCCTGTTCCCTTCTCTATTCACCCACGGATGCCTAGAGAGTTTCACTGCAGAGAACCTATAGACAGAAAAAAGGAGAGAGGAAGCTTGATGCCTGGCTTATTGAGAACCAAGGAATCAAAGCTGAATAAAAAGTAAATTTATACTAGATACTCTAGTTTTACTGCTATATGTGCTTTTAAAATTGTTCTTCAAATAAGAGTGATGCTTTTTAAAAATATATTTAATGAGGAAATATTACTGACAAATACTTGCCATGGACACTCTAAACAATTTATATTGGATGCAGGATGGTGCAGTAGGAAAAGCTCATGTTTCAATCAAAGCTCAAGAACTTCCTAGCTTATGACTGGCAAGTTTCTTGACGTCTCTATTCCTCCATTTCCTCATCTATAAAATAAAGATAATAATAGAGTTGTTGTGAGGATTAAATGAGATACTGTGTAAAGCATTAGTACAATGCCTGGCACACAGAAGTATAACTAAGAGGTAGTTCCCTGCCTCTCCACTCTTTTCATCTCCTTTTACACACATCAGAGCAAAGACAGAGTTAGCACAATTGTGGAAAGGACCATGGAAACTGTACGATTAGGATAAAACCCTTGCACTGAAAAGTAATGGTGGGTATGTGGGACCAAAGTATGGAAGGTTTTGGAAGCTACCTAGAGAAGTTTGAAGCATATTTCATCTGAGCCATGATAGGTCTCCAGCAGGATGTGGGAAGAGTATGATTATGGAATGGAGAAGCGTAGATTGACGATGTCAGAAAGGTTCCAAAGTGGACGGGAGGAATGAGGTTCTAAGTGCTGCAAGAGAGGGTCAGCCTTACAGAGTAGAAGGACTGTATGTTCCTCTCAGGGAAAGAAAGCTGTGTCAGGACAGGGATGCATTGGGGTAGAGGCAAAAGTGACACCACAAACATCACTCTGTATAGGAAGAGGCCAGATCATTCCAAGAGCAAGGAGGAAAAGGAAGGAGAGCTGGAGGTATAAAGAAGGAGCATATATGGGGCACCCTTCTGCAGACAGGTTTAAGAGCTCAGTAAAAATAAAGGAAAAAATAGAAGACTGATGACCACTGAGGAAGGCTCTGGAGAACACAGGTGGCATTAATCCTTAGTAGGATTCATTCTCAATCTTTTTTGAGGATAGCTAGGCAGTTCTGGTTGCAGAACAGAAGAACAGATAGCAAGGAGTGAGGCACTCCCTCTTCCACCATAGGTCTGGGCAAAAGTCAGGGCAGCCAGAGTCTACCAGGGTAGCAAAGAGGACACTAAGGGAGTAAATCACACACAGAAGGTTAGGTGAGGCACCCAGGGTGGTGTGTTTGTGTGCATATGTGGTCTCCCATAGACTCTGTCCCTAGACTTGTCCCAGAGTTGTTTATGAGCAAATTCAGGTAACTCCTTTTCCCCATTTAATTTTCCTTATAATAAATGTTTATTTGAAAATAAACTCAAGACCGATATATATTGTTAAAAAGCAGTGTCAGTTCTGGAATGGAGTGGAACATTAAAGGTGCCCTCAAGGAGTGGAACATTAAAGGTCTAGCTCAGTCAGCTCAGTCTGTCATGCATATTAATATGGATAATGGGTGCTAGGCCTCAGTAAGGCCATCCATTAGACAGACTCAACCCAAACTTGTTCCCAGTGTCAGATTAGATATTGGTTTTTTAGGTACCTTAAAAATAATGATAAAAGGGAGAGGTGCCTCTAGATGTACTTCTGGGACCACCAAACCACAGAACAGAAGTCCATGCTAGAGTTTGCAGAGACCCTGCTGCCTCTCTGGCCCAACACTCTCCTTACAGAAGTGAGGAAACATGCTCAGAGCTGGGAAGTGATAAAGCCCAGTGACTTGTGAGGTGCAGCAGAAGCAAGCATCCCTACATTCACAGGCTGGACCGTGTCTTAATCTCTCTTGGTAGCTCAGTGACCCCTGGCACGTCCCACATGAACGGAGCTGAGCATCCCCTGCCTCCTCCTGATTCATGTCAGGGGCACACAGGAAGCAAAGCCAGGAACCTAATGATGCTACAACAAAGCACAGCCATTAAGAGCGCAGGCTTTGCACCACTTGCTAACTGTGTGACCCTAAATAAGATACGTCCATTTCTATGCCTCACTTTCCCCATCAATAAAATGGGGGTGATAGTACTATTTGTTGTAAAGATTAGATAATGAATATAAAGTATTTAGCATTTGTGCCTAAAATGTAGTAAAATGACTACTAAGATATAATAATAATTATTATTTTTTTGCACAAGAGCTATGTGACATATATAGCAAGGGCTCCACCCACAGCCTCATTTCTTTCTTCCTTCCACCCACCACCTCTGTGATCTTTGGCAGCAAGACACTTCCACAGAGGCAGTAGCATAAAGATGGTGCAAATCATAAGAGTACTTCATGCCTCCACTCCTTTCCCAAAACCCATCTTAGAATACACCACAGATGGCTCTGGCTTACAAACCCTGCCCCTCCTAGGGCACCACCAGTTGATGATGTTCCTGCAGAAGACTTGATTTGGCCAGGGGCCATAGTGAGATGTACCCATTTTACTTTCCTGACTTCAAGAAAGTGTTTCTTACCCCAGTTACCATCTGAATACCAAGTAAAGCCCAAGACTTACCAGGGCTGCCGCTAACACATGCAAGTACCTTACTGTAAATTAGAAAAAGGTGCCTCTTCCTAAAAGTTATGTTCCTTCCACTTTGTTAGAACAAGATAGTTTACTGTCCTTGTGCAGTACCCAACATATTCAACCATACATGGAAGCCCTGTGGCTTGTTCTCAGAATCTCTGTTCCTCTTTAGGTCCTGAAGCACCTACGGCACCTAAACTTTACCAACAATATGGGGGAGCAGGTGACTTTCGATGAATGCGGTGACCTGATGGGGAACTACTCCATCATCAACTGGCACCTCTCCCCAGAGGATGGCTCCATAGTGTTTAAGGAAGTCGGATATTACAACGTCTATGCCAAGAAAGGAGAAAGGCTCTTCATCAATGAGGAGAAAATCCTGTGGAGTGGGTTCTCCAGGGAGGTATGTGCTGTCCATCAGAACAACAGATGCCTCCACCATGGGGAAGAAATTGTGCTGGGCTTTGGGAGAGCCTTGGGCTTCACCACTGGACTTGAAAAATGATAAGTCCACTTCCCTCAACTCACTAACTCTGCACTGCCAAGGTTCCCTGTGAAATCCATCAGTGTTTGGTGTACAGAGGAGAATCCTCAGAACCTGAGCCCCATACTTACTATATTGGAAAATTTGTTATTCTTTATAAATCTGACTCCTTGACTAAATGACTAACAATTTCCTCACTTAAAACTTTCCCCAACTAGAGCAAAATATTTAAGCAAACATAAACATCATTCAAGGCAGGGCCTGGACAATTCATTCACACAGAGTTAGTTCCCTGTCATCCAAATAGCTCAAGGACTTATGAATCAAAAACAATTGACTTATAAATCAAAAGGACAATTTCTTAGATCAAATGGGTTGATAACCTGGGAAAGAAAATCTCTGAGAGTACTGTGTTACTATGGTTCAGAGTGCTAATGTGTTCTGTCCTTCACTATTTCTTTTCCTTCCTTTCCCTGAGCCCCAGGGCCCCAAGAAACTTAGAGATCATCAGGTCCAATACTGCCCTTTCTATCCCTTTTTCATTAGAAGATAATGCCAATCATCTTCAAGTTTTTTAAAAAACTTCTTGTCACACCAGTTATTTCTTTTCTGTTAAAGCAAAGAAATTTTATTGTTTTCCATGCATTTAACTCTGTAAGATGTCTCCAAACCAAGCAGGTAGATGGGAAGAGAAGGGAAGAGTCTCATTAAAGAGACATTTTGGAAATAGTATGAGCCCTTCCATGTTATCCGACATGATCATATGGAATGAGACAGAAGTAGAGCTTCTGAAATGGTGAAGCAATAAACTGGACAAAACTGTCAAAAACAACCATTTAAGGATCTGGCAATCAACCAAAAGCAAACAAAAGGTGAAGTGTCTTTTTAAGAAAAACTAATGAAATTTGGGTAAGAAAAGTCCGTAGCATTTTAGGTTGGGGCAGCTCCCCAATTATTTCTAATAATTTGGTTGCTGTTTCTTGTAAGTTTTCTATGTGGACAATCATATCATCTACAAATAAAATTAGTTTTATTGAGTTCTTTCCAATATTTATGCCCTTATTTTTCTTGTCTTATTCCACTAGCTATGAACTCAATGTTTAATAACAGTGGCGATAGTGGGCATTCTTGTTTTAAAAGAAATACTTTTATATTTTCTCATATAGAATGATGTTTAAGAATTTTTTATATTACCCTTTGCAAGTTAAAGATATTTCTTCCTAACTCCTTTTTCAGTTCAGTTTTTAATCATAAGTTTTTGTTGAATTTCATCAAATGCTTTTTCTTCATCTACTGATGATCATATGGCTTTTCTGCATTAATTTATTAATGCAGGGGATGACATTTATAGATTTCCTAATGATAAACTTGTTTGCATTCCTGGCATAAACCCAACAGGATCATGGTATATATTGTTTCTTATGTCCTTTGAGTTTGTTAATTGTTTTAGTCTTTTTCATCTTTTTCAAGTGGTAAAAAATAGTTGTACTCTTTCCAGGTCCTTTCAGATTCCTATACTTTATATATACCTCCAGGACTTCTATATATTTTTGCTTCCAATAACCAAAACTCACCACTCTTTTTCAGGAGACTACTAGCAGGCTAATGGAACCCACTTTGCTCACAGGCTCAGAGAGGCAAAAGAGCCTAGGAATTTACATTTCCCTAAGATGACCCTTAACAATGAGTGGGGGTGTGAAAGTATGAAATCTCTGGCTCCCTTTTCCTCAGGTCAGGACAGCTCTGAGGAACAACTTACAGTCCAGAGTTCTCCTGTGGGATCAGGCAGAAGCTACTCTCTGAGGGTCTTTGCTCAAGATTACACCCTTGCTGTCTTGTTCCCTTCTGTGTCTGACTTGCTCCATTCTCTTCCTGGTTCCCTTGAGAGAACTTTCTTTATAAACTACTTGTACACAGATCCTCAACTCAGGTATGCCTCTGAAGACAAAGTAGTGGAGATGAGCCTGTAATTTTTTTTTCTTTTTCATACTGCTCTTGTCTGGTTTTGGAATCAGGGTTACATTGGCCTTATAAGAATGAGTTAGAGGGTGCTCCTTCTTTTTCTTTAAACCTTTGGTAGAGGTCACATAAGATTAAATTCATCTGTTCCTTGAAAGTTTAGTGTTATTTGCCTGTGGTAAACACAGAATAGTGGTCATCTTGGGTATGAATATGTGGTGGGGGGTGGGGAGCAAGGGGTGGAGGAAAGCATACAGTTACATGTAGGTTATTCTGGTCCTAGCTTTTGTTTTGGATGGTAATCATTAAAAATGACTGACTAAAAGTGATTGAAACATGAATAAATAATGATGGGAAAAAACCAAGGATTATGATCAATCAAATTCCATGCACCTGAAGTCCACTACGGAAATAAATAAACAAACAAACAAATAAAATCTCTGTTATCTGAATTAATGTAGCTATTGCAGATTTCTTTTGGATAGTAATTGCCTGACATATCTTTCTGATCCATTTACTTTTGACCCCTTTATGCCTGTCCTGCCTGCCTTGCTGAATGGTGGCAAGTATCTCAGAAGTCTCCCTATAAAGCCTAAAATAAAATTGCAGGAATTGCAATTCACTGCAAAGTTCAAAGTCTTATTTCAAACAAACTTCTCCTCATCTCAGCATCTCCCCTTGTAATGTCCTGTGTGTAGGTCCATGTCCCCGTATCTTTTAGTTTGTCTTAAACTTCTGTTTCCATGGAAAGTAAACAGGTGTGCCATTCTGGGACTTGGAGGGAATGGAACGGGGGATTATTTAAGGAGGATTTTGGTCACTGTGCAGAGTCACAACAACTCATCTTCCCAGAATCCCATGAATGTGTGTGTGTGTGTGCATCCGCATGTGAAGCCACTTGCCCATGGACATCTCTCCCTTTCATAGATAACAGGAACACGGATCTCTGGAGCTTCCTCTGTCTGGAATGGGCCTGAAGTCTGTTGTACTGGTCCTTGTGTACAAACTCCTCCCCTGTACTTACGTCAAAGGAGCTGTGAAACTGATCCCGCAGCTGCAGCCCTTCACTTTTGTGCTCTCGGTTCTCCAGGTGCCATTTTCCAACTGCAGCCGAGACTGCCTGGCAGGAACCAGGAAAGGAATCATTGAGGGGGAGCCCACCTGCTGCTTTGAGTGTGTGGAGTGTCCTGATGGGGAGTACAGTGATGAAACAGGTAAAGGAACATGCCCTCATGGACACAATGCAAGGCTTGGTCCACTTGGGGGCCCTGGGGTCAGCGAAGTCCCTGAAAGGGCTAGGCTGAGAAGGTACTTAGCACAGTTTCTCATTTAACAAGGTATGTCTGAGAGTCACACTGGGCCGGGCACTGAGGGGGACAGAAAAGAAATATTAGATGTCTTGTAATACTATAAAAGCTTAGACATCTTTCTTTTACTTTGATACCACTCTCCAATATTGTAATCCTTTTCTTATAGCTCAGTAACCCTGAATAGACAAAGTCCTGTCTGTTCCAGACTACAGAGTTAATAGGCCATGATATATTGCCTGCTGGGTGCCTGGCATTGTATTTGCTGTCTTACTTATGCTTTTCCTGTGCCTCAGTTTCTTCAACTATAACATGGGAATAAAAAATCTATTTTATAGAGTTTGGGGAATTAAATGAGTTAATATTGGTATAGCACGTGTTAAGTTCTAGATAAATGTTAAATAAAAACCTTACCTGACATATTGGAGGCACCCTATAAATATTAACTATAATTGTTATTATTGTTATTCTCTATCATCCTCACCACAATAAAAGGATTATTGCTTCCATTACAGAGATGATTGAAACTGAGGCTCAGAGAGGTTAAGAAGCCTGACCAAAGTCACACAGCTAGTAAATGGCAGAGCCAGGATTCCCATTCAAATCTCTGACTGAAAGCCCATGCTCCTTTCACTCCCCAAAACTGCATGCTGTTTGGGACATAGCAGAGACTTAATAAATATCTATTGACTGAATGAGTCTGCAGCCTCCCTCATTGGAAAGCCACGATGTGGAGTAAGGAAGGCACAAGTCATTTGTGCGGGGTACTCTGCCTTGATCTAAGAGGAAGTCTGCTCTGGCATGTCCACAAAGCCCATCCATATATCCAAAATGAGTCAGGCTGAGTGCGAATCACTATGGAAAGGTGATGAACGATGCTAGACCCCTAGTGTGTAGGAAGCAACCTGTCCAGCAAGATTGATCATTCTCTGCTATAAGCCATCAGCAAGTAGTGCTAAAGGAAACATGTAGCACCACCCCTCACCGTGTACGAAGGAAAGAAATAAGAGAACTATTATAATTACGTAAAATTAAATAAGTACACTATTAAACATAAGTCAAAGTTCAATGTGTTTGTAATGTAAAAATCACAATTATTTCATCAACAAAGAAAATTTAAAGTGACCACATCCAATAACCTGTATACCCTTACCACCACATTCACACTCACAAATTATAGTCTGTGCCACACAGTAACACTCTTCCCTGGAATAATTTACAGATGCAAGTGCCTGTGACAAGTGCCCCGATGACTTCTGGTCCAATGAAAACCACACTTCCTGCATTGCCAAAGAGATTGAGTTTCTGTCCTGGACAGAGCCCTTTGGGATTGCACTCACCCTCTTTGCCGTGCTGGGCATTTTCCTGACAGCCTTCGTGCTTGGTGTCTTCATCAAATTCCGTAACACACCCATCGTCAAGGCCACCAACCGAGAGCTCTCCTACCTCCTCCTCTTCTCCTTGCTCTGCTGCTTCTCCAGCTCCCTGTTCTTCATTGGTGAGCCCCAGGACTGGACATGCCGCCTGCGCCAGCCAGCCTTTGGTATCAGCTTCGTGCTCTGCATATCATGCATCCTGGTGAAAACCAACCGTGTCCTCCTGGTGTTTGAGGCCAAGATCCCCACGAGCTTCCACCGCAAGTGGTGGGGGCTCAACCTGCAGTTCCTGCTGGTCTTCCTCTGCACCTTCATGCAGATTGTCATCTGCGTGATCTGGCTCTACACTGCCCCACCCTCAAGCTACCGCAACCATGAGCTGGAGGATGAGATCATCTTTATCACATGCCATGAGGGCTCCCTTATGGCACTGGGTTTCTTGATTGGCTACACCTGCCTGCTGGCTGCCATCTGCTTCTTCTTTGCCTTCAAGTCCCGGAAGCTGCCAGAGAACTTCAATGAAGCCAAGTTCATCACCTTCAGCATGCTCATCTTCTTCATCGTCTGGATCTCCTTCATTCCAGCCTACGCCAGCACCTACGGCAAGTTTGTCTCTGCCGTGGAAGTGATCGCCATCCTGGCAGCCAGCTTTGGCTTGCTGGCCTGCATCTTCTTCAACAAGGTCTACATCATCCTCTTCAAGCCATCCCGTAACACCATCGAGGAGGTGCGCTGCAGCACTGCTGCTCATGCTTTCAAGGTGGCAGCCCGGGCCACGCTGCGCCGCAGCAACGTCTCCCGCAAGCGGTCCAGCAGCCTCGGGGGCTCCACGGGCTCCACGCCCTCCTCCTCCATCAGCAGCAAGAGCAACAGCGAGGACCCCTTCCCACAGCCCGAGAGGCAGAAGCTGCAGCAGCCACCACTGGCCCTGCCCCAGCAAGAGCCGCCGCCACGGCAACCCCTGACCCTACGGCCGCAGCCCAGATGCAAGCAGAAGGTCATCTTCGGCAGTGGCACCGTCACCTTCTCACTGAGCTTTGACGAGCCTCGGAAGAGTGCCATGGCTCCCAGGAATTCCACGCACCAGCACTCCCTGGAGGCCCAGAGAGGCAACGAGACCCTGACCAGACACCAGGCACTGCTCCCGCTGCAGTGCGGGGACGCGGACTCAGAACTGACTGTGCAGGACACGGGCCTGCAAGGGCCTGTGGGGGGGGACCGCCGACCAGAGACGGAAGAGCCTGAAGACATGGCCCCGGCGCTCGTCGTGTCCAGTTCCCAAAGCTTTGTCATCAGCAGCGCAGGCAGCACCGTCACAGAAAACATGCTGCGTTCGTAAAATGGAAGAAGGTGGCCAGTCAGGGAGGATCCGCACAGGTTTCCTGGGCATGCGTCCTCTGACAGGGATGAGGAATCGCCCCCGACTCCTTTCTTCTGTGGAAGGAGGCATAAGACACACCAAACACCTCAAACTCAGTTGCACTGTTGGAAAGAACAGTGAATTGACTAATGTTGCCTTTAAAATTAAAAAAAAAAAAAAAGAAGAGCCACGTGATGCTGTGGTTGGATACGTCAGAGTACTGAGAACACCATGATAAGATTTGCCATTCGTGTCCCTTCTCTGTTTTCTTCCTCTGTTCTATCCCACCCAACAGCCCAGAGATGAAACCAAAGCTGTAAGCAACCCACCTGTTCCCTCCTTTTGTTCTTAGCACTGAAATGCCTGCCTGAACATTGCAGACACCCTGGCCCAGAGACAGAAGTGTGCAGAGTGACAAAACATCAGACTGGCCACCACCAGATTTAAGAGTCTGAAAGACAGAATGTCACCAGTGCTGCCCAGCACCTTGACAATGGGAAGAACTTCAAATGTTCAAAACCGTAAGGTGAACATGTCTCCTCCTATTTATGAAAACCGTAAGATATTTGGTCTCCTACTTGCTGCTGCTATCATGTGACATCTAGAAGGTTAGCATCCCTCCTCTACCAACTGCATTTGGTCAAGACTGTGATAACGATGCCATGTTTAGATTCCAGGAGCACAAGAATCACCTCAAATTGTTGGCAAGGGACTGCATGAATCCAATGAGCTGTATCTGTAATTAATATTGCTAATATGTAGTTTTATCTTTAAGAAAATGCTTCTGTTATAATAGTTCGTGGACAATATAAACTGAAAAAAAAAATGTCACAGTCTGATTAATATAAGGCAGTATTATTTAGCGCCTTACCCAACTTTGCCCACCCCACCACCCTCACCTCCATGAGCTAAGCCCAAGTGAGTCCCAGGAATCCAGAAGTTGCCCCCATCCTGCCCCCAAGGCTTTCTGAAGCCAGATCCACACCTGACCCTGTGGAGAATAAGCTTCCAATCGTTAGCCTCTACCAGCTGCTGGGGTCAGAAAATGTGATTCCAAGAGAGCTCTCGCAGGACCTTAGCCTGGCACTCCCCCCGCCACACACACACACCCCCCAAATGCCAGACACGTATTCCCTCCAGCAGTGGGAATCTGCCCATGGGTGGTTAAAGTGGTTGAATGGCATACTTCTGAGCATTCAGGCTGCGAGGCCAGAGAGACCTGAGTTCAAGCCAGTCACTTACAAGTTGGGTGACCATAGGCAGGGAACGTTAACTTCGCTAAGCCCCAGTTTCTTTGTCTCTAACATAGAGGTAATAATCGTTCTTTTCCCTCAGAGCGCTTACGTGAATTAAATGAGATAATGTATGTAAAGTACTTTAGCATGGTGCCTAGCACATAGTAAACACTCAATAAATATTAGTTAATATTATTACTGATATTGCAATTATTTTTTTCACTTGCTTAGAATATAAAACAAACCTTATTTGTTTACCCAGATTTTAATGACAAGCCCACTGATGACAAAAACTTTCTTCATAATAACCTCAAGAACTCTGGGACCCGGTTCAAGGGGTCAGTCCTAGCAACACTGGCTCCTGGTGACAAAGCCAAACAGTCAATCAGACCCCCAGAGGTCCCCATGCTCTGCTTCTCTGGTTCCAGCACCAAGGGAAGACTGTCACCAGTTTGGCAGCAGGTTCCCAGATCGCTCTAAATGCTGCTCTTAAGCAAAGCCAAAATATAGCAAGTAAGTCTGTGTGAGGACTCAACTTCACAGCTCTTGATGACTGCTTCCTCTGACCACTTTCTTCCAAAGGGCTGCCTTTCCATGATTTTTAAAGTAACTTGTTGATGTGAGGGTTGTTCATTTGGATGAAAAGGCATTCAAGGGCACCATGTGGGTGCGTGACTGTAAGACACCGAGGAGGGCTCACCCAGGAAGATGTTGGTGAGGTACCTGCTCCCCGAGCCAGGAAGGGCACCGGCCACGGGCCCCACCTGCTCCTCCTGCCCTCGTCATGCCTCTGAGCAAGGCACAGAGCTGAGTGAAGACTTAAATTTGACATTTTACTTCACCTTAAAACAAAAACAAACAAAAAAAAGGAAGTTGAAAAGTTTGAGGGCTTGGTTTTTATGTTGTCAAAACAGCCACGTAGAAACACAGTTACTTCGCTGTGCACAATGTCACACGCTCATCCTTCAACATGCAGCTCACCCATGTTGCTGATCTGGAGGAGGCTCATCAAGGAAAACATGCAACATTTACATTAAGCTCCATTTCACCACGTGCTTACAAGTAAGGTAGTATTTCCCAATATTCTTGTCAGAATGGGAGACTCGACATCGTTGTCCTCATTTACACACTGCAGGCACAGCTCTCAGACAAAATCAGGGGTGTAAAACATGAACTTTATTTTTCTGTAACAACTTAGTCTCTATCTCAAATTCCCATTCAGCCTAGCGACAGGAAATTCATCTTAATTAGATTGGGGTTTTCTCAGTAACTTCAGAGTTTTCTGAATCAACTCACATTTCCAGGGGTCAGTTCAGAGGTTTCTTCCCTCCCTCTTCCATGAGAGCTTTTAGTGAAAAGGGAGGTGGTGTTCCTCAAACATCAGCAACTCCAACTGACATCTCTGAGAACATTCTTATCGGGCCCTCAGTAATGGTTACGCCTCTCCACTGGCATCCTCTGAGGCCTGGCATCCCCATATGGTCCCCAGTCATGGGATCCACAGTGATTTTCACAGCTGCATTACTTTGTGCCAACCGCTAGGCTCCTCCCAGGCCTGCCAGCTTTCTCCTGAATAGAGAACACTGGGGCCTGGGGACTGCCAGGCAGCTCCCAGGCCCTTCCCTCCTGACCTCTACTTCACTGCTGCCTCCCTGTGCTGGTGTGGAGAATTCATGGTGACTGGCTTTCAAGGTGCCAGAGGGAAAACAGAGCATGTGTCTCCAAATCTGTACAGGAATCTGTTGAGGGCTGACTAACAGTCCCCCAAAGATGTCCACATTCTCATCTCCAGAACCTATAATGATAAATTATGTGGCAAGAGTGAATTAAGGTTCCAGATGGGATTAAAGTTGCTTACCTTACTGACCTTGATGGGAAGATTATTTTGAATTATCCAGGGGGGCCCAATATCATCACCAGCTCCTCCAAAGTGGCAGAGGAAAGCAGAGAATCAGTGTCAGAATAATGTGATGTGAGAAAGACTCCACAGGTGATTGCTGCTTTTGAATATGGAAGCGAACCATGAGCCAAGAGACGCAGGCAGCTTCTAGAAGCTGGGAAAGGCAAGAAAACAAATTCTCCCCAGAGCTTCCAGAAAGAACCAGCCCTGTCAAAATGTTGATTTTAGCCCAATGGGAGCCTTTTTGGACTGCTGGTCTTCAGAACTGTAAGATAATAAATGTATGTTGTTTTAAGCCATTAAGTCTGTGGTACTGTTACAGAAGCAATGGAAAACTAATCCATTTTTACTGTCCTCCCTTTCCTGAGCTTTTTCAACTCAGGGAACAGGCCAAGGCCTTTCTCAGAGGTCCACCTGCTCTCACTCTAGTGCTCTCCCCACCAACTAGCTCTGTCTCTCTCCTCCCAAAAGAAAGTTCTGTCCTATATTCTATTCCTTCAAATCTATTTGGGGAAGTATAAACCTTGTGTTCTTAGTCTTTCTGGGTTTCAGTTTTAGATAATTAACAGCCATTTGCTCTCAATCTATTATCTGTTAGTAGCAGAAACTGGAAAAACAGTAGCTTCAACAAAAAAGGGTTTGTTTTCTCTCTTGTATAAAGTCAGTCAAGAGTTTTTTAAAAGAGGGGCACCTGGGTGGCTCAGTCGTTAAGCCTCTGCCTTCAGCTCAGGTCATGGTCCCAGGGTCCTGGGATTGAGCCCCACATCCGGCTCCCTGCTTGGCGGGAAGCTTGCTTCTCCCTCTCCCACTCCCTCTGCTTGTGTTCCCTCTCTCTCTGTGTCTCCCTCTGTCAAATAAATAAATAAAATCTTTAGAAAAAAAAAGAAGAGTTTTTTAAAAGATTCTTTAGAGTCCACTGGCAATGGGAAACTGTTTATCTTTCTTTTGAAAATAAAAATGAATCATACAATTATGAAGGATTTTCACTCAAATGCAAGTGTTACCTAGAAGATTTTAAGAATTTACATGAGAACTTCACAGGTAATAATCAGCAGGTAACATTATCACTCTGAAAGTCCCTATGATCACCAGAAGTTGTCTAACTGCCTTAGTTTCAATTCTGGGGAAATCAGACTTCCCTCCGTCTTTCTCCCAAAGTTGCATTTCCGGGTAATGTTATTTACCCTCTGGGCCTGGCTAAAGTCCTAGAAGCTGTGGGCTAGCGCTGCACAGAGCCAGGTTTCCTCTGTTATCTGCTGCATTTGTACACATCTGAGCTAGCAGAGCAACAGAACATTAATAGGGCGTGCTGGTTAATCACCCCTGGTCTGAGCCTGGATGGTCATTTTAGGAGTCCATTGGAGATAAAGGTGTATCTTGAAGGTGGAAGAAAGTTGTTGTAATGAGATCACTGGTGTCCAGGAAACCCTAGCTTTCCTGTCCTGGATCATGGGGAAATACCAGCAGTTGGATGAGAACTTTGCTATCATGCAAGGAGTGAGGTAGGGGTCAGGAATACAACAAGTACAGGGTAGGATGAGTCACGGGAACAAAGGTGCATTCCAAGGACAGGGAGAAAAGTTTTCGCCTTGAGGGGAGCTACTCAGCTAGGGGTATAAGTGGAGAATTACTAGAAGAAGCCAAGTAGGGGCAGGAGACTGGGCAGAACGAGCAGAAGGTGTATTTAGGGACTAGCAGGACAACTGTGACCCCGGCATTAAGTGGGCAAGGGGGACCACCTCCTGTGCTAGAATGACCACCACGTCCGTCCCCTCCCCTGAATCATGCACAAGAGTGGGGGGAGTTTGGAGTGGAGGTAAGGATACCTGTATATACCAAGAGCTGGCTTAGAGGAAGTGGGTGCGGGAGCAACAGAGATTATTACCAGCTGTCTTCCTCTGAAATTGGGGCACTAGCTACCTGGATAACTAGCTAGAGGAGGAGGCTAGAACCAATAAAACAATTAACTCTAGGACTGAGTTCCCAGCACATGGAGTGCAAATGTTTGTGAGTATAATGGAAATAGGTAAGAGATCAAAGCCCAAGAATAACCCTCAGGGTCAGTACAGGATTTGATCCCTAACAGAAATATCAGAAAATGTTTTTGGAAGAATGTGTTGTTCTTGACATCAACCCAAAGATGTGGTTATTGCTCCAAACCTCCCAATTTTCTTTAAATGTTTTGTTTCTATCTGACCTATGAAAAACATTCAAATAATAGACATTGCTGCTTGTGGTGGACTAATCATTTCTTCTTTAGAATTATCTATAGTTCCCACATTTTGTACACTAAGCACAAAATTGTACCAGAAAAATTAAGAAAATAATTGAAAATTGCCATGAGTGACGTTTTAAACAGATAAGCAAACTATATTAGATAAGAATTACCCAGTTAGGTCAGTTGCCACTCCTATAAAGTTTTGCTAGCACTATAATTGGTTCCAGGACTCTTAGGGACTATTTTTCATTGTTAGTCATTAATAGGTCAAGTATTGGAGTAGTGAAACACCAGGTGTGGTTTTCTAAACAGCATAACAGATAAACTATATATGTCCTTAGGTGAAGTAGTTAATGTCCAAATTCATTCGTCTCAGTTTCTTATGTAAAGAGGATACAATATTACCTGCCATAATTGGTTATTTGCCAAATAAAATAACTGAGTATCCCCCCTTTCAGGGGTATAGGAAAAATATAGAAAATCATTAAAACCACAGATGACTAAAGTTTGGAGGTTTTGCTTTTAGAATCTCAAGAAGTATCATAGAGTTCAATAATTTCTTCTAACAAGTTTCTTAGTTGGACACAATAAAATTCATTCTAGCTAGTTTAAGCAAAAAAAAAGATCTGTTATAGGATATTAAGATGCTTATAAACTTAGGATAATCCAAGCTTGGGATGCTACACAATCAGGAACAATGCAGCCAGGAGAAATATCTAATCCCTTCATGGGGTTCTTCTGGCAAAAACCTCGCTCCTTCTCCTGCCTTCCACTTAGCAACCAGGCCACAGGGGACCTGACACTGGACTCTTCACTGCAGCTGGAGGAACCAAACCCTTCTGCCACTGTGCTTGGCTCCATTCACATCAACCTTCCAGGCCTCCCACTGGCTATGTGCAAAACCCAAGCTGCAAGGGAGTCTGGAAGTGTGGCTTTTGCTGTCCAGCCTCTACAGTATAGGAAGACCTGCTAGGAGGAGGTCAAAGCGGATGATGGACAAGCCAATCTGCAGTACACAGTGCCCACAAACAAAGCATTTTTAAGATCAAACACAAAACGAAAAACCCATTCTCCTGAGAAAAAGCAAGAGAAACAGGATTCCCTTTCATCTTAACAGCTGTGACAGATAAGGAGGTACTACTCTGAAAACAGAGCTGCAGCTGCTATTTTGCCATTAGAGAAGAGCGAGCACACGAGAAGTAGGGAGACTGGATGATAGGAATTATGTGCTTGATTATAAACCCATCAGACTATTTGACTTTCTAAATGATAGGCATATTTTGGGTGTATCTGTGTCTGTTTAATAGCCTGGAGAAAAATACATAATCATTAAACAGTGATTGTGTCTGGGTGTTAGAATTATGAGTAATTTTTATTTTCTTTTTAATATTTATCTGAGTTTTTTCCCTTACTTTCTTTCCAAGAGCATGGTTTAGAGTAAAACAAGAAAAAACTGTTCTTGGATTATCCAATGTGATATCATCATGGTCATGTTTTTTGTTTGGTTGGGTGGTTTTTTTGTTTTATTTGTTTTACTTTTTATTTAGAAATAATTTCAAACTTACAGAAAATTTGTAAAAATAAGTACTACAAAGACCACGCATATCCCTTTACCCAAATTTGCTTACTGTTAACTCTCCTGCTTTGCCATAAGCACTGTGATCCTTTAATAAGATGTGATGTAGGGTGAAGTACTTATGGGTGAAATCATATGATGTCTGGGATTTGCTTTAAAATATCACAATGTGTTCGGGTACCGGGTGGTGCAGTTGGTTAAGCATCCAACCCTTGTTTTCAGCTCAGTTTGTGATCTCAGGGTCATGAGATCGAGCCCCCACGTTGAGTTCCACACTCAGCACGGAGTCTGCTTAAGACTCTCTCCCTCTGCCCCTCCTCACCCCTGCACTCATGTGCTCTCATTCTCTAAAACAAGTCTTTAAAAATAAATAAATAAAATAAAATATCACAACGTGAGGAAGAAAAAGTATATAGGGAGAAAAGAAAGAACAACAGAAAGTTAATGGTTGTGAAGCTGGGTAATGAGTACATGGGGCTCCATATTTCTACTCCTTCTACTTTTGTTAAGTTTTTTAAATTTCCATAATAGAAAATGTTAAAAAATCAGCCAAAAAAATAAGAAAGAATTCATCAGCCAAAAAAATCACACAACAGAATTTCAGTGATTTGACCGGCCCCAGTTCGTCACAAGAGAAGTCAGTCCATCAAACATTCAAACAAAAAGAACCTGAAAGTCTGCCAAGCAGCTAAAGTTTTAGTTGAAAAGCAAAAATATTTAAATAAAATTAAGACCTTTACAACAAAGTTCAAAAGGTAATTCCTTGAAGCATATCAGAAAGGCCTTCTTGGAGGTTGATGAAAGACCAGTCCCTCTAGATCTTCCAACATCCTCTATTAGGATCTATCCTTTGGTGAACTAACTTCTGGCTGGTTCATTTTCTGGACTGTCCTTTGGCAAAAGGTTTAAAAGTTTTTATAAAGATCTTTCTCAGCCTTTGTGGCAATAATTTCTCTTTTATGTATACACTCCCAAGGAAATAATCCAATTAATTAATTAGCAGCACCATGTTCCAGCTACATGAGAACACACCGGAGCCACACGCCCAGAGCCCGCACCCAAGGGAGCACTGACACACTGCTGAGGTTCTGGGACACAAACAGGAAAGAATCCAGATGCCCAGCATCCAGGGCACGGCTAAGGAAATTACACTATAATCCTATCGTGGGAGAGCCCACAAACAACAGATATGGCAAGTGTGTGTACTATATCAAAACCCATCATCAAGTTTAGAAGCAATGTTAAGGGGGAGAGCAGGACACAGAATCCGGGTCCACACAGAATGACACAAATGAAGTTTCAAGTTTCATTGAAAAGGAAGAAGAGGAAACACAGGGAAGGAAAATAGAGTATTGTCTACTTGCTTCTTTCTTTTGCAATGCTATATAACATCACTGAAAGGAGGGAAGGAAGAAAAGGGGGAGGGAGGGAGGGAAAGAGAAACACAGCCTTACCTGTGGTATTTTAGCTACAATATAAGGACTGATAAAGCCAAGATTATAGTGGACAGTAGATGAGAAGAAATCACTTGTGGGCTCTTGAGCTAAATCCATCAGAATTCTTGATTGGATAAGCTACAAAAGAGTGTTAATCCATTTCCCTACATCCTGGCCAATATTAAGTGACCTTAAATAAGGTGGAAGGTTGGGGCGCCTGGGTGACTCAGTCGGTCAAGCATCAGACTCTTGATTTCGGCTCAGGTCATGATCTCAGGGTCATGGGGTTGAACCCTGCATGGAGCCTGGCATGGAGCCACTCAAGGAGTCTGCTTGGGATTCTCTCACTCTGCCTCTGCCCCTCCCCCCATGCTTATGCTGTCTTGCGTGCTCTTTAAGAAAAAAAAAAAAACTTAGGGGCGCCTGGGTGGCGTAGTCGGTCAAGCACCCGACTCCTAGTTTCGGCTTGGGTCCTGATCTCAGGATCATGGGATCGAGCCCCATGTTAGGCTCAGCGCTCATTGCAGAGTCTGCTTGGGGTTCTCTGTCCTTCTCCCTCTGACCCTCCCACTTGTGTGCGCGCGCTCTCTCTCTCTCAAGATAAATAAATCTTAAAAAAAAAAGAAAAAAACTTAAAAAAATAAGGTGGAAGGTAAAGCATTCAAAAAATAATTTTAAAACACACTTTCTTTGTTATACAGATGTGGGTAAGTAAATTTTAACCCAAATATAAAACAAACAATATTATTAGCATCCCTCAATCTCTTTTCCAGTCTCCTGACATTTCCCGTCACCCCCAGCATGCTAATTAAGGCACCAGACATCTATGTCCTGAACTTTTACAACTGTAACAATCACATCAAAAAAAAGCAAAACTCACAGGATATAATCCGAAAGTAACTATTTTTGTTTCCCTATCCATCTAAATCTGCTCCATGGAGCTAGGTCTCTTTTCTCTAAGTGGAAAACTTGAGTATGACTTTTCTGGTAACTGTTACGTGGTATGAGGTCCTAATCAGTAATTCAAATGTCTAGTTTCTTGTTAGAGTCAAGCTCTTGGCTTAATTTAGTCCCCCTCCCTTTTCCTCAGCTCAGGCCTCCTGCAGAGAGAGAAGCCATTAGTAGCTAAGGGGCTATGGTCAGCCATCTCCCTCTTTATCCCACAGGTGCTACGCCCTCTCCTCCTCACACACATGGCTATCCTCTCCAACGATGGGGCACAGAGAGGAAGAAAAAGTAAACTGGGCAGGGAAGTCCCCATACTGACTGGTACCCAGCAGATGTTTTCAGATTACTCTCGCTCATGAGTATTTCTAGTTCCTTAGAGACCCCCCTCCATTGCTGGGGACCTCTCTCCTGCAGGTTCCTTAATGTGGGTGATGCACTCTCCTCACTCCCAAACATTCTGCAGTATTTCTGGTTTCTCTGTTTGCTCATGCAAGTGGCCCTGTTAGTTGGGACCTAAGAACATGGCAAGAAAAAATCTGCACTGTTTTAAGCCACCATATCTGTGGTAACTTGTTACAGCGGCCATACAGCAGTTACAGGAACCTATTATACTGAGTCCTTTGGGGCTGGCTTTCCTGCTCTGACATTCGCTGGTTGCAAGTCTTCCAGAACGACAGAAGAGTAGGTAAAATCATTTTGTGGCTGCAAACCACTGCAACTTCTGAAAACTTTCACATGATAATAGGAATTGGTTGTCATCAAATTAATATGACTAGATACTCTTAGAATCAAGTGACACTCTAAAGAAAAGTTAGACAAATCCAAAATATTGGACATTCTATAAGACAATTGTCCTGGTCTCTTCAAAACGTCAGTATTGTTACTTTAAATTTTTTAAACCTTTCTAAATTATAATATTCTAAACAGCAACCAAAAGTAATGTGTTAAATTTGAACTTGAGGGAAATTTGGGAAATGTAAATATGGACTGGTTATAAGATAAAATTAAGGAAGTATTGTTAATTTTCTTAGGGGTAATAATACAGTTATGTAAGAGAATGTCCTCATTTTAGGGGATGTGACTCTACTCTTTAGGGGTAAATGGTCACAGTATCTGCAATTTTAAAATGTTTCACCAAAAAAAGATATATATTTAAATATGTGGCAAAATATTATTTAATCTGCGTGGTGGTATAGAATAATTTACTGCACAATTTTTCTGAATGTTTAGAAACTTTGTAATAAAAAGCTGGGAATTTATTTTTTAGAACTGTTTATAAATGTTTGTTGAACTATTGCTCAGAAACTTTACATTTTGGCTTAAAATGTCCTTTGTGTATAGACATTCTAAAATTATTTGTAGGAACTCAGAGTTGTGGCTAGGATATGGCAAGATAACTATCATATGTAAAGTAGTTTAAATGAGTTTCCAGTTAGAAAGCTGATGGGAAAAAAAGTGATGTCACTCTATGAATCAGTGGAAAATTACTGCCCTCTAATTGAAGAAAGTAACCTGGTAGAATGGGGATTTTTGGTCTCAGCAGGTCAGAGATTTTCATTTCTTGCTTTTGCCAAGAAAAGGGATAAAAATGAAACTCTGAAAATAAGAAATGGAAACTTATGGACAAGTTAAAAAAAAAAAAGACACAAAAATTATTCCCTAAACCCCAACATCCTAGAACCAGTAGCAGAGGGAAACTGCAATAAATTTGTGTTATCCAATTTAACTGGTCTCAGAACTGTGCCAGCCATTTCCCATTGACACATTACTATAAAACGACATCAGAGGGAATTAATATCATTCTAGTCAGTCTAGAGATAAGAAAAGAATTAGTTAGCAATACAATGAAAAAACACTTCTATGTAGTTTGCCTCTTAGACTTTTTTTAAAAATGATCCAAATTTCCTATTTGTATTAAAGCAATACTTAAAGTTTTTATTAAAATACTCAAATGAGGGTTAAAGGGCTGCCTTCCCCTCGCCTTAGGTCATGATCCCGGCCTCCTAGGATCAGAGTCCCATATCCAGCTCTCCCTACTCAGTGGAGAGTCGGCTTCTCCCTCTCCCTCTCCTGCTCTCTCACGTGCGCACTCTCTCTCAAATAAATAACTAAAATCTTAAAAAAAAAAAAAAGAAAAGGTCTTTCCTTAAAAAAATACTCAAATGATGTTAGTTTTTATTTAAAAAATATACAGCTAAAATCTACAATGAAATCTGAGCAGAAAATTAAAATTTGAGCTTGTGGATAGCATAACCAAGATATCTGCTGCCACCTAGTGGAGAATGACTGAATTACAGGAAAAGCCTGAGAGGTAGGGGAGATGATCAATCTCTAGTTTAAAGTACAGAAAATCCTTTCTGATGGCTAATATTCCATTGTATATATGTACCACATCTTCTTTGTCCATTCATCTGTTGAAGGGCATCTCGGTTCCTTCCACAGTTTGGCTATTGTGGACATTGCTGCTATGAACATTGGGGTACATGTGTCCATTCTTTTTACTACATCTGTATCTTTGGGGCAAATACCTAGTAGTGCAATCACTGGGTCATAGCGTAGCTCTATTTTGAACGTCTTGGAACCTCCATACTGTTTCCCAGAGTGGCTGTACCAGCTTGCATTCCCACCAACAGTGTAAGAAGGTTCCCCTTTCTCCACAACCTCACCAATACTTGTTTTTCCTGTCTTATTAATTTTGGCCATTCTAGCTGGTGTAAGGTGGTATCTCAGGATGAATACCCACCATTTGCATCGACATGGATGGAACTGGAGGGGATTATGCTAAGCAAAATAAGCCAAGCAGAGAAAGACAATTATCATATGGTTTCACTAATATGTGGAACATTAGGAATAGTGCGAAGGACCACAGGGGAAGGGAGAGAAAACTGAATGGGAAGAAATCAGAGAGGGAGACAAACCATAAGAGACTCTGGACTCCAGGAAACAAATGGAGGGTTACAGAAGGGAGAGGGGTGGGAGGTTGGGGTGACCAGGTGATGGGTATTAAGGAGGGCACGTGTTGGTATGAGCACTAGGTGTTATACACAACTAATGAATCGTTGAACACTACAACAAAAACTTACGATGTACTATATGCTGGCTAACTGAACATAATAAAAATAATAAAAATAAAGTACAGAAACTCCTTCTAAATTTTCTATTTCTGAATCTCTGTTTCTTCTATTGATGTACACAAAAAAATTAACTTCTCCCATTCTGATTACCAAATACACCCAGTTTATCGCACATTCTGAACACAATGGGCTATGTACTCAAATAGTTTGCTTTTCTGCCATCCCTCACTGTCTTTGGCCGCTTTGCTGAATCTTTTTTTCCCACCCCAAAACAACATTTTGGGCAGAATTTATGTCTTTCCAGTCACTTTTATTTATTAAAAATTCTACTATTAGTAAAATTTGAATTTCAAATCCAATTTAATGATCACACATTCTCCTCATCCCATCAGCAGGCCAACTTTGGCTTGAGAGACTCAGAATGAGAAATGGCTATGGTCTGTTCTTTCACTCCTACCCCTCTCCCTCTTCTTGGTCTGGAAAGGTGAAAAGGAACAAGTGTCTCTAACTTATCTGGCCACTCTTATCATCCTCTCTTGGCTGCCTTTACTCTTCTGGCTAGACTGATTGTCAGTGCCCAATAAGTGGGTAGTATATACCAATAGCATATACAGTCATCAGCTGTTCTCAGGCCATTGTCTTTACCCCTGCCTAGGTAAAGAGGAGTCAGAAATTTAAGAGAGCTGGTGGTTCATTCAAGTTCATACCACCCATAGAGTGAGGCTGAGTCCCCAGGTCTCCCAACTTGTTGGTACCACTGCCCTTTTTAAATAGTCTTTGTGATAAGTACAATCTGACTACAGGGGCACCTAGGTGCCCTAGTCGGTTAAGCATCTGACTCTTGATTTCGGCACAGGTCATGATCTCAGGGTCATGAAATCAAGCCCCCCATAGGATTCTACACTCTGCTTGGGATTCTCTCTCTCTCCCTCTCCCTCTGCTCCTCCCTCCTGCATGCTCTAAAATAAATAAATAAATAAATAAATAAATAAATAAATAAATAAATAAAATCTTTTTTAAAATCTGACTGGGTGGCTCAGTCAGTTAAGCGTCTGCCTTCGGCTCGGGTCATGATCCCAGCGTCCTGGGATCGAGCCCCACATCGGGCTCCCTGCTCAGCGGGGAGCCTGCTTCTCCCTCTCCCTCTGCCTGCCTGTCTGCCTACTTGTGCTCTCTCTCTCCCTCTGTCAAATGAATAAATAAAATCTTTTAAAAAAATAAAATAAAATAAAATAAAATCTGACTACATGAGTAAAGATAATAGGAAAGATATGTTACTTTAAATGACCATAGATTATTTCTTAGCTCTGATATTTAAAAACAAACCTAAACACTATTAGCTTAAACAATTAATATGAAAAATATTAATTCAATAATGTATGTCATTAATGTATACCATTAGTAATGAACCAATATATCATTTTAGAAAGATTAAAAATGAAAACGTAAAGAAAAGCTCATAGCTCTAAATACCTTTCCCCACTAAAAGGAACCAGGACTCTTTAGAAAAATGGTTTATTCCAGGTCTGTGGAAGGAAATATACAAGATGAATCTATGACATCTTTTTGTGACAAAACAAAGAAGCTATCAAAGACTACTGACATTCTATCAAAAAGATGTAAGAGCCAGCTCGAAGGGGCTCCCAATAGCCTAAGGTGGCACAACATAAGCACCAATAAAAAGACAGTGACTTTAATTGATTGAAACATTTCAAGTACATAAAAATGCATGAGTTCATAATACCCTTCCAAACTCCCCCCCCAAAATGTGTGGGGAAAAAAACTTTAATTATTACTAATGGAAGTTTCTAGGGCATCAAATAATTATCTGTTAACTGATAAATTAAGTGAAAGAATCAAGCATTTAGCTTGACTCTTCCTATATGAACTCACTGAATTTTAGGGTAATCTAATAGTTGATGATGAAAAATTCTTTATAGAAAAATTTAGTTATCAATGTGTAATAATGAATTATATAATCATCAGTATAAGTATATAAATATGTCAAAACTAATTAAATTGTATACTTCAAATACATAGATTTTATTACACATCAATTATTACCTCAATAAAGCTATCAAAAAATAAATAGAACCACAATAACCAAAGATAACAAAAGGAATGACAGGAAAATCATTTTGCTACACCTAATAAAATAACAGGTCAAGGGTACAACATCAGTGGATGCTAAAACTATTACACAAAAGGTTGATAGTCAGGTTTATAATGGAGTATCAGGCTTACTCACCTAAACCCAGTGAATAATATCTGTATCACTGAAGTGGAATATTACATGTTTCATGATCTATTGCAATGGGAAGTAGATAGCATTCCCATGAAGTATTACTGCATAAAACATTAAACCTGAATCTAATCAAGCCTGAGTTGTAACTAGCAATTTATAGAAAATATGGCATATAAAAAAATAGGTTAAATGACAATATGAGGAAGCAAGCAGCCAAATCCAAGATATGTAACATCATATGAGATAAATGACGTGGTTTCTCCAATAAATCAATGGAGAAAGAGAAGGATACTATTTAAAAAGAGAATTAAGATAATCTCAATGTAATAAAACTAGACATTAATGGCAAAACCAAAAATAAAAAGGCCATTCCACCTTGAAGTTAAGAAGCCTTCTATTAAACATAGCAGAAAAAGAAATTAAGAAACAAACCCATTTACAATTGTACCAAAATAATAAAATACTTAGGAATAAACTTATCCAAGGAAGTGAAAGACCTGTACTCTGAAAATCATAAAACACTGATGAAGGAAAATGAAGATGGATACAAACAAATGGAAAAATATACCATGCTCACCGATTGGAAGAGCTAATATTGTTAAAATGTCCATACTACCCAAAGCAATCTACAGATTTAACGCAACATTTTTCACAGAACTAGAACAAAGAATAATAAAATTTGTATGGAAACACAAAAGACCCCAAACAGCCAAAGCAATCTTTAGAAAGAAGAACAAAGCTGGATGTATCACACTCCCAGGTCTCACGATATACTACAAAGCTGTAATCACCAAAAACTCATGGTACTGGCACAACAACAGACACACAGATCAATAGAACTGAATAGAGAGCCCAGAAATAAACTCACACTCATGGTCAATTAATCTATGACAAAGGAGGCAAGACTATACACAATAAGGAAAAGATGGTCTCTTCAACAAATGGTGCTGGGAAAACTGGAGAGCTACATGCAAAAGAATGAAACTGGAATACTTTCTTGCACCATACACAAAAATACACTCAAATTGAACACTACATCAAAAACTAATGATATACTATACAGTGGCTAACTGAACATAATAAAAAAATAAACAAAATAAAAAATAAGATTTCTAGAAAGAAAAAAGAAGAAGAATTAAAGACCTAAATGCAAGACCTGAAGCCATAAAATGTTCAGAAGAAAACATAGGCAGTAATTTCTTTGACATTGGCCACAGAAACATTTTTCTAGGTGTCTCCTTGGGCAAAAGAAACAAAAGCAAAATTAAACTACTGGAACCACACCAAAATAAAAAGCTTTTGCACAGCAAAGGAAACCATTAAGAAAACAAGATGGGAGAATATATTTGCAAATGATAAATCTGATAAGGGATTAATATCCAAAGCACATAAAAGAACTTATACAACTCAACACCAAAAAAAAAAAACAACAACAACAAATAATCTGATTAAAATGAACAGAGGACATGAATAAATACTCCTCCAAAGAAGACATCCAGACCACCAACAGCCACATGAAAAGATGTTCAATATCACTTATCAGGGAAATGCAAATCAAAACCACAGTGAGATATTACATCTGTCAGAATGGCTAAAATCAGAAACACAAAGAATAACAAGTACTGGTGATGTGGAGAAAAAGAAACCTTTGTGCACTATTGGTGGGAATGCAAACTGTTATAGCCAATGTCGAAAACAGTATGGAGTTTCCTCAAAAAATTAAAAAGAGAATTACCATATGATCAAATAATTCCAATCCTGGGTATTTACCCAAAGAAAATGAAAACACTAATTTGAAAAGATATGAAACCCTATGTTTATTGAAGCATTATTTACAATAGCCAAGATACGGAAGCAACCCAAGTGTTTATTCATAGATGAATGGATGAAGATGATGTGTTATATATAAATACTCAGCCATAAAAAACGAATGAGGTCTTGCCGTTTGCAACAACATGGATGGAGCTAGAGAGTATAATGCTAAGTGAAATAACTCATTCAGAGAAAGACAAATACCATATGATTTCACTCATATGTGGAATTTAAGAAACAAATTTACAAAGAAAAAAGGAGACAAACAAAAAACTCTTAAATACAGAAAACAAACTGGTGGTTGCCAGAGGGAAGGTGGGTGGGGTAAAGAGTGAAATAGATAAAGGACATCAAGAGTACACTTAATCTTGATGAGCACTATGTAATGTATAGAATTGTTGAATCATTATGTTTATACCTGAAACTAATATAACACTGTATGTTTGAAAAAAGAAAAGAAACTTTCTAGTAAACACCTTTTGGACGAAAGGAAAAATATTACTAGTTTTCCCTGAAATTACTGAGTTTGCAAAAAATAATGAGACTGAAACACTACATATTAGAATCTATGGGACCCACTTAAAAGTGCTATGAGGAAAATTCATAGTCTTAAACACTTACAGTAATTAAAATTAAAGAATGAAAACAAGTGAATTAAATTCACAACTCAAAAAGCCAGAAAAATATAAACAGTAACGAAAAGAAAGGATAAGGAAGGAACTAATAAATCTAAAAGCCAAAATTAATGAGGTAAGGAACAAAAAAACTGCAAAACTAATTAATCAAAATTCTGGTTCTCTGAAAAATTTTTAAAAATAAGGAAAAGTAATAATAAATACCAAAAGGGAAATAACCATTAAAACAGAAAATATTTTAAATCATAAGCTAATATTTTGTACCTCACTATGCAAATACATTTGAAAAGCTGGATGAAATGGATAATTTCCTACTAAAATACAGTCTATCAAAATTGACTCCAGCAGAGATAAAAAGCTTAAACTGACCAATGTCCATATTTTAAAAAATAGAGAAAGTTGTCAAAGAACTATTCACAAAAAGTACCAGGCTCAGTTTCTCTTTTTCTTTAGTCTTTATTTAAATTCCAGTTCGTTAACATAGAGTGTAATATTAGTTTCAGGTGTACAATATAGTTATTCAACACTTCCATACAGCACCCATTGCTCATCACATCAGGTGCCCTCCTTAATCCCCATCACCTGTATAACCCATTCCCCCACCACCTCCCCTCTAGTAACCATCAGTTTGTTCTCAATAGTTAAGAATCTGTTTCTTAGTTTGCCTTTCTCTTGTTTTCCCCTATGATCAGTTGTTGCTTCTTAAATTCCACATGAGTGAAATCATACGGTATTCATCTTTCTCTGACTTACTTCACTTAGCATAATACTCTCTAGCTCCATCCATGTCGCTGCAATGGCAAGATTTCATTCTTTTATAGCTGAGTAATATTCCACTGTGTGTATGTATATACCACTGCTTTATCCATTCATCAGTCAATGAACATTTGGGCTCTTTCTATAATTTGGCTATTGCTGATGATAATGCTGCTATAAACATCAGGGTGCATGTACCCCTTCGAATTAGTATTTCTGTATCCTTTGGGTAAATACCTAGTAGTGCAATTGCTGGATCACAGGATAGTTCTGTTTTTAACTTTTTGAGGAAACTCCATACTGTTTTCCAGAGTGGCTGTTCCAATTTGCATTCACGTTCTTTTTTTTAAAAAAAGAAAATGACAGAAAAATATCATTTATGTATGTTGATGCAAAAATTCTAAAATAAAATAGTAAACAGAATCCAATGCCACATTAAGAAAATAAGATACCAGGTCCAATGGATTTATTCCAGGAACTACAAGAGTGGTTCATTATTAGAAAATCAATTACTATAATTCCCCATATTAATAGATCTAAGAAGGAAAATCATATGATGATCTCCACAAAGACTGAAAAAATATTTGACAAAACTCAAAACCTATTCCTTATGTAAAAAAAAAAAGCACTCAAAAACACAGGAATGTAATAAAATGTATACACCTCAGTCTTGAACCCAGCATCCTACAGATGACATAATTGTATATACACAAAATCTTAGAGAATCCATGGTAAAACTAACCAAATAATAAAAGAATTCTAAAGTTAGCAAGATATAAAACTAATATACACAAATCAACAGCCTTTAGATACACTAACAATAATCAGTTTCAAGATATAATTGAGGGAAAAAAAGCCCTATTTACAACAGCAACCAAAAAAAAAGATAAATTCTAAGGTATAAACTTAACAATAAATGTGCAAAATCAACATGAGGAAAACTCTGAAACATTCTTGAAACACCCACAAATTAACTTGAACAAACGGAAAGACATTATATGTTCTTAAATATGATCATTCATATTAAAAAGATGTCTGTTCTTCCTAAGATAACTTATAAATAAGATTCTTCATAAATATACCAATAAGCTTTTTTTCTAGAACTAGAAAGCTGATACTAAAGTTCATATGGAAAAATAAACATGCAAGAATAGCTTTTTTAAAAAATGAAAAAAGAAGAGCTATAAGGGAAAAGTAGCTGTACTAGATATCAAAATATAAAACTTCTATAATTAAAGTTTGGTACTGGCACATAAATAGATCAATGTAATGGAACACAAAGTCCAGAATTAAACCTAAGTACATATGGAAATTTGGAATGTGATCAAAGTGGTATCAAAAAAGCACTGGGGCATATATAGGGTGTGAGGACAACTTGATAAGCATTTTGAAAAAGATAAAATTGGATCCATACCTCAAATCATACACAAAAATAACTCCAAATGGATAAGAAGTTCTAAAAGTAAGAAATAAGATCAGGGGTGCCTGGGTGGCTTAGTCGGTTAAGCGTCTGCCTTCGGCTCAGGTCATGATCCCAGGGTCCTGGGATCGAGCCCCGCATCGGGCTCCCTGCTCAGCGGGGAGCCTGCTTCTCCCTCTCCCCTGGCCCTGCTCATGTTCTCTCTTGCTATCTCTCTCTCTCTCAAATAAATAAAATCTTTAAAAAAAAAAAAAGAAAGAAAGAAGA
This sequence comes from Halichoerus grypus, assembly GCF_964656455.1. Classification (NCBI taxonomy): domain Eukaryota; kingdom Metazoa; phylum Chordata; class Mammalia; order Carnivora; family Phocidae; genus Halichoerus; species Halichoerus grypus. The sequence goes on from NC_135712.1 coordinate 66,368,368, forward strand.
TCATATAAATACTAGATGAAATCAATGGTAAATTCCTTTATAATTTGAATGTGGGAAAAGGCTTTTTCTGATTCAAAATCCAGATTCAGTAAAAGAAAATACTGATAAATTTGACTACAAAAACAAAATTAAAAACTCACATCACATAAGAGAATACCAAAAGTAAAGTCAAATGACAAATCACTCACTGCAAGAAAAATATTTGCAACATATATCACAGATAATGAGTAATATCCCTTATATGGAAATTATTTTTAGAAATCAAAGGAAACAAAAACCAAAAACGCAATATAAAAATGGGCAAAAAAGGGGCGCCTGAGTGGCTCAGTTGGTTAAGCGACTGCCTTCGGCTCAGGTCGTGATCCTGGAGTCCTGGGGGATAAGAGTCCCGCATCAGGCTCCCTGCTCAGCAGGGAGTCTGCTTCTCCCTCCGACCCTCCCCCCTCTCATGTTCTTTCTCTCCCTCTCTCATTCTCTCTCTCTCAAATAAATAAATAAAATCTTTTTTAAAAAATGGGCAAAAAAATATGAATACACAATTCACCATTATGTGCTGGAGGAAAAGGCTGTGAGGGTGAGCAGGCTCCTGTTGTGTTGAGCTGTGCACAGAGTTACAGAGGCCACCACCCTCTCTTTTAAAAGAGGGATAAATACTAGCAAGCCACAAGGGTTGCTTTAACTATCAGGCTGTTTTAAAACACCTCTGAGGGCCATTTAATTGACAATAATAGAATGAGTTAGAAAGTTGTCATTAGTCTAGCAGCAGGGCCAGTTTTATCTATGATTAATGACAACTGAGGACTGAGGATAGCACCAAAGTGCATTTGTAATTTTGCATGTCTTTATATGTGGCTTTAAAAGTGACCAAGTAAGTATGTATGCTTACCTTTTTTAAAAAAAAAAAACTACTTTTATTTCTAACAATTGACTAGACTGCATTATGATCTCCTTAACAATTTATTGTTAAGTGGTTGAAATTTCAGGTCTCTTCCAACCAGGAGACCCTGTGACACTGTGATAATTCTATGATCGCTCAGTTTGGCAAGCGTAATCAACATGCCATTGGCCACTTGGTGGCAATAGACTCCTAATTGCCTACAAAGTCCTTTAAAGGTATTAACAGCCTTCTGATTAATTAGAAACTAATTTATAAAGACATTTCAGGCAGGTCACAAGTTGACTTAGTTGGAAAGGTCAGCAAAATGCTGAGTATTTTAAAAGGGCATTTGAAGCAAAGCAAAACAACTCCTGTCTGTCAGAAATATAGTTGTGGATATGCTCTAGAAAATTGTTAGGAAAGATCTTTGGAGGTAGAAAAGGTTGAGAGGAGGAGAAGTGCTGACATAGTAATGATAACTAAAAAGACACACTGAAAAGAGATACCATGAGTAATATTAGGAACCTACTACTGTTTAACCATTTGAGCTTGACCAAGCCAGTTACCTTTACAGAGCCTTAATTTCTTTCTGAACAAGATCAAGAGGGTCAGCAAATATGTTCTGTGAAGGGTCAGATAATAAATGCTTTAAGCTTCATGGACTATATATCGTCACAACTACTCAACTCTGTCCCTGCAGCATAAAAGCAGCAAATGAGAATACATAAACAAATGAGCTTTGCTCTGCTCCAATAAAACTTTATGGACACTGAAATTTTTATTTCACATAGTTTCCACGTGTCATGAAATATTATTCTTCTTTTGTTTGCAACTACTTAAGAATGTAAAAACCATTATTAGCTAGCAGGTTATTAAAAAATCAGGTGCCAGCCTGGACTTGGCTCCTGGAGCTATTGGCAATCCCTTGGCTGGATGGTCTGTCTCTCAGGTCTGGCTAGGTCTCTGTTAATTAAACTGCTATCAATTCCCTATTTAGCTAACTCTGGGGTTAAACTTCATTTACAACTTTTGGCACCCTCTTTTACAGCCTAAAGCAGTTTCTCAAGCTTTATTTACACACATACCCATTAAATAAGAATTAAAAAGACTGGGGCGCCTGGGTGGCTCAGTTGGTTAAGTGGCTGCCTTCCACTCAAGTCATGGTCTCAGGGTCCTGGGATCTAGCCCCCTATCGGGCTCCTTGCTCAGCAGGGAGCCTGCTTCTCCCTCTGCCTGCCACTCCCCCTGCTTGTGCTCTCTCTCTCTCTCTCTCTCTCTCTCTCGATCGCTCTCTCTCTGTGTCAAATAAATAGATAAACAAATCTTAAAAAAAAAAAAAGGAATTAAAAAGATTACCTCTCTTACGAAGCTCCTATTATTTAAAACAGTAATGTTTGGTGTTCCAAACATATATCCAATCATGGGTTTTCAAACTTTACATGTCCTCCTCCTCCTCTTACCACAGAGATTCCCAGACTTGTCTTCACATATCTGAAGATCGCTGCCTTACAGATGCTTAGACTTGAAAATTCCAAGTCGGAAAGCCCTCCAAAAACCTCACTTCTCCTTTCTGCTATTAAAGAACAACAATCTTCCACGAACTCTAAATAATGGGGGCTGAACTTACCACTTACTTCGTGGAACTACCAGTTCCAGGTATGACCTCCGCTTGACTTCCTCTCAGTCCTTTCTTCCACCTGGTCAGAATCCAAAGTATGAGAGGGAATAAGAATTCCTGTATTTGTCCTTCTCCCCTGTCACCTAAGACTATGAGACCCGATATGACCAACTCGATAACCATATAACTGGTTACAATAGCTCCGAGAACAAAACTTAGGGAACCCTCAGTACGGTCAGTCTGTGCAAAACATCTTCAAACTGGGGGCGCCTGGGTGGCTCAGTCATCAAGCGTCTGACTTCGGATCAGGTCATGATCTCAGGGTCCTGGGATCCGCTCCGGGCTCAGCAAGAGTCTGCTTCTCCCTCCCTCACTCTCCCTTTACCCCTCCCCGCTTCCTCCTTCCCCCTGCCCCCCCACCCCCCCGTGCTCTGTCTCCTTCTCTCTCAAATAAATAAATAAAATCTTTAAAAAAATATATCTTCAAACTGTATAGAGAAGGAAAGAAGCTACCTGCTTTTAAATCCATACATGACTAAAAGAAGCCCTGAAACTTCTGAGGGATAGCAATGGTCCCTGGGCCATAGTGGGGTGCCTGGGCGGCCACGAATACCCCTGAAGCACGCCCAGAGCCACGCCAAGCAGCGTGTGCCCGCGGGGAACCAGAAAATCGCTAGCCCACGGGGCACGCGTATGTAGCACCAAAAGGCGCTGTGCGCCTGCGCACCTACTTCGCCGGCCGCACAGTTACGTCAAGGGCGTCAGGAAGGACGTCATCCACACCGCAGGGGGAGGCACTCCTGGTGCTAAGGGGGTCCTCCAAGATACCTACCCCATAAGAAACAGAGCTGTTCTTCACGGCTAAGGGCACCCACATTAGCTAGTTCGTGTACCGCGGCCAGAAGGCCCGGCTCAGCATCGGCCATATGCCTCCAATGGGCACCATTCCTGAAAACATGATGCACCGTCCTGTGTTGCCTGGAGGAGAAGCCTGCGATGGAGGCAAGCTGGACCGAGCCTCCACGAACAACGCCTTTGTCACCTACCGCAACCTGAGACCAAGGAGACCCAAGTGAAGCTGCCCTCGGGCTCCAAGAAGGTCATCTCCTCAGCCAATAGAGCTGTGGTCCGTGTAGTGGCCGGAGGTGACCGCACTTACAAGCCCATCCTGAAATCCACTGTGCCTACCACAAGTATAAGGATAAGAGGAATTGCTAGCCCCGCATGCGGGGTGTGGCCATGAACCCTGTGGAGCATCCCTTCAGAGGTGGCAACTACCAGCACATCGGCAAACTTGGTACCCTCCTCAAAGATGCCCCCCACCCCCACCCCGCAAAGTGGGTCTCATCGCTGCCCAGGGGACTGGGCATCTCAGAGAAACCAAGACTATGCAGGAGAACATGAACTAGGACTGGGGAGGTTCAATAAAGTATCTTTCTGCCACTTAAAAAAAATGAAAAATAACGACAACAAAAAACAACATACTTCTTCTGGGAAGAGACAGGGATTATAAAGTGGCCCCTCTCCCATATAAAAGTATTTCTCTGTTAAGGAGTCTCAGAAGAAAAAGGAAGTTCCTGTTCACCCTCTGAAGTCACTAGAGACTATTAGCACCCTTGGGCCACATGAGGAATCCGGGCCTAGAAGTTTCTTACCCCAGATCGCATAGGTCACATAGGTACCAAGGAAGAGCTAAGACTCTAATTCAGACCTCCCTAGAAAAGCAGTTACCCATTCATCCATTCATTCTGTTTGTCTGTCTCTCTGCCTCTCATATCTGTCTCTATTTCTGTCTCACTTCCAAATCTCCTCCTTTTAAAGCATTAGGTCACTTATGTTTGAATAATTAAAGTCCCCTGAGAGTTAGTTGGCCGATCAAATTAAGTGAAAAGGCTTGAAAGTGAAGCTGCCCACTGAGAATTTACCAGATAATATAACCTGCAATGTTCTCTGTCCAATCCTTATCACAAATCCAGGTATGAGAAATGTGATTTTTGAAGGATAACTGGAGAGAATAGAGATCATGCTCTAAATACTACAACCTTAACTCTTAGATTAAGCCAGAGCATTAGAGACTCTAAGCCTCTATTTGACTTTACTGAATTGTAAAATGTGTGACGTCATTAATCTGCACTGGAAGTTAATATAAAAGACTAAAGTCTACTTTTAAAGTTCTCAGGCAAAATCTAAAGTTTCTAAATACTGTAAATCAATTCCTAAAATGCCCAAATCACTACTTCATTCCTTTGAAACAGTATGAAGGAATTTCAGATATTTCTAAATAACTCTATGATACTATCAGAATTTGTATGAATTGTATCCTACAACTCTACCCCCATAAAGCTTTATGCCTCATAAAAATATATACCTGAATTTGAAGCAATGTAACTGAGAATGACACTGTTTTCCATTAGTACTCTCGTTAGGATTTTTTTTAATTTTATTAATTTTTACAGAAAATAGAGAAATTATAGTGGGTATAAATCTCAAACTATAAGCCCAAGTATTAAAGAAATAGAACTTGATTTTCTCAATTTCTGCTTCTGTTTTGAGCTCTCATCTCACAGGGAGACAGCCTTAATTCTTTGGCTTAATTATTTTCCCTCTCTCACTTTGGGTATGCCATTGTTTCAGAACATTATATGGTACCAAAGATGGGGAATAGGAGTCACAATCTGCTTCCAACTCGCAAGTGTATCCAGTTTACAGTGGAGATGCCTACCATTCTGGTAAGCAAGTGTGCCTCACACCCAGGCACAGGAATCCTTTTGCAAGGCTGCCTAGGATCCATATGCCCAAATGCACCTTGAAACTATTTCCTCTTTAAAGTTTTGCTACCATCCTCCTTTGTTCCAAGGCCCCAGAGATCTCTGTTCATTCATCACTTCCCTTCCCCTTAGCCAGGACAATATTTTCAAGTCTCACTACAATTTCATTTTTTTTTAAATGTTTTATTTATTTATTCATGAGAGTCAGAGAGAGAGAGAGAGAGAGAGAAAGAGAGGCAGAGGCAGAGGGAGAAGCAGGCTCCCCGCCTAGCAGGGAGCCCGATGTGGGACTCGATCCCAGGACCCTGGGATCATGACCTGAGCTGAAGGCAGACGCTTAACCATCTGAGCCACCCAGGCGCCCCTCTCACTACAATTTCAGACAGACTCCTTGCCTGCCTGCTCTCTATTCTAGAATTTAATCTCTTAGAAGCCAGAAAGCTTTTCAGACTTCTGCTTTCTAACATGTAACAACCCTCCTTTGAGAGATGGATAAGGACAGGGTAACCACTAGCTTGAATGGGCAGGGAAAAGTATAAGAATAGTAAAAATATAGGTAAGTACCTGAAATATTATCTGGCTACACTTTTATTTTTCAGTATTTACATGGGTTCTCAGATATCTTTCTTAAACAATTTTGTATCTGGGGGTGCCTGGGTGGCTCAGTCGTTAAGCGTCTGCCTTTGGCTCAGGTCATGATCTGGGTGTCCTGGAATCGAGCCCCACATCAGGCTCCCTGTTCCGCGGGAAGCCTGCTTCTCCCTCTCCCACTCCCCCTGCTTGTATTCCCTCTCTCGCTGTGTCTCTCTCTGTCAAATAAATAAATAAAATCTTTAAAAAAATTTTTTTGCATCTGTTATTAGCATCCCAATTAAAATAAGTTGGTAAATTCACTTTTACTTCTAACCCCACTTTCCTCACTTGAGTATTTCTCTGCTGTGGCCCTGTGTTTCCATAATACTAAGGATCCTAGGACCTGAAAACATAAACTAAATCCAACACACAAAATCAGGGCATTTGATCATCTTCGCTAAGGAAAATGGGAATAGTAACATCCTCTAATCATTTATTGATTTATCATATATGTGGGCAAGAGCTTATATAGAACAATGTTTATGCAGCATTATTTATATTAGCAAAAATTGAAAACAACCTAAATGTTCAATAATAGAGAATTGTTTAAATAGAGTAAGATCACAGGATAAAATTCTATGCAGCTGTTAAATGTCAAACTGTAGAAGAATATGTGATGATATAGGGAAATAGTCACAATAAAAATAATAAACCCAGTATAAACTATGCAATTACAATTTTATAAAATACATATTTGAATAGAACCTATAGAAAAAGGCTGGAAATTTCCTTACCAGAATGTTAAAAAGGATCCCTGTCTGGTGGTATTATGAGTGGGATTGTTTTTTGTTTTGTTTTGTTTTCTTTTAAAGATTTTATTTATTTATTTGACAGAGAGAGACACAACGAGAGAGGGAACACAAGCAGGGGGAGTGGGAGAAGGAGAAGCAGGCTTCCCGCAGAGCAGGGAGCTAGATGCGGGGCTTGATCCCAGGACCCTGGGATCATGACCTGAGCCAAAGGCAGATGCTTAACGACTGAGCCACCCAGGCACTCCATGAGTGGGATTGTTAATGATAATTATTTTAAAGTGTCTCCACAATGTGCATATATTGATTTCATAATCAGAGAAATAATGTTATTTGAAAAACCAAAAGCATTTATTGAGCTTATAATTTGTGCACCACCTGTATGCTATACTTCAACAAAATGATTTTTTTTTTTAAGATTTTATTTATTTATTTGAGAGAGAGAGTGAGCAAGAGAGAGAGCACATGAGCAGGGGCAGAGGGAGAGGAAGAGGAAGAAGCAGACTCCCCTGCTGGGCAGGGAGCCTGACTTGGGACTCAATCCCAGGACTCTGGGATCATGACCTGAACTGAAGGCAGACACTTAAGCAACTGAGCCACCCAGGTGCCCCAACAAAAGGATTTTTAAAAATAAATAAGAGCAGGGGCACCCAGGTGGCTCAGTCAGTAAAGCATCCAACTCTTGATTTCAGCTCAGGTCATGGTTTCAGGGTCATGGGATCAAGCCCCACATGGGTCTCTGTGCTCAGCACAGCGTCTGCTTGTCCCTCTCCCTCTGCTCCTCTCCTGCTTGTGCGCTCACTCTCTCTCAAATAAATAAAATCTTTTTAAAAAATAAATATATAAGAGCAGAGATCTTCAACAACAAGAATAAGAAAGAAAAGAAACATCTACTGAGATAATCTCAGCCCTGGTTAAGTTGTTTTGCTCACCAAAGACATGTTTTAAAATAATTAAATTTCTTGGCTATCCCATAGAAAATATACTACTTGTTTTTTTTTTAATTCTCAGATATTAATATGTTTAGTAAATACATCTTGCAAATCATGGGTACACTAATTGCTGATCCAAAGAGGAGATTGTACTACAAGTGTACTATCTCCCCACAGTTGACGGCAGAAGCAGGAAGTAACTTGAATATGTCATACATATTCAAAGGTTTCCAATGTCCTGGTTCACAGGTTAAGTGAGTCATCAAGAACAGGTTGGGTAAAATTCCAGTCTGACTACTTGTCCTGACTCCTTGTCTGGCTACTTCATAACTCCTGACTCCACCCTTTGTCCCCAGGCTCTGCTCTGGCTGTCTGACAGCCCCACCTATTCACATAGGCTTGCAGGTTAGATGAGGAAGAGCAATGGTACTTAGAAGGAGGATTGGAACTTGACCCAGGCATGCCTAGTGAAGAATTACGAATGTGCGGGGCGCCTGGGTGGCTCAGTCGTTAAGCATCTGCCTTCGGCTCAGGTCATGATCCCAGGGTCCTGGGATCGAGCCCCGCATCGGGCTCCCTGCTCCGCGGGAAGCCTGCTTCTCCCTCTCCCACTCCCCCTGCTTGTGTTCCCTCTCTCGCTGTGTCTCTCTCTGTCAAATAAATAAATAAAATCTTTAAAAAAAAAAAAAAGAATTACGAATGTGAAGGATAAGAACCCACCTGTCATCCCTGAATCTGGGTCTGATTTCAACCTACAGGCCACTTTATAGTTCTTCTTATATCTGAATCAGTTATCTTTAGCTCCATTTGGAGTTATAAAGTGGTTTGCTTCATTCAGCGATGTCATCTTCCACTGTCTTCCATTTGGTTTTAGCATTGCTTTGTAACTAGAGTGATAGAAAGGGGATGGTTTTTTTCTTTGTGCTGAGAACTATACCCTGGTTAACATTCTTTTAACCAACTCTGACACTCAAAATTACATCCTGGGTATCTAGGTCTGGGTGACCTTTGATTAACATTAGTTTAACCTCCAGGATTTTAATCACCCTCAATTCATTCATTACTTTCATTCAACTATTTATTGAATGCCCAGAAGTGTAAGACTATGTGAGGCACCAGGGATAAAATCTTAAACAAGGGGCTCCTGGGTGGCTCAGTCGTTAAGCATCTGCCTTCGGCTCAGGTCATGATCCCAGGGTCCTGGGATCAAGCCCTTCATCTGGCTCCCTGCTCAGCGGGAAGCCTGCTTCTCCCTCTCCCACTCCCCCCTGCTTGTGTTCCCTCTGTCACTGTGTCTCTCTCTGTCAAATAAATAAATAAAATCTTAAAAAAAAAAAATCTTGAACAAAACAGACACAGTCCCTGCCTATGAAGCTTATGGTTTAGACACTACAGACCAAAAACATAAAAGCAAAATAAACAATTTTTAAAAAAGAAAAGAAAAACAGGCCATTCTAATACACCGTATTAAAGGGTCTGATAGAGAAATTACAAAGTGCTACAGGAGTAGGTAACAGAGAAACACAGATGTCTGAGGCAGGTGGGCGGATGGGATGGGAAAGAACATTTCAGCTGAGGCCTTGTATTAGTTTGCTAGGGCTGCCAGAACAAAGTACAGCACACTGGATGGCTTAACCAACAGAAATTTGTTTTCTCACAATTTTGGAGGCGAGAAGTTTGAGATCAAGGTGTCAGCAGGGTTGATTTCTACTGAGGCCTTCCTCCTTGGCTTTTCTGTTGTCATCTTCTCCCTTTGTCTTTCCGTGGTCTTCTGTCTGTATGTTTGTGTCCTAATTTCCTCTTTTTATAAGGACACTAGACATATTGGATTAGGAACTACCCTAGTGACCTCATTTTAACTTAAACACATCTTTAAAGGCCCAATCTTCAAATACAGTCACATTCTGAGGTACTAGGGATTAGGGCTTCAACATATGAATTGGGAAGGAGGGACATAATGTAGCCTGTAACAGGCCTGATAGATAAAGAGGAGTCAGACAGGCAAATGGAAGCGCAGAGAAGGGTTCCCAGCATAAGCAAAGAGGCAAAGAGAAGGGTGCCTTAGGAGTAGTAAGAACCAAATCAGAAAGGTCTTATAAGCCATGTTAAAGAGTGACAACTGTATCCTGAGAACAACAGAATGCTATTGAAGGGTTTTAACTAAGAAAACAATATGATCAGATTTGCTTTTTAGAAGACATATTTGGCTGTTGCATAAGGATAGAGCATGGTCAAAGGGGGGAGACCGGAGAAGCTATTGCAGTATTCAGGAGAGACATAATCATGGTCCGAATGGGGGTGGTGCAATCCAGATGGAAAGAAGTAGATGGAGTCCACAGTAACTGACAGGAGACGGTGATTACTTGAAGAGGGGGTTGAGAGTGAGCAGAGTGGAGAGTGACACCCATCTTTCCAAGTTGGGAAATGGGAGGACCAAGGCAGGGGACAGGGAAGGAGAAGAACCAGAAGACAAAAGGAGAAGAACCAGAAGACAAAAGGGGTCATCAGAAGTAGACCCTGCAACCAAGAGACCATCCAGCATTACCTACCCAATAGCTCCACTAAGGACCACACTTTATATCAGAAAAAGAAAGAAGAAAAAAAATACTTAGTTACCCAGCCTGGTTTGGTTATAATGATGAGGCTTTTTAATCTCATCAACCTCAAATATTAAAAATTAATCCAAAAACCCAAATGCATTCTTCCCATCTGTTTTGTTTTCTTCATCTTTCTTTGTATTTCTAGATCCTTCAAAGATGCAGCTGAGGATGTAAAATGTAAGGATATCTGTAAATGAAAATACTACTAGCTTCCATTATGGGACACTACATGTGCCAGACACTGGCTGAAATGCTCCACATACATTTTCTATTTAACCTTCACAGCCCTGTGAGGTAGTTATTATTATTTATATTTCACAGACAATGAAACTTGTGCTCAAAAGGGTGAAGTCACACACCCAGGGCTACAGAACCAGACAGATTCTTGAACCCAGCCATCTCTGACTCCAAAGCCCATTGTATTAACCACTACACTTTCTACCTCCAGTGAGCTCTCCTTTGAAAACTTGGATGAATTTAAATCCATCTCATAGAAGCCTTCTTGCCCATGATGTACATTTTTACTGAAAAATAAAAGTATCCTTAGTAAAAATATCCCACAGACTTGAGCTCCATTTTAGAATATAGTGTGAATAATGCCCCTGGAATTGTGTAACCTAGCATCCTCATATCTGTTTGGCACATCCTCATATCTGTACCAGCTTAGATCAAACTACTAGGCCTTCGGCCTGAATTCAGACCAGGCATACAGACTGCCAAACAACTCATTTATAAGAACAGATTAGATGAGTGACTGAGCAAACTGTCAAACATCTGGACCAGTCCTTGGCCAGCAGAGCAGAGAATCTGAAGCCCAGCTGATCGTCAAGGCTGCCCATCTGTGAGAAATGTTTATGGAAGAATGTCTAAAGGAGATCCAATTAATTTAGTGTTCTGGATACTTTAGATTTTATCTCTGAATTAAGTGAGCTGAAGGGATTTTCATGTTGATCATTTTACTACTCAAAATTGCTTTTGCTGAACTGCCCTTCAGCCAGTATATAAAGGATTTCTAAGTCTTGTACAACTTGCATTTACCATAGGGATATGTTAAAGACAGCTGCGTCACTGCTTTCTCTCCTCCATGAATTGTTTAATCTTGTTTCCCTCTTTGCTTTGGCTCCAACGACCTTAAAATCCAAATTTGTAGCTTGCCTCTGACAACTAACCCTATCTTAGAAAAGTCCACATTTAGTGTAATAACCACACCTTGGTTTCAATTTTTTTTTTCTTCTTACTCTTATTTTCCTTCTCTCCTCCATTCCCAATTTCCTCAATTACATACAGTACAAGTTCATATTGTTGCTGTGTTTGAAGCACCTAGGCATGCTGATTCAAATCCTTTTTAGAATATTGCAGGGTAAAAATAGAAAATCAGTTCAAGACAGAAAGTCAAAGGTTGTGATTAGGGTTGTATGAATTATATTTAAACACAGATATATAAAAAAGATAACCAGGGCCAAATAATGGTTCTGTTTGCAACTTCAAACCCCACTTTAGTTGTTTCCCAGGTTTCTCAATTCTGGCCAGGTCCCTGGCTTGTCCACAGTTGTTACCCATAACAGAGATTGCCAAGGCTCTGGCTCCCCACCATTGGCAGGGGTGCCCTGCTTTTCTTGCCAGTAAGCTGCTTGTCTCTCTGGAGCACAACCATTTTCCGTATGAAAATACAGAAAATATTTCTCAACTTATCTGGAAAATATAAGCTCTGCTTACCTGTAGAAAGAAAAGGAAAGAGGGGAAAGAAAAGAAAAATGTGACCCTTACCATTCTTGCATCTGTGAAATTGTGTTTTATCATTACAGAGACACAAATAGGTAGATGGACACCAGAAGGAGTTACAACCTATTGGCAAAGTGATTGACTGGATAAACTACAGGAAGTTCCCAAGTTGTGGAGCAACATTTTTTTTTTTTTAAGTGTTTGAGAAAGAGTTTCATTTTCCGGAGGATCTAGAAGGGTGGGATCCAGCCAGAAAGTGTCAGCAATAATCTGGTAAGGGTGTGACGAAAGCTTTGATGGAGTGGCACCCATGAAACAGCAAGGAAGGGTGAATTTGAGAGACCTTGTGAAATCATAACTGCCAGTATATTTGAGGGGTTCCTACAACATCACCCCTGGATTTCTGTGCACTGAGCCTTGAAGATAGAGTTTTCTAGTATCTCAGAAGTATTATGCCAAGACCTCATTTATTCAGTTTCATGTAAGATTTATATTACTAATATTCTATTTCAGTCTTTAGAAGGTCCCTCTATCAAAATATAGTATTTCCAAATATCAATGAATGTAATATAAGAGTTTTAAAGTTTAACTCCGCCTTCCCTTCCTTCCCAGGGTGGCTGGATCCGTGCAAAGGAAAAGGAATACTGGAAAGGTTAAAATGGTGTCGTGTAAGCCCCAAAGTAGGTTTTTCTTTTTTTGTAATGCAAGTGCCTGACAGAAGGTTTGATTGCCGCAACATCCACTTCAAAGAAACATCCACTTCAAAGATGGCTATCTTGAATAAACTCATTGCCAGCCACAAGACTAAATAAAGAGCCAGGTCACTCCTCCCACCCCTCACCCCCACCAAAGCTCCTCTGTTTTATAGATCTTGGTTGGTTTCAACAACTGAGCATTTGGGTTATTTATTTTTTCTCTTACCACACTTTAAATTCCTGCTCTTATGTTTTAAATTCACTAATAAAGAATGACCCAAACCTCACGCTCAACCTTAATAAAAGCAGAACCCCAGGCACACACTTGCACTCTCTCATGCCCCCTCTCTACCTCTCTATCTGTGACGTTCCTGTGCGGCCCCACACGTGTCATGTAATTCCCAGGATACTGGAATATATAAATGGTATACTTTTTCCCCAAAAAAAGTATGCTGTTGCTGAGGGTGTCTTGCCATCATAATAAGAACCACAGACTGAAAAAAAGAGAAAGAACCACAGGACTGATCCAGCCACACACTGGTTATCTATAGGGCACAAAAAACAAATGGAAATGACACAGAAGGCAAAAGGACTCCCCAGGTTGTGGAGAAATATTGATCAGTTTGGTTTTTAATAGATGACATGGTAGTGTTGTAAGGATCATCTGTCCTCTTCTGATTAAAAGCTCCACCTGCCCAGGCACAAAATCTCCAGCTACAACTGGAGGCATGGTCACAGGGCTAAGACAAACACTTTTAAGTACTGGCACATTACATGCCCCCCACTGGATGTTCCACAACACGAACCCAGAACCCGTGCATGTAACTTGATATGAATACCACATGTTGCCAACATTTGCTTTAACTCTTTCCTTGGGCTGTTTTCATTTGTTTTCTCTTTTGTAAAAATGGCTGCCTTCTAGCAATGAACTGCTCTTCCGGATTTCCAACTGTGCACCTCCCTAATGCATCTATAAACTCAGGACACCGACATTATAAGTTGCTAGGACTCTAAATTTAGGACACACAAGAATCATCTAGGGGGGCTTCTTTAAAATGCAGATTCTAGGGCTCACCCCCATGGGTTGTTAATTTAATAAATGTGAGATAGGGCTCGGAAAGCGTCCCAGGGGATTCAGATCATATGTTGGGAAATACTGCTAAGTTGAACCCAGCCATACAATCCACAAAGCCAAACTCATAAATTAACATTTCCCAAGAATCCTTTGAGACATGGCCCTATGCGTATGCATGAGTCGCTTTTTCCCAGGGTGTAAACTGACACAAAGTCATGTTGGGAGATGCCTGTGATCCCAGTGTGTGTTTGGGCAGGGGCAGAATTTTCTCCCTAGGGAGAGGTGCAGCAACACTGATTGCTTAATACTACTCCACCCTGGCATTTATTATTAGTCATAAAAATTGACTGAGCCAACTGCAGTATCGCGGTTCATTTTATGAATATCCACAGTGAGTAGACCCCTACAATTCACTTCCCTCTCCACTCAAAGGGCAAAAGTGCAACCCAACTCATAGACTGGGCTACTGAGCAAAAGTCTGAACGATGCCTGCAGTCATACAAGCTTTTCTGCATTGTTTGGAGACTACCCAAAAGCCACCGGGGTTGTTGAGATCACCAGTTCCTTTATCCTGTGGAGAAGGAGGAGGAGAATGATTGCTGTTACACTCACTTTTGAAGTGAGAAAAACTGTAGGTTCCTGAAAGATTTATTCCTGAAGGATGACAACCTTGCTTCTACAACCCTCCAGACTATGTTCCCAACCTCACCTAGTGTCCTGGCACCAAGAGGGGTGCCCAGGGCCAGGACGGCACCCGGACTTGTTGGCTTTAAGTGCATCAGTCCCACCTTCAGTCTCAGCACACCTGTATAAGCCTCTTCAAAGTTAGCCAAGTCAGGGACCATAAAAGCAGATATGGGTCAAAGGCCACCTTATATCACCATCCCAGCCTTCCCTACCCCCAGTGCATCTCCATGCCTAATCCACCGCAAGATACTCACCTCTAACTCATGAAGTTCAGAACTCACCTTTTGGGGGATGTCATGAACATGCTGTGAAGGCACACACATGAGTTGTGTCTCTCCACAATGTCTGCTTTATTTAGTCGTAAAGCAAAGTTAACATAATGATAAAGCGGGTTCAGGATCTTAAACTCAATGACATTTTACCACCTGTTTAACTTGGCTTCTTACATGTCACACAAAGCAAAGCACAAGACAAGTCACACAACAAACAAGATAGATCAGAGGATAGGAGGTTAACAAACCAAACGCAAAGTCAGTCTGTGACGTGCAGTTGATGTAAGGCCTCAGTCTGGTACGGATCAGCTCTTGGCACTTACTGCTTCTTATGTTCAAGCACTGAAAGATCTTTGTTCTTTTCGGAAGTCAGGCAGAGCCTTCGGCAGCAGCTCCCTTTCTGAAGTGGTCAGACACAGAGGGGTCAGTGTCTGAGGAGTCTGACTTGCAAAAATCTTCTCTTTTTTAAAGGGACTTAATCAATCTTGGCTTTTGCAGACCTCTTCCATTTCTGCCAGTTATCACTTCTGAGTGTGTCATCAGCTGGTGCTGGTCTCTTCGATATCTGGTGTTAGCTGCAATGCCCTTAGCTGCTTGAGTCATTGCTTGACACAGGCCCCTGCTTGACCTTAGTGACTCCATCTTGCTCTCTACAGGGGATCTCACTCTCTGCTCATTACTGGCCACCACCACCAATGGAAAGCCAGAGCCCTCTGTGGCCAGAAATTTTTTTCCTTTGCCTTGTCTTGGCTAGAATTTTTGTTACTTTTTGCAATGGAAAGATTTTTCGTGCAGTTTCAAGAATTTTCCATGGGCAGAGAAGTTAGGGATGTCCAGGAAACTCCAAGAAGCTAGAATGCCATGAATCTAATAATTAGGATGTGATTGGCTAAGAAATGCTTTCATATGTACCTTCTACTTTTTTTTTAAAGATTTTATTTATTTTTGAGAGAGTGAGCGGGCAAGCAAGAGAGAGAGAAAGAGCAGGGGGAGGAGCAGAGGGAGAAGGAGAAGCAGACTCCCCGCTGAGCAGGGAGTCTGATAATCCTGGGACTCATTCCTGGGACTCCAGGATCATGACCTGAGCCAAAGGCAGATGCTTAACCAACTGAGCCACCCAGGCATCCCTGTACCTTCTACTTTTTAAAAGAATAACTATCAGCTCAATTCATGATAATTATTTAACATCATACTTAATGGTGAAAAGCTGAAAGCTTTCCCTCTAAGATCAGGAATAAGACAAGGGTGCCCACTCTCACCATTTTTATTCAATATAGTCCTGGAAGTCCTAGCCAAAGCAATTAGGGGTAAAAAAAAAAAAAAAAAAACCATCCAGATTGGAATGGAAGAAGTAAAATTGTCTCTGTTTGCAGATGATATGATATATAGAGAAAACTGAAGATCCCATCAAAAAATGTGTTACAAGTAATAAACAAATTCAGAAAAGTTGCAGGATTTAACATCAATATACAAAAATCAGTCACATTTCTATACACTACCAATGAACTCTCAGAAAGAGAAATTAAGAAAACAATCCCATTTACAATAGTATCAAACAGAATAAAATACTGAGGTACTGATTTAACCAAGGAAGTGAAAGATCTGCACCTTAAAAAGTATAAAACATTGATGAAAAAAATTGAGGAAGACACAATGGAAAGATATCCTGTTTCCATGGACTGGAAGAATTAATATTGTTAAAATGCCCAAACTATCCAAAGTAATCTACAGATTTAATGCAATCCCTATCAATATTCCAATGGCAGGGTGCCTGGGTGGCTCAGTCAGTTAAGTGGCTGACTTTGGCCCAGGGTCCTGGGATCAAGCCCCACATCAGGCTCAACACTCAGCTGGGAGTCTACTACTCTCTCTCCCTCTGCCCCTCCCCCTCTCCCTGCCCCTGTTCTCTCTGTCAATAAATAAATAAAATCTTTAAAAAATATATTCCAATGGCATTTTTTAATCCTAAAATTTGTATGGAACCACAAAAGACCCCAAATAGCCAAAGCAATCTTGAAAAAGAATAACAAAGCTGCTCATACTTCCTAATTAAAGACTACATTGCAAGGCTAATAATCAAAACAGTATGGTATTGGCATAAAAACAGACACACAGGTCAATGGTACAGAATAGAGAGCTCAGAAATAAACCCATACATATACGGTCAATTAATTTTTTAAGTTTTTATTTAAATTCCAGTTATTTAACATACAGTATAATATTAGTTTCAAATGTACATGGTCAATTAATTTTTGACAAAGGAGCCAAAATATACAATGAGGAAAAATAGTCTCTTCAATAAATGGTGTTGGAAAAACTGGAGAGCCACATGCAAAAGAATGAAATTGGACCCCTATCTCACACCATGTATAAAAGTCAACTCAAAATGGATTAAATTGAACATAAGACCTGAAACTGTAAAACTTTCAGAAGAAAACATAGGGGGTAAACTCCTTGACACTGGTTGGAGTGATGATTTTTTAGATTTCACACCAAAAGCAAACGTTAAAAAAGCAAAAATAAATAAGACTGCATCAAACTAAAAGGCTTCTGCACAGCAAAGGAAATCATTATCAAAATGAAAATGTAACCTGTAGGATGGGAGAAAATATTTGCAAACCACACATCCAATAAGGAGCTAATATCCAAAATATACAAGGAACTCGTACAACTCAATAGCAAAAAAACAACCCATTTTAAAAACGGGCAAATGACCTGAATAAACATTTTTCCAAAGAAGACATACAAATAGCCAACGGGTACTTGAAAAGGTACTCAAGATCACAAATCATGAGAGAAATGCAAATCAAAACTAAAATGAGATCATCTCACACCTATTAGGATGTCTACTATCAAAAAAACAAGAGGAGTGCCTGGCTGGCTCAGTCAGTAGAGCATGTGACTCCTGATCTTGGGGTCATTCTTGAGTTCAAGTCCCACATTGGGCATACAGCTTATTTAAAAAAAATTTTTTTAAAGACAAGAGATACAATAGATTATAATTCAGCCATAAAAAAAGAAGGAAATCCTGCTATTTATGACAACATGGATAGATTTCAAGGGCATTATGCTAAGTGAAATAAGTCAGATAGAGAAAGACAATATATGTGTAATCTTAATAAAATGGAACTCATAGAAACAGAGAGTAAATTGGTGGTTGCTGGGGGAAGGAGTGGATGCATGAAAATAGTTAAAAGGTATAAACTTCCAGTTATGAAATTAGTAAGTTCTGGGAATGTAATGTACAGCATGGTGACTATAGTTAATAGTACTCTATTGTATACTTGAAAGTTGCTGAGAGTGAATGTTTAAAATGCTCACCACAAAAAAGAAGTAACTATGTGAGGTGATGGTTGTGTTAAACTTATTGTGATACTCATTTTGAAATATGTACATATGTCAAATCATCACACCTTAAACTTACACAATATTGTATGTCAATAATATCTCAATAAAGCTGAGGGAAAAAAGAGAAGAGATAATAAATGCTGGCTAGGATGTGAAGAAAAGTAACCCTGTACAGTTGGTAGGAAGGTAAACTGGTACAGCCACTGTGGAAAACAGTAGGAGATTCCTCAGGAAATTAAAAATAGAACTACCATATCATTCTGCAGTCCAACTTCTAGATATATATCCAAAGAAAACAAATCACTATCTCAAAGAGATATCTATGTTCCCATGTTCATTGCAGCAATATTCACAATAGCCAAAGTATGGAATCAATCTAAGTGTCTGTTGACAACTGAATGGACAAAGAAAATGTGAACACACACACACACACACACAGAGGAATATTATTCTGCCTTTAAAAAGAAGGAAACCCTGCACATGGATGAATTTGGAGGGCATTGTACTAAATGAAATAAGCCAAACAGAGAAAGACAAATACTGCACAGTATCACTTACATGTGGAATCTAAAAAAAAAAAAGTCTAACTCATAGAAACAGTAAAATGATGGTTGCTAGATGGGACACCTGGGTGGCGCAGTTGGTTAAGTATCCAGCTTTTGATTTTGGCTCAGGTCATGATCTCAGGGTTGTGGAATCGGGCCCCTGAGTTGGGCTCCATGCTCAGTGGCCAGTCTGCTTGAGATTCTCTCTCTCTCTCTCCCTCTCCCTCTGCCCCCTACCTACTCTCTCTCTCTCCTCTCTCTAAAATAAATAAATCTTTTTTTAAAATGATGGTTGCTAGAAGCTGAGACTGGAGGAAATAGGGAAAGGCTGGTAAAAGGCTATAAATTTTCAGTTATAATATGAATAAGATCTGAGGATCTAATGAATAACATGGTAACTAGTTGATAATTTTGTATTGTATAACTGAAATTTGCTAAGAGAGTAGAACTTAAATGTTGTCACACACACAAAGGTGTGTCTGAGGTGATGGATAGTTGGATGTATTCATTACTTCTGTGAGAATTCTTTCACAATGTATATGTACATCAAATCATTGTGATGAACACATTAAATATATTATAATTTTGTCAATTATACCTCAACAAAGCTGCAAGAACCATTAAAGAAGATTTAATGCAGACACTTACCAATCACTAAATTGTATATATTTTTTTTAAGATTTTATTTATTTATTTGACAGAGAGAGAGAGATAGCAAGAGCAGGAAAACAAGCAGGGGGAGTGGGAGAGGGAGAAGCAGGCTTCCTGCCGAGCAGGGAGCCCGATGCAGGACTCGATCCCAGGACCCTGGGATCATGACCTGAGCCGAAGGCAGATGCTTAATGACTGAGCCACCCAGGCGCCCTAAATTGTATATTTAAATAGAGTTTATAATCTAGAGAAAATGTAAGTAAATATAAACACCTGGGGACAGTTAGATACATTTTTTGTTAAGTTTTCAACTATTCTCTAAAATTATTTAATCCAACATTGTTTTTTCTATAATATAAAACTACCTCCTTCCTTGTGAGCAACTTTTGCCAACTTTAGACTTTTGGAACGGATAGAGATGGGTCCCTGAGGAAGGATGGTGGTAGAAGAAACACATGGGGTCTAACAAAGTCAGAATAAGTTTTTGAAACAAGGAAACACCAGCTTTAACATGTAAACAAGATAGGTGATCACCAAACTGATGTGATCAATGGACACTAAGAACACTCTACTTCCCAAAATGTATTTGTTTATCACATACATAAAACTTCACCATCATATTTCTTCATCTCAGCCAAAATGTCAATATTTATGGGTGATTCTTATTAGTCATCTATACTTTTTTGTGAAAGATTTGCAGATTCTTTTGTAAGAGTAAGTTTTAATAGATGAGATAAGGAAAATAGGTGAGTACAGTAACATCTAAGGGGATTGAGGGAGGGATGGAAATCTGAGAGCCACACAATTTTGGCTACAGCACTTCTAAGTCCACATAACTGGTTACAAGCATGGTATTTAATGCCTTTACCAACAGCAGACCTATATACATAATAGGAACATTGTTCTTAGGGGCAAGAGAAGGACAAAGTTAACAACCATATACCATTTCCTTCCACTTATCTTATTCTTTGGATCTAGACTTCCTTGGCAAGATACCTGATATTTGCTGTCTTTCCCCTTTCTCTTGGCTCACCAGGCCCTCAGGGGGAAAAGGCACTTAATAATAAGTGCACAGACCCACATTTACATAGTCAACTTATTTGCAGCAAAGGTGTTGATAAAATTCAATGTGAAAGAAGGATGGATTTTTTTCCCCAGTAAGTGGTATTGGAACAACTAGCTATCTGTAAAGAAAACAAAGGAAATTTTACTCTTTCACATACCATACAAAAATAAATTAGAGATGGATCATACACTTAAATGTAAAAGCTAAAACCATAAAGTGTCTAAAAGAAAATATAGGAAGATATATTCCTGAACCTTAATGTTGGTGAATATTTTTTAAACATGTCATAGGCAATAACCATTAAAAAAATGGGCTTCATCAAAACTAAAAACTTCCACTCATCAAAAAACACCCATTATGAAAGTAAAAAGAAAAGCTACAGACTGGGAGAAAATTTGCAATATATATATACATGTGTTATGAAGAACTCACATCCAAAAGACATAAAGAACTTTTCCATACAGAAAAAAGGGGGGGGGAAAGACTTGAAGAGAGACTTCATGAAAGAAAATATCCAAATGATTCTTACATCACATACAAAATAGATGAAAGACCTAAATGTGAGACAGAAAGCTGTAAAAAATCCTAGAGAAGAGGACAGGCAGAAACCTTTTTGCCATCAGCTGTAGCAACTTTTTTTCTTGATATGTCTCCTGAGGCAAGGGAAACAAAAGCAGAAATAAACTATTGGGACCATCTAAAAATAAAAAGCTTCTGCACAGCAAAGGAAACAATCAACAAACTAAAAGGCAACCTACAGAATGGGAGAAGATATTTGCAAATGACTTATCTGATAAAGGGTTCGTATCCAAAATGTATAAAGAACTTATACAACTCAACATTCAAAAAACACATAATCCAATTAAAAAATAGGCAGAAGACATGAACAGACATTTCTCCAAAGAAGACATACAAATGCCAACAGACACATGAAAAGATGTTCATCATCACTTACCATGAGGGAAATGCAAGTCAAAACTACAATGAGATATCACCTCACACCAGTCAGAATGACTAAAATTACCAACACAGGAAACAACAGGTTTTGGCAAGGATGTTCCCCCCTTTGGCAAGGGGAACCCTCATGTGCTGTTGGTGGGAATGCAAACTGGTGCAGCTACTTGGGAATACAGTATGAAGGTCCCTCAAAAAGTTAAAAATAGAACTACCCTACAATCATAGTAGTAATTAATAGTACTACTGGGTATTTACCCAAAGAATACAAAAGCACTAATTCAAAGGCATATGGAAGTAGCCCAGTGTCCACTGACTGATGAATGGATAAAGAAGATGTGGTGTGTGTGTGTGTGTATATATATATATATATATATCCCCTTTCTCCATCACATCATATATGTATATATATATATACATATATGATGGAATATTATTCAGCCATACAAAGGAATGAAACCTTTCCATTTGCAACAACATGGATGGACCTAGAGAGTATTGTGCTAAGCAAAATAAGTCAGTCAGAGAAAGAAAATACCATATGATTTCACTCATATGTAGAATTTAAGAAACAAAACAAATGAGCAATGGGGGGAAAGGGAGAGAGAGACAAATCAAGAAACAGACTCTTAATTATAGAGAACAAACTGATGGTTTACCAGAAGGGAGGTGGGGGGATGGCTTAAATAGTATTAAAACGTGCACTTGTCATGATGCATATTGGGTGATGTATGGAACTGTTGAATCACTATATTGTACACATGAAACTAATATAACACTCTATGTTAACTAACTGGAATTAAAATTAAAAATTAAAAAAACAAAATATCCACGTGATTGACAAGCACATGAAAAGGTGCTAAAAATTATTACTCATCAAGGAGATGCAAATCAAAATCACAGGAAGATACACTACATATATCCACAGAAATGGCTAAAATTAAAAAGACTAACATAACGATACCAATTTTTGAAGTGGATGGTGAAACCAGAACTTTCATGAATTGTTGACAGGAGTTTAAAATGGTATTATTTGGCAGTTTCTAATAAAGTTAAACATACACCTTCCTTATATCCCAGGATTTCCACTCCTAGGTATATACTCAAGAGAAATGACTTATTTATAGTAGATTTATTCAAAATAGCCAAAAATAGAAATGCCCATCTGTAGAATAAAAAAAACATGGCATATTCATACAATGGAATTCCATTTAACTTTATTAGAAACTGCCAAATAATACCATTTGTGGGGGGGGGGGGTATGTGCTATGGTGAGTGCTGTGAATTGTGTAAGACTGATGAATCACAGACCTGTACCTCTGAAACAAATAATATGTTAAAAAAAAAAAAAAGAAGATAGCAGGAGGGGAAGAATGAAGGGGGGGAAATCGGAGGGGGAGATGAATCATGAGAGATGATGGACTCTGAAAAACAAGCTGAGGTTCTAGAGGGGAGAGGGTGGGGGGATGGGTTAGCCTGGTGATGGGTATTAAAGAGGGCACATATTGAATGGAGCACTGTGTGTTATATGCAAACAATGAATCATGGAACACTACATCAAAAACTAATGATGTAATGTATGGTGATTAACATAACATAATAAAAAAATTTAAAAAATCATAAAAAAAACCACTGACAGTTTACTCTCAGTAGGGGGTTCTTCAGAGACCCCTTCTCCTTGTAGACATTTCCCAGATGACACACTTCATTCTGTGTCCCTGCTTTCTGTTTGCATGTCTGTGTGTCTTCCATCCTGGGGATTCCTCGAGGGCTCTGTAGCAGGTGGTCAGAAACATTCGGTGAACCTCTGGGTTCTGTGGTCCTGGGCCTTTCTTCACCTTAAATCAACACTCTGAGCATTACTTTTACTGCATTTATATTGTGTTTATATATCTGGCCAAAAAAATCATATATCAATATGTTCAATACTAATTTATAGTATAAGCCTCATAAAAGTGCAAAAATCACATGTAAATATGGATATATGGAAAGAGATACAAAAACATGCAAAAAAAAAAGAAAAAGAAATAAAGGAGCAAACCATTTGATAAAAGCAACAACATGGGTGAATGTCAAAATCATTTTGCTGAACAAAAGAAGTCAAACACAAAAGAATATCTATAGTATGAGATTTCTCTCATATGTGGAATTTAAGAAACAAAACAGATGAATATAGGGAAAGGGAAGGAAAAATAAGATAAAAACAGAGAGGGAGGCAACCAGAAGAGACTCAACTATAGAGAACAAACTGAGGGATGCTGGAGGGGTGGTGGACAGGGGGAAGGGATAATTGGGTGATGGGCATTAAGGGGGGCAGGTTATGTAATGAGCACTGGGTGTTATATGTAACTGATGAATCACTAAATTCTCTCTGAAACTAATAATACATTATATGTTAACTAAATTGAATTTAAATTTAAAAAAGAAAATCTACAGTATGAGTCCACTTATATGAAATTTAAAAACTGGAAAAGGACTGGTTGAACAGACTGTAGTAACTGGGAAGGGATATGAGGGAACTTTCTGGGATGATGAAAATATTCTATAACATTATATGGGTGTAAACAACTGTGAAAATTTAAGCACATATTATTGAGCTATGCACTAAAAACGTGTGCATCTTGCCACATATAAATTGTGCTTCAATTTTTAAAAAGTGTGGGTGAGGGAAAGAATCCCACATGGAACTCCAAATATATGCAATCCAGATGGGAACTGGGAACTCCCCAGCCAAAGAGATCTAGTTTGGAGAGGAGGAAATTCTATGCCTGCCCCAGGAGTTTGGCTGAGCCCTAAGGGCTCACTCTTTTTATTCCCTTCTGTCCACTCTGTTTTGCTACACAGCAGTTGAGGCATGAAACTCTGACAACGAGCTCCCTCTCAAAAAAAAAAATATCCACTCCTACCAAGCATTTTGTAAGTTGGGTCAACTTTTTGCAAGTTTGAAGTTCAAAGTCACAGAAAGCGGTCTCATCATAAAGTACAGGCTGGCTCTCTTGACACCTGGCTAGCTGAACTGTCTCCCCTTCTCTCTGAATGCAGAATAAAAACTGCTTTTCTCAAGCCAAGATGCCAGTCAACACCCAGATCAGAGAGTCACAGCTTTCTCCCCAGAAGGCCTGGACAAGGAAATTCTTTCATAAGAATAGAGCACTCCTTCTGAAAGGAATTCTTTCAGAGAACTCCCTGTTCTCTGTGCTTAGCCACACCACTCTGGTTGAAGCAAAGAGCACAGGCAAAGCATTTATGGGTAGCTAACTGTTCTTTCCCCTTCCCCCATTTCCTCTCACCCTCACCTCCAGGCCCCGGGGGAGCTCTGAGAAACCTTTAGAGTCCCTTGAGGGCAATTTGAAAACCACTGCACTAACTTGGGTGCAGGAAAGACTGACAAAAATTGAGTTTGAGAAAGAAGACATTTGCCCTGCGTATGAAGTTGGTGTAGAGCAGCGAGAGCAGAGATTCTAGTTACGTGAGTGTTGATGGCACTGGACTCTTTGGGGGTCTGCCATAATCACAGGCAGCCACCCACCAACTGCCTCAACAGCCCACGTGCATCTCCAACATAAAAAAATCCACCGGACAGGGGCTGCTGGGCCCCAACTCTCCTCCCCTCCACTGAAACTTCCTCACCTTCCTCCCGGATCTTCCTCCCACCTCCCACTGTCACGGCCCCTCCTCCAGGTCTACCCTGATTTTAATGGCAGGACTGACATGACTTTCCTCAATCGCAGTGTTGGCCAACCCCTCCTCGAAGGCTGGTTCTGCAGTTTTCCACAAGGCCCTTGTCCATCCCTAATGATCACAAGGGAAGCCTGAGTTTTGTAGTCCTCTGAAAGGTATGAGAAACTTATTCGTATCATTTATAAAAAGTAACTAGTTATTTTATGAGAAAATAATTGGGTTTGCCAAACAAGTCTTAATCCTATCAAAGTTCATCAGAAAATTGCTTAAGTATGTTATCAAGAAAGCTAATTTCTTCCCAGAAAGAAATTATAAATTATGTAATACAAAAAAAGCTCTGTCCTAGACCATATTTGAAAAATAATTGTATTTCATGGTAGCTAATATCTGACTACTATGGGAGAGGCTCTTGTGGTTCTTAGTGAAGTAACAGGACAGAAGTTTAAATTATTGTTGACTTACTAAATATGGAATCAATTCAAATTCAAATTAAGAAAATATTAGAGGAAGCAGTAAAAAAGCAAGACCAAGAGACACATCAACAAGGTGTTTAAAAGGTAGTGCTTTTTTACCTCAGCTTTTTTTTTGAGGGGGTATAACTTACATACAATAAAGTCCACCCATGTTAAGTGTACAATTTGATGAATTTTGGTAATTGTGTACCATTGCATAACCACCACCACAATCCAGATATAGAACAGTTCAGTTCCATCTCCTGAAAACATTTCCTGTGCCCGTTTGCAGTAGATCCTTTCTCCCACTCCCAGCCAGAGGCAACCTCTAGTCTCTTTTTGTCACTTTAATTTTTATTAACAGAGATATTAATTTTTGTGCTTTTCTTTTCTGCACTTCCTTCTATGTGACTCTTCCCTATCAGAGACATCCATACTACTTTGAGAAGAGCTAGGATGGTATAGTAGAAATGCAAAGACAAAAGCAATATTTGCTTTGGGTCAGTTTTTGCTTCTAAAAGAAATTTTTGAGAACCAACAGGTTCTCAAAGGTTTTGAATACCCAAGAGTACCAGGCATAGACTCTAGAAAGAGAACAGAAGATATGCTGCTTACCCCACGCCTGACCACTGGGGAGATTAGATAAGTACCACCTGAACTAGTTGGTGAACAGAGAGGCAGAAATTGACTGTGGCCTTGAAAAAAGGTTGAACGCCTGGATATGAGAGGACCTGACTTAGAAAGGTCACAGGAAGATGTCAAGGACTATCTATGGCCAGAGCTAAGCCTTAAGATGACTTATGGCCTCTTGATTGAATACCATGTCATTCACCTTTGCTATTTTTCTCAATACATGGATCAGGGCATTCCATGTGCATCCATCTGCATAGCACCCCTTAGCTTATCCAGTAAGACAACCACCTAGCTCCAAAAATTTGTCAAGCACCTGCCAAACTTTATAAAGAATGAAGCTCCTTTCTAATATATAATTTATATATTACATATTAATTAATTATAATATGAAAGTATTAATGTGTAATATAATAATATAAAACAGTCTCCAAAATATATTGTTAGGGATAAAGCAAAGCATATAATAAGGATAAGTAGGGTACCATTTGTACCATTTATAGAAGAAAAGTATATACATATGTATATGTATGTGTGTAGTTAATTATTTATATATCTGTACATGTAAAGAATATCTCTGAAGGATACAGAAGCTGGTGACAATAGTCTTTAGAGAATAGAAGGGTGGCTGAGGAATAGAGTGGGTGAAGAATTCCTTATACTGTAAACTCTTTTGTTCCTTTTGAATATTCTTATCATGTGTACATGTTATATATTCCAACAATTGAATAAAATAATGCAGATAAATATTCACATAAAGCAGCAATTTTGCTTCTAGATAATTTCCCTCCAGAAGCTGTCACACATGGACAAAAGGGAAAAAATGCAATATTGTTTATAAGGGTAATAAACTAGAAACAACCAAAGTCTTCATCAGTAGGGGAATAAGTATGTAAAATGTGGAATAGCATATAGTAGTTAGATAGAGAGATTAGATGATAGATAGATGATAGATAGATAGATAGATAGATAGATAGATAGATAGATAGGTGATAGATAGATCAACCTATCATCAAATAACAGTTAAAGGAAATAAACTAGATTGATCTATCTGTGTGTCAACATGGAACAACTCAAAAACATGTTGAGCAGGAAAAAAGCATATATAGAGTATATGTTTAGCATACAACTTAAGTAAATTTTTAAAAACACACTAAGTAAATGTATAAAATGGGCTAGAAGGATATCAAACTCACAGTGTAGTTTACCTCTGTGGAGGGCAAAGCTGGGGGGCGGGGGGTGGGAATGGGAGACTGGTAATATTGCATTTCTTAAAAACAACTACCAAAAAAAAAAAAAGAAAGAAAGAAAGAAAGAAGAAAAAGAAGAAAAGGAAAGGAAAGGAAAGAAAAAAGGGGAAGTAGGTAAGATAAAATGTTAAAAGTTTTAAATCTGGGTGATAGGAATATAGGTGCTTGTTGTTTTACTCTTTGTGTTTTTCTACAGTTCTAGAAATGTAAAAACAAACAAACAAACAGTAAAATACAAATATCCAGCCAAGGTTCTCCAGACAGACACTTTTACTTTCTTTATAAAGTCAAGTAAATTCTAAACAATCAGCCTTGACATTATTAATAAATATACCTTTAAAATATAAAATTTAGTATTAGAGGTTTAAAACAGTGGGAAACTCTGGTCGCGGCTCCAGATTTCGTTCCTCAGATGCACCAGGATGGAATCATTGTCCAAGAGAATGCAGGGAACTCTGAATCCCTGTGATGACGTAGTTGACTCGCTGGGCACACCCATTTGTTCATCCTCAGCACTCATTCTCCCAAATTCCTACTGGCATACTCTGTTGAGGAAGCAGCATGGCTTGCAAGCTTCAAGACATATTCATTTTCCCTGTGCCTTTTTGCTCTTTGTGAAAAAGAAAACCTTCTGGAGGCGGAGCTTATTGAGCAACACCCTCTTTAAAAACCAGAGTCTCCACGCTTCCTTGATCACTTCAGTTCCAGCATCCTGCCTAGCAAAGAAGCAATTAGCCAAAATGATACCTGGAGGCTTAACTGAAGCCAAACCTGCCACTCCAGAAATCCAGGAGATTGTTAACAAGGTGAGTTGGTGTATCTCATGAAAAGGGTTGATCCAAAATCTTGGTTCCTAGATGGGCTGTGTTAAGCGCGTGGGTGAACATGAAAACCAGAAGAACATTGGAAATGTGTGGTTTTGTTCAGGCTTCCTTACAACTAAAAACCTTTTCAGTTGAAACCTCTAATAATCCCAACTATGAGAGTGATCTTGAACAAGTAACACCCCTTCTCTGAGCCTCAGTTTCCCCATTTATAAAAGAATTTATATTGGGTCATCTTTTTTTTTTTTTTTAAGATTTTATTTATTTATTTATTTGAGAGAGAGAGAGAGAGAAACAGCATGAAAGGAGAGAGGGTCAGAGGGAGAAGCAGGCTCCCCACTGAGCCGGGAGCCCGATGTGGGACTCGATCCCAGGACTCCGGGACCATGACCTGAGCCGAAGGCAGTCGCTTAACCAACTGAGCCACCCAGGCGCCCTATTGGGTCATCTTTATAGGCTTACAGTGTATGATTCTAGGATTACTAATTCAGTTTCTGATGAAGCTTCTAATCTTACCAAATGGAGCCAACATGTAATTAAAGCCTGAGGTTGTTAGCAATTTGACAAACTAAACTTCATGTGCTCTGTGTGGAAATTTTTTTAAATGGGTTAAATGAAGAACAATATTGCAAAGACAATCCACTTACAAACTTCCTGCCAATTTGACTAAATAGAAAAAATTTTAGTCTCTTCGTATATAGAAGATGATTAAACTAGTAGGGAAGGGGAGTGACATTGTCTGTGGTGATTCTGAAATTGATTATGGTGAAAACAGAACTCAATGTTTTTAGCAAGTTGATACATTTTTCTAAGTGTTGTTTGATTAGCTATCACCTATATGATAAAATTTTATTATACTGCATATTTTATGAAAGAAAATATATATAAATTACCATTTTAGGTTTGTAAATTGTTGCCCTATTTTCTTGTATCATTCTTCGTTTTTTTCTCTCTGAAACTTCATTCTATGACACTGGCAAACAAGACTGGCCTCTCGTGTAAGTGAAAGAGATAGGATTTCTATGTTAGGGCTCTGGAATGCTCTCTAGAGATGCAATGTCTGGAATTCTATCACTCATTCTTTGGGGATAAATGTTTCCTTTTCAAGAGTTCTTTTAAAAAATAGATACTTTGGAGCTTTTCTTTCTTGCAAAGGGTAATGTTAAGTCATTAATACCTTTATTTGAGGTCAGTATTCTCAAATTTCAATGTACAGGTCAGTATTCGCAAACTTCAATGTACGCATACATTACCTAGGGGGTCTTGTTAAAATGCAGATTCTGACTCAGTAGATATGGCTGGGGTGGGCCTGAGAACCTGCATTTCTAGCCAGCTCCCAGGTGATGCCCATGCTGCTGTCCATGACATCATTGGCCTGCAAATCTGGAGATACATAAATCCAAGAGGTCTATGGGAGATGGGCTTTCTAAAAGCAGAGCACTGGGGGCACCTGGGTGGTACAGTCGGTTGAGCCTCTGACTCTTGGTTTCAGCTCAGGTCATGATCTCAGGGTTCTGAGATTGAGCCCTGCATCAGGCTCCGCGCTCAGCACAGAGTCTGCTTAAGACTCTCTCCCTCTCCCTCTGCCCCTCTCCCTGCTGTCTCTCTCTAAAATAAATAGATAAATCTTTTTAAAAAATAAATAAAAAATGAAAGCAGAGCACTGCAAAAAAATTCTCAATTCTGTTTGTGAGATGAAGATCACACCTCTTGCTCTGCTGATATTGTTAGGGTAAGCTGTAAGGACTACACAAGGTGATGTGCATAACAGTGACTTGAAAACAAGAAAGAAATACGCATAGGTGGGGCATCACAGTTATTCGCTTCAAATTTCTGCCCGAAATTGCCCATGACCCTGGAAGATCCCCCTGAGACTCTCCAGGAACTGGAGCTATAAGGGAGATGGGGAATAACAGAGATTCCATATAGAGTGTGCAGAAAATTTTAAGAAGCCTATCTTGGTTAGCAAGAATAATTTTTTTAGTAAGAAGCTATAAGAAGGGGCGCCTGGGTGGCTCAGTTGGTTAAGCGACTGCCTTCGGCTCAGGTCATGATCCTGGAGTCCCTGGATCGAGTCCCACATCAGGCTCCCTGCTCGGCAGGGAGTCTGCTTCTCCCTCTGACCTTCCCGACCCTCCCCCCTCTCATGCGCTCTCTCTCTCAGTCTCTGTCTCAAATAAATAAATAAAATCTTTAAAAAAAAAAAAAAATTAAAAAAAAAAAAAAAAAAAAAAAAAAAAAAGAAGCTATAAGAAGGCCTTGCATTGTTAAAAACAACCATCTGTGAACCACATCTTAAATTATGAAATTAATTTGAAAGTGTGTTTCTTGCTGCTCACCTCAGGCTCCAACCTGTCGAGGAGGTAGAATGAGAGATAGGTATTAACAATAGCTACATCACTCCAGAAAGTTGCATTGCAGTTGGTCTTCCTAACCCCTGGTGCAGGGAAGGAAATCATCATGTCCATATCTCAGATGAGATTTCAAACTGAGATTCAAAGAGGTTAATATCTGCCTAGTTAAGAAGCTAGCCTATCTTCAGATTTTTGACCACCTGCCTTTTCCTCTATACAGTGGCAGGAACATGGAGAGGCATGTGGGTTGAGGGAAATACATGGTATGGCAAATTGCCTTCTCTGTGAGAGCAGCCAGCCTCAGATTTCAATCAATTTGAGAAATGAATATCAATGAATCATTTCTTGACTATCTCTTAGGTGTCCAGCATTGTGTTAAATGTTATAGAAGATACATAAGGACTTTAAGACATGGCCCCTGCCCTCAAGGGGTTTAGAATCCATTTAGAGAAGTCAAGATAACTGGAACATAATAAAACAATCTCCAATTAGGAACATTTTTTAAATCATAGGTTGGGGACCAGGAAGGACATTAGAGTTTGCCCATCAAAGCTCCTAACTTTCAAGTGAATAATTACTGTGTAGTAGTTCAGCTTCACAGGTATTAAGCTCCCAGTTATCATCTGGCTCCCCTCTCCCAGGAGAACCTTAGGGGACAATTCCCAATTAAGTATTAGAAGGCAGAAGAATGGTCAGTTTAGGAAGCACTTTCCCATCAATGATAAAATTTATCTCCCTACAAACAACCCCAAGAGGCAGGTATTACCAAAACCACCTGTAGGTGAAGAAATATAATCAACACCTTCTCCAAGATTATAGAATTAGTTAGGTGCCCAGTCAGAGTCAGGTAAATGGGTAAGTGTTGGTAGTCATACACTTAGTATTATCTGAGGTGGTCCCAAGGAAGACCACCACTACCTGTCATTTACCTTGTAATTTTATCCCTTTGATTCTTTAATGTATTCTAATTTTTTTAAAATCACCTGCTAAAATGCAGGTATTCTTAGAGGAGCTGAGGTTTATCAGCTTTCCCTGTCCTTAATAGAGAGCTTCTTATTGGAATGCCAGCTGAAGGAAGAACTCCATTTGGGAAAGAAGGGAAGGAAGGGAAGGCCATCTCATAGAGAGGGGAAAGCATCAAAGGAAAAATGAGAACTGCAGGTTCAAGGAGTTTGAAATGAAAGAGGGAGAAGCCTGGGTGGCTCAGTAGGTTAAGTGTCTGCCTTCAGCTCGGGTCAGGATCCCAGAGTCCTGGGATCGAGTCCTGCATCAGGCTCCCTGCTCAGCGGGAAGCCTGCTTCTCCCTCTGCCTCTGCCTACCACTCCCCTGCTTGTGCTCTCTCTCTCTCTCTCTCTGATAAATAAATGAATAAATAAATAAGTAAACAAATTTATAAAAAAATAAAAGAGGGATGTTGGATGAGGTCAGAAAGAGAAGAAAATCAAACAAAGAGCTTGGGTTTGAGGAGACTTGAACATTTCTGAAGGCAGGAGAAAAGAGTGTCCCCATTCTGAAGATAACGGAGACTGAATGGTAGGTGTGTATCACGTATCACTAAAGGATGCAAATGGTACTTGGGTCCTGAGTACACGTGAAAGAAATCCCGTTTCCCAGGAGTCTCTGTATTACTTGAGGGTCTCTGCTATCCTCTTCTATCCTCTTTTCTTTCTGGGAAGACAAGGTGTCATGAAGAAAAACAACCCTGGTTTCTTCATTCAGAAAACATTATGTACACAGTACTGTGTGAATTGCTATAGGGACAGAAGGGACACAAAGATGGTTCTTTCCTTTAGAGAAATTTACAAAATAGATAGAAGATAAGAGATACACTCAAGGAAATAAAGAGCTATACTTGGCCTAAGAATTGGGATGGTAATTCCAGAGTATGTTTACGTGCAGGAAAGAGCTGTTATTTCAATAATTATTTTCAGAAATGAGGGCTATTATTATGCATGCACAGGTAGATACACACAACACACACACACACACACACACACACACACACACACACACACACACACACACCTAAGTCAAACCTAATTGCTAAATGCCATTCCTGGAATCCACACAGACCATAACACCATACAAACACCCCCTCTGCATATCATCATGGACACCACATCCCAGAGTTTAGCATGTCAGAGCTGTCACTCACCCACACATTTGTGTTCTCTCTGACCATAGCCTCCTCATCAATCACGTCTCCCACTGCCCCACACCCAGAGAACCTGCCATTCAGCCACACCACAATTTTTCAGGCCCTCAACCTCCCATCTTCATCATCAGAACATGCCTAGGCCCACTTGAGTGCTCATCCAGACTGGAACCATGATGGGTGGCTTCATGCACACTTCCACCCCTGATTTCTGTGTATCTCATGAAATTCTGGCATTCCAGTCCTCAATTAGAGATCACTCCCATTGCCACCACTTCCTCTTCAGCTTCTGCTCCAGGTTCAGAGAACTTTGCTCAAGGAAGTTGCAGAACCACAGAAACTCAGTACAAATCTATGAATGCATGCCAGCAAACAACCACAACAGGACCCTAGGGCTGCCAAAACATTCTTTCAGTGACATTCTGTTGGCCCTTTCCTAGAAACCCTGGAGAGGTGGACCTGGGTCTTCTCTCTCCTTGGTTTCTCAATCCCTCCCATCCCCTTGGCCCCTCCAGCCAGTGTCTCAGTTCCTTCTCTTAAAAGATTACAGTCATCTGGTACAAGAACACTCCCAATTTCCTTATCCCTTGCTGGATCTCATTCTTCCCTCCAGTCTAAGACTCTGCCCTTCCTCTCTTACGTGGAGTGCTATCATTTCTTGCATACCAGGTGCCTTGCCCCATACTTGCCCCTTCCCTCAAATACGTAGTCAGATGACAAATGTCTATAAGTCACTTCTCATCAGTCCCACTATACTTTCATGCCATACCCAAACTCTCCTTCCTTACTCTGTAAAACATCCCAAAATATGGCCTACCTATGTTGCCACTATCACCTTTCTATCCATTCTTCTTTAAATTATACATAGTCCAATGTTTCTGCAGAATGATTATAGATAGGGAAAATGCCCTGGTGTTGGGTGCAGCGTGGCTCAAATCCTCAGATCCCAGAGAACTAATAACAACTCACCTAGATTCATGCTCTGCAACCATAAAAATATCTTGAACAGCTCTAGGGTAATTGTATTTTACCAGCTGCTCCTCCCTGAAAGCATCCTTCCCCTGGCTGGGGCCCGAGTAACAAACCCTTACTGTTTCTTCCAGCATCTCAGCCACCACCATGCATGGCAGGCTGGGGAAGGTGAACACCAACTGTGTTCAGCTCAAGGTCTGTCTATGTACCACCAAGTCCCAGACCACCACTCCTAGCTGGCCTCCACCCTCCCAGCACCCATCCCTGGGGGGTCTTTCAGCACCAAGCTGCCTTCTGAAAATTAAGGTTTCACTGACCAGTTCCTTCCTATTCTGCCCCCTTTCCTGCTTCTCCGCGTAGACCTCATCACCCCAGGTTCATAACATCCAACGTTAGAAGAATACCAGTCTGTTCTACTGGCAAGAGAGAGCAAGGTTACAGGTTATAAGTACAGTGAACCTGAAATCACGGCACACAGTCTGACAGGTGCCAGTGCACTTACCAAAACAAACCAGGACATTGGAAATCTGCTCTCTTATGGAAAATTCTGGACTTGTAGACTTCACAGATGCAGTGGAAAGGTTACAGATTTTGATCTACTTTTTAGGACAAACAGAAATAAAATTTTCTGGGGCACCTGGGTGGCTCAGTTGGTTAAGCGACTGCCTTCGGCTCAGGTCATGATCCTGGAGTCCCGGGATCGAGTCCCGCATCGGGCTCCCTGCTCAGCAGGGAGTCTGCTTCTCTCTCTGACCCTCCCCCCTCTCATGTGCTCTCTCTCTCTCTCTCATTCTCGCTCTCTCAAATGAATAAATAAAATCTTTTAAAAAAAATTAAAAAAAAGAAATAAAATTTTTTGATATGTGGTAAAACAAACAAACAAACAAACAAACAAAAACATGACCAAAAGACTGGAGACCAGAAGGAATACAGATCATTGCAACAGATAAATCGGATACTTAAATTATCAGGCAAGGGATGGAAAACCTTAAATAACTGTAATTAATAATTTTTCAGCCTTAAGCAGTCATGTTTTCCTCACAGCCTCAGGTCCCTCATTTGTAAAATGAGGTTTAAATAGATAATTTTGGGTTTAGAGATTAACCCTTTCCAACTCAGCTCCTAACTTGACTGGTACCCAGCGTTGGCTCAGAGAGGTTAGACAGGGGAAGCAATAGGACAGTAACTCCTCTCCTTACTTGACTTCTCTCTGCACTCCTGTCTACCTTTTTTCCCTCTTTCCTGCACCCCACCTCTTCCCATTTCTGTTTTTGTTTTTTTTGGGTTTTTTTCCTCCTGATTTTTCTTCTTCCTTTCTCCACTTTGGAGCTTCATTTTCCATCTCAAGAAAGCAATAGCACATTCTTCCCATCTATTCAGAAAGTCACAGGAGAAATAGGTGGTGGTCCATGAGGTGTTGTACCCTCAAAAGTGGTCTGAGAACTCAGAGTTGCAAAAGGTTTACATCTTTGAAAACCAGTTCTGGTACTCAAACCAAGGGGCCAATAGAAAAGGATTCAATACGTCTGCTTACTGATGGGAAGGACTGAGTGGCCATGGGAGAACCTAGATGCACAGGATGCCTGCCTGAAACACGTAAAATGCTTTAGTGAAGGGAAGGGAGGCAACTTCCCAATAAACAAGGCGTATCGAACATACACACCTATTTTCTTTTCCCTCTAAATGATAGGAAGAGATTAGGGGGGAAAGGGCACAAAACCACACATAGAAGGACAACAGGAGATAGGCAAACACCACCTCAGAAATACTGACCAAACCTTGGAAGATGGAAAACAGATAAACGATGGAAAATGAGTGGGCCACTTAGATGGAGCCCAACCATAGAGGGGAGTGATGAGCCAGCAGCAAGCGGATTCATGGTGCAGAATTCCAAAATGGCTCAAGCACTAGCAACGCCAGAAACGTATGAAGATGAGAGAGAGGCATGGGGCTAATGCCAGGAGAACTGATAGCAGATCTGTTTGAGGAGCAGTTAGGCCACCCCCAGATCCTTCCCTTTCACTATCTTCCAAGCTAGCAGAATTCTGGAGATTTACTCTTTTTTTTTTTTTTTTTTAAAGATTTTATTTATTTATTTGCGAGAGAGAGAATGAGAGACAGAGAGCACGAGAGGGAGGAGGGTCAGAGGGAGAAGCAGACTCCCCACTGAGCAGGGAGCCCGATGCGGGACTCGATCCTGGGACTCCAGGATCATGACCTGAGCCGAAGGCAGTCGCTTAACCGACTGAGCCACCCAGGCGCCCCTGGAGATTTACTCTTAACAGAAAGTGAGTCAGAGAGAACACAGTGAAAACTAGAAATATCAGGCTCAGCTGATGGCAGGAGTGAAGGACCGATACTGAAAACTGGTAGATCCAGTAAAAGTTCACATATTGAATTTGAGACTCTCCATTCCCTTGTCATGTCGGGTTCAGGCATGCTGGCACCAAAGCTTGTAATCTCTCTGTAGTAGACAGAATGGTGGCCAATATCCTAATCCCTGAATCCTATAAATGTGCTATCTTACATGGCAAAGGAAATTGCAGATGTGATTAAATCAAGGATCTTGAGATATACTATACTATTTTTGCAACTTTGAGTCTGAAATTACTTCAAAATAAAAAAAAATTTAAGTGAAATAGTAATTATTGCTCTATTTTTATTAATCAAAGACATATATATCAGAGTTTTACTAGTGAAAACGTTACCATATTGTCATATTACCACACTGAGTTGATGCAAATTCAGCCTAAAGCAACAAAATTTAACATTTTAGTTAGCCCATGTAATCTTATTAAAGGTAGATCTTTTCTTTTCCTTGAAATACTGAAAATAGCTCTCGTTATCATGTTTGAGCATCTTTAGAAGCACAAGGTTCCCAGACTTGTAAATCACATAAATGGAGTCCATTATAGCTTTAATAATGTATTTCCTCTTTTCTCTTCTTAAGGTTAAACCTCAGCTTGAAGAAAAAACAAATGAGAGTTACCAAGAATTTGAAGCTGTAGAGTATAAAACTCAAGTGGTTGCTGGAATAAATTACTACATTAAGGTTAGAGTTCAACATCCTTGTTGGGTTCACCTTGGCACTAAAAGATACTGCATTTCCCACTTTATGTGATGTTCCCTGCACCCTTACCATATATTTTGTCCCTTCCGGTTGTCCTAAATGAAGGTGCTTCCCTAGCATGAAATCTCCCAAGTGGTAGACTCTCAAATTTGGCAGATGATGATATATTTATACCATCTGTTTCCTGTGAATTTAGAAAGGTTTCCTATATTGACTCCTTCCAAATTACAATTACAATTTACAAATTACAATTTTCAGAAATTGTATAGAAAGAGATTTCATAATGGTTCCAAGCATGCTCAGTTTGTGGCCATGGCGCTTTTTGTGTGAAGTGAGAGAATATCTCAATTGCCTGAAGGCTTGGAGCTGGACCAGATGCTATCTTGAAGCTTATTCCACTCAAAGCTTTGTGATTCTATGTGTCTAAATTAAATGGATTTTAGAAATGACTTAAAGTAGTTTAAGGTGGGAAAATAATTGAAGCTACTTTTGTCCTTTACACAGCATTTTGATTAATAAAATTTAAATAATTTTTGCAATTTTTAAGTAGATTCAATCTGTGACACTGTAGGTGTAGTTTAAAACAGTGGAGCATTTAAAATAATTTTAAGATTAATTTTATAGCTATATCAATGAATTAAATGATGCACTATCCAGTTCTAATTGAAGAAAATGTTTGCAAAGTTGAGACGGAACCAATTCAACAAGTCAACCATAGGTATTTGAGAACCATCTTCATCCTTTTGTATTGAGATGATAATTCTGATTTAATAAATAATAACAACAGACATTCAAATGTATGTACTTGGATCTTTACAAAACCATTTGACCAAGGCACAGTCTGGCTTATTTCTCTTTAACAATTAACTACTTAAGATATAAAATGTTTAAAAAATGTTTTCAGCAAAAAAATAAAATAACAGGTCCTAACCAGCTCAGCATAGGAAAATTACAACACTGGGTCATGTAAATGAATCAGCCCACTCCTATCAAATTTGAGCTCCTAGTATATGCCAGGTCCCGGGGTGGCCCACATGAATGAGATGTCACCTCATCCTCAGAAAGCAATGACATTGTTTCCTCCTTTCTCAATCTACTTTCTTCACAGCTGAAAAAGAACTTTTTTCCAGTTAAAAATGATTTTGTTCGAAGAGAAGAAACATTCTATCAAAATTGGGATCATTGTTTTAATAATTTACAATTAGTCCAAGTTCATAAATTTCATATATTAACCAGCTCATGTATTTCTTAAACAGCTCATCAGAAAAATTGAAAATTTCATCCCTTAAGACCACCTGCCTGGTTAGATTTCTCCTACTGGATTACAACTCCTGACCCCAGTTCCCTCATTACTTCCTGTCTGTCTAGTTGTTGATCTCTGCTCTGAACTGCTCTCTACATTAAGGTCTTTCTGTCGATGTGACCTTCTCTGTTCTTCTTCAAGTACCTATCGAAAGCCAGGTGGTGGAATAGATGGGGCGCAGGCTTTGGTGTCAGACAGTTCTGGGTTTGAACCCTGGTTCAACTTGTTCCATTAGTCAGTGCCTGTGTGATCACAGCCCCTCATCTTCCCTGAGCCTCAGTGTCTTTATCTGCACAATGCAGATAAAAACCTACTTTGCCAGGTGTTGTGTGAGTAAATGAGCTAGAAATTTACTGAGCACTTACAATGTGCCAGGCTCTGTTCTAAGAGCTGAGCGTGTGTTCTCTCTTTTAATCCTCTCAACAAATCTATGAGATAAGTATGATCATTTCCTCGTGTTACTGATGAGAAAATGGAGGCCCAGGGAGATGGAGTAACTAACAAAGGTCATACAGTTATAGGAGCAGAGCCAGGGTTTGAAGCCAGGTGGTCTGATGCTTAACTACTGGCTGTGCTGCTTCTAATAATGTACGCAAAGGCTGATGTCCTGTTCCAAACGCAGAATAAATGCTTTTAAAAGGTTACGCTGTAGGCGAATCTGGGTGGCTCAGCCGGTTGAGCATCCAACTCTTGATCTCAGCTCAGGTCTTGATCTTAGGCTTGTGAGTTCAGGCCCCACACTGGGTTCCATGCTGGGTGTGGAACCTACATGAAAA
This sequence comes from Halichoerus grypus, assembly GCF_964656455.1. Classification (NCBI taxonomy): domain Eukaryota; kingdom Metazoa; phylum Chordata; class Mammalia; order Carnivora; family Phocidae; genus Halichoerus; species Halichoerus grypus. The sequence continues at coordinate 66,407,028 of NC_135712.1, forward strand.
AAAATAATAGTTATACTGTAGAGTGAAAAGAACAGCAATGTTGGAGTCTAGATTTAGGTTTTGACTCTGTCACTTATTAGCTAAGAAATTTATGGAAAATTACTTAATCTCTCCTAATCTGCTTCTGCATGTATAAAACTGTCATTGTTCTACCTTTGTTCAGGCCTATAGTAAGAAGTACATAAAATATTCTGTATCATAGCCTCTGAATCATAGTAAACATTTGATAAATGGTATTTGTTAATTAGGAAGGGACATCAGAACATAAAAAATATTATTCTAAGACAAAACTTTTATTGTCCTAACTAAAAACAAAAGTAGAAATTCTCACCATGATAGTCTAGGTCCCAGATTCATGGCCAAACTACCATTTCAATTTTCATACCAATGACTTCCCAGCAAGATCCCTTTACTTTAAAGGGACCCTAGACTGTCCATCCCCTGGTGTCTGCTCAGTCCTATCAGTGGGCATTTATAGTGTAGGTTCTAATATAGATATGGGAACCACACCTCCCAAATTTTCTAGGACAATTCTGATTTTCTCCTCCCTTCTCAAACCATGTGGCAAATAAAGTATCCCAATTTGGAAGTCAAAAAACAGAATCAATAAAGAGACTGTCACTTGTTTTCTTGCTTTGTGCATCTTTGAAAATGAAATGTACTTTCATTTGTGCCCAAGCAGTAGAGAAATTAAAATAAAATAAAATAAAATAAAATAAAATAAAATAAAATAAAATAAAATAAAATAAAATAAATGAAGGGCTTATGCCTCTTGCCATGCCTTTAGCCTGCCCTTTGTCATAAAATAACGTGGTAGGCTTATGAAAATCAAGGGTCTAAGAATGCTGATATAGAAATACTGTTCCTGAAAAGCTTATTTCGGTGTCTTTAAGTCTGTAGATCTTTCACTTGACACAGATCCATCTGAATGAATTTCCTTTTCATTTTTTTTTCTTTTTTTATCTTTTAGGTGCGAGTAGGTGATAATAGTTATATTCACATGAAAGTATTCAAAAGCCTTCCTCAACCAAATCCAACTTTGACACTTACTGGTTACCAGACTGACAAAAGCAAGGACGATGAGATCACAGGCTTTTAGCAGCATGTTCCAAAAGTGGTCTGATACTTTCCACCGGCTACTAACTAATGTTCCCTGCTAATAAATGTAACTATCAATAAGCAAGCATTCCTTTTCAAATAGATTTATTTCTTCAACTATTTCTCTTTCATTGAATTAAATAGTATTTACCTTCTCTTTCTCAAAGTCAATGTTATTGCTTTAGAGTAGGAATTCCATACAAATTGATGTCAATTGGAAATCTTATAGAAATTAGTCAGGCCCAATGCAACTTGCTAAAGGATAAGACCACCACCACCACCCCCATTCCCACCACAGGCAGGCTAGATCATGGGCTATCAGTGCCCTGTGGTAGCAGAGAATCCAATATTCCATCCCTAGCCTGACATTTTAAAATTAAATCAGGTATTTTACAAAGTATATTTATATTTTGAAATAATCTCAAACTTACAGACAAGTTGCAAAAAAACTTTTTTCCCAGACATTTGAGAGTAAGTTACCTACAGTGATGCCCCATCACCAACAAATATTTTAGTGTGCATTTCCTACAAACAAGCATTTTCTCCTGAATAACTGAAATACAACCATCAAAATCAGGAAGTTAACACTGATACATTTACTAACATTTAATCCCCAGACAACATTCACCTTCCCCAAAATGTCTTTTATTGCTAAAAGCTCCAGTCCAAAACCAAGTGTTCTATTTAATTGCCATTTTTCTCTTTTCTAACACTCTATTAAGATATAATTTATATACCATATAATTCACCCAATTATACAATTATACAATTCAATAGTTTTTAGTACATTTAAAAATGTGTGCAACCACCACAGCCAATTTTAGAACATTTTCATCACCTCAAAAAGAAACCCCATACCTTTTAGCTATTATCCCCCATCCTCCTCCACATCTTCACCCCTAAGCAATCACTTATTTATTTACTTTCTGTCTCTAAAGATTTGCCTATTCTAGACATTCCGTATGTATGAAATCACATATGGTTTTTGCAACTGGCTTCTTCCATTTAGCATAATGTTTTGGAGATTCATCTATGTTGTAGCATGTGCTGATATTTTATTCCATTTTATGGTCAAATAATATTCAATTTTATGCATATACTACATTTTGTTCATCCACTTATCTGTTGATGGATATTTGGGTTGCTTTCACCTTTTGACTATTATGGACAATGTATAAACATTTGCACACATTTTATTTATTTATTTTTTGCCCATATATATGTTTTCATTTCTCTTGGGTAGATACCTAAGAGTGAAATTGCTGTTTCATATGGCGACTCTATATGTTTAATTGTTCAAGGAACTTACAGACTGTTTTCCAAAGTAGCTGCACCATTTTACATTCCCACCAGCAGTGTAGGACGGTTTGGATTTCTCCACATCCTGAACACTTGTTATTTTCTGCTTTTTTGAGTCTAGCCATTGTAGTGGGCATGAAGTGGTGTTGTGTTATGGCTTTGATTTGCATTTCCCTGATGACAAATGATGTCAAGCATCCTTCATGATCTTAATACCCATTTGCATATCTTCCTTGGAGAAATGTCTATTCAGATCCTTTGCCCATTTTTAAATCAGGCTATTTGTCTTTATTATTGAGTTGTAAGATTTCTTTGCATATTCTGGATACAAGTCCCTTATCAGATATATGATTTGTAAATATTTTCTCCTCTACTTTCTTTTTACTTTTTGATGCTGTCCTTTGAAGTGTCAAAGTTTTTAATTTTAATGAAATCCAAATTATCTGTTTTGTTTTTTTTTTAAGTTGTTGTACTTTTGGTGTCAGATCTAAGGATCCTTTACCATATCCAAGCACATAATGATTTACTCCTATGTTTTCTTCTAAGAGTTGTGTAGTTTTAATATTTACCTTTAGGTGTTTGATCCCTTTTGAATTAAGTTTCTATTTTGAGTTAATTTTTATAAATAGTATGCAGTAAGGATCCAACTTGATTATTTTGTAAGTGGCTATCTAATTGTTCCACCACCATTTGTTGAAAAGTCTATTCATTTCCACATTGAATGGTCTTGGCATCCTTGTCGAAACATCACAGTCACATAAATTCATTTCTGGATGCTAATTTCTATTCCATTAATCTACATGTCTTCTTTTTTTTAATTTTATTTATTTATTTGAGAGAGAGAGAAAGAGCAAGCATGAGCAGGGGGTAGGGGCAGAGGGAGAAGAAGAAGCAGACTCCCCGCTGAGCTGGGAGCCTGATGTGGGGCTCAATCCCAGGACCCTAGGATCATGACCTAAGTCTAAGGCAGACGCTTAACCGACTGAGCCACCCAGGTGCCCAGTACCACACTTTTCTTGATTACTGTTGCTTTGTAGTAAGTTTTGAAATCAACAAGTATGAATCCTCCAACTTTGTTCTTTTTCAAGAATGTTTTGGTTCTTCTGGCCCTTTGAAATTCTATATGAATATTAGAATCAGCTTATAAATGTCTACAAAGAAGTCAGTTAGGATTCTGATAGGGATTATGTTGAATCTGTAGGTCAATTTGGGAAGTAATGCCATTTTAACAATATTAAACCTTCCATTCCATGAACATGGGATGTTTCCTCAACTATTTACATTTTCTGTAATTTCTTTCGACCGTGTTCCATAGTTTTCAGAGTATAAGTTTTGCACTTATTTGTTAAACTTATTTCTAAGCATTTTATTCTTACGTGTGCTATTGTAAATAAAATTGTTTTCTTAATTTCATTTTGGCTTGTTAATTGCATGTGTATAGAAATGCAATCAATTTTTGTATATTGGTCTTGTATTCTTCAATCTTGCTGTATTTGTTTATTGGTAATTTGTTTCTCGGGATTTTCCTATACAACAAGGTCATGCCATCTGCAGAGAGACAGTTTTACTTCTTCCTGTCTAGTCTGAATATCTTTTATTTCATCCTTAATTACTGTCTAGAACCTCTGGTACAAAGTTAAAAAGAAGTGGTGAGAGTGTATATTATTGTCTTGTTCCTGATCTTAGGGGGAAAGCTTTCAGTCATTTACTATTTAGTATGATGTTAGCTGTGGGGTTTTTGTAGATGCCATTTATCAAGTTGATGACATTTTCTTTTAGTTTTTTAAAATTATGAAAGGCTATTTATTGGATTTTGTCAAATGCCTTTTTTTCTGCATCTTTTTAGATGTTCATGTGGTTTTGCTTTTTGTTTTTTCACTATAGTGCTTTACATTAATTGATTTTTGAATGTTAAACCCTCTTCACATTCCTACAATGAATCCCATTTGGTCATGATATATAATTATTTTTTATGTGCTAGATTTGGTTTGCTAGCATTCTGTTGAGGATTTTTGCATCCATATTCATGAGAGATCTTGATCTGTAGTTTTCTTGTGATGTCTTTGTTTGGTTTTGGTATCTATGTAATACTGGTCTCACTGAATGAGTTGGAAAGTTTTCCTCTCCTACTTTTTGGAAGAATTTGTGTAGAATTGGTATTTACTCTTCTTTAAATGTTTGGTAGAATTCAGCAGTGGAGCTATCTGGGCCTGGGCTTTTCTTTATGGGAAGTTTTTGATTACTAATTTAATCTCTTCACTTGTTATAGGTCTATTTAGATTGACTCTTCTTGAATTGGTTTTTGTATTGTCTTCCTAAAAATATATTCATTCAATCTGTATTATCTATTTTATTGGCATATAATTGTTCATAGTATTCCTTCTTTGGACCTACCTAACAGATTTTGGACTGAATTGTTAGGAAGGAGAGGTAAGGAAGAAGTGGAAGGAAAGGGAAGGAGAAAGGAGAGAAGAAGAGAAAGCAAAAGAGGAAATTTGTTTTAAAGATGCCCTAAATGAGCGTCTGCCTTTGACTCAGGTCATGGTCCCAGAGTTCTGGGATCGAGCCCCACGTCGGGCTCCCTGCTCTGCGGGAAGCCTGCTTCTCCCTCTCCCTCTGCCTCTCCCCCTACGTGTGCTCTCTCTCTGTATCTCTGTGTCTCAAATGAATAAATAAAATCTTAAAAAAAAAAAAAAAAAGATGCCCTAAATAATGTCTCCCTCTGTGTTCTGCACTCTGTTCATCATCCTTTTAGTGCCACTTGTCAATCCCCCTGTCCCCAAATAATAATAGTATATATTAAGTGCTTATTTTATACCAGGTCGTGTTCTAAAGACTTTACACATGTAACTCATTTAATTCCCATAACAACCTCATGAAATAAATATTGTTATTATCCCCTCTTTACAGAAGACTGAGTGTAGAGAGGTTAAGTTACTGCCCAGGACCTCATGGCTAGTTAATAAAGTGAAGATATAATCCCAGGCTATTTGCCTCCAGGACCAATGCTCTTAATTCCTACACTCTACTAACACAAGCTCAGAATTCATTTGCTCAGCTATTCTGACCCCTGTAGGAGGCAAGGGAGAGCTTGAAATAGTGTAGTGATATATATGTATGTAATGACCACTGCTAGATGCTTCATAATAAAGAAACTGTCTTATCCATCTGCCATCAGCTCCTAGCACAGAGATATTAACTTCAATCAATGAACTAAAAGATCTCCACTGGCTGGCTAATATTAATGCCATATGGCTCTTAGGTAACAGAGACTACCAGAAATGATCCCACTGGCCTAATAATCCTTTTCCGAGAAATGCAAACATGGACACAAACATCTGTAGTTATAAACTCAGAGCAGGATATACAAAACTCTATAACCAGATTGATTAGATTTATTTGTACTTTATCCTGATTTTGGTATAGAAGACTGAATATACCACATGTTTAAGAATTAATCTAGTAAGAGACATACAGAACATATGCAAAGACAATTACACACTTCACTGTCAGAAATAAAAGACTTGAATAAATGGATAAACATATCCTGTCACTGGTTAAGTAAACTTCATGTTAGTGAGAACATAGTAGCAAATAGGAATAGGAAAGAAGATCAAGTAATGTGTGCAGTGATTCTCAATCATCCCTGCATATTAGAATCACTTGGTTTATAATTTTTTTAAAAGTCCCAAGTTGGGGAGCATCTGGGTGGCTCTGTAGGTTAAGCGTCTGCCTTTGGCTCAGGTTATGATCCAGTAGTCCCAGAATGGAGCCCTGAGTCGGGCTCTCTGTTCAGTGGGGAGTCTGCTTCCCTCTCTCTCTCAAATAAATAAAATCTTTAAAATAAAATAAAAGTCCCAAGTCGGGCCCCATGCAGACTAATTGAGTAAAAATCTGAGAAAGAGTCTAGATGATTCTAACGTCAGCCAGGGTTGAGTACTAGAGTGATATAAAGGAAAAAGGAGAAAGGTTTAATGGAAATACTTGAATTGAAAATATATTTCAAAACTTAAAATACTACAAAAAATTTCTGATAGTAGGTTAAAAACAGAATAGATGTGTAGGGTAAACCCTGACAGTTGTTTATTTGTTTTGCTTTTGTAATACAAGTGCCTCATTTAAGCTTTGGTGAGGCATCCACTTCAAAGACTCATCCTCTTCCAAGATAACTATCTCAAATAAACACAGCACCAGCCACAGACCAAGTAAAGAACCAAGCCACCTCCCCCAAATGAGGACTCCCTTGTTTTAGAGATCTTGGTTAATTTCGATAACCATCTGGGCCACTTGTTTTCTTTCTCTCTTCCCATGCTTTACATTTCCATTCTTACATTTTAAATTCACCAATAAAGAGTGAGCCCCCAAAGCCCTAGGCCCCCATCTTCCACCCCCAATAAAAACAGAATTCCAGGCCAGGGCAATCTCTTTCTCTCTCCCTGTGACTTCACTTTGTGGGCCCAGGTATGCTATGTAATTTCCAGATCTTGTAAGTAATAATGTTTCCCCTCCAAAGTTTCCTGACAGTTATTGCTTAAGGGCCTAAGGGTGTCTTGCAATCATAGTAAGAACCGCAAGTACTGCTCCAGCCACAACGTTGGTTATTGATAGGCTGAGACCAGCCTAAAACAAGATGATGAAAACAGGAAAAAAAAACCACGTCAAAAAATGTAACCCAAATCTGTTTAGTCCCAGTAAAATAAAAAGTGTGAAAATTATTTTTCATTTACTAAATGTTGTTGAAAAATTACACTATTGTTGAAGATTTACACTATGTTGAGAAATTATTCTTTTTAAAAACAATTTTAATGTGGAAGATAATTTTTTAAAGGGAGTGACATTTTAAAAAATAAGGAAGTGGTATTTGAACAATTAGACTTACTTCCCAAGAACTGTTGGAATTCCAAGAAAAACAAAAAGAAAATAAATCTATAACTGGATAATTGTAGGCTGTCCAGTTGATGGAAAGGGTGTTTGAAAGCTCGTTGGTCATTTAGGGCTTATCCAAATAAAGGGGCAAGTTTCTCCAAAAAAACCCTGCTTTCCTTTACAGTACATTGCAACCAAGGGAAAATTGCATTTCTGAAGCATTTCTCCCCATCAAATTTGAAATGGAATCTGGGAGCATTTGTACATAGAATTTGTAACTCTATCGCAAAAATTGTTTTGTCTAACCCCAAAGAGAGAAACTGAATGTACTCTTGCCTTGCCAAGGTGAAGGACTCAACCCCAGCTGTCTGTCAGGCCCTCCCAAATTCTCTGCCACAGACTGTTTTTAAATAATGACCAGTAATGGGCCAAGTTACAACTCAGAGGGCATGATTCTGCTCAGGGTTGTAGGCAATGCCTTCTCTGTTCTGTCTTGGGAAACAGGTTTCTTCACTTACCTGAGGGAGTGAATCTATGATTTTCTGCCTGGTTTCTTATTTTAGGAGAGAGCCAAAGACTCATCCTGGACCCTGGAGGCTTCTGAGGCTTCCCCTGCTGGAACTTGGTTCAGACACAGTGGGGAGTTTTTCCCAAGAAACTATCCAAGCACATACCTGGTGCTTTAAATGACAGTATGAGGAGGTATTGGATAAGGAAAAAATGTCCTAATGTCAATGGATAGTTTAAATAGGGAGATATCGCTTGGCCACCTGACCCAGTGGGAACGTTCTCGATAGACTCCTTTGGTTCAAGAGAACTTATTTTATGTAATACACAGATTTATCATAAAGATGCATCTGCTTAGGAATCTAGGAAATGTCAAACAACCAGGCCTTGTGAAGGGGGACCCATACAGAACTGGGTCTCAAAGCTGGAGACCCAAGAACCGGAATCCAAGGCAGCTCTAAGAACCTGAGGAACTATGGATGCGGGTTTTTACTCTAGAGCTCTATTATGAATGGGCTCAGCTATTCCCCAAGCAGCTGTCTGCATCTCTGTTTCTGTCCACTTTTGTGCCAGCTCCAACTGGCATTCTTTCTTCTATATAATTTTCCCTGCTTCATGGTGTGCATCCTCACGGGTCCTGCTTTCTCAGAACACTGGACCCTCGTGGCCCCCTCTTGTACCTCATCACCACTTCCTTCAAGCTTCACCCTTCCACTGCTAACTACATCATTTCCTCAGTATTTCTCAGTTCAAAGCCTTGAAGAATTTGATTGTCCAGATCATCTTCTTGCCCCACGACATGTCCTAAGACACTGGCCAACTTAAGGTTAGCAGTTCTTGGGCAGTTGCCCGGCCCTAGTGATGCATAGTACAAAACGGGCTACCAAGGGGTGCTATTTCAGTAGGAGATAAGGGCCAAAGAGTCTTTCCTAGAAAGGGCTGTGGTGTGGCTGGTATATGATCCACATGACAAACACATGGATGGAGGAATGAATGGATGGATGGACAGACAGGAATACTGTGTCCTTAGAGAAGTAAGGCATGATTGATTAGGGGGGAGAGAGAGATTTAATGTAGATTTCACAACTGAGCATAAAAAACCCCCCAAAACAAAAAACCCTCCAAAACAAAAAACCCTCTGCATTGGTTTGTTGCAATATATGAATGAGATCTGACCCAAATCCTTAGGAGCCAAGTAATGAACAGATCCTAGTTGGACTAGCTCTTAATGTCAAGTCATTCTTAGAGAAAGATGAATTTCCCCCAAATTCCTTCATACACTTCTGGCCTGGTGTAGGGCCTGGTCTTTAGCCTTTGCCTATTAGAATTTCCCAAATTTTGTCTCCCAAATATGGCAGTCATGTAAAATACTTAGAATGGTACCTAATTTGTAGTAAGCAATGAACAAATGAGCTATTAGTAGTAGTATACTGTTCGTTCATTGAACATATCATTTGGCTTCATGTAACAGAATCCTAAACATAGAGGCTTAACCAAATAAGTGAACCACTCCTATTATATCCCTCAATGAATAAATTAAAAATCCCTGCCCTCACTTAATAACAAGTTTGGAGACAGACAGCCCGGGGCTGGGATGGCAAACCACAATGCCATCAAGGATCCAGTCTCTTTCTGTCTTTCTGTTCAGCCCTCCTCAACATACAGTTTTTATCTTTGTGTTCATCACCACAGTGAGCAAATAGTCCTCATCCTTCTTGTTCCTAGTGACCCTAATCATACTCCAGGGAGAAAGGGGGAGGAAAGGACAATGCCTCTATCAGGAAAGTTTCCCCCAAATGCCCCAACAGTCTCCTGCTTATAGCTCATTGTCAAAAACTACCTCACTGCTATCTGGGGCTGCAAGGGAAGCTGGGCACACTGATACTATAGACAAAATCAGGATTCTCTTGAGCAGGAAGAGGAAAATGGATATAGGGTAGAAAACTAGCAGCGTCTCAGGCTTAACTATCCCAAGCACTGAGTACTCCACAGTGCCAGCCCTCAAAACCTGGTGGGATAGAGGTAAACCGGCAATTGGAACAGCATGATAAAGACCATGAAAGAGGTGTTCATCATGCAGGCACATAATAAGGACATCTAATTTATATCTGAGAAGTCAGGAAAGGCTTGCTGAAGGAAGTGATAGCTGAGACATGAAGCATGGGTAGGAGTTGGCCACGGCAGAGTGCATGTGCTGAAGTTCAGAGGTAACACTGGGTCTTTTCTGGAAACAGAAGTAGTTTCCTACTAGTGGGGAATAGAGTACATTGTAGAGAGTGATGAGGTTGGAGGCAAACAGGAGCCAGAACACAAAGGACTTCAAAAGCTATTTTAAGAACTTGGTACTTATCCTTGGGGAGAACCCACGGAGTTAAATTTTGCCTGCTACCTTTTAAAATTAGAGTGGAAAAGCCATTCTATCTACAGCAACTATCTTTAAGTGCCAGTGGATTTGCTGTCCTTTCTTAATGCATCAGGAAATCCGCAAATTCACCTAGGCTAAGTCCTCTTCCCTCTTACAGCGATTACCCTCAGCAGGCCACTGCATTCAGAAGCTGGAAGCTATCTTTGCTTAAACCTCATTAACATTTTGTGTTTCCTCTCCAAAATAATGCTGTTGGGTAAATTAGGCTTCTCCTAGAAACGCTGCCCCTATCACGAAGAATCACTTTATGACTATTTTCTTTATTCTTCAACATTCATGCTCAACCACATAAGAAGTGTTTTTTGGTTTTGTTTTTTTTAACGAACAATCAAGGCTTAACTATTAGGCTAAGTACACACAGATATCATGAGTAACCTAAGTAATCTCTAACATTTGATTAGCTCACATTAACTCCTGGCAGAATACTCATTTTTCTTGATTTGCTGTGAAACCACGTTGGACTAATCTCCCAGTTTACAAGTTATCCCTGGACGGCCTTAAATAGGTAGCATGGCACAGCAGAGACTACTGTATAGCACTGGGTACATTATCGCGCCATTTCCTAAACTGGCTATCTTTGAAGCAAAACTTGAAAAAGAGAATGACCGGAGTACCTGGCTGGCTCAGTTGGTAGAGCATGCGGCTCTTGATCTTGGGGTTTTAAGTTTGAGCCCCACGTTGGGTACAGAGATTACTTAAAAAAAAAAAGAGAGAGAGAGAGAGCATGACTTACTAGAAAACTTCCTTTTTATTACTGCATTTATTTGGTATTATTTGTCTCTATTTAAATCGGCTTTTCAAAGACAAGGGAATTATAATACTCTCTAATCAGCTGAAATCAGTCATTTGCCACCCACTCTCTACTCCCCATTCCAGATTCTTTTTTTGGCATGTAGCTTTATCACCTTTCAGCATACTATACGCTTTACTTCCTTACTACTGTCCATCTCTCTTCACCACATATAAGTTAAGAGCAGGTATTTTTTTATGTTTTGTTCAGTGATGTATAGTATTAGCAAATAGTGCCTAGAATATGGGAGAGACTCAAACATTTAAGGATTGGTGTTTCTTCTCGGGCTATCTTCTGTCCTGCCAAGGAAGAGTCAAACTCACCTTTGAACTTTTGCATTCAGCTTCTTCTCCCTCCCTTTCTGACTAAATCCTACCTATTGGGGCGCCTTGGTGGCTCAGTCCTTAAGCGTCTGCCTTCGGCTCAGGTCATGATCCCAGGGTCCTGGGATCGAGCCCCGCATCAGGCTCCCTGCTCAGCGGGAAGCCTGCTTCTCCCTCTCCCACTCCCCCTGCTTGTGTTCCTGCTCTCGCTCTCTCTCTCTGTCAAATAAATAAAATCTTAAAAAAATAAATAAATCCTACCTATCCTTCAAGCCAACAAAATCAACAATTATTGTTTAAGGCAGCAGCTATATACAAGACACTGTTTCAAGAGGCAAATCAACTTTCAAGAATAGTATGCCATCCCGGGACGCCTGGGTGGCTCATTCGGTTAAGAATAGTATGCCATCCCTTTCTCTTCATATTTGAGGGTTTAAGTGCCATTCATCACAAACTAAACATATTAATATTCATTATACTAAAAGTCACTGATTGCCACAATCGCACATTTTTCATGTTACATTGGGATGATTCAGGCATCCTACTAACATAATTGGATTAGCTAGATAGTATTTTAGCAGACCTGAAATTCTGGAAAAGCTGTTATGAATCCTTTCCAAGGACTGTTTCTCAATTCCCTCCTGAGCATCAGGAAGATCTTTATTTATTGAGTCTTACTTTTTATTGAGTCCTTTCAATTGAAAAGACACATGCAAGAAAAAAAAAGTATCAACTTTCTGTCAGGCACCATTCACTTTAAGTCCTACAGAAAATCTTTTTTACTGCTGGCCCTCAGAGATTTTTCCTTTTTAAGAAGACTAGATTATAATCTCCACAAAAGTAGGTTTTATCTATCAATATCCCCAACAACTAAGACAGTATCTGACCGACAGTAAGTACTCAAAAGATCTGTTGAAAGAACAGTGCACATTTTATACTTTTATTGCTCAATTCTAAATGCATAATCTGATGAGGGTACACATACTGAAACATAGGTCTACCAATGACCCAGTTGGTCAGTCTAACTGTGTCAGAGCCAGGTGGCTTGTTTAAATCATCATGGTAGGCAGAATCCTAAAATGGCTCTCCAAGATGTCCTACTCTAATCCCTCAGACTGCGAATAGGAGACATTACATCTGTGATGTTACCTTACCTGGCAAAGGGGATTTGCAGATTAAGGCTATAATCATTTGACTCTGAGTTAATCAAAAGGAAGACTGTCATGATAGGCCTAATCTGATCACAAAGACCCTTTGAAAGCAGAATCTGTCTGGTTTTTAGCAGAAAAGGAAGTCAGATACCAAGAATGAGAAGAATTCAATACACTGTTGCTAGCTAGAAGGAGGGGGCCATGCGCCAAAAAATGTGGGTAGCTTCTAGTTTAGAGTGGCCTCTGATAACAGCAAGGGAATGGGCACATCAGTCCTATAACCACAAGGATCTGAATTCGGCTAACAAACTAAATGAGCCGAGAAGCACATTCTTTCTATAGAGGCACCAGACAAGAGCCCAGCCTGGCTGACTTGATTTCAGCTTATGACACCCCAAGCAGAGAACCCAGTCTTGGACTTCTGACCTACAGAACTATAAAACAATAAACAGGTGTGATTTTAAGCTGCTAAACTGTGGTAATTTGTTAATCAGCAACAGAAAACTAATTATGATCATCCTGTACTAGAAAGTGCTTTCTCTGCAATGACCGAATTCTGCAATGATATGTTTTTTACTGACTCATTTGAATACTATCATACAAGCCTTCCTCTGCCTTTCCCAAATTTATTTTACTGTTTTCGTTTTCATTGCCCATGGAAATACTGTCCAGGAAAATTCCACCCAAAATTAGTTTTTGCATATGAAAACAAGATAAGTTAAGGTACCAAGGAGAAAGTTTCTTTGGACAGTATGCAGCTTATAATTATTGCTACCTTACTTATTAGGAGCAACAAACCCCACAAAGATAAATAAAAGGATAAAATCATCAATGACCAAAAAAGGTCCATGTTCTTGCCAATAAATTTGTAAAAAATCAAAAAAGATGTAATACAAATCAAATCAGATACTGAAACTGTATTCAAATTCTCTTGTAAGAACTTATTATCTCAACTTGGAAAACAATCAAATAAATATGTACACTGAGTCAGAAAATTATTTTAATAGTTACAAAAGCATCTTCTTCTTCTTTTTTTTTTTTTTTTTACAGAATCAGTATAAAATAGCAGTTGATTTCTCCATAATTATTAGAATTATTTGTACTTAAGGTCTTGGCTAAGTGGGGCCGAAATCAACAAAAGGTCTTGGACTGTTGGCTCAGAAATCATCCTAGGAAGCCCACCTTGTTGATGTCTGTCATGCTTAGCTCTTATGAGATGTCCCGGTCCTTTATTTAAAAAAAAGTATCTTTTTATTCATTCTTTGGAGGCTTGAAGTGAATTCGGCAGCGTTCATTAAACACCTAAGATATTTAAACAGAAACAAAAGTCGTTGAGTCATCTTGTATAAATCAAGCCTGGAACTAAATTAAATTTGGTATGGTTCAGGAGGATATAACCATTTTTATCCCAGGTCAACAGATTTAGGGAACAGAAAATTTTCCTCATGAGTTCAAAGTGACTTATAGGCGCTAAGAATACAGAAGACTTTGATATCCATTTATAAGACAATTTTGATTTTTTAATAAAATTTATATTATTCAACGAAAAAATCATCACAAGCTAGCTTTAGTAACTAACATTTTCATTACATATTCTAGACAGTTAGACAAAAATATCTAAAATGATTTAAGATAAAGCTTTTTTCCCTCTTTTTATAATGTAGATTTTATTTAGATATCTGTTGTGATTTTCTAAATGAGTATTGGGTCTTTTTCACAAGTAGGTATACTTGAAGAGAGATCAGGCCTTTGCTAAATTGTGTAAATTTATAAAATGTTTTGTTCTATTTACCTTGCTTCCTAAAAATCTAAACAAATAACATATCATAAATGTTAAAAGAACATTTTTCAGTGTCTGTCAATATGGGACTGTGTTAAATAAAAATTTTGGTATAGCCATCCAATGGACTATAATGCAAACATAAAAGAATAAGGAAGCTCTGTGTGTTCTGATGTGAAAAGATCTCCAAGATATACTAAAGAAAAAAAAGTGTGGACAGTACACTTTCATAGATGTGACAAATGGGAAACAGAGATACATAAAATTAGAAAAGGTGCAAATATCTAAAGCATGTATCATTTTTTCAGAAGGAAAGGAAAGGAGGTGGCTGAAATGGAGGAATGAGAAGAATTTTTACCATATTTCGTTTAATATTTAAAAAAAAATTTAATCGTACCTAAAAATTTTGAGTGTCCAAATAAAAAATTATACAAATCTAAAAGAATTTCTTCTTAGAATTTACCCTCATACTTCATTGACATAAGGAACAAATTATTTTTAAGGTTAAGAAACAAAACAAAACACACACAAAAAAACCTATATTGGACACTGTGGACTATCATAAAAAAATAAAAGAAAAATCTACATAGGGAGCTTTTATGGTACTGGTATTATTCAATCTCTTAAGCTGGGTGGTAGATACATGAATGTTCATTTTATTAATATTCCTTAAATGCTATGTTACATACTCTTTGATATGTGTTATCTCACAATTAGAAGAAAAAATGTAGAAATTATATAGACCCTTTCTGGCCCTTTCATCTTATAGCTCATTTCTTGTCAGTTCCCAGCCCTGACATTTCCCTTAAGTTCCCAATGCTCAAATCGGAGGCTTCAGATTAGTGGCCTTGGCACCCTGGGTGGGATGATATATATGACTTGGCCAAACTTCTCCAAATCCTTTTCCTAAATGCCTTTCCTAACCACTTTTGCTGACCTACTGCACCATAGCTACATTTTCTTTTTTTAAATCAAGTAGGGAACCTAAGTTTTTGTAGACTGGATGGAGCATATTTTCTTTAAAACTAGTATCGAATCTAAAAATGCTTCACTTGAGCGGCGCCTGGGTAGCCAGTCGTTAAGCGTCTGCCTTCGGCTCAGGTCATGATCCCAGGGTCCTGGGATGAAGCCCCACATCGTGCTCCCTGCTCAGCAGGAAGCCTGCTTCTCCCTTTCCCACTCCCCCTGCTTATGTTCCCTCTCTCACTGTGTCTCTCTCTGTCAAATAAATAAATAAAATCTTTAAAATAAAATAAATAAAAAAATAAAAATGCTTCACTTGGGGTGCCAGTCGGTTAAGTGGCCGACTCTTGATTTCAGCTCAGGTCTTGATCTCAGGGATTTGAGTTCAAGCCCCACTTTGGGCTTCATACCAGGCACGGAGCCTACTTAAAAATAATTTTTAAAAATAATAATAATTAAGAAATAAAAACGTTTCCCTCATCCCACTACATTTGACATATATCAACCTCTCCAATGGGTTTTTCAAACTAGATATTCATTGTACCCCTCCCCTATGCCATCCCAAGAGTAAATATTATCTCCCTGGAGAACATAAATGAACAAGTAACACCAGAATCTTTCAAGTAGCAAACACCTTCTCAAGTTGGTAGAAAGGGTAGGAATAGGAAACCCTGGCAAAGAGGACAGAATAAAGAAAAGTGATACGGCAAAGAAAATCAATTTGTACTTTGCAATTTATTCATAGCTCTGCAAGTTGGGACATTCTAGTTTGTGTTCAGTTAACCTCTCTCTGTGTTTAACCTCATTCCATTGGTCAATTTCAAAGGATGAAACAGAATTTTCAGTTCATTCCTTCAGATTTAATGGATTATTTCCCTTCAGAAATCTTTGAATTTTTAGAGAAGGGTATACAGATATACCATTTCATACAACTAAAGTCAGCATTTTATGATTTTTGACTACAGGTAAAATCCTGGAATCCTGGTCCCCCAATCTAATTCCTATTCAGAACTACACAGGTGGTAATAAGGAACATGTGAACCAGGGAGCCATAAAAGGCCCTATTATCAGGTATCAGAAAAGTTATGTACAAATAAGTTCCATGATCAATATGTTAGAAAGCAAGCAACTGCAAAGGGTAGCTAATGATATGAATTTATGCAAAGTAATAGGGCTCAAAAAGGCTAATTTTAACAAATAACACCACTGAAGGTTCTAAGTTAATTAGTAATAATCCTAAATAACAAGTATGCCCATAATTAGTATTAAGAAACACATAGAATGTCTCCAGTTCTGTTACCATGACAGGTCAAACAATCTACCATATGACTGTAAAGCTGATTTTTATAAGCTGGCTCTATTTGGATGCCAACTGCACCCTTTCTCAAAGTTAAAACCTTCAGTTGCTTATAAATAAAAGATGTCTAAAAAGGCCCAAGGCACTCCTTACTCCCCCTCCCTTGGTTTCCCTTTGCTAGTTCAGTTTCCTTCATAGTTCTCTCCAAGAACCAGCATTATTTTATACCTTCCAGCTCCTGTCATTTACAACTTCTTCAACATTCAGTTCTGACTGCATCCATTTCAACTGCAAAAAGGAAAAAAAAAAAGTTAGAGTTATGAAAATTCAAATTAAAGAACTAAAACTAAATTCTATTTATAGTTTCCTAATAAAAGGAGCTCCTGCTGCAACATTCTTTGTTAATGGTATCACCTGGACTAGATATTGGACACAGCCCATTCTCCCCATATCTAATCAGTTGTTAAATCTTCTAAAGCCATGGTTCTCAAGCATATTATAATCACCTTGAGAGTTCTTAAAAAAAAAAAAAAATGTCCAGGTAGTTCACAAAAGGAATACAAATGGCCAATAAATGTATTTTTTAAATGTACAATCTTACTAATGTTTAAAGAAATGTAAACTAAGCCATAATATGGCAAAAATTTTTAAAAATGGGTACGTCTGATAAAACCTACTACTAGTAAGGGTATGAAAAAATATACACTCATACACATTTTTAGTATGGAGGGCAATTTGGTAAGATTTATAAAAACATAAATTCACATGTCATTGCACTCAAGAATTCTAGTTCTAGTTACTGATCCTATAATAGTGATTTGCAAAGACAGCACAGAGGAATAAAAAGGAGAAAGAGGTGGCAATCTAATTTGGATGAAGAAAAAAGAATCAGGAAGAAAAACAGAAAAGAGAAGGGGAATACATAAGGCCCAAAAGATCTAGAAAGGCATGATCTTTCACCTTGAGCATACAGCCAGAGGTCTGAGGTTAAAGATGCTAAAGTCTTTCTAACTTTCTTGATAACTGCCAACCTAGTTACACCATCAGAAAAGTAACCAATTCCATTGCCAGGCCCACACAGCGGGGCCCATCATACTCCTAGTCACAGCAACTTAAAAGAAAAGAAGCTAGCTAGTTCCAGGAAGGAGGCTTGAAAATATTCAGGAAAATTAGGAGAAAAAAGCATGAGCTACAGGTCAAAGCAACCAAGAGGTTAAAACTAGGATGATTTCCTTAGGCCAAAGTCAAGACTCAGGCCAGGAGACTTGGGAACAAAATGCCAGAGAGCTAGACAAGATCTAGGCAACCATGAGTCAGGGACCCAGACCAAAGAACTTGATTAGTCAGGAGCACAGCTAGGCAGGACATTTAAGCAATGCACATGTAACACTAATGACAGGAACTTAGTACTGATCCACTGGCCCCTTGTAAACTCCCTTGCTAGACTCAGAAATAGTGTCAGTGTACACAGGTACAAAGGACTCAAACTAGAACAAGAGGAAGGACTGCATTTCTGACAACCAGTATTGTGCTAAAGTAGTAACAAGCCTGAAGAAGCCCATCTGCTTATATGAAAGCAACCTCAGTTTCAGATTATAATCAGCTACATGGAACAGAAATCATTAAAATTTCACTGATCTGTCAAAGCCTGGACTGAATGCCAAAAAATTAACAAGCTCAGTCAAAAAACTGGGTCATGGGATGCCTGGGTGGCATAGCTGGTTAAGCCTCCTCCAACTCTTGGTTTCAGCTCAGATCATGAAGTCAGGAGCATGAGATCGAGCCCCGCACTGGGCTCTGCACTCAGTGCAGAGTCTGCTTGGGATTCTCTTTCCCTCTCTCTCTGCCCCTCCTGCTCATGCTCTTTCTCTCAAATAAGTAAAATAAATCTTAAAAAACAAAACAAAACAGGGTTACAACATGCCACTAGGACAGTCTTCATAACTGCTCTCAAATATTTAAAGGGAGGTCATGCAGAAATGGGTTTAGACTTATCCTATATACCTGCAGAGGGAAGATTAAGGAGCAATAATCACATGTTACAGGGAGGCAGATTTTCACAATATATAAGAAAATCTCTGAATAATTATAACCATCCAAAAAGAAAGTACACTGTTACAGAAGATTGAAGTACTCCTCCTCCCCTGCCCCCTTAAGTAGTGGTTAAACAAAAGGTAGAAACCACTGGTTGGGAGATATTGTAAGGAGGATTAATGTAACAAACATGGAGTCCCAGAGACTCAAAAAGGAAAGGAAAGCAACTACTAAGTGTGTCAGGGATATGCAAGCTCTTACACACACTATATAATTTAATCCTAATCCCTAAAAATGAAAGTATAAGAAGTCTTGACACCATTTTACAAACTAAAAATCTGATTATTTCAGGGCAATTAATTTATAAGTTTACAAACCCACCACATGGTGGATGGGATTTATTCCCTAGAGCTATCTGCCTTTATAATCCAAGAATAGTTTTCTCTATTCTTGAATGCTGCAGATATTACAACCAACTTCTACATGCCACCAACAAAATGCTACCTCTGAGATGGTTGTTTTTGAGGCTCTAGGTCTTAAACTGGTAAACTTCCTTTCAAAGGCCACTAATAGGTGACAACGGTTATATAGTTCCAGCAAGCAATGTGCTTTTTTCTGCGTTAAGGACTCAGGGAAAGAACTGGGACTTTTAGACTGGTGTTTCTGCATATAAATAAAGTATGTTCACTTAAGTAATGAGAATTTGACTATCAGTCACAATTTAATGTACAAACACTGAATCCAGAGTCAGAAGAGATGGGTTAAAGTTCCAGCTCTACCACTTACTAGCTTGTGACTTTGGGGATGTCAGTTAGTATCTCTGAGTCTCAGTTTCCTCATTCAGAAAAGGAAGAGGTAGAGCTGGATCATCTCTAAGAGTTCTCTTTCTGATTCCATAATCTTCACGACAAACTTGAAAATTAAAAAAAAATTCAAGCTTCCTTCCTTGGTTAAGTACTACTCATGGTCACCCTCTAGTTCTATACAGTATCAGTCTAGAAATCTACCTTTTATAACTCGCTAACTGGTTTCTAAAACTACTCCTTGCAAGAGTCATCCTGGTGATTCTCTCTGGGCCCTAAAGGCTAAAGGGCAGAAATGAGGGCGGACCAAATTATGTGACAGGTCACTCCCAAGTACTCAGTGGCTTCTGAACTTTGCTCTCCACTAACAAGAGTCATTCTAGTCTTTGTTTGACTTAACATGCAAATAGTGAGTTTCAGGTTTCAGATACAACAGCCCTGCCCCACTGTTTCCTTTGTCAATACCTTCAAAAGTCTGTTAAAATACAAAATCCAAAAATAATTAGATTTTAACCTGCTTTATATAAATTATCTATAAGACTTTAAACACTGAGTAAGATGACCATTACAGCAAAAGATCACTGTCTGAGGAACCCACCACTGCCTGATGAATGCGCAGGTATGGAACACAGGACTGAAGCAGTCATCGTGAACTAAGAGAGCAGTGAAGACAGGGGATGAATCTCATACCCAGCAAGACAAGCTGCATCAGTGGGATGACTGAGCAAGTGCGCATACTCACGTGGGCAGTTATAAGAATAAAGGCTTGAGAGATGATAAGGTCCCCTTTTCAAAGTTTGGCTACATCTACTAAACAAAGGGCAGACTTTATGACTGTTGAGTAATGAAAAACACAATTCCATCCCATACTGGATTTTCAGTGACCTGACATGCAAGGATCAGTAAGTCACCTACGGTGCCATCTTAAAACACAGACATGATTTTGATAATTGCTCAGTGGTCATGTAGGAAAAAGCCCCTCTTCTTAGGTAACGACCAACATATGTAAGGGGCAAAGGAACCATGTACCCACCATTCTTGCCAAATGGTTCAGGAAAAAAAAAATGCCTACATGTGGTAGGAAGGGGAGGAAAACAGGGAAAGGTGGGAAGGAGGAGGGAGAAGGAGTGGAGAGAATGTATTGCAAAGCAGGTGGGGCAAAATGTAAATGATGGGTGAGTATAGGTAAAGGGTACATAGGTAAAGGGTACACATGAGTTCCCTGTACTATTCTTGCAACTTCTCTGTAAGTTTGAAATTATACCAAAATAAAAAGTTACTCTTTAAGCACCACTCCCAAAGGGAAGACAGCAATGCGTTCCACATAATAAAATACCATACACATTTCAACTATTTTCTTGACATGTCACCATTAAGGGCTATAAAGAAACTGTTCTGTTCCATTTATTATACTCTGAGGTCCACACCCTATCTACATTAGCTGACTTTGGGAAAATAAGCCTTCCTCCGACCTAGCACTCAGTGGACATTTACTGTTTTCTTTCTTAAAAGCAAAAACTGCAGGGATGGAAGATGAAATGGAAACAAAAAAGTGTCCAAGAACAGCCAAAGACCCATAGCAACTTCTCTGCAGTAGGGAAATAAATTATAATGAGGTTCTAGTGTATGGGGTTATATTCAAATAGTACTATATTTTTATGGCTGAAGAGGGTACCATTCTGAAATATCTGTACTGCATTTCAGCAAATTTGTACAGATGAAACCAGAGGTAACTATTCTCAAAATGTAAATGTATTTGAAAAAGTTTATTCTCAAGTCAAGCCTTTAAACACTGATACGAATATGATCTCCCTAGATTTTCTGATGTGGTGGTGTTAGGTCTATACTAATCCTTTTATCTTTAACATATAAATAAATGGAAAGAAAATATGACTACATGCTTAAGTTAAAGCTGCTACACTGCATATATGCATGAAATGCACATTAACTTACCAACTAATATCTAAATGTAATAAAATAAAGCCCACTAAAAATGAAGTATTACTCTCCTGGTCATTTTTTTTTTTAAAGTAATGACCATTTCTTACTCTAAAATTTTCATATTAAAAACTGCCTTCATAAATCTTAAAAAAAAACAAACAAATCCTGCCTTTATTAAATTTGGAAATCTTTGGCTCAGAAATGTAAATCTTGTTCAACTTACCTTTGTCTGTTCTTTCCTAAGTTGCTTTAATAACGTTAAATCATCCAAATTCTTTTCTCTCTCTTCTCGGAGGTGTTTTACTACTGATGAGGTCTGAGCTATACAATTTTTTATGACTCTGTCCCTGCTGGCATGAGCCTCCTTCAACTAAAAGAACAAAGGCACAAAAGAGAAAAATCACACCAATTTTTTACATTTTAGTCTTTTTTAAAAATCCTATTTTTAGGTTATAGAAAGGTAATACTTTCTAAACTATTTTTAAAAACAATCTTTGGAAGCGAAGATTTTGCTGAACCAGCTAAATCACCTAAAAACAGATC
Organism: Halichoerus grypus; assembly: GCF_964656455.1. Lineage (NCBI taxonomy): Eukaryota > Metazoa > Chordata > Mammalia > Carnivora > Phocidae > Halichoerus > Halichoerus grypus. The sequence continues at coordinate 66,428,848 of NC_135712.1, forward strand.
AAAGGAAGCACTTCTCCTGGTGGAAAGTACGTGGTCGGGTTGCCTTCTTCCTCAATATGCTTCTGGGACTTCCCACACCTCTCCCTGCATTTCCCACAAGCAGCTTTTCATTTCAGTCCCTTCTCCCTACATTTCTCTCCCCAGTTTTCCCCTGTGTTGTGTTCTTCTACCCTCCACCCACCCCCCCCACACCTCCAGGGCTACTACTGCTATTCTTCCTCTCTTTTTTTGTCCTTTCATGGTTTTCTCCAGACCCGTGTTGTCACTAGGTGCAAGAAATTGCAAATTAAGTGATGTAGAGAAGCAATTCGTTACAATAAAAAACAAAGAATGCTATATTTACCTATGCAAGACAGAGTCCTTTCCAAGATTTTAAAGTTCAAGTATTAATACAGAAAAATTATGTATAAGGTACAGACTACTGGTTCCACCAACTGTGTGAACTGACTGAAAGGACATCTGGCAGGGCAATTCTTTACTAAACTTTCATCTTTATGTAACAAATCCAATAAAACAATTTGCATCTATTTTCTTCCTTGATTCACAAAGTATGATGGTCATGACTCCCATGATCATAACCAAATTCTGATGACACTCCAATAATCTGGGGGAGAGGAAAAACAAAGTACTAAAATAATATGTAATTGTCATTATAATTAATGGAGAATTAAAAAAGGTGACTCACCTCCAACTAAAATTTAGGTGTTAACTTGCTCCAAGTAATCAAGTTCTATCATTCCTTCTTCCCTCTGAAGAGAGAATATCTTAATGCTACGCTAGTGACAGTTATACTAGGGATAACCTAACCATTATACATATATTTATATAACATTTAGGACTAAACCATTCTATAAGCATTCTTCATAAGTTACCTGAAACACATCTCTTAAATGATCATCTCAGGACCCTGAAGTTAAGAATTACTGGTCTAATATGCACCAGGAAAAAAATAAACTTTTGCATTTCTAGAGTACAGTAATACTAAAAGTGCACTGGTTATAAATCATACCTATGTGAAGAAAAGGAAATTAAAATAGACATTAGCCCCACCTATTGTAAATTTCTCTAACATGCTAATTTTTTTCACTGTAATAGTTAGGATTCACAAGGACAGCCCAAGGCCTATATTTTATTGGCTAATATGCTGCTTCTGTTACTTGGTTCCTCCTTCAGGTATAATTCCAGAAAATGAAAGGAGCCATTGAGGGTAGGAAACTTCCCAAAATAGAGTAAGAAGAACCATCATTAGAGTTAAGAAGCTCTCCCTGTTGTGAGACTGGCTAAATAATTAGTATTTCCAGGCTTCAGTTTCCTCTTTTGCAAAATTATGGATTATGAGTAAATCATCACTAACATCCTGTCTACCTCTAAAATTTAAGGGTAACTCGACTCAATACACTGCTCAGATGTCAGATGCTACTTAATCACTTTGATATTTTGTCTAAACCCCCAATAATTGGTGAAATCGCATTAGCACCAACTAGGAGTCTGTCACAGTATTTTCATTTTTCTATCTGCATTTTAAAATCAAATTCAAATTGTGTACATTTCATTAAAATGTTCAATATTTTCCATTCAGTCTCTCTCACCACAGAGTTTCCTCCCTTGGTTGGGGGATTTCATCCACTGTTCCCCTCTTTAAGTTGGCCCCTTTCCTGTGGATACACTTCTAGCTGAAGACCACCCTCCTACTCTCACCTGCTTACTCTTCCTTCAGATTAGCCCCACTGTGAACCCACTCCCCTGTGGACAGAAATTACTGAGCAAATCATCCTTTACTCTGTATTATCAATTATTTTAGTCTAGCTTTCATGACCATCCTTCAACAAAATTCAGAATTAAGAGCCATCGGCAAGAGGAATATACATGGACTTCTGTGCACGTACGTCAAAGAAATGAGGACGCTTGAGAACTCTACTAAGACTGTGTGACATAAGCCTACCAGAGAAAAATATAGCATGAAACCAGACTTATTAGCTCATTAGTAATTCAGATGTTTCAGAAGTTGGGTCACATGAGAATTGTTTCTATATACAAAGTGCTTGTCAAAGGAATGAAGATAAAATTCATCAAGAAACTTGGCAAGGTAAAAGGCAAGGCCTTTGGTTAGAGGAGAAAATTCCTGAACGATAACCATTATCATAACCATACTTCCCTTGATTTGGGGTAAGCAATTCTGAAATGAAGGCATTTGGGATGGGGCAGGAAAATGATTCAAAACTAGTCTAACAGGGGTCTACCTAGGACTTCCCAGTTTTATTTTACTTTACCAAAACTCTAAGAACTTCTTTTAGTCAAATTTTCACCTACTATATCTTTTAACCATTATTTTAAAACAATGCTTTTTGCCTTTAAGGGAAACAATGCCAACAGTTTTCCTGATTATTATAGCTTTTTGGTGTTTTTCTTTACAGAACAAAGGTTGATTCTAAATTAACTCTATACTAAATTCTCATTTCCCAAACATCATTTGCTTCAGAACCCTGACAATGACCCTTGGTTTAACTATCATTAAAAACAAAATAAAAATTACTAAGTTTTTGTCATGGCACTTTGTTTTAAATCTTCCCCTAGAACTTCTGACAAAAGGAGGCAAGCGGAAACATATCATTTAAACATATATTCCAAAAATTCATTATATTAAAGAGATACCTTTAAGAATTACCCTATATCAATCACTGTGACACCAGTAATAGTTTTGCATTTGTAAAGCACTATTCCAAGTTCATAGACTTTTTAAGGTTCAGCATTGATCTTCATGTTTATCTTGAGAATAAACAATAAACAATGTACAGTTAGAAAAACTTCACAGATTCAAGGGAATACGCTCTAATAAGAGTATCTCACTGAAATTATTTTTATTAAGAGTATACTTTTAAGATGTGGAATTTCTATAATTAGTGCTTCATAATAACTTTGCTAATCATCTGCTATGAAGAAGTATTATCATTAGAGAGTACAAACATTCCTTCCTCAGCTATAGAAGGAAGGGCTGGGGCTAAAGGAAGTCAAGGTAACCTTAAGCAACCTGGATGTTTCACAGAGTTCCACTCTTAACTGAGACAATATTTAAGGGAACTCAGTGGGACTTCTTAGCATGGGCATTCTGCTGCAGGCTCGATCACTGGCAAAAAAAACTGCTAGATAAACCATCCTTTCTCTGATGGTCATGTCGCTGGAGCCCTTTAGGGTACAGACAGAGAAAAACCCAAACACATACATAAGAATATCCAAAACAGAAAGATCCTAAATATCCAAAACAAAAGGTTCTAGTACGCAAGATTATTCTGGTTCAACAAAGGGATAAGAAATAATAACAACAACAGTAATAGAAGCAGCAAACATTTACATGTAAGACATTTAGTACAGTAAGCACCTCATATTACCTCAGTGAGGCCTCTAACAACCTTATGAACTAGGTACTATTATGATATTATTTTACAAATAAGAAAGCTGAGGCAAAAAGTTATGTAACATGTTCAAGGTTATCAGCTAGGAAGTAGCAGAGGTAGGATTTAATCTACATATGGAATCCATGTTGTTAATCCCTACACTATAAATCTTCAAGTTAATAAAAAGATTGTAAAAGGAAACAACTGAATAGATTATAGAGATTATATGGGTAGTGAGATCATAAATTTCTAGTTCTTCAGACAGAGCTACCCAAAGAAATTAAGTGAACTGTCAAACAACCTCAAAATAAATTAGGGCTTGGGACTCTGGCTCCCTACTTCCAATACTGGATTCTACTCATTAAAGCCCACAACCTTGGAATTTTCAAGCCACAAGAATTACCTGACCACTCAATGAAATTACATACTTTCATATACAAGCAGAATAAAAATTATCAGCAATTATTAATGCTTTGAATTTAATTGATATGAATAAGCTATCTAAAACTGACTTTTTTTTCATAACTGAGAAATAAAATTTAGGTTTTAAGTATTGTGCTAAAGAAGCAAATGCCATTTGAACATTAGATTCCAAGTTAATGAAAAGATGTAAGTAAATTATGAAAAAAATACTTAGCTACATTATTATTATTTCCTTTTGCTTTTGGAATTTATAGAGACAATAAAGGGAATCTTTAAGAGGCAATGAAAAAATATGTACTTGAGAAACCAAAGCCTCAGGAAAGGACCATTTATCTGTGGCTTCTCGCCCAACTGCCAAGTCTATTCCCCTTCCTGATGACTGAGGAAAGAAAAAAGATATAGAAAGCGTGAACGGTTTTAATTCTTCATTGTATCAGGTGTCTGGCTTCCTAGGATTGATTCATTCAAAGCCCTTGCTCTTCTTTCACTGTTTGACTCGACTGTTTCACTCTCCCCTTCATTCACTGGTGCATAAGGTTTCCTTAAGTTAAAGGCTACCCATGAAGGGGCTAAAAAACTGCTCTCATTCCTTAGAATGATCTCTTCATAGACTTGTGCATAAGATCACACATTTTCTTTAGTTTGTAGCAACCAGATCAAAACTTGTACACACCCTCAGATGTAGGCAAGAAAACATGAAGATGTCATACTTTTATCCAGTTTAATTATGTCAATTGGTTTTTTATTTTGCCTGCAAAGAAAGGCATAAAGGAAGCACAAAAGACTCAAAAGATTACACTTACAGACTCATAAAGTTGTTTACAGGTTTGGCTTGCATCAATTTTCCCTGCAAAGGAAGCTGTTGGAACCGTAGTGTTTAATTCATGTACTATTCTGTCATCAATCGTCCTCATCACCTTGAGTAATTCCTATATATGTTTAAAATAAAAGAATAATAACCTGAATGGAAAGTTAAGTGATAAAAAAGAAACATTTAAACAAACAAAAAAAACCCATAAAGCTCTTGGATATTTACAACTTTGTAAGTTAGAAGTAGAGAAACCATGCTAAATTTAGTGCAACCACAGGAAAATCTTTATTACAAGAATAGGTAGGTTATGTAATAGTAATTCTAAGAATGGGCACCAACTCTGTTTCTTGGCTCAAATGTGACCATCTCAAGGGTCAAGATTGTTTTATTCACTTTTAAACCCCACCTGCTGACACAGTGCTTAGCAAACTGTGTGTGTGCTCATTCCATCCCCAGCATACAGCCAATAAAGGGTTCTACTGAACTCGATTACTCAAATTGTCCCAAACAATCCAGCATAACTGCTTGCTCTATTCCCTCTTTGCCTGTCATTCTAAAATGTGGTGCTAGACAGAAAAATTCTGTAAAGATATACAAGAAAACTCAGTAGTAGTTCACTTGTAAGAAATTAACCTATAATCTTTTAGTCTTTTTGTTTTTTTAGCTTTTTACTATGATTGTATATTATTTCTGTAACAAAAAAAAAGTAAAACAAAGCATGCTGCTTGAGAAGGAATCAAATCTCTTCATGGCTTTCTTGTTCTTAGAACAAACAAATTAGTTTTACCTTTTCTTAGTGACCCTACGCACATTTCCCAAGGATCTCTTCCTCCTGAAAAGGCTCCAACTCTCAAAAAACCAACCAAAAGAAAAATAATACCAAAAGGGCAGAGGATTTAGAAAGACTCTGGTAAGTATACCTACCCAGGATAGTCCCTTCTCTCTACATTTTGATTAGGGTACTTCTTTTCACTTGTCACTAGAGAAAGGCTGGGCAACAGTTACACTCCGTCTCCAGAAAACACAAACTCTAGAACCAGTTTCTAGGAATATACCCTTTTCTTTTCTTTTTGTTTCTTAAATTCTCCTTTCTGCACCCCAGCCCAGCAAAACATAATGACTGAAAAATCATCAGGAAAACTGAAGTATATAATGCTAGAAATATACATATTAAAAACCCCCAACAAGTTAACAGTCAATATTAAAGTGTGTTAAAAGCAATTTTGCTTGATCCTCTGCCTCGCCTCCTTCAACATACCAACCCATTTCTTTCCTTTGCCAGACTGAAATCCATGAGTGAAACTAACGTCTTCATTTGTTTCTTCATCCATTTGTTAAAATAAAAACTTTTATTATGATTAAAGTATTACATAGTCATTTTAGGAAAATTAGTAAAACTTACAAATAAAAATCATCCACAGTTAACCATTATTAATATTATAAGATGTACCTTTAGTTTTTTCTGTACATATCTATGAATATTTTTATAAACCTGAGGTCCTTTGTAACACTCTAAAGTCCTGCTTTATGGCATTATACCACGAGCATTTTGCCCTTGTTACTAAAAGTGCCTTGAAGACATTTTTAATAGTTGGCAGAATCCTGTGGAGGTATCACAACCTGTAAGACCACTTCCCCAATAATGAATATTTAGGTGTTTCCAATTACAAAAACCATTTAAGCCATCTGGTCTAAACCTGCAGTTTGGATTCTGTTCCTATCAGTCTATTAAGTTTTAATTAGTAATTTAGTGGCCTTTTTTAGATCTCAATGAAGAAGTTAAACAGCTTATAGAAGGCTCATAATTTAGACTAATAAAACACAGGCAAATGTCAGGTCTAAAACCAACTTCACTATCTTACCCCCTCTTTCTGTATCTCTCTATTTTTGTTAATAGTATTATGCTCTATAAACTGGAATTCTTAACGAATAATCTCAACATATTCACTAAGCAACCACCGCTTTAAATGTTTTTTGTACAATGGAAGATATATGTGTATATATGAGTGGCAAATTCCAAACAAATGGTGGCAGCACCATTTAGTATCAAAAACCAGGTAAGTAAGAAGTAGTAGCAGACAAGGACCTTCCTTGCCAACTTTAGCACCTGCAACTTGACTATTCAAAAAGAAGAAGATGAAGAAGCAGCAGCAGCCTCCTTTAAAAATCTCTTTTCCCCTAACTAAATTGAAATGATCTTCTGAGACTGAGGTTTAAGTTACACCTTTTAGATAAAGCTTTCCCTGGCTGAGAGTCCTCGGCAATCTTTCTTCTTTCAACATATGCAGCACTTAGAACATAGCACAATTCATTTACTAACTCACTCTTCATTCAATAAACATTTGGTAATGTCTAGTATGTGTCAGGCACCATTCTAAACACCAGGGCTACAGTGGTGAATAAAACAGAAAAGGTCCTTGCTCTCTGGGAGCAAAATTCTCATAGGGGGAGACAGACAATAAGCAAGTACCTCAATAAACAAGATAATTTTCGTACTGAATACTATGAAAAAGAAAACAAACAGGTAATGGGATAAAGAATGACAGTAGGGCTAAGAGGCTAGCACTTTAGATGAGGAGATCAAGAACGGCCTCTCTGAGGATGCAGCATTTGAGCTGAGAACTAAATGATACGAATGAGCCAACTAAAAGAACACCTGGGGAAGTCAGTCAAAAATGAGGCAAGAACAAACTTTGGGGTATATGAAGAACTAAAACAAGCAAGTGGGCTGGGAGTGAATATAGGAGAAAGTGGTGTTAGGTGAGGTCAGAGAAAGTAGAAAATGAGGGACAACAGAGACCAGGGAAACAATGAAGGATTCTGTTCTAAAGGAAACAGGGTTTTAGGCAAGGGAATGCTATAACTTGATTAATTTTTTTAAAAGATAACTTCGCCTGGGGCGCCTGGGTGGCTCAGTTGGTTAAGCGACTGCCTTCAGCTCGGGTCATGTTCCCAGGGTCCTGGGATGGAGCCCCACATCTGGCTCCTTGCTCAGCTGGGGGCCTGCTTCTCCCTCTCCCTCTACCTGCTACTCTACCCGCTTGTGCTCTGTGTCAAAAAAAAAAAAAAGAAGAAGAAGAAGAAGAAAATTTCGCCTCTATGTGGAGAATGGATTATAGAAAGGAGAATGGAAACAGGGTGACCATACAGCAGACCGCTGCGGTGGTCTAGGCAAGAGATAAAGATAGTTTGATTGAGAGGTAGCAGTAGAGTTAGGGAGAAGAAGCTGGATTCTGGATATATTTTGAAAATAGAGTGGATAGGACTTGCTGACGAACTGGTGGTGGGTAATGAGAAAAGAAAACAAGATTGACTGTTAGCTTTGAGGCCTGAGCAACTGAATGGATGGTAGTGCCATTAACTGATGTTGGGGAGAGACTGGGGAGGAAAAGATTTGGAAAGAATGAGAAGATCAAGGTTCTGTTATGACATACAGGATATTTGATGATATTTAGGATTATTGTTAATTGTATGTGATACTGGTATTGTGTTTAAAATTACCATCTTTTAGAGATACAGACTGAAATATTTATAGAAAAAAAATAAGGTTTCTGGGGTGTGCTGCAAAATAATCTGGATAGAATGGGGTAAGTGGTAGAATATAAATGAAACAAGAGTGGCCATGAATTGATTGTTGAAGCTAAGGGTTGGGTACATAGTGATTCATGGTAGCAACTCTCCTTTTGGATAGGACTGAAATTTTGCACACAAAAAAGTTTTTGTCTCTTTTTTTAAAAAAGGTTCTGTTCTGGACGTGTTAAGTTTGAGATGCTTATTAAATATCTGAATAGACAAGTTGAATAGAAAGTTGAAAACACCAGTCTGACACTGAACCAGGATAGAGTTATATTAACACACTGATATTATTAAAAGCCATGAGATGATAAGAGATCACTGAGGGAGACTGTAGGGAATGGGGTGGTGGGGGGGTTAAGAAAGAATTCAAGCAATTAAAGTACAGGAGAAAAACTAATATTGCACAAATCAGAAGAAAGGTTGCAAGGAGGGAATGGTCACCTGTGTTGAGTGTTACTAGGAAGTCAAAGAAAGATGTGAACAGAAATTAACTTTCAGATTTAGCAGGACGGAAATCCTGGGTGATCTTAGTAAGAGTCATTTGAATAGAATGTTTAACGGACTGAAAGTTAATGTGGCTTATGTACAGAGAGTAAGAGAAAACAGTATAAAATGAAGCCCACCATTATAGATCACATTGTTGATTTTAATCTTTTTCCTCAGAGAGTGGAGAACCAAAGAAGTTAAAGTATGGTGGGGTTACATGATCAAATTTGTACTCTGAATTGATAGCTTAGGTTAAAGTATTAAAATATGGAAAATGAATTAGATAGGAACAAGAGTAAATGCAAAAGGATCAGTTAGGAGATGAACCAGCAATCCAGGTAAAAGATTGCAAAGCTTGACATTCCATGGAATTTTTTGTTTACTCTGAACTTTAACTAGTTTTGAGTTTGATCACTAGCTATATAGACAAATTCCTCTCCATTAAAACAATGTGGACATAACTGTTAAGTTCCTTATATGGCAATGGGAATTTATCTGCACTAACTAGGTAATTTCACAGTCTTACCAATGGAAACTACAACTGTGGATTTTCAAATATATCAATTCTCAGTGCACTAGAAAATCATCAATATATGATCTAGAGCTTGACTTTTAATATGGCAGACGCTAGCTATATGAGGTTATTTTAATTAAAAATAAATAAATTAAAATTTAGTTCCTCAGTTGCACTAGCCACATTTCAAGTGCTCAAGATTTGTTGCTGGTGGATGGCACAAATTCCCACCATCACAGTTCTACCGGACCATGCTGAATTTAAGAAAATATAATGACAATTTCTAAACTGATAATGCACTTGTTAGGGATTGCTGAGAACTATAAGCTATTCTTAAATATCACAGAAAAGATACTAAAAAAAAAGAAAGATAAAGGGGGAAAGGAGGGGTAAGATTCAGAAAGGAATTTCTTGCAAAACCACTAAGGGAGAAGGAAAAGAACTATAAACCACCTCACTAGGTACACATTTCTTCACAGTGTAAAAAGTGCCAGAGCTCTTAAGGCAACTCCAAAAGGGTCTAGAGAAAAGTCTGAATGGCCCTCACAGACTGAGAGCAAATGAAGGTTAACATAGACACCAGAGCGCTGCCATTAAATCATGTGCTATTATTCATAAGGAATTACTGACTACCTATCTGATGCCTGGCTCCAATGGCATCCTCCCTCCCTTTCTCTCTCAAATTCACTAAGAAAATATACAGAAGACACCCCTGAGCAGACATCATACACAATAAACCAGATTCTGATATATCATGAATCTCTAATTTTAGGCTGGCCCTTTAAAATTATTCAGACACTTATCTTGGAATTGCATTTTATGTCTTATCTGTAATAGTGGAGTGAAAATCTCATCCTCTCAGAAGCCAATTTTGGTATTGAAGGAGTGCCCATATTTAGTAGGGAGGGGTAGAGAAAACTTTCTATTGCCCCTATAACTACACTCTACCCCTAAGGTTAATCCTCAGGTAAATTCCTTTTACTATTTTGGGCAGCTTCTAGGGTACACAGGGAGCGGTAAAAGGTCTATCACATAACAGTAAAATAAAAATGTACTCCAAAGAATGATCTGGAATTTATTAAACTTTTCCCTCCTCATCCTTTGCCTAAAGGTACCCAGAAGTAGATTCCATTCACATGGTGCTCTTTTCAAACAGACCTTGTTCCTCAAACCGAATTTTTATAGCAATGTTCACACTGTGCTCCCTCCACACCAGAAATAGAGACTTGCCTGCAATTGCCAGAGTCTTCTGACACCTAGCACCCTCAGGCTCAGATAGCAGCTGGACATGTTGCAAAAGGAACCATGACTGATGCTAGAAAACAGTCTATTTCATCTGTACCTAATTACCATAATCAGTTGTGTATAAACAAATAAATATTCCCAACAGAAATACCAAGACTTACACTTTCTGGGAAAGAACACTTAGTTGATTTTGTTCAAGTGATATATGAAATGGGTCGGAGATAGGGTCAGGAAGAAGGGAATTCAGGGTGGCAACAGTGGGAAAAAAACCACAACACAGAAATGATAAAGAGCTTGATGTGTTCAGGGAAAAGTAAGCCTACGTGGCTGGACAGAAGAGTTCAAATGCGTGTTGGGAGGTGGCAGTGGTTGAGGAGAGCGAAACATGAGTAAGGGAGAGTAAGAGATATAACTAAGGAGAAGACTTTGGAACTGGGTTTTAAAAGGTCTTGTATGACATGTTAAGTAGTTTAGACCTAGTCATAGAAGCCTCAAATTAGATGCATGATTCAGATTCTAAAATTCAGAAGATAACAATATGAAGCCATAGTATTATAGAGATTAGATTGAAGGGGGATATATTGGAGGAAGCAGTGACTGAAGATAAGGAGGGATATTGTAAAGCTAATTGCAAACACGTTCATAGGGGATGAACAAAGACTGTGGCAGTACTGATGAATGTTCCTAACTGACAGAAATGACTCCCTAATCTCACTTGGCATTCAAGGTCTTTCATAATCTGGTTCCAATCTTTTGTGTAATCCCAATTTGTCCCTGTGCAAATCTCGAATCCCAGCAATACTGATTGGCTCTTTCCCCCAAATACATAAAATGTTCTGCCTACATACTGTTCCTTCTACCTAGAATTCCCCTGGTCCTGCCCACCTAAAGCCCAACTTAATTACCACCTCTTGATTTATTTCTCTCTCACCTGTTATAGCATTTTATTCATATTCTCAATATCTTCTACATGTTTTGTATCCTTGCTTGCATTACGTTCCTTATTTTATATTCTGTCCACTAAGTCTCCCCAAGTGCCTGGTACCTAACAAGTATCTGTTATGAACTGAGCTGTGTCCCCCCGACACCAAATTCATATATTGAAGCCCTAACCCCCAACATGACTGTATTTGGAGATAGAGCCTATAGGGAGGTAATTAAGGTTAAATGAGGTCATAAGGTTGGAGCCCTAATCCTACAGAACTGGTGTCCTTATAAAAGGAAGAGACACCAGACATCTCTCTCCCACACTCTGGGCACAAAGAAGCCATATGAGAACACAGCAATGAGGCTGCAATATGCAAGCCAGAAAGAGATGGTGAACCAGAAACCAACTCTGACAGGACTTTGCTCTTGCACTTTGAGCCTCTGGAACTGTGAAAAAATGAATTTGTTGTTTAAACCACCCACTCTGTGGAATTTGTTATGGCAGCCCTAGCAGACTAATACAATATCCAATAAATTCTTGCTAAATGAGTTGTTCAAATGGAATCCTAGACACTCTATTTTAAACATTCTTTTCTGGATTTTATTTCATTTTAGAAACAGTATATTTTCCAGGAGTGTTAAGTCCAACTTTTACAATGGAAAAATAAGAATTGCAAAAACTTAAAATACTTTCAAAACTCTTAAGCTTTAAAACATGCACCTACTTGGAAAAAAATCAGGACAGTAGTTGTAAGAGGGGAGGAGGAAGGATATATGGGCAGGCATTGACTGGGAAGGGGCATGAGAAACTTTTGGAGGTGACAGTATTATTCTCTATGTTGGTAGAGGTTTGTACTGCAGGTATAGGTAAATGTCAAAAGAATGGTATGCTTAAGATTAGTGCATTTCACCGCATACAAATTTTACAAAATGAAAGTGAACAAATATTCAATTATAGTTAATGATATGAATAGTGACATGTTCAGGAGTGAATATGGATGTTTGCAACCTATTTTGAAATGCATCAAAAAAATAAAAAGGGGGGCGGCCCATGGTGGCTCAGTTGGTTAAGTGTCTGCCTTGGGCTTGGGTTGTGATCCTAGGGTCCTAGGATCTAGTCCCACATCAGGCACCCTGCTCCATGGGGAGCCTGCTTCTCCCTCTGCCTTTACCTCTGTCTCTCATGAATAAAATCTTTAAAAATAATAATAATAAAATAAAATAAATAAGATAAAAAGGCAGGGGCACCTCAGTGGCTCAGTCAGCTAAGCCTCTGCCTATGGCTCAGGTCATGATCCCAGGGGCCTGGGACTAAGTCCCCCCATCGGGCTCCCTGCTCAGCGGGGAGTCTGCTTTTCCCTCTTCTCCTACCCCCTGCTCGTGGGGTTCTCTCTCTTTCAAATAAATAAATAAAATCTTAAAAAAAAAAAAAAAAGGTGAATTGATGACTATATTGAGATGGATATGTGATACAGTAAATACAGCAAATCACTGATTACAGAATCTAGATATATGTAAGTGTTCATTGTAAGATTCTTTCAACTTTTCTATAGTGTTTGAACATTTTCATAATAAAATTCTAAAGTACCTAAATCTTTATAATAAAAGTACATGATTTCCTGTTTCTCTTCCACAGTATTCAGTGCACTGCTTTTCACATTTAGGGTACTTACATACAAAACGTAATGGTTTCATAGCTTTAAAAAATATTAACTTTAATTGATAATCTTTGACTATGCCAGTTAACCACAGCTTATAATTTTACCCAATTCATCTAAACCTAAATGTTATACTAAATTTTTACGTTTTACAGCTCCTTCTTCACTTATGTTCATGTGTGACTGACATAGTTGGGGCAAATGTTCTTATAATTTAGAATGGGGTTAAATGATATGCCAAGGCAGCTGTGGAAAACCAAATCTGACTTTTAACCCAAGGTATTCTCCATTATAAACCACACACTTGGAAAAGCCCTAGGAAAACTATCTAAAAACTTGCCCCATTTCACTAATGAAACTCATTTTATGATCTTTTTATTTACATTTTTCTGTGAATGGAATGATTCTGCAAAGAGAGTTTAGCTTTTGCCCCCCTTACATCTTATGTGACTTCCAAAAGAAAAATACAAGTGTTTTTTAAGCACTGTTGGGTATTTTAACAGAGATCCTTTGAAATTTAGTTTTAGAGGGGCACCTGGATGGCTCAGTTGGTTAAGTGTCTGACTCTTGATTTTGGCTCAGATCATGATCTCAGGGTAGTGGGATCAAGCTCCCCCATTGGCCAAAGCTCGTGCTCAGTGCATAGTCTGTTTGTCCCTCTCCCTCCGCTTCTCCCCCGACTTGTGCACAATCTCTCTCTCTCTCAAATAAATAAATAAAATCTTAAATTCAGTTTTAGAGATTCAAATAATTATAGAGATGGAAGCAGTCTTAAATGTTACCTAACATAATCTTATTTTACAGATTCAAAAGTTTATTCCTAAGTGTTAAGCAATTAGCTCAAGTTTCCAAAGCTGTTAAAGGCAGAAGCAGTATTAGAACCCAGATCATCTAACTCCCTAACCAGGGCTCATTCTAATAAACCTTAAAGCTATCATTGCTCAGTTATCTGAGCTCATTAACTCAAGTCATAGTACTAATGTGAAAGACCAAGGCCACAAACGGGCCTGTTAACCTTAAATATTCCGCATACTTTATTTTCTAATGGTCTTTTTCCATCTTATTTAAGACTTCTACAAGTATCTGTATTTGTCAGGCACTTTGATCACATTTGAAGTCGGCTGCTGTTGTGCTGATCTAATCTGAGGAGCAGCTGAAGGGTGAAGAGGGTACAAGTAATGGTGGAAAGACCCCACATAAATTTCTCTGGCCAAATATTTGTCAAATAATTCAGTCTGTTGAGGTTATCTTCAAGAATACCACTCCCTACAAAATGGCTCATAGCACAAAACTTCCTACAGATAGGTCAGTGATACTTGAAATTATTTTTCATTATCTTTGATTAAACATACATTTATAAGGTCATGATTTTTTTTAAATTCAAGTCTTTAGACAGCACGTTTATGCCTACATTGGAACAGATAACTCTCATAGCAACTTAGTTAGAATCCAGACCCCTGTTCTCTAATTTATAGCTTGGTATTAGCCCTAGACCTCTAGAATTTGAATATATAAAAGATACGGCCTTTTTCTTAAATGTTGCATTTCCTCTAATCGTTAGATAGGCAGAAGCACCACAGCAGGTACTAAAATCAATCGCCCCTCCAAGGCTCCAAACGTTCTGCCCCACCAAAATAGTAAAACTTTTACTAAGTTTTGTATTGTTTTGTTTTATCAAGCAAATAAGTTCTCCTTCACTTTCCTCTCTCCTACGAATGCTCAACTTAAAGCAGGAGGGGGACCGCAGAAGCTAAGAATTGCGTTCAGGGGGTGGCTTAAAAGGTTGTTACAATCCCTACCATCCGGCCCAAGCTCGGTTTTACCACCTCGGAACCACCCGGAGTTTCCCCGGGCGGTTACTCAAGGTCTGGGCACCGCAGAGAAAACCATGATCCCCACGGAGCTGCCTCGCTCTCTACGGCCAAGCCCGCGCCCCCATGACCTCCAATGGCTGGAAAAAGGAGCCTTGAACTGCCCGCTTCTTCCACAACTGGTCCGCACTCCCTCCCAGGCCACAGCAGGGAACACGGTACGGGGACAAAAGGAGGGACACTCCTGCCACATGAGGAAAACCCCATCACCTGGAACTCGGCGAACTCCTCACAGTTCACACCGCCACTGGGCGCCGCCATATTGGACAAGCGCGAGGCCCCAGCCGCGAGCCAATCACCACGGAGCAAAGGTGTCCGCGTCGCCGCCTAACAAAATTTATTCCGAAGGCAATCAGCTAGGAACCTAAACTAAACTAAGGTTTGTCTTTTCCCTGGTCCTCAAATACACCCAAACCTGTAAACGTGCTATCCTTCCTTTCGCTTCTACCGCTTTAACACGGCTTCCTGGAACGGCCGGCCTAGATGATCGGAGACTATTAGAATTTGAAGGGATCGTTTTACTCCAATCTCATTTTTTTTTTCCTTTTACACAAAGGGAAACGGTTTGTTGGTCGCAGCAACCCTGTCGTTCGAGTACGAAATCTAGAGTACAAGGTTTTTCTTAACCCTCCCACTTCATTATTTACCTCCCGTCCCTTGAGCAGAGGGGCCTTTGTTCGTTAAGAATTTGGGACTACTAAGAAACGTTTTTAAAAGAAGACTACTGACAGTGTGGGGTAGGGGTTGAATAAGGTGTTCAGGTGTGGAAATAAAATGTTTGGTTTTATAAAAATAGGCAAATCAAAGAAATAGGAAGCATACGTGTGAATTTCTCAGGTAGGCTGAGAAATACTCTCAAAGGCAGTAAGACGTGGGGTCGATCAGTTACTAGGAGCCCAGTTGTATGTTTTTGGTTTTTGGTAGAGGGATATATATATATATATATATATATTCATTGAAGATGCTGGAAAAACAGTACTGAAATACTGGTTTATCTAGGCAGTGTGATTTCAGGGTCTACAGTTCACAAAAGTCCTACAGTGAGCACATTTCTATTTTAAAAGGTACTTTCTTAGACGCAGGGAATGACTGCAAAGACCCGTGACACCCAGCTCCCACAAAAACATTCTTAAAAACGCGTCCAGGCATTGTGCGGGGCTGAACCGGGCTCACCGCCCGTATAGTCTGCACGTCACGCACGTCCCACACGCTCCGCGCGTCATGCAGGCCCCGCCCACACGCCCCGCGCAACACGCACGACCCGCTCGGTCCGCCTTCAAGTAGCCCTAGTCCTGCCTGCCTGCGCCGTCCGCCTCTTTCCTATTGCGGGCGTTTGGTAACATAGAGTGCTCCCGCGCTGTCACCGCCCGGGAGGCGCTGTCGGGTCAGCGGAGTAGGCAGCCATGGGGAGCCTGCGCGGCCTGCGCCAGGCGGCGGGTGAGACGCGGGCCGGGTTCGGGGAGGTTGGGAAGCCAGCTTGGCTGCTGGAGATTGAGGAATCCTGCAGCTTCCCCAAATCTGGTAGTTGCTCGGTTTCATCGCGCACTCTTAAGTGGCTCGTAGTCCTACCCCGATAATGGGAAAGAGCAAAGGCTGAGCGAGCAACTGCTAAGCAGGTAGTGGGGGTTGGCCCAGAGTGACCATCGCGTCTGGCCCTCCATCCACCCAGCTCCCACCAACTTAACGAGCCCTTGCTCCCCGATCCTTATCAACCCACCCCCATCCCCAGTAGCCTCTGAACTCAGTTCTTAATGCACCTGCCATCCCTAGAACTTCCCCGTTGTCTGATTGATTCAGCTTTTCACCCTAACCTCTCCCGTCCGTAGCTCTCCTTGAGTCTTGAGTCTCCCCAGCCCCCAGCCATCTCAAGAGTTTATCCCGGCTCTCAGAGAAAACCTTTAGTCTAGGGTTTCCTACCCACTTAGTGTCTGATTAGGAAAGGGATTTAAGGGCTTACAGAATAATAGTAATTGTTTTCCTAAAATGGGGGATACATTTCTTTTAAGCAATTCTACGATTAAGTGCTTTGAATTTTTTGGAGGAAAGTGTTACGTAGAATCTGCAGTTTATATTTCTAGTAGACATTTGTGTAATGGGTATTTGGAGTCAAAACTTAATTTGTCTTCGTCTTCTTGGGGAACCAACAGAGCTTAGTAGGGGCTGAGAAATCAAAATGCCGCTTGGCTTTTTTCTAGGCACCAGGGCAAATCACTTTTGATCACCTTTATGAGCTTTGATAAGGTGTAATGACTGATCTTTTATTCCTTGGTAGCAAATTATTAAAGAGTTGTTTATTTCAAATTTTAAAGGAAGAATCGCCCCAAACTTGCCTGTTGAAATAATGTAAATGTGCATTGCAAATGTAAATGAAGTAATGTAAGAAAAAGTTATCTTTTATATTCTTATTTTGTGTTCCAATGGAGAATGGACTGGAAAACATGTCTCAAACAAAAGAATATTATATACTTCCTTTAAAATAAACATTCCCTCCACTAAAAAAGATTGATTTCATTGATTTGTTCAGCTTTGTTGGACTAATTTACCTAAAGTCTTTTGTGTACATCCTTTTGACCTGTTAGCTGTTACAAGGTAAGTGAAAGAATCATTGCTCTGGAAAAAGCTAAAATAGACTGACTGAAAGGGACTTTGACTACATAGGAACTAAGACCCTAGGGTTTTAAGTAGTTTATCTTCCTGTCTTGAAAACATATTTATGCATTATAAAGATTCCAAAGCCTCTTTACAGACTTTTGATATTTAAGAACCTCACTATTGACCACTCAATCAAAACAAAATTCCTTGAGCATTTTAAGAACAATTTATTTTATTCCAGATAGATCCACTAAGAATGTTACATGACGAACTCTTTCCAAAGGACCTTCTTTGAATGTTTGATGTTTTGTGAGCAACTCTAAGCAATTTGCCCTTTCACCCACTTGTGTCTATTTTAAAGCTTAATACTTTGACATATGTTATTTTACTTGATTGATTTCTTATAGTACCCTTCCTAGGTAAGTCTTATCATCCATTCTCCAATGTACAAGTGAGTAAACATAGGTCAGATGGTTAAATGACTTGTTTAAGATTTAGCCATAAAATGTTAGAGCCAGGAAATGAGTGAGTGCCTTCTAGTTCAGGAACTTGTGCCCTTTGTTTCATTCAAGATGCTTATTCAGGATATGTGTGTACTGTGTTTGTCATGGTTAATTGAGTTTGATGTGAAATGGAAGAGTCATGAAATGCAGATATACTTGTGAAATGGAAGCACACATTTATGTGCAAATGGATTTTCAAGTAAGAAGACTGATTTATCAGGCAACCTTAACCAAAGGAATCGCAGATCAAATAGAAACCAGTCTAGGCATGCTTCATTTATCCAGAATATTATTTGGAATAGGATACTCTAGGTGAGTGAAATTTCAAATAGCCAAAGCTTAATCCTTTAAACGATGGACCTTTTTTGAATTATTTCTGTTGGAAATCTTTGCTGTACTTTCTTAGCAAACAGAATGTAGGTTTTTAAATTTATCATTTTGCAGATGTAGCTGGAGATATAGGTCAAAGTTGTTAACTTGTGGTTCTTGGACCCCTTCACAGATGAGTGGTCCTGTGAACCTCTGAAATTTTATTCATATTTTTATGTTTTGGGAAGAGAGGATCTATAGCTTGCAACCATTCCTTAGAGCAATCTGTGCTCCTTAAGTTAAAAGGCACTGATAGAGTGATTTGGAACTAAATGGCTACTGACCCATACTCCTGTGAGTTCCATGAGGGTAAAGACTGAATTGTTTTTACTAAATCCTTAGCACTTATCAGTGTCCAGCTCACAGAGAGGCAGTAGATATTCTTTGGAATAATTATTATTTTTTTAAAGATTTTATTTATGGGGCACCTGGGTGGCTCAGTCAGTTGAGCGTCTGCCTTCAGCTCAGGTCATGATCCCAAGGTCCTGGGATGGAGCCCTGCATCGGGCTCCCTGCTCAGCGGAGAGCCTGCTTCTCCCTCTCCCTCTGCCTGCTGCTCTGCCTACTTGTGCTCTCTAACTCTCTGTCAAAAAAATAAAAACCTTAAAAAAGATTTTATTTATGAGAGAGAGTGAGCGAGCACGAGCAGGAACAGTTATTACTTTCTACAGAGTAATTAAGTCAAAAGAATAGAATGGCTTTACAGGAATGTTTCTTCACACCTTCAGAAAAATTTTGTTGTCCTAAACTTTGCTGACTTACCAACAGATTTTAAAATGATTTTATTATTATATTATACCAATACAGTGGACCATGGACAGCATCCTTGTCAGTTTAACTGACATTCCACAACATTAGAATCAAGAGATAAGGTAGAAGTCATGTAGTCTAGCCCCCTAATTTTATAGATGAGGAAACTTAAGGCCTCAGAGGGGAATTGACTTGACCTCAGAAGAGTCCTACGTACAAAGCTGGGACATAACCAGTATCTCCTGGCTCCCATTCTGATTTTCTTTCCCCTACATTCTGCTCCTTCATTGTCATTTCTGTTTGTTTTTGCTAACCAACCCTAAATGAGTACATGCCCATTTTTCCTGCTCCTTGGCTTTGCTTATCACTCCCTCCAGGGCTTGTCAACAGGTCTTTATTGAGCACACACTGTGTGCCCTGTACAGGATGAAAGCTCTAAAGTGTGTGGACTCCCACTTTCCCTAGGGCTGGAGTTTGTTGCAGTGAACGAATATACCTATATAATACATCTGGAGAGCTTATGCAAGACAGTATATATTAAGTTCTGGATTGCAGAACAGATTTTAAGTGCTGCCGTGGTGCTATGGAGCCAGTTCCTATTGGCTTTGTGCACATCTTTTCCCAATTAGTCACGTTACATTGGTAGCTTAAAATCTGCCATGCTGAGGGTTATTGAAAAACACTACAAATCAGGGCTTTTCCTCACTGATCTCCTCCCAAGACCCAACATACCACTGGCTTTAACAAAGGAATCAAAGTGTAGGTTAAAATTACTGAAGGCTTCGTTGCAACAGAAGGTCTGGGAGAGAGGAGCAAAAGTAGGGGCAGTAATGGGTCTGGAGAGGATGTGGAAGGAGGAAGATTACCTTGGATTTCAGTCAGGAAGTAATAGATACGGTGTGGCCTTTTGAGGGTTTTGGACCACTTGAATTTGGGCAAAAAGGAAGCCTTCCAGCAGAAGTCATTAAAGAAGCATTTTTGGAAAATTAACATGGTTGCTACCTACAACACGAATAGCTACGACCCGTGAAGATATTACAGAAATCCATGTGTGAGGTGATGATGGCAATGCCAAAAAAAGAATATATCTAGGAAGTGTTTTTGAAGAAATCGGTGTGGCTCCGTGAGACCTAGGGTGATTAAAGGAAGACTGAAGTTTTTGAGGTGGAGGGCTGAAGGAGTGTTGCCCTGTTGTCTGAAATAAGAAAGGTAAGAAGGGATACTGCTGTGGCAGAGAGGGTCCACGCATTATTGAGTGGTCGGTGGCATTGAGTTATAGGCGAATGTGGGACCTCTCAGTCAAAGACCAGGGGACAAAGGGGATTCCTCCCTGAGGCAGATGAATGTGGGATAGAGGCAAAGACTGAATCTTGCAGGCCTGACATAGTGTAAGTAATAGGAAGTGGCAAAGAGGACATTAAAGATGTAGATCATAGGGGTGCCTGGGTGGCTCAGTTGGTTAAGTGACTGCCTTCGGCTCAGGTCATGATCCTGGAGTCCCGGGATCGAGTCCCGCATCGGGCTCCCTGCTCAGCAGGGAGTCTGCTTCTCCCTCTCATGCTCTATCTCTATCATTCTCTCTCTCTCTCAATAAATAAATAAAAATCTTTAAAAAAAAAAAAAGATGTAGATCATAGAGGTCAGACATGAAGGGAGAGAATGTGGCAGTGTAACGTTAGGAGAGACAGAGGCCTTGCCAGAGGCTGAGATGAGTAGAGTCAAATGGCTTCAAAGATGAGAAGAGTAGAATCAAATGAGCTAATGATGAGAGTTAAAAAACATAGTCATGGGACTAGAAAGAGATCACTAATGTTAGAGCAATTTTAGTAAAATGAGTGGGGGAAGAAACATTATAGTAAAATGTGTGGGAAGTGAGGCCAAGGTAGCAAGTTAAATACATGCCACTTATTCAGTCATTTGAACTACAAAAGGAAGGAGATTAGTATTTTATAGGAACTGTTGAGAACAAGTGATTGTTCTGTCAAAGATAGCGTACCCTCAGTGTCACTGTGGTATAATGAGACAAGAATTCTCATCATCTACAGGTAGAAGTATAAATCGGTTCTGCCTTTCTAGAAAACAATTGTTCTATTCTTAAAAAGGCTCATATTTTTTAACCCTGCACTACCAGGATTCTATATAAGAAAATAATCAGAAATGCCATCAAAGATTTATGTAGAAAACTGTTCATTTGTAATAGTGAAATTTGGAAACATCCAGTTAAGGGAATGATTGAATTCAGGTTATATCCATATGTTGGATGTTGTATAGCCATCAAAAGTATTTTTTAATTAATATCTTGGAAAAGTATTTGGACATAAGCAAGATGTAGTATTACTCGATTATGAAAAATGTGTATGTTATATATAAGCATAGGAAAAAGTCTGGGAAAGATACACCAAGTTGTTATCTATCCCTGGATGATGTGATTATAGGTGTTTTTATTTTTCTTCATACTTTTTTCTAAGCTTCTGAATTTTCTGTAATGAGCAAGTGTTACTTGTATAATTTAAAGTTTATTTAAGAGCAGGGAGACATTTGGCAGGAAAGGGGCTGAGGGAAGGATCTAGAGGTGGTGAGCTAAGTTTGGTACAACATCCCTCAGTAAGAGGGATCACGGAACAGTTCACTAGTTTAGAGTGCAGGAAGGCCTAGTGTTCTTACAAGGCTGCAGGGAAGGATGAGAAAACAGATGGAGAAGTAGGGAATCAGTTTCTGTCAAAAAGCAGATTTAGGTCAACAGCTAAGGCCAAGAGAGTTTCAAATAACCACTATTGGGAATGGGCTGGAGTGTTGATGGGAGGGGGAAAAAAAATCACCAAGAAATGGCCCATCTCACTGAAGTGTGGCCACCAGATACATAGAATTGCAAGACTTTTTCCAGAGTTTCCTCCCCACTTAAAAAACTGGCCAGGTACCAAAGGTCTATTTATAAATCTATTTTTTTGAACTCTAAAATTTTTTCCCATAGAAGCAATGTTACAAATGGTGATTAGGGTTCTAGCCAGCCCACAAAAGTTCATAATGTCAATCTTGCCATTTTTCTTCCCCCAGTATTTTTCACATCTGTTAGATCCTCTCCATTAGGACCTATAGCTGTCTTATTTCCTTTAAGGAACCCACTTGAACCACAGCGTTGTGACACCACCTAAAAGGAGGTTTCCATATTTATGTCTTGCAACTCCTGCTCCCTTTACCCCTACTCGTCCCTCGCCCTGGCCCATCCTGCATTCTGCACTCAGATTTACTTTATGAAATAACCCTTGTTATTGTTTTTTTCCTGCTTAAAACTGCTCTGCCTGTTTGCCAGATCCTTTTGGGAGTTTGGCAGACAAAAGGACTTTCACTGTGGGGGAAGCATGGATAGGCACAGTACCCAGAGCCAGAATGAGTTAGGCCAATGTCTTAACTTATTCCAAGCCCTAGAACATCAGCATGGACCTCATTAAGAACGCAGTTAGGTTTCTGAGCCTTGGGAGCCTGGCAGGCAGATTTGGAAATCTCTGTTGCAAACAAGAGCTGGGCAAATCACAGTGTGAAGCCAAAATATTCCATCCTTTTCAGAATAATTGCAGATAGGAGAAATCAAGGCTGATCATTGGAAAAACTCAGAGTAAATTAATATCTCAGGTTCATTCGTTTGTTTTCTAGTGGCCGGCCTTTAGAGTAGCCCAGCTTTGCTTATAGTGTGGTTTCTCTAATTTAAATGAGTTCTGAGTAGGAATAAGATCTCTCACTTCTCTAAGCGAGATAATTACCCTAACTTAGTCATTCTTCCTTCTAGGTCTGCTGAGCAGCTACAAACATTTGACATACAATTTCATCATAATGATATAAAATATAGTATCGATTAAAGGGTGTATGTGTATGAGCTTTGCAGTTGTCAGGATAAGCATACATTTAGTTTTGTCCTCCTGAGACTTAAAATTGATTTGATTCTCAAAACAAACTTTGAATGTTCCTTCCTCAGACTTGCCCTTTCCTATCACAGCAAACCTTTTAGGACTAGCAATATCCTATTTAAATTCTAGGAGGATTAAATAGGCATGTGTGGGCTAACATGAGAACTGGCTAAGTATTGAGATTAAAAAATCTTTCCATAGGACATGGAAAGGGAACATTGTTCCCCAGAAACAAGCTGCTTCTCCCAGCCAGGGTCACAGTGGCGCCCAGCCTTCTTTAACAGTAGGAAAAGAGAAGGTGGTTGGGCAAACAGTCTTATAGCAGTGCAGTAGGATCAGCCTGGTGGGCTCTGATCATTCATTGTGAGCTAATCAGACAGTGGTCTTTTAACCGTGAGGGTTAGTCAGCTGCTGTGGAGGATGGAGGAGGGATGTGAAATACAGCCTTTTCCAAAGGGGAAGAGGAGGTCAGGCAACTGTAGAACAATTCACAGTGCATGTCATTAAGTACTGAGTAGTGTATGGGTCTGCATACTCTCGTAAAATCTGAAAGTTGCGCATACAACTCTACAGAGATTCCAAACTTTCGATGTAATGAGTTATATGTTATTGATATGCAGAAGTTAGAAATAAAGCAGAGCTTCTTTTCAGTAAATTAGTTGTTGAAAAGAGGGATTTTGAACTCTGCCAGAGACCAGTATTAAGCTCTGGAGGTGCCCTGGTCATCCAGGTAACCTGTGCTCCAACAGGGACTCTAGCTGATCGTGTTGATTCTCAAACATGGCAGCACATTAGAATCACTTAGAGAATTTTAAAAAATATTTATGCCAGAGTCCTGCTCCCAGACACTGGGATTTAATTGGATGGCCTTGTGCATTTTTTAAAGCTACTTTGGTGATTCCTATATGCAAAATTTGAAATTCACTTTTCTAGAACACTCCTTCTTAAACTTTAGTACGCATAAGCATCACTTAGAGGGCTTATTAAAACATTTTTCTAGGCCACACTCCAGGTTTGGGGTGGGGTCGAGAATTTGTATTT
This sequence comes from Halichoerus grypus, assembly GCF_964656455.1. Taxonomy (NCBI): domain Eukaryota; kingdom Metazoa; phylum Chordata; class Mammalia; order Carnivora; family Phocidae; genus Halichoerus; species Halichoerus grypus. The sequence goes on from NC_135712.1 coordinate 66,452,908, forward strand.
CTATGAAGCTCCCAGCTGAGGCTGAGTAAATAGTACTGTTCTAGACTTCAGAATATGTGTTATTGGTTTCCATGTGTCTGGCGCATAATAAGTACTCATCAACTGTTGAATGAATGTGGGTATCTATTTGCTTCTCGAAATTTAATGTTCATATGAATCATTTGGATATCTTATTAAAGGGTGTATGAGCTTTGCAATTGTCAGGATAAATAATCAGATCAGCTCCTATGTACCTTTAGCTTTGTCGTCCTGAGATTTACAATTGATCTGATTCTCAAAACAAAAATAAAAATGCAGACTCAGATTCTGTAGGTCTGAGGTGGGAGCCAGGAATCTGCATTTCTAACATGCTCCCAGGCGATGTCAACCACATTTGAGAATAGCAAGGTGTGACAAGATACATACCAACATGTATAATTTTCTCATCTCATTTCCACCAATGTCCATTAGTCAGTTGACCTTCATTTTTGTCTACCCTGAATTGGGCACATTTCCTACTATACCCCATTCCTTTCTTTTTCTGTCTCGTTCCAAAAGCATATTGGAGTGCAAGTGAGAGAATGACATTTTTATAGAGATAACATCAAATTATTGCTAATTTTAAAAAGAATAAATGTCAAGTAATTATAAAATATTTATAAAACATGTATAAAGTAAAAGCAAGATATAATTAATATCCAAGTACTCATTTTAAAAAATATTTTTATTTTGGAATAATTTTAATTTACAGAAAAATTGCAAAGATAGTACAAGAGTTCTGTGTACCTCTCACCCGTTTGCCCCTAATGTTAACATCTTGTATAACTATAGTATATTTGTCAGAACTAAAAAATTAACATTGGTATATTACTGTCAGCTAAAGGACAGACTTTATTTGGGTCTCACCAGTTATTCTACTGATGTCCCATTTTCTGTTCCAGGATGCCACATCCCATTTAGTTGTCATGTCTCTTTAGCTCTTCTGATCTGTGACAGTTTCACATCCTTTGATTTTCAAAATCTTGATAGTTTTGAAGAATACGAGTCAGATATTTTGTAGAATGTCTCTCAGTTTGGGTTTGTTTGATGTTTTCTCATGATGAGACTAGAGTTATGGGTTTGAGGACAGAATAACTAGCACAGAGGTCAAGTGTCCTTCTTTCGGTACACGATATCCACATGATGTATGACTGGTGATTTTAACCTTGGTCAGTTTGTTTCTTCCTTGTAAAGTTACTGTTTTTCTCTTCCCATACTCTGTTCTTTGGAAACAAGTCGCTAAGTCCAACTCACACTTTCCCACAAGGGGAAAGGAATCCAGGAGGGAAGAGTATCTGCATGTATTTGGGATTTTTCCCAAATGGGGAGATTTGTCCCTTCTCCCTCATTTATATATTCAGTTATCATTTATATCAATATGGATTATAACCTTAAGTTATAATCTATTACTGTGTTATTTTGTTGCTCAAATTATTCCAGGTTAGGCCGTATCAGATCACCTCCTATGTCCCTTTGCATGCCCCTATCTGAAAACATCCTTGTGTTTTTTGAATACTTCCTTTCTGGCCCTACAGGGTATTCTAGACTCATCTTGTATTCTCTCTGCTTCAGCCTAGAATCAGCCATTTTTCTCCAAGGAGCCCTAGTTCCTTTTATTAGATAATGGTATTTGGAAATCAAGATCTAGGCACTGAGTGTGCTTGTTCCTACTGAAGTGTCACTGATTCCAGGTCCTTCCGCTGGGTAGAGCTAGGAAATACATGTATGTATACTAACCCATGTGTACACACATACTTAGGATTATGTCTATATCTTATGTCTATCATCTCTCCATATACATACATACGTACAAATAACATATAACAAATAAATATGTTTATTTATATACATTAATAAACAGCTATGTAAAGCTAAAGGAGTTCATACTGAATTCTCTGACTGATCCAGCACCACGTTCATTCTAGCCTTCTATCCTTGCTTTTGGAACTTCTTTCTCTGGGCTCTCATTATCTATCACTTATTTACTTATTTGTTCAGTCCTAGCCTACTTGTAGTTTCCGGATTGTTAACCCATGCTTCTATAAGAAACAAATTTGCCAACTAGAGTACAGTGTTTATGTATAATTCTTTCTGTCTTTAGTCTTACAGTTTCCAGTCAAAATGATGTTTTCCAAAGTTACTTAGGTCAGCTTTTTCCCCACCTTGAAGGTTGTGAGGTTAGGTCATGTTATACATTTCTAATACAGTTTGATACATTTGTCACAGTCTGCATTCCATTCTGGATTCTCCCAACATCCCGCTTGATATTTTAAAATTTGCATATATTAAAGGTCTTTGTGATGGACAGTTTTATGGGTTTTGACAAATGCCATGATTTTATTTTTAAGCAAATCATTAGCGCCTTCATAGTTAGCAACATACTTAAAACACACTTGGCCACTGATCTTCACACAGGTTATAAAACACTAAATTAGTTCATCTAAAAACCTCTTTCTCTCTTGGGGCGCCTGGGTGGCTCAGTTGGTTAAGTGACTGCCTTCGGCTCAGGTCATGATCCTGGAGTCCCGGGATCGAGTCCCGCATCGGGCTCCCTGCTTGGCAGGGAGTCTGCTTCTCCCTCTGACCCTCCCCCCTCTCATGTTCTGTCTCTCATTCTCTCTCTCTCTCAAATAAATAAATAAAATCTTTAAAAAAAAAATAAAAATAAAAACCTCTTTCTCCCACAGCATTCATTGAACCTTCATTTATCATGTCTCAGCTCACATCATTGATGATTCTCTCCAGGAGTGTCTTGAAAGATTCTGAGAAAAAAAGGCATCTCCACCTCTCTGCACTGTCCATCATGAGGTTGGAAAGGCTTTTTATGGAAAGGAAGGGACAACAAGGCAAAAGCCAGTACTTGAACCAGCCTCATCCCATCTGACCTACTACAGCCTCCAGCTTCTAGTAAAACCTCTAAGGTACTGGTTTTCAAATTGTGAGCCCCCAGAACAACAGTAACAGCATCACCTGGGAAATTGTTAGAAAGGAGAATTCTCAGGCTCCACCCATGCTCACTGAATCAAAAACTCTGGAACTGGGTTCCAGTAATCTATTAAAAAAAAAAAAAGATAGTAGGAAGGGAAAAATGAAGGGGGGGAAATCGGAGGGGGAGACGAACCATGAGAGACTATGGACTCTGAGAAACAAACTGGGGGTTCTAGAGGGGTGGGGGGATGGGTTAGCCTGGTGATGTAAGTATTAAAGAGGGCATGTATTGCATGGAGCACTGGGTGTTATATGCAAACAATGAATCATGGAACACTACATCAAAAACTAATGATATAATGATGTAATGAATGGTGATTAACATAACATCATAAAATAAAAAAAATTTATATTCAAAATGGTAAAAAAAAAAAAAAGTCCTCTGGGTGATTCTGATGCACACTAAAGTTTGAGAACCTCTGCTCTAGGTTAACCAGCCATTCATCAGTCCCATCTGTAGAGGCAGCAGTGAGGATTCATCTTGACTTCCTGCTAGGGCCGGGGGGATCCAGAACTGTCAGCCAGGGGCAAGCTGCAAGTGCAGCCAAAGGGTTAAAGGGCTGTTTTTCTTTTGGTTGGTTGGTTTGTTTTTAATTGTGATTCACCAGAGGATGGAAAATTTCTGACTTGGATGTCTGTAGGGCAATATATGTTATCTCTTTGAGACAGAAGAGGAAGTCTTAATGATACTAAAACTTTTATATGCTTTTTTTTTTGTAACTGCAAAATAACTGAAATCACAAGTATTTAACAATTTTCTTTAGTGATTTCAGTTTTTTAAAATTTTTTACATTTGTTATTTCTAATGTAATGTAAAACAATCTAATCTAATGTAAAAACAATATGATCATATTTGCATGTTTTAATTAACATTTATACTTTAGGGAGGTAAAAATGATTGGCATCCAGTATGAGGTTGTAGTAAGAAAAATGTTGGGAGATATTTTCTGATCTAGGTAAACCTCTCATGCCTTCAAGTCCCTAATTTCACCTCCACCCCAGACACTTCTCTGACTTCAGATCTTACTCCCCTTACTCTGTTCCAACCACACTGGCCTCCTCTTTGTGGTTCCTAGAACCACTGTAGGGCCTTTGCATGTAACAGTTGTTTCTGTTTAGAATATCCTGCCAACAGATATCTGCGTAGCTAGCTCCCTCACTTCCTTCGAAAGTGGCATTCTCAAAGAGAACTCACCCTACTAGTCTACCTAAAATCTCCTACACACACCCCATTCCTAGCACACAAACACTTCACTTCATGTCATGTTCCCAGTGTTCATTTTTTCTCTTTGTTTTCAGTGTTCATTTACTATCTGTGTGTGTGTGAGTGTGTGTGTGTGTGCGCATGCTCGCATATGTATATATACTTTGTTTCCAGTAGAATGTAAGTTTTACTAGCATAGATTTTTATGTTTTATATATTGTCTAGAACAATGCCTGACACACAGTAGGTACTCAGTTATTATTTGTTGAGTGAATATCTCCAAACATGTATTTATGTGACTGGTAATAATTAGGGGTACATGATAGCATTTTTGCCTTATCATTATTACCCAAACTGAGCTGAGAGGCACCCTGTTTTTTCTTCTCCTGAATTGCCTGTGTTCTAATTAAGAGGGATGGGGAAAGGCAATACCTAAGAAAATAATTACAGATTCTTTTTGCTTCCTGTGGACCTTGTAGCTCACTGCCAGTTAACCTTGCTCCTTTCTGTCTCAGTGCCTGCAAGAAGGGAATGGGGCAGGCTGGTGTGAGATGGGGCCTTGTAGGTCACAATAAATAAGGGGTTCCCTGGGGAAGATGAAAAAGTCCTAGAGATGGATGGTGGTGATGGTGATACAACAGTGTGTATATACTTAATGCCACAGAACTGTACACTTAAAAATGGCAAATTTTATGTTACGTATATTTTACCACGATTAAAAAAAAACCCAAACACAGTGGTTCTGAAAGTGTAGTTTCAAATCATTAGTAGCAGCTTCACCTAGGAACTTGTTAGAAATGCAGATTCCCAGCCTCCACCCCAGCACTGTTGATTCTGAAAGTAGAGGTAGGAGTCCGCAGTGCTTTGTGTTAACAAGCCACTCAGGTGGTTCTGACACACACTGATGTTTGAGAATCACAGCATTACAGCATTTTGTTTTAATCCCTAGAGCTATGAAAAACTATTGTAAAGTTTTATAGAATATCTTCATGCCCTAGTAACTGCATAAAGTTGCCTTGGTGAGAAATTCTGACCACTTTAGGGGTAAAATTGAAAAGTGCTATGGAAATGTTTTGAAAATTACTAGTTTAAGTAGCGCTTCAAAAAACAAACTTAAGATTTAGAGGGCCTGCTGTGTTTCAAGCGTCTTACCAAATGCTCTCACATTTGTTTTTCCACTTAACCCTCAAATCAGTCCTGGTGCAGTAAATACTACATTATCCACATTTAAAATGAGAAAAGGAGCGGAGATGGATTACACGGTGATTGATCTACTTTCCTCCTGGTGCACACTTACTACCACTAGGTGGCAGTGGTGGGGTGGTTACCCAGACCTGGGCAAGGCCTTCTGGGATTACAGACAGAAAATGAAATAAATGTGGCCCCTTATGAAAGAAATCAGAGGGCAAATAACCATAATCTTTATATAAACAGGTTCCAATTTCTGGTATGTAAGAGGATCTCTGAAAATCCACTCCTGTATAAAAGCAATGAGGGGCACCTAGGTGGCTCAGTGGGTTAAGCATCTGACTCTTGATCTCAGCTCAGGTCATGATCTCAGGGTTGTGGGATGGAGCCCTGCATCGGCTCAGTGCCTAGTGCGGAGTCTGCTTCTCCCTCTCCCTCTGCTCCTCCCCTGCTCACACACACTCTCTCTCTCTCAAATAAGTAAAATCTTAAAAAAAATAAAAGCAATGAAAACACTGTGAAAAATTCTTAAAATCAATTTTTTCAGAACTAGTAAATAACCAGAGGCTTGTGACAATCTGAGTAGCATTTATCCAAGAAAAATGACTTAAACATGGTAAGAACAGCAAGCTTTATAATAGCTTTAACAGTTTTCTATCTCCTGTCAGCTTCACAGTAGCCTTGAAAATGAATAGCCTCTCAATGAAAACCTGCAGTTCTAGCAGGCACTGAAGAGAATGGATTTGGAGCTCCCTAAAATCCCCAGCCCCCAAGAATTGTTACAATTAGCTTGTCTGGCACTTCCCTGGAAACTCCCACTCACTGGGCTTGCCTGGTTTTCACCTGACTCAGCTAATTCATTGGGAACAGCTTCTCCCGACGCACCCCAGAGCACGCTGCAACAGGCACATGAAGCCCTTTGGCAAAGGCTGGCAAACTTGCTGGTGGAAAGCATCGAAGGACGTCCCTGTCCAATGGTTAGGTAACCACTAAGCTAATACAACATAGATAGAATACAAGGGACTATAGATTAATGGAATAGAATTGAGAGTCCAGAAATAAACCCTCACATTTATGGTCAATTGATTTTCTATATTGTGCCAAAACAATTCAACAGGGGGAAGAATTGTTTTTTCAACCAATGGTGCTAGGAAAACTGGATATCCACCTGCAGAAAAATGGAGGTGGATCCTTTCCACACATAATATACCAATATTAGCTCAAAATTGATCAGACCTAAATGTTAAAACTAAAACAATAACATTCTTAGAAGATAACATAGAAGCTTTTGTGACCTTGTATATGACACCAAAAGCTCAAGCAACAAAAGAAAAAAAAAATGGATAAGTTGGGCCTCATCAAAATTTGAAACATATTTCTGGGATGGTGAAAATCTTTTGGAATTAGATGGTAGTGGTCAGTACACAACTTTGTGAATAAGCTAAAAACCACTGAATTATACACTTTAAAAGGATGAATTTGGGGCACCTGGGTGGCTGAGTCGGTTAAGCATCCAACTCTTGTTTTTGGCTTGGGTCATGATCTTAGGGTCACGGGGAGTCCACTTTAGATTCTCTGCCTCTCCCTCTGTCCTTCCCCCCCAAAATAAATAAATCTTTTAAAAAAAAAAATAACTTTTATGATACGGAGTTATGTATGTGTCAGTAAGTGTTATTTTAAAAATCTTTACACAAATATAAACATATGCCCATATAAAGTCTATAGAAGGGGGTGCCTGGGTGGCTCAGTCGTTAAGCATCTGCCTTCAGCTCAGGTCATGATCCCAGGGTCCTGGGATCGAGCCCCGCATCGGGCTCCATGCTCAGCGGGAAGCCTGCTTCTCCCTCTCCCACTTCCCCCTGCTTGTGTTCCCTCTCTCGCGGTCTCTCTCTGTCTGTCAAATAAATAAATAAAATCTTAAAAAAATAAAATAAAATATAAAGTCTATAGTAGTATCTTTTAAATTGTTACATTTAAATTTTTTTAACAGCAAGAGAAAAAAAGTGAAGAAATCATGTTTCTCACCAGCTTTGGGAAGTCCACCTCTAACCATATTTTACTCCTATTCCCTCTTTTGCCTCCCCTTATTGCTCCAACTCGGAAGCTACAAAGATATCCAAGTTGAAGTTTGGAACTGCAAAGGTACAGACTATTTGTCTACTAACAAATAGATTTTAAAAACTACTTGAACTTTCCTGTGAGCTTTTACCCACATAGCTGTGAGAGCACATTCTTCTTGCATTAAAGGCAAGTCTTGGGCATTCCTTTTTTGGTTACACAGAGCATTAGGCAGTGCCAGGACACTAATCAGATTTATCACTGGTGCCTTTCCAGCTTTCTTTTCTGTTCCATTGTACTTCATAGCGCTCCCCTTTTTCCATGTTCTAGGACTGTAGGACGCTTCTGATTCTGAATCCTACACCAGCCTTGGTCTCTCTCTTGTACCATGACTCCCATACTCAGAATCACCCCCCCTTTCCTCTCACCCTCATCAAAACTATTTCTGGCTGTCTCTGCTTTGACTTCTGATTAATTATGACTGATTTAAAAATTTCATGCTAAGGCTGAAGGTAAAAGTGGCTAACTGAAACTAAGTTTTTTTTAAAACATTTATTTTTATTTTAGAGAGCATGAGCAGGAGGGGCAGAGAGAGAGGAAGAGAGAATCTCAAGCAGACTCCAAGCTGAGTGAAGAGCCCAATGCAAGCAGGGCTCAGTCTCACGACCCTGAGCCAAAACCAAGAGTTGGACGCTTAACCGACTGTGCCCCCTAGGCGCCCCCTGAAACTAAGTTCTTAAGCATACATTTGTTTTAAGAATGAATGCATTTCCTAGTTTTGTTCACTGAGAAGGCATGGAAACAATGACAAACTCAGTAACAATGAGTCTTCCTAAGGCATCTCTAAAAATACTTCTTCTTTAAAGGAACCAGAGCATACTAAAGGAATGTCTGATTCCAAATCAGGGGCAGAAAGCATTCAAAATGAATCTGTAATATCATGTCAGAAAGTGAGGAGGCTATCAATGATCACTGAGCACATGTTGAAAGTACTCAGGAGCCAACATAGAAGGGTCCCTAATGACTAAAAATGAGACTGAGTATCAAAAAGAAAAATGACTGAAATGGGCTGGGGTACATGTGTTAAAATGCAAGAGTTCTTTATGTTATTTCTATTCATTTTTTAAAAAGATTTATCCACTTATCTGAGAGAAAGAGTGTGCATGTATAAGAGTGGGGAGGGGCAAAAGGAGAGAATCTTTAAGCAGACCTTCTGCTGAGCGTGGAGTTGGACATGGGGCTCAATCCCACAACTCATGAGATCATGACCTGAGCCATAACCAAGAGTTGGACCCTCAACCAACTGAGCCACCCAGGTGCCCCCGCCCCGTGTTATTTTTAAACAAAAGATCACCTGTGGAGGCTGCAAGGAAAGCAATCCATTAATTTGAAAACTGGCAAAGGGAAAGAACCAAGCATTTATTCCACATTTCTTGTGGACTTTTACCTTAGGATAATCAAATAGTTAATGTAGAATAAGACCATTTTACAACCCATATTGAAATAATAGATCTAGGTAACATCATCAATGTCTGCTAAAAACATTAAATGAAAGGTTGAGGGAGGTCTTTATAAGGTATGAGTCAGACTGATACAGTAGGATCAGTATAGTAGGATACAGTAGGAAGTACACAGCACCACCTGTGCATGTGCTTGCTAAAAATTCTAACCTAAATCTGATGAAGCCTCAAAAATCTGTTTATAAGAAAAAGAACTTAGAAGAATATGTTAAACAACACCAAGGGGATACCATCCCCAAAATCCCAAATGAGGGAAATTCTGTAGAACTAATGACCTAGCTTCTTCAACAAATAACAAGAAAGGAAGGGGAGATCTCTACAGGACACATCAACCATATTCAGTGTGCCCCTATTTTGAATAAACCAACTATTAAATTATATGCCCATTGGGGAAATTTATTTGATCATAATATGCTAATATCAAGGATATAATATTTTTTAATTAAGCTAATGGTATTCTGGATAATGATTTTGAGAAGTTGCTGTTTTGAGATGCATACTGAAGTATTTATAGATGAACTAAATAGGATGTTTGGGATTTGCTTTAAAATGATTCAGTAGGAGGTCACCTGGGTGGTTCAGTCAGTTGAGTATCCAGCTCTTGATTTTGGCTCAGGTCATGATCTCAGGGTTGTGAGATTGAGTCCTATGTTGGGCTGTGCGCTCAGCACAGAGTCTACTTGAAGATTCTCTCTTCCTCTCCCTCTGCCCCTTTCCCAACTCTCTCACTTTCTCTGTCTCTCTCAAAAATAAATAAATCTTTAAAAATAAAAAAATAATTCAGTAGGGAGTTGGGGGGGGTGTTCAGATGAAACCATATTTATTGGCTTAGTTGTTGACACTGGGTGGTGAGTACAATGGAGATTTATAATACTGATCCCTATGTGTACTTAGAATTTAGATTTTTAAAATTATATATATAATACAGTTTTATACATCTTTAAATATATAATTTAAAAATTTTACACAATTCATGATTACATCTAAATTTGATTTCCAGTTGGAGAATTATGGCTTCAGTGGAAGAAGGCTTTCTTGAACCTCTTGCTGGCCATTGCAGCCTACCCAGAATTTACCAGAGTAGTATTGACAACTTGGCATCCTGGTTTATCACTTGTGGGAGGTTCTAATCTTTACCTAAACTGCCCAGTGCTATAGTATGTAATATTTCCACCAGAACCATTGTTATGACAAGATACATGTGAGAAGTACTTTTATAAAACTTACAGCTGATAAAATGTTTATAGTATAAATTTTTTTCTTTTTCTTTTTAATATTTTATTTATTTATTTGACAGAGAGAGAGAGAGAGAGACAGTGAGAGAGGGAACACAAGCAGGGGGAGTAGGAGAGGGAGAAACAGACTCTCCGCCCAGCAGGGAGCCCAATGTGGGACCCGATCGCGGGACTCCAGGATCATGACCTGAGCCAAAGGCAGACGCTTAACGACTGAGCCACCCAGGCGCCCCTATAGTATAAATTTCTAACTTATAATATAAACATGTATATTTTAAAATAGGACCAAGTATCATATTTTAAATACGTGTGTCTTACATAGAGTAGTATATTCACTTTTTAAATGAGTTAATTTTTATAAATGAAATATATACTCTGTAGGCATTTTTTATTTTGAGACAACATTAGATTTTCTTTCTCTGAAACATTTTTCTGTCTTTTCTAGGAAGTTATTTTAGGTTATATGAAAGAGGTGCTTCCTCATCTCTAAGACTTAGCAGAAACTCCGACTTGAAGAGAATAAATGGATATTGTGCCAAACCACAAGAAAGTCCAAAAGCTCCACCCTGTAAGTTTTTATTCATTTTTCCAGTTATAGACTAAGCAGTTCCCAAAGAGTGAAACAACTTGGAATCAAAAGAACCTAAAAGACAGGTTGTCCCAGGGGTTCCTATGTTCTACCCTATCTTATAGTTCATGCCTCCCAAATTGTACTTATATTGGCTCATATGAAGCAATGCTTTCTTCATTTTCCTCATCTGTCATTTTTATCTCTTGTTTCCAGGATTAGATTGGAGCTTTTTGTTGGAGAATAGAGGCATCAAACTCAAACCCTTGTCACTGTCCACTGTGGAAACAAGGAGTATAATATATAAACTGTAGGGTCCCATGAGCTATTTGCTTCTTACTTCTTCATGGGAGTATACTAGGGTCAGGCAGGTCTTGGTAAATAGAAAAGAACTATCCTCAAAGAATATTTATCAAGAGCTTAAAAATGTTTATACCCTTCAACCTGGTATTTCATTTCTGGGGATCTAGCCTCAGGAATAATCCCTATATGTAGAAAAAAGCTCTGAGTGTAAAGATGTTCCCATATTTTATATGTAATAGGAAAATGAGAACTAATCTAAATGTCAGATAATCTGGGAATGATTAATCAGGTATGTTAGATCTACTTGATGGGATTGTGCAGCTGTTGGAAATGGTGCTTGTAAATACCATGTATTGGCATGGAAAATGTCATAATGTCAGTGAACAAAGCAGGATACAGAAGTTTATATCGTGTGTAAGCATAGCATGATACACATATAAATATATAAATTTATATAAATACACATATAAATCCCCATACTTACGGGGATAAGACTTAGGAAACACTACCAAAATAGAAATACAATGATTATGCTATGACAGGAGCATTAGGGATAGTTTTTATCTTCTTTTTTTACATCTATACTTTCCAAATTGTCTTTAATGTACTTAAAATGAAAACAACAAAAAAATAACAACTATAGAGCTATGCCAAGTGCTGGAAGGGTTAAAAGATAAAACTACAGCAATGCTATTTCTGTACTTCTAAACCTCTTTTCTCACCATCAGTTTTTTATGGATTTTTTTCCTAGTGACTTTCCAGTTCCTTTTGCTGTTGCATTCTGAATAAGTGAAAAGAACAGCACAAGCAAAGGTGTGGAGGTGGGAATGAGTATGTCGTGTAGGCAGCAGTGAAGGAGATGATCTGTCTGCAAGAGATGTAGGCAGTACATGGAAGTTGGATGAGATTATCTCCAGGGTCCTTTCTAACCCTAACATTCTGTGATTCCCTAACTTTTTCTGCTCCTTTAGTGACTTCTCCTTTTTTTGAAAGACTTTCTCTTCCAGTCTGCTGTTGTGTGCCTTTCTTATTCGTCTGCCTCTTTGGCCACTCCATTTTCCTCTGCTGCACCTTTCTCCTGTCTCCTCTCTTGGGTCTTTATCACCTTCACTGGCTCTCCCTTTGCACCAATGATTATCTCAACTTTGACTTCATTAATGAAACCTATTCAGATGGCATAAATTCAGACTCGATACTATATAAAATGCCATTCATGCCTTTTCTTTTCCTAACTGGTTCTTTTCACAGTCTCCTTATCTTGGTTAACAGTACTGCTGTTGTCTTACTCCTTCAAGTTTGAGGTTCTTCTTTGATTCCTTCCTTGTCTTAATTTAATCAGCCTCCAAATCCTTTCACTCATCTTCAGATGGACTTTTTTGTCTCTGTTCTCACCGTTACAACTCCAGTTCAGACCATACCACCTTTCTTGCATTACAACCTCCCATTTGAACTTGTTGCCCACTCTGTCCTATCCTTCCTTTCTCTCTTCCATCTATTATGCAGATTAATCTTCTAAAACATTAACTTCTTCCTTGCTTCAAAGTGTACAGTGATTCCCAAATCAGGTTTAAAAAGCTTAGCCTGGCATTCAGGGTCTTTTGTAATCTTATTTTACCTTATAACCTTTTTCTTTTTCTACTGAAGTCAAATAAGCTTCTCATTGTTCCCTTCTTAGTTCTTCTTAACCTTTATATCTTTGTTTAACATGGTGTTCTTTCAACTTTCAATGGCTAGGAAATAATACTTTTATTTTACCTCAGTCTCTACAGAATTTTGGAACCTCGTTTGAGAAATGAAGCATCCTAAGAAATTCCATTCAAATAAAGCTCTAATTAGCTTGAGGTTTCTCAATGTTTCTGTTTCATGAATAGCTAAAGAGCATAAATAGCATGTTTTTAATTGCTAAATTTGAGAGTTATAAGCTCAAATAAGGAATCTTGTCTTGTTTTTCTCATAGACACTTACAGCCACAGAGTGCCATTACACAAACCTACACACTGGGAGAGGAAGATCCTGGTATGGTCAGGTCGCTTCAAAAAGGAAGATGAAATCCCAGAGACTGTCTCGTGAGTACTAAACATAGGGGTTATAAGCAGCTTTTTCTTTCTCACTGATTTCAAAGGCAAAACAGTTCCTCTGAGTCTGACTATTTAAAAACTTTCAACCAAATTTTAGAATAGTTTTCACTTCTCAAAATGTTTCCTCTTTGGCAAGTACTTGCAGTAAAAACAGTGCTGGAAAATCTTGTATCTTATCATTGATATGTTATGTTGTGCCTAGTGGAGACCTGTCAGGTACTCTGAAGTCAACTGATTGATTTCCTCTCCGAGCTACAGAAATGTGACTAAGCAGTGATATTCACTGTTCTTAGCTTATTTTTAATCTGGGTATATCAGTTAGGTACCATTGACAATAAATAATAGTTATATTCTACAAAACCCACTAAAGTATTCAACAATAGGCATAAAAGTATTTAAGAGCAACATATTCTCTTTCTGGGATCCCAAAAAGCATGCTGCCTGTCCCTGTCACCAACTTCCTTAAACCCAGCCCTAGCTCGGATCTTGGGACTTTTTCAGAGTCTGTGGATAAGTATGGATTCCTCTAACCCAGGGTTTCTCAACCCCAGTGCTATCAACATTTTGGGCCAGATAATTCTTTGTTGGTGGGAGCTGTTGTGTACATGGTAGGATGTTTAGCAGCACCCTTGCTTGGCCTTTTCATCCCCCAGATGCCAGTAACACTCAGTGTAATAGGTCTCCAGACATTGCCAAATGTCCCCAGGGGGGACAAAAAACAAAAACAAAAAAACCCTGATTGAAGACCACTGCTCCAGCCTGATGTTAAAGACCCTGATTGATTTGCATCTTGGCCAAGAGAGATGCTGAGAAGCAGGTGCAATCTCCCCTGTGGGGCGTCATCCTTTTCAGAGACAGGGACTTGGGACAAAGCTCCTAGACATTCCCTTCTGGTGAGAAACTGTTCCTGGACTTTCTGGCTTCTGGTTTCAAGGCATGATTTTAAACGATCTGAGTTCATTCAGGGTATCTTTTCCCAGGAAGAGAAGTGTGATTTGCTTTTTTGTTTACAAGGGCTTTAACAGCCATTCTGCCTCTGCCTATCAAATTAAATAGCACATTATTTTCACTAAAATTATTTCAGCAGGAAAGCCCCGGTCCTTCTTAGCTAAAGTGACAGTGTACTCTCCTGGAAAACAAAAGCAAGCTGGAAATAACAATGATATTAAGTTCCTTTTTTTTTTTTTTGAGATTTTATTTATTCATTTGAGACCGAGAGATAGGGAGCACGAGCACGGGAAGACGCAGAGCGAGAGGGAGAAGCAGACTTCCCGCTGAGCAGAGAGCATGACGTGGGGCTCGATCCCAGGACCCTGGGATCATGACTTGAGCCGAAGGCAGACGCTTAACCGCCTGAGCCACCCAGGCGCCCCTGATAATAAGTTCTTGCGTGTGTCTTAATTTCTTCCTGAATATTCCAGGAGAAAACAAGCTGCTGCATACCCATGGTCCTAATAGGTGCTATATAGATTTTACCATGGAACACCTTCCTCAGTCTGCCTTGGGGGGTGGTTCCAAGATCCCCCTCAAGCCCAAATTACTACCGAGTCACCCTAGAATGTTCTGCTCTGAGCCTGGACAAGTGTTCATCCATATGCTGGTAGTTCTGAACAGGCACTGCTTAACTTGTCCATTCTGATTGCTTCCTATAGCATGGAGGGCAACCTCATGACCTTATTTAAATGCATTTTACTTTTTTAATGTAAAATACTTTTAATGTATAATAATACATTATATATATATAATTTTTTTAAATTTTAATATATAAAAAAAATTTTTTTTTAAGAGAGAGAGAGCACTGGCACAAGAGCGGGGTGGAGGAGGGGCAGCGGGAGAGAGAGAATCCCAAGCAGGCTCCACGTTCAGTGAGGAGCCCGACGTGGGGCTCGATCCCACGACCCTGAGATCATGACCTGAGCCAAAATCAAGAGTTGGATGCTTAACTGAATGAGCCACTCAGGGGCCCCAAAATGTAGAATACTTCTAATGAAAAGTAAAATATATTACTTTTCAGGAGTATCACAGCACTTTAATTGGACATGCCAGTTCACATAAAATATTGTCAACATGGGTAGTTAGTTTATGGTTGGTGGGCTCTCAGATGCTCTTAATAGAGCAATTCACTGTTCTTAGCAATTGTCCCTGGCTCCTCTCACCACCCTGCAGGCCCAGCTTCAGTGCCTGGAGAACTCCGTTTACATTGCTGCCTCACTGGGTCCCAGCTCTTATATCACAATGTCTATGCTTTCAGGCTTCTCCTACCACCTGCAATGCCTAGACCCTGTGCCTCCTTCCAAGCATTTTTATTATTTATTTATTTTTTTTAAAGATTTTATTTATTTATTTGACAGAGAGATAGAGAGAGAACACAAGTAGGCAGAGGGAGAGGGAGAAGCAGGCTCCCCGCAGAGCAGGGAGCCCGATGCGGGACTCGATCCCAGGACCCTGGGATCATGACCTGAGCGGAGGGCAGCCGCTTAACCGACTGAGCCACCCAGGCGCCCCCAAGCATTTTTAAAGTACTTTTTTCCTCCTGATTTCAAAAGTAATGTGTGTTAAAAATCTGGGGAAAAAAAGAAAGGAAACACGGTAGTTAGCACTTTCATCCCATCATCTAGAGATAATCACTTCCTATTTACACCCCTACTGACTAGGCCAGTGCTGCGTCAAGGGTCCACTTGGACTCTTCGTGCCTTGCCCTGAGGATGTACTAGACTCACGTAACAGAACCACAGCTCACTGCCTACATACAGAATCACAAAGGTGGAGTGGCCTTCTCTTTAGACTCTTCCTTGGTAGGCCTCTTAGCTTTCACACAGAATGATAATCCAGTCCTCAATTTTCTGTTAAGGCACCTGGGTCTGCATTCAGTGGACAGGTTCAAAGAAGTACTTGCCAAAGAGCACAGTCTCAAGTTCACTGTCATGCAGTTTCAGCAAAACATTAGTTAAAAGGTAAACATTAAGGGAGCATTGCTTAAAGGATCTTTCTGCTGTTTCAGATAGTCTCTGGAATCTATTCCTGGTTCTAAATCTAAGTATTAGATTTAGATTATTAAATCTATTCCTGGTTTAAGGCAGAGAGCAAAAACTTGGGTATAAAGAGCATATTGTTTAACTTTCTCCCACATTTGTTTTCTGAATTGTGATTTGTGTTGAAATACACGAAACTCATGAAGCTCATTGGAGTATCTGTTGTCAGGATATTGTTAGACAATCACTGGATCATATAACATCTTCTTAAGAACCCCAGGAAGAAACAGCTCCTATTTTCACTTTTAGCATTGGCTACTGATGTGAAACTTGAAAGCCAAAATTGGGGACCACCATAGCAAGCATAGATTAATATGCTTTGCCTTTTTTCCCCCTTTGTTCCTGGATCCACTTTCTGTCTTCACGCTTTCTTCTCTTTTTCTTACTTTTAAGTTTGTGCTATCTTACTGGATGTTATTAGTAAGTTTAAAGTGAGTTGTGAAAATGCCTCATCTTCCCCAAAATCCTACAAGATTTCCAGGCCCCCATCTTTTTTTTTTTTTTTCTATTTGTGGTACCACTCCACTTCTGATTTGTGGTACACAGAGTTTTATTTCCTACTGGCCACTTCAGAAAGAGAAAAGTTAACTTTCTCTCATAATCTCATTGTGTTACTAGGTTTGAGATGCTTGATGCTGCAAAGAACAAGATCCGGGTGAAGGTCAGCTACGCAATGATTGCCCTGACAGTGGCAGGATGCTTCTGGATGGTTATTGAGGGCAAGAAGGTGAGCATGGACTGCCTCTCTGTCTCTGTTTTCTACAAAGGATCTAAAGGAAATTAGGGGTTCACCCTCATATTTATTCTCTTGAGAAGAGGGGGCTACTTTCTACATGAGAAATGATAAGAAACAAAATGAGACACAGCAGGGACAAACCTGGGATGTCATGCCTGGGCATAAATAGCAAATCCTAATTTTGGCAAGGTAAAGGACTAAATTAGTTTTGCATAAAGTAAAAAAAATCGTTTAGTTATCACAGATGTCATAAATAATGTGAAGCCAGAAAAATGTCCCTGGTGTATTTAATGACGACACCGGCATGTCTGTAAAGCACTTCCAGTACATGGGCATATCTATCCACGCTCCAGCTGCCTTAGCCCTGGTAAGCATTCTAGTCACTGTTCTGGATTTGAAGCTCAGCCACACTGGGCCATATGTGTAAGGACAATAGCTCCTAAACAAGCACAGAGGCAGTTAAGGCCAGAAATATTTGTTTTAACCTACATCATTATTAATAGCTTATCATTAATTGAATACTCAGTGTCTTCTAGGCACTTGGCTTTTCTTTCATTTGAACCTCACAATAGCATGACAAAACAGGTACTATTATTAGGACCTCATTTATAGATGAGGAAACATGGCTTAGAAAGCTCTGCTACTTTGCCCAAGGTCACACATCTCCTAAATGGCAGAGCCAGAGTTTGAACCTAGACCTAATTGAGGTGATAGTGAAATTGCTCCCACTTACTAAGGGCCCATTATATAGCAGGCACTGTTAAACTCACCACAATACCCTGAGAACCTAAGCAGTAGGTTCTCTTATTATCCATACTTTATAAAAGAGGAACCTGAAGCTTAGAGATACTAAATCATTTTCCCAAAGTCACATACCTAGTAAGTGGCAGGATAAAAATTTAGAGCCAAGTTTGCAAGTTCCCAAACTCATATAATACTATCTTGTGATTAAAATATAGAGTTTTTTTAATATGCAGCAGCACCGGTCAAACACTTATTTTAATACCATGTCTAATTTTATATATCACAGCTTCCATGTACAAAGAGATGTCTTGTATCTATTATCAGATATTAAAAAGGTTCTTCTACCAACTCAGCAGTAACTGACTTCCCTTATCCCCAGTGAGTGCAGAGTAAAAGGAAATGAACTTCTGGCTCTCTTCAGACTTCTGGAGTGGAAAATACTGACCATTTAGACTGACCTTATGGGAGCATGAAGGACAAGTGTGCAGGACTGAGTGAAGTTCTTTTGACATCTCTGTTCTACCCCACTTCAGATTTTCTTCTGGTTTCCTCTTTGACTTCTCATGCTTAGTTCTCAGATTGAAACCTACAGAAGCATGTGGACAGGACATAGGGGCTTCTAGAATTCCAAGAAGTCTGCATTGCTTTTGTATACTTGATTATACTAAGCTGAGTCTAAATACTCTAGAAACAAGTTACCCCTTGGGATTTCTTCTAGCCTCATCTAAGGGTATACACCATGTACTTCAAGAGAGTTTCTCTCCTTTATATGCCAGAAAACCATCTCATTTGTTTTACGTGGAACTATCGATTTCTTACAAGTTGGTAAATGCTACTAGAATGAAGAACTTTTAGACTTACTGCTATTTGGAAGAGAAAATTAGCCATCATATTTTGTCCTCACCATCAACTTACCATTCCCGTTCTCCTCTCCCTTCCCATACCTAATTCGTTACATGTGAAATTACACAGATATAAGAAAATCCCTCCTTATATATAGGGTGCTAGTTTATTTGGTATAGAACTTTTGAAACTGGTCTGCTTATATAAGCTTCACAGGCATGTAGCAGGTCACATGGAGGGAAACAAGGGAAGAGGATGGTTGTCTCTCCCCCACTGCTGTTTGCTGTCAAAGGATGGAGTAGTGGGATAGATACTGCTGAGAGTCATCAATCACAGTATTTGGTAAAGTCTGGGATCCCCAAAGGTGAATATTTTTGGTAAAAGAGGAGTAAGGAGTTAGAAGGGTATGAAAGTATACAAATGAGTTGGGGAAGGAAAAATGGTAGCAACAAAGAAAAGGAAAAGGAAAAAAAGGATAGAAATGGAAACAAAAAGGTATTCAATACTAAAGAGAGGAAAAGGGAAAAGATAAGGGAAGAAGCTAGATTTGAAGAAACAGGCCAGAAAGAAAGAGAAGGTAGAGGGTGTGGCATTTCTCTTGTGCGTGACTGGATGGGCTACTGTAGGACTGTGAAGTTTTAGAGGAAGCAGAAGGCACACGGAGGGGGCTTCTGGGCTCAGTGTGCCCATGGCAGAGCACTCTGGGCCTGCGCTGCCCTAGTTAATCAGCTGACATCAGTGTAGGGTAATGACATTCTTCCCAAACCCGCATAAATAATCACTTGTTCAAATTTGTTTCACTTTAGGCTGTCAAAAGAAACGAGTCTTTAACAAGGCTGAACTTAGAAAAAAAAGCTCGCCTGAGAGAAGAAGCAGCTCTGAAAGCCAAAACAGAGTAGCAGAGGTATCCGTGTTGGCTGGATTTTGAAATTGCAGGAATAATGTTGCAGCAATTAGCCTGTATTAAAAAGAATACAGTATGAGGATCCATTTCATGAAAGTGTGGTTTGCACAGACTTATAATTTCCCCCATTTCTGATATAATGGGACAAATAAATTTCCTTAAATGGCTTGTCTATATTTTTGTGGCTTGGATCCAGGTTAAATGCAGCCTTTCAGCTTTTTGGAGAAAATGAATGAAAAATGGGGCAACTTATTTAAACTTTAATATTAACTCTTCTTTAGAGAGTCAGAAACCATATCTTATTTTAATTTCCATTACCAAAGTGATTTTCTCTGCAGAAGCCAAAATGGCTTCTAGTTCTTTATTTCTCTCTCTTGTGTACTCATTTCTAGAGAGATAAGGAAGACCAGCTGAGTACACTGCCCAGGTGCATCTTGGAGAGCTAACCTCCCCAAATGCAGTGGTGCTTCTTGAGAGCCCTGCGAAGCAGCCCGATCAAACTCTGCCATCTTTGGGCATGCTGGCAGACAGAGGCTTGTCAGAGAGCAGTCTTGGAAAAGGTCCCTGTAAGGTGATGAGAGTGGTCTGGCCACAAGTTTTTGAGAACTCTGAAATCCCAGCACCATGAAGTTGCTTGGGGCCAGTAGTCACCTCTTCTACTCCATAGCTTAGAATTCCCAATTGGTCCTTTTCCTTTTACCTTTACCCTAAATTTCTCAATTATGAAAATCTTTCAAATGCATTTTCTTGTAAGTTTTGAAAGATAAGCTTTTGCACATGGTTATGTATTTCATTTACACTTTGGGATGTCAAGCCGTCTCATATTTAGGTATGGATGCTGGTTTCTATTTTAAGTGTTTCATATATTCTCACATGCCTCATATTAATGGATGACATGGACGACAAGTCCTCGTAGCCATCCCAACCTGCTAGTTTTCTCCAGAGGATTATAACAGATAGTAATATATGCAGCTGCATTAACTTGATTTAATAAACTAAGTAAAATGGAATGCACCATATAATTTCATAATCTGATGTTAATGATGTCTGTGAATATACTTTTAGAGTAATTTGACCTTAGCTTTTTAGATACCGAGTTCTTTGATTTTAATGTACTTCTTTTAAAAATAAGTAATTTTTCTTCATAGAACACTATCATTTTTAACTTCTAAAGGAGTATATTAAAGTGTTATCTTGGAGATTTATTGTAAAAAAAAATGTTTCATTAAACCAAAACTCACAAATGTTACCATGCAGCAAGAATTTTCATGATCATTTCTCATTTTGTGTCATTCTCCTGTTCAGTTACTTAGAGTAACTACCTCTTTATGGGTTAAATATAAATTTCTTGGCCAGAATTGTCTCTGTCTAATCCCAATTCTCCCACTGCCCTCACATAATACCTTTTTGGCAGTCATCTTACTAATAACTCTAATACCTTATATTTCTCAGAACTTGTCAAGCAAATCATATTTAATGAGCACGGTTATACTAAAGAATACCAAAAACATAAGACAGTTTAGCCCTGTTACTTTCAATTGTTGTACTATTTTTTGCTTAATTTCTAGATTTTTTTTTTTCATGTTTATCATGTCTCTGTAGGTAAAGTGGGCAGAAACCATTTTCCACTTTATATTTCCTATAAGCCCTGTCTGAATATAAAGTTAATACGTGAGCCTATGGTCAGGTACTTTTTTAATCAACAAAAGTAATAACAGTATGGGGACATGTCTCCAAACGTTTATTGAAAGTAGGCAAGGAATGAATAAAGTGGTGGTGGTATAATTCATTGTCATTCATCAAACATTACCTTAATCCCTTATATATATTATATATATTTATATATATATAAATACTGAGAATACAAAAATGAATAAAACATACTTCTTTACAGAGCTCATAACTTACAGAAACATGGCCCATGAAACTGTTACAATACAAACTGGTAAAAGATATATTCTGAACTTTATATAACAGTAGCTATAGAAAGAAACCAAACCTAACTTAGCTGTCAGTTGTGGTTGGAGTCAGGCAGGCAGTGCTGGTCCACAAGTGGTGGTTTCTGAACTGAGTTTGAAGCATGGGTAGGAGTTACTAGGTCAGACACATAGTGAAAGAGAATAGCCTCACCATTTAGACATTTAGCTTGCTTGATAATTATGAGGCACAATCTGACCAGGATAGTGAGAAGTCCCTCAACAAAATGCCATTTATAATGTTTTGGTTTACTTTTAGTTTTTATCTCCATAAAGATCTTAAAATGTTTAACAGACCTAACCGTGACTTATTTTTCCCAATTTATAGACTTGATTCCATGGAACCATTTCATGTGTGAGTGGCAGCTGCCATACATCTCCATTCCACCTAATCCCAGGCTTACGTTCTTACTCATCTGATCTCCCAAACCGGGAACACGAGTTATTCCAAACTCCTGCTCCCTTCATTTAATCAGTCATCCTATCTTGTAAACCTTACTTCTAAATATTTCTCAAATACACTGAGAGGAACAGAATGGGAATCTGTTCAGGGATAGACATAGGAGTTAATACCAGACCTGAAGATTAAAAGTCAGAAGCCGTAGGTTCTAGACTTGCTTTTCCAATTGTCTTGCTTTGTAAATTTAGGTTATAGGTCTGAAATATTATAATCTAAGACAATGTTTTTTTTGTTTTGTTTTGTTTTTAAAGATTTTATTTATTTATTTGTCAGAGAGAGAGAGAGAGTGTGAGCACAAGCAGGCTCCCTGCCGGGCAAGGAGCCCAATGTGGGACTCGATCCCAGGAGCCTGGGATCATGACCTGAGCCGAAGGCAGACACTTAACCGACTGAGCCACCCAGGCATTCCCCCCTCTTTTTTTTTAAGATTTTATTTATTTGTCAGAGAGAGAGAGAAAGACAAAGTTAAAAAGAAATACAAAACCGGGGCACCTGGGTGGCTCAGTCTGTTAAGCGTCTGCCTTCGGCTCAGGTCATGATCCCAGGGTCCTGGGATAGAGCCCCGCATCAGGCTCCCTGCTCAGTGGGAAGCCTGCTTCTCCCTCTCCCACTCCCCTTGCTTGTGTTCCCTCTCTCGCTGTCTCTTTCTCTGTCAAATTAATAAAATCTTAAAAAAAAAAAAAAAGAAATACAAAACCATACCAAAATTAAGAGAAACCATCTTTTTAAATACGCTTTTTTTTTTTTTTTTTTTTTTTGCCAGCTTGGCTCTACTACTTGATTTCTAAAGGGTTTAGTAGTTACTCTTCCACAGTTTAATTGTTTTGTCATTTCCTAATGCTGCTGATGCAATGATGTTTTCTGTAGGATGACAAGCTGCTGAGATTACAACATCTGTATGACCTTGTAATTTCTGTACAATCTCTTTAGTCTGAAGGTTCCAAATGTAAACCAGATTATCTTCTGAACCAGACACAATCCATTTTCCACCAGTAACTGAAAAATCGGCAAATATGCAGTATTTCTCATTCTTATGACCAGTGTAGGTTTTCAGGCATCTGCCTCTGCTATAATCCCACAGTTTAAGAGTATTGTCCAAAGTTGCAATTAGAAGGTATCTTCCATTTGGAGAAAATTTTACAAAAGAGATAGGAGGGTTATCATCATCAACAAGTGTTTTTAAACACTGACCTGATGCAGCATCCCAAATTCTACAGACACCATCATAGCTACCTGACACAATCAAGGACCCGCTACAATTAAAATGAACAGCAGAAACTGGGTCAGAATGAGCAGACAAAGTCTTGAGGCACTTTCCTGTTTTCACCTCCCATATTTTCACACTCTCATCAAAAGATCCTGAAATGATGAGATTGGATGGTGGATTGAAATTACAGCAAAAAACATAATTACTATGCCCCTTCAGCGTTTTCAAACATTTTCCAGATCTCACATCCCAAATCTTTAGCGTTTTATCATCTGAGGCAGAAACAAGGCGACTGGAATCTGATGACCAGGCAACATCTGATATTTCCAGATTGTGACCATAAAGTGTTTTCTCATACTTTCCATCATAGGCTCCCCAAATTATAATTACTTTGTCAGCAGAAGAACTTGCTAGCCATTCTCCATTAGGACTAAACTTAACCGATGATACTGCATCCGTATGCCCCACGAGAGTAAATTTAAGAGCATAGTTTGGTTTTTCAGACATTTGCTTGCTCCGATTGGCTGATAAGGGGAGGCTCGACTCTGCTTTAGCATCTCCTGCCTCCTTTGTCGCCATGGTTCTGAAGCTCCAAGTCAGTAGGTTAGGTAAGCGTCCGGCCCTGAACCAGGCAGCCCAATATTCTGACTTTCTGCCCAGCAAAATGAAGATAAAAACATCAGACTCAAAAATAAACGGTCTTTTAGTGATTATAATTTCTGGGCTGTCTTTAAACTACCCTATACAACGATTCAGCAGCACGGCTTGGACCACTTCTCTTTTTTCCTTGCTTCCTCCTTCGTAAACAAATACTTGAGAAATAATACTAGAAGGGTCCAATGCGCTGTCGGCAAGTGAGGAATGTTTTGGGTATTTTGTGAAGGTATAAAGCCGTGCAAAGTGACGAGGGGCGTGGGTGATCTACAACAAGTATTTTTTCACCGCCCCTCCCCCAACTCTGAAACATTTAGAACACTGAGCAAGCCTACCAGTCAGACAGACTTTCGGTACTTGAGCATGAATGAAACACCGCTTAAACAAACGATTTCAGGAAGTCAAAACAAAAAACAAAAACCTGCGCAGGCATCATGAATTGCGGCCCGGACGGGCTGCAGTCCGCGGATAAA
Organism: Halichoerus grypus; assembly: GCF_964656455.1. Lineage (NCBI taxonomy): Eukaryota > Metazoa > Chordata > Mammalia > Carnivora > Phocidae > Halichoerus > Halichoerus grypus. The sequence continues at coordinate 66,477,097 of NC_135712.1, forward strand.
CACTGGGGCGCACCGCCGCGTCAATCCAACCCAGCTGGCAGGACGGCGGAGCGCATGTGCACTCCAACTTCGAGCCGACATGACCAATGGGAGAGGTCTGCCTGCGCTTGCGCAAAGGAAGGCGCCGGCGTTTCCTTCCGGTCTTCTTTGGCGGAGGTTGCCACACACAAATGCTGGACTTCTTCCTTCTCCGTGTGGGTAGGTGTATTGGGCTTCTCCCAGACCTGACTGACTAGCGTCGGTAGCGGTGAATGTTTCAAAGAACATTCATTTCTTTTTGGAAACCGTGTCACGAGAAAGAACTGAATTTTCCGATTCCCTTAGTGGAAAGTTAAGCCCACATTTGGCAGCTAGCTAGCCGTCCATCCCGGTGACTAAGCATCTACTTCGCGGGCCTCTTTGGTTCTGCTCCTCTCTACTCTTGTGGTATAGAGCCTGGTGGCGTGTACTTAAGGCTGCAGATAGGCAAGGGGAGCTTAGCCGAATTTACGCCCAGATTATAAAGCTTCTGGTTTTAAAAGTTTTGCGTAAACGTTTCGGGAAGGAATGTGTTGTGGGCCTCCAAAAGCCCCTGCTTAGGACATGGTAGTGCCGTGGAAACGAGCAAACGTTTGTTTTAGCATTTCCTTATGCCTTAAACTTTCTAAGAGAAAAGGTCAGATCTGCATAGGTGCTTGAGACCGAAAAAGACCTAGAAGTTGGTGGAACGTGGTTAAGAAATATGTGAAGTTAACTTGTAATAGGTTTTAGAGAGTTTATAAAGTTTTAAGAAATGTTTAATGGCCCTGAGAGTGCTGTATAAAGATGTATGCTTTTCAGATTAAGTTACTATCTTTAAACAAGAATAGGTTTACCGGGGTGCCTTTCTGGCTCAGTCCCTAGATCATGCGGCTCTTGATCCTTTTGCTTTCCGAGTCTCGAGTTCAAGCCCCACCTTGGGCGTAGAGCTTACTTAAAAAGTTTACCAAAAAATTGGAAGCCTGATGAGTTTCTACTTACCTGTAATTGCTCAATAAAGAGAGCTCAAGTGTGTTTACAAGGTTTCCCCCCTCTCCGAGCTGAAGTCTAGAGGCAAGTATCTTTTTTTTCTTTTTTTTTTTTTAACGTAAGCTCAAGAGTCGCGTGCTCTACCACTTAGCCAGCCAGGCGCCCCGCGGCAAGTATCTCTTGATGTTTTCTGTCAGCCAACAGTTAAAAGCATTTGGAAACAAATTCCCCTATCCTGTATTTATTAGGGATGATTGAAAGTCTGGCCTTTAAGTGAGGCACGACATAATTAAATCACCTATAATAATCGACTGTAGTGAAAACCTCATTACCTTAAGACGCTACTACTCTAGTTTGGAATTTGGCCAGGCATTGGACAAAAGCTTTAGTCTTAGCTAGTGCAAATTAATGGTATAACGATAACGTGGTGCTGGGAATAGGAAGAGCATCTTTTAAGTGGATTGGCACATCCATTTATATACATTAAATTAGGATGCTTCTTGGATATTTTTTAAGGCAAGGCCACCACGGACCTTCCCTCTGTAACATTTTAAAAAGAACTTTTCCCTTTTATGTATCTTAAAGTTCAGTTATGATAAACTCTGCCTCTTCTCTCTCCTTTCCTATTAGCCTGAAATCGTATGTTTTTTACTGGGAAGCTTAGAAACACTCTAAAACTCTGCATCAGTTGAGACTATTTTCATTTTTATTAACTCATTAAAAAATAAAAAAAGCTATAGAGAACACAGTGTAGGCTTGTTCCAAAGATTTTAATTTGTATTTTTCCAATAACTGTTCTGTGCACTGAGTAAAGAAAGAAGAAATTAGACAAGGTAAATTTGACATGAGGGCTAGGATGGGGTGTTGGTGCTGGAGTATATTCTAATAACCCACTAGAAATACCACAAAAATCAGAGGGACAGGGGACACAGTCAAGAATGTCTTGATAGGGGGCGCCTCGCTGGCTCAGTCAGTAGAGTATGCCACTCTTGATCTCAGGGTGGTGAGTTCAAGCCCATTAGGGGTAGAGTTTACTTAAAAAAAAAAAAAGTGATAGGAATATCCAGAAATAATTGTTCTTCAGATTTTCCCAGAATTTGAAGGAATTTCCACTATTAAAATCCATTTTTAGATGTCGGAATTTTTTGTTTACAAATAGCGTCAGGAATTTGTAAAGAAATTAAAGCTCTGAATATAACTAGGTAAATCTTTTTTTTTATTAATCATGTTCTAATATTAATATGTAGTCCTGATATTGTGTCCTTATGAATTAGGCCTAAGAATTTTGTAGTTTAGGTCTTTGGGAGGAGGGGAGCATCAGCAATGTGGAGTGTGAGTAGGGAATACTGATACAGGTAAATCCAAAGTGGCAGAAACCATAATTAGAGCTGTGCATTTGCTGCTCTCAAGCAAAATTCCTCATACGGTCCTGTTTTTAATGATTTCTATTTTTGCTGCTTAGTCTTTACCAGATAGGTGATTTGGAAGTTTCCCTCTCTGTAGAATTCAATTTGTTTTCTTTAGAGTTCCCATAAAAGTTTTAGAACTGAAGGTCTCAATGGTTGAAAGGTTGATTTCCCTTCCCCTCAGTCAAGTTTGCAGATATGCTAAATAGAAATGCCACAAATAGGTCATTTTTTAAAATAGATTTTTTTGGTATCTATGTCAGGACTGAGATTAAGTCCTATTTTAAGGAATGTCTTGACCGACTCCCTTCATAGCAATTCCTAAGCAATTCCAGTTGAGCAGTCTTCAAAAGTCAAGCACAATAGAACTATGTACAGTTGCTTAGGACCACTAGCAATTTAAATCTATTAAAATCTAGTTGGACATGTAGTGGCCCAGAATTTATCTAAACTGAGACCTTTTTCAAAGTGAAAGGGGACACAAATAATCAGCTGTTAATTGATCTAAAACCTGGGACTATACCTAGCAAACCAGTATAATCACTGACTTCTGGAGGACTCTCATAAATCACCACTTAATTTTGGAAAATTCTACACTGTTTATATGGTAACACCCCAGCCTGCCCACATCTCTCTCAAACCCTGTGCTTTTCTTTCCCCACCACTCTGGTCTCCTGGGTTTCTGTTTTCTCCTCACCCATCACTCTAAATAATGCTGGGCCCAAGTGGTTTAGATAAGGCAATGATCCAAACTGGATTCCCACAGGCTTCCTCAGGTTAAATGGGTATAAAGGAATTTAGAGTAATTTTATTCTCTGCGGAAACATTCAAGATCACAGATATTACCATATATTGATTTTAAAATGAGAACAGACTTTTTCAAATTGGCAAATGAAATAAGGGGCAACAGTCACCTACACTAGCTTTAATAAATGTGTAAACTCAGCCATTTGTACTATAGATGACAGTGTAGTCTGCAGGAACTAATTACATTTTGATTTAAGATTTTGTTTTCAGAAAAAAAATACCTGGCCAGTAGAATCTCTCAGCAAGACATTTAGTAGTAAAAATGAAAAAAGAACAAACACCCTATTTAATAGCCTAAGGCAACCACCAGCTTCCATGTAAGTTGGATGTAATTGGCAAAAAAGTTATTTTTCTTAACTTTAGAGTAGGTCAGAAGAGATTAATGTGCTATTTTTGATAATACAAACACATGGGGTTGATTATACATATGTTATCCTGTAAAATATATCCATAACTTTTCACAGAAGGCGTAGGGTTTTTTGTTTTTATATAATGAATGGCTATAACAATGCTTTTGTAAACTTCAGGTCAGATCATGTCCTCCTGAAAGGTAACCACATATAAAACATACATTGAGACACTAAGTCTAAGAGTTGTTAATTCCTGGTTTCAAACAGCAGCATAAAAGAATTCCTTTGAATTTTCTTTTGTAACCAAGTACCCTTTACTAATATCACATTGATGCATATTCCTTCAGTCATTTAGTATTTATTGAATAGTCTACTATGTGCAAGGCACTCACCCATGGCCTGACAGACCACATTCAAGTACAAAGAATCATCAGATCCATTCCAAATCAAAGCGTAAGAACACTTTGAAAAACAACATATAGTGGTCATAATGATGAAGTAAGCAGAACATAACAACATACATTAAAAGGTGATCTTTCTAACTTTTGATACTCCTTGGGACGATATTCCTTTAGGAAGTCAGCTGTGTTAAATTCACATCCATGGATGGCACTGCTTTCTAAGGCAGAATTCTTCATTCCAAAGCTTTCTCTGTCAGTACCTTCTACATTTAAGTTTGTTGAATGGAAACATGTTTCTGAGTTTACCCATTATGCTAATGAACTCAATCAATCATTTGCATATATATTTTTTGACTTCTGTTGTTTTGTCAGGTCATATACAGAATTTTAGCACCACAGAAGGGAAAAAGAAGTTTGGGCTGAGAGGCTCTACATTACCAAAATATGTAACCTAAAAGCAACTTCATAGCTTAGTTATTTTAAGGGTGCTCATGAGAAAGAGCCAGAAAGACTGGTCTGACAAAAAGCTGGTCCAGCTGGGACAGTTGTGTAAGTCTAGTTCTGGGAGTTCCTGGCCCAGAAGAACACCTCCACCGTGACCGCTGCTTTCTTCCAGACACAACGTGCACAGCTCTGTCCGTACTAGACAGTGTATGAGGTTGTGACCTTGGGGTAAAGTAAATTCTAAGTCTTGATTCTGTCACCTATATGATAATGTCAGTTATCTACCTCAAAGAGCAGTTGGAGGATTAAAAGAGAAAAAACGGAAGCCCTTCCCCAGGCACCTGGCACACAACAGAGGCTCAAAGACTAGTTGCCTTTTTGACCTGTGGGAAAACAGACTGGGACTTCTTTTTTCCTACCCTCAGTTGAAAGCAAAACTTCATCTACCCTTAATCTTTTCTTCTTGCCCCAGACTTCCAAATTTTATACCCAGTAGCAACTTGATATTTTTAAAATTAGCATATAATACTTGCTTTACTTCATCAAACATTTTTGTGATGTCCTGGTACTGTTACTACTTATCCTTTTCTGACAAGAAAGCATATTATAGAATACTGTCTGTATTAGAGCAGACTTACTGTACTGGTGTCCCATCTGGCTTTCAGTTACTTGAACTTTAAAAAAAAAATTTTTTTTTTTTTTTTTTTTTAAGGAATCTCTATTCCCAACATGGGGCTCGAACTCATGACCCTAAGATCAAGAGTTTCATGCTCTACTGACTGAGCCAGCCAGGTGCCCCATGAGAAAACAAATTTTTTTTTCTTTTTAATTTTTAAATTTAAAAAAAAATTTTTTTTTTTTTTTTTTTTTAGGAGGCTCCACGCCCAGCGTGGGGTTTGAACTCACGACCCTGGGATCAGGAGTCACATGCTTTACCCACTGAGCCAGCCAGGTGCCCGATAACTTTAACTTTTGATAGAGAAAGGTAGCCAAAAATATTTCCCAGCATGGCAGATACGTATTTACTCTGCTCAACTAACAGATGAAAGTGGCTCTGTTAATTTCAGATGGCAAAAAATTCAGATTTGAGACTTCATATATAGATAGATAGGTATACCTATTTCTCAAATGAGCAAATTTTGGAATGTAGGAGGTAGAACATAGTATATAAATATGAAAAGCAAACAATGCCCCTTTCTAAAAGTAGATCCCTTTTCTTTACTGAAAAACATCCTTACACATCAAGATTTCCTATAATGAAAAGCCCCAAGCCCTAAAACATCAATATGCAATGACTTGCCTACTGATAGAAAAAATGTTCACAAAACTAATCAGCAAGAAAGAAAAATCTTTCAACTTGAGGAAAACCCTTTCATAATGCAACCCCAAACTGGGAGATTATAAATAACTGAAATGTTTGTTTAGCACTAGAGAAGTAAATTCAAAGTTGCCTGTGAGTGGCCAGGTACAACAGGATTTAATTGACAGTTTGGCTTCTAAAATATATTACATATTTTTTCTCAGGCAAAATCAGCAACAATCTGGAATAATAATTCAAATTTATTATGGGGTAATTGTCATTGCTTGTATTTGTGACAATATGAAAAAATGGCCCAGAGCCCATTTAGCTTTATCTGGCAGATGGAAAAAACAATCCTAGGGCAATAGTTTTCAAAAACAGTATAGCTGACAAAGGTTTAAAAGGGCCCTTACTTAGTGACAAGAACATGAATTAAAGTGTTCCATAGAAAACTCTCTCCTTAATCTGTTTTCCTTTCCTGGTTTTTCTCAATCTAACCAGATCTACCCTGCTGGTCCTTCAAATATAGGGTGCCTTTATATCCTAAATGCTTTCCAATGCTTTTTTTTCCCCACCTAAGTTTTCATTGAATATACTTTGAAAGTGCGGAGGAGGAAAAAGGGGGGGGTGGATAATTAAGCTACTTTCCCCCCTGGTTAGTATATATTGCAGGAGAGCTTTCCTGTGTTGAAATTAACATGCTTTTGTAATGAGTAACATCTTAGTGATAGGGTTTCAATAAATTCAATGTAAATTAATAGAATCTGCCAGGCAGAGAACTAAAATGAGGACTTAGTTACCTCCTGAAGTCTCATTCATTTCTATAACCAAAAAGGCTGCTTTATCAGTTCCAACAGTTATGCTGGGATTTAACTTTTAGTTAATTCCAATTTTTATATTAAGAACATTTTATTGCAAAAAAAATTTAGCTCATCTCTCATGAACTTCCAAGACAGGAGCGAGATAAATTCCTGTTTAAAACAGAAAATGGACCACAACAGTTAAATGGACTTTGTTTAATTCATTCACTGAGACACCTGCAATTGCAAAACTCCCAGTGTATGCTCTTCTTACTAACCTGGGGAAACAACTTTGTGTGCTTTATCCTTTTTCCATTCAAATTGGTTTATCAAAAATGAATTGAAATTTTTAAAATTATCCAATAGAAGGTACATAATTTAAAACATCCTAGAGAAATGACGTGTTATCAGTGATGTACAGGTTAAAAAAATTCAGCCACAAAAAAAGTCAAAGCTAAAAACAAGATTTTTACTATGAATCAGTGCTTCTATTACCCTTCTGAAAGAAGTTATATTTTAATGTGATGTAAAGGCAAAACTGAAAGTTTTTCTTTAAATTAACCACCTAATTTGTCCCTAAAATTACAAAGAATCAAAGTCTTTTACAGGTCAAGTGCAGTAAACTAAAATGTCCTTTCAGCACAAAGCAGCACTAGAAAAAGTTATAGATGGGAGTTGACTAGTTTTGCAGTGGCTGCTCCATCAGTAACAGACAGACATCAGACGGTATCCATCCAGAGCACAGACACAACTACAGACTAGATGCGAAGAATGTGTCACACACTTGGCTGATAAATGTCCTTTGTCTTTGTATCTTTCTACTTTGAATGAAGTGGATTTTTTTAAAGTTTAAATCAGGTCACGTAAGTTGGCTGTTTAAATAACAACATGATGAGGTATGAAAGCTCTGAATATCCCTAACATTCAGCAGGATTTACCAGAGATGTGTAATAACCTGTCAGGGGACTTCCAAATAGTTACATTTTGGGGTTATAATGAATTCTAGAAGAGGACAAGATTAAAGAGGTTTAAAAGGGTATTCTCTGAAACAGAAGTGAGCGACTTTTCCTTCAGAATTCATTTTGAACAGCATATCAACAAAAAAATCTTCTCTGATAGTGTGTCCCAACATTGAGTCAAGATGGCCAACTAGCACCAAGAAGTCATATTGAACTCAGTTGCAGTTCTCTTGGCAATTAAGCTTATATTTTCATTCCAGTCCAAGCACAAATGTGGATCACTGAAGACAGTACTGGAAGCGCCATTTGCAGGTACATTGCGGTTATCATTAAATGAGCCAGAAGATAGAAACTTTTTATTTTATGGGTGGACTTGACTGGGCAGTACTAGTAGATGAAATGATTAGGGAACAATGAGGTTATATTAAAAAAAAAAAAAAATCCCTGCCCTTATTTGGGTTGAATAGGTCATGTTGAGAATATGATTATTTGTTTAAGGTAAGGACGCTACATTAAAAGGATCATATATGCAGCATGAATACATTAGAATCAAGCTGCACCGGGCTAAGAAAAAAAAGTTTCCCTAAGTAACCTTTAAAAGTATGTGTTATCTGCCAGTCACAGAGGGGAAAAGCACCTAGGGTGAACTCCAATTTAATGAGGACCTTGATCAGGACCACAAAGCCTGAAACATTTGTTTTAATGCAGAAACACAGCCTCTAGTCACACTGGTTGAGTCTGGGAAAATTGGAGGGATTTTTTGTTTTTTGTTGTTGTTTTTTTTACTTTTTTATTGAAGTACAGGATATTGTTTCGATTACTAAGGATTCTAACTCTTCATACCAGCATTAGAATCGAACCACTTCCAAATCCTAAGACACATAAGACCAAAGAGAAGCAATAGCCATACAAATTAATGTGCCCCTCTCCTTTCTGCTCTAAGGGAATCTTCAAACCAGTATCACATTTAAGAGTCAAAGTGTTAATTCTTCAGCATTCCTGACAACTAGAAAGCACATTCACTGAAGGCTGAAGGTGAGGGAGCGGATGGTTTAACTTTAATATCTGTGAAGAATGGCGCCAATAGAGGAAAGAAAACCATCCAGTCTCAGTAAGGATTAATGCAAATTTGGCTAGAAAAGCCACCAGGTAATCCAAGGGTTCACTGTGGAAGAACTCATGAAAAGTACTCTGAAGTGTACACAACAGGTCTAAACATCTCCCTTGTTGCAAGTAGTTGTGTGAAATTCAAGATAAAGGTTTAGTCTCATCTTTTAATATCAGTGTTTTTCCCCACTTTAAAGGGAATGAGGAGTCCTCTTTTTCCCCCACAAAGAAAGGGAGCCACATTAATATGTGTATAATCCCATGACTCTTATATAAGTGCGGATCTCCAAAGCCTAGGGATTTTCCATAAGAGTGGGCCGTTCTGGTTACCCTTTTTATTAGAAGGGTATTCCACCACAGAGAGCCAGAGGTTTTCCAGATGTGTGTAAGAGAGCAGGTGCGCAAGGCAAGCAAATGAGCGCAAACAGTATTATGGAAAACATTTGAGAAGTTAGCTCCATGAGGACTGTGGGCTCCACAAGAGGACTTGACTGGGTAGCCTGGTCTGACACAGGAACATGAAAGCAGAGTATTGCTTCAAAGCTGGAAACCTTCCATAGGAGCCTCACACTGCTGGAAGATGTACTGCTGCTGGCTAAGGTCAACCTGGGGCGCAATGCTGCTGTCCTCATCCTCGGTCCCGAAGTAATGCTCGATAAGATCAAAGGCCTTCTGGTAGATCTCCTGGTTTTCGTGACTCTGTAAGAACTCAATTTTATCCAGACCTAGAACGAAGAATAAAGAAAAATCTCTGTGTATGTGTGTGTATACATATGTATTGTTTATATCTGTTGGAAATGAAACTGTATTTTGCCATGTCTCCTTATTGTAAAGGAAGATTTTCTTCTCTACTTATATCTCGTTGGTATTTTGTAACAGCATAGAAAGTATCACTGGGATGACATCTGAATGCTCGTATTACAAACTGACATCTTAAACACATGCAAGCAACAACCAGTCCCCAGAAGCAGCAATTTCCCTAACAGTCTTCACACGTCATCCAGTGGCTAAGGCCAGTAGCAGAAGTGTTCCTTTTGAACTATATCTGTGACCTAATTAATTCTTGGCTCCGGTTCTATCAACTCAGTTCTGAGCTATCCAATATGTCAACAGATGTATATAATACCCTTAAAAGAGGCAGAATCAATTTCTACTGCTTAAACTAAGAAGTCCAACTAGAACAATTAGCCAACACAGTCCCTTTACTAAGTTTGAGCCCATCTGAGCTAGGCTTTTCTTTTACTTGCAGCCATGAGCAACCTAACCGCTACAGCAATACCGGAAATAAATGTTAATATTGCTCAAAGGAAAAAAAATACATATTCATATACATCGCCATGTTAAAATATATATACATCAAAAAATTAACAGTAGTTATTTCTGTGGAGGAATATCTCCAGGTAGAGGAACATTTTTCTTTTTTACGCATTTCAAAATGTCTTATACTAAGCAGGTATAGCTTTTACAATTTTTATTAATGGTAAATTGTTAAAATCATTTTGGAAAGCAGTTCTGCATTATCTGATAAACTGGAAGACGAACAAACCCTATGATCCCTAATTCCAGTCTTAGGAATAAACAAACCCTAGAGTAGTGGTTTTCAACCCTGACTATGCATTAAAATCACAGAGGGAACTAAAATGTACATTGGTAAACCAATGATTAAGAGTACAGTTAACCGGGGCGCCTGGGTGGCTCAGTTGGTTAAGCGACTGCCTTCGGCTCAGGTCATGATCCTGGAGTCCCTGGATCGAGTCCCGCATCGGGCTCCCTGCTTGGCAGGGAGTCTGCTTCTCCCTCTGACCCTCCCCCCTCTCATGTACTCGCTCTCTCTCATTCTCTCTCTCTCAAATTAAAAAAAAAAGAGTACAGTTAACCCTGAGATTGGAAGAATGAAGAAACCAAAAGGCAAATAGTGACTCTTCAAAATGAGAACTCTAAATCTTAAAGAGAAAAGGAGTAGAATCCGGCATCATCTATAGTAGATGCAGATGTTCTTGAGGCTCAGATGGACTAGTAAGCATACAAGAGCACCCACAAGGGCAAGCAGAGTCCAGGAACTAGGAAGATCTTTACAGCCCGGTGTAAAAATAGCTAAATTGAAGGGTACTCACTTCTCTTCACAATTAATGCATATTTTTTTCTAATAATTCTACCTACTAAACATTATTCATAAGAGAACAAGTTTTTCATATGAGTTTGTGCTCACTGATCTATAGACAAGTCAGAAAAGCAAGAAGAAAAATATAATTTCAGGACATCTGTTAAACACTCTATCTTACCATATGCTTCTTCAATCAAAGCGCAGTAAGGGTTAATGCCAGTGCCATTCCTTTTGGCTTCTTGTTCTCCAAGCCTCAGGATATTTTCCAAGCCATTTAGGGCAACCTGTACAATCTTAGAGTCCATGACTGTAAGGAGATCACAAAGTGGCTTGATACAACCGAGTTCTACGAGGTACCTAAATACAAAGAACAATTTAGTCAAAGCTTTCAATTTCATAAAACTTTTATAAAATAAGTGGGTCATCCTCAAACTGTAGAGATAAAAATGAGCACCCATTCAGCCATATAGGCTACATCTTACCACAAAGCTACAAATAAATGAAACAAAACCAGTTCTCTAACACCATCTCCATTTTTCCTCCTCCACAACTACTGGACTCCAAAAAACTGAATACCCTCTTACTCTGAATATGAGCAACTCATCAAAACAGTGTAATTTTGACTAATTTCATCTTTGTTTCTGTAGAACCACACCTCTGAAACAGGTGCTAAAGCCACCATAGGCCCAACAGGCCAATTCTATTTTGTACAAAGATCTCTTAAAACTCCAAGAAAACAATTTAAAAATGGGCAAAAGATCTGAACATACCTTTCACCAAAGATCTGATGGCAAATTAAGAAAAGATGCTCAACATCATTAATATATGTCATCAGGGGACTGCAAATTAAAACAATGATGCCACACCTATTAAAATGGCTAAAATGCAAAACAACTTGACAATACCAAATGCTGACAAGAATGAGGGGCAATAGGAACTCTCATTTTTTTGCTGGTGGGAATGCAACATAAGAACTTTGGAAGACGGCTTGGCAGCTTTTTACAAAGCTTTCTGTACAATCCAGCAATCACACTGTGGACACCCAACTGAGATGAAAACTTAGGTCCACACCAAAACCTATACACACACATTTATAGCAGCTTTATTCGTAACTGCCAAAAAGCCAGAAGCAACCACGATGTTCTTAAATAGGCAAATGGATAAACAAACTGTAGTATATCCAGACAATGGACTATTATTCAGTGATAAAAAGAAATGCACTATCAAGCCATGAAAAGACATGAAGGAAACTTAGACATGCTAAGTCAAAGAAGCCGGTCTGAAAAGACTCCAGACTATATGATTCCAAACATGACATCCTGGAAAAGACAAAACTTTTATAAAGACAATAAAAAGTGGGGTGCCTGGCTGGCTCAATTGGTTAAACGTCTGACTCTTGATTTCAGCTCAGGTTATGATCTCAGGGTTGTCCTGGGCACGGAACCTGCTTAAGATTTTCTCTCTCCCTCACCCCTTGCCCCTCTCCCCTATCCCTTAAAAAAAAAAAGACAATAAAAAGTATAGTGGTTGCCAGGGATTTGAGGGGTGGGTGGGGGTAGAGGAGTAGTGAGGAATAGGTGAAGCAGAGGGGATTTTTTTAGGGCAGTAGAACTATTCTGTATGACGCTACAATGGTAGAAATAGAACATGCATTCACCAATACCTATAGAATTATACAACACAAAAAGCTTTCAGCTCAGATCATGATCTCAGGATCCTGGGATCAAGCCCCGCATTGGGCTCCGCACTCAGTGGGGAGTCTGCTTCTCTGCCCCTCTCTACCTCTGCCCCTCCCCTCACTCGCACTCTCTCTCTCAAATAAATAAATCTTTTAAAAAACAAAAACCAAGCCTCTTTTACGATTACAAATGTTAGTTGCAAATTTGAAAAACAGAAAAGCATGAAGAAAAAGTACACCGAGATTAACCACCACTATTATACCCCACTATTGCTTCCTCTGTGTCCTAATTTTTATGAAGGGTACCCACCTACCATTTTCCCCAGTTACCTTTGACTCTTCCCTTTCCTTCCCTTCCTACTTAAAGCCTGCCAGCAAGTCCTACAGATCCTTTCTTCTTGTATTGAGACCCATATCTCATGCTACAGCTATTAATCCTGGCTGTACACTATTACAGTGGCATCTTAATTGCTCTTTCCTCTTCAAAATACTATGTTCTTCATTAATACTCTCAAGGCCAAAGATACTGAGTCTTCCCATTAAGACTAAGGCCTTCATCCCAGCTTCCAAAGCCCATCAATTACTTAATTCCTCATCTTGCAAAAGAATAATCTATAGCAGGGGATGCCTGGGTGGCTCACTGGTTAAGCGTCTGCCTTCAGCTCCAGTGATGATCTCAGGGTCCTGGGATCGAGCCCCATTGTCGGGCTCTTCACTCAGCAGGGCATCTGCTTCTCCCTGTCCCTGTCTGTCTGTGATATCTCTCACTCTCTCTCAAATAATAAAAATAAGATCTTAAAAAAAATAACGTATAGCAATATTGATTTCCCTCTTCCAATAACATTACCTGTGCACATTCCCTCACACTTCCCCTCGTGCTATTTGCTCTCCTCCAAAATAACCAAATCTCTACCCAAATGGCAAATTTCATCTCTTCCATAAACTTTCTCTAATTCAAGGCAATATTCTTTATCCCTCATTCTTGAGAACCTATATATTAGCATTTGATTATATTTAACCTAAAATTATGGATATTTCCTAAGTTACTCTAATTGGTTCTTGCATCTAAATCTTGTCTACTCCATAAGAATAAGCAAAACCACACAGATGTATTTTATCAGTGATAAAGTCAGTATATTTTCTGTAATTTGGACTGTAATATTTTTGTAATAATTTTTCAAAATAATTCCGTCTGGTTAAGAAGAAACTGCTAGATTGATAATGAACTTCATTAATATAAACAGCTATGCTGAATTTTAAAAAGGAATAGTAAGTAGCCTTTACACTCTTCTTTAACAGAGCAAAATACCCCTGAATACTTTCTGATGAAATCTACCACAGTATTTTAGAAATGTTTTAAAAATATGTGTACAGTTTAACCATTTCAACTATGAAACCATATTATAACTTCTACATTACTTCTTACTGCTACCATTACTGGGATAAATGCCGTTACCCGTGGTGGCATACTTATAATCATAGTACCCCAGAACCAGAATCTTGGGAGGTTGAAAAAGACCTTAATCTCATAAAAAGTGCTTCTGAAGACCACTTGAAATCTTCCTTGAAAACTTGTCACTGATGAACTTTACCAAAATAGTTATTTGCAGTATTAATCTATTTTATTATTTTAGGTACAGTTATCTTCTGTACCTAATCAACTTCTGAAATGTTAGGACTACCTTTTACATTTTTAAACTTCTAACAGAGCACTAAAAATTAGTATTGGTTAATTAGTGCCAACATTCAACCCACAAAGCAACAATATGAGAAGTAGTTGTATTTTTCTGACAGTATATATAAGGGAGGGGTTACAACTTCAACACTCATTTAGAAATATCTTCCCCTCATCTGAATTTCCCATAGAGAAAGTTAAGGCAGGCTAAGAAGAGTCTAGGTTCCATTTTTCTCTCATCATTAATCTTTTTTTTTAATCTGAAATACTGAATGTCCATAATTTAGCATTTAATTGTATGATGTCTTCTTTCACGAATTGATTCCTGTCCGTATTTATGCCTTCTCTAGCCATTAAGATTATAAGCCACCCAAGGGGCCATTTAAGTCTCAAGCTAATACAGCTCTCTCCCTTTACTGAACATTATAGAACTTTAGGAGACACTGCCTCTAGTGAATTTGTCATTTTATTCTCAGATATACCTCTCTTTCAAAGTCTGATCCAAATCTTTTTAAGACATCTAAACTAAAAATAGCAAGTTAGATACCAAAGTTGGACTCTAAGGATTCTACTAGTAACCTTCTAGACTACCTAAGATTGTTCTGACCAGAAAGCTCCAGAGTAGACTAAAGCCACCCTATAAATACTTCCATTCTCTCAAACCTCAACTATGCCTTACTTCTATTATCCTGGAATTATTTCAGCAAGAAGGAATGGGAGAAAAATTAAATATACATTTGAGTCTAGTTATGAAACTCAGAACAATCTTCCAAGAGGTTAGAATTGAGCATTCATAACTAGTAGACATAATTTTTCCTTTAATTTACAAGATGCTACCTGGCTAGTACTTACTTGATCTGTTCAGCTGATCCTCCAGAAGTTGCATTTGTGATGGCCCAAGCTGCTTCTTTCCTTGTCCGAAACTCAGCGGTTTGTAATATACTAATGAGGGCTGGAAAAATGTTGGCATCTATCACAGTCTGAAATTAAAAATTAAATGAAAAGGGAAATTACAAAATTTGTAAAAATGTTCATGATACTAATTATAACTTTTTAGCTAGCTTCACTAATGACACCCCTCTGCCTGTTAAAAATTAACTGGAAGGAGTTTAAGTCCTCTTACCCATAACCTTTCAACTATACTTGGTATCACTGGTAATACTCTCTCTGGAGTCTGGGATCTTACAATCTCTTAATTTTTTCCCCGAGTTCTTTTCTGATTGTCCTCTCTTGTTCCACCCACAGTAACAAATTACAAAAGTTCAATTTTCTGTTCCTCTGCTACTCTCATTTCTTTCACAGCATCCAACTCTGACACGTGTGTTGTAACCCTGCAGCCCTCACTTTTGGGTGCTCCAGCCCAAGGTGGCCAACAGCTTGCTTCAGATCTGCTAACCACTTAAAACATCATCCACCCTCTCTATATTAGGTGTCTTCTCAAACCTCTCTTTTTGTATTTATAAAGGCTCTTTTTGTATTTACTTATTCTAAATTTTATCAGTCACTAAGTCTCCTTTACATTCTCAATTTAAAACATCAGGAACCACCTTTTCCTTCCCTTTTAGCACTGCCGCAATCCTATTCCAACCTCCCACCTCCCACCCAGGTTACCAGCATAGCCTGTAGTTGGACAGAGTACTTTTACTCACTCTCCCCTCATATATGAACACTGAAAGTCTGCCTCAAATTACTTCCCTCATTTTTCTCCTAAGCTCAAAAACCTAAAATGGGTTCATATCATTTCCTCTACCAAGAAACTGAGAAATTCTATGTAAGAGCCTGATAGTAGCAGGCAATCAACTATAGCTGAAATCACCTCATATGAACTGCTATAGCTATCAATCTCAGTCCCTGGCAGCATTCTGGGGATGACTAACCATGCTCTTTTTGTTTTGTTTCAAGTTTTTATTTAAATTCTAGTTAATTAACATACAGTGTAATATTGGTTTCAGGAGCTGAATTTAGTGATTCATCAACCATGCTTTCCTGATCAAGAACTCTATTATACCAGTGAAGGAAGTCAGCAAAGTTTAGCAGAAAAATACTTCATCTTGATCCTGTCATTTACTAGGGGTGCCCTTGAGCAAATCACTTTCTCTGATATTCAGTTTCATCCTTAAATGAGAATACTGGATGAGATAACCTCTATGATTCCACTCAGCTCAAAGTCCAATAGGTCTGTGTTTTATCTTTTATAACCAGTTGTTTAGCCTTTCTCATGGCCAATGTGAACCCTTCAGCCCACTGCTTGCTTTATCTTCCACTTGGGTTACTCTCCCACCTAATGTAAGAATAAAATTAAAAGGCAGATAACCATTTAGAGAAAAATGGGTCCCCAAAGGTTTTATAAAAAATTGAAGTTATCTAATACATGGGGCCACTAGAAAAAAAAATATCTTACTTGGCAAGAGTAAAGCCAATCTGTTTAGTATAAAGATCATCAAAACATTTCGAAAATATAAGACACTATCTCTTGGGTCTTGGCAAATCATCAAATATTAAAGGCAAAGGGAAAAACCAAGACCAAAGTTTAAGTTTCAAAAGTCTGAACTTCTGTAAGGTAGGTTAAAAAAAAAAAAAAATAAGTAAACTAAACAAGACAACAATGCTGGAAGTTAATGGTCTCCAAGATAATAACGAAAAAAAACTTTAAGGCTAATTGAAAAAAAGCTAAAACTTATCAATAAAAATAGAAAAAGACAGATGCTATGGGATTACCTGAATCTGTGCTCTATTTCCAGCTGTGATATTAGATATTGTCCAACATGCTTCCTTTTTGATAGATTCCTTTGGGCTACTCAGCAAATGCAATAAACTCTGCAGAGCTGAGCAATTCAAAATTACCTAAAAGGAAAAGTTTGAACCTTATTCTCTATTGATCCAAACAGAAATAAATCTTTAACTCATTTATTTTAGGAACAATATAAGCAAAGAAATAATGTCTCCCCTTGAAATTTTAGAAATAACTTTATACATGTAAAAAAGTATTCAGTGCCAATAAGAATTAGTTTCTAAGATTATCAAAGCAGTTTTGTTATACACATTACAATTCTACAACTGCTGCTTCTTAAGGCATAATAATGTATTAGTCCTTCACCTTCCTATCCCTTACAGGAATTAAAAAGTCTTTTGGATGGATAAATAGATCAAGTGGCCAGAAATTCAGAAGTGGTCTCAGATTTTTAAGTCTTCTGATAACACTCTACCTGGTAGTCAGCAAATACCTACTTAATGAAGTACACCAACTGCTTTAGAGGACACAAAGATAAAAAGAATATGTCCCCAGCTATCAAACAGCTTACAAAGGTGAGGGAGAGTAAGACAAATACATATGAAGCAGATCTAGTCTACCAAAACTAAACTCTTAAGTTATAATGACTGAAATAATATGTGGTGGGCTCAAGAATCAATCACTGAGTAACAGAATAGATACCTAGTCCAGAAACAAGCACAGGTATTTATGAGGAATTAAATATATAATAAAGTTCCTCCAGAGGTTAACTAGTTGAAAAACATTTTTTATTTTTGAAAAGTATTTTTAAAAAAATTCTTAACCCATTACCAAAATAAAGAGTAAATATACAAACACACCATAAAACAGAAGAAAATATCAGTAAATAGCTGGTTTGGGGATAGGGAGGGACTTTCCAAGCATAAAAACAATGGAAGAAATTACAGGGGAAAATAAAATTTCATCAAATAGAAATATCTGCATGTCAAAAAAATACAAAAATTAAAATACATACTACATAATGTAAAAAAAATTGCAACAGATAAGAGGGTTGCTGTCTTTAATATGTAAATTGTTAAAAGAAACTACAATTTTAATAGATTGCCTACCTCACAAGTAATAAAAGAAATGCAAATTAAATAAGTCATTTCTGCCTATTTAATACAGCTCAAAAAATAATAAAAGGTGGTTAAAGAAGCACAATCTTAACAGTATAAAAGATACTACAGAGCAATTTTTTAAATGCCGAAGATGTGATCTAGAAAATAAACATGCCAAAAAATAATAAAAAAATAAACCTGTCACAAGTTAAAGACAATACTCGTGGAGTAGTGAGGAAAAAAAGACTTTGTGGGGGTGGAGGGAATGCCTTGAAACACAGATAGGATTTCATAAGCAAAGGAGGAGGACACAACAGATAAGAAAGGCTGGAAATGAAAAAGTGCTGAGACAAGCTACTACAAAGTACCAAAATGAGGAAAGAACAGAGCAGTGAGGCTTATTTTTTTTTTTTTTTTTAAAGATTTTATTTGTTTATTTGACAGACGCGTAGAGAGAGAGCACAGATAGGCAGAGTGACAGGCAGAGGGAGAAGCAGGCTCTCCGCTGAGCAGGGAGCCCGATGTGGGGCTCGATTCCAGGACCCTGGGATCACGACCTGAGCCGAAGGCAGCCGCTTAACTGACTGAGCCACCCAGGTGCCCTGAGCAGTGAGGCTTATTAAGGAAGAGTTCGATAACCCTAAAATTAACAGTAGGCTACAAGAAAGAATGAGACTAAAATCCTGAAGTACAAATTCTTTAGTCTTTCAAGATTCTTTATCTCATAGTCATTAAAAAAGTTCACTGTTTCTGAAAGGAAGGTAATGTGAACAAGGCTGTTTTAGGAAAGATTAAGCTGTTACTAGGAAGAGTCAACTGAGGGGTAAATGCTGGGGAGAAGAGGAAGATAAATGAGGTAGGTACAGCAACGACCCTTGTGTGTGAGAAAACATGGACCAAACTAAGGTAATTAGATGAGGATACTGAAACACTAAGAATCAACAAGAGTTGGTGATTTTGCTATACAAGATGTGAGAGATGGAGGCACCAAATATGACTGCAAAGTTTCGGGGGTGTGGGTGAATAGTTACCTCATTAATTGAAATGAAAAAAAAAAAAAAAAAAAAAAGACTTGAAACCCGCTTTCTGGGAGGAAGAAGATAAACTGTCGAGAGACACAAATGTGAGACATGCAAGCAGAAATATCTAACAGGCTACTGGAGACCCAGGAGTAGAACTTGAGGGACATCAGAACTAGATGTACAGATAGAGAACTTCATTCAATAATTTTTGAGTCCTTACACATTGTGCCAGGAACTATTAAGACTACAGAAGGACAAAAACGAACAAGATTGACACCATTCCCCGCCCTCGAAGCTCACAATCTAGTAATGACAGTTACAATACAGTGTGATATGTGCTATGAAGGATGAAACAAAAGAAGGCACACCTAACTTAAGAGTCTGGCAGCAAACAAGGCCTCTCAGAGAAAATAATATTAACAGGAAGACCTGAAGAATGAGACGACCTTAGCCGCAGAGTGTGGATTCACGTGAGGGAGTGGTTAACAGCAGGGATGGGGATGCAAGCATATGTTCGGTGGAGACGGAAGCAAACGTGTAGTAAAACTTAGGGCTGAGTGTGGTCATAGTGAATTCAAGGAATAAACATGGCAAAAGCACAGAGCATAGCATGGGGAGGGAAAGACAAACTTTTTTTGAATAGCAGATACACTGACATGGTTTAAAAATTCAGAAAGTATGAAGGACTACAGAGGCAAAGCCTCCTTTCCATTCCCATACCCCAGCAACCCAGGTCTCCACAGACACAATGTTATTAGTTTCCTGTGTTTCCTTCCAGAGAAATTTTATGCAAATATAATCAAGCATATATGTTGTTTTCTTTTCCTCTCCTCCCTGCCCCCTTTTATATAAATAGTAATAGATTCTACACACTTTCTGCCCCTTGTTTTTCTTTTTAAATGATAAAACCTGGAGATATTTCTGAATCAGTGCTTAAGAGCTTCCTCATTCTGTTGCATAGCATTCCATTAAACAGGTGCCAGATTTTAAAGGATCTCAAACACCCTCAAAGGACAATAGGGGACCATAAAAAGATTTTAGGTAAGAGAATGACATGATGAAATTTGCATTTTATAAGCATCCCTCTGGTGATACGGAATGGAACAAGAAATGTCTGAACTAAGCACTGCAAGAGACAAGTGGAAATGGCACCTAGTGACTAATGAGAGAGGTGGACAGGGAATGATCCAGCTAATGTACAGGTTTTGGGCATGGTCAACTCTTGGTGGCATTCACTGAGGTAGGTAACATAAATAAGCAGAGGCCCAGATATACCAGGGAAAATAATGAGTTCCCTTCTGGATAGCATAAATTTAAAGTAAATATTACAGTTGGAAGACACCTTCAAGTACAAATCCAAATTTTAGGGATTAGAAAAGTGCAGACATTAAATGCCTTCCTGCGATTCAGGGCTGGGAAACCTAATTCTCAATTCCCAATCAAGCTGTACCAGGGTGATGGTTGAAGTTATAAATAGGATCAATGAATAATTATCCCCTCCAGGGGATAACCCCACAAACATGAAAGAACAGGAAAAGGAGCTTGCTAAGGAGAAATGGTCAGTGAAGCAGGAGACCCAAAACACTTCAACACCACTGAAGCCTAGGAAAAGAAAAAGACAATGCCAAGGCATCTGAGAGATAAAGAAAAATAGCTAGAACAATCCACTGTGAACGATATATCTTGATACAGAAGTTGAATGGAGTGGGGAGGGATGACATTAAGAACAAGGAAGGAAGAACCCTCCTCACGCTGGAGACTTACCATGTGCAAAGAAAAGGAAGCTATTAGAGAGGAGATGAAGCTGACAGAGAAAGGATGCTACTGGAGGCTCTGACCCTCACAAGAACCACTTCAAGTAGAGGGAGTAGTGGGAAATAAACCTGACTAACCAAAGGGTAAGTTAAATCACAGGGGAACCCAAAATTGCCATAAGCAATAGGTAAAGATAGTGCCAGTGAAGGTACTTAAAGTAGCTAAGGCAACATTTTTAACAAACATTAATGAAACAAAGTGTGAATCCTCCCTAATAACATGGAGTTAAATACTCTTAACAGAAACATAATCATGGGGTTCAATGTACTGTTTCTGAACGAAAAAACATAATCATGGGGTTCAGTGTACTGTTTCTCAAGGAAAAAAAAATAGTTACCACTTACTCATACCTGTGTCTGAATATCATCGCCTGTGACGATGTTTCCCACAGCCCGCAAAGCAGGAGAAACCACTTTATAATCATTATGCCTGTAACCATAAAAAGAAAGATGAATGCAACACTTCCATCCTTAGTCTCTCTTTTTTTTTTAAAGATTTTATTTATTCATTTGAGACAAAGAGATACACAGAGAGAGAGCATGAGCAGGGGGAGAGCAGAGGGAGAGGGAGAAGCAGGCTCCCTGCTGAGCCAGGAGCCCGATGTGGGGCTCGATCCCAGGACCCTGGGATCATGACCTGAGCCGAAGGCAGACGCTTAACCATCTGAGCCACCCAGGCGCCCCCTTGGTCTCTTTTCTTTATGGCTGAAATCCAAACCAAATAATGTGATTTGACTTTAGAGCACAAAGGTCCCTATGGTGGTTCTTAAGGGAACCCTATGAGGATGGGTTTGGTATTCCCTGGAAAAGCTATCTCTCCCTTTACTGAGTATTTTTGAATAAAAACTACGAATCTTTCTTAATAGTCTTTCCCAGGTATTCTATCACCTGGGTTACAAGATTTCCCTCTCATTCTTTACTACGGTTTTCACTTCCTCTTTACTATTTTTTTAAGGTGGGGGGGCAGCAGACAGTGAGGGAGAGAGAGAATCTTAAGCAGGCTCCATGCCCAGTGCAGAGCCCGATGCAGGGCTCATCTCACCACCCTGAGATCATGACCTGAGCCCAAATCAAGAGTTAGACACTTAACTGACTGAGCCACCCAGGTGCCTCAGGATTGACTCTTTTTAGTGGCAATATGCCTTTTGCTATCTATCCAGTCGTTGGTCTCGGGTCATTAATCATTAGCTTAATTACACAGGTCACAGTTTTCCAAATGTTCCTGCTGAAGGACTGTTCACACCAAAAGAATGAGCAGTTCTTTATATAAAGGCCTCCAACAAACAGATTTAACATCAATGTAAGTAACAAAAGAGAGCAGCCCAAAGCACAATAAATCAGTATAACATATTAATATTTATCAGCATCTAGAAAACTAATAAACTAATATAGGGACAAAAGAACAGACACGCTTGAAGATATCTTACATCAACAGCTCCACAAGTCTCCTACATACTCCTGCATCAATGACAGCTTGAATTTTATCATTAGGTCCATCTGACAGATATGAGAGGGCCCAGCAGGCATCAGCCAGTACGTCAGTGTCACTGACAAATAACAACCAGGAAAGCACATTCAGACAGGGGGAAACCTGTAAAGGGAAGATGATATGATAATGAAATTCAACAGAATAAAAGCTAGAAGTGAGGTGAGAAACTCCAAAAGGCAACCAGGCACACACATGGTAACTTCTGGGGTGATTAATACTTCTAGAAGTGGGACTAGCAAGTGGCATTTCCATCTTTGGGAATGCTGTCAGTGCCTTGCAGTTTACTTTGATGAGGTAGTCAGAGACCAAGGAAAATAATTTCCAAGAGTGAAGTATATACCAATTCTCAGAGTGAGATTCCCTGTTGAAACACACTCTTTCTGGACCAAAGAGGTAAAGAAACCGTTACAAATGGTAAAGCTAAAAAGTTTTGTGTTTTAGATACTTTGCTATAAATAAAAAATGCTAGGTTTTAAGATCAATTCAGAGCTTTTTACAGTCAGTGAAAATTTATCCCAAATTAACACCAAAAAAACAACAAAAAGCCCCATTTCTCTAGAAACAGATAAAATTCTAACATTTTAAATTTTATGAAAAATTATCATCTGTTCACATTAATATTCATTGCTACACTCTTTTAATTTCGCTGCTACACTTTTAATTGTACTTTTTCTGCCCATTTCCCACAAGCATAATCCTTACCTTTGCAAATTCTGGAGGTGGACTTTTCCCTCTACAGAGATTAGATAAAGCCCATACTGCATTCCGGGTCATGGTCAGGCGGTTTTGCTTTGAAAATAACCTAGAAGCATGATGATACAATGGTAAACTATATAATGGACATTAATTATCTCACAGCATAAGATAAATACTA
The DNA here is from genome assembly GCF_964656455.1 of Halichoerus grypus. Taxonomy (NCBI): domain Eukaryota; kingdom Metazoa; phylum Chordata; class Mammalia; order Carnivora; family Phocidae; genus Halichoerus; species Halichoerus grypus. Next base: position 66,500,145 of record NC_135712.1, read on the forward strand.
AATCTAATGCTACAGATAAGCACATGTCTTTAAATAGCTTTTCTTTAGAACAATACAGTTGAATTAATTCTAACAGCACTAATTCAGAATTTTGGCACTGGAGTAAGATAGAATGCCTGAAGAAATGATCTGAATAAGTCAGTAAGAAAATATCTGTAATGAAAAATAACGGAAAATCCAAAATGATTTCTAAAGATGCACTGCTTTCTGAGGAACTTTCCCTATTTTTACTACTCAAAAAACTAGTAATAAGAATAACAGAAACAAACTTACTGCAAAAGAGGGGGAAGAATGTTGCAGTCTAAGACATAGTCCCTGCACATGGTACTATCTCCAGCAATGTTGCCAAGAGCCCAGACTGCCTGTGAATGAATTCCTCATTAATGACAGGCTCCGAAAAGACGACAAAATACCACAATAACCCCTGACAGAATTATATGGTAGTTAATCGACATACACACAGGCACTAACTATTAACAGTTCTAATAGAGGTTCACTATCAGGGAATCAAATGAAATAGTTGTGGGACTGGGGGAAGACAATCAATCATATTATAAAGTGTACATGTGAACACTCCCGGTATAAGCTTATTAAAAAGGGAGGAGCTGGTTCTTATATATTCAGCTGATTAAAAATGTATTTTAAGCTTGCTTACAAAAGAGAACAGTGAACAAAGACCTCAAGAGCAGTCAAACTGCAGAAAGCTGTTAAACTTCTGGGGGTGATGGATATATATATCTTGAATGGGATGATGGTTTCAAGAGTACATACATATGTCAAAAATTATCAAATTGTACTTTTTAAATATATGCAGTTTTCTGTATGTAAATTATACCTCAATTAAGCTGCAGAAGAAAATCATACTCATTTAGCAATGACTTATATTTATGAATTTGACAAAGATTGCAGTAATAAAAAAATCATGTTTTCTAGGTCTTTTTCTGCACAAAAGTGGCAAAGACCTGCTACTTCAATCACCACTAGAGATCCCTACAAGTAAAAGCTCAGTAACTGCTTATATGATCTAAAAAGTATATAGGGCTGGGGGCCTGGGCGGCTCAAGTCAGTTAAGCGTCTGACTCTTGATTTCAGCTCAGGTCATGATCTCAGGGTTGCGGGATCCAGCCCCTCATCAGGCTCCACACTCAGCAGGGAGTCTATTTGAGATTCTTCTCCCTCTCCCTCTCTCTCTCTCCCCCCGCACCTTTCCTCCAGCCCCTCCCTGTACTCATGTGCTCTCTCATTCTAAAATAAATAAATCTAAAAAAAAAAGAAAAAGGTATACAGGGCTTGGGGCGGCTGGCTGGTTCAGTCGGTGGAGCATGCAAGTCTTGATCTCAGGGTAGTGAGTTCAAGCCCCATGCTGGGTGTAGAGATTACTTAAAAAATAAAATCTTGGGGCGCCTGGGTGGCTCAGTCATTAAGCATCTGTCTTTGGCTCAGGTCACGATCCCAGAGTCCTGGGATCGAGCCCCGCATCGGGTTCCCTGCTCCGCAGGAAGCCTGCTTCTCTCTTCTCCCAATCCTCCTGCTTTTGTTCCCTCTCTCGCTGTCTCTCTGTCAAATAAATAAATAAAATCTTTAAAAAAAAATAAAATCTTTAAAAATAATAATAATCATAAAATAAAAATAAAAAGTATATAGGAATTTTAAAAAATTCAGGGCTGGAAGGGGAAAATGGTTTTATGTTTCCAGAAGAGATTCTGCCTACATTCACTATGAAATTTTCCATTTTGGTTGAGATTTCTAGAACACTCCTTGTGATGAACCATGGATTATCATGGACAGGTGGTGAAACTGAGGCCCTGAATGTAAGACCAAAGGAAAAAATGGTATTCTTTCACCTGCTTCTCTTTGCTTCATTTTTTTTACCTGCTCCTGGACATCTTCAAACTCTGAGCTGAGCAACTCTATGAAGATAGGCACAGCTCCTGCCTGAATCACAATCCGGGTCTGAAGAGAATTTCCTGAAGCAATATTTGTCAATACCCAAGCTGATTCAAACTATAAAGATAAAAATAATTTTATTATCTTATTAGCATTTAATAGCTTGTTTTTAGTTATAACAATAAGGTTTTCTGTACATGAAGAAAAGAATCTGAAATCATTATTTGCACATAATCTAACAGATGCATTCTGTATCAATTTTAAATGGAGAATTCCCAGTAGAAATACCTTGACCTACAAGAATATTCAGTCTAAAATTTGGTCTAAAATTTCAGACCAAAGTAGAGCTGACATAAGACCATAAAAAGAATGAGGGACTGCTTCATATGCTGATATAAAGGATTTCCTAAGAAACGAATGAAAAAAAAAAAAAAAAAGCCTAACAGTGTACATTAAGATAGTATCATACTGTATTTTCTAAGAGGGTTAAGAAGGAATATATGCATTAATTTATTTATGGTACAGAATATCTCTGGCAGGAGTCTTAAGAAACTGTAAATACTTGTTACCTACATGGAGAAGTAAGGGTGTAAAACCTTATGTACCTTTTGGCCTTAAATCATGTATATTATCTAATAAAAAAATAAAATTAATTAAGATGGACAAAGTGAAAAGTGGAGAGGATGTTATGTAAAATGTGTAAGACACAAGAACAGTGAAAAAGGCAAAAGATATTTTAAATAATGATAAGTGAGCCAAAAGGAGTTAACTGGCATTCAGTTAATAGAAATGGCAACTTCAGAGCATAAGAGCTTCTGACAAATGAGAGGGCTCCAAACTAAAGTACAGAGGTAAGAGTTTTTTAAAAAGAGCATTCTCAAAGGTTGATAAACTGGTAAACAGAAGATATGAAGGGAATCATGGCCAACAAAAAGTACAGCATTTTACTAATCTGCCCATCTCTACAATAATTTGAGTCTCTATCCTAAAATGGAGAAATCCAAGAATGAACTCTTAAAATTCTATTTACTTAAAAGAGTTCTTACTAAACTTTAGTTTTGTTTCCTTCTTCTGTTCTGTCTTCTATTTATCCTTTAATGAAGCACAGATGCAGAAAAAAATTCAGTGGTATGTCCCTTGAATGAGAGATCAATAAAAAGTCATTAAAAGAGCTGTGACTCTTCTAAAAGCTTTTGGGTCAACTGAAAGGCAGCTGTCATATGGAAAACTAAATCATCAATCATTGGGTTTGGGGGAAGGAAGGCAGAAGACATGGGAAGACAATCTGATTAGCATAGTGCAAAGCATGTGAATGACAGCAAATTCATAGCAGAAGACGCTTAAAGAAGGGAACGTTCCAAGAAACCTATGAATGTGACTACACAAATGAATACAGTAGTTAGGTAGCCTAACTGGACAATGATATTACAGCAACAAGGAGGCCCAGACCAGGAGCACCACAGTTGGAAAATATTTTCTTTGTGGTGACTTTGTTAAAAGTTCAGGAGACTTCTAAACACTGAATATCATAAAGTAAAAATTCCATCACATACCACTTCCATAATTAAATCACTCCTGAAATCTGTGCTCAAACCCCTTTCAATCTGTCTGAATTGAAACTTTACATTTGTTCAGTACTTTGTATTTTCAAAGCATTCCTCACGTATGTTCCTCACAACATCCTAGAGAAGTCTGGCTTTTGTAGTTTATGAATGAGGAAACTCAGAAAAAGATCCAACAATCTAATTATTGATATTATGCAGCCACTCAAAGGGAACTAGATTACAGCCTCCCAATCGAGTATGCTTATGAAGCCCAGCCATAGTCTCCTCTCAGACACACACCTGTAACATTGACAAGAATCTTTCAATTGCTTGGAGTTTTGCTACCTAGGCAAGAAATTTCAAATAATGATAAGCCAGAGATATGCCAGATTATTTAGGGGATGCTAAAAAGAAACAGTTCACCTAAAATGCAGTTTCTTTTGCCTTCTAGGAAAACTAACTAGCAGAGTTAAAATTGATTAACAGAGACAGATGATGTGAATACAAAACCAAACCTTCCTACCAGACGGCAGGCTCCAAGCTGAACAAAGAGTCATCAGATACTGCAGAGACCAAGTCAAAGAAATGACAACCGTGAGGAAAAGCTGTGTGTGAAGAATGAGTGAGATGGGCATACAGACCAGTCTTTGTCAAAGAGAAAACAGAATGCGGTGAGATTTTGATGCAAATGAAATGACAACAACCACCTGCATAGATAAAGGCTTATTAAAGAATTATCAATGAGAAAAAATTAGAAAACTCATTGCTCCTGCTCTTTGTCTGATGAGGTTTAGTACCAGGGGTCTCACAGGAAATGAGAGGGAATTCCAGATGCTACTTAAGAGAATGAAATGGAAAAGCAAAACAGAGTGACAGTGAATAGGAAAATAGAGAATAAGTGAATAACAGGCTAAACATGGATGGAAGAAAATGGGAAATTAGGCTATCTCGGCAAAAGAAGAATGTACCAGAGTTATGTTTATTTCTAAGAAGTACACGGTGATGATAACCTCTGAAAGTAAGATTCAAGGCCTCCCCTCATAAGAACAGAAATCAGAAAGCATCAGGAACAGAAAGAGATGAATAACTTATAACCAGAGAGCCACTGAAAATCATATTCGTGCATGAATAAGGCATTCTCTCTTTCACACGCGCACACACACAGTGATTACTTTGATGTTTACCTTGTAAAAACTCATCAAGCTGTACTTGTGCAATTCTCTATGTATTTGTGTGAAATGTATGTATGTAGGTAGGAGAGAGGAGGGAGAGAGGAAGAATCCTACCCCCCATCATACAGGCCCGTTAATAAGGTGCTAAAAGAAACAACTTTCAAATGTGTTTAATATGTGTTTTTTAAAAACTGAGTGTACTTCAAACTAACCTCTCTCTCACGGAGTATTGCCGTCATTGTGCTGTTGTTAATGTTGTGGCCTTGGGGCCCAGACGAGAATGTAACATGCAAGAGAGCTATGAGATGTGAAAGTCCAGAGTTGACAGCAAAAACGACTGCATCAAGTTGTAAGAGAAATGCCAGAAAAAGTAATTTAAGTAACCAGGAGACTCAAAAGATCGGTAACATGATGAATAAAATCTAAGAAATGGTATCACTTGAAGTAATAAATGGCAGCCAAAATAACTATAATCCTTACACCCTCTTTTTTGTTTTAAATTACTATATTCTCAATGTTCCAAGAATGGGACCATGCAAGGAAAACAACCTGTCATGCTGTGATTACTTATAAATTGTAATTCCACTATTACTTTTCACTGTCCAGACTTGCTAAATAAGGCTACAGTTGAAATCTGAAGGTCACACTGCAGATTTGATATTTTCTCTCTTTCCTTTCTCAGTCTCTACCTTCTGGTGCTCAATTCCTTAAATAAGGAAAATGAGAATCCAAAGCTGAAGTACTTCTGACCTCCTATCAAGTTTCCCACTCCAGGTTGAGGTACGCCTGGTTCCCTTTCTCCATTTGGATCAGGACTCTGTTGCTGGCCACTTTGCCGGGTCCACTCTGGCTCCTAGCAAATGCCAGGCTCACCTGGAGAGCAAGTGAAAAGAGAGGCTCACATCAGAAAAATAAACCCAGATATCAAACTCTGCAGAGAACAGTGCCTGAGTCATCTGAGCAACCTTTCAAGAAAGGTAGAGGGATCAATGAGGATGGGAAAAGACACAGGAGGATGAAGGCTTACTGCAGTTTATCACATTAAGCTTTCATATGGGACAAGAAAGGCAAGAATGGGGAAACTAAACCAATTTAATTTAAATTTACAATTTTAAGAGGAGTACCTAATGAATGGAACTAGGATGCAATTTACTTATTTCTAGCTATTTTCATAATAAGCTTCTGTAAGAAGGTTTGAGAATGCAACATCTCAGCACTGCAAAGGACAGTACAAACATGCTGGGCCTGGACTCAAAAAAACAAACAAAGTAGGCCCAGGGAATACACCATAAGGCAGACCAATCTCGTATCAAAGGTTCAGATATGTCTGAGGCCTACATGTCACTGAACCTGTGAATGCTCTTAACTAGATGACATTATCTGCTGCCAAAATCCTAGATTCCACCCCTGTTCATCTCGTTTGAAGGCAAATGAGTATCTGGGTGGCACTGCCCAAAGCAGGCATTTTTATCTCCCTGGTGTGAGGTACCTCACTGATTCAGGCATAAGGTGAGCCAGAAAGTAAGTGAAGAGAGCCTTCACTAGGATTCCCAGTTCTTTATGGAATGAAGGGATTAAGTTTGTCCACAGGATTTATCATTGAGTTGAGCTATTACTATGACTATATCTTATTACTCTCTTTCTGGAAGAGAAATGGCAAAAGCCCCATTCCAAAAACACACTATTCAGATTTCTAGTAAGCAGGTAGGAATATCAGGGACAACTTACATCCTAGTGCTCTCCAAGAAGACAGAGGAAGGAGTACCCTCCAAGCTTCCCAGAGCATGTCTAATTATGTGAGCATGAAGCCTCCTGGCTCTAATGTCTCCCTCAATATATTTGCTCCTCCTGCTTCTAGAGTGGTTGACGTTAGCCACTAGTCACACTGGAGAGAGAACACCATGTGGTACTTAAAATGTACACAGAAGAAAAGCTGGGGATGATGACCTTTAGATAATAAACAGATTGGTTATTTCTCAGAGTCTTTGGACAACTAAGTTGAAAGTCATGAGGTGGTCGCTTCCAGAGGAATCATTTCTCAATCTTTCAGCCTAATTATTAGTTTGCACAAGGGTGGAATCTGAGAATTTAGATAGAAGCAAATTAGAGATTTCCAAAGGCTTTCATCTTCAGAAGATCCAAGTTCTAGGATTACAGAATCAAAAATGATGTAGAATCTACATGTGGTAGCCAGGAGAGGGCACTGTCTGAGAGAACATACTGCACTCTTTGGGGAGTATCGGAAAATGTGGAGATGGGGAAAGGCCCATTTCTCTTTTCTCATTTTAGGCCTATGAGGTTATACCATCATTCTTTAACACATTAATAAACTGGACCTCTGTGACCCCCTATTAGAAACTGCTAGATCCAGGAGTAAATTCAGTATCTCTCAACTACTCTCATTGTCAGAGATAGGATACAAACATATTTTCACATGAACAAAATGGTAATTTTCCCTACCTCCCTCTTCCTACAAAGCTTTTCAAATGATAAACTGCAGTAAGGCTCTTCATTTGGTCCCTCTGGTTCTCTTGGCAGGTTGCTTAGGGCTCAGGCTCAGTACTCTGCAGTGTTGGTTGTCTGGATTTCCCTTTTTTTTCTGATAAAAGTCTCTTTCCTTGCTCTCTAGATGAACCTGGTAATTTTTCAGGTGTCTGATGATCCTGGCCTTAGATGGGGACCAGAATTACAATCCAGGAGGCAGCTAGCAAAACAGAATCTTAATTCAAGTGAACTTGGGGATGAGTAAATGTCAAACTGGAGAAGAAAAACTGATGGGACATTGAAGTACTCTACCTTTTCTGGATTTCTTGTTTTTCTTCTGGAAAGAACTCATCACCGCAACAAAGAGAGTAAAAGGAGGAGAAAGATGGGGTGGGAGGAAAGGAGAGAAAATATCAAGACAAAGCATCAAGTCTTATGAATCATCTACAATCCTCTGGACAGTAAAGAATCTGGCGACAGGGGTTACTATCATTTACAAAAATGCCCCACTCCCTCTAGCCTTAGAGAGTAAGGCAAAAACGAACAAGAAGGTGAAAGTTATCTTTAGGATTAACTTGTCACTGGCAAATTTACTTGGAAAACTAACCTCATTTGTGATCTACTTTGCACCTGACCCATTTTTATAGTTGCAGAGTCTCTCTAAAGGGCCTGAGCCCTTCAGATTAGATCCTACAAGTGAGAATTTAGATATCACAGGTCCTGGTTAAAGAATAACGCAGAAACTGATTCAATGGGTTACTCCAAGGAAGTACAGCTACTGAAAAATTACCAGTTTACTAAAAATCCAACTTTTATTCAGAAAAAAAAAAAAACAACAACAAAAAACAGTATTTTAAAATTTCTAGGTAACTGCCATGATGAGTCAGTTGACAACTGGTCCTTTTTACTATGAAAACTATACAATCGAGAAGCTGCAGAATTTCCTCCTGGAGCCCCTATATAATACAGTACTGACAGACTAAATAAACCTAGCACCAAGCACCAACATTCACAACAAGGCTATCTCCTTGTCAGCTCTTGAGGGGAAGGGGAAGGGTTTAACTAGGACCAGGTTTGGGGATTAGTGAGTCTCTAATCTAGCCCATGTTACAGAGCCTTGCAGAGCCAACAAATGTAACTTAAAAATCCTTCAAAACCAAATTTTACGTAGCCCACACTTAGGTCCTATCTAAAATGACTCCTCCACCACACACAATTCCCTATTAAATAAGTATTATCCACAATCACCATAAAATAATCTTTTTCATAACTAAAAATGACAAGAATTCTAAAGAGTAAAACCAAGAGCCTAGATGTTAACAAAGCTATCAGAGCAATGCGGTTGCTTGCAATGTGGTTGTCAGAAACATCATCTCAAAAATGAACCCTTGTATAAATTAATATAAATAACAAATCTGTATATAAAATGTAAGCTTGCAAAAGGAATTAAAATAGGAGGCAAGAAATGAAAATGGTTCGCACCTGCAGTGTACAGTTCTCTTTTCGCTTGAGGAACTCCACAAACCTGGCCACTACTCCTGGTGTGCTGATGACTTCATCAATAGGAGGATTAGGTTCTGTCTCCCCATAAGATAAAAGGAAAGAAGAAAAATAATCCTTTCATTTCAATGCAAGAACTTTATTATTTCAAACTTACTTCATAATATCCCTCCCTCCATTTTAGCATCTCTTTCATGTTGGACATCTAAAAAAGAAAAAAAGGGCGCCTGGGTGGCTCAGTTGGTTAAGCGACTGCCTTCAGCTCAGGTCGTGATCCTGGAGTCCCGGGATCGAGTCCCACATCGGGCTCCCTGCTCAGCAGGGGGTCTGCTTCTCCCTCTGACCCTCTTCCCTCTCGTGCTCTCTGTCTCTCATTCTCTCTCAAATAAATAAATAAAAAATCTTTAAAAAAAAAAATAAATAAAAAAGAAAAAGAAAAAGAAAAAAGAAAAAAAAAGTAAAACTGTAAATGTAAAATTGAGTTCAGTCACTTTGAGACTACGGTAGCCCCAAAGGTTTCACAATAAGGTAAGCTTTAATGTGGAAAGGATGGGCAGACTTCTCAAAAATTAAAGTTAGTGCCTCTACAACTTTAGAAAACTTAGAAAGTAGGGGGAAAAACATCCAAACACAGCCTTATTATTAGGAATACTTCCTTCTAGCCCTATCTCCGTATATGGGTTTTTAGTCTAACAGTAAGTTGTTTCAAGAAACTGGATTAGGTGACTCTGCATGTGCTTGCAGGATTTAATTTTACAGCTGTGGTGATAAGTAGGAGCCAGCAAGAATTCATTAAGGATGACTTGCCAAATTAATCTCATTTTTCAGTTATGACAAAAAAGTATCTTAAAAATGAAATCATTTGATAGAAACCTGTTTGATAAACAGATAGAAAATGTCCTTAACAATCAGCATGGTAATTTCAGCTAGAGATTTGACGAAGTTCTTGATGACATTCACGAAACAATGCAAGAAAAATGGCAGCTGGATTACAGTACTTAGTACCAAGGATTCTTAGTCAAGTCCAGAGCTTTACTGAAAAAAAGGTGACTATGTTAATTTGGAGCGAGCTCTGATGACATGTCCTTTGCCTGGTTCAACATTTTTATCAACCATTCAGATAACACAACAAATAAACTGGATGATCATAATAAAAATGATAATTTTCCCTACCTCCCTCTTCCTGGTTAAAATGCTAGATTACAGAAATAACATATAGGAAGAACAATAAGCTGAAGTTAGCAGGGATAAAGCAGGATTTAGCAACTGAATTTTGTAAGAAGCAATTTTAAAAAATCTCCATGACTTTACAGACAGAACCTAAAAACAGTACACGAAGAGAAGTCCTAGGGAGTTTAGATGCTGCAAGTACAGTCAACCATGCCTGTGCCGTGACCACCACAATAACTGCTGCGATCGTGGAGGACATTATTGGGATGTGTAGTCTCGGGGCAAGGAAAGCAATCTCTCCCCACACCTTAGGGTCAGAAGAACACTTCTGAAGTACTGTATTCTAGTTATCACATTTTTAAGAGGGATGGCTGGCAAACTAGAATCCAGGCAGGAAAGTAGGAGAGAGCAGTGAAAGGTCCTAAAAAGCCCCATGGTGTGAGAAAGGCATTAGACTCAGCATGCTGAAAAGAGACAAGGGGAATGGGGAAGGTGTACATGACAACGGCCTTCAAATATTAAGGTGTCACACAAAAAATATAATTGTTATGTCACACACAATTTTGTTATGTCTATATGTTATAGACGTTTTTATTCCAGGTCCCTCAAGGGATATATTATCACTTATGATTCCAAAAAACTCTACCTTACTACTGGGGGGGGGGAGGTCTCCTGTTTATTTAATGTCAACATTTACTATCGACATTTTAATGTGGTTTAGAGTTCCACAGTTCTTTTTACTTGTCCAGAATGGCAAAGGTATCATATTCTAGTCTACCCTAATTATACCAAAAAGAAAAAAAAGGTAATTTCCCTGACCACTAATAAATCCATACTTAAATTTCATGAGAAAATGGTAACATTAAAACCAACAATCACTGATCTTTCAACTGATACTTTAAAAGTTTTTCTTGGGGCACCTGGCTGGCTCAGTTGGTAGAGCATGTGACCCTTGATCTCAGGGTTATGAGTTCAAGCCCCATGTTGGGTACAGAGATTACTTAAAAATAATAAAATCTTTAAAACAACAACAACAAAAAGGTTTTCTTAAAAAAAGAGTAGAGTTTCTTGATTTGAATTAACAAAATACTGACTACTGTTCATATCACCTTACAGGTCTTTTATAAAATAGCTCAGAAATGAAAATAAGGCTGCTTTCTGGTCCTGGTAAGATTGCATAAAAAAGAAATTCAGAAGTTAGCCATGGCTCATAATTACATATACATCTATATGTGTCCTTTTATTTTGTTGATAGACACACTCCAAAGCAATTTATCTGTGATGTGAAAAATAGATTATGGGAAAGTAGTATTTTTTTAAATGAAAAAATATACAGTTGACCCTTGAACAATACAAAGGTTGGGGCGCCAATCCCCGCAGAGTCAAAAATCCTTACGTAACTTTTGACTCCCCCCAAAACCTAGCTACTAATAGCCTACTATTGACAGGAAACCTCACCAATAACATAAACAGGCAATTAGCACATATTTTGTATGTTATATGTATTACATACTGTATTCTTACAATATAGTAAGCTAGAGAAAAGAAAATATTAAGAAAATCATAAGGAAGAGAAAATACATTTACAGTACTGTACTGAATTTATCGAAAAAGATCTTCAAGTCCTTGTCACTCAAGGGTCAAAACCGTACTTTAACATATTTAGAACTCACCTTTTGAAAGCAATTTTCTGAATTTCTGTGTTGCTGAAAGCTGTTGCTCTGGGCTATTGGAAAATATCATTTCGATCATGTCGGAAGTAATAACACCACCCTGGGAATACAAACAAAAAGCAAATATGATAAAATTTTAACTTTAACTCAAAGGAAAACAAAGACAGTGTAAGTTGTGGCCACATTAAGTTAAATCATATTTATCTAGAAGAGTTGTACAAAGGTAGGATAATCTATACACGTAGAAATGTCTGAGATGATTAATAATGTGATAAAGCCAAATACTTTGTCTATTATTAAGAAGCTCATGACAATAAGAAAGTAATCTTAGTAGTAAATACTAAGACACGGCGTTTATTACTCTTCCTCCCTTGCTCATCACATGGTTGGTTGTTCCTTGTCATTCAAGTTCTAAAAGAAGGCTCTTCATGACCTCCAAATCCAAAGCAGCCACTCCATCTCTATCGCTCTATTTTAATCCTAGGCCAGCCTTTTTCACTATCAGATATTTTTCTCAGTTATGTGTTTAATGCCCAGGTTCCTGCAGTATAATACAAGCTTCTTGAAAGCCAAAGACCCTGTCCATCTTACCATTCTATCACTGATGATTGGCATACAGCAGATGCTCAACAAATATTTACTGAATGAGGACAGAATAGTCTTGTATAAATCAGATTCTAGCCACTATCAAATTCAACAACTGACTCTTAAATTTATTTAAAATTTCTATTTTCTTTTTTTTTTTTTTTTTTTAAAGATTTTATTTATTTGACAGAGAGAGAGATAGTGAGAGCAGGAACACAAGCAGGGGGAGTGGGAGAGGGAGAAGCAGGCTTCCCGCCGAGCAGGGAGCCCGATGTGGGACTCGATCCCGGGACCCCGGGATCATGACCTGAGCCGAAGGCAGACGCTTAACGACTGAGCCACCCAGGCGCCCCTAAAATTTCTATTTTCTTTAAAACTTTTCAGTTTTCCACTATTTTCTTGCTTTATTAGAACTTTTCCATTTTCTACAACAACCCATCTCCAGTATTAGTAGTCAACCTTCTTCTCAGGGTCACTTGTCACAATGAAATGAAGTTCTTATCATTTCATGAAGGGTTAGAGTCAACAAGATGAACTGTGAAGAAAGCTGCACTGAGTTATAAATGCTGGAGGGCTGGTAAACAATACCTAACACTTAAGAATCCCAATGGGGAGAGTGAAGCATTCCGCTCTTAACAGAAAAGTAATGAACTTGAAACTTACAAAACTGATTCCTGTAAACAAAGGTACCTATATGATTCTGTTATGAATGTTTGGATACACTTAGATATACACATTCTCTCTCTCTCTCTCACACACACACACACACACACACACACACTCATTCCCTTCCCTCTCTTATTCCCTAATATAAAATGTATTGACTTTACATTCATGGTATTGAAGTACCGTTAATTTTATGTCACAGCATTTAAGTTACAAGAGATCAAGAAGAGGAATGAACATCACTCAAGGACTTAACGTCTTCTGGGAAAAAGGTTAGTGCATTTTTAGTTGCACAAAGGATAACCGTATCATGTTACATGGAGATACGACTTTGTTATTTCTTTATCTGAGACTCAGTATGGTTTAAGGAGTTCTATAGGGATGCCAAGTGGCCAAGGAGTGTACTAGGATGGTTAATTTTATATGTCAACTTAACACACACTGGTCTAGACTTGCTATGAAAGTACTTTTTCAGATGTGATTAACATTTAACATTTAAATTAGTATACTTAAGTAAAGCACTTTACTCTCCAAAATGTGTGTGGGCCTCATTCAATCAGTTGAAGGTCTTAAGAGCAAGGACAGGCTTCCTGAGGAATTTCAGCCCTAAAACTACAACATCAATGCTTACCTGAATTTTCAGCCTACTGATTTGCGCTACAGATTTTGAACTTACCAGCTCCAACAATTACATGAGCCAATTCCTGAAAATCAATCAATCAATCAATCTCCTATTGGTTGTTTCCTTTGTAAAACCCTGACTAATACTATGGTCCACAAAACATTTCATATTTATTTTTACATCCACTAAAAGAACAACAACAAAAAAAATGGACAGCTCAACTTTCTGAAGGACCTAGAAGAATTTACCACAAAATTATAGTGTTAGCTACAATGTCTATATAGATTCCAAAGTGATTTAAACTGCTCTCCTAATTCCAAAAGAAAACTGGTCCATAAAAACTGGAGATCTATGAAGCAAAAAAGAAAAAAAATATATATATAGGACACTGTGCATAATATGCCATAATTTGCTTAAAAGCGGTGTGGAGGGGAAGGGGAGAAAAAAACATTTTCTCAAAGAGAGTTAAGAATCTAGTAACAGTGGTTGCCAATGAAGAAAGAAATTGGATGGAAGAAAGAGATTTCTCTTTTTGAAAAACCATCTGTATGTGTGTGTGTGTGTGTGTGTGTGTTCTATTAATTGACTAAAATAAACTAGAAATATAGACAGGTATAATCCATATAAATAAAGCATAATTTTTATCTGCTTACATAACCTCAAGAAAGTTACAAAATGGGTTATAATAGAAAATTCCAACAGCTGTGATGTGGAACCAATTTTTAAAATCATATAAACATGCCCAATTTGATAACTGAAATGAACAGCAAACTGGGATTTCCTTTAAAGTATCTCTTGTTATTTAACTTGTAAGGAATAATTCTATAATTATCTTTTTAAGTTTTAATAGCTGAATTAATCTTCATAATTTAGTTAATTCTGTTTATTGCATGTTAATCACACTATAATAAACATCTAATGAACCAAGAGATTAAGTATATGGCTTCTTTTTTTTAAAATGAAATGCCAAGTACTTTCTACAGCCATCTACTAACACCTTTTTTAAAAACCCAAATAGCGAGCTACACCTCATATCTTCCTCAGAAAAACACTAAAAAAAGAGTTTCTTTCATTATCTTACTTACTGGTGCCATCTCCATGTTATTAATCTGAGCCTCATGGAAGCCTCCATCCGACATAACTTCTTCTTCTGTTTCTTCCTCTGCCGTAGCAACATTTCTTCGCTTGAATAACTGAAAAATAAAAGACTGTAACTCAAGTATTCTAATACAAGGGAGTTCAACATGCAAACTTTAGGAACCCCACTTAAAAGACAGTAAGGAAGGATGGAGTTTTTTGAAAATCATTTAAAAAATTCTAAAGGCTGTGCCACCTTCGACCTTTCCTGATGAGGAACTATTTCAGAATTCTCCAGTTTTACAATCTAATACAATTAACTATCACAATATGCTGTTACCAACACCTGATGTGGTAAAATGACTAAGAGAAGCCTGACACTGCATGACACACAAAAAGGGTAAGGTTGAAAAAGAGCTAGGGCATGCTTGGCCGTTCCCCTCTTTCCTCTATGTTATGTTGGTGATCATATAGTCTTACCAATACATTAGGGGAAATGATAAAAAATTATGTCAGAATGACTTAATACTTCCCTCTTAACCCTCAAAGATAATGAACCGAGACTTCCCAACCTTTCCAACCTGTCCAGCAACCAGTAATAACAAGTGACTACTGCTTGAACACTACCTTTAAAGCATCTATTAATTTGTGTAGGCAAAGAATACTTTCTTCCAAAGGTAGCCCTCTAAGGTGCCTCCATTGTATCTTTAATACTCTGAAGCAGTTCACTTGTTCAAGCAATGATGGACTAACAATAACTTATCCTCTTATCCTACACAACTCTAAAAGCAGACAAAATCCATAAAATAATGGGTTTCAGTTAATGGATAATGGGCAGCCCAGGCAGTGATCCTTCAGAAAAGAAAAAAGACTGGCCCTATGATTGCCTCAGATTATTGCCTGGACAGAGTTTCCAGGCTGTAGCATAGGGAGGGCAAAACCCAAATAGGGCCTACTGGCTCCCTCAGTTGAGGAGACAAGAGTTTAGAAATGAGGAGGCCAAGGCAACTAGAATCCATAGGCAAAGTAATGAAGAGAAGAGATCAACACAGAGGGAATTCTAAAACTCTGCAGAAAATTCCCCATGAGTCTTTAGCTTCGTTCTACAAGCACAGGTGTATAAGGAAAATATAGCTGAGAAAGGAACGACCTCCAACAAACATGCAGAACAATTTTGGAAGTTATATGGGTCAAGGAATACTCATGTTTCAACCAAACAATAGAAAAGACTTCCTAATATATATAGAGCATTTAGTAGAACACTCAGGATACTGATTCAGAAGTGAGGCTAAATTAGCTCTAGATTAAAGGGTATTAAAGTTCCAGCCCAATGAAACGTAAAAACAAACTGGTTCCAAACAATTTACTAAATCCAAAGACAAATTCAGAATTACATATATTAAAAGATGTAAGGTAAAATTCACATGCTTGGAATTCAATTGGAAACTACCAAGCACTAAAAAGAAGAAAAGACTATCCATGGGGAAGAAAAAAAAAATCAATCAAAATCACCTGGAAATGACAAAAATGGCAGAAATGTAAAAGAACATTAAAAAACAAAAAGACTAAGCAAATACCTAGAAATGAAAAATACAATTTTTCAGATGAAAAGTACACTGAATGGGATTAACAGCAGATAATATACTGCAGAAAAAAAGATCAGTGAATTTAAGGATACAGCAAATAAAAACACACCAAAATTAAAGACATGGCAAAAACGTTGAGAAAATAGGTACAAAATATAAGTCAGTTGTGGGACATCAAGTGACCTAATATATATACATGCACTGGAACCCTAAGGTTGGGGTGGGGGAATATATTTGGAAAATGGCCAAAAGTTTTTTTGTTTTTCGTTTTTTTAGTTTCCAATTTTTATTTGAATTCCAGTTAGTTAACATATACTGTAATGTTAGTTTCAGGAGTAGAATTTAGTGATTCATCACTTAATATAACACCCAGTGCTCATCACAACAAGTGCCCTTCTTAATATCCATCACACATTTAACCCATCCCCTACTCACCTCCCTCCATCAACCCGTTTGTTCTCTATAGTTCAGTGTTTTATGGTTTGCCTCTCTTGTTTTCCTCCTATGTTCATCTGTCTCATTTCTTAAATGCCACATATGAGTGAAATCATATGGTACTTGTCACTTTTTTAAAGATTTATTTATTAGAGAAAGAGAGAGCACGCGAGCATGAGCAGGGGAAGGGGCAAAGGGAGAGAGAGAAGCAGACTACCCACTGAGCACAGAGCCTGATGCAGGGCTCAATCCCAGGACCCTGAGATCACGACCTGACCTGAAGTCACTTAATCGAATGAGCCACCTAGGTGCCTGGTATTTGTCTATGACTGGCTTATTTCGCATAGCATAATACACCCTTGGTCCATCCACGTCATTGCAAATGGCAAGATTTTATTATTATGACTAATAGCCCATTGTGTATATATACCACTTCTTTTTCCATTCATCAGTAGATGGACATTTAGGCTCTTTCCGTAATTTGGCTATTGTTGATAATGCTGCTATAAACATCAGGGTGCACGTATCCCTTTGGATCAGTACTTTTGTATCCTTTGGGTAAATACCTAGTGGTGTAATTGCTGGATCCTAGGAAACTCCACACTGTTTTCTGGAATGGCTGCACCAGTTTGCATTCCCACCAACAGTGTAAGAGGGCTCCCCTTTCTCACATCCTCACCAACATCTGTTGTTTCCTGCGTTATTAATTTTAGCCATCCTGACAGATGTGAGGTGATAGCTCATCGTGATTTTGATTTCTATTTCCCTGATGATGAGTGATATTGGGCATCTTTTCATGTGTCTGTTAGCCATCTAGATGTCTTCTTTGGAAAAATGTCTATTCATGTCTTCTGCCCATTTCTTAACAGGATTGTTTTCTGGGTGTTGAGTTCTTAAATTCTTTATACTAACCCTGTATCAGACATGTCATCTGCAAATATCTTCTCCCATTCTGTAGGTTGCTGATTGTTTCCTTTGCTGTGCAGAAGCTTTTTATCTTGATGAAGTCCCAATACTTCATTTTTGCTTTTGTGGGAATTCCCTTGCCTCCAGAGACATGTCTAGTAAGAAGTTGCTACGACTGAGGTCAAAGAGGTTGCTGTCCATGTTCTCCTTTAGGATTTTGATGCCTGTCTCACATTTAGGTCTTTCATCCATTTTGAATTTATTTTCGGGTATAGGGTAAGAAAGTGGTCCAGTTTCATTCTTTTTGCATGCTGCTCTCCAGTTTTCCTAACACCATTTATTGAAGAGACTTTTTTCCATTAGATATTCTCCCCTGCTTTGTAGAAGATTAGTTGACCATATGGTTGTGGGTCCATTTCTGGGTTTTCTATTCTGTTCCGTTGATCTATGTGTCTGTTATTGTACCAGTACCATACTATCTTGATCACTACAGCTTTGTAATATAACTTGGAAGTCCAGAATTGTGATGCCTCCAGCTTTGCTTTTCTTTTTCAGGATTGCTTTGGCTATTCAGGGTCTTCTGTGGTTCCCTACAAATTTTAGGATTGACTGTTCTACCTCTGTGAAAAATGCTGGTGGTATTTTGATAAGGACTGCATTAAATGTGTAGATTGCTTTGGATAGTATAGACATTTTAACAGTATTTGTTCTTCTAATCCATGAGCATGGACTGTCATTCTGTTTCTTTGTGTCTTCCTCAATTTCTTTCAAAATTGTTCCGTAGTTTTCAGAGTACAGATCTTTTACCTCTTTGGTTAGATTTATCCCTAGGTATCTTATGGTTTTTGGTGCAATTGTAAATGCAATCGATTCCTTGATTTCTTTCTGCTGCTGCATTGTTGGTATACAGAAACGCCAACATGGGGCACCTGGGTGGCTCAGTCACTAAGCATCTGCCTTTGGCTCGGGTCATGATCCCAGGGGCCTGGGATCGAGTCCCGCGTCAGGCTCCCTGCTTAGCAGGAAGCCTGCTTCTCCCTCTTCCACTCCCCCTGCTGGTGTTCCCTTTCTCGCTGTGTCTGTCAAATAAATAAAATCTTTAAAAAAAAAAAAAGAAAAGAAAAGAAATGTCAACAGATTTCTGTATGTTGGATTTTGTATCCTGCAACTTTACTGAATTTGTGTATCAGTTCTAGCAATTTTTTGGTGGAGTCTTTTGGGTTTTCCAGAGCATCATGTTGTCTGCAAATAGTGAAAGTCTGACTTCTTCTTGCCAATTTGGATGTCTTTTATTTCTTTTTGTTGTCTGACTGCTGAGGCTAGGACTTCCAGTCCTATGTTAAATAACAATGGTGAAAATGAACATCCCAGGTCTCATTCTTGACCGCAGAGGAAAAGCTCTGTTTTTCCCCACTGAGAATGATATTAGCTGTGGGCCTTCTGTATATGATGTTGAGGTATGTTCCTTCTACCCCTACTTTGTTGAGGGTTTTTATCAAGAATGGATGTGTACTTTGTCAAATGCTTTTTCTGAATCTACTGAATCATATAGTTCTTACCCTTTCTTTTATTAATATTGTGTATTACACATTGATTTGTGAATATTGAACCACCCGTGCAGCCCAGGAACAAATCCCACTTGATTGTGGTGAATGATTCTTTTAATGTACTGTTGGATTTGATTTGCTAGTATTTTGTTGAGGATATTTGCATCCATGTTCACCGTGATATTGGCCTGTAACTGTCTTTTTTAAGTGGGGTTTTTGTCTGGTTTTGAAGTCAGGGTAATGCTGGCCTCGAAGAAGGAATCTGGAAGTTTTCCTTCCATTTCTATTTTTTGGAATAGTTATAATTGTTTGTATTTCTGTGGTGTTAGTTGTGATCTCCTCTCTCATTCATGATCTTACTTTGGTCCTTTCTCTTTTCTTTTGGGTAAGTCTGGCTAGGGGTTTATCAGTTTTATTAATTTTTTCAAAGAACCAGCTCCTGGTTTCATTGATCTGTTCTACTATTTTGTTTGTTTCTATATCATTTATTTCTGCTCTAATCTTTATTATTTCCCTTCTTCTGCTGGCTGTAAGCTTCACTTCTTGTTCTTTTCCTAGCTCCTCTAGGTGAAAGGTTAGGTTGTGTATTTGAGATTTTTCTTGCTTCTTCAAGGCAGGCCTGTATTGCTATATCCTTCCCTCTTATGACCCCTTTTACAGCATCCCAAAGGTTTTGGACTGTCATGTTTTCCTTTTCATTTGTTTCCATGTAGTTTTAATTTCTTAAGTTCCTGGTTGACCCATTCATTCTTTAGTAGGATGTTCTTTAACCTCCATGTATTTGCGGTCTTTCCAAATTTTTTCTTGTGGCTGACTCAAGTTTCATAGCATTGCAGTCGGAAAATATGCATGGTATGATCTCAATCTTTTTGCACTTGTTGAGGCCTGATTTGTGACCTAGTATGTGATCTCTTCTGGATAATGTCCCATGTGCACTAGAGAAGAATGTGTACTATGCTGCTTTTGGATGAAATGTTCTGAATATATCTGTTAAGTCCATCTGGTCCAGTGTGTCATTCAAAGCCATTCTTTGTTTCCTTATTGATTTTCTGCTTCGATGGTCTGTCCTTTGATGTAAGTGGGGTGTTAAGGTCCCCTACTATTACTGTATAATTATCAATGAGTTCTTTTATGTTTGTTACTGTTTTATATATTTGGGTGCTCCCACGTTAGGGGCATAAATATTTACAATTATTAGACCTTCTTGTTAGATAGACACCTTTATTATGATACAGTGCCCCCCTTCATTTCTTGTTACAGTCTTCATTTTAAAATCTAGTTTGTCTGATATAAGTATTGCTTTTTCGGCGTTCTTCCGACATCCATTTGCATGATAAATGGTTCTCCAGCCCCTCACTTTCAATCTGCAGGTGTCTTTAGGTCTCAAATCAGTCTCTTATAGGCAGCATATAGATGGGTCTTGTTTTTTTTTATCCACTCTGACACCCTATGTCTTTTAACTGGAGCATTTAGTCCACTTACATTCAGAGTAATTATTGATAGATACGAATTTAGTGCCATTTTATTACCGTTTTGTCATTGTTTCTGGAGATTTTCTCTGTTCCTTTCTAATCTTTGTTGATTTTGGTCTTTCTTTCCCAAAGAGTCCCCTTTAATATTTCTTGCAGGGCTGGTTTAGTGGTCACAAATTACTTTAGTTTTTGTTTGTCTGGGAAACTCTTTTTATCTCTTCTTTTACTCTGAATGGCAACCTTGCTGGATAACGTATTCTTGGCTGATTTTTCTCATTCAGCATGTTGAATATATCATTCCACTCCCTTCTTGCCTGCCAAGTTTCTGAGGAAAGATCTGCTGCTAACCTTATTTGTCTTCCCTTGTAAGTTAGGGACTTCTTTTGTCTTACTGCTTTTAGGATTTTTTTTTTCCTTATCTCTATATTTTGCAAATTTAACTACAATATGTCTTGGTATTGGCCTGCTTTTGTTGATTTTGATGGGAGTTGTCTGTGCCTCCTGGATTTAGATGTCTGTTTCCACATTAGGGAAGTTTTCAGCTATAATTTCCTCAAATAAACCTTCTGCCCCCCTTTCCCTCTCTTCTTCTTCTAGGACTCTATGATACAAACGTTATTACACTTTATAGAATCACTGAGTTGTCTAAATCTACATTCATGATCTAATATTTTTCTTTCCCTCTTCCTTTCAACTTCATTAATTTCCATAATCTTCTATATCACTTATTCATTCCTCTGCTTCTTCCATCCTTGTGGTCATTACATCCAGTTGGCTTCAAATCTCAGTTACTGCATTTTTCATTTCACCCTGACTAGTTTTTTTGGTCTTCTATCTCTGCAGTAAGGGACTTCCTAGTGTCTTCTATGCTGTTCTCAAGCCCAACTAATATCCTTATGACTGTTCCCTTAAATTCTGGATCAGGCATATTATTTATATCTGTTTTGATTAGATCCCTGGCCATGACCTTTTCTTGTTCTTTCTTTTGGGATAAATTCCTGTCTTGGCATTTTGTGTAGGTCTCTGTCTTCTTCTGTGTGTTAGGAAAGCCTGTTATGTTTCCTGCTCCTGAGAGTAATGACTTTATGGAGAAGAGGTCATATACTGTCCAGAGCCTGGCACTTTAGAAGTGTCTCTGGTGCGTGCCGTATGCACTCAGCTGCTGTGTTTTGGCTGCTCTGTCCCTCAGGTCAGTCATCTGCAGAGCTTCTCCTTGCCTGCAGTGGGGAGTGTTTGGACCTTGGTCAGAGTGTGGTGAGTTTTAACTAGATGTGCTCTGGTCTGCTTGCTAAAGAGACGTGATGCTACTTTCACCAGAGCTGAAGCTTTGCAGAACTCTATGGTCAGCAGACATGGTGCAAGTGGGGGTTTGTGCTGGTCTTCTGGAGGAGTGGCCTGCTGCTCTGGTTCTCTAGCACAACTGCCCTAGTAAAACAAAACCTGCAGAGCACAGGGGGCAGGGCTTGGTGTAAGCAGTTTAGGCCACTGTTGGCACTGTGCTGCTTACTGAAGTTAGTTTATGCTAAGGGGGGGAGGGGAGGAAAATGATATCAGCCAGCTCCCTAGTCCCCGGAGAGTTTGCATGCACTACTGTCCAGGAAGCCCTCCCAGAAGAGCAAACAATCTCCCCTCGTGTGTCCTAGGCATCCCTCAGCTCGCTGCCTTCACCCTGTCTGTGTCCCAGCGTCTGCCTGCCCGGTAGCGCAGTGCACCTTGGGGTCTATCCCAAGCAGGTGTGCTGAGTTTTAAAACTCCAAACTTTAGGGACTTGGCATGGCATGGGCCTGTGCTGGTCTTCTGGGGGAGGGTATCACTACACTGGACTGATGCAGGTTTGTCCCAGAAGGGTAGTCACACCAAAGTGCAGGGGCGTGGAGTTTGAAGTAAAGCACAGCAAAGAACCAGGGTCCAAGTTAGCCACCCTCGGCAGGTGTCTCTGCACCTATGCTGAGGGGTGGGGGAAGGAAATGGTGCCCACTAACTCTTTTGTCCCTGTTACCTCTCCCAGACGTGCTCCAAGATGGGGGAACCATCTCTCCCAGTGAGTCCCAGGGGATTCTAAATATTAACAATGAACAATCGAAAACTAAAATTCAAAAGATACCATCTGTAATAGCATCAAAACTATACTATATTTAGGGGAAAATCTGACAAAAAAACTACAAATCAGGGCGCCTGCGTGGCACAGTCAGTTAAGTGTCCGACTCTTGGTTTTGGCTCAGGTCCTGATCTCAGTGTCATGAGACTGAGCACCATGTCAGGCTCCACACTCAGCAAAGAGTCTGCTTGAGATTCTCTCTCTCCCTCTGCACCTCCTGCTTGTGCTCTCTTTCTCTCTCTCTCTCAAATAAATAAATCTTTAAAAAAAAGCAAACCTACAAATCCCTGATATTATGGATCTAAATAAATGGAGATGTGGTGCTTATGAGTCAGAAGACTCATTGTTACGATTATCAGTTCTCCCCAAGCTGATCTACAGATCTGACACAATCACAATCAAATCCTCAGAGCAGGCTTTTG
Source organism: Halichoerus grypus (assembly GCF_964656455.1). Classification (NCBI taxonomy): domain Eukaryota; kingdom Metazoa; phylum Chordata; class Mammalia; order Carnivora; family Phocidae; genus Halichoerus; species Halichoerus grypus. Next base: position 66,522,991 of record NC_135712.1, read on the forward strand.
TGTACAAATTGACAAGATGATTCTAAAGTTCATATAAAAATGCAAAGGACCTGTAACAGCCAGAACAATCTATGGAGAGAAGAACAAGGTTAGAGGGCTAGTAATATGATTTCAAGACTTACTATAAAAGCTACAGTAATCAAGACAGTGTGGTATGTAAGACAGATAAACAAACCAATGGAACAGAAGTTCAGAAACCAGACCTACAGAGAAATAGTCAATTGAATGTAAAAGGGTGTAAGGCAATTCAGTGAGGAGAAACAATCGTTTCAATAAATGACATCTGAAAAAACGGAAAGCCGTATGTAAAAAAATGGGGGAAAAAGGGGGAGGAAAGCCCTTACCTCACATTATATACAAAAATTAAATGCAAATAATCACAGACCTACATTTAAACTTTAACAATAAAACTTCTTAAAACAGGAGAAAATCTTCAGTGACCTTGGCTTTGATAAAGATTCTTAGATTTGACACACAAAGCACAATCCATAAAAGAAAAAAACTGATACATGGAATTCCAAAATCGAAACCTTTTGCTCTTCAAACAGCACTTCTGAAAATGAAAAGGCAAGCCACTGACTGGGAGAAAATATTTAAAAAGTATATCCAACAAAAGACTTGCATCCAGAAACAACTCAATTAAGAAACTAAACAGACTTCACTAAGGTAGATATACAGATGGCAAATAAGCACATGAAAAGATGCTCTCAACTTCAGTCATTAGGGAAGTGCAAAATAAAACCATAATGGCATACTACTAGGCACACCTTAGACTAGATAAAATTAGAAAGACTGACCATACCAAATGCTCACAAGGAGATGGAGCAAATGAAACGCTCATATACCGCGGATGTGAAGATAAAGTAGTACAAGCCATTTTAGCAAACAGTTGACAGCCTCCTAAGTACACACCTACTATACAACCCAGCCATTCTCCTCCTAGATATCTATCCCGGAGAAATGGAAATATATGTCCATACGAAGAGCTGTCCAACAATGTTCATAGCAGCTCTATTTATAATCACCGAAAACTGGAAACAATCCAAACTGCCATCAACAGGTAAATGGATAAACCAATTGTGGTTTTATTTTTACAACAGATTGCTACTCAACAATAAAACGAATGAACTACTGATACACACAACATGAATGAATCTCAAAATGATTAAGCTGACTGACAAAAGCCAGACAAAACAGAACATATATTGTATCAGTCATTTATGCAAAGTAATCAGTAGTAACTGAAAACAGATTAGAAGTTGTTTGGAGATAGGTGAGGGGTGGGGAAAAGGTACCACAAAGGTATACCAGGAAAATGTTGAGAGCAATAAATATGTTCACTATCTTAATTATGGTGATGATACATATGTCAGAATTTAACAAACTGTACACTCTACTGTATGTCAATTATACAGTCATAAAGTTTAAAAACATAGAAAAAATAGCTGAAATAACCTGCAATACATCTATTTTAACCCTGTGAATTCCTAATAATATTAAAATACACACATTCCTATTCCCTCTGGAGGATGCTAAGAAACCAACTCATTATTTTGAAAATGAAAAAGTGGAGAAATTCAAGTATTTGTTTTTCCTATGTGATTACTAATTACGAGAAAACTAAAAACTGCAGTTTGAGCAACCTCTTGGATCTTGCTTTTATGATTTATTAGGGAGGTCTGGAGCAGAAATAAGTCTATGGCTAATTAATCTCCACTACTGAGGTAAAAATCTCCTGAATACTCTACCTAATGTCCTGTGAAAGATGAGTTTTTCCAGTCTGGCTAGAGAAACAGGGACTATTCTCAGCACTGTGCAAGGGCCAGGCACTGTTCCCTCTAATCTTTGTGGATGACAGTTTCTCTAGCCTTGAGCAGTCTCCCCAAGCACAGAGTACATCCCAGCAGGTCAGTACTCTGCTGAATATGCAAAGAAACACTCTGAAGATCTCCAGGCTTCTTTCTCTATACACATGTCTCTCCCTTTTGGTATTCCCTCCTATGAATGGATGACTTGATCTCCTCCGACTCTCAGCTCTGTCTCCTCAACTCAGGAAGGCCGTGGTCTTTAGTTCCCTTCCCCCGTGTTGCAACTTGGAAACTCTCTTGGGCAATAAGCTGAAGCAACCATAGGGTTCGTCTCATTGGTTTCCTATCTCTAGAGATCACTGTCCTGCACTGGTTAATGTCTGGTGTCTTGAACTACTGTTTCATGTATTTTGTCTGTTTATTCTTGGTTTGTTTCAGGTAGTAGGGTAAATCTGAGCCCTGCTATTCCACTTTGGCTGGAAGCAGAAGTCCTCAAAGTGCCCTTTCTAATACTCAAACTATCCCACTTAACAACTAATGGGAGCCTGTTCAAGCTATCTCCTGAGTCTTTTCAACACAAGTTTTGATGGTCTTAAAACTTCCTTGCTCTATGTTATGAAAAAATACTACACATTCACCTTGAATATTCCCTATCTCTAATCGAGATTCAGGTGTTTTTTCCAAGAAGCCTTGATCCCTTGACAGAAAAATTCTCTAATGACCACAATCTCAGGGTGCTAGAGGTGCTCACTGATACAAGGTATTTCGCTATTTCTACGCCTTTCTAGGACAGAACTGGGTTTTGTGTGTGTGTGTTTTAAGAAAATACATCATGAATCCCTACTGATATTACCTATTCAAATTTATATAACTTCTTTGATTTTATATTTCTATTCTTTCTTAATCTAAAAAAATCCAGGTCCCTGATATTAACATAGTTATTTGCTATATCCATATACAAATACACATGGTTTCAGGAACAATCCTATATGATTACTAAAGCAGTTGAAGATTTGTTCATACTTCTTTTTGTCCTTAAAATACAGCCCAATAGAGAAAATTAATCATTTTGCCATATTCGTGTATTAAAGTATTTCCTCTCTGTGTGGTTTAGCCACAAGCATGACACACAGGGCCATTTAATTCCTCTTGTTTAATCCTTCATTATGATTTCTTTTTGTTTCACAATTACTTAAAGCATTTACATGACTCCAAAATCACACCTAATAAGTAAAATTACATCCCTCGGTATTGCAAAATTTACATCCACAAGTAGTGGTCTTTAATATGGAATGGCAGGATACTGTTATGATCTTTAATATAATTGCTGACCAACAAGTAGAATTTGAAATTGAAAATACCACACCATTTACATTACAAGGATGATGACAAGATAAGACATGAGAAATTCCAAGCAGAGGGAAGTCCTAAAACTACAGCTATACAGCTAGAACACAGGATAAACAATTCAGACTGGCACAGGAGGAAAAAAAAATATAGGGTGAAGGTCTCCAGCAGAAAAAATATGGAACTGAAAAATTATCTGAGAAGTTTAACCACATAGAAAATCAGATAAAAATAATTTAAAAGAGCTGTAGAAGAGAATGAAAAGACAGCCAGGAATATGAAGCCAAGCAGGTACAAAATCAGACAATTAACTCCAGGAAAAACAAAGTATAAAGAAAGGAAATGTAATCACGGTATACTATTCAGTTCAGCAATAAATAATACTTACGTACTGTAGTATAACTATACTGAGAATACATGCAAGGGAAAAGCAGTATAAGAGCTTAAATCTTCACCTACCATAACAGAACACCAATAGGTAATATTTTAAATTGATAAACAAATAGTCAAGAGGATTGAAAGTGGTTTACTTGGGAATGAAACCAGGAACATTGGTGGTTTGGTTTCAAGTACTGTAGTACTACTTAACTTTTTCAACTGTGCATGTCTTACTCAGAGAAAAACAGGTTTTAAAAAAGAAAAAACTGGGTGGCTCAGCCGGTTAAACGGCTGCTTTCGGCTCGGGTCATAATCTCGGGGTCCTGGGATCGAGCCCCATGTCTGGCTCCCTGCTCAGCAGGGAGTCTGCTTCTCCCTCTCCCTCTGCTTGTGCTCTCTCTAATAAATACATCTTTAAAAAAACAATAAAAAAGAAAAAAGAAAAAACTGCCAAAACAATCATGATCTCTACACCTTAACTACAGATTACATGTTGAGTGAACTTGTCAACCAAGTTAATCAACGGGAAAAGTTGCCTGTCCACAAGTTTATCAACTTGCTCACTTCACAAGATATTTCTTATAACTAAAAACATCAAGCAAACCTCCGTTCTTCATCATGATGGGTTTTATGAACTTGCCAGCAGCACTAGGTTACCTATTCACTCTGAATTAACAAGAGTCTGCTTAATTCAAATTTTCAAGTACTGGCTCAATCAGAATGACACCAACTGGTAAAATTTTTTGCCAAAAATAAATTTTAGATTGGTCTATAAGTGCCAAATGGATAGAGGTCATTTATAAAGTGCTGCCTAGATATAACAAAAATTAAATGTTCGTCTGATAAAAGGATAGCCCTCAAAGATGCAGTTAGTTATCTTTTGCGCACTTGGCAACATCAACTCCTGTGGTACCCTCACATCTAGCTCTTCAGCTGGTATAAGCCTGTGACTGTGGAAAGATAAATAGTACCTAAATGAATCTATATTTTACTAATATTTACTATTTTACAAATTAGGCATGAAATATATACTGTTATATTAAGAAGCCTGACTGGTTTTACCAGGTCTCTCTACATAATACAGCACATATGAAATAAAAAAATTAAGATTTTAAATAGAGCAATATTCCAAAAACTTATCACAGAAACTTACTAAAGCCATAGCACAATTTTAGATCTCATACAATGAACATGACAGAATTTCAACTACAAATATTTTTAGTCCAATATATGGGGCCATACTTGCCAGTTGATATATTAAGGATAAGAGCATTTGTCTTCAGGCAGGTAAGTAAATATGAAAAATTTATTTTATTTATATAAACTTTACAATGAAGTCTAATTACATGACATCACCCATCACCAAGAAGAGAATAAAATGAACACTGTTAATGACAGAGGATCATTATTACATCTTCAAATGGCTTTATGCCAAATATGATGCATAAGCTGGTGGTTATATTCAGACCTATACTTGGGCTCATGTGTATATATTCACGTATTCACCTTCACATATGTGAATATAAATATGTAACAATGTTGTTATGATTTCTGGAATTTACCTCCAAAATAGAAGCTAATACAAAAGTTCATTCAAAAAAAAGGTTCCACTTCAAATAAGACAGATGAATAAAGAGATAACAAGAAACCCAGAGAAACTCATCCTTTTATGAATAAGTGATAACTCCTAATTTACTGCACTTAATATAAACTCTATTATAATATTACAAACTCTCTTTGCCCAAAAAATAATAGTAATGACAGTGTTTGATTCAAACATCTACAGCCCTAACAAAAAAAACACTGAGGTTGTAATGTACTCTTGGACTTTAACTAACTGGATTTTCCAGTGCGGTGTTACTCAAAAGAACAGTGTATTCTGAGACCAGCTCACTGTAACTGCAAAATATTTATGACAGATTACCTTATTTCTCAGGTATGAAAGATTCTGACTCATTTGCCTTTTATGGAGCTTTTGTAGCATGGGGATCAAATGGTCCTTCCAAGCTCAAAAGTCTCTCCTTAGCAAAAAAAAAAGAAAAAAAAAAAAGTCACCTAAGTGTCTTTAAATTTCTTTGCCATAAGGGATATACCATTCATTCTAGGCATTTTTAGAGGAAGGTAAAGTGAGAGTGAGTCCCAAATACTCCTGTGGATGTTTAGATGTTCTCAGGTTAAAAATGACCAAAAGTAAAAAAAAAAAAGAAAAAAGATCAAAAATCAATGTCCTAATGAATCATACAGAATTAATTTAGGGGTGAAAAGACATATTCCTTGAGATTTTTGCTTTAAAATACTACATAATAAAGAAATGTAAAGATAGACATGAAGCAAGTACGGCAAATTATTGACAATTACTGAATGCAAAGGATGAGTTTATGAGGTTCACCATCTATAATTTAATTTTGTATGTTTACAAATTTTCATATTAAAGTTTATAATGAAAAACAGCATTTTACTGGTCACTTGAGAATACATTAACAAACATGCAAATAAAATCTTAAACAAGTTGCAACTTTAAAAAAATAAAATACACTAAACAGGCCAAAAGATTAAACAGTGGTTGTACTGGAAATATGAGAACCTGAGAGATTTCTTTATTCTTGTATTCTGCTTTTCATCACCTCCTCTTCCCCACTCCCAAAACACGGTGATTTTATGATGGCGGAGATGTATATTTACACACATACACATATCTAACACAATCAAAATTAAAATAAAGTAGTTTCAGGCTTAAAATGGAAAATTAAGTTCTTTTAAATAAATTAATAAGGGTAAAGGATTTACCTGCTCTTCTCTTTTCTGCTTACGTAACTGCAGTCCCTCTTCCTCCCTCCTCCTGCGCATTTCATCAGGATTCAGGGACTTATTTTTGTAACTTTTCAGGCGAAAGTTCTCTTTTCCTGGGGTAGTCATGATTTCTACAAAAATGAGACAAAGAAAGAGAACAAATGAGCTTGGCTTATGGTAAAGAGCTCTTGTTATTCTAATAGCCCAGCCTCACTGCATAAGGACACCAGAAATGGTTAACTTTTTTTAACAGCTTTATTAAAGTGTACAAGTCAATAGCTTTCATATTTTCACATCTATGCACAACCATTACCACAGTCCATTTTTTAACATTTTCATCACCTCAAAAAGAAAGTGTGTACTATCACTCCTACTGGCTATCACTCCTATTCAGGACATTTCATATGAATAAAATAATATGCGTGATCTTTTGTGCCTGGATTCTTTCATTTAGTATATCTTCAAAGTTCATCTATGTGGCAACATATATCAGTACTTTATTCTTTTATGGCTGAATAATATCCAATCATATGGATATACCCCATTATATTTTATACCTACTCATCAACTGATAGACATTTGGGTTCTTTCCACTTTTTGGCTATTATGAATAATGCTTCCATAAACATCTATGGACAAGTTTTTATGTAGACATAGGTTTTCATTTTTCTTGGGCATACACCTAGGAATCGAACTGCTAGGTAACACTGTAACTCAATGTTTGTTTGAGGAACTGCCAAACTATTTTTCCAAAGTGCTGCGCTATTTTACATTCCCACCAGCAATGTACAAGGGCTGACAATTTCTCCACTATCACAATTTTTGGTGTCTGCTGTCCTTTCACATATTTATTTTCTAACTGTATATCCTCCATAAAAAAAAAAAGTCTATTCAGATTCTTTACCCATTTTTAAATTGTCTCTAGGAAGTCCCAATAGTTTATTTTTGCCCTTGCTTCTTCCCTTGCCTTTGGCGATGTTTCTAGGAAGAGGTTGCTGCCTGTGTTCTCCTCTAGGATTTTGATGGATTCCTGTCTCACATTTAGGTCTTTCATCCATTTTGAGTCTATTTTTGTGTGTGGTGTAAGGAAATGGTCCAGTTTCATTCTTCTGCATGTGGCTGTCCAATTTTCCCAACACTATTTGTTTAAATTGTCTTTTTTTTTATCATTAAGTTATAAGAATTCTTTATATATTCTAGATAGAAGTCCCTTATCAGAGTGGTGCTTGAGAGGCTCAGTTGGTTGAGCATCCAACTCTTGGTTTCAGGTCAGGTTGTGACCTCAGGGTCACGTAATTAAGCCCTGCATCGGGCTCCCTGCTCAGCGCAGAGTCTGCTTCCCTTTTCCCTCCAGCACGCTCTCTCTAAAAAAAAAAAATGGACCTCTTAAAAAAAAAAGTCCCTTATCAGATATACAGTTTTTAAATATTTTCTTTCACTCTATAGGTTTTCTTTACGCTTTCTTAATGGTGTCCTTTGAAGCACAAAAGTTTTTAATTTTGATGAAGTCCAAATTAATCTTTTTGTTGTTGTTGCTCATGCTTTTAGTGTCATACTTAGGGATTCTTAATCCTAAGTTTCCTTCTAAGAGTTTTAAAGTTTTAGCTCTCACATTTAGGTCTGTCATCTACTTTGAGTTAATTTTTATTCATGGTATGAGGTAAGGGTCCAACTACATTATTTCACATATGGCTACCCATTTGTTCCAGGCACCATTTCTCCATCTAATGGTCCTGACACCCTTGTTGAAAGACAAATTAACCACATATATATGGCTTTATTTCTCAACTCAATTATATTCCATTGATTTGTATGTATATCCTTGTGCTGATTCCACACAATCTTGACTACTATTTTTGTAGTAAGTTTTGAAATCAGGAAGTATAAGTTCTCCTATCTTATTCTTTTTCAAGATTGTTTTGGCTCTTCCAGACACCCTGCAATTCCATGATTTTTAGGATCAGATTGTCAATTTCTACAAAGAAGTCAGCTGGGATTCTGATATGGACTACATTGAATCTGTAGGTCAATATGGGGAGTATTGCCATCTTAATGTTAAATCTTCCAATCCACAGACAGGATATTTTTCTCTTAGATCTTCTCTAGTTTCTTTCAACAATATTTTGTAGTTTCCAGTGTTTTACACTTCTTTTGTTAAATTTATTCCTGTCTTAATTTTTTTGATGCTATTATAAATGGAATTTTTTTCTTAATCTCACTTTTGGATTGTTCACGACAAGTCTATAGAAACACAATTAATTTTTGTATACTGATTTTGTATTTTGCAACTTTGCTGAGCTTGTTATTAGTACTAATATTTTTTTAGTGGATTTTCTAAGTCATTTCATACAAAATCATATCATCTCTAAGGGACAGTTTTGTTTCTTTCCAATCTTGAGGCCTTTGTGTATTTTTCTTTCTTTTCCTTATTTTTGTTTTTCAAAATTGCCATAGCTAGAACCTCTAATATAATGTAAATAGAAATGGAGAAAGCAGGCACTCTTGTCTTATTTCTGATTGTAGGGGAAAAGTGTTCAGTTTTCCCCATTAAGTATGATGTTATCTTTGAGTTTTTCATAAGTGTCTTTATTCATGTTGAGGAAGTTCCCTTCTAGTCTTCGTTTTTTGAGTGTTTTTATCATTTAAAGGGTGTTAGATTTTGTCAAATTTTTTTTGTGTCTATTATGAGAACAATGTGACTTTTGTTTTTTATTCCCTGATATGTTATATTAATTGGTTAGTGAACTTCACACTAACTTTGCATTTCTGGGATATCATGCCACTTGATCGTGGTGAAAATTCTTTTTATATGCTGGTGAATTAGGTTTGCTAGTATTTTGAGGATTTTTGTGTTCATCTTCCTAAGAGAGATAGTGGTCTGTAGTTTTCTTGTAATGTCTTTGGTATCAGGGTAACACTAATACTAGCTTCATAAAATAAGTTGGGAAGTGTTCTCCCTCTCAATTTTTAGGAAGAGTTAGTATTAATTCTTCTTTAAATGTTTGGTAGAATTTAGCAGTGAAGCCATATGGGCCTGTGCTTTTCTTTGTGGGTAGCTTCATGATTAATCCAATCTCTTCACTTGCTATAGGTCTATTCAGTTTGTCTATGTAAGTCAGCTTCAGCAGCCGTCTTTCTAAAATTTTTCCAGTTTAGGGGTGCCTGGGTGACTCAGTCGGTTGGGCATCCAACTCTTGGTTTCGGTTCAGGTCTCAAGATCTCAGTGTTGTGAGATCGAATCCTGTGATGGGGTCCACACTCAGCAGGGAGTCTGCTTGAGATTCTCTTTCTCTCCCTCTGCCCCTCCGTCCCCCTCATGCTCACTCTCTCGAAAATAAATGAATAAATCTTTTAAAAAATTGTCCATTTTATCTAAGCTATGTAATTCACTGGTATGCAGTTGTTCATAGTATTCCTTTATAACCCTTTCCATTTTTGTAATCCCAGTAGTAATGGTCCCTCTGTTATTTCTGATTCAAGTAATTTAAGTCCTCTTTTTTTCTGTGTCAGTCTGCCAATTTTGCTTATCTTTTCAAAGAACCAGTTTTTGGTTTCCTTAATTTTCTCTACTTTTTTTCTATTTTCTAGTTCATTAATTTCTACTCTCATCTTTATTATTTCCCTCCTTCTGCTTGTTTTAGGTTTACTTTGCTCTTCTTTTTCCAGTGACTTAAGGTGTAAGGTTAGTTAGTAATTTGAGATCTTTCTTCTTTCTTTATACAAGCATTTATTACTAAAAGTTTCCCTGTAAGCCCTGCTTTAGCTGTATCCCATGTTTTCTTAAGTGGTAAATTCATTTTCATTTATCTCAAACTATTTTCTGATTTCTCTTTTCGTTTCTTCTTTGACCTACTGGTTATTTGGGAGCATGTTAATTTCCATATATTTGTGAGTTCCCCAAATTTGTTAGTGATTTCTAATTTCTTTCCACTGTGGTCAGAGAACAACCTTTGTATTATTTCAATCCTTTTAAGATGTTTTGTGGCCTAGCATTTGGTTTATCCTTGAAAACGTCCCACATTCACTTGAGAAGAATATATATTCTATTGTTGCTGGGTGCTGGTGGTATTCTACAGATGTCTCCTAGCTCTAGTTGGTTTATACTGTGGTTTCTTTGTTGATCTTATGCCTAGTTGTTTTGTCCATTACTAAAAGTGGGATATCGTAGTCTCCCAACCATTATCGCTAAATTGTCTATTTTTCTCTTCATTCCTGTCAGGTTTTGCTTCTTGTATTTTGGTGCTGTTATTAGGTACATATATGTTTATAACCTTTATCTTTCTAATGGATTGGCTCTTTCATCCCTCTTTCTCTCTACTAACATTTTTTGTTTTAAAGTCTATTTTTTCTGATATTAGTATAGCCACTCAAGTTTCTTGTGGTTGTTGTTTGCATAATAGATCTTCCATCCTTATACTTTCAATGTACTTGTATCTTTAAACTTAAAGTACATCTCTTGTAGAGAGCATATAATTGGATACTCTGACAATCTCCACCTTTTTTTTTTTTTAAAGATTTTATTTATTTATTTGACAGAGAGAGACACATTGAGAGAGGGAAAACAAGCAGGGGGAGTGGGAGAGGGAGAAGCAGGCTTCCCGCAGAGCAGGGAGCCTGATGCGGGGCTCAATCCCAGGACCCTGAGATCATGACCTGAGCCAAAGGCAGACGCTTAACGACTGAGCCACCCAGGCACACCTGCCCTTTTTTTATTATATAGTTTAATCAATTCATGTTTAATATTATTGCTTACGTTGTTGATTTATGACTGCTTTTTCATTTTCTATGTGTCTCATGTCTTTTTTGTTTCCTTTATTACTCTTTGACCGCTTTCTTTTGCATTAAGTGGGTATTTTCTAATGAAGCACTTAAATTTCTTTAATGACCTTTCACTGTAATTTTTTTTTTTTAGTTTTTCTCCGTATGGGCTGCTCAAGGGCTTACCATATACATTTCAACTTCAAACTTTATAGCAGCTTCAGACTTATACCAGCTTAATTCCAGTAAGATATAGAAATGTTATGCTATATAGTTCGATTGCCTTTTTCTCCATTTGATGGCATTGTTGTGATACATATTACATTTAATGTTACAAATCCAACAATACACTATGTTATAATTATGACTGTATCACATATAGTCATTTCCTTAGCTTGACATAGCTTTGCCTCCACTCACCTTCTATGTGCTGCTATTGACAGATACATTACAAATATACTACATTTCTAAACCTTATAGGCCCAAGAACACATTATACACATATTATTTTATACAACTGCTTTTTTAAAAAGATTTATTTATTTATTTTAGGAGAGAGAAAGAGAGCAAGAGCTAGCACAAGCAGGCATGGGGAGAGAGAGAATCTGAAGCAGACTCCATGCTAAGCACAAGCCCAACACAAGGCTCCATCTCATGACCCTGTGATTGTGACCTGAGCATAACCAAGAGTCACATGCCTAACCAACTGCATCACCCACACACCCCACACAACTGCTTTTTAAATCAGTTTTGAGTAAAAAGAAGAAAAAATATGTGGTAATATTCTCTTTGAAAATTACATAATTACCTTTACTGGTACTCTTTGTTCATATGGATTCAAATTACCATCTGGGATCACTTGCTTTCAGCTTAAAGAACTTCCTTTAGCATTCTTGCAAGGTGGGTCTGCTAGTAATAAACTCTCTCAGTTCCCGTTTACCCGGGAAAATCTTCATTTCACTATCATTTTAAAAAGATAGCTTTGCTGGATATATAGGATTTTTGGTTGACTATACTTGTCTTTGAGTACTTCGTATATATTATTACACTGCCTCTGGCCGCCACTGTTTCTGCTGAGAAGTCAGCTATTATTCTTATCTGGGCTCCCTTGTAAGTCAATTCCTTGAAGAGATTAGGAGCATTTTATGACCTGCTTCTCCCCCTATGCACCCTACCAAATCTCTGAACCAGACCCCCAAGCTGGGGGTGCAGACAACAGCACACTTCTCTCAGAGCTATCCCTTATAGGAGTGGAATATTTTGTTGAGGGTAGGCGGCAGCCTAAGGTTTTCTCAGCTTGTCTCTTCTGACATGGAATCACCACCTTAGAAAACAGAAAAAATGATCTATTCTCCAGTACTCCCAGCAGCTCTGCACCCAGGTAGAGCCTCTGTTGCACAAGTGGGGACTGGGCAGAAGGTAGTTCTCTGCCTCTCCACCACATATACCCAGAACTTAGCTTCAGCAGCTAGGCAGCTAGGGGTAGGATGAGAAATCCTAATGTCCCGCTCCTCCCAAGAAAACCTTCCCTCCAACTGAAAGCTATTCATTTACCCTACACCCTTCAACCATTTCCAGAAGCTTTTAATAGTTGTTTTTCAAGTTTTCCCCAATTTTCTAGGGAGTGGGTCTGTAGAGCTCCTCATGCTGTCAGGCTGGAATTCACAAATCAGTTATTTTTTTTTAATTTTTTTTTTTTTTAAAGATTTTCTTTATTTATTTGAGAGAGAGAGATTGAGAGAGAACATGACAGGGGAGAGGGTCAGAGGGAGAAGCAGACTCCCCACTGAGCAGGGAGCCCAATGCGGGACCCAATCCCGGGACTCCGGGATCATGACCTGAGCTGAAGGCAGATGCTTAACCAACTGAGCCACCCAGGTGCCCCACAAAAGAGTTATTTTTAAGAATGACTGTACTGCAAGCCTGGATTGAGAATCATTTGATTTATAATGTGCTATGTTGCAACATCTATTTTACCTGAATGTCTTAACAAACATTCAAGGCAAGAAATTACTATTCTCATCCGTCACAGTTAAGGATTCAAGATGCTAAAAGAGGTTAAGTGACTTGGCCAGGGTTACACACTTAATACAAGATAAAACAAGGATATGAACCTAGGTTCCTGATTATAAACCTGATGTTCTACTATTATGTACTGAACTGTGCTCCCCCCTACCAACTATGTATTAAAGCCCTAACTTCCATAATGACTACATTTGGATATCGGGCCTTTAAGGAGGTAATTAAGGTTAAATGGGTTCATAAGAGTGGGGTCCTAATCCAGTAGAACTAGTGTCCTTACAGGAAGAGGAAGAGACACCCTAGATCTGTTCCCCCAACCCCACCCCCTATGTACACACACAAAAAGGCCATGTGAGGAAACAGCAAGAAGATAGTCATCCACACATCAGGATGAATAGGCCCCACAGGAAACCAACCCTGTTGGCACCTTGATCTTGGACTTCTAGCCTCCGGAACTGGGATAAAACGGATTTCTGTTGTTTAAGCCACCCAATCTGTGGTATTTTTTATGGCTGCCCAAGCAGACTAATATATACAATACACCTGGTGGTATTTTGTCAGATTGAGCTTTATCGGACTGAAAGGCAGAGGCAATGCAGATGAGAATTTGCAAATAATTATGAAGGAATTATTTAACGGTGCTGAGAAATGATCTAGAGAAAAAAGCTGGATTCCTGAAGCAAGCAGCATTTTGGCTCTGAAATATCACAATATAGCATAATAATAGCAGTGTTACAATGATGACCCAAGTTCAAGAATCAGAAGTTTTAGGTCAAAGAAAGGAGAAAGCCTACGGTAACAGGGCAGACTTGATAAATCTTAACAATACCAAAAACCAATTGGACTTCAGTAATTGGAAGCCTGTACTCAACATGGAGGGGAAGGGCACACAATTAAGGGAAGACAATGTTAGGAATACACATATACAGAGAGAAAAAGTGATAAAACAAATGGAGTAAAAGGTAAAATGAACAACTGAGGAATGGGGTTGAAGGGTAAAAAGAGGACCTCTGAACACTTCTTGAAATTCCTATAAGCTTGAAATTATAGCAAAAACTTTTTTTAAATATAAAAAAATCTAAAAGGAAAGAAATGCTCATACAAAACTACTATTAACTTGCTTCCTTTTATTAAAGTGACATAAAAAGCAAGTCCAGAGAAGAGGGCTGGCCTTGAAATCCTGTTTTGAAATTTACTTCTTAGCACAGTGATGCAGAAAAAATACTAAACTTCTGTGAGCCTTGGTTTCCTCACTTGCACAATGGGGATATTACCTTCTAAGGTAAAGAGAAGATGAAAGCGTACTCCCACTGTCTAGCCCTTATATAGCTCACACCTGATATTTGTGTAATGAAGAAATGGCTATAAATAGCTCTAAAGGTTCAAAAAAAGATCTCTTCTGACTAAAGTGATGAGGTATAGCTCCATAGAGAAGATGGTGTTTCAGCTAGGTTGTGAAGGATAGATACTATTTCAACAGTTGAAGTTAAAAGAGAAACACCCACAAAACAGAAGAGTACAAATTAAAGGACAGACGTTAGAAAGTACAACTAATGAAGATTAGCACTAAGTTGTATTCGATCACAGCAACTGCTCTTTAAAAGTACACAGACATGAGAAATGCCAGCACCTGTTTTCTCTTTCTTTTTTGGTTAAATTGTGGTATCTGAGAACTCACAAATTACTCCAACGCTCAAACTAGTAATTTCTATCATCCATATAGTGCATCTGTGCCTTTGAAATATTCTTCCCTTTTAAATTACAAAAATGGCTCATGTTAAAAACAAACAATACAGAAGGGTATAAACAGATAAATGAAAATGTACCCCTGCCTAAAGGTAACCATCAAGTTCTCCGCATATCCTTTCAAAAACTGGTTATACAAGTATACACATATCCTTCTGGTTTTTATTGTACACCGATGGGAAATTATAAACACAATTCTGCACTTTTGCTTTAACTCTGGACAACCTTCCATACAATGCCTATAGAGTTAAATTATTTTTAATATAGTAATTTTTTTAAGATTTTATTTATTTATTTGACAGAGAGAGACAGCGAGAGAGGGAACACAAGCAGTGGGAGAGGGAGAAGCAGGCTTCCTGCTGAGCGGGGAGAAGCAGGCTTCCCGCTGAGCGGGGAGCCCGATGCGGGGCTTGATCCCAGGACCCTGGGATCATGACCTGAGCCAAAGGCAGACACTTAACGACTGAGCCACCCAGGTGCCCTAATATAGTAATTTTTATACCATAAGGACCAGACCCTAAACATCACTGACAATTAAGCTTGTCTCCAATTTTCTATCACAAACAATGCTGTAACCAATATTTTCCTTCATGTATTTGCATATATTCTGCAATTATATCCAATAATAAATTCTAAACAGTGGAACGTAAAGATCTAAAGCATGTGCACTTAAAATTTTGATAGTTCAAAGTACCTCCTAAAATATTGCACCAATGTACACCAGTGAATATGAGTGCATCAGTTCCCCACCACTATCACTGTTAACTCAAGACTGACTCAAACTTTTCCATATTTGACAATATCATATGTGAAAAAATGCTTCTCGTGAAAACTATTTTCATAATACTAAGATGTTATATATGCTTTTTTTTCACTTTCACTCCTAAGTTTTTCAGAAGCTTCATGACATGATGACATCATCACTCTGACGCCTAATGGAATGTGTATTGTGTATTTCTGTGTTTTAAAATTTTGTTTTAATTTCTCATACAGTAAATATTAACTGATACAAAACAGCAACATAAACAAAAGTTCTTTGGGGGTCCTCAATAAGTTAAGAGTATAAAGAAGTTCCCAGGCCAAAAAATTTAAGAACACTTAATCCAATCTTTTTTTTTTTTTTTAAAGATTTATTTATTTATTTGTCAGAGAGAGAGAGCACAAGCAGGAGGAGCGGCAGGCAGAGGGAGAGCAGGTTCCTCGCCAAGCAAGGAGCCCGATGCGGGACTCGATCCCAGAACCCTGGGATCATCACCTGAGGTGAAAGCAGACACTTAACTGACTGAGCCACCCAGGTGTTCCCAATCTTTTCTGTCTTAAGAAAAAAGCAGTCACTGGATATTCAGATAACATTCTAATCATAGATTAAGGAAACTCAACATCTTTAAAATACTGTCTTCTTGGTCAAGAATTAAATACGGGGGCACCTGGGTGGCTCAGTCGTTAAGCGTCTGCCTTCAGCTCAGGTCATGATCCCAGGGTGCTGGGATCGAGCCCCGCATCAGGCTCCCTGCTCCGCGGGAAGCCTGCTTCTCCCTCTCCCACTCCCCCTGCTTGTGTTCCCTCTCTCGCTGTGTCTCTCCGTCAAATAAATAAATAAAATCTTTAAAAAAAAAAAAAGAATTAAATACGTATTTACATTGATCTTTTTTGTTGCAATGATAATGTGAAATTCCCTTCCATTATATTCTAATTGGCTACTGTCTATATATGAAAAAATTACTCATTACTATATATTAACTTTTTAAGCCAGCCAATGAATTAAATCAGCTACTGAATTCTGTTTCTGATATTTTGAGTTGACACTCTCAATACTTAATATCGCTAAAAAATTGTAACTTTTGCCTCCTCCATTCTAAAGTCTGTATTTCATTTCACTTCCTATTTTAAAATATTTAACTAGTACTTCCAGGACAAAGTTACAATGTTAATTAAGCAACAAAGGTTAGAGCAGGCATTTTTATCTCATTTCCAGTTTTCATCTATGTCTACTATTTTGTTATTAAACATGATACTAGGGTATTTTTTTTAAAGCCAGGTTTACTGAGGTATTATTTATAACTTACATACAGTAAAACTTAACATTTAAGTAAATACCACCACAAACAGAGAACATTTTTACTATGAAAAGTTCTGTCAGGTCTCTTTCTAGTAAATCCACTCCCTCCCCAACCCCAGGTACTCAATGATTTATTTTCTGCCCCTACAGTTTTGCATTTTCCAGAATGTAAAATAAATGGAATCATCCAGTATGTAGCCTTTTGAGTGTGGCTTTTTTCAGTCAGTATTAACTAATTTGAGATTCTAAGTGTTGTTTTATCTTTCAGTAATTCATTCCTTTTATTGCTGAATTGTATTCCAATGTATTCCACACCTTATTCACCACCTGATAGACATTTGCGTTGGTGCAGTTTTTGGTGATTATAAATAAGCCACTAGAAACACTCATATACGGTTTTTGTGTGAACGAATATTTTCATTTTTCTTGGGTAAAAACCTAGGAGGAAGGTTTTTGACCCACTGCTGGGTCATACGGTAAGAATATGTTTACCTTTCTAAGACTGTCAAACTGTTTTTCAAAGTGGCTGTACCATCATGCATTCCTACCAGCAATCTATGAGCTCCAGTTGTGTTGTAGTATTGTTTTGAGATACTTATTTAAAAAATGACATCTAAGTACCAGCCATCCATACTTATTTTACTAGTTTTTAAAACCTGAAATGTGTGTTGAATTTTATCAAATGACTTTTTGGTGGTTATTAAAATGGTGAAGTTTATCTACTTTGACCTATTAAATATGGTGAGATATTAATAGATTTCTTAATATTGAATGATTGATTCTTGGAATAAACACACTTGGTCACAGTGTATCATTCTTTTAAACTCTATGTTAATATTTTCTTAAAAATTTCTACACCACAAATCAAAACCACAATGAGATATTACCTAACACCTGTCAAAAAAGTATCAAAAAGACAAGAAATAACAAGTGTTGGAGAGGATGTGGAGAAAAAGGACCCTCATGCACTGCTGGTGAAAATTCAAACTGGTGCAGCCACTATAGAAAACTGTATGGAGGTTCCTCAAAAATTAAAAATAGAATCACCAAATGATCCAGTAATTCCACTACTGGGTATTTACCCAAAGAAAATGGAAACACTCATTCGAAAATATATATGTACCCCTATGTTTTTTGCAGCACTGTTTACAATAGCCAAGATATGGAAGAAACCTGAATGTCCATAGATAGATGAATGAATGAATAAAAAAGACATGTACAATGGAATAATATTCTGCCACCAAAAAAAAAAAAAAAAAAAGAATCTCGCCACTTTGCGACAACACGGATGGACCCAGAGAGTATTACACTAAGTGAAGTAACTCAGAGAAAGACAAATACCCTATGATCTCACTTATATGTGGAATCTAAAAAACAAAGCAAACAAACAAAACAAAAAGCAAAACCAACCCATGAATATAAAGAACAAACTGGTGGTTTGCCAGAGGGGAGGGAAGTGGGGGGAGATGGGCAAAAGAAGTGAAGGGGAGTGGGAGATACAGGCTTTCAGTTATGAAATGAATAAATCACAGGGCTGAAAGGTACAGCATCTTCTACGGAATACAGTCAGTGGTACTATAACAATGTTGTAAGGTGACCTACAGTAGCTATACTTGTTGTGAGCACTGCACAGTTATAAAATTATAGAATCACTACCTTGTATACCTGAAACTAATGTAACATTGTGTCAACTATACTTAAATTAAAAAAAAAAAAAACCCATGAAAGAAAAATTTCTACACCAGTATCCATAAATGAGATTGATTATTTAATATAAAACCCTCCTCCCCACCTTTTTGTGGGGGACAGGATATCTGTCACATTGAGAACATTTTGAAAAAACACATGGGTATGATTCCAATTATATGACATTCTACAAAAGGCAAAACTATGTAAACAGTTAAAAGATCAGTGGTTGCCAGGGGTTTATGGGGTGGGAGGGATGAAGAGCAGAGAAGATTTTTAGGGCATTTAGAAACTATTCTGTATACTATAATGGTGGTTACCTGTCACAATACATTTGTCAAAACCCATAGATGTACAACGTGAAGAATGAATGTAAACTTAATGTAAAGTATGGACTCTGGATGATAATGATGTACCAATGTTGGTTCCATTATAACAAATGTACCAATCTGATGCAAATGTTGATGGTGGGGAAGGTAGTGGGGTACATGGGAACTCTACTTTCCATTCAATTTTGTTATGAACCTAAAAGTGCTCTAAAATACAGAATCTATATCAAAAAAATCTTAAATATTTATTCACTCATATTGATAACTGAGATTGGTTGGTTCCCCCTCTTTGTGGGTAAAGAGGGGATTTTATCTGTCACATGGGAGAGCTTTTTAAAAAACAGATACCTCAGCTGTCCTTCCAAAGAATTTGATTAATAAGTCTGAGGCACATACTAGGTCTCTGGTGTTTTGTTTTTTTCTTTCAAAGATTCCCAAGCAAATTCTGAGATACATCTGCAATTGAAAAACACTATAATGGAGCAAAAGCTTTACTGGAAAATAATGCAAAATACAGCTAAATGTAGGCTTAAGTTAGATTGAAAGGAACTTTGATAACAAAGAAATGAAACAAAATCTACAGAGGATTATAAGAGGAATAACAAAGTAATAGTATGAAAAATTTTGCTAATCCTAATCAAATATTTTTAGGATATTATCACCTAGACAATTAATTAAAAAATCTAAGTTACTGTCAATAATTTTTCAAAGTACCCTCTCAGGAACCAGAAGCCTTTAAAATTAAAGCCATTATGCCTAATTTCCCATGTTTTCTGAGGAAATAAAGCCAAGAAAGCAATAAAATTGAAAACCAGATGCAAACCTGGTGGTAAAATACAAATGCACTCTACTCTTCCAAAATGAAATCTTCCACTTCCTCTTTCATGTCCATTTAGTTAATTATCAAATTTTCCTTATTACTCTATCCATAGTGTTTGATTTTATCTGCTCCTGTCTATTCTCATTGCCACCAGTCTAGTCCAGATACTTGTCATCCTATATCCACATAACTGCAAGAACTCTAACCCACCCTTCCTTAACCTCTGGCTCTCTGCTCTTCAAGGCATCCTTCACACAGCTCTCAGATTAATCTCAACACCTTTTTCATTGTATTACTTTGATGCCTAAAGATCTAGAATTAATCTTTAGCACATCGTAAATCAAATTTGAAATTCTTTGTCCTACAAGAAAACTTGGCATTGACTGAGTCAATAAATACTCTCTCCATTCTACATCAATCTATACCCAACACACTGAATGTAGATCTTTTTATATTTTATTATATTCAAGATGGTATATATTTAGTGTGCTGAGTCAATCCACCTAGTCAGTAAATCCCAAACACACACTAAAAATTCTGAATATTTAACATTCAACATATTCTTTGTGAAATACCATAAAACACTTATAGTTAATTAATTTATCTAATTAATCATATAAATTAAACATAATTTTATCAGAAAACATGACCACAAGAAAATATGACTACAAAATAAGTTATGGATAGGGCGCCTGGGTGGCTCAGATGGTTAAGCGTCTGCCTTCGGCTCAGGTCATGATCCCAGGGTCCTGGGATCGAGTCCCGCATCGGGCTCTCTGCTCCTTGGGAGCCTGCTTCTCCCTCTGTCTCTCTCTCTCTGTCTCTCATGAATAAATAAATAAAATCTTAAAAAAAAAAAAAGTTATGGATAAATGTAAGCATAAATGAATTTAAGTATAAAAAAGCTTTCAGTTCATTTGCGAATATTAATTATTCATTTGTTACCAACTTACAATCAAGTGGTTGCAGGCCCTTTTAAAAGATTTTAATAAAAACTAGAGAAAAAAAGGAAAATTGAAAATATCCTACTCATTTTTTTCCCTATAAAATAATTCAGAGTTCCTTTATTTAAGTGACATTCTAGTGGGGGCAAAGTCTGAAAAACACTGCCCTAAGTCTCTCCTATGAGAAGTCAATGCTGCAGACGTGATTCATGGTCTCATCTCTGGTTACATCTTATAGCTCTAACCCTATTAATCTAATAGAAATACCTACTTTCTTTCATGTCCCAGCTTCAAACTTTCTTCCATTGAGAAGTTGATTATAACCTTTGACCCTGAATTCTGATCTCACCTTCCAGTATCTATGGGTTCCCAACTTGCAATGTTCCCCCAAAGTCCTTCTCAAAGGCCAAACATTTAAAGGAAAATATTTACTAAGGATTTAAGAAACCCATACCCTAGGATTCAGTAATTCCACTTTTGGAATATACCCAAAGGAAATAAAATTAGCAGTATGTATAAGATTGTTCACTGCAGTGTGATTGTTACAGTGAAAAATTGTAAACCTAAAAATTCCAAAATGAGGGCTTGGTTATGGAAATAACATACTGAGAAATGAGAAATATAATACTAACATATGAAAAATACGGATGTTGGGAAGAAAAACCCAACTTATATTATTCTCTATACCTTTAAAATTACTTCGTAACTTAAAGTGGTATACAAAAATTTTAAGAGCAAGTTAATATTATTTTTCTGTGTCTTCCAAATTTTCTAGAGTAAGCAATATACTATTTATACAATAAGAAAAACTTTCAAAAAGTAGAGCTGAAAGCATATATTTACTACAGTGAAGTGTCCCAGCCTACCTCAAACACTGACAACACTGCATTCTTTACTTTTGGCTAGAATTTTATGAACTCAATGTTCTGCTATTTCAAAGTTCTGATTGAATACTTCAGGTCTTTAAGAAAAACTACCTCTTCCCTTATATGTCGTTGGATTATTTTTATTCTTAATTTTTATTTTTTCTTTAAAGATTTATTTATTTAAGAGAGAGAGGGGCACCTGGATGGCTCAGTAGATTAAGCATCTGCCTTTGACTCAGGTCATGATCCCGGGGCCTGGGATCTGGCCATGTCAAGTTCCCTGCTCAGGGGTGAGTCTGCTTCTCCCTCTCCCTCTGCTTCTCCCCCCGCCCCCTGCTCATGCTGTTTCTCTCTCTCAAATAAATAAAATCTTTAAAAGGAGAGAGAGCCCGTGAGCGCATGCCCATGGTGGGTAGGGGAAGGTAGGGGACAGAGGGAGAGGGAGAGAATCCAGGATAGAACAGACTCCTTGCTGAGTGCAGAGCCCGAGGCGGGGCTCAATCCCACGCCCCTGAGATCATGACCTGAGCCAAAATCAAGAGTCTCCACTCACTGCCTGAGCCACCCAGAAGCCCCTTGGATTTTTTTTTTTTTTTAAATAAATCTTTCCCCAAAATGGTGTAAAGAGTTCCTTCATGTTAAAAAAGAAAAACCACAAACTTACCTTAATCCAATTCATATTCATTACTGAAATTAGTAAGTTCTGTAATATATCTATCACATGTGAACTTATGAGGGTTTTCACATTTCAAATTAAGCAGCAGCACAATCAGGATGTACCTTTCTTCCCAAAATTTATTAACAACTCAAAGCTCAGAAATTTTAATTTTTTAAGATTTTATTTTTAAGTAATCTCTGCACCCAACATGGGACCTGAACCCACAATCCTGAGATCAAAAGCTGCACACTCCACCAACCAAGCCAGCCAGGCCCCCCTCAGAAATTTTAATTTTAATCTTCAATACTAATCATAGGACTGAGCATATAGCAGTCCCTCAAATGCTATGAAAAGAATGAACAGACCAGAAAATAGTTTATGAACTAATGTAATAATGTGTTTCAACTATACTCAAATTTTTTTTAAAAAGTCTATATAAAGAAATAAAACGGTAAATTTGGTAGATTGATCAACACTAAAATTTTAACTTTTTTTCAAAGGAATGACCCACAGGATAGAAAGGAGCAAATCACATATGATAAGATGTCAAAACCTTGTTAGAAACTATAAAACAGGTGGTGAAGCAATATTATACTAGCAAAGTGGAGAACTCTAAAGCCTAAGCACCTGCAAAGACGCTGATTCACACTGCCCAGAAGCATCTCTGAAGGCTGAGGGAGCAACACTAGAAGGTTAGCTGAAAGTCTACAAAACAGTCATCATAGCCAGATTTCCTCCCCCACTGTTCAGAACCAGGCAACCATCCCTCCCCCAACCCTACAGTTGTGGAAAAGATTACTCTGAAGAAACCAAACTAAAGAGACTCCAAAATGGAGGTCTCCAGTACAGGTAAGGGGGTAGTAATATGCCAAACAGAAAACAGGATTACAAGAACACAATGAACAGTGAGAACCCCAGCTCCTTTTCTAAGATAGGTACTCAAAACACAGCAGCCAGGTGTACATAACCTCCCCACAAGAGACTGGAGGCTCTCTTTCTCAAGGAAACTGACCAGCCCAAGAGAAAAGACCTGTGAGTGTCCCCTCCTCCCATAAATGGCCACCTTTAACAAGCCACACCTATTGAATTTTCAGTTCAGTTTTTGGCACTTCACTCTTAAATATGAATGGACAGCCATATAAGATTATGGCTGGGGAAAGCCGCTACAGAGAAAAGACAACAATAGAAACAAAAAAAGGAACTTGGAAGAAACAGAGCAAAGTGGGGGAAAAAAAGAAAACTTAAAAAAAAAACTATCATGAAATCTTCAAAAGGATTATAGTGTCTACGAAACAATATAAAGATACTATAACATAGAATGAGCTCTAAGAAACTTAAAGTGTGGATAGAAATTAGAAACTCAATAGGAAGGTTGGAAGATAACACTGAGGAAATTTCTTAGAAAGCAGAACCGAAAAGACTGATGGAAAGTAAGAGGGAGGAAAAGAAAAGAAAAAAGAACAACCTACGAGGGGTGCCTGGGTGGCTCAGTCGGTTAAGCGTCTGCCTTCGGCTCAGGTCATGATCCCAGGGTCCTAGGATTGAGCCCTGCGGGCTCTCTGCTCAGTGGGGAGTCTGCTTCTCCCTCTCTCTCTTCCTGCCACTCCCCCTGCTTGTACTTTCTCTCCCTGTCAAAGAAATAAAATCTTAAAAAAAAATAAAAATAAAAATAAAAGAACAACACATGAGTTCCAATACCCAAATAATACAAATTCCAACAGAGAACAAAAAAATTGATGA
Organism: Halichoerus grypus; assembly: GCF_964656455.1. NCBI lineage: Eukaryota > Metazoa > Chordata > Mammalia > Carnivora > Phocidae > Halichoerus > Halichoerus grypus. The sequence goes on from NC_135712.1 coordinate 66,546,942, forward strand.
AGAAGAGATTATCAAAGAAACAAGGCATCAAATTTAGAATATCCATTCAATGAAAGACACTACAGACAAAATTAACAGAAAGACGACAGGCTTGGAGGAGATATTTTCCAACCTAAAATCAACAGACCATTCAAATCTAAACTCCACAAGGAACTTCTGCAAACCAAAAAAAAAAAAAAAGACAGCAACCCAAAGGAAAGAGAAACTAAGGGCAAAACAGAAAATTTTCAAAAGGGAAAACCTGAATGGATCCAAGAGATGCTCAAACTCATTAATAATCAGAGAATGTAAACTGAAACAATGAGATACCTACTTTATATCCATCAGACTGGCAAATACTAGAAAGTTGAATAAAACCAAGTACTGAGGGGCGCCTGGGTGGCTCAGTCGGTTGAGCGTCTGCCTTCGGCTGAGGTCATGATCCCAGGGTCCTGGGATGGAGCCCCGCATCGGGCTCCCTGCTCCGCAGGAAGCCTGCTTCTCCCTCTCCCACTCCCCCTCCTTGTGTTCCCTCTCTCGCTGTGTCTCTCTCGGTCAAATGAATACATAAAATCTTTAAAAACAAAACAAAACAAAACAAAAAAACCAAGTACTGACAAAGATGTGGGCAAACAACCCTCCTGTAGTTCTAGTAAGCACATAAACTAGTGCTCCTATTCTATGACCCAGGAATCCCACTCCTAGGTATATATCCCAGAGAACTTCTCACACAGGTCCATAATAATATACAAGTAAGAGTATATTTACCACAGTGTATTTCTGATGCAAGAAAGGTGGGAAATAAAAATAAAATGTGGTAGATGCATATTACGGAATTATATTATACACAACTATACGTATACACAACAAAACAGAAAGGTCTCCAAAACAATGCTGAGTAAAAAAAAGTAAGAAACAGGACAAGGTCTATAACATAATACATAAACTAAACACATACACATACACACACACGCACCATGACATATTTCACAATGATTCATATATAATCAAGAAATATATCAATCACAATGCAGTGGATACCTGCAGAAAAGGGTAATGGGGAAGTAGGGCTTAGAAATGAAAGGAAAATTTAAAGAACCCTGTAGTCTGATGATAGTACATCAATAACAGAGAAGCATAATTAACTTTAAAATTCTTTCTACCTGAAGTCCAAAAAATAATAAAAAATATTTTTCCAGAACTAAAGGACATAAATTTCCAGTTTGTAAGCATCCATGGAGTGGCCTTAAATTAAAACAAAAAAAAAAACCTATCTAGGCATATTATTATGAAATTTCAGGGGTTAAAAATAATATCCAAAAAGAAAGATGGCAAGGTCACAAAGAATCAGAATGGTTTTGGACTTCAACAGCAACAATGGAATGCAAGAAAACAAGCTATGACTTCCAAACTTTTTAAGCCTACAATTTTATACCCAGCCAAATTATTGATGAAATGTTAAGACAGAATAGAGATTCATTTCAGTCATGCATTCAGAAAGTTTTTACTTCCCAGGTATCCTTTCTCAGGAGGCTAAGAAAATATGGGAAACAGGAGACCCAATATAGGAGAGATGCCAAGAGAATTTCAAGAGTGATGTAAAGAGAAGTTCCAGGATAACAGGTGGCAAGTAGGCCTAGAAAGTTACCAGTCCAGACTGCATTAAAAGGAGGGAGAGTTCTAGGACAGCTATCTCAGGAAATGAAGGGAGGGGGAAAAAAGTATTAACTCCTGGAAAAACACAAATTGGTTAACAGAAGAGATGACATCATAATACACTACGTGGTTCAGCTGTGAATATTTACATAGCTCTAATACTGTAAACACTCTGAATATTGACTTAATAAAGAACTATGTCAATTATATTGGGAGGATGGGAGAGGCAGTGTGTATACATGGAGGAAAGTCAATAGATAATGCCTGAATTGCTATCTCAAGAAGCAGCAAATTATTAATATGAGAATAAACAGCTAAAAAAAGAGGGGGGTAGGGGCACCTGGGTGGCTCAATCGGTTAAGCATCTGACTCTTGATCTCAGCTCAGGTCTTGATTTGAGGGTCATAAGTTCAAGCCCGGTGTAGGGCTCCACACTGGGCATGGAGCCTACTTCAAAAAAAAAAAGGTGGGGGTAGGCTCTAAAAGTGCAGGGGCTGAGACAGGGGACAGTTGTTTTTCATACAGTATTCTAACTAAAAAATTGTATTTTTTTAACAGCAATAAAGCAAGGAACTCTAACAGCCTTTCTTCAACTTTTAGTAAATTAGATCTTCACAGTATCATTTAATGATACTAAAAGAACTACATGTAGTTTGTTCTGCTTGGGAGACTGAACTGCAAACCAAGACAAAATCAAGCTTCAATGGTTGATGTGAACATAGTACAAATAGCCCTGTTTGAATTCCAGCTCCATCACGTACCATGTGAAGTAGGGCAAGTTACCTAACCACCCTGTACATGTAACCACCTCCTCAAAGTGGTTTTGCAAGGATAATTAAGAGAAAATACTTATGGTAATGCTTGATCCATCAATAGATGTCAGTCCCTCCTGCTTGTCTTTCTGTTCCCTAGCTACAAGCCCCCATTCTGGCCCCAAGCTGCCTTGTTGGTCAGAATACAGAGACTCATGGACAACTCAGCACATATCCCTCCTCATGCTGGAAAATCAATCACGATGAGTAAGCAGACTTATCTTTGTATATGAAGAGCAGCATTATTCTTGTTATGTGAAGAAGATTATCCCTATTATCCACATTCTGGATTATTGCCTGCTTTCAAGAACTGTCCTAATTAATCTACTACACTAGGTCAGAAACATTTTATCACTTCAATCTGTGTTTTGTGGGGTTGCAACATCTTAAAAAACAAACAAACAAACAGAACTGCACGTTCCATCAGTCTTCATCCCTGCTCTTTCACTGCAGGGCCTCAAAATTTTCTAATGCAGGCCCTATCTGGCCCCCCATTGGCCTGGGGCCACCTCCTGCTTACTGCAGCAAGAACAGAGTGAAATCAGCCCCAATCAGCTAATTGAATTGTTTACCATTTCCAATGTTTTCTTCCATTATTACGGCTGAATTCATAATACCTGCAGAGTACAGCGATCTTAAAACAAAGACTGAGTAATAGGGAATTACCTTTATCACTAGGTCAGTCACTTTTACTTGCATGGCCCAAAGTCTTAATTGATTTTATACAAAGTATTCATACATACTTCTAAAAACAATCTGCCAGACTTCACACAAACATCATAATTCAAGACAATCATTAATTTAACAAACACTGTGTGAAAACAATGGAGCTAAAAACAAGATATAATCCTTAATCTCAAATGAAAGGGAAAAGGTAGAAACTGAATTGAGAGCAACAGAGAACAAAGAATAGTCTAGGAAAAAACTGAGAGGAATTCCAAACTATCTGATATAGTTTATAACATAGCTGAGGCTAAAGAAAATTACAAAAATTGGACACGGCTCTGAACCTCCTGACAGCCAAAGTGTAAAGAGCAACAGGATGGCTTAAAAACACAAATGATCTAATAAAAGCAGTCATTTGTTTAAAATAAAAAAAGGTCTATCAATTTGTCTTAAAAAGAATTTGTCTCTAAAGTATCTACTTTATAAGGACCAATAAATAAATTAGAAAGTGTCTTGGATGGCAATGAAGATTTTTTTCATGTTGTCTTTCATTAGGCACCAATCCTAGATAAAAGTCAATATCCATAATATTAAATCGTAGGTCTGTGAAGAGGACCTAAAGTAACAAAATGCAAGTATACTAACTTCAGGTGAGGTTTTTACTCCTATAGTTTATTCTAGGTTTTTATATGTTTTGTTTCTCTACTAGACTGTAAATTCCTTAAGGCTCATGTCTGATTCCATCTGAACTTCCTTTGCTGTTTACTAGAGTACATTACAGTTTCTGCTCAATTATAATGCCTGATAAAACGCCATGCAGTTAATATTTGTATTCATTATGTTAGTCTTCCCCTCCAGACTATCATTTCCATGACATAGTAAACAGTGTTTTGGCCATGTCTGAGTGTCCCTAGTCTCAGAGCACACAATCAATAAGTATTCACTGAATGAACATTAAATTTAACAAAAAACACAACAAAGTATGAAAGAAGAGGAGAAATGATTCTTTTTGTTTTTTGAGAAGTAATTCTTAAAATGGCAGTGATCCTGGGTTCTGAGGCTGGTTCCAACAAAAATTGGATAACCTTAGGTAAGTCATTTAACTTCCCTGGCCTTCAAAGTTTCATTGGTAGAATCGAAAAATTAACATCTACTTCAAAGTTACTGTGAGGATTAGGTGTTTTACTATACCTAAGGTATTCAGTACAATACCTGGAAAGGAGCTCAAATGTTCATTCCTTTCTCTCAAGTCCTCCATCTTACAATCAGGTATACACAGTGCCCCCCAAGAATAAATGATTTCAGTAAAAATACAATAGACTTCATTATCATTTTCCTTTGAAAAGTTAAAATTTCATCTCCTCAATTTTTAAGGGGAAATAACTTCTGGATCCGTTTCAAAATATTACAAACACAAGAACAAGTTAATGTCAAGAATGAGCCTTGAAGCAACAAGAAAGGGGAAAATCACTTACTCATCTACTGCTGAGAAACAGGGGTTTTGAAGGAACTGTTTCTTAAAGAAAAAAAGGACTGAAAAAGTTAGGAATATTATCTATTAGCATGTTTTAGAAAGAGAACTTCAAAATCCTTTATTCTGAATTTAAAACTTAAAAAACCAATGATTTTGAAATCTTTCCCTTAAAAGTGGCACATTAAATACTTTCCTTCCAACCTAAAACATTCCTTCAAAACGACTTCCCTGACTCCAGTCATCCTTGGGTTTTCTCCTCCCATTTTGCGCTTCATCTAATACTTCGCTGTTTCCCTCGCATCACCACTTACACTATGTGCAGACGAAGTTCTGTCATTCCTATAATTACCACACCCCGGTCAGCCGCTTCAGGCCCATGTTGTTATGACATCTGTAAACTGCAGTCGTCCGTCTCCACCCCCGCCCCCCTCCCTCCAACCACCGGCTCCGGCTCGGGCTCTAACTTGTGAATTTCCGAGACAGTCCCTTCCAACCTCGGTCAGGATTTCTACCCGCGCCCCCTGCTCCCTCCTGCCTCAGTCCCAGCACTCCGCGCTGCCCACCCCCGCCCCCCGCCGCCCGCTCGCGCCGGGCCGCGGCGCAGGCTCAGCGCTCGCCTCCTCTCCGCCCCGCTGCCTCGGCGCCCCGCAGTCCCCGGCGCCGCTTCCAGCCCCGCCGCCGCCCCGCCCTGCCTCGCCTCGCCACGACCGGCGTTCCCGCTGGCGATCACACCAGCGCTCCCCACCCCCACCCTCCCCTCCGCCGGCCGCGCGGCCGTTAGGACAGCCGGGCCCGTGACGCACGGACGCGCCGCTAGCGCCCGGGCCCAGGGGCCAGAGCTCGAGCCCGGCCGGCGCCCGCCCTCGCCCCGGGGCCTCTCCCGGGTCCCGCCGAAGACTGCCGGATCCGCCAGCGGGAGGGGGAGGGGCCGGAGCCACGGGGCGCCGCACTCACCAGGCTCCAGGCAACCGATCCCGGTGCCGATGCTGGGGTGGGCCGCTCGCTCGCTTGCCGGCCCGCCGTACCTCTCCCGCGCACAAGCTCCAACAGCCGGCCAGCGCCGGTGCTCACCAGGCCTCGCTCTCCGCCGCCGCGCACCCAGCAGCGAGACCCAGCTCAGCGGGCGTTCGCAGTGCGCCTGCGCGCGGGGGCCGGCCCGCACGCCTGCGCGCTTCCTTCTGATGCCCTAATGCAGAGGCTGCCGGGAGTTGTAGTTTTCTACCCTTCTTTCCCTGGGAAGTCCTAGTGGCTAGGGAGAACCAGTGAAGGAACAGTCGAGGATCGGGAAGGTCTGGCTGAGGAGGAGATTCGCAGTCAATGGCAAAAGTTGGAGAATCGTGGTGGAGTGACCGTGGGACGGTACTTAGGTTGAACTGCAAAGTTGTGTCTACAAATCTGTCTTCACAGCTCTTCCTAGGTGGATTGATCCTCACCTCCCCTGTCTATAACTAGCCTCTAACACAGTTTGTACCTAATACACGTTTCCTGAATGAACGATGGAATGAGTGAAGGCTGAGGGACTATTGCAAAAGTGTTAAAAGTCAGTGCTCGTGTCTAAGGCATCGCAGGCAGCACGTGTGAAGAGGCTTCTGGGTATTTTGTTGTTGTTCTTTCCCTTCCCCTTTGCCCGATAATGTATGAAAAGTATCAAAAATAATTAAGAAATTAAATAAAACATAAATAGTTGCTTCACTCCCAAGTGCTCGCAAATGAGTTTGGGCAAATAATTGTTACTGTTAAAATTGATTGGCATTCCTTTTGAAGAGTGCTTTCAAAAGAAGAAGGACTGAAGCCAGCCAAGCAGAGGTCACAGAATAGAGAGTCTCACACGTGACATGGTTTATCAAATTGATTTAAAACACTGGCAGAGAAGCAACATGAAAGAAATCTGGTAGCTTAATTCGTTAAAAAGTGTGGGAGGGAGGTCCATACACTACCTGAATCCTAGGCTATGAAATGTTCATTTGTCCTCGATCTCTTCCTGCCGCATCAGCATTCTCCACTGGTGAATGGTGTGCTTTTTAGGATGAATTGAGTGTGAGCAAGGGGACTGGGGGAAGGGAAGGTGTTCTAAGGGAGAGACTTAGGGGCAAGTATACCTGACCTCAGCTAAACTGATGAGAGATCACTTTATTCCAATCAGGAACTGAATGATCTTAATTCAGAGCTGGACTTTAGTCTTTGTGAAAACTAGTTTCTTTCCAGTTCACCCTTACTCCTAGCTAGGGCCCTTCTTCCTTGGCCCAGCCTCTCTTTCTGGGCCCAGCTTCCTCAGCCCCATGAGAAAGCCAAAAGCTCTACTCAGTTTTTCAGCCACTGCTTTCAGACTTAGCAATCACCTCAGGTGGAAAAGGGATGGCAAACATCAGGCTTATCTCTTAGGGCTTCCATTTTCTTCCAGATCTGGGACCCACAAATTCTTACTGCCTTGGTGGCTCCTCCATGCCTTAGTGTTTTTATATTTTGTCCAGTTATTCACAGTGCTGGAGAATTTGTTCGACAACAGTAGGCCATTGCTGAAGCAAAATTCTTATATATATATATATATATATATATATATATATGTTACTTTTTTAAAAAAAGTGTTATCAGGGGCGCCTGGGTGGCTCAGTCAGTAAGGGTCTGCCTTCGGCTCGGGTCATGATCTCAGGGTCCTGGGATTGAGCCCGGCATTGGGCTCCCTGCTCCGCAGGAAGCCTGCTTCTCCCTCTCCCACTCCCCCTGCTTGTGTTCCCTCTCTCACTGTCTCTCTTTCTGTCAAATAAATAAATAAAAAATCTTTAAAAAAAAATGTTATCATACCACACATGTTTTATTAGTGAATATCTCTCTGACTTTATCTTTTTGTAGTTTGAGAAATTTTAAAATTGTAGAACAATAGTTTTGCTATTACAAACAATACTGCTATGAACATTTTTGGACACATTTTTGTGTGTATAAAGAAACTGCTAGATCCTAGGATACTGCATCTTTAATTTCACTAGCTGTGGTAGGCAGAATTCTAAGATGGCCCCCATGATCTTTGCCCCCTAGTGTTGCCATATTAATCCCTACCCCTCAAATGTGAGTGGGACCTTTGACTTAATTCTAGCCAGTAGAATATGGCAAAGATAATGGGATGTCAGTCCCATGATTACATCTCATCTTAGCAGACTGGGGCTAGACATGCTCCTACTGGGCTTGAAGAAGTGAGCTGTCATGCTGTGAACTAAGGAGAGGGTCATGTGGCAGGGAACTACTGATGGCTTCTAGGACCTGAGTGCCTCCAGCTGACAGCCAGTAAGAAGCCAGGCTCCTCAGTCCTACAACGATGAGGAAATGAATTCTGTCAACAACCTGAGAGAGCTTGGAAGTGACTCTTCCCCAGTCAAGCCCCCAGATGAGAAGACAGCCTGACTTATACCTTGATTGTGGCTTTGTGAGACCCTGAGCCAAGGAAACAGTCAAGCCGTGCCTAGACTCCTGGGGCACAGACATTGTGAGATAATATGTTTTAAGCTGCTAGGTTTCTGGTAATTTGTTACCCAAAAATAGAAAACTAATATACTAAATATTGCTAGATGATTTCACAAAGTGGTTGTACCAATTTATACTCCACAAGCAATATATAAGATTCTCTTTTCCAAACATCCTTGCTAACATTTGGAAATGTCTGGCTTTTTTTTATTTTTGTCAATCTGATAGGTGTGAAAATAAATAATAATATAATTATACATATATGTTATTACTTTAATATAAAAACATGTATTTACTTGAAATTATATATTGTTATATTTCTTTTCTGTTGCATTAATGCTGTTACTTAAAATAGCAATAGGACTAGCTGAAAGTGGAAACTAGTAAAATAGGAAGACTATAATTAAGCAAATAACATACAAGAGAAAAATATAACAATTTTTGAAAGAGGGGGAGGGGCAGAGTGAGAGACAGAGAATCTTAAGCAGGCTCCACACCCAGTGCAGAGCTGGACATGGGGCTTGATCTCACAACCCTGAGACCATGATCTGAGCTGAAATCAAGAGTTGGGAATTTTAAATTTTTTTATTTTTTTTAAAGATTTTATTTATATAGTTGAGAGAGCGAGATTGAGAAAGAGCAAGTTGTGGGGGGAGGGGCAGAGGGAGAGAGAGAAGCAGACTCCCCACTGAGCAGGGAGCCTGACACAGGTCTCCATCTCAGGACCCTGAGATCATGACCTGAAGGCAGACACTTAACCAATTGAGCCACTCAGGCACCCCAATATTTTTATAACATAATATCTTTATGTTCTTTTCTATCCTCTGGTACAGCAATTTATTTTAACTGTTTTAACTCTTCTTTGCATATTTAAATTTTGTGGGATATATTATTCTATATTCTTAAGATAAATAAATGTAAGAATTTTAAAGGAGAATGTAAATACAGTAGAACTAAACAGATACTACCTATATTAAATAAAAAAATAACAATGATATGTTTCTTTCTGTTCTATGATACAATGGGAATTTTTTATTCTTTATTTCCTTTTCCATTAATACTTCTCTGAACTGCCTGGAGCCTTTAGAACTTTTTTTTTTTTTTTTTTTTTTTTACATAATAGTTAAAGTCAATACATATTCTCTCAATGAAAGTGAGCACAGAATACTTAGGATTTTATTTACTAGCACAGCACATTTCTAAATTTGTAGGGATTTGTTTCCAGCTCTCCAAAGTGTCTACCTACTTTGTATCTACAGACTTGCTTTGGTAAGCCAGATGTTTGTCAACTAGGTTCTTTGCCTCTCTAAATTAACCACGTAAGCTATCCCTATCTAAACTACTCATCGTTTTAAAAACATTCTGAAGCACATTGTATGTCATCATAAGTTAAACCTCTCTTCTCCAGGGAAAATGGTTTTAAAATACAAAAGTAATTTCAACTTGTGAAATTGAAGTTAGCTTCCAAGTTAAGTTTACAGTTTTAGTAAAGAAATTCAAAAAGTTCTGCTTAACTTGGTCGCCTTTTTTTAGGGCTTCTTTTTTTTCTTAAGATTTATTTGTTTATTTTAAAGAGAGAGAGAGAGAGAGAGAGAGAGAGCATGCACAGCAGGGGGGAGGAGCAGAAGGGCAGGAAGAGAGAGTCCCAAGCTGACTCCTCTGTGCTGAGCATGGGGCCTGACACAGGGCTTCATCCCAGGACCCTGAGATCACGACCTGAGCGGAAAGCAAGAGTTGGGTGCTTGATTTACTGTGCCACCCAGGTGCCCCTTTTTAAGGACTTCTTAAAAAGTTCTGAAATAATTTATTTCCAAAAAAATTCATCTTTTTCTTTTTATCTGTTGGAGTTTTTTACTCAATCTAACATAATGTTGAATAACTCAGGTGCAGTTGGTTCATCTTTTGCTAGATTCCTCATGCCCTCTTCAAGGATTATCAGACAGTTTTAGAGAACCAGCATGTTTATTTCTGTTTCACTGTAGTCCTCTCCATTCTCATCCTCAACATATTTCCAAATTGAAACAGGACATTCTTCTTGTTCCACACTTTGAAAATATGATTTTAAGGCAGGCCATGATTTTAACATGTTTTCTATGGCTAGCAACAATGATAGTCATCTTTTATATATATGTGTGTGTGTGTATATATATACATATATATGTGTGTGTGTGTATATATATATGTATAAAATGTGGTTTTATTTATTTACTTTCTTATTTTTTTAAGTAGTCTCTATACCCACCACGGGGCTTGAACTCACAACCCTGAGATTAAAGTCGTGTGCCCTACTGACCGAGCCAGCCAGGCACCCCCAATGATAATCATCTTGTAGGCACATGTTTCAGGTAGCTATCTCCTTCCATTTCTATAAAGTCAAAAGTTTAATTAAATGCTTCTGCACATTTTGAGGAAACTGAAATGACCAAACACTTCCATTATGGAAACCTCCATATCCCAAGTAAGCAAACGACACCCTTTTTTATTTTTAGCAGTGTTGTGTATAAGGTACTTCGCAGATGAGATTGTTTCATTTTCTTTGGAAGTTTAGAAACTGAATATGATTTGTCAAAATTAACATTTGCACTGAAAGCAGATACATGAGCCAAGTCTACTTTGTCTTTGGACAAGAGAGAACACCCTTTGTTTTCTGTGTCTATGGTTTCATTTAAAATCTTAATAAGAGGCGCCTGGGTGGCTCGGTCGTTGAGCATCTGCCTTCGGCTCAGGTCATGATCCCAGGGTCCTGGGATTGAGCCCCGCATCGGGCTCCCTGCTCAGCGGGAAGCCTGCTTCTCCCTCTCCCACTCCCCCTGCTTGTGTTCCCTCTCTCGCTGTCTCTCTCTCTGTCAAATAAATAAAATAAAATCTTAAAAATCTTAATAAACATTAAGAATCCAATTTGAAACTCCCATTTTTCAGGTCAAATTGCCTTAAGAGCTAGAGGGGAGTTTTGTTTTGTTTTGTTTTGTTTTGTTTTGTTTTGAATCAGGAAATGTAACCTTATTCGGTTCCATAGAGCAGTCAAAGGTACCATACAGTAATGCGCACTGGTTCATGTGATAGCCCAAGATAATTCAGCAGCTGCTATTTTCAGGAGTATTGGTGTCTTTGAGAAACTAAAAAACTTTTGATTGATCCTGAAGTACTTGTCTCTCTTATCCCAGACTTGTAAGATTCAGTCTCCATATGCACTTTCACATCCTCTTCTCCACCATAGCCAATCCCAAATTCTTCTCTGCATGTGGTGCAGTATGCTCTGTTTTTGTTATTTACCTTCCTAATCCAGTTATATTGTCTTCCATTGGTCATCAACATTGCATTAGTCTTTTAGCTTTCTTTTGCAGTGATATCTGGGTCATGCTGTTGGTGGTGTTATAACCATTCTCATCTTCATTATTGCCACTCTTATAAAATATGGTCACTACATTCACAATGTTAAAAAAAATTCAACTTGTACAAGACACAGCAGTTAACCCACAGGCAAAGCCAAAGATGGACTGCTAATGCTTCTGATTACAACGCACTTAAACTGCACACTTAAGTCATATCCCTCAGAATGATGCAACAGTGGATGATTATTGTGAACTGCGAATCATGGGTACCGGTATCAATGGCCAGGGGAAAAACCACTGATAGTAACTATAGACGTCAAAGAATCTATGCTCTATCTGACAGTAAAAGCAGTGTGGTTGCTTTCAGCCCCCATTTTTTTGGCTGTCATATGGATGGGTTTTATACGTTCCCCCCAATCTTCCACACCCATCGCAGACCAGGATTTTTTGTGTGTCCTGCAAGGGTTCCCCAGGATGTGGGAATTTTGGCACCAAAACCTGGAAGGTCAGGCAAATCAGGACAGTTGGCACTCTTCCCTACCTGTACTGGCAGGGGAAATAAAAAGGATCCACTTCATCTAGCCAGTATACCCATTCCCCAGCCTGATGTGAGTGCTGGCAGATAACTTTCAACTGCCCCCTTCTCTGAGGAAGTATAGGCCTAACAGGAGCCAGCTTGCTAGAAGCCTCCTACTCCTACTCTCAAGGAAGAGGGAGGCAATAACTGACATCACTTCAAAAGGCCAACTGCTGTTACAGTGTTCAACTTAGTCTAATGGTACAATTTGTGCCCTAGAGCTTTCTCTTGGAGTTATATTGAAGCTAATCTTCCGCTGAGACCGTACTCCTGCTAGCTTTCTCCCTGCCCTATGCTGCCTTTATTCCCATATTCCCGAAAGCAGTCCCCCAATAAGTCACTTGAACAAGAATCCCCATCTTAGGCCCTGTCTAGACCTAGAACAACATCCAAATTTATTGTTTTCCATGTCCTTAACCAGTTGTCTAAGACCGTTCACTGAGATTGGTCCATTGTTTTCCCAGTGAGCCACAGTTTTACCTCTGTCATACATATATATACATACACTCAGAGCTCTATACTGAGAAAAGTATGTATGTAGATAGTCACATGATACTCAGAAAGTAAGAAGATCTAGTGAGCAAAAATGCAAGCATCAAATAACCAGTTTTGACTTGATATGGAAACTTGAATAAGAAATCAACTGTATTCTGTATCATGTGAATTCTGACTTTTAAGGATTTTATTTATTTATTTGTCAGAGAGAGAGAGAGAGAGAGCACACAATCAGGGGGAGCGGCCGGTAGAGGGAAAAGCAGACTCCCCACTGAGCAAGAGCCTGATGAGGGACTCGATGCCAGGACCCTGGGATCATGACCTGAGCCGAAGGCAGACGCTTAACTGACTGAGTCACCCAGGCTGAGTTCTGACTTTTAAATGGTACAAAGCTTCTAATTGCAAATATCTGCTGCAAAATTTTACAAATGTGCCATAAAAATATTGACACCATTGGGCCGCCTGGGTGGCTCGGTCGGTTGGGCATCTGCTTTCGGCTCGGGTCATGGTCCTGGGGTCCTGGGATCGAGCCCTGCGTCGGGCTCCCTGCTCGGTGGGAGGCCTGCTTCTCCCTCTCCCTCTGCACCTTTGCTCCTGCTCTCTCTCTCTCAAATAAATCTTTAAAAAGGAAAAAAAAATATTGACACCATTAAACGTGCAATGTGAAAAGGTACATCATAAATATTGCAGGATATATGATTTTTACAGTATATAATAGTATATATTTATAGTATATAATTTTTATAATATATAAACCTGAAAGATATATTTCTCAAATATACATATTTATAAATTTATATGTATTTTATTTGTATTAAACTCATATATAGAGATATATATTTGAGATATATATGTATGTATATATATTGTCAAGTTTCTACATTGGCATAGGTCTGTTTTGGAACTTTCTGTTCTATTCAGTTGGTCTGTTTGCCTATTCCTGCACCAGTAACACATCATAATTACTGTAGTTGTATAATAAGTCATGATATGTTATAGTCAAGTCACCTCTACTTTGTTTTTCTTCTTTAAAATTACCTTGGCTCTTCTTGGGCCTTTTTATTTAATATAAATTTTATAATTACTCCATCAATTTCTATGAAGAAAATCTGTTGTGGTTTTGATTGAAATTGTATTGATAAGATTTATTTTTGGAGAATAGAGATCTTTATTATATTGAGTCTTCTTTTTGATGACAACATAGTATATCTCTCCATTTATTTAGGTCTTCTTAAAGCCTTTGAATAACATTTTGTGATTTTTTTCATGAAATTTTTATACATCTTTTGTTAAACTTATTTCTAGTCACTTTATTTTTTTGATGTTGCTATTGTAATGGCAAAAAAGTCATTATATTCATTCTCATGCTTAAGAATGAAATTGACTTATGTATAACTTCTATTTACAACCTTGCAGAATGCTTCTATTCATTCTAACAATTTGTCTCCAGATTTCCTTGGATTTTCTATAGACAATCATATTTCCTGTGATTAATGACATTTTTATTTCACCACCACTAGTCATGTTTTTCATTTGTTCTTCTTTACTGTGTTGGACAGGAGTTCTAACTCATTGCAGAAGGTAAGTGGTGATAGAAAGTATCCATTGTCTCATTCCTGATTTTGTAGGGAATCGTTCTAATGTTTTACCATGAAATATGATGCTTGCTCTAAGATTTTGATATCCTTTTATGAATTGCTTATTAAGTGACTTTTCTCCATATATTGAAATGAGCATACTCTTTAATATACTTATATGGTGAGTTACACTAATAGATGTACTTAAATTATCATTGCATTTCTGAAATAAACCCAACTTGACCATGATTTATTTATTTATACAGAGCTGAATTATATTCATTAATAGTTTGATTAAGATTTGTGCTTTGTGCATCTATTTACATAAATGAATCAGTCTTTATTTTTCCTATCTATACTGGTTGTCTATTTTTGGTATCAAGGTTAAACTAGCCTTGAAAAATTTGTTGGGGAATGTTCCCTCTTATTTATCTAAGAAGTTCTCTAGAAGATTTTACATAAAATTGGAATTATCTGTTCTTTAAAGATTTGGTAGAACTCACTAGTAAAATCATCTTAGCCTGTTGTATTTGTTTACTTAGTAGGTAAAACTTTAATTGCTGATTCAACTTATTTAATAGATATTAGAAGATTCAGGATTTCTAGTTCTTCAGTCAATTGTGATAGGTTATATTTTTGTAACAAAATCTATATTTTTTCTAAATTTTCAACTTATTAGCACAAAATTGTTTTTAGTATTATTACCTTCAGATCTCTAATGTATTTTAGTTACATCCTCTTTTTATTCCTCAAATTCTTTATTTGTACCTTTTGTTTTTTCTTTATCAATCTTACTAAAGATTTGTCTATTTTTTAAATCTTTACAAAGAAACAGCTATTAACTTTATTATTTCTCTCTGTTGTATGTTTTTGTGTCTATTTCATTATTTTCTGTTTTTATCCTTTCAAGTTTACTCTGATTTTCTTAAGTTGGATGCTTAGCTGATAATTTCTGCCTTTATTTTTTCTTAATATAAGCTTTAAGGTTGTAAATAATTTAAGCACTATTTTAGCTTTATGTCACAAACTCACACACAGGCATGTGACCAACTCAGCCCTAATGTCCAAGTCCCATTCCTGCAAATAGTCACCCTTTGGCCATTCTTGATGCACACTGTGGCATAATCCACCCTCAGGAGGACAGCCCCAAGAAAGAGGTTCAATTTAGGCCCTGGAAATAGACTTGGAGCTGTTTAGGCAGGAAATTGGGGGTTCCAGGTACCTAGTAGGTGGTTTAGAAGTGAAATATGCAGGCTTCAAATGGATACATTTTCTTGACCTTATAGACTACTCACCTTGTAAAGATGAGAAAACCTAGAGGAAGGCCAGAGTGGGGCCCTCTCAAATTAGAGGTTCAGGTCAGGGCCTCTCTTGCCCACATCCAAAGACAGTACCATATGAGACAGGAAGCATGCTTCTTTCAAGAGGAAGAATGCTGCCACAGCAATCAGACAAGAAAAAGAAATAAAAGGCATCCAAATTGGTAAGGAAGAAGTAAAATTTTAACTATTTGCAGATGATATGATACTATACATAGAAAACACTAAAGACTCCACTAAAAAACTATTAGAACTGATAAATGAATCCAGTAAAGTTGCAGGATACAAACTCAATATACAGAAATTCACTGCATTTCTATACACTAATAATGAAGTAACAGAAAGAGAAATCAAGAAAACAATCCCATTTACACTTGCATCCAAAAGAGTAAAATACCTAGGAATAAACTTAGGAGGTGAAAGACCTGTACTCTGAAAACTATAAAACCCTGAAGAAAGAAACTGAAGATGACACAAACAAATGGAAAGATATTCCATGCTCATGGATTGGAAGAACAAGTATTGTTAAAATGTCCATACTATCCAAAGCAACCTACACATTTAATGCAATTCCTATCAAAGTACTAACAGCATTTTTCACAGAACCAGAACAAATACTCCTAAAATATGTATGGAACAACAAAAAACCCTGAGAAGCCAAAGCAATCTTGAAAAAAAAGAACAAAACTGGAGGTATCACAATCCTAGATTTCAAGATATACTACAAGCTGTAGTAATCAAAACAGTATGGTACTGGCACAAGAATAAACACATAGATCAATGGAACAGAATGGAGAGCCCAGAAATAAACCCACAATTATATGGTCAATTAATCTTCAACAAAGGAGACAAGAATATACAATTGGAAAAAGTCTTTTCAACAAATGGTAATGGAAAATACTGGACAGCAACAGGCAAATGAATAAAACTGGATCACTTTCTTATAGCATACACAAAAATAAACTCAAAATGGATTAAGGGCCTAAATGTGAGACCTGAAACCATAAAAATCCTAGAAGAGAGCACAGGCAGTAATTTCTCTGACATTTTTCTAGATATGTTTCCTCAGGCAAGGGAAATGAAGGCAAAAACAACCTATTGGGTCTACATCAAAATAAGAAGCTTCTGAGGAGCTAAGATGGTGGCATAGTAGGAGGACCCTATGCTCCTCTCATTCCTAGAGCACAACCAGATAACTATCAAATCATTCTGAATACCCATAAAAACGACCTGAGTACTGACAGAACAAACTGCACAACTGGAGGGAGAGAAGAGGCCACATCAAGGAAAATAGGAAGTGCAGAGACGTGGTTTGGGAGAGAAACAAAATAAAAAGCTTCTGCACAGCAAAGGTAACCATCGACAAAATTAAAAGAAAACCTACAGAATGGGAGAAGATATTTGCAAATGACATATCTGATAATGACTCAATATCCAAAATATATAAAGTTGTATATATATACAACTCAATACCCAAAAAGCAAATAATCCAGTTTATAAATGGGCAGAAGTCATGAACAGACATTTCTCCAAATAAGACATACAGATGACCAACAGATACATGAAAAGATGCTCAACATCATTCATCAGGGAAATGCAAATCAAGACCACAATGAGATTATCACTCGCACCTGTCAGAATGGCTAAAATCAAAAACACAAGAAACAATTTGTATACCTGAATTTAAATAAAAACTTAAAAAAAATTTTTTAAACACAAGAAACAGCAAGTGTTGGCAAGGATGTGGAGAAAAGGTACCCTCATGTAATGCAAATTGGTACAGTCACTGTGGATAACAGTATGGAGAAAAAAAGAAAAAAAGATTTTTTTTCTAAAAATAGAATTGTCAAATGATCCAGTAATTCCACTATTGCCAAGGAATACAAAAACACTAATTTGAAAAGATATATGCACCCCTATGTTCATTGCAGCATTATTTACAAGAGTCAAATTATGGAAGCAGCCCAAATGTCCATTGACAGATGAATGGATGAAGAAGATGTGAGATATATATATATATATATATATATATATATATATATATATATAATGGAATATTATTCAGCCCCCCCCAAAATAAGGAAATCTTGCCATTTGCAACAACATGAATGGAGCTAGAGAGTATAATGCTAAGCAAAGTCAGTCAGAGAAAGACAAATACCATATCATTTCACTCATATGTGGAATTTAGGAAACAAAACAGAAAAAAAAAAAAAACAGAGAGAAACCAAGAAACAGACTCTTAACTATAGAGAATAAACATGGTTACCAGAGGGGAGGTTGGGGGGGGCGGTGGTGAAATAGGTGAAGGGAATTAAAAAAAAAAAAAAGGAAGAATGCTGGTTACAGTAAGATGAGGCAGAAGAAGTATTCTGTGCAGAGATATGAGGGTCAGGAAATTTGGGGAGTACAGAGAAATATGGATTTCAGAACAGGCAAGAGATACATGGTGAGACTAGCTGGCCTCTATATTGTAGAACTCTGAAGTAAAATTTGGGCAAAGTCACAGTGGATTCAGCCTTTATAAGAACTATTTTCTCTGCATAAAATACTCTTCCAACTCTACTCCTGATTTGCTGCATCCCTCATTCATCTAACTCATACATACTTCAGGTCTCAGCTTGAGTTTCACTTTCTCTAGAAGGCCTTCCTTCCATCCCCTTATTAATTTATCACCCTCCCTCTTAAATTTTTCCAAAGAATCTATAATTCCTCTTTTGTTATAGTCAATCACATAGCTGACTTTCTGATTATTCAGGCTGGAAGCTTTCTGAAGACTTTTGTTTTGTCCTGCATCATATCCCCAGCACCCAGAAAATGACTGCAACACATCTGGTGATCAAGAAATATTTGGCAAATTAATAATTTGGCCTTGGGGCACCTGGGTGGCTCAGTCAGCTGAGCATCCGACTTGATTTCAGCTTAGGTCTTGATCTCCAGGTCCTGGGACTGAGCCCCAAGTCAGGCTCCGTACTCAGCAAGGAGTCTGCTTGAGATTGTTTCCCTTTCCCCATCCCCTCACGCCCCCCAAATCATGCACACTCCCTCTTTCTCTCTCTCCCTACAATAAATATATCTTAAAAAATAAATAATTTGGCCTCATGATGCTTGAGTGGCATTGCTTGATATGGTTGAATCCAAATAGGATATCAGTAGAATATCAGCCTTTTGATGTTCTTCCACTTGGAATAATGTCATTTTACATACA
Source organism: Halichoerus grypus (assembly GCF_964656455.1). NCBI lineage: Eukaryota > Metazoa > Chordata > Mammalia > Carnivora > Phocidae > Halichoerus > Halichoerus grypus. The sequence goes on from NC_135712.1 coordinate 66,565,493, forward strand.
ACTTTTCAAAACCAGTTACTCAGACAAAGGTGGTTTATTTTGATATCTAAAACACTATACAGGATTCTCTGGAAAATATAAAATCATCCTGCTGTTACACTATCATTTTAGAAAAATAAAAAGGCTTGGATTATATACTAGAAACACTCCTTCATCACATATAAAACATTTCTGCTGTTACCTATAGTAAAACAGACAAAAGGACAACTTGAAGGAGAGGGAACGGTCCTGAGTTTGGGTTGGGATCTACCCACCCCAATCCCAAGAAGTGAAGACAAAGATGAAAGAACTAAGATGCTAGTTTGTGGTGGGTCCCCTCAATAACCCAATCGGTTCATGTGGACAACCCATCTGACATATTCAAACCACTCTTTGACTCACTGATGGTCATTATTTGGAGACTTCCTCCAAAGCAAGCACATGCTGGTTGTTAAAATGATGTGGAGGTCAATCAACAGCGCTACCCCCTGAGAATCTTGCTCCAGGATTCATCCTTGGTCCTGATGAGTAATTCCGTGGCTGTACATGATTCTGGGTGCAAGTCCACAAATACTGGGGCATTGCCTGAGTGTTACTAAAAATAACAAAGGTTTCAGGGCTGGAGACATTGTCAACCACACTGTCATGGCAATCTGTGTCTCCAGGACTCAATGGTGGGGCAACGATATGTAACTGATGACCCTGACAGAAGGAGCCGGTGAGTACTTCAGCGTCAAACACATATATCAGTTCGTCTACGGCTGATGTTTTCTTGACCTGGTATGCTAGGTTTTTCAGGTTCTTGGTGAAGTATATACCAACTCCGTATTTTGGGTCTGATAAAAGAAAAAAAGTTAAAAGATTATTAGGATCTGATGAATCATATTGCCTATGTGGGTACTACTATGCAGTCTCTCTCTAGTCCTCCAAATAATCACCACTTCCTGGTCCCAAGTCCCTGTCTGTAGCAAAGACACCTAAAGTTGTTCTCTTGAAACAAATTATCATTGGTATCATCAGCCTAATAATAGCTTACATTTATATATCTACCTTCCTTTTAATTTTCCTTCCTCCCTCCCTATTTTTTTCTTTACATTTACTTCGGATTTAATGGAATATTGTTGCAGACTCGAGAGCAGCACTGAACAACAGAAGTTCAATGTAAGCCATATATGTAATTTTAAATTTTCTGGTAGCCAGATAAAAAGGTAAAAAGGAACAGGTAAAATTAATTTACTAATTTTTATTTAATCTATGATATCCAATATGTTATCATTTCAACTTGTAATCAATATAAAAATTATTAAGGAGATATTTTACATTCTTTCCTTGGGTAGTGATCTTTAAAATCAGTGTATATTTTACACTTACAGCACATCTCAATTCAGATTAACCACATTTTAAGTGCTCAGTAGCCACACGTGGCTAGTGGCTACCAACTGGACAATACAGCTCTAGGGCTTCAAAAAATGACTAAGACATGACCTCTGTTCTCAAAATTTTATAAATGGAACTCCCCACTTGTAAACAGTTAAAGTACAGCACAATTTTATGTGGAGAAAAAAAAAATATTTTGAGATAAAAATCAAAGATTTCTTTCCTGGAAGTTTCTTCTTGCTCTTGGTTCTTCCACCCATTGAGTTCTTGCTACTTATTATGTCAGGGGTAAAAAAGATAAAGCTCAGAACAAAGTCAATTGAATATATATAAATTGGATATATATATATGTATATATATCATATATAATTTTTAAAAAAATTTATTTTAGAGAATGTGAGAAGGGGGAGGAGCAGAGGAGGAGGGAGAGAGGGCAGAGAAGGAGAATCCCTGCTGAGCATGGAGCCCGAGATAATGCGGGGGCTTGATCCCAGGATCCTGAGCTTGTGACATGAGCCAAAACCAAGAGTCAGAGGCCCAACCGACTGAGCCACCCAGGCACCCCATATAGCATATATAATTATTTTTAATCAAAGCATAGATTATGGTCTTGAAAGGTTTTCTGAGAGAGGAAAAGGGTTTTTTGAACCAGAAGTCTAAAAACCTAAAGGATTCAGAGCATGGAGTTTATGCCATATGTAACAGAGGAGAGAAGGATAAAAGATATTCTTAGAATAGTTATGTCACTTCAAAATAAATAAAAGTTCTTCCTTCCACCTGGTGGAAAGAGAAGAAACAGAGAGGACATGACTAGAACTCTTGGGGACTCTGAGAAGGGACTCAGTTCACTGCCCCACTCCCTCAAGAGAGCCCTGGGAGTCAAGATAGGGCAGAACAACAAGAACCTCAGAAAAACAGGGAGTAGGGGACTTCCAGAGTAAAAGGAACCATCGTGTGACTCTACTGGGTGCAGCCCCCTCATCCAGCATGGCCGTAAGTGGAAAGCAGTAATGGCTGGGGAAGATGTCCAGAACAGGTGAAGAATGCCACACAAGACCTTGCATTTCAGCCTGGAGGATGTGCACACGCAAAAATTTCCTGCGCTGCAGGAGGGGCACAGACAATGGCCTAGAAAGGAATTCCCTCGGCATGAAAAACAGAGTGCCCTGTGTAGACACTAAGAACAAAGAGCACCATAAATTTAAGCACAGGAGGGTGCTAATGACCAAAGCCCAGGGTGGTTTTTCCAGCAGAAGACATCTGGAGACAGAGAACAGACAGATGCAGAACCAGACCACTCTCCCCACAGTGCCTGTCCCATCATCTAAAGCACTCTCAGAAGAGAAGAAGGAGAAAAAAACTTGCAGGAACTGAGTTTAAACCCCAAAGGGACTAAGAAAACTCTGAAAATGACTGAGTTCATCTTGAGCTGTCAAGATGGGAGTTTTCCACCTCTGTAGACATGGGAGCATGAAAGGTAGGTAAAGTTCCATCTTAGAGCTATAAAGAAGACAAGCCCCACACCTGAGTTTTGTGGAACTGTAGATTTTTGTACCTGCTGGAGTTACAGATGCGGTAACAAAGGAATGTAGGAAGTCCGGAAGCAAGAGCAGGAAGCGACTCCCTGGGCCTGCAGGAGTGAGGGAAGGTGTCCACCCGGAGACACCACTTGAGCTACGTCTGGAAGAAGGAGTAGGACTTTGCAGGGCTAAAAAGGGGTGAGGAGGGAAGGCATTCCACAGGCAAAGGCATAGAGGCATGAAATATCCAGCACATTAGGAAACTCTGAGCAGTTCCTGGCTGAAGTGTGGATGAACACAGTGAGTGATGAGGCTGAGGAAATAACAGGGGTGGGGGGGGGTGGCGGCTAGGTCCTTACATGCTCTGCCAATGAGGTGGGAGTTTTACCTTGTAGGCAACTAGGAAGGCAGATATTATTAAACAAGCATGTATGTTTTTAGCATGACAATTCTGGAAGCAGAGAAAAGGATAGGTTGGATAGGGCTGTGGTTTTGAGGGAAGGAAAGGACCTGGTCATCATCTAGGCCCAGGGGAAGAAGAACAAAGGCAATAGGAATAGAGAGGTGAGGCTGGGCTGAGAATGTCGTCAAGAGGGAACTAATAGGGCTGTGTGACTGCCTGAACCTAGAGTAAGAGGAAGGAAGGAATGGAAGATGATAAACTTTCCAGTTGGGGACTTGGTATATAGATGGTGATGGTATTAGTCAGGTTAGGGAGTATCAGGGGTGGGGGTGGGAGGAAGCACCTGTCTCTTAGGGAAAAGTATGGCCAAGGAAAAAAGTCAGTCTGAGGTGGCTATGGAACATCTAGGCAGAAATATTCAAAAGACAGTCGGAAATATGGACCTGCAGGTCAGGAGAGAGGAAGGGGGTTAGAGTTACAAATCTGTAAGCCATCACAGAGGTAGGAGTTGAAGCTATAGGTATAGGCAGACATAGGAGAGTTAAAAAAAAAAAAAAAGCTTCCTTTAGAACGCCAGAAAACACCCAACAGGTGGACTCACTAGATTATAAATTACAAGGGCAGGAACTCTTTGTGTTTTACTGTTGTATTCCTCCCACCTAGCACAGGGGCTGACTTACAGAATGTGCTCAAGAAACACTTGTGCAATGAATGAATGAACCCAGTAAGAAAAACTGCAAGCATGGAGGCTCCTTCTTGCTCTATTCAGCCACGTCCTACAAGCAAAAGATGAATACAGAACTGGCTGGAATGCAAGCCAAGATAGAAAATATAAATATATAAAGCTTCATTAATAGAAGCCCCCTTTGCCTATAGTTGGCCATCTAAATTGACCAAGAGTCCCATAATTTGGAAATTTGCAGGGGTAAAAAAAAAAAAAGCCAAGAACCTTTGTACTCCATATGAAAACTAGGTTAAAAAAGAAGAGTTGCAAAACAACTTCAGTGGTGATAAAATGTCTCCTGGTTCTCAAGCACCTTTGGTTAAGCACGCTCACCAGACATGTTGGCTCAAGTCACATTATGGACAGTATCTCCCCAATGAGTTTATTATCTGAATCGCCTCAGGCAGTGGCTTTAAGCTAAGAGCTAGGGACATGGACAGAGCACAGAGGCCAGTAGGTAAAAGACCAGAATCTTGAGGCTTAAAGACTAGATGGAGACAAGACCTTTGGCTGGGTTTTAAAGATACAAATTGACCAGAAGTAAACAGGCTTCATGCCTGCTGAGGTTTTAAAGGAACCGTATTGCTGAAGAAACTGTAAGCCTGGCTGTCAGTAGCCTGAGAGCATTCAGCAAGGATCATGCTATATATTTTGAAAGGTAAAGATCAAGAACATAGTCAATGGATCAGGCAAAATCAAGCCACATGGCGAGGTATCCTCCATGATTATTACTAAACATCTTTGCCTCCCTTGGAGAGATCTAAAGGGGACAAAACAGCAATTAAGTATGCAATATTGTTGTACAACTGAAAAGAGACATGGAAGCTACACATAGTAGAACTCCCATAGCTGAAAAGGATCTTAAGATATTGTTTACTTCACCTCCAGATGCTCTCTAATTCATTCACTAGCAAGCTACAGGAAATGAAGAAGATGGAAGAGAAAAGAGCAACTTATTAAGTTCAGGAAAATGCCCTTTTAATTAAGGGATGAGGTTTGGTAGTGTTGATAATAATTTTGTGGAGCTAAGCCAAAAAAAAGCTTCTGGGTGCTCTCTGCAGATAAAACACACAACCACAGAAAAGAGAAAAACAGTGAACTGTAGATCTTACCGCTAAAGCTTTCATCAACATTAAACGCATCAGCAACAAAACACATGAAGGACAAAACAAAAAATATGACCCTTTCCAAATTACTTGATCACTATATCCCAGTTGCAAGGGTCTCCCTCACCACAGCAACAAATACTATGAGTGATGAGTCATCTGCTGAGGTCTGCTCACCAATCCCCACATACAGAGGCCCTGAAGATGAGGGGCTGACACCTACCGCGGGGCGCCGAGTACATTCTTTGAAAGCCAACTCTGCATACTGCTTCACAGAACTGGTAGGGAATTTGCTGAAACAGCCTGTGGCTCACAGGCTTCCCATGTGTTCTCCCTTCCATCATTTTCTTCTTTTTTTGGAAGACAGCCATGAGAACCACGTTGTCTATTTTCTCCACCTATGACCCAAGGATATGAAAAACTGAAAAAAACTGGAAAAAAGTGAGAACCACTATTTACATTGCTAGATACTCTACTTCAAAGAGAAAGGATCTTATGTGCATATTACTTGGCATGCAACTTGCTTTTCATATAAAGTGTTTTAAGAGTCTCTCCTGACCCCACCCCTCTCCTACTTTGACTTCTGTCTCTTCAAAATTCCCTGTCCCTTCTTTGATAAATCCATGTAATAAAAATTCACTGAGCAAACCCTACGTGCCAGGCACTGGTAATGAAATGGTCAACAGTGTAGACAGTCTTTGCCTTCTTAAAAGCTCACAGTTTAGCGAGAGGTAAAAATAGGTAAACAATTATAATACAGTGTGATACATGCTATTCCATTTCTTTTCATGTTGCTTCAAGATAGGCAGAGAAGTTTGCCCTGACACTTGATCGGTGCTTCCGGTGATGTCCTGACATCATTCCTACCTCCTGATTCCAACTACACCCTTTGTGCCTGCCCACCCCTGCCCGCCTTTCAGTCTTAATCCTAGGGGTCCAGGTCAACGAGCAGCTGGCTTAGAGTCATCAGCAGGTGAGTTTTTCTTTTGGTTACAGAACCAAGTGAGAGCAAGACAAGTCAAATCCTTCCCTTAATTAAGTATACCTTTATAACCTGCAAACCACAGTTTTCAAACTGTTTCTTCTGATCCTGAATTTCCTCCGCTGAAAGCTTTAGGCATCTCAGAAATTTATTCCTTTTCATTTCATCCTGGTTTTGGGGTTGCCAATCAGTCCATTGTCCTAAAAATGAGTAACACAAAACTTTGTCTCAATGCTCTGTGAGAGGAAAAACGTTTGTAAAGAAATTTAATAAAACAAGTTATAGAAATTTAAAGGAATGGATTAGCCAGTTTAAACTGTATGGCTTATATCTTATATGTTTAGGACATGCAAGGAGAGTACAATATAATGAGAAGGCATAGGATAAAAGAGGGGATTAATAAATTTGTCCTCACATGATTTGGATTAAGAGGCTGAGGGAGTGAGAGAAAAAAGAGCATTAGTATATACTTCCCCCATCAATGTTGTAATGATGATATATAATTGTGTTGCTAATAGGAAATGTTTATATTTCTGGCCAGGATGCTCATCAACAAAAAGATACAGGCATAACAACACATTAAGGAATGATGAAAAATAGTATGACATTTATATAGAACTTTTTCAAGATTTTCAAAAAGATTTCATATCTGAACTTCATTTGAGCATTACAACACCACCACTGAAACAATTAACACACTTTTACAAATAAGGAAATTGAAACTCGAAGTTAAGTGACTTGCCCAATATCACACAGCTAAAACAAACCTGGCTTTCACCGGTGCTTTCTGCAATCGGCAAGGCAAAATATTTGGTACACATGTCACTCATATGCACCCAACCACAAAGAGCAAACTTTGGAGATTAAGAGTTTATGGTGTCCTGTCTTCCCTCCCTTCCTTCCTTTTTTCCTTCCTTTGTTCCTTCTCCCTTAACTTTCCTACCTTCCTTTTTAAATTCAAGGGACAACCCTGTTATTGCCTAGCAAATCCTTGTTGGAATAAATATACATATAGGCGAACAAACAGTAAACCCCAAAAAGACTTATTTTCTTTTTAAAAGATTTTATTCATTTGAGAGAGAGAGCATGAGCAGTGGGGAGGGGCAGAGGGAGAGAGAGCGAGAGAGAGAGAAGCAGACTCCCTGCTAAGCAGGGAGCCTGATACAGGGCTCAATAACCAACTGAGCCACCCAGGCACCCCTCAGTTTATTTTCAGTTTGACTTAAACCCAAGTAAACAAAAATGACATAATTCCCAGCACATTATTTAACCACAGAAAGCAGATGATAAATCCAAAGAAATTCACTATAGGGGCCAAGTTGTAAATCTGGGAAACAGGGGGGACAAAATTCCATATCAGAGAAACTCCAAAGCCAGGAAATTTCAAAGGAAGACACTATAAATTAAATCTCGAGAGCAACAGCTGACCTTTATAAAGTATAGTAACAGAGTTCAGTTCACCTGAGTTCAGCAAACATTTACTGAGCTCCTATTACCTGTCCAGTGCTGGGTTGGACACCAGCGACTCAAAGATCCACAAACTCCTACTGTCAGAAGCACTCCCCAGGAAGGATTACAATGGCAGCATAAAAGAGGAAACACCTAACTTCCATTATTTAAATTGTATCGCTCTAATGGATAGTTAGTTGATGTTCCTTGTAGTAATAACTCATTGAAAATTTATCCATTTTGTTAACTAAGGTCCTAATCTAGTTGAGAGAGGGTCAGTGTGTAGGAGCCTCGGAAACACAGCTGTGGAATGATATGCTTAGTCATCAACTATCAAAAGTGCCACCTTGCAGCAGAACAAGGGACTCACAGGGCTAATTGCCAATAGTCGGGAGAATGGGTCAACCCTATGAGTGCAGTGAGTTTAAAGTAATGCCACAAGCTTTATAGACCGGTGTTTGTCTCTTATTCTCTCGGGAAGTATACTGGTGTTAGTTTAAATACCCACAGTCATTACCTTTCAAAAGCTAAGTAGAAATCATAATCTTTGGTCTCATTCTCGTGCATTATTTTTGAATGCTATTTCTTTATGCTCTATGTTTTTAATTTTTTAAAGATTTTTTTATTTACTTATTTGAGAGAGAGAATGTGTGTGAGAGAGGAAGAGAAAGCATGAGTGGGGGGAGGGGCAGAAGGAGAAGCAAGTTCCCCGTTGAGCAGGGAGCCCGATGTGGGACTCGATCCCAGGACCCAGGGATCATGACCTAAGCCGAAGGTAGATGCTTAACCCACTGAGCCACCCAGGCGCCCCTCTTGTGTATTATTTTTGTCCATGTTTTTTGACACTGGGTTTTCTGAGGAATGTGGATACAACACTTACTGTGAACTCCCACTCACTTTGACCATGTCTACCTGAATTATTTTTACAAACACAAGGTGAAAAGGAGGTGTCCTTTGAAAATTTGCATCTGAATTTTTGTACCAAACCCATCAACATTACAGTGAAACTCACCTTATCTTTATTAAAATCCTTCAAGACTCTCCCTTGTTTCAAGAAAAACTCTGAACTCTCATGTGATTTATAAAGTCTTTCATCATCTAGACCCTGCCATGGTCTGATTGCTTGAAAGTTTCTTTACCTTACTAATTTCTACCTATTCTTCATTCTCCATTCATGACACCTCCTCTGAGAAGGCTCCCCTTGACCTCCCAGGTCTGGGTTAGGTGTCTAAATTGGTATTCTGAGACCCGATTCCAATGTCTGTGTGTGTAGGAGGTTTCCCATATATACAACCAAGCAATTCTGCTACTATCTACCCAAGGATAGCATCAGATTCCATAGGTTAAGAGTTCAGTCCTACAAGACTGCTCCCCAACGCACGCGCACACACACACACACACACACACACACACACACACACACACACCCTTCAGATACCAGTCGAAAGCCAGACTGTTACCCATGCTTCTGGCTGACTAGCTATAAACTGAAGGTTCCAATGACCTGCTCCTTGGATTTCAAACACCGGTTTCCAGTTCAGGTTGTTACCTGTACTTTTGACTGGCTAACTATAAGTCAGAGGTTCCCATGATCTCCTCCTCGGGTTCAATTAATTTGCTAGAGCAGCTCACAGAACTCAGAGGAACATTTTACTTACTAGATTACTGGTTTATTATACAGGTATATTACTCAGGAACAGCCAGACTGAAAAGATGCATAAGGCAAGGAAGGAAGGGGGAAAGAGTGCAGAGATTCCATGCTCTCTCCCAGCAAGCCACACTCCCTAGCTCTCCACGTGCTCACCAACCTGGAAGTTCTCTGAACCTGTCCTTCTGGGTTTTTATGGAGGTCCGTTAGCTACTCACAGCTGACTAAATCATTGACCATTGGCAACTGATTCAACCTCCAGCACCCTCCCCAGAGGTTGGGCTGGGGGATACCGAAAGTTCCAATCCTCCAATCACAAGTTGGGTCTCCTGGCAACCAGTCCCCATCCTTAGGCGCTTTCCAAAGTCACCTCCTTAATGTAACAAAAGACATCTTTATCACTCTCAACACTCAGGAAATCCAAGGGCTTTGAGAGCTGTAAGCCAGAAATGTGGACAGAGGCCAAATATATGTCACAAATGTTTTGATCATCTGAATGATGAAATATATATATTCTAAATTGCAACATCACAGTGCCTGTCCGAGGTGCTCCCACAGAGCATTTTCACCCTCCTCTTTCATAATTAACTTGCTTGCTTCTCAGTATCCTCAATTAGATTTTGAGTGGAAACAATGTCCATCTTATTATTGTATCCCCAGCACCCACCACATGCTTGGCACATATCAGGGATACAATATACATCAGTCCAGTAAATAAATGAAATAAGCTTCTGTCTCCCAAGGTGGCATTTACAACAGTATAATTTTCCTAGTTAGCTCTAGGACCATGTTAAAAGGTCCTCTCCAGACCCAAATTCCCAGTCATCATGATGAATTTTTGCCCCATTGAATGGGAGATACTTGAGGGTACTTCACAGCATGAATGAATAGTTTACTTTGGTGAGAGAGCTCAAAGTAATTTTAAGGTTCCTAATGCTGCCAGCAACAAATACATAAATGCAAGAAAACTCAAATAAATGAATTAATCAGGTAGAATGTGTCTGTATTTGAATGCTCCATTTGTAGAATTAGGGATGTACTTTTTCCCCCAGAACCTGGGCTTGCGTTGCTGGAGGCTTTCCATTTAATTGCCTCTTAGGCAATCCATTTCATCATAAGTAAATCCAGTCATGTATGTGCACCTGGCATGTGTGCGTTGTGTGTGTGTGTTCATTTACTAATTAACCCTGCTGGTAGAAAGACAGCCAAAAAACGGTTATAAAAGGTTATGGCTTAACACAGAACCAGCATGATTTGCTCTCTCTTCCATGCTGTCTCTGACCCACATACATACAGACGCACTCACACCCATAAGGAATAGTTGCAAGAGCTGACTTTCCAACTTGAAGTTACTCACCTGACAAGCTCCAAAGGGCTAGCTCCTTTTTTCTTGCCATCTCCTCTTGAACTTCACACAGCATAAGTTCGATGTTCATAACAACCTCAATGACATCAGCTTGGGCTCCTTTAATCTCTAAAATTGCCTTTTCCAGACTGATAATCTCTGAGATAGAGACCCTTAAGGTATTCTGAAGCTGAGTCAAAATGTCATGTTCCTTTTTCCCAAGGTAGAGGATATGATTGTTCTCAATGATATGGTGGTCCTGGGGGGTCAGTATCCTTTGGATCCACGCTTGGGCCTCCTTCATCTTTTCCAGGTTGGATCCCATCAGACTGATGGCAGGAGATTTAGCTTTGAGCCCATTTTCTCTTTTCTCCTCTCTGGTCAACTGGGGGACTGAAAAGACTGTCATAAACATCCACAGAAGGCAGGTGGGTTTTAAACCAGAGCAGAACAAAACACCAAGGCCAATATTTGCCCCGAGGACATTATGACCATTGCCAGCAGCAGCAGCTTCAATTAAGTGCCTATCTCTGATTGCTGTGCTAGATATGAAGGAAATCTAAATGTATGGTTTCCGGTCTCCTTGAGAGCAGAGTTTAGCCTGAAAGGGGTTGGTTTTATCATGCCTTGCCCCTGCTGTGTTGCATTTGTCAGTTCACAGATGAGTTAATCTTGTGATATCACCCTGGATGTTAACCCACTATTATACCTCAGAGATGCAGGTCGGGTTCCAGACCACTGTATAAAGTGAATATTGCAATAAAACAAGTCAAATGAATTTTTTCGTTCCCTAGTGCATATGAAAGTTGTGTCCACACTATACTCTAGTCTGGGAAGCAGGCAATAACATTACATCTAAAAAACAATGTACCGACTTTAATTTAAAAATACTTTGTTGCTAAAAAATGCTATCATCTGAGCTTTCTGCGAGTTATAATCACTGATCACAGATCACCATAACAAACACAATAATAATGAAAAAGTTTGAAATATTGTGAGAATCACCAAAATGTGGCATAGAGACATGAAGTGAGCAAATGGCTGTTGGAAAAATGGCACCAATTGACTTGCTTGATGTCAGGTTGCCACAAACCTTCAATTTGTAAAAAAAAAAGAAAAAAAGGCAGTATCTGTGAAGCACGATAAAACAAAGTACAATAAAATGAGGTATGCCTTTATGTCCCACTGACTGAGATTTTCCTTAACCTCTTGCTACTACTGAGTTTGAAATCAAACATCTCTGAAAGCCATACAGCTTAAAGAGTGAAAATTCATTTTGAAAAATATGTATTTCTGATTATAAAAATAATACATTTATTTTTGATAAATTAGAAAATTATCCAAGTTTAATGAAAGGAAGATATACCCATAACTCTACTAACTGGAATTCCTTTTCATATCTTATCTGTATGTAACAGGACATTTTACGCCTCCATGGAATTTGGAGCTTAGCAGCTTCTACTGCTTGACATGGTATCTCCCAGCAGAAAAGGTCAGGGAACTTGATTCCAACCCACCCACGTGTACCCTTCTCTACAATCCCCCTCCATAAGGAGCAAAGATATATATAAAAAAGTAGACTTTCTGATGGATTAGGATAACTTTGAACCCAAATTGCAAAAAAAAAAAAGTTGGCGGGCAATGGACTAGATGAGAGGAAATTCATAGGCGAGGCACTATCTAGAATATATAAAGAATTCTCTCAAGTTATCAAGGAAAAGGAAGAACCTAGTACTCAGCTGGGCAAAACACTGCACAGAAAAGGAAACACAAATGGCCCAGATATGTGTGAAAAGATGCTCATCTTCGCTGGCAACCAGGGATATGAAAAATTATCCACCAGATTGGCAAACAATAAGTCTGACGATATTAAGGGTTGGGAAGGATATACAGCAACTAGAACTTCTGTATATATTTATGATGGATGTAAAACTGGAAAAACTACTCCCATAATTATATTTTGTAAAGAAACTTTTGTATGTGTGTATCAGGAGATATGTATAAGAAAGCTCACCTCCTTTGTAACAGCAAAAACCTAGAAATGACCCACATGTCCTTCAGCAATGGAGTATTATTATAGCAATGAAAAGGAGTGAACTTTAGCTATTGGATGAATCTCAGAAACATATTTTGAAGGGGAAAAGTAAATTGAGCAACTACTATGTTCTAGGCATTGTTCTAAGTGCTTCACATAAATTATTCTGTTCACTCCTCGCAACCTTCTAAGTGCTATCAACAGCCCCATCTTACAAATGAGGAAACTTCTTCAGAGTTATTAAGTAACTTGCCCATGGTTATAGGGCTAGTAGGTGTGGGCAGTCTGACTCTAGTACTCACATAATTCTGCCTCCCTGTAAGTGATCTGAGGTTAGCAGTGGTAATTAGCATCTTTCCCCCTGATGGAATAGTTGGGTGGTACCAGGAAATATGAAACAGTACCAGGAGAGACCCAGAAGTAAGAGAGGGTCTGAGTTTAAAAAAAAAAAAAAAAAGCCAATGTTTTGGACAATAGAAGTGACACGTGTTCTTAAATTGGAGGCATAGGGATTTTGTTTGTTTGTTTTTTAACCCTTGTTCTGCCTGGGAGTTTATATTACTTTTTAGGAGAAAATAGAGGCAATACATGGTGATACTTCATTTATCCATCATTACTGGGGGGGGGGAAAATTGTTCTTCTGGGTAACTAATTGTTCAGATCACTAAAGGATACACTTCTAGCACCAAATACATTAGTTAAATATTTATGAGTTAAATTACTTAGTTTATTAGGTAAATATTTATTAGTTAAATATTTCTAATGAAAACACATTTCCCTGCCTTCCTAAATAGTTTAACTTTTCCTTGATAACCTGAGATCATCACCATTAGCCATTATTAATGTCAATTACTGTCTTGCGCTATAATTATAATTCCTTTACAGATGTCCTTAAAAATGACTGAAGTAAATGTTAACTCCTGGCCCTATTATTCAGACTAACAACATAGAGACATTTGTATGTTCCTTTTCCATACTGTCCTCACCTAAGCCTCCTATCTACCTTCCTTAGATTCAGTCTTGTTCCCCACATATGCACTGCATTTGTTTGCTTCTCTGCATTTTCTTTGCCTTGGGTGCCCCACCCCACCAGCTCTAGCCATTGAAAACTTGCCATCCTCAAAGGCCAACTTAGAACCACTCGTCCAGGAAGCCATTCTCAACCCCTTCAGGTCAGAAGGACTCTCGCCCTCCTCTGGGCCCTCTAGGTAGTTCGTCCAGCCTCTCATTCATTATTCTTTGGCCTTTGTTTAATGCTTTGCAATTTACAGAACATTTTGACGTACATAATCTCCAATTATCCTGACAAAAGTCTGTCATTATCCTCCTTTTACAGATAAATAAACAGGTTCATAAGAGGCAGAGTCACAAACCACAGCTCTTCAAGTACCCCCTCCTTCATTTCCAACACCACTGGACCACAGCACGTCCATACATGAGCTCTTCTGTTAAAGCGTATAAGCAAATCGTTGTGACCCTCATGGGAAATACCCTAACAGCTTCTATTGCTCATTGAATGTCTAGTGTTTTTAACATTTATAGACTACTGTAGATCAAAAGACTATTTCAGAAATATATACGTCCCAGTTGTCATGAGGCCATTTCAACTCCATCAACTCAAACTCCACTAAAGGAAAGGAGTTATACAACACAGTCAATCTTTCTTCAACATCAACCAGGGTTAGTTAAGTCCAGTGATCCACAATTCTGGTTCAGTAGCAAAACTGACTAGGAGCTCCTGAAAAATATGCATGCTTGGCCCTGATCCAGAGCTCCTGAGTCAGAATATGTAGAATTGGGGGCCATACATACTTTTGTTTGTTTATTTGTTTAAAGTTTCTGTCATGATCCTAGTGATTCTCAGGTCTGGGTAGCATCAGGTAAATCCATTTATTATTATCTGGTATGACTGAGATGTGTTTTCTATAATGGCTAATGAGTAACCCCATTTAGATGTGACCCCATTCAGAGCAGAAAGAGTAACTGGCTTAGTCAGCTTATTGAAGGGCAGAATTTTTCTTAGAGAAAAATTATAGAGAGCTATCTATGAAGGAACTACCCACACTGTGGATTACCCACTGTGGCTTAGCCTCTCTCTATTCCTATCACGAAACTGGACTGGGCAAAAATAGAATCATGTTCAGATACCGAGGAAGTTAGTATCCGAACAGGAGAAAATATATTTGGCTTATTTCTTCTTGTTGTCCCTTCTATTAGTTAAAATGATGAAGAACAGGATGAGCCCCTGGCGGGTGGACCCTACTTCTAGGCCGGTGAATTTCTTACTCACCACTGTAATTATTGAAATCACGTAGCTTGGTTTTTCTCTCTGCCACTTCAGCGCTGAAAGCCTATAAGAAGCAAAACAGAGCAGTCGTAAGTGGGGCTTTTAGCCATTGTCATCAAAATCCCCCTTCCTACCTGCATAAACCACACTTGGCCTCATCCACTCTGTCAATCCCCATCCCCGCTGCCACAGATCTACAGCAGCCTTTTGGAAAGTCCTAGGAAACAGCAATCACAGCACCAAATTGTGTCGTACCATGATCTATTAGAACACCTAGGGGAAACAAGTATAGAAAAACCGGAAGGAAAACCAAAACCTGGTATAAAAAAAAAAAAGAATGTATATGTATATCCCAAGGCAAAATGTAACCATTCGTTCATTCCACAAATATTAATGCTCTGGTTATTGCATATTAGGCACTGAACCAAGGCTGCGGCCATGTCACCGGAGAAGACAAAAATAGGCAGATGCTCTTGTAATTAATAAAACAGAAATGCACTTGAAAAGATTGTTCTACAGTTTCTCCTTAGCACAGTGCCTGGTTGATGCAATATACGGCAGCTATCTTTATTATTATCGCCTAGGGGAGCCCTCAGATTGTGGTTGATCTTTCTATTTTTTTTTTTTTTTGAACTGCCACATACATTTTTGTTTGTGTATTGAAGAGAAAGAACCTTCTTTTCTGATGCAGTTCATCCCCCTTGTAGGAAGATGGTACTTCCTGAGCCGCTCAGGGATGCGCTCAGGCCATCTATCTGGGCCCATCGATCGAGCTCTGCTTTAGGGGGAACTTCATTTGCAAGACAGGATGATTCACTGTGTCTGGAAGGTGAGCTCCTTCACTGGGTAACTGGCTGGCAGGTCAGCTGTGGAAGAGACACACTGGTGTCCTGGAGCTGGCTGACATTGGCTAATGAGAGCTCACCGTGGGCATCTCTTCCTAACTGCACCTTCAGAGATGTCAGCAATGAATATCAACAAATGCTACAAACCTCCCTGTGCCTAGTCAAGCAGCAAAAGGAATAAGAACCTTAACACTTGTTGCAGGAAAGTGGAAGCTAGAACAAGTATGAGTTTGTTTTCTTGTAGGGAGAGAGAAAATGGCAACCACCCACCTGGAGACAGGCTGTGAGGTGGAAGAGTGAGCAGTCAGAGGACTAGTGTTCAGAGCCACTCTGTCTGCCAGGCACCGAGCAAGGCCCTTTCTACCCAAAACCCAGACCCACGCCTGGGAGCTTGCGCTAGCACTCGGATGTTGCCATTGGCAGAATCAGAAACCTGTCTTGAAAATCCATTTTAAGTTGCTGTATCTTATTTCCTTTCCTTTTTTATTCTTCCTTAACATCATGACAGCCCCTTCTCGAAGTGCCAGCTAAGCGAGAATACAGCCCAGAGATGGTACTTTAAAGGCGGAACAGCACAGCACTATATACTAATTATGCTGAATATATCAGGGACCGTCTCACATGTTAGAAACTCAGCTTAATCTGCCCACTCTAAAACAAAAAGCTGAGGTGAAGTGAAAACTAAAGAAGCTGGACACACAGATCTCTGCACTCAGACACACGGACACACTCCCCTACACACTCGTCCCTCCCTTTTGTATCAGACCACAACTGACTTCCCTCGGGGTCACCTACAGAGAAGTTAAACAATTGATTGAATTTGGGGACAGTACTGGGGACATGGCATAAGTAGTCAAAGATACCTCTGTGTGAAAGAATTAATAATCTAATTGGGAAGAAAAGATAACAAACGAGTCACTTGGTTTCGTCTTCAGGTCAGCACTCTGTGAATTACAGTTCATGACAGCTGATACAACAGCTAGCCTTCATGGAGGGCTTCCCTGGGTGCCCGGTACCGTTCTAAGTGTTTTATGTGTATTAACTCATTTAATGCTCACAACAGCTCCAAAGGATGGTAGTTATTATCCTCCCTTTATTTTACTTTTTTTTTTTTTCAAATAAGCTCTACGCCCAAAGTGGGGCTCGAACTCACGACCCCGAGATCAAGCGTTGCATGCTCTACTGACTGAGCCAGTCAGGCTCCCCTATTATCCCACTTTAAAGATGAGGAAACTGAAGCACAGAAAAGTATATTAACTTGCCCCAAGAAGTTGACCAATTGGAGAGGAGAAGATAAAAAATTTGTTTTAAATATGCTGGATTTAAGATGACAATCGGATAACCAAGTGGAAATGAGAGAGGGTTAGGTGTATGGGCCTGAAGGTGGCTCAGAAGACAGGACTTTGCAGAAACTGTAAGAATACTTGTGTTTGGGGCGCCTGGGTGGCTCAGTCGTTAAGCGTCTGCCTTCGGCTCAGGTCATGATCCCAGGGTCCTGGGATCGAGCCCCGCATTGGGCTCCCTGCCCCGCAGGAAGTCTGCTTCTCCCTCTCCCACTCCCCCTGCTTGTGTTCCCTCTCTCGCTGTCTCTCTCTCTGTCAAAAAATAAATAAAATCTTAAAAAGAAAAAAAAGAATACTTGTGTTCTCAGAGCAGGAGAGAAGAGTGAGGGGCAGAGGACCCCAGACTGAAACTAAAAGGTTGCTTACCTTTGAGGAGCAGGGGGAGAATAAAGGCCAACAAAGGAAAAGCGGGAAGTTAGGTAGCAGGGTAACATTGCTGCTTTAATGACAGTCTTTACTAGGTCAGAGGTGGGCAATTAAAAAAAAATTAAATTCACCAAGTTAGAACATCACTGTGCTGTACAGGGCTTAGCTCATGTCTTACGTGATGTTATTGAATGAATGAATGAATGAACGAACTATAGGACATTTCTAAAATATTACTTACCATATATGTCTCCAGTTCTTCTGGAAAGATCACAAACTTTACAGTTAATTGTTTTTTCAAATGGCATTTGGCAAAAGTTAAAACTTCATCAAACATAATCTCGGCTGCTTTATTGCTCTGTATACCAATGTTTCCAGTCCCAAGGGCAGGAAAGGAAATAGAAGTTTTATTTAGTTCAAGGCATTTCTCCAAACATTCCCTCACTGCAATTCTCAGTACCTGTAGGAAAAACAGATCAGCCTTTGAGTCAAAATAAAACTTCACTCACCCTTCGATCCTGCCCACATCTTACAATGCCAACCTCTACTCTCCCTCGGGGTCATGGCCATGCCTCCTTAGAGAGCAGGAAAGGCTCCACTCCGTGGAGAACCCATGACAGCCTTAAGGTTAGATGATGAGAAACAGAAGTCATTGAGGGGTCTGTTTGGGCGCCATGATTTCTCCCAGTTTATATAGCCTTGTCCATCTCCCCAGGTCAGAGAGCCAACCATCAGTTTATCCCATTCACCTGCCACTTCCAGGTTGAAACAAAGAGCTCTTGGAAGTTTAATAAAGGAGACAGAGGGAAAAATCCATAAGCAGCTTTATCCAACATCTTTAAGATATGTCCTAACGTTCTATGTAATTTTTTCTCGAGAAGTGCTAATATATTTGGCAGATTTAAACTTTCCATCAACATTTCAACATCCAAACTGAAGTACAGGAAGGTTGTCTGTGGAAGGGCCTTGGAAAACTGGGGGGTAGGTGGTGACTGGAGGATGGGTTTGGGATTAGAGGGCTCTTAGTCAAAGAAGGACCAGAAATGGTGACAAAATAAAGATAAACAAAGACAGAGAAGGGGACTGTTTCCCTCTCTCCACATTTGAGTGGGTCCCCCCACTCTTTAATGTGTATGTTTTATGTGTCTCAGGTGAAGAGTTGGCCAGGAAGCCAATCTGCCAATCTCTACCTCAGGCATTGGTGGGAAGACACCACAGGTAATAGATTTACCTGGAATAATACTGGAAGGGAAATCCCAGGTCCTCCTGGCATTTAACTGATGGAGGGAAATACAGAGAGGCTGAATTCCAGGCCCGTTTAGGGAAAGGCCAACAGGGTCACAGAGGGGTGAGGTAAACAGGTGTGCAGACTGAGGGAGCCCACTCTTTCCAGGTCTGTTTGCAGTATGCCAGCTTACAATTTAGACATGGGTTAGGTAATATTTAAAATTAAATTTCTTTTTTTTTTTTTAAAGATTTTATTTATTTGACAGAGACCCAGAGAGAGAGGGAACACAAGCAGGGGGAGTGGGAGAGGGAGAAGCAGGCTTCCCGCGGAGCAGGGAGCCCGACGCGGGGCTCGATCCCAGGACCCTGGGACCATGACCTGAGCCGAAGGCAGACGCTTAACGACTGAGCCACCCAGGTGCCCCTAAAATTAAATTTCTTAAGATAACTTGTGACAACAACACTTTTTCTATATTTCAGAGTGGTAGAAAATGAGGACTATCCCACTTACCAATATTTCATAAATGTAATGACATCATGGAAATTCAACAAAGACTATGTAGACTATGGAACTACATAAAGATAAACTTATTGTGAACTTACCTCAGTCAGTTTGCAACACCTTGAATGCCACAACACATGGTATACGTATTGACAGGGCAATTTAAATCCTTTTGTGACCAGTACGAACCGAGAATCTTGTATCTCAGTAACTTTTTTATTAAATTCCAATTCTATTTCATCTCCTGCTTGTTGTAGGATTGATATTGACATAGGTCCATATCTAAGACCATAGAGTGGATTTACAGAATTAACAATTACATCTGTCTGAAAAGGAAAAAAAAAAAAAAAAAGACAGACAGGATTCATTGTTAAATTACTTTTTCTTAGATGTTTAGTTTGCTGAGGAGCTTTGAAAAAATGCTTTTGAAGATCTTAAATTCACAAGACATCTTTTGTTTGTGTGTTTGTTCTGCATAAGATATCAATTAACGGTGGATAGAAACTCATAATTCCATTTGATTGCCATGAATCATTTGTCCTATTCAGAAATTAGGTAAAGTGTGTGGATGATACAATTCTGACTGCAAACGTCTGTCAGCCCCTTGTTGCCTTATTCCAAGATTTGGAGCATTCCCTGTGATTTGTTTGTTTTTTTGGTTTTTTGTTTTTTTTAAGATTTTATTTATTTATTTGACAGAGAGAGAGATAGCGAGAGCAGGAACACAAGCAGGGGGAGTGGGAGAGGGAGAAGCAGGCTTCCCGCCGAGCAGGGAGCCCGATGTGGGACTCGATCCCAGGGCCCTGGGATCATGACCTGAGCCGAAGGCAGACGCTTAACGACTGAGCCACCCAGGCGCCCTCCCTGTGATTTGTTTTAACCTTTATCAATACATGGTTTCATCCCCTGCCCCACTGCCATCACTTTTTGCTATTTCTGTGTGAATTTTCTGTTTTGTTTTAAAGAGAGTGGAAATAAAATTTCTTGGGAAATTTCTACCTCCTAATGCTTTTCTTCTTAAAGAAAGCAGTACATGGTTAAAGAAAATACAAACGAGACAAAAAAGCCTTCAGTGGAAACAGGCCTCCCTCTTGCTGGGTTCCTTGGATGCCCCATGCACCCACCTGTCCTGCAGGCAACCACTTTTACCAGTTCTTCATCTGTCTCTTCGGAAATGGACTGCATACACATGGGCTGTGTTTTCAGTAGTATCACCCTTAGCCCTCAGACCTGGGCTACAGGGGACGGTATCCTTCTGCTCCCGCCCAGTGCTCAAACACCCCTAAATCATCCTGATGGCTTTGGTTCCTTTTGCGGGCAACCCAGGTACTTCTAATGGACGTTAATGAATGCTTCACTTTGAAAGCGCAATCAGAATTTCCAATTTGGGAGCATTGGCACCCTTGAAAAATTTTAAGGTTCTTAATGTTGCTGGCAATAAAGAAATATAACAAAAGTTTAAAGGGTAAGTTATTCAACTAGGATGTTTCCACTTTAATTTTAAAGTGGCATATTAATGACTTATTGAATAAATGTTTCATCATGTGGGGTCCCCTAGTCTTCTTTTCTAATTGTCTTGTAGAAAATAAGTGGTATTTTGGGGCGCCTGGGTGGCTCAGATGGTTAAGCGTCTGTCTTCGGCTCAGGTCATGATCCCAGGGTCCTGGGATTGAGCCCCAGGTCGGGCTCCCTGTTCAGTGAGGAGTCTGCTTCTCCCTCCCCCTGCTTGCGTGTGCCCACACACGCCCGCTCTCTCTCAAATAAATAAATAAAATGTTAAAAACAAACAAAAAAAGAAAATAAATGATATTTTTTCACTTATGATTAAGTCTATTTGATTGTGGCCATAGAAGAAACTTAAGTGTGACATCCCTGATCCAGAAATAAAAAGAATATAGCCTTATATTCTTCCTCTTCCCTGCTGCCCCCTTCACTTTGGCATCAATAATTTGCTGAAAACCCAGATGCATGCCCAGACTGAGCCCTGGGGCTACAAAGTGAATAATATACAAAATGAATAAGCCATGATCCCCAGCCTTAAGGTGCTCTGCCTAGCAGGGGAACTGCACCAACCCAGAAATACCCAAGTTCACTGTTACCCTGATTCCCTCCCCTCCTTGCCAGGGCCCTGGCTTTGGCACCCCACAAGCGCTGGCTAAATGCTAAGTTACTCTTTGTATTCTCTCCAACCGCTGACAGAGAGCAGTATACTAAGTATACAACTTACAGCTCCGCTTAGATCTCCTGACTGGTCCAGTCCGTGATTTTCAGGCTCTCACCACTTCTATGTCTCTCTGATCAAGTCATACTAACCACCCAGTTCATACCAATCATAACTTGAGATCAGATTCAAAACTCCTCCTGTCTTCTGAATTAATCTTTCTTGGTCCACTGCCCTACACTCTTGTCATAAATTTACATACTCTTAAATATTATGAATTCATTTTGTATTAAGACTTTTTTGTTTACTCTTGATAGGTTGCTTCAGAAATGTTCAGATGGTTTGTTTCCCCAGTGGGATTTTTCAAATTGAGAATTTTTTCTTGCATAAAAGAGGTCTAATCAATTTTAAGTTCCTTGGAATCAAAGCTCGTTCTATTTCCTCCTGGTGCCTAAGAATAATGGCAATAATAATCATAAATAGTTATCATGTGCCAAGCTCTATTCTAAACATTTTATGTGTATTGATTCCAGCTCTTTGATATAAGTGCTATTATTATTCTCATTTTACAGATCAGGAGACCAAGGTCCAAAAGATAAAATAACTCGATTGAGATCACCCAGTTAGCAAATGGCAAAGTTAGTGTTCAAATCCAGATGGTCTGTCTCTGAAGTCCATACTCTTAGCCTTAACAAGATGCTTTCTAAATAGCATCTGAAATAGCATATATATTTTTAAAACTACTTGATAGGTAATAAACAGCTCAGGGATCTCCTTTGGCAGTGCAAGAGGAGAGAAACAAAGACTTACCTCCTGCAGTTGAATGTAGCCCTGGACAATCTGGAGAGTCACATTGTTCACGATAATTGTCTTGAAAGGAGGGGTGGCTTCTTGACTCATGCGGGATCCCAGCTTGTTCATCCTTAGGATTACTTCTGAAGCATTTTTAAAGGCAGCAACAGTAGGATGCTCATTGCTTACCAGGTGAATTTCTTTCAAATTAGTGGCCGGTTGCTTCTCTCGGTAATAGAAGCTGATAGTTTCCACAATGATCTGTGTACACAAGTCCAGAGGGAACTGGAAAATCCCAGAGCTCAGGGCTGGAATTGCTACTGTCTCAATGTCTGGATTGATAAAGGTAACATAACTCAGAATATTTATAATGACCTCTTGCAGCTGATGGGTACATGTCTGATAATATTTTGCTGTCCACCTAGGCCCAACAGCATGGATAATTAATTTGCAGGGAAGTCTCCCTGCTTTTGTGGTAGCTATGTTACCAGTTGGTATTTTACCCCTTCTGGAAACTAATCTTCTGCTCTCCTCTTGGATTTCAAAGCCGCCAGCATTCACCAGGGCCTTGGCCAGGCCTCCCGCATGAATAAGGTCTTCATTGGCTGCATTCACCACAGCATCAACAGCATGTCTGGTGAGGTCGTCCTTCCAAACAGATAACTCGAGCCCAGGAATTAGCACGTCTCTGAAGACTTGCTGAGACTCACCATTACCCTCCAGGGATGGAGAGACCAGGGTACAGATACAGTCAAATTTATTCTGAAGGACTTCACACAGCTGACTCTCATTAGTTTTTAAAATTGTGAAGTCATTGTGATTAATGGGAATTTGCCAACTGTGGTCTTCTTCAGGAGTGGCAGTCTCTGGAAAAGTAGAGAAGATTAAAGAAATGAGCATGGGTTCCTTTGAAAAGGATGTAATTCGACCTCACACTAGGAGACTGAGTTTCCCATGTGCAAAAGTGAGATGAACTTCCTCTCGCCCCCTTCCTTATCCGCCTTTTCAACCAGACATGTAATTAGGCCAAGGATATACAAGAGTTTTTCATGGTAGGTCACCTGTAAAGTGCTTAGTTTTATGCCTGGCACACAGTACCTACTAAATGGTAGCTACTACACCACAGTGATGGTGGCGAGAAAACTCTATTTGTGGGGACTCACAGATTTTTAAAATCTATGTAAAAATGGTGACTCTGGGAACATCCATGTTTAAAGCCCATGTGCTGGAAAGGACGTAATTATGAGTCAAATATATATGGAGGCTTTAATTCCTGACTTGTTTGCTTTTGCCAGTGTCTCAGTTTGGGGTTCTTTTAGAAGCAGACTCTGAGACGAGGATTTGAGTGTCAGTTTATTTGGGAGGCGATCCTAGAAAACACCAGGGGTGGGTGAGGAGGAGGAGGAGGGCAGAGTGGGACAGTGAGACAGGACGAGGAAGGAAATGAATAAAAGGTGTGTTACAAAGCAATTGAAGCTTAGCTCCACTAGGGGGCAGTGCAGATCATGTGTCTCATAGCTATACCCCCAGTGGGGTAAAAAAAACTGGGGCCTATTTATCCAACTGCCATCAGTCACTGGTTGAGGATGCTCCTGTGCGGGCATGGTCCAGCAAGTGTGGGAAGCACTGATGGTGCTGCAGTAAATAATTCATCATATTCTAGTTCCATGGCACAAATCTGGTGGAATTAAAACTGACTAAACGTTATTTTTATTGTATGTGGCGGACAAGATGTGCTGCTCAGACACCCCCCTTTCAAGGCAGTTATGAAGGGGAAATATGGCTAGGCAACAGTGTCTAGTGGTTAGCCACTCAGGGTCCATTTCAGTTTTCCAGCCAAGGTCACGCTATTTTCAGGGGTGGCCCCCATCAGTGGCTGAGCAAGGCCATTCATGTTCAACGTGGGGCTCCCAAAATGAGCACTCTCAGGCTGGCAGAGCTTTGTCAGGTTTTCATTATAGTCTGAGGGCTCCACCTACCCAATCTGGTTTCTTCTCTTGTCCTTTCACAATAAACCTGGTGCACCCCTAACTCCAGGTCACTTTCTGCTTCCTGGGGAGCCCAACCTGTAACACTGTTTTCACAGAGCTTAGGGCACCGTTATTATATGCCACTGGGAAAGGAAAAATGATGCCAATTAAACCATGGCACTCTACGGACTGATAAGGAGTAGCCCCATTTCAGAGATGTGAAAAAACTGTGAGTCCTAAAATCGATAAAATGGAGTAATTAATGACATTTTACTTCAACATCCATTTTTAATCTGAGCCACGTAGAAAGATCTCTGGAGGTCTTAATGACCTAAAAGAAGCAGCACATGGATAGACAAATCCAGCTGGCCTGCGCTTTGGCTGAAAATCTCAAGTCGGCCACTCCTATGATCAGGTAGGTTCCATTCGGCTCATACAACACTTGCTAAGCAAAGGGACAATCAGTGGGTCACCTCTTCTGGCCAATATCAGCTCTAGCGCTGTGGTCGGAAGATTCTCACATCGTGTGGGCAAAGGCAAGGATCAGTGGGGTTGCTGGCGTCCCACTGCCCCTGAAGCAGTCTCCTTTGTGATGCATGCACTGGGTCCCCAGTGCCATGCAGTCACACACCTGAGCACCTGGGGAGGGGGGAGACATTTTGCTTCTATATTCCCCTTTCTCCACGGAGGAAAGATCTGAGCAGAGATCTTCGGAAACAGGAGTGAGGTGATCCTACCTGATTTCTCATTGTAAGCAGCTGCTCTGGAGGAACCCTGCAATAAAAAAAGTGGTTTAAAAAAATTTGTGACTGAGTGACCACAGGGTACTGATAACAAATACAGCCTAATAAACACAAAGCAACAACAACCCTGCAAAAAACACTAGGTTTGAGGGGGCAGGGGGACGCGTGTTTGTTTAATCTGTGTACCTGACAAACTTGAAATACTAAATGTCCCAGCAAACAATGACCCTGCCCTACTTCCCTGGAGGTCAATGCACTTCTAATTCAGGATGAGACGAAGAGTAGGAGATTAACACTTGAAAAGGCCCAAAGGTCACAGACCAAAATGATCCCAAACTCCCAGAGAGGCCTCCAATCTCCAAAGCCTTGTGGGGTTTCTCTAGACAGAACAGGAGACATGGGAACATGAACCTCATCAGCTACACCTCCCCATCTACCAGTAAGGACCTACTTTCAATTGCTTATTTCATGATACAAGCCTGAACATGGAATTTTCCATTTAAACAAATGGGGTGCCTTTTCTCTATTTCCTTGTTTTCATTCCTCCTCCCACCTCCTCCCCTCATCCTGCAAAGGCAGAATTGTTGAATAAGTAGATACCCAGGTGACATTTTAAAAAAATCACCCATCCTCATGTTGACTCTGTTGCTTACATTAGCATATTCTTGATTTCCCATCTCTCACATGGTGCAAGGTAAAAACTTCCATTGGGCTATTAAACCAAAGAAGAATGCCAAGTAAAACTAAAGACCCGAGGTTTGTAGCTGTTACAGGAAGAACTCTTGGTGTGAGGACCAAGGTTCATTGTTTATATACACTTACGTTTTTTAGCTCGGAAAAGTCCATCCTCCAGGTCCCTGGGGTCTTTAAACGTTTAAACTCTGTTTTGCGTTTCCCAATGTAAACTGTTATTCCCAAATATGGTTGCCTGCTTCTAGGAATGAATAGAAAGGATGCAATAAACACGGACTAGTGTCTTAGGGAATTTGGTAAGAATACACGGTAGGAAGAGTAAACATGATTCCTGACCTTGAGTAGTTTTCAATTTCACTGGTGAAGATGCACACATTGTTTTTGCTGCTGTTGTTGCTGTTGACCTTCCATCCTTTACAGAGAGGTTCCGGTTGAAACCGTAAGGGCGGTTCAGAGAAGGAAAAGAGCTATATAGACAACAGCAGGGAAAGCTTTATGGAGGAGGTGAGGGCAGAGCCAGGCCTTGAAGGACGTGGAGCAAGCTTTTATATATCTAGGAGAGGAGGAGGATACCAAGAGGTACTGAGCACAGCATTAAAAAAGGAGGGCGGGGGGGCGCCTGGGTGGCTCAGCTCAGTCGTTGAGCGTCTGCCTTCAGCTCAGGTCATAATCCCAGGGTCCTGGGATCAAGCCCTGCATCGGGCTCCTTGCTCAGCGGGAAACCTGCTTCTCCCTCTCCCACTCCCCTTGCTTGTGTTCCTGCTCTTGCTATCTCTCTCTCTCTGTCAAATAAATAAAAATTTAAAAAATTAAGAAAAAAAAGGAGGGCGGGGCGCCTGGGTGGCTCAGTTGGTTAAGCATCTGCCTTCGGCTCAGGTCATGATCCCAGTGTCCTGGGATGGAGCCCCGCATCGGGCCCCTTGCTCAGTGGGGAGCCTGTTTCTCCCTCTCCTCCCCGCTCGGGCTCTCTCGCTATCTCTGCTATCTCTGTCTCTCTCTCAAATAAATAAACAAAATCTTTTTAAAAATGAGGAAAAACCAGCCTTAGGAGTGAGTGAAGACCCTGGAGGGTATTTGAAGAAAGAGGAGGCCGTGCTCATACCACTGGAGGGCGTGTGTCACTGACTTTGTGATAAACATCCTTGATCAAATTAGAAAGAGAATATCTGGAGAAAAATGAGAAACTCTGCGAAAACATATCCTAAGATTCTCCATCTACCACGGAGGAACTAAAGACTGAATTTTTAGGAGAATGCCGATGAAAATGCTTAAAGATACAGTTGCCCGCCCTTGTCACCCACATAGCTGCCTTGAGGCCTTGGAAATGATTTCTAATCCCTTTTTTGCGGAAAACTTTTGCTCCACTCTCTACAGCAGCAAAGCACTATTATTCTTACAGGTCAGGAAAAGCAGGAAGTCCGTTAGAATCCTAAAATGCGAGGACGAGATACATTCTCGCCTCCAGAGGGCACTGCTGCTTTCAAAAAAGAAGGACAACTTCCGTGTCTGCTTGGCTGCGGCGCCCCGTGGGCTTTTGTTTTAGATGCTGTTGCACTTGTTTTTCCCTTCAGACCTGGGGATGTTCCTTGAAGCCCTAGGGAGAGACTTGGCCATGGGGGCAGCATTCATTTAACCCCCCCAAAATAAAAAGAAGGAGCATAGTGCCCCATTCAGTCTCTTCCACTTTTTTTTTTTTTTTGAGAGAGAAAGAGCAAGCACACGGCGGGGGGGGGGGGGGGGGGGGGGGGGAGGAAGAGGGAGAGAGGAGAGAGAGACTCCTAAGCAGTGGCCACGCTCAGCTTGGAGCCCCACCCAGGTCAAAGCTCCAACTCACCAGCTGCAAATATGACTCCCATACATATCTCTAGGCTATGCTTCTCCTGATCCTCAATTTTCAACTCTCCCTGAGCTGAGATCAAGTGTCGAGAGCTTAACTGATTGAGCCGCCCAGGAGTCCCCTAAATCGCTTTCAAATATGCCCCTATCCTCCTTTCCCACTGACACCATTTCATTTCTGGGCCTCAGAGCCTCTTGCCATACATTCTTCTTAAGGATTGAGATGTACCCAATTTTACATCCTATTGTTTGAATAGGTATAATGTTTACTGGTTCAAATTTAGAAAAGCTTGAAAGGCTCCCTCCTACGCCCCCCTCCCCCACTACCTTTCCTTCCCAGATGCAGTCAGTGTCGTGTGCTTCTCCTGTATCCTTCCAGAGGCATTTTTACACACAAGGTAGCATCTTTCACACACTCTTGGGCATCTTGCCTTTCTCGTGTCATGTATCCTAGAGATCTTTCCATGTTAGCACGTAAAGAGCTTCTTCATTCTTTTCACTGCTCTTTGCATTCCATTGTATAGATGCACCATAAGCTGTTAAACTTGTAGGACCCCCTATTTATGGACATTTAAGGAGTTTCCAATCTTCTGCTACTGTAATAAAGGCTGTAAAGAACATCTTTGTACATAGGTCACTTCACACAGATGTTAACTGATCAATGGGCATAAACTTTTAAAAATATGGCTACTAAAACACTTGAAATGACATATGCCCCTACCATTCTATTTCTATTGATCAGCACTGATCTAGACCCTTCCTCTGTCCCCTCTCATCTCCTTCAAGGCCAAGTGCTCCCTCTCTGCTTCAGACCACAGGGCTTCTAGCACCTCAGACGCTCCCCACCTCTCACTCTTTTTAAGATTCTGCTTCAAACTTACTCTTGGAGGCCTTAAGAGATTTTGCTTCCTTATTCACAAGTCCACCTTCCCTTACCAGCCTCTGAGGGCAGGGCCTCTCATCTTCCTTCCCTAGGACACAGGGGCATTACCCAGGTCAGTGCCGTTAGCCAAACCAAGGAAAGTCCCAAGAGCCAGTCTAACCAAAGGATAGAGTTGGAGGGAGGTCACTGGTGGCCCTATCATAATGCAGGCGAACCAATTCAAATTTTAAGAGAAATATGAGTACGTTTCACCTGCATTCAGAATGTGAATTACATTTTCGCTGCAAATAATAGTAACAAGAAGAGAATGTAAAGGAATCATAAACACAGGAGAAACTTAATTTGACTTAAACCTCTGAGCCGTCCCCACCCTCACAGGGGACACCTGGCCCTGGGAACCCGCTTCTCGCCCGCCCCCCACCCCCCACCCCGCCTGACCCCGCAGGAGAGAAGCGGCAGCGACAGCTCCCACCGCCGCCCCGGG
Organism: Halichoerus grypus; assembly: GCF_964656455.1. NCBI lineage: Eukaryota > Metazoa > Chordata > Mammalia > Carnivora > Phocidae > Halichoerus > Halichoerus grypus. Next base: position 66,594,193 of record NC_135712.1, read on the forward strand.
CGCGCCTCGGGGGTCCGGGGCCTGAACCTACTCACCGGACCGGCCGCGGCAGGAAGGGCGCCCGAGAGGAGGGGGGAGCGGCTATGCCTGGCACGGGGAGGGATTTCGGAGAAAGCGAAACTGAAACTTTGCGGCCCAGGACTGCGGGGCGCAGCTCGGCCCCACCGCCCCCGGAGCCCGACGCCCAGAGCCATGGCCTCGACCCTCCGGCCGCCGTCCCCGCTGCTCGTGCGGGTGTCCGAGCCCAGCCCGCACACACGCTGGAAGCTGGAAATCTACTTCCAGAGCCAGAAGTCCGGCGGCGGGGAGTGCACCGTCCAGCCCCTCTACCACAGGGACCAGGTCACCTTCCTGGTGAAGTTCCTGGAAAGGGCAGGTGAGCAGCGGGCCGGGGCTGCGGGTGCCAAGGAGCCTGGCCCCGCGGGATTCCAGGCAGACCCTGCTCATGCTGACCTAGGAGAGATGGCTGGAGAAAGTAATGGCACCGTCTGATGGGGACAGGAACCGGGGGCTGCTGCCTAAAGACACAGCCCAACGGGGAGGATAGAGCCCAGAAGTGCCCAGTGCGTGATCTGGTCTGACCACATTGTAAAGTTGATGCTTCCCAGTATCCTCACCCTAGCTCAAATTTCTCCGCTCTGGGAAGGACACCTTTCCCTCCCCCCAGACACCTGTATGGAAACTCTTGTCATTTAGGTACTACCCCGTTTTTATGTTTTAATTATTCCACTGGTTTGTTTTTGAGAATTACAAAAGTGATATATGCTCACTATAGCCAAGTGGGAAAAGAATAAAGAAAACCACCTGGAGATAAACAATATGGCACATTTCTTTTTTTTTTCCTTTTTTTTTTTTTGAAGATTTTATTTATTTATTTGAGAGAGAGAGACACAGCGAGAGAGGGAACACAAGCAAGGGGAGTGGGAGAGGGAGAAGCAGGCTTCCCGCAGAGCAGGGATCCCGATGCGGGCTCGATCCCAGGACCCTGGGATCATGACCTGAGCCGAAGGCAGACGCTTAACGACTGAGCCACCCAGGTGCCCAATATGGCACATTTCTTTGCAGTCTTTTTCTATGAATGTCAGTCAGTCAACATATATTTACAAAATTCTGACTGTACCTTTGATGTCTGCTGTTTTCACTTAAATTTATATGATGAGTATTATTCCGTATCATTGAAATGGGAAAACCGGAGACAGTTTCAGAAACGTGACTTTTAAAGAGTGTATTCCATTATCATGAGCTTTTCATTTCTACAGTAACACATAAGCTGGGGGCTCCTGGGTGGCTCCATTGGCTAAGTGTCTGCCTTCGGCTCAGGTCATGATCCCCGAGTCCTGGGATCGAGCCCCGCATCGGGCTCCTTGCTCAGTGGGGAGTCTGCTTCTCCCTCTGCCCCTCCCCACCGCTCATGCTCGCTCGCTCTCTCTCTCTCAAATAAATAAATAAAATCTTTAAAAACAAACAAAAACATAAGCTGCCCACGTTAGAGTTTGAATAGTTCCTCCACAGTGCCCTGTCATCAACCCATCATTCCAGGATGCAGGGAGCAGCCTTCTTGGGAAGCTGCCGGGGCAGGGTACAGATGCATGAATAAGAGGTTTATTTAAAGTCTTTCCCATGTGTATGTGTGTCTATAATATCTCCACTGAAGCTAAAGAGGGAGTCTTGAAGAAAGAAAAGCATCAGATTATGATTGACAACAAACTTGTGACTATTTTTCTGGAGCCCACTGAGAATCCAATGGAGAGGAATGCAAGACCAAGAACGTCTTCGTTGCCACAGTTACAGGAAGGGGTGAGGTCTGGTGAGAAGCATCAAAACAAAGACTATATTCCTGATGTTATGGATTCCTGTCTCCAAAAGGTAAGGATTGAAAGAAGGGGGGGGGTATATTCTTACCCCTTCCACTCCAGTCACCATACCTTTCATTATTGATCCAACCACCACTTGCTGATGACTTGCTAGGAGGCAGGCCCTCTTTTGGGCATTGGGACACAGAAATGAACGCAATAGACAAGGTCCCTACTGGGTGGGGAAGTATATAGAAAGACAACAAGCAAGTAAACAAAATAAATGAAACAATTTCAGGCAGTGATATGTGCTAAGAAGAAAATAGAATAGGGTTTTGCTTTAGAGGGTGACAGGGCCAAAGTGAGGAAGGGGAAGGAGGTGATGCTGCTTCTGACCAGAAGTCAGAGACAACTTCTCTGAGGAGGTAACATTTGGCCTGAGACTTGAGTGATGAGAAGGAGCCAGCCATGTAGTAATTTGGCAAATCAATATCAACTTCCTGTTGTGTGCCAGGCACAGTCACAGGAACTGGGGATACAGCCAGGAGCATAGACCCTGCTCTCAGGGACCTTACCTTCTAGTGAGCGAAACAGATAATGATAGTAAAAAAAAAAATAGATATGTAAAAAATGTGTGCCGGTGATAAGTGCTAGGAAGAGGAATAAGACAGGAGAGGGGATAGACAGTGACATATCATCTTTTTTTTCAGACCATTATTTTAAATAAAATACCAAGGAAAACCTCTCAAATGAGGTAATGTTTGAGTAGAGACATGAATGAAGTAAGGGAGCTACTAAGTGAGGTAAGAATGTTTGAGGCAGAGGGAAGCACAGGTGCAAAGGCTCTGAGACATGAGCTTCTGTCCTAAACCCTCGGGGCTTCAAGGAGGGAGACCACTGTGGCTAGAAGGCAGTAGGGAAGAGAGAGAATGACAGGCGAGGAACAGGGAGAGGGAGCCAGAAGTCAGGTCTTTGGGGGATGAAGGTAGGGACTTTGGATTTTAACTTCATCTTAGGGGATTCATCCGATGGTTTTGAGCCAGGGGACTGGGGTGATCTGGTTTATACTTCTAGAGGTTCACTTTGGCTGCTGTGTGGAGGACTGAGTGTAAGAATGGGGCCAGAGTGGAAACAGGGTGAGAGCCCAGTTAGGAGGGGTGGTGGCAGGCCAGGAGCAAGATGACGGTGGCTTGGACTCTGGGTGGTCCTGATGGAGGTGTGAGAGGTGGCTGGATTGGGGAAACATTTGAAGGAAGATCTGGACGAAGGATGTTACATTCGGAGGAAAGAGCATGTGTGAAAACCTTGAGGAGAACAAAACATAGAAATCTTGCTTTTATATTACATTCAGTTTGCATCTGTCATTTTTAGCTTAATCTGGTGATTTTGTCCTATATTTGAGCTTCCAAAGGACAGGACTTAGAGGGCCTAGCAATACTGCATGCAGTTAGGTATTTAGTTTAAAAAAGGAGGGGGGGGGGTACTGAAGACGAGAAAAAACAATAGGAAAATACATTCTCTTCAGATTTATGGCTCCCCTCGAAGCTCACAGACTCTTGTGAGAACCACAGCAACTTGCCCAGAAAGCAGACGTACCTTCCCTCCACCCCATTCCCCAATAGTGGAGAGAGCGGACGGCTCTAGAATCCAGACTTTTTGTCCACATCACTTTTTAAATATGCTCGTGCCCAGGCTCGACATTTACAACAGAATCTCTGGAGATGTACCTGGGCCTTGGCTTTTCTGCTTGTTTGTTTTTCTTTTGTTTTGTTTTAATTCCCCAGGTGATTCTAATGTGCAGACAGAGCTGAGAACCTCTAGGCTGTAGCATGCTGCATCCTCTGCAAAAAGGATTTGAAAGAAGTCACCCTCTGGTTGTTTCTCTGGTCTCTAGGCATTGTCTTGATAGGAGACTGTAGGGCTGACGTCTGAGAGCTTGTATTTGTTCCTTTTAAAATTTCAGATCTTTCTTAGTGTCACGGCGGACCTGAACTGTAACCTGTTCTCTAAAGAGCAGAGGGAACACATAACCACTATCTGCCCCAAGGTCAAAAAGATGGAAGGGGATGATGGAATTGAGAAGGTGTGTGGTACCTTTGGAGATATTGAAAAAATACATCATTTCTTGAATAAGCAACTCCAGGAAAGTGGGCGCAAACATGAATCTTCCCCTTTGACAATGGAGAGCGAGCCACTCCGTCAGCAGGACCAGAACAGCTGTGTTTCTCCCTTTGAACCAAAAACCAGGAGAGAAGACAAAAGCAACCGTCTTGAAATTCCTTTGCCTTTCTTTGAATACTTCCAGAAAAGCTATCCTGATAAAATAGACTCAGTACAGAGAAGATTTGGTGTAAAAATAAAAATAACAATTCAGGAGAGTTCTCTGAATACTGTCTATTTAGACTTCACCTCCAATCAATCAGGTGATCTCAAAGCCGCTAGCGAGGCTTTTGTCAGTGAATTTCAGAAAACCGTAGCATCTCTGGAGCAGAAATGTGTTGCTTTCGCAGACAGTGAGCAGGCAAATAAGATCAAAAGAGAATTGAATCAACGGTTTACAAAGCTCCTTATAAAGGAGAAAGGAGGAGAATTAACTCTCCTGGGGACCCAAGATGACATTTCAGCTGCCGGATATTTTTTTGCCCCAAAAGCCTCTGAAAGTCTTGTCATGGGACCTGTGAAAATATCGACTCCCAAATGCACGATGAATGAAATTGAAGTTGACACTGCTCACTATCTGCTTGTAAAAGCTGAATTACTCCAGGAGATGACAGAGATAGAAAAAAAGTACAATACTCAATGTCAGGTTTGGAGAGACACTACGAAAATCCACATTCTATTTGAACCTAAGGACAAAGAATTCGATCTGTCTGCCCATGCTTATGCAAGTTTCATCGATGCCTATCAACATGTGTCAAGTCAGCTGATGAGAGAAGTTCTTTCACTGAAACCTCTGGGCAAAATGAGAAAGCACTTACGTCAGCCCAAGTTGGCTGATGACTTTAGAGAAAACCATCCGCATGTGCACTTGGTACTGAATGAAGAGTCAGTGACTTTGACTGGGTTGCCAGATCACCTTGCAAAGGCAAAGCAGTGTATCTTTAAAAAGGTGGGAATGTCCCCGTTAGCTGGAGATAAAAGGAATGAGGACCAAGAAACACCCATGGACATTGATAGTAATGATTCAAAAATAACGTCACCAACATTCCAGCACTCTGCCAGTTCTGGGGCATCGGGAGTGGACAAGGAAGAGGATGTATGTAGTATCTGTATGGACGGCATTAGTAACAAACAAGTGCTACCCAAGTGCAAGCACGCATTCTGCACCCCTTGTATCAGCCAAGCCTTGTCCTATAAGCCGGTCTGTCCTGTGTGCCAGACTTCCTATGGTATCCAGAGAGGCAATCAGCCAGAGGGGACCATGACTGTCACTGTCCTAAGTAGCTCACTTCCAGGTTATGAATCCTGTGGCTCCATTGTGATTGAATATAACATGAAAGGAGGCATACAAACAGTAAGTGTTTCTGAGCATTCTTTCCAGTATGCTAGAATTATCAGAGCAAGAGACTGTTATGGTGCCGATTCCTGGATATCCCAGGGAATTATTTCCACGTATATTTCCATATGCAAGGGCTTTAAATAGGAATAATAATAATATCAGTAATAAAGGTAGCAATGTTTGCTTATAACTTAGGTATCTTTTGTGTCTATTAAGTCAGAGAAAGAGTGGTGGTGCTTATGTGTTAGAATGGGGCAAATCAGAAGATGGATAGTGTTTCCAGCATGAATTTAGGGAAAGGGAGAAATATGAATTATTGGGAATATGTGCAAACCTTTAATATATATATATATATACATATATATACATATATATATTTTTTTTTTTTTTGGGGGGGGGTTTGCTCTGTCTGCAAATGAGCACATCTATCTGTGTAGTAAAATTTAGACTTGGGAGTGTTTTCATGTGATACTTTCTTGTCTTCGTACAGAAAGAGCACCCAAACCCAGGAAAGAAATACTCTGGAGTACAACGAAGAGCATACTTGCCGGATAATGAGGAAGGAAATGAGGTTTTGAGACTGCTTCGTAGGGCCTTTGACCAAAAGCTGATTTTCACAGTGGGGGATTCTCGAGCACTAGGAGTCTCCAATGTCATTACGTGGAATGACATCCACCACAAAACGTCCCGTTTTGGCGGACCACAAATGTGAGAACCTTCTGAAACATAATGATTGCTAAACAGGATTTAGAGGTTGTAAAATATGGCAGTTTGAGGAGGTGGCTAGAAGGAGACTTTATAGCAGTAAAGTATTTTTTTGAAGTAAAGTTGACGGGCACCTGGGTGGCTCAGTTGGTTGGGCGACTGTCTTCGGCTCAGGTCATGATCCTGGAGGCCCGGGATCGAGTCCCGCATCAGGCTCCTTGCTCAGCAGGAAGTCTGCTTCTCCCTCTGACCCGCCCCCCTCTCATGCTCTCTCTCTGTCTCATTCTCTCTCTCAAATAAATAAATAAAATCTTAAAAAAAAAAAAAATACTCATGAAGTAAAGTTGACATACAATGTTATATTAGTTTCAGGTGTACAACAGTTGATTTGACAATTTTATACATTACCCAGTGCTTACCACAGTAAGTATAGTTACCACCTGTCATTGATTTTACAACTGGAAGTTTGTATCTTTTAGTCCCCTTCACCTCTTTTGCCTATCCCCCCAACTCTAGCCCTCTTTCCCCTAGCAACCACCAGTTTGTTCTCTGTATTTAGGGACTGTTTCTATGTGTGTGTGTTTTGTATTTTAGATTCCACATGTAAGTGAAGTCATATGATATAGTTCTTTCTCTGACTTATTTCACCCAGCATAATAACTTCTAGGTCTATCTATGTTGTTGCGAATGGCAAGCTTTCAACCTTTTTTATGGCTTAGTATTTTTCCCTTATATATATATATATATACACACACACACACACATACACAAATACACATATATATACACACATATATATGTAATAGATATGTAATCTTCTTAACCCATTTATCTATAGGTAGACACTCAGGTTGCTTCCATAGCTTGACTCTTGTAAATACTGCTGCAATAAACATAAGGGTGTGTATATCTTTTCGAACTATGTTTTTGTTTTCTTTGGGTAAATTACCCAGCAGTGGAATTACTGGATCATACAGTATTTCTGTTTTTGACTTTATGAGGAACCTCCATACTGTTCTCTACAGTGCCTGCACCAGTCACATTCCCACCAACAATACATGAGGGCTTCCTTTTTTGCACATCCTTGCCAACACTTTTTCTTGTTTTTTTGATACTAGCCATTCTGACAAGTGTGATGTGATATCTCATTGTGGTTTTGATTTGCATTTCCCTGATGATTAGTGATATTGGGCACCTTTTCATGTGTCTGTTGGCCATCTGTTATGTCTTCTTTGGAAAATGTCTATTCAGATCCTCTGCTCTTTTTTAAATCAGGTTATTTGTGGGTTTTTTTGGTGTTGAGCTATAATGAGTTCTTTATATAGTTTGGATATTAACCTCTTATCAGATTTATCATTTGCGAGTATCTTCTCCCATTCAGTAGATTGCCTTTTTGTTTTATTGCAAAAGCTCTTTAGTTTGATGTAGTCCCAATAGTTCATTTTTACTTTTGTTTCTCTTGCCCAAGGAGCACATCCAGAAAAAAGTTGCTAAGACCAATGTCCAAGAGATTACTACCTGTTTTCTTTTAGGAGTTTTCTGGTTTCAAGCCTTACATTTAGGTCTTTAATCCATTTTGAATTTATTTTTGCGTATGGCTTAAGAAAGTGGTCCAGTTTATTCTTTTCCATGTAGCTATCCAGTTTCCCCAGCACATTTATTGAAGAGATTGCCTTTCCCATTATATATTCTTGCCTCCTTTTGGTAGATGAATTGACCATATAAGTATGGGTTTATTTCTGAGCTCTCTATTCTGCTCCATTGATCTATGTGTTTGTTTTTGTGCTGGTATCATGCAGTTTTGATTACTATAGCTTTGTGGTATAGCTTGAAATCTGGAATTGTGACACCACCAGCTTTGTTCTTTCTTAAGATTGCTTTGGCTATTTGGGGTCTTTTGTGATTCCATACAAATTTTAGGATTAAGTGTTGAAGTTCTATGAAAAATACTATTGGTAATTTGAGAGGGATTGCATTGAATCTGTAGATTGCTCTGGGTAGTATGGAAATTTTAACAATAGTAATTCTTCCAATCCATGAGCATGGTGTATTTTTTAATTTGTTTGTGTCATCTTCAATTTCTTTCATCAGTGTCTTATAATTCTAGAGTACAGGTCTTTCACCTCCTTGGTTAAATTTATTCCTAAGTCTTTTATTCTTTTTGATGCAATTGTAAATGGGATTGTTGTCTTAATTTCTCTTTCTGCTCTGTTATTAGTGTATAGAAATACAGCAGATTTGTGTATACTAATTTTATCATGCAACTTTACTGAATTCATTTATTAATTAGGGTAAGGTATTTTGAGAGATGCTAGTCTGGAATGATAATATCATAAGGCAGAAATATTGGTTCTATCATCTTCTACCTTCCAAACCACAAAATGTCACACAGGTACTAAATTTTGCATTAAAGGGAGGGAACTTCAGAATCTAGGATGAATGGTATCTAAGGTGATTTAATTTGGGGTTTCCTGTCTATTCGGAAGATAGATCCTAGAAATATTATTTACTTTGCCTTCTTTTGAAATCACCCTTTCTTTTACCCTCCCCTCCCAGTGGTCCATAGAGATTCTAAATTCCCTTGGCCAATAGTACTCTAGGAAAAGTCTCAGTTAATGGTAGTGGAAGTTGTATTATAGGTGATCCAATTGTTTTTTACTTGCTCTTTATGAAATTCAAATAGAATGCCTCAGACCCTTAGTATTCAAAAGGGAATGCATCCTGAGACTTTTGAAAATTTCCCAAATTAGAAAATTCTCCTGTAGAATATGATTACCCTCCATAATATATAGTGTGGTATGACTTTAGGAGAGTCACTGCTTACCATGAGCTGAAAATTTTTTAAAAAGTCTTATTGGAAGGCAGATCCTGGGCAGACAGCTAGGCTCACTTACCAGCTAAATGGCTCACATCTGCACACTTACAAGTGATTGTAAGTCATCTGCCTTCACGATTGTTTTTGAATGTTTGCAACACTGAATATTAATGCCAGGGATCTACTGCACAGATTCTTTAAGAGCATTTATGAAGAAGCTAAGGGGCTTTTTCCTTCTGCAGGTATGGCTACCCGGATCCTGGTTATCTGAAACGTGTCAAACAGGAGCTGAAAAATAAAGGAATTGAGTAAGAAGACCGCTGGAGGGATGTCTTGAGCCAGGCTTTCAAAAAACACAGTTGAAGAGACTCCTTTTAAAATTTTTCATCTCAATGAGGCACGTGGGTGGCTCAGACAGTTAAGCATCTGCCTTTGGCTCAGGTCATGATCCCAGGGTCCTGGCACTGAGTCAAGCTCTCTGCTCAGCGGGGAGCTTGCTTCTCCCTCTGCCCCTCCCCCTGCTTGTGCTCTCTCTCTCTCTTTCTCTCTCTCTGTGTCAAATAAATAAATAAATAAATCTTAAAAAATTTTTTTTCATCTCAAGAAGTGGTCTGTGTAAGAGTAAGAATATGCTAGTCTGTCATTTCTGGAGTATTACTTTTTATGGAAGATAAAAGCTCCAAAGATTTGTGTGATTTTGTGGGTGTTGTGCCTCTTTCTTGGGTCATCTTTGGTGCGGGGGAAGGGGTCGAGTGCTGTGGGTCTGAAATCATCTTCTGTGTTCTTCATTTGAAATAGTAGCTGTCAATTGATCCTTTTTATTGCCATCTCTGAGGTAGACTTTTGTTTTTTTGTTTGTTCCTTAAGTACCCTAAAAGTAAAATCCTAGTGTGACGGCGGGGGGGGGGGGGGGGGCTTTGGTTATGGAAAATTAGAGACACACATTTCCCCTCCCTCCCTCATGGCCAGAAAAATGGCCAGAAGCAGAGATTGGGCAACCTTTGGTAATAAATGGAGTAAGACTGTTATTTTTCACAATACAGAGCCTGATACACAGTTGGTGCTTCATAAAAATTTTTTGCTGCCTGACTCAGGTTGCTAATAGCCCAGCAGAGGGATATATGTTCCCTAAATCTTTGACAGAGGCAAGAGTTAGGAAGCCATTTCTGGAGACCTCACCACTGATTTGGAAAAACTGAGTTTCTTACTCCAGAACACTTAGCTTCTGAACCCTGAACTCTGAGCTTTGACCAGGCCTCTAATTTGATCCTTGCTCCCTCCTGATTCTTAAAATCTGCCATATGGGGTACATTTTCCCTGTCATACTAATGCTACATGTTTCTGAACATTTTTTCCTATGGATATTACTGTACTTTTTAAGTATACCCTGTTTCCAGTTAAACAGATAAGCTTACTTTAGTTTCCATAGACCATCACTTTCTCAGTAGTGTAGCCCCCACCATAGTAGTTTTTCCATTCTTTTACTAAAGTCCCACCAAGTCCTGTTTTCTCCCTTAAAATCTCTCTCCATGATACTCTCTGTGGACAAGAGACAAGGCAAGTTGAGCCTACTCTTTGGAATATATGGCATGTCAAAATGTACTTTTAAATGGTTCTCTAAGTCTGAAGAAAATTATACTAGTAAATTATCTGGTTATCCATGTCCCAGCCTCTCTCGAAAGAAGATGAACAAGAAGTCTTTTTCTTTTCCTAAGGATACACATACACACACATATACATTTGTTAATCAGATAGTAATAGCTAATATTTATTATGTATTTATTTTATCCTCTTGACAAGAGCTTTATATCTGTGATTAATACTATTAATGCTATCCCCATTTTATAACCGAGAAAACTGATGCATAGAGAGGGTAAGTACATTGAGAAAGGTCACATAGTTTATAAGCAGAAGTGCTGGGATTTGAAGAAGATAGTCTGGCCCCAAGCTTCCACACCCCAGAGCTACCCTGCTTCCTACAGGGGATTTCTCCATGGAGCTGGCTGAGGAATTCCCATTATTCTGGGTTTCTCTCAGAAATGGATTCCTGTACAGTGCTCAAAGTAGATTTCTTCCAAGGAGGTCCTATTTGAAGAACTTAAAAAACCAGAATCTTCTCCTTTGTCCAGAGAGTTAAGGAAGCTTAAGTTAAGTGATAGGTCTTTTTTAAAAATCAGTTTATACATTTAGTTTTTGATGATTCATTAAATTCTTTACTGTTATGATTTTGAGTCTACTGATCTTTTAGCTGAATTTGCTTCAAAAAAGCAACAGTCTGGGTCCTGCTAAGTTCTGGATCCTTGATTGCAGTGTGTGTGCAAAGGCAAGTTTCATGGTGAGAGTGGTTGGTGAGCCTTTGGATTACTGCTCTCGTTCTGTGGGAAGTATTATCATCTGTATCTGCTTTAAATAAAGTTATATCTGGGGGCGCCCGGGGGGGCCCTTCAGTTAAGTGTCTGACTCTTGATTTCGGCTCAGTCATGATCTCTCTGTCGTGGGTTGGAGCCCTGAGTAGGGTTCCAAGCTCAGCAAGGAGTCTGCTTGTCCCTCTCCCTCTGCTCCCCCCCCCACCCCCTGCTGGCTCGCTCTCTCTCAAATAAATTATTTAAAGAAAGAAATAAATAAAATCTTAAAAAGAAAGAAAGTTACATCCATATAGGAACAGATTGTCTGTGTTGTCCCCGTACTCCTTCTTTCTCTTCCCTTAGGATGAGATTCTGGGAGTTCTCTGCAACACCAACAGTGTACAGCAATATACCATGTGTGCAGATGTCTGTAGTTGATTTTGTGTGTAGCTCTTTGCTAAGTAGTATCGCAGTAAAATGTAATAGGATTGACTTCACTACCGGCAATTTCAGCTGTGAAAATCACATTCCTTAGTATTTTTTCTCCTTCACACATAGGTTACTACAAGATAAACGTAGGCTACAGGCTTCATCTCTTCTCTCCTTCTAGAGAAAGTGGATGCCATACCCTATCAAACTGCACTTGCCCCCTCCTTGCTCCTAGAGTTTTTATTTTCACCTTTCTAGCATCAGTGCTGGATTACCCAGATGGCTCACTGGGTACCAGCACATCAGGGTACCTTCTCTCCGAAGGAAAAAGAGAATTGAAAACAGTATTAAGATATCCGATGTTTTTCTAAAGATAGAAAGCTTCTACATCCAATTCCCATGTGTGGGTTTTCCCTCCATATATCCAAGCAATTCTCTGACACCAGTTGGGGGTCCTACAATTCAACTCAATTCTGACATACTCTACCCAGAGATAGCATCAGATTCCACACGCTAATGGGGCTGCATCCCCACAAGATTTCCCTCCACTTCGGATGCCAAAAGCAAGCGTAGGATGTTACCTGTGCTTCTGGCTGAATGGCTATAAATCTCTGGTTCCCCGTAACCCCCTCCTTGGGTTTGCTTAATTTGCTAGAGCGGCTCACAGAACTTGGGAAGCCAGTTTACTCATTACATCACTGGTTTATTACAAAAGCATATAACGCATCAATTTCCAGATGGAAGAGATGCATAGGGCAAGATATGGGTAAAGGGCATGGAGCTTCCACGGCCTCCAATCAAACCACTATGCCCAAATCTCCACCTGTTCACTCCCCTGGAAGCTCTTCAAACCCCGTCCTTTTTCGGGATTTTACGGAGGCTTCAAAACATAGGTACGATTGATCAAATCTCCAGTCATTTGTGATTGAAGTCAAGCTCCAGCCTCCCCACCTCCCCCGAGATCAGGGGTTGGGACTGAAAGTTCCAACCCTCCGATCATGTAGTTGATTCCTCTGGCAACCATCCTTAGGTCATCTCACTAACAAAAGACATCTTTATCACTCTCAGCCATTAGGAAATTGCAAGGCATTTAGGAGCTCTGTGCCAGAAACAGGGACGAAGACCAAATATATATTTATTATAAATCACAATACAGAGGGCACTAAAGCAGTCCTTAGGAGAAAAACCAAACCTTTGTTGGGCTTCCTTACACTCATCTTATGGATTAGTACTGTTTTTACTTTGATTTCCCTATGGGAGTTGGGCACATTTCCTTTACTACTGATTGGGGTCCTGAGTCCTCCAAAGCACAGAGCCTTAAGACAAAGATCGATTGTTAACAATTTTGGGGCGGAGATGCAAGCCCAGGTCAGGGAAGATAAGGACAAACAAAAAGGGAAGCCAGGCAAACTAAGAAGCAATGCAATGCAATGCAGGTTACCACCCTGGCCAGAGAGAGCCTTGAAAAGATCTAGCACGTCACTCAGTAGGTTCATTCGCTTGGCATATGTGTTGAAAGAGACTGTAGAAAGCATTTTAAATGTCTTATTTCATAGAGGAGGACACTCAGTTTTATTTCCTGGGAAAACAACAGACAATGTAAAATCTATTACATTTATAGCACATTAAAATGTCGTCTTAGTAGCACCTTTGACTTCTCCCTATCCTGCTCCCCGCATATCCATCATCACTAGCCTTATCTCTCCTTCACTTCAAATCTCACTGCCCACTTGGCTTCTTCATAGTTCTCTCACCAGAATGAATAAAATACTGTCTAACGACTCTCTGTCCCCATCCCTCCTTCCTCAAGTCACTTCAAACTGCCTTTTGAAAAACAATAGCTCTCGGGCACCTGGGTGGCACAGTCGGTTAAGCGTCTGACTCTTGGTTTCAGCCCAGATCGTGTCTCAGTGTCGTGAGATGGAGCCCTGCATCGGGCTCTGTGCTGCTTCAGATTCTCTCTCTCTCCCTCTGCCCTTCCTGCTCGTGCTCTCTTTCTCTCTCTAAAATAAATAAATAAATCTAAAACTTATATTTAAAAAAAGAAAGAAAAACAATAGCTCTGATCTCATCATTCTTCTGAAATATGCCTTCAGTAACTCCCTGATGCCTACAGCAAACTGGATCTTGGGTCAGAATCACTAGAGGGATCAATAAAACACAGATAGCTAAGACCCACCCCCACCAAAGTTTCTAACCGTGTAGATGTGAGACTGCACCCCAGAATTTGCATTTCTGGTAAGTTCTAGGTGATGTTGATGCTGCTGGTCTGGGCACCACACTTTGAGGATCACTGGCTTAGAATATAAAGTTCAAATGTCACAGCACGGCCCTCAGGGATTTCTCATTCTATTTTGCTCGCCTCATGTCCTGTTCTCTCCACCAAGCCCCGCCATGGTCCACTCACACCAGACTATCAACTTTTCCAAGCCACCATCTATACCTCGCTTCTTCTGGCCTTTGCTCTACCTGTCCTCTCGGGAATACCCCTCTGCCTCATTTTCCACTTAGAAATGTCCTACTCTTCATTCCAGGTCTCACCCGAATGCCACTACTGTTGGAACTTCCCTTCAATCTTGTCTTCAAATTTTGAATCTCTTATTTTCTTGTGTTCCTAATACTTTATACATATCTTTATTAATGTGATATCAAAATCCACTGCCTTGGGACTGCATCAGCTCCATCCTGTGACCTGATTGCTGGTTGAGTTCAGCAACGCAAAGTACCAGGAAGGTAGGGGGAGCTAGTGGGAACTTATTTGGGGAACTTACTTCCCTTGCTGTCTCCAGAAAGTAGCCATGGCTTCCCTGGAATGGCTCTCTTCTATAGGTAAAAGGCTCTTACCAGGTTTGGAGCTGCTGCCTCCCCCCCTCTGGCCAACTTAGTAGTCTTTAAGTTTTAGCAAGCACTTTTAGGCCACTTGATTGATTAACTAAACCTTCTTTTGTGTATCTATCATGCACTGTTTTCTAGAAAGACCTAGAACCAAACACACTTGCACAGCCCACCCCCCCCCCAACCGCGCACCAATACACAACGACCCAGCACAGTGATAGCAGCACGTTGGTAGCTGGTGCCACTGAGTCTGCACGGAATCAAGAAGAGTTACAGGCCACTGTGCTCCCCTTTTTACCGATTAATTGCCCTAATTTTTTTTTCTTTTAAAGATTTTATTTATTTATGACAGAGAAAGCGAGAGAGCACAAGCAGGGGGAGCAGTAGAGGGAGAGGGGGAAGCAGGCTCCCTGCTGAGTTAACCATCTGAGCCACCCAGGCGCCCCCTTAATTTTCTTTAAAAAGAAACCTCTAGGGGCGCCTGGGTGGCTCAGTCCTTAAGCGGCTGCCTTCAGCTCAGGTCATGGTCCCAGAGTCCTGGGATCGAGCCCCACATGGGGCTCCCTGCTCCGCGGGAAGCCTGCTTCTCCCTCTCCCACTCCCCCTGCTTGTGTTCCCTCTCTCGCTGTGTCTCTCTCTGTCAAATAAATAAATAAAATCTTAAAAAAAAGAAAAGAAACCTCTAAGTTGGGTTTTGGACAAGAGTCTGCCTTCTCCCCAGGTGGCCGACCTTCCTGAAAAACCTCATATTCCTTTCCAACCAGGAGTATTGGCCTTTGGAGCAAAGTGCTGCTGAACTTGCCTTCAGGTGTCAGGCTCAGTACAAAGTCCTCCCCTGCCCCTTCAGCCTACGCGGTAAGGGGAGGGGGAGGCTGCTGCGCCATTTCTCAGTGGTTTCCCTTAATCCTTTGCTTCCACCTATAAAGGCAATTCCTTTATTAAACTCTCTTCAATTACCCACTTTGAGTATACAGGTTGCCCAAACTCCTTTTCAAAAGTTCGCCTTTACTGCCACTTTGCTTTTGTGACAGACAGAAATCCGAAGAGTATTTCAGACTTTGCCTCCTTTAATCCCCATCATAATAGGAAGTAGCTAAATCCACTGCACAGATTTAATTACTGGGGTTACACACCTGATGAATCGCAGAGCCCAGAATTTGGACCCAGAACTTGTCTGACAGCAACGTCTGTCCCAAATGGGTGATATAATCTTGAGGCGCTGTTTCAGACCATAAAACCACAACGTAGGCAGTAATTTTCAGAGAAAAGAAAGTGAAAGAAAAGGCACGAGCCCGTTGGGTGGGGCCGGGGCCGCGTGAGCGGAGGTGCGGAGCTGGGGAGGGCTGCACCCTGCTCCCCCGGGCCCAGACCCCCGGACGTCGGAAGAACTTGGGCACGAACTTGCGCCTGTGTGCACGGAGCGCAGGAGATCGGGAGGCCAAGAGCGTGAGGTCCGCCGCAGCCCGGCAGCCCGCCCCGCTGGCTGGCGCCCTTCCTCCGGGAGGATGGTGAGGGGCGCCAGGGGCGGGAGTGCGGAGGGCGGCGCGGGACATTGCAGCACGGGACTGCGCGGAGACCCCACGGCCCTCGAACCCCCTCTCCCTGGGGAGGAGCTTACCACCCTGACTTGTCCGGGAAGAGAGTAGAGTGCGGGGCATCGTTTTCCATGGAATCTTTGGTCCCTTTCCCCGCAGTTTTTACAAGTGCCTTATAAATTAGGGATAGTAATCTTTCATCTGTGATATATGTTATGGCTGTTTCCTTTCAGTTTGTCATTTGTCTTCTGAGCTTGCTGGTGGTGGCTTTTCCCCCATGCAAACGGTTTTTATTTTTATGGTAAAATTTACCAATTTTTTATTTTCTTGCATTTGGAATTTTGGTCATATTTTAAAAGCTTTCGCCATCACCGAGGTTATAGTCATCCATTTTATTTGTAATGCTTTATTTTTTACATTTAGATCTTTGATACATTTGGAGTTTATTCTTGTTTATGGTTTGAGGAATGGATCAAATTTTGTCTTTTTTCCACATGGGTATCCAGTTGTCCCAACACCATTTATTAAAAAGATTAGTACTGCCTTAGTAACTTGAGATACCACCTTTATCATATACTAGATTTTTATATGTATTTTGACTGTTTCTAGAACTTCTATTCCATTGACATGTTTATTCATCTGTTGCAGAGAGGCTCTGTTATATATTCTAATGTCAGGGCTAGTTCCCCTAACAACTCTTCCTTCCCGCTGTTTTCCTAGCTATTCTTTTGTGCTTATCTTTACTTAGGAACTTTAGGATTGACTTCTGATTTATGATCAGTGGCAAAAAAAGCTCCCATTGGGATTTGTATTGGATTTGCATTAAACTTATAAATTACAGACAGCTGACATCTTGAGATGGTGTTGAGATGTTCTAACCAAGAACAAAGGATGCCATTTCTTTGTTCTGGTTTACTTTTGTGTCTTTAAAGAGTGTTTATAGTTTTCTTACATAGAATATTTTCTTGTTAAGTTTGTTTCTAAACATTTTATCTTTTTTTTTCTACTGTACATGAGGTTTTTCATTCACTGTATCTTCTATTTGTGTATATGAATGCTGTTGACTTCCTTTCATTTTAAAAATTAAGGTATAATTTACATACAGCAAATTCATACTTTTTAATGTACAGTTCTGTGAGTTTTGACAGATGGATACAATCTTGTAACAACCACAAGAGATAAAAGAGATAAAGATATTAAAAAGTTTCATCAACCCCCCCCCCCCAAATTCCCACTGGTTCCTTTGTAATCAACCTCTTCACTCAAGGTGAGTCCCTGGCAAATACTGGTCAAATTTTGGTCCCTATAGTTCCAGAATGTCATAGAAGTGGAACCATGCAGCACATGGTCTTTTGAGCCTTGCTTCTTTCACTTAGCATAATGCAGTTGAGTTTCATCCATGTAGTTAGACCTATTGCTAATTTGCTGTTGCTTTCTAATTTAATTCCACAGTGATTGGAGAACATGCTTTGTGTTATTTGAATCCTTTTAAATTTATAAGTTGAGATTTGTTTTCTGGACAGAATATGGTCTATCTTGATAAATACATTCCCATGGACAGTTCAAAGTGTGTTCTGTTGTTGTTGGGTGAAGTGTTCTATCAGCATCCATTAGATTAAGTTGATTGAAAGTGTTGTTCAAGTCCTCATATCCTTACTGATGTTATGACTAGTTGAACTATCAATTACTGAGAAAGGATGCTGAAATCCCGAAGTATAATTGTAGACTTATTTCTCCTTGGAGTTCTATCCATTTGGGCTTTGTATGTTTTGAAAGTCTGTTATTAGGTGTATATATATTTAGGATTGTTAATTCCCCTCGATGGATCTGTTTGTCATTCCAGAAGAAGTAGAATAAAAGTTCTTATATTTATAAACATGTATAAATATATAAATATAGAATCTATATTGATATATTGAAATTTATAATATTACATATTATATAGATTTATAGAAATATATAAATATAGAACTTTTAATCTATTACTTTTGGAGTGTTTTTTTTTTTAAGAGAGCAAGAGATCATGAGCAGTTGGGGAAGGGGAGAGGGAGAGGGAAAGAGAGAATCTTAAGCAGGCTCTAAGTTCAGCAGAGCCCCACATGGGGCTTAATCTCACAACCCTGAAATCATGACCTGAGCCAAAGTCAAGAGTTGGGTGCTTAACCGCTGAGCCACCCAGGTGTCCCTACTTTTGGAGTGTTTAAAGTTAACACTTTTAACCCATTGGGGGCTAATATTATTGTAGTTAGTTGTTGATTATGACATATGAATTTATATCTAATTTTCTTCATAATGAAAACTAATATCCCAACAATATTTATTAAATTATGATTCATCTCTTTACTTTCTTATTCCTCTTAATACTTCATGTTAAGCTTTTTGATAGATTAAGGTTTATATCTGAAATTTCTATTGTACCTCCTGTCATATCATCTATTCTTAATTTAGAACTATTTAGCTTTATAATTACTACTTAATGATGCATTAAAAAAAATTGGGTGGAGGATACAGAAAGTTCCCATATACCACCTGCTCTGCCCCTAACTCCCCCATTATCAATATCTCACACCAGCGTGGTGCATTTGTTACAATTGGTGAATCTACATCGACACATTATTATCAAAGTTCATAGTTTACATTAGAGCTTGATCCTGGTGTTGTACATTCTATTGAGTTTTGACAAATGTTTAATAACATACATCCACCATTATAGTATCATACAAAATAGGTTCACTGCCCTAGAAATCCTCTGTGCTCTGCTGTTCATCCTTCCCTCTCCTCTAATTCTTGGCACCCACTGATCTTTTTACTGTCTCCATAGTTTTGCCTCCAAAATGTTATATAGTTGGAATCATATGTTATTAGCCTTTTCAGATTGGCTTGTTTCACTTAGTAATATGCATTTAAGTTTCCTCCACATTTTTTTAGGCTTGAGAGCTCATTTATTTTTAGCACTGAACAATATTCCATTGTCTGAATGGACCATATATTTATCCATTTACCTATTGTAGAACATCTTAGTTGCCTCCAAATTTTGGCAATTATGAATAAAGCTGCTATAATCATCCATGTGTAGGTTTTTGTATAGACATAAATTTTTAACTCTTTAAGCAGCATGATTGCTGGATTGTATGGGAAAAATATGTTAGTTTTATAAGAAACTATCAAACTGTCTTGCAAAGTGAACACCATTTTCATTCCCACCAGCTATACATGAGAGTTCCTGTTGCTCCACATCCCTTGCCTGCGTTCGGTATGTTATCACCATTCCACTAGGTGTGTAGTGGTATCTCATTGTTATTCTAATTTACATTTCCCCAATGACATAAGATATTGAGCATCTTTTCATATATTCATTTGTCATCTGTATATATTCTTTGGTGAGGTGTCTGTTGAGGTCTTTTGCCCATTTTAAAATCAGGCTGTTTTCTTTTTTTTTTAGATTTTATTTATTTATTTGAGAGAGAGAGAGCGTGAGAGAGAGAGAGAGAGAGCATGAGCAGGGGGGAGGAGCAGAGGGAGAGGGTGAAGCAGACTCCCTGCTAAGCAGGGAGTGCAATATGGACTTGATCCCAGGACCCTGGGATCATGACCTGGGTCGAAGGCAGATGCTTCACCGACTAAGCCACCCAGGTGCCCCAGGTTGCTTTCTTATTGTTAAATTGTAAGAGTTCTTTATGTTTTTGGATAACAGTTTTTTTTTTATCAGTTATGTCTTTTGCAAATATTTTCTTCCAGTCTGTGAAAAGATGCATTTTAAAGTGTAAAAGTGCATTTCATTTGGTATTGTCTTGTTTTTGTTTTTTTTAATTTTATTATGTTATGTCACCATACATTACATCACTCCTTTTTGATGTAGTGTTCCATGATTCATTGTTTGCAAATAACACCCAGTGCTCCATTCAGTACATGCCCTCCTTAATACCCATCACCGGGCTAACCCATCCCCCCACCTCCCTCCCCTCTAAAACCCTCAGTTTATGTCTCAAAGTCCATCGTCTCTCATGGTTCATCTCCCACTCTGATTCCCCCCCTGCTTCATTTTTCCCTTCCTACTATCTTCTTTCCTTTTTTTTTTTTAAAACATGTAATGTATTCTTTTTTTCAGAGGTACAGGTCTGTGATTCATGAGTCTTATACAATTCACAGTGCTCACCATAGCACATACCCTCCCCAATGTCTATCACCCAGCCACCCATCCCTCCCACCCCCCACCACTCCAGCAACCCTCAGTTTGTTTCCTGAGATTAAGAATTCCTCATATCAGTGAGATCATATGATACTTGTCTTTCTCTGATTGACTTATTTCGTTTAGCATAATATCCTCTAGTTCTATCCACGTCATTGCAAATGGCAAGATTTCGTGTTTTTTGATGGCTGCATAATATTCCATTGTGTATATATACCACATCTTTATCCATTCATCTGTTGATGGACATCTTGGCTCTTTCCAAAGTTTGGCTATTGTGGACATTGCTGCTATGAACATTGGGGTGCACGTACCCCTTCGGATCGCTACATTTGTATCTTTGGGGTAAATACCCAGTAGTGCATTTGCTGGGTCGTAGGGTAGCTCTATTTTCAACTTTTTGAGGAACCTCCATACTGTTCTCCAGAGTGGCTGCACCAGCTTGCATTCCCACCAACAGTGTAAGAGGGTTCTCCTTTCTCCACATCCTCGCCAACATCTGTCGTTTCCTGAATTGTTAATTTTAGCCATTCTGACTGGTGTGAGGTGGTATCTCATTGAGGTTTTGATTTGGATTTCCCTGATGCTGAGTGATGTTGAGCACTTTTTCATGTGTCTGTTCGCCATTTGAATGCCTTCTTTGGAAAAATGTCTGTGCAGAAGTGCCCAGGTATTGTCTTATTTTTTAAAATACATTTTACTTTCATTTTGTCAAATTTTATAAATTACCATATTGGTATCTTAATTGGACTTGAATTAAGAGATTTTATATATTATATCTATAACTTGGAGAGTATTATCACTTGTAATGTATTTATGCAAGTGCAGAGAATATCTATCAAGACTTTATTTTCACCATTAGTAATTCTCTTAAAGTGATCTCATATATCCTTATCTACATTTTCTCTAAGAATTGATTTATTGATTCTTGTTTTTTAATAACAGTTTTGAGATATAACTTACATGCCATAAAATTCACTCTTTAAAGGTGTACAATTCAATGGTTTTTAGTATATTCACAGTGTTCACCACTATCTATTTTTAGAAATTTTCATCACCCCAGAGAAACTCTGAAGTGCATTTGCAGTCACTCCCATTTCCCTCCTCCCCATAGATCGTGGTAACCACTAATATACTTCAGTCTTTGTGAATTTATGTATTTTGGACATTTCATATAAATAAGATCATATAGTATGTGGCCTTTTGCCACTGACTTCTTTCACTTAGCATGTTTTCAAGCTTCCTTAATGTTGATGAATATATCAAAACTTTGCTACTTTTTATTGCCAGATAATATTCCATTGTATGGATGTACAACTTTTTATTTATCCATTCGTCATCTGACGGACATTTGGTTATTTTTACTTTTTGACTATTGTGAATAATGCTGCTATGAACATTTGTTGTCTCAGGCAACTTGGGCTGCTAGAAAAAATACCATAGACTGGGTGGCTTAAACAACACTGATTTCTCATAGTCTGGAGGCTGGAAGTCTGAGGTCAGGAGTTCTTGGTGAGGACCCTCTTCCTGATTTGCAGATGACCCCTCTTGCTATTTTCTCACTTGGCAGAGAGCTCTGGTCTTTTCATCTTATAAGGACACTAATTCTTTCATGGTGGTTTCACTTTCATGACCTCATCTAAACCTAATTACTTCCCATCTGACCCCATCTCCAAATACCATCAATCACATTGAGGATTAGGACTTTAACATCTGAATTTTGGGGGCACACAAACATTCTGTCCATAGCATTTGTGAACAAGTTTTTGTGTGGACATGTTTCATGGCACTTGGGTATATTCCTATCTGGGTGTAAAAACATGTGGGTCATATGGTAACTCTAACTTTTTGAGGAATTGCAAAACTGTTTTCCTAAGTGGTTGTACCATGTTACAGTCCCACCAGCAAGATATGAGGGTTCCAATTTCTCCACATCCTTGTCAACACTTGTTATTGTCCATCTTTTAAAATTTTAGTTATTCTAGCAGTTGTGAAGTGATATCTCACTGTGGTTTTGATTTTCATTCTCTTAATGACTAATGATGTTCAACATTTTATTATGTCCTTATTGGCCATGTGTATATCATCCTTGGAGAGGTGTCTATTCAAATCCTTTGCCTATTTTTAAACTCGATTATTTGCTTTTTTTATTGTTGAGTTGTAAGAGTTCTTTATATATTCCAGATACAAGTCCTTTATCAACTATGATTTGCAAATCCTTTCGCCCATTCTGTGGGTTGTCTTTTCACTTTGTTGATGGTGTTGATGATTTTAAAATCTTTCACAATATGTGGCTGTAGTATTTGTAAAAAATGATTGGTTTTGGTATCTTTTCCATTGCTATATTTATCGTCATTTCTTTTTGCCACCTTATCTTGATGGCCAGGAGGAATCTGAAAAATATATCAAATAGAAGTGGCAACAGAGCACATTTTTAGTTTTTGTTTTATTTTGTTTTTTCACTACTCTTCTGAGTTCAGAGTAAGCCTCTTTATCATGCTAAAAGTTCCTTTATTTCTCTTTCAAGTGTTAAGAACAATGAAAAATGAAAGTAATAATCTCTGCTCTCCCCATAAATGGCTACCCCATACCCAGTCTTCTTTGTGAATATGCAGCATTTTTTATTTTGGTTATCTATAGATTGCCCTTTCATTTTGCAGTAATAAAAACTTCTTTCTTTTCAGTAATGAGTTGTAGCTCTAGTAATTTATGTCAGTGGAAGAACATCATTATTTATTGTCATGTTTGTTATTTTTTTCCCTGTGATTTGGTGAGTAAATCTGACTTAACAAAGAATAAGGGTTAACTTTATGCAATCATTTAGCCAGAATTACTATCTTTTTTTTTTAATAAGGCAATGAGTGAAATCTATTTTCTTCCAAAGCATTTAAAACATCGGAAAGTAATATAAAGGCCAAATCCTTTCAAATCTCAAATCAGATGTAAAAACTAACATCTTAAGTGTTTCTGTCTCTCTCACAATTGCTAAGTTGGAAGACCTCAGTACAAAAGTAATGCTTTTCAGAAGAGTGGATAAAACAGATGAATTGGAAGTGGATGAAATAGGTGAATTTTCAAAAGACCCTTCACAAGCCTCCCTTTTGGTTGCATTTCACAATATCCAAGACACCATGACGGAGAATGTGCTCTCCTTGCTTATGGAGTTGATTAGTGGCCTGTCAGAAGCCAATGGTGACTTCAGGGTGGAAGTAATACCCAATATTAAAGTTGCTGTCATGACTTTTCTCCAAAAATACTGGTAAGACAGACAATACCTTTTAACCTTTCATTTGCAAATTGTGGTTGTATACTACTTTGAGATTCCAGGCATCCCACAGTGGGTTTTGTTTAAAAGTTGTGCTCTAACTCCCGGTAAGATAATTGCCAAGGGATTCTGTATTATTCCTTCTGGTACTACTAATACCTAGCATTTATCAAGCGCCTTGCTCTATGCTAAGCACTGTGCTGAGTTTTTACTTACTTCATCTCAAAACATGTAGCACTATGAGATAGGTACATTATTATCCCCATTTTACAGATGAAGAAATCCAGGTTTCAAGAATATTAAATGACTTGGTCACAGTCACACAGCTAGTAAGTATTTGAATCAGAATTCCAAATTAGACATTCTGACTTCTGAGTGTATTTTCTTAACCATTGTGAATGTGCCCTCAAATATCCCATGAGCTTAATAGTTATAGGAGTTTATTTTTATGACGATGATATGTCCAAATAGAGACCAAGATATGGTCAAGTAAAGCGGGGGTGGGGGAGAGAGAAATTAGATTTAGGAAACAATATTGTATTATAATCATCATCATTATTATTATCAGCTTACAAAGTGACTGCACATACTTGATTTCATCTAGAAAGGTAGCTATTGATCTATGTTCCCAAAATGGTCTTAAGTGGAGGCCACTGTTAATGATAGCTGTGCACTCATGCACTCACAGTAAGCAATGTGGGATAGGTTGAAGTTGACACTGTGAAATTTAAATTTATGTAGAAATATAGTATCTAAATTTTAATTCTTAGTTACAGCCTCTAAATCAAATTACTCTTTCAAATCTGTTTTCTTTTGCTATGAAATGAAATTATAGTACCAACAAACTGATTTTTATTTGTAGATGTCAGGACATCTGTTATGTTTTTGTCGGACACAATAGAGTTCAGCAATTTCAGATTTTCCCAAGACTTCTGGAACTGACAAGAACCATCAGGGTTGAAAATTTGCCACCTTGTGTTGATAAGAGTTACATAACAACTTTCTTTGAGAACCCCACAAATGGAAGAGAAGGAGTAACCAATGTGCAGCTTTTCCCAGAGAAGAGTTCAGCCCTGGTTGAGTTTTCTGACTACAAAGGTAATCAATTTCTCTTCTTTCTTGATCTTTACAGTTATTATTAACCATTTCATGCACAAATGAAGTCAACTTAGAGGCCACACAAATGATTAGGAAATCCATCAAAGCCACCCATTCTTACTGGAATATGCCATGAATTAACTCAAGGCTTTGAACAGGTCTCTGTGAAGATGTAGCCAGAAGAATTGTTTTTTGTGCAGTAACAAAAAAACAGACAGCAAAACTTCTCTTGACCTCAATTTCTCTATAGTTACTGCTTCATTTCTTTGTTTCCCTTTGCAGGAAAATTTCTCAATTGAATTTGTCTCAAACATACCATTTCCTCTCCTCTTACTCTTTCTTAAATCCATTCTGGAAGAGGCTTTTACCCCCATCAGTCCACCAAAATTGCTCTTGTCAAGATCACCAATGATCTTTGTGTTGCTAAACTCACTAGCCACTTTGCAGTCCTCATTTTACTTGATCTCTTAGTAGCATTTGATTCAATGATCAATGTCTCCTTCCAAATGCCTTTCTTCACTTGCTGCTAGGATGCCACACTTTGTTTTTTTTTCTACCTCAGTAGCTGCTCATTCCCATTCTTTCCTCATTTACCTTCTCTTCTTCAACTTTTAGGGTAGAGCTCAGTTCTTTTCTCCTTTTTATCTTCACTCAGTTCCTTGGTGCTCTAGTGGCTTTAAATACTGTCTATGTATCCGTGACTCCCAATTCATATTTGCAGTCAAGACTTTCTCATGAACTCCAAGGTCTATACTCATTGCCTACTAGATTTCTTCACCTGATTGTCTAAAAGTATATGCCATAAATACAACATGTCCAATACAAAACTCCCCATCCTCCTCACCCTATGCCACCAACCTGCATTATCCACAGGCTTTCCCATTTCAGTTGCTGAGAACTCCATCCTCCTAGTTGCTGAGGCCAAAACCTGGGAGTCTCTCATATCCTATACCCAATCCTTTAGGAAACCCTGTTCACTCTACCTTCAATATGTATTCAGAATCATCACTTCTCAAAGAGTACAATGAGAATTTAGAAAATTAAATGAACCACTTTAAGGGTGGTAACAATCTCCAAAAAACCTATGCCAAAAAACAGTTTATATTTTAGATAATATAAATAAATACCAAATAAATATCATTTTTAATGGCCATACTTCACCTGCACGTCCTCTCCCAACTATGATCCTTAAGAAGAGTTGATGAAGCCAAAAAGTATCCCTGAAACTATAGGTGGGGATAGAAGACTGGTGGGGGGTTAGGGAATGAATGAGGTCAAGAGAAGAGAAGCAGAAATTAGGGTCTTCTTCACATAGCTTCGAAGGAAACCAGTCAGTCAGGAAAGCCAGAAATTGAGATGCTCTCTGGAGAGAAAAGGAGCTCAACTTTCAGTAGTGGTTTAAGAAGCTAATAGTCTTAGGACCAAACTGAAATAATATCTGATTCTTCGTACAGCAAGGAATTGATACCACTGGACATTTTTAATTGGTACTTTGTGAGAAGACAAACATTCAGTATCCATCACTTAGCTGACTTCTACGTTTAAAACTGTATCCTTAGGACTCATACCAACCTCCCAAATTAGCAAAATCTGAAGGTCCCATCTCATTCACATACTTGTCACCTAGTCCTTAATACTAGTGTTGACATCTGAAGAGCTTTTTTTATTTTTTAACAGTTTTTTATGGGTGTACTCTGGTAAGTGGTTAATATCTAAGCATATTCAGCGTCTCTGGAGACAACATGTACAGGTTGGGTTAGCTGAGAGCCTCGATCTGCATTCCAGCCATTGTGAGCTGAAGTAGCCAGCAGGGGAAGCAGAGTGATACGGAGCGTAGTGCAACAGTTTACAAACTTTTCGTAAACCACAATGCACCCTAAAAATATTTATATATTTTATATCCCAACCCATATCTGCTTTGCAAACAAAAACATTTGTTGCAATTTGGAAAAAAAAGTTTTGCTACAGCATGCATTTCCTGCTAAGGAACTGATATACTCCATTTTCTATTCTGTTTTGGTTTTGTTTGGTTGGGTTTTGAGGGGTTTTGTTTTTTTTTATTTTTTGTTTTTCATTTTTTTAAGACCCTTAAAAATTCATATTGCTGATATCGTCATTAGAGGTTGGCTTTCAGCGATGACTTTGACACAAAGGGTGGGGGGGAGGGGTTTTAACGTTATCCCCACTATCTCCACCAGCCTGCCCCTTCAAGCCATCCTGAAGAAGCATACAGTCTGTGTTAGTTTTTTATTGCTGCCTACCAAATTTAGTGGCTTCACATAGCAAGCATGTATTATCTCATACTTTCTGAAGGCCAGGGATTTGGGGGCAGCTTAATTGGGTGATTCTGGCTGAGGATCTATGATGAGGTTTCTATCAACCTGTTCGTTGGGGCTGCAGGGATCGGAAGGCTTGCTGAGGACTGGAGAGTTTCTTCTAAGTTCACTCACATAAGTGCTGCCAGCGGCCTCCGTTCCTTGCCACGAGGGCCTCTCCATATGGCTGTTCGTGACATGGCAGCCGGCTGCCCCCGCTGAGTTAGATGAGGGCGTGGGGAGGGCGGCAGTGCCTTTTGTAATCTAGCCTCCGAAGGGATATAGCATCACTCGTGCCATATTCTGTTGGTCACAGAGACCATCTCTGATACAATATGGAAGGAAACTATTCGAAGGCATGATTACCAGGACATAGGGATCATTGGGTGCCATCTTACTTACACAGTCTAAGAAAGTACAGCTTCAAGACAAATTCCATTTATTACCCTACTCCTAGCTGGGTTGTCACACCTAAGCCTTCTATATAGAAATAGAGCACCACTGGCCTTTAGAATCCCAAAGGTAGGGCACCTGGGTGTCTTAGATGGTTAAGTGTCTGCCTTCAGCTTGGGTCATGATCTCAGGGTCCTGGGATCGAGACCCGCCTCAGGCTCCCTGCTCAGTGGGGAGCCTGCCTCTCCCTCTGTCTGCTGCTCCCCCTGCTTGTGCTCTTGCTCTCTCTGACAAATAAATAAATAAAATCTAAAAAAAAAAAAAAGAATCCCAGGGGCGCCTGGGTGGCTTAGTCGGTAAGCGTCTGCCTTCAGCTCAGGTCATGATCCCAGGGTCCTGGGATCAAGCCCCACATCAAGCTCCCTGCTCAGTGGGGAGTCTGCTTCTTCCTCTCCCACTCCCCCTGCTTGTGTTCCTGCTCTCATTACCTCTCTCTCTGTCAAATTAAATAAATAAATAAATAAATATAAACAAAATCTTAAAAAAAAAAATCCCGAAGGTATATATATATATTTCAAAAGATTTTATTTATTTATTTATTTATTTGGGAGAGAGAGAGAGAGATTGAGTGAGCGGGGAGAGGGGCAGAGAGAGAGAGAGGGAGAGACTCTCAAGCAGACTCCATGCTGAACATGGAGCCTGGCGTGGGTCTCGATCTCATGACCCCAAGATCATGACCTGAGCCAAAATCAAGAGTCAGATGCTTAACCAACTGAGCCACCCAGGCACCTCCAAAAGTATATATTAAAATCCTTCTATAATTTACTAGCTGGATAGCGATGGTAACATTACTTCCTTATTCTCTTTCCTCATTTAAAAAAGTGGAGATAAAATCAACTTCACAGAGTCACTGTGAAGGTAAAGTAGGATAATATTTGTGAACTGTCTGACACATAACAGGTATTCAGTCAATAAAGTTATTATAATTATCAAAGTAGGAAAGAATGGAAAACACATTACTAATTTGTTGAGAAATACTAGATATGAATTGTGCTTTAGATAGCTATATGTCTCAGCTGCTACAGGGTAAAGTGTTATTATTAAATGGTGTTTGGATAGGTCAGTGTCCTTCATTTTGTTATGACTTCTGACATAAAGTACTGTAATAAACTATTTCTACTGGGTAACATTTATTTGAAAACAGGCTTGTGAATTTCCTTTAGAACCCTCCCCCAGCCCCCCAACAAAAAAGCAAAATAGTTAGCTTAGATGTAAGATCAGGCCACTAAGTCTGCTTGGTTGCAAACTCACTGTCCCCCAAGTTGATCCATTCCACTTTGGGACAGTTCTAATCACACACACACAAAAAAAATTAGCAATGTATGAAGCCCAAATATGTTTTACTTATTATCCTTGCTCTTCCTTTTAGAGTTGTAGAAATAAGTCCTTTATAAGATGGTCCTTCAAATGTTTAAGGACAACTATGATGTGTGGCTCCCTGCCTTCCATCCTACCTATTATCTGTACTTCTGCAAGTTAAATATATTCAGTTCCTTTTATATGTCCTCATGTAAAAAACCTCATGGTTTTGAGTCCTTTTACAGCATCAGTTTCTCTCTTCTGAACACCATAGCCAGTTTTCATAATCCCTGTGCAAAGTTTCGCACCTTGAACAAAGTACAATACCCCAGGCATTGCCTGTTTTCACCAGTGAAAAGTAGAATAGGGTTATTATTCACCATACATATTCTCATTACTAAGTTTTTCTTATTATAGCCCCAAATCTCATTATTACCCTTTTTTTTTTTTAATGAATGGACTTCATTTTTAGAGCAGTTTTAGGTTTACAGAACAACTGAGCAGAAAGTAAGGAGAATTCCTTCTACCCCCAAACAGTTTTTTCCCTAATATTAACATCTTGCATTAGTGTGGTACCTTTGTTACAATTGATGAAAAAGTATTGCTACATTATTATTAACTAAAGTCCATTATATTAGAGTTCACTCTCTGTGTTGGATGATTTTCTGGGTTTTGACAAATGCACAATGTCATGTGTCCTCAATGACAGTCTCATACAGAATAATTTCAGTGCCCTGAAAATCCCCCGTGCTCCACCTGCTCATCCCTCCCTCCTTCCTCCAAACCGCAGGCAGTCACTGATGTTTTTACTATCCCCACAGTTTTGGCTTTTCCAAAATGTCATGTAGTTGGAATTGTATAATATGTACCCTTACAGATGGGCTCCTTTGCTTAACATAGGCATTATATTTCCTCCATGTCTTTTGGTAGCTTGATAGCTCATTTCTTTTATCTCTGAATAATATTTTATGGAGGCATCCTGTCCATTATTTATCCATTCACTTATTGAAGGACATCTTGGTTGCTTCCAAGTTTTGGTAATTATGAATAAAGCTATATTGCTGCTATAAACACTCGTGCAAGTTTTGTGTGGACATAAGTGTTCAACTCATTTAGGTAAATACCACAAAGCACAAATGCTGGATCATATGGTAAGAGTATGTTTAGTTTTGTAAGAAGCTACCAGACTGCCTTCCAAAGTGGGCGTACCATGTTGCATTCCCACCAGCAAATGAATGAGAGTTCCCGTTGCTCCATGTTCTTCCCAGCGTTTGGTGACCTTTTTTTTTTTTCCCCTTCTTAAATACAGCTACATCACTGTTGATTTATACAGAGTTTATCATCAGTCAAAATCCCTTAGATATTTTTATATGACTTAGCTGCTAAGCCACATTATCCTTCTCCCAAACTTGTGCAGTTACTCTTTGGACCTCCCTTAGTGCTTTTCCTTTCCTTTGGTGCTTCTCCAGATGTCCTGGAGTCTCTTTTACTTATCAGGTTCACTCATAATCCAGCTGCTATGTGTATTGCTCTGAAGGACTTACACTTTTACAACCTTCTCCAGAGGGATTGCCTTCGGGAGACTAAAGGTCTGGAGGCTGGAGATTCCTGGGAGTTTACATTCTTCACCCAACGAGGATGACCCATAGACAAATAACGGACTGGTATGGAGGTACAAAAACCCAGCTCCCTGTTTCAAGTTTGGGACAATACTATGATGAATTTATATACTCCAAAGTCCTTGCAGGATCAGGCAGAAACCAGGTTTTACTTAAACCACATTCTCTGTCTTTATTTCTCATTTCCTACACGTTTTTCCTGAGGGTACAACTTTAATAATTCAGTTGCACATGAATCCTATCTCAGGCTCTGCTTCTAGGGAATCAGAGCTAATTTTATTACTCTTTTTGATTATAGCACATAATTGTTTTTAATGTTTTTGACTATTATAACTATTCCTTTAAAAAATCATATTGTATTTCTTTTTTTAAAAGATTTATTTATTTTGAGAGAGAGAGAGGAGAGAGTGCGCTCAGGGGGAGGGACAGAGGGAAAGAATCTCAAGAAGACTCCTTGCTGAGCCCCGAGCCTGACGCGGGGCTTGATCTCACCACCCTGAGATCATGACCTAAGCTGAAATCAAGAGTCAGACGCTCAACCAACTGAGCCAACCAGGCGCCCCAATATTGTATTTACTTCTAACAGTTCATTTTTAATTGCTTATGCTTTATTGTGTGTATTTATTGAATCTTTAAGAGCCAGGTTTTTTTTTTCGAAAAAAATTACCTCTCCAATATCATAATGAATGTCAATGGGAAAATCAGATTAATTGTACAAACCTTCACTGCAAAGTAAACTTTATTCCATTAGGTGAGGATTAACTCTGTTGCATTCATTCACATCTTTCATTGAGCTGCCTGACAGTGGTACTATTTTAGGTAGACATACTATATTTCAGACTCTCATTAGTTTCAGGATTTCTTTTTATGCCAAAGATTTTGTCTGAATACCTACCTTTTGCTTTTTATTTTTTAGTGGTGGACGCCTACTTGGCCCAAGAGCCTGTCTTCAGTGAAAGACCCATCTCTGTGTTTCCATATTATGTGACTTCAGCATTGCCTTGTATGGAAAGGAAAAGCCCCTGAGAAAGTTGCCAGCACCATTTCTGGTGGCTCTGGATCCTCTCATATGGAAGATCTTGCAGAAGAAGCATCACCTGATTGAAATGATAAATTATAAAAGGGGAAGATGTCACTGTGAGGTAACATGGCCCCGAGTCAGCTGTAAGGGGCTAGAGGTAACATTCAAATCCATGGCCACTGAACTCAAGGAAGAACAAAGATCAATGTCATCAAAACCTGGAATGAGGACATTTCTAAAAACTTCTGCCATATCATTTCTAAATATCAAGTCACCAAATTGAATGTGAAGCCAACAGCATGGGAAGACATAAAAAACAGCATAGAGGATGATAAGATTTTGATTGAGTCTGATATATTCAAGAAGATAGTCATAATAACAGGTTGTTTGGAGGATATGAATAGAACTTACTACAATTAAAGACACCAACCATAACATTGAAAAGGAAAAAAAAAATTTTACAGAGAATGTGGCTGGTTCTTCTAGATTTTCTGTTCTTCACATCAATGCTTTGAAAAAGTCTATACCCCAAGGAATTCTCAGGGTTGGAGGCCATTAATAATGCTTGCACCAAACATACCAGAGTACATGCAGGAGAGTATAAAGAATGAAATTCCTGAGCAAGGGAAAAGGACTGTTCAAGAAGCCCATTCCCAGTCCTTCTGGAGTTTTCTATTTGTTATAGGAAGTAGAGTGTGGAAAATTCTCTAACATTGTTTTAAGAAAGAAAATTCATAACCTTTTTGAGTTAGATCAGGCATGAAAAATACCTTTCATTTCATGGGTTACTTCTTTTTTGGGGGGGAGGGGCAGAGGGAGAAGGAGAGAGAGAATCCCATGGGTTACTTACCAAACGATAGTTGTTGCCTGGAGCTTTGTGTTGAGCAAGTTTCTGAAAGTCTATCTGGATTGATTGAAAAAGAGTGTTGGTACCAATTAATGTCTGTCACAGGTGTGGATGACGAGATATATAGGGATGGGAAGGTGATGTGCGCCATGTTATTACCATTGGTAAGTGTGAGAATACAGTCAGGTAGATCAATTCCTCTTCCTAGATTCTGTGAAGATCAGATTCACAGATTGTGCCTTCATTAGCTAATATTTTGACTTTGAGTGAGTGGTTTCATCTCTTTGTACAGTTTTTTTTTTTTTTTCAGGAGAATGAAGTTCCCGTACTAGATGATCTCTAATGACCCTTTAAATTCTAAAATTCTTTGGCTGAGTAATAGTCAAACTACAAATGCATTATCATGGAGAACTGAGGGCCATGTCTTACTTTGGGTTCCCCCAGAAGAGAACCTGAGACAGGATTCAAGTGCAAATGATCTAAATAGGGAAGTAAAAGGTACTGATAGGGTGTGTTATCAAATCCGTTACCGCTTAATCCCACTAAGGAAACTCAGAGTGAGTACTACCTGGGAGGCAAAGTTGCTGGGGAGTTTTACACGAACTCCTGTCAATCATTGGATGAGGGCTTGAGGGGGGTAGGAGGGCTGCTTAATTTACCTGCAATTCCTCTCTGCTACACCTGAAGGGAAGCAGGCTTTGGCACTACAGAAAGTCCTGGGACAAGAAATACAGTGGGAGGGCCGCCTGGGTGGCTCAGTTGGTTGAGCATCAGACTCTTGATTTCAGCTCAGGTCATGATCTCAGGGTCCTGGGATTGAGACCCAGGTAGGGCTCAGTGTAAGTGTGGAGCTTGCTTAAGATTCTCTCTCTCCTTCTCCCTCTGCCCCTCCCCCCAAAAAAAGAAAAGAAAAGAAAAGAAATACAGCTGGAAATATGACCAGAGTGCCCTTACATAGTAAGAGCCAGAGGGTATGAACAGGGTCTGCTAAGCTACAATTCTTGGGGGAATAAGTAAAAGAGCTCACTGGCATTTGGAGTTAAATATAGTTGATGCTCAAAAATCGTGATAGTAAATTATTTGTTTTTGAGTCTTAGGGTTGGATTATGAGTTGAGTTAGAGAGGTGTGGAATCTAATAGTTATTTCTCATAGTTATATGAGAAAAATCTCCAGATAGCATTGGGTCATTATTTTTACTGTTTTCTCCACAGTCAAGAGACCAAGTCAGCTGGAAAAATTATCTTTCAAACAGTAGTGTGATAGCCTCAACCCAAACCAGAGAAGGTCTAAACCTCGTGTTGATAAGTGGAGATGTTACCTATTTCCAAGTAAGTGGTGCTATTTAGTAAATCCGATAAGAAACAATGGGGTCTAATTCACCAGTTCTGTAATTTAAGGTCAAAGATTTAGATCTTATAAATTTGAGGAGTTAAACCCACCTGAAGTTTAAGCAGGGCTATACTTAACCATCCCCTGTATTCCACATGTTCTCATGTGAAGAGATCCAAGTTGACCACAAACACCAGTGTGCACATCTACCTCTTTTATTTCTCTATAACTTATCTTGACCTACTTTCAACCCAGTTCTATTCCAATCATCATTTATGGGGAGGAGATATACACATCATTTTATAATATCACCCTTCACAAAAGTACCCTGTCACTTCTGTCTGAGCACTTTCTGAGACAAAGGCAGAATGGGAAAGGAGAAAGATTACCAAGACAGGTACTAAAATCTCAGCTTGGCTTTTGCTTGCCTCTTGTCCTATTGCTTTTCCCCCTTGGAATCACCAGTTAGCAGGAGATGCAAGCCCTATATTCTATCTATAGTTGACATTCATGATACTCAATCCCGGCTGCATGTCAGAACCATCTGGGAAACTTTCAAAAATAGAGCTGCCCAGACCCCACCCCTAGAAATTCTGATTTTAATTGGTCAGGTATGTGGTCTAGGGGGGTCAGTAGTTTTTTTTTTTTTAAAGAATTCCAGATGATTCTAATATGCTGCTAAGGCTGAAAATTACTGATTTGGATTCTTCTTCAGAATTCTGTAGTTTCCACCATTTTGACACTTGCTATTTACCTTCAGAGGGCATACACTCAAGATTAATGGAAAGAGAATTCTTCTGAGAAATTTGGAGACTCATGGCTTATGAGCCACTGGAAATATTCTTTGCTTTTGTGCAGCAAATGAGATGGCAGCAGCCACTTTCCTCATGTTCTCTAGAGTAGCTAGAGTCCTTAAACTCCTTTGTCACATGGTTTCAGGACCTTGTTCTCAGATCTTCAGGTTGAAAAGGTGAATCTTATAATTTTACCCAGACTTAAACTGGCACTAATCAAACTCAAAAGACTTATTTGTAAAACTAGAATTGTAATTATTTAATTGCAATGAGGAAGCTAATTGCCATGGCTACTGGTAAAAAAAAAAAAGCTCTGTAGCTGCCTATTATGAGATTGCTTGGTGGGCATTCTCAGATCAGAAAAGAACTAGGTAACATAGAAGTACAGTAAGTTTCTTTGTCAGTCTAGGAATAGACATAGTGTAGTGGTTATGCAGAACAATGACAAAGCTAGTTTTGGCAGGGTTCAAATCCCACTCTACCACTGGCCAGCCATTGATCTTAGTCAACAACCCCCTTGGACTCAGTGTCCTTAGCTATAATTATGGATGATGACAATATTAGTGTTGTGAGGTTTAAATAAAATAATCCACGTAAAGCATTTAGCACTTCCCTGGCACATAGCAAAAACTCAGAAAATGATAGCTACCGTTGTTAGCCACTTACAACAGACTACTCTACGTTTTACCTGACCCAATTAGTGCTGCAATCTAGTTGAGATAGATATTCTGTACCTTCATCTTATAGACAAGGAAACAGGTCTTTTCACCACATAGTCTCTTAAGTTGATTATTAAATTCTTGACGACTCGGTCAGGATACCTATTCTCACCATTGGATGATGCTGTTTAAACTTTGGAGTCCTCTAACTCTTTCTTTTCTGAGTTCCTTTCTTTATCCCACCTAGTTTCCCAGCCTCCTTGCACACTCTCTCTTGTATATGCCCTTTCCTTTTCATTCCCACAGTCAACTCGTCCTTCAGCACCCCCAGTCACCTCTCTCACCCTCCAGTCTGTTCTCTCCATAGCTGTTTGATGCATGTTCATCAGAAGCTCCCTGCTGCTTGTAGCAGAAAGTCCAAAAAAGTATGAGCTTTCAGAGTCTTCCATCGTCTGGCCCCAAATCTCTTTCCAGCCCTGTCTCTCACCATTAGCACTCTCCGTTAGCTAAATTGGACTACTTTCTGACCTTTCTCAATTCTTTGTGTTTTCTTAAATATCCACCCACCCAGAATGCTTACTGCCTTCTTTCTCCCTGTCCCAGCTTCATCCCTTATCCTTTTTGCATAGACTTTACTAACCAGTCCAGTTTAAAGGATTCCTGCCTTTTTTGAATTTCTATAGCAATTACTAATTGTATTTTTAACACAGTTTCTTTTGATTATCTTCAACTGATTTAAACATTAAGAATATTTTATTGTTTTACGTATTAATATATTACTTCCCCAAACTGTGTAGGAATCAGTAAGCAGGGAGTGTGGTGAAGGTGGGCTGGATCTTGGTTTTTTGGCAAGCTCACTGACTTTTGTCCCTGTGGGGAGCTTCTCAGGTCCTGAGATTAGTTTATGTTAACTAACCTCATATAAGATTGAGGAGGACCCATGGAAACCAATGAGAACAAAAACACATCAGTCCAAAACCTATGGGATACTGCAAAGGTGGTCCTAAAGGGGAAATACATAGCCATCCAAGCTTCACTCAAAAAAACAGAAAAATCCCTAATTCACCAACTAACTTTACACCTTAAAGAACTAGAGAAAAAGCAACAAACGATGCCTAAGCCACACATTAGAAGAGAAATAATTAAGATTAGAGCAGAGATCAATGAATTAGAAACCAGAAACACAGTAGATCAGATCAACAAAACTAGAAGCTGGTTCTTTGAAAGAATTAATAAGATCGATAAACCACTGGCCAGACTTATCCAAAAGAAAAGAGAAAGGACCCAAATTAATAAAATTATGAATGAAAGGGGAGCGATCACGACTAACACCATGGAAATAGAAACAATTATTAGAAATTATTATCAACAACTATATGCCAATAAATTGAGCAACCTGGAAGAAATGGATGCCTTCCTGGAAGCCTATAAACTCCTAAGACTGAAACAGGAAGAAACTGACAACCTGAATAGACCAATAACCGGTAATGAGATTAAAGCAGTGATCAAAACCTCCCAAAAAACAAGAGTCCAGGGCCTGATGGATTCCCTGGGGAATTCTACCAAACATTCAAAGAAATAATACCTATCCTCCTGAAGCTGTTTCAAGAAATAGAAACAGAAGGAAAGCTTCCAGACTCATTCTATAAGACCAGCATTACCTTAATTCCCAAACCAGGCAAAGACCCATCAAAAATGAGAAATTCAGACTGATATCCCTGATGAATATGGATTCCAAAATTCTCAACAAAATCCTAGCTAATAGGATCCAACAATACATTAAAAGGATCATCCACCATGACCAAGTGGGATTTATCCCAGGGATGCAAGGTGGTTCAACATTCGCAAATCAATCAATGTGATAGAACACATTAATAAGAGGAGAGAGAAGAACCATATGGTCCTCTCAATTGATGCAGAAAAAGCATTTGACAAAATACAGCATCCTTTCCTGATTAAAACTCTTCAGAGCATAGGGATAGAGGGAACATTTCTTAAGTTCATAAAATCCATCTATGAAAAACCCACAGTGAATATCATCCTCAATGGGGAAAAGCTGAGAGCCTTTCCCTTAAGATCAGGAACATGACAAGGATACCCACTCTTACCACTGTTGTTCAACATAGTACTAGAAGTCCTAGCAACAGCAATCAGACAACAAAAAGAAATAAAAAGTATTCAGATTGGCAAAGAAGAAGTCAAACCCTCTCTCTTCGTAGATGACATGATACTTTATGTGGAAAATCCAAAAGTTTTCACCCCCAAATTACTAGAACTCATACAGCGATTCAGTAATGTGGCAGGATACAAAATCAATGCACAGAAATCAGTTGCTTTCTTATACACTAACAATGCAACTGTAGAAAGAGAAATGATTCCAT
The DNA here is from genome assembly GCF_964656455.1 of Halichoerus grypus. Taxonomy (NCBI): domain Eukaryota; kingdom Metazoa; phylum Chordata; class Mammalia; order Carnivora; family Phocidae; genus Halichoerus; species Halichoerus grypus. The sequence continues at coordinate 66,631,419 of NC_135712.1, forward strand.
TTACAATAGCACCAAAAACCATAAGATATCTTGGAATAAAGCTAACCAAAGAGGTAAAGATCTATACTCTAGGAACTACAGAACTCATGAAAGAAATTGAAGGACACATTGGGGCGCCTGGGTGGCTCGGTCGTTAAGCGTCTGCCTTCGGCTCAGGTCATGATCTCAGGGTCCTGGGATCAAGCCCCGCATCGGGCTCCCTGCTCTGCGGGAAGCCTGCTTCTCCCTCTCCCACTCCCCCTGCTTGTGTTCACTCTCTAGCTGTGTCTCTCTCTCTCAAATAAATAAATAAAATCTTAAAAAAAAAAAAAGAAATTGAAGAAGACACAAAAAGATGGAAAAACATTCCATGCTCATGGATCAGAAGAATAAACATTGTTAAAATGTCTGTGCTACCCAGAGCAATCTATACTTTCAACGCCATCCCCATCAAAATTCCAATGACATTTTTTGAAGTGCTGGAACAGACTATCCTAAAATTTGTATGGAATCAGAAAAGACCCCGAATCACCAAGGAAATGTTGAAAAAGAAAAACAAAGCTGGGGGCATCACGTTGCCTGATTTCAAGCTATATTACAAAGCTGTGATCACCGAGACAGCATGGTACTGGCACAAAAACAGACATATAGACCAATGGAACAGAATAGAGAGGCCAGATATGGACCCTCAACTCTATGGTCAAATAATCTTTGACAAAGCAGGAAAAAACATGCAATGGAAAAAAGACAGTCTCCTCAATAAATGGTGCTGGGAAAATTGGACAGCTATATACAGAAGAATGAAACTCGACCATTCTCTAACACCATGCACAAAGATAAACTCAAAATGGATGAAAGACCTCAATGTGAGACAGGAATCCATCAAAATCCTAGAGGAGAACATAGGCAGTAACCTCTGACATCGGCCACAGCAACTTCTTTCAAGATACATCTCCAAAGGCTAGTGAAACAAAAGCAAAAATGAACTTTTGGGACTTCATCAAGATAAAAAGCTTCTGCACAGCAAAGGAAACAGTCAACAAAACAAAGACGCAACCCACAGAATGGGAGAAGATATTTGCAAATGACACTACAGATAAGGGGCTGCTATCCAAGATCTATAAAGAACTTCTCAAACTCAACACCCAAAAAACAAATAATCAAGTCAAAAAATGGGCAGAAGACATGAGCAGACACTCCTCCAAAGAAGACATACAAATGGTTAACAGACGCATGAAAAAATGTTCATCATCATTAGCCATCAGGGAAATTCAAATCAAAACCACATTGAGATAACCACCTTACACCAGTTAGAATGGCAAAAATTGACAAGGCAAGAAACAACAAATGTTGGAGAGGTTGTGGAGAAAGGGGAACCCTCTTACACTGTTGGTGGGAATGCAAGTTGGTACACCCACTTTGGAAAACAGTGTGGAGGTGCCTCAAAAAATTAAAAATAAAACTACCCTATGACCCAGCAATTGTACTCCTGGGTATTTACCCCAAAGACACAGATGTAGTGAAAAGAAGAACCATATGCACCCCAATGTTCGTAGCAGAAATGTCCGCAATAGCCAAAGTGTGGGAAGAGCCCAGATGCCCTTCAACAGATGAATGGATAAAGAAGATGTGGTCCATATATACAATGGAATATTAGTCAGCCATCATAAAGGATGAATACCCAACTTTTACATCAACATGGATGGGACTGGAGGAGATTATGCTAAGTGAAATAAGTCAAGCAGAGAAAGTCAATTATCATATGGTTTCACTTATTTGTGGAACATAAGGAATAGCATGGAGGACATTAGGAGAAGGAAGGGAAAAGTGAAGGGGGGGAAATCGGAGGGAGAGATGAACCATGAGAGACTATGGACTCTGAGAAACAAACTGATGGTTTTAGAGGGGAGGGGGTGGGGGAATGGGTTAGCCTGGTGATGGGTATTAAGGAGGGCACGTACAGCATGGAGCACTGGGTGTTATACGAAAACAATGAATCGTGGATCACTACATCAAAAACTAATGCTGTATTGTATGGTGACTAACATAACATAATAAAATAAAATTAAATTAAATTAAAAAAAAAGATTGAGGTGAGAAATGAAACTGGGCCATATAAGTGGTCCAAAGCCATAGGCATCTTTTAACTTATGATGAGGAAGTGCTCCCCAAAGAACCAGAATACTCAAAATCCACATGATCAAAGCATTCTCCCCTCCAAATTTGAATATGAAATCAGAATAAATGGAATTGGATGAATTGAATATTTAATATCTAGTGGCATCAGGTCATGACCCCATCTCACCAAAGGGATGGCCTCAGCAGGCATTGGAGAATTCTTGATACCCCTGGACAGGCTTGAGTGGACACTGCTTACCTTCACCTCAATGACCTTCCTTTGTCTAGACCTTCAGGACTGACCAGACCCCACCCACTTCAGACAGACCCATTCTTTCTTTAGGTATGTTAATAAAGTCAGAACAATTGCTCTCAGTTCCTGCCAGCCTAAAAGCAACTCTTTGTCTTTTCAGAGGTCTCTCTCAAAGGTCTGTGTTTTTGTCTCCATCTGTCTCACTATTTTTCTCTTTCTGCTTCTGCCTTTCATTCTGACTCTTCTTTGTCTGTGGTCTCTGGTTTGCTCATTTTCATAGCCCTATCCTGAGTCATCACATGTTGACTTGACAGTAGTGGGTGATGTATTTCCTTAATTTCTAAGTTTTAGAGCTCAACTCATTATAGTATCTAAGTACTAACAACAGATTGTAAACCCCTTGAGGGTAGGGATGACAGGTCAGTATGATAGACAAAACATATCTTATGCATTACCCCACAATACTTGGCAAGTCATAGGTGCTTAGTAATTATTAATTGATTCAATCTCTAACAAAATGTTGCTGTTTTCCTTAAGGCCAATGTAATTGTCAACACTGTTCCCATGAATCTTCAACTTGGAGGAGGAACACTATCTCAGGCTCTTTTGCAGAAAGCTGGTCCAAAGCTCCAGGAAGAGTTATATGCCACCAGGCAGGGAACAGAAGAGGAAGTAGGTAGCATATTCATGACAAGTGGCTGCAATCTGAGCTGCCAAGCTGTCCTCCATGTGGTGGCACCAGAATGGGATAATGGAGCAGGGTCTTCTCAGCAGGTAAGGAAAATCCTTAGTTCTCTACTTCATTGGTAGCTTTGGTAATCTTCTGGCATGGTAGAGATCTGTGGTTCTCAAGCAAAGTGAATTTATTCCCCAGGGGAAATTTGGCTTGTTACAACAGTTACTGATAACTAGGAAGTGGAGGCCAGGGATGCTGCTAAGCATCCTACAAAGCATACATCAGCCTCCGCAACACAAACTTTTCTGGCCGAGGTTGAGAAACCTTAGTATTGATTGAACTTTGTCTATTTATTGAATTCTTTATTACATTCCATGAACAGTCCATCAAAGCTACCAGTTATTTCAGAATAATTGATCCTCAAAAGTAGTAACAATTCTTGGGGTTCTCCAGGAATGGTATCTGAAAATTAGTGTAATGATCCTTCAGTATAACAAAGAGATGCAGCCAGAGCTGTGGTGAAGAATGGTCATTGCTCTTCTTTTGATGACTTCTCACCTCTTCTCCCAACTTTCTTTTTTTCAGAATATGAAAGTAATATATGTATATTGAAGAAAATGCAGGAAGTAGAAACACTAAAATAAAAATTATAATCCAGCCACCTGGAGATAAATTTGGTTAACATTTTATTGATTCCCTTCAAGTCGATTTTATGCATACTTATTTCTTAGTTAAGATTCCCTTTCAATCATTTTTTAATCCTGCTTTTTTTAAAATTGATATAAGGATTTACCCAATGTCCATAAACATTGCTTTTGATTGCAATAAGACACCATTGTTTATATAGCCATTCCTATACTATTGGAGCCTCCTTCCTGCATGAGTTGGAATCTCTCTGGAACGTCCTCTCCCCCCTTGTTTTCCCTTTCTGACTCCGTGGACCCAGACAAAGCCAAGAATAGCCAAGGAGACCTAGTCACAGTTGCTGGAGCCATAGCTCTTTCTGTTTCCCAGCAGCTTAAGCCCTAACTTATATTAATGTATTTTGTACATTTCAGATCATGGCGAATATAATCAAGAAATGTTTGACAGCTGTAGAAGAGTTATCTTTTTCATCAATCACATTTCCCATGATCGGAACAGGAAATTTGAGGTTTCCCAAAGCTATTTTTGCTGAACTAATCCTTTCAGAAGTGTTCAACTTCAGTAGCAGTGCCTGGCAGAAAACCTTACAAAAAGTTCACTTTCTGGCATATCCAGGTGATGATGAAATCCAGCAGGTATGGTTACATATCTCTTCTAATCATTCTGACAAGTGAACCTAAGTGCAACCAGATGTCTTTATGGATCTGTAAATAATAATGTTTTCACTTCCCTGTCCATAAGTGTTGGGTGCTGATGGGGGGTTGTCATGACTTTACGAGATAACACTGATAACTCATACAGTCCTTCCTAGACAGTTTAGCAAGAGACAAGATAATTTGTACTTAATAAATTCTTAGGAAGAAGCAGAAAGTTATTGGCATTAAGAGTGGCCCAGATATTTTAACACTGACTGAATGAAAGCCAAGGCATGGCTCTGTATATAGGGAAAAGACCAAATAAGAGAAACCTCAAGAATTTAGGGTTTTTTTTTTTGGATAGAAGACAGCCAGTCTACACAAGTTTATGAGGGTCTAAAGCTAGAAATAGCACTACAGCATTCAGTAGGAGAGAGGGCACTCAAAGCACATGTACTAAGAACTGAGCCAGCTACACCACCCTTGTAAAGTAGCATTCCTACAGGTGCACTCCTTAGCTGGTTGGCCCAGTCTGGGTACCAAAATCTGGTTCGCATTCTTGAAAAAGTTATATTGATTTTATATAAATTGTGCACAGTTATAGCAAAAATGCAAACAATATAAAAGTACAAAGAAGAAAGGTACAGCTAGGTTTGAATTTCGATTTTGCCATTTAGGCGCTGAGGGAGGCCACCTCTCTGAACTTCAGTTTTATCATGTGTCAAGTGAATGTGGCAATAACACCTCTCGAAGTCGATGTGAGGATAAGAGAGGATGTATTTGAAGTGTTTCTCATGGTGTCTAGCACGTAGCACACCTCAAACCTGGTTGCAGAAGTAGTTATTACTACCTTTTTGTGACCTGACTTTAAGGGCCATAGCAATAGCACAATTTGTAGCATAAATTACTAACGTTAGCACTTTAAAAAGATATCAAATATAATGTTCTTTTCTAAGGTCTTGGTTACTCTCAGGCCTTTGGGATAGAATTGTGGTCTTTCCATGAAATAAAGTAAATCAGCACTGGTATTTATTGAGAAAATTCCTAAGTTGAACGGCAATCCTGTAATTAAAAAGTCTCTGGGTAAGAGGAAATCTAGGGAGGACTGTTGTTCCTAATTGATTCTGGTGATCGATGCTCCAAAGAACTGGATTAATATGTTCACAGAACATTGTTGTAGTCAGTAACCATATTTCTTTCTATTTCCAGGCATTTTTACATAAATTCACTGAATGGGCAAGTGGAAATCCCAACAAGGACAGGATTCTCATGGCTGGAGGTAGCCAAGGTCTGGCAAAATTGTTCTGCTGAGAAAATACTTCCCTCTGCTTAGTGGCTCTTCAGTGGTAGCTGATGTCCAGTAGAAGGAGACAAAGCTAATTCACATGAGGCACAAATCAGTGATGAAGGAGGTGTTAGAGCAAGTTCTATTGTCTGAGCACACAGAGAATAAATTATATGGAGGTTGTGCTGCCCCACCCCAGCAGACTCTAAGCCTAGGGTGGGTCATGGTACGGCGAGGCCAAAGAAAAGACCCAGAGACACCGATGGAGACATAGGTTTGTTGGGGGAGCTTATGCACAGGGAGTCCAGAAGTGGCCGACTGGATACAGCATCTGCTGCCGGGATCTACATGCCGCAAGTTTTTATATCATAGCAACTATCATTGGCCCCTCCCCTCCTTGCATGGCCAGCGTTTCCAAGGAGATCAAGGCCTGCCACTTGGACAGTCTTCACTATATGAGAGACGTATGGGGTTGGTCACCCCCCCAAACCCAGCCCCTGACCTTGAACACTGAACAGCATGTTCTTTGCACGTTCTGCTTGATGGGAATATAGAGGGAGGACAGAATCTCTACATTTTCAAGACAGTGATTCACAGGGGCATTCAGGGTGTGCTTGTACAAACTAGCTGTCCAGCGTGTACCATACCAGATGTGAGCCAAACCTGGTAACGAGGCCAGAGTTTCTAAGATATGATAATGAAAGATAACTGAGGATGGAGGAGTGAGGCAGTGGCCAGGAGTGGGACGCACGACCGCCCTGCACCTTCCTGATCATCCCCATGCACTGCTTCACCTGTGGCAATAAGCGGAAGGCCTACCTGCGGCTACTGTGGGCTGAGCCCATGGAGGGGGCCTCCCTGGACAGGCTGCATTGCCTCCACAGGCTGGTGGCTCACATGGATATGAGACCTGCTGGAGCCTGACCATGGGCAGTCAGTGTCTTGCCCAGAGTTCCTTCTACAGAGGTGTGGGTAGCTGAGAGCAGTGCCCGCCCCCCCAGCCTCCTGGATGTGTGTCCTCCTGCTCTGAAGGAACCATCCAGTAAAGAAGGAAACTCCCGCTCTTTGAAGAACCACATGCACACACACAGATAACTAAAATGTGGTTGGCACACTAAACTTCACTGATTGCTTTCATATATATATATGAATATGAATATGAATACAAAAAATATATATATATTATTTAATCTATATTAATTATATAATTGGCCTCCTGGGCAGGTGGTTCTGTTGCCACTGCATCATATGGAAAGAGAGAGCTAAAGAGCTTAAGGGATGAGTAGAAATGGCACAGCTAAGTTGTAAAGCTTCAGAGCGTAGAGTGGACAGTAACATTATGCCGACGCGATAAGGCTGATTTTCTCAGAGCAACCCTGATCCTGCTATCCCAGTGAGATGTGAAGCAACAGGAAAAGCTTATGTTTGGAGTTAGTGAGCTGTTATTTAACATTGGACAGGGGCGGCTGGGTGGCTCAGCGGGTTGAGCATCTGACTCCTGATTTCGGCTCAGGTCATGATCTCAGGGTTGTGAGGTTGAGCCCTGCATTGGGCTCCATGCTCAGTGCGGAGTCTGCTTGAGATCCTCTCCCTCTGCCCCTCCCCCTGTTCCAATGCTCTCTCTCTCTCAAATAAATAAATAAAATAAATCTTCCAAAAAAATAATTGGACAAATGACCTAGACACTGAGACCATTTCCCTTTCTGTAAAATGGAAATAAAAGAATCACCTGGAGGTACAAACTTTCCGTCATAAGATGAATAAATTCTGGAGACCGAATGTCCTACATGGGGCTATAGTTAATAATAATGTTTCGTATTCTTTTTTTTTTTTTTAAGATTTTATTTATTTCTTTGACAGAGAGACACAGCCAAAGAGGGAACACAAGCAGGGCGAGTGGAAGAGGGAGAAGCAAGCTTCCCACAGAGTGGGGAGCCAGCCTGACGTGGGGCTTGATCCCAGGACCCTGGGATCATGACCTGAGCCGAAGGCAGACACTATGACTGAGCCACCCAGGCGCCCCAATGTTTCGTATTCTTGAAGCTTACTAAGAGAGTAGATCCCAAGTGTTCTCACCACTCCCACATGCACACACACACCCCCAAAATGGTGACTTATGTGAGGTGATGGGTGTGCTATTAGCTCAATTGGATAATCATTTCACAGTGTATGTGAATGTCAAGACGTCACATCGTAGACCTTAAATATTTACAATTTTTATTTGTCATACTTCAAAAAAGCTTGCAAAAAGGCTCCCAGAGATGTCAGCATGACCTGAGGGAGCACTTTGCCTTCTGTCCTTCCTCACGCCTTTCTAATGACGCTACGGCAACTTTTGCAGATAAGCAGACGGTCCAGTCTGGTGTTTCTGTCTCATCCTATTTAACTGAGAAATTGATCCTCCTGCTGCCACAAGGCATTATTTTTTAATTTCCTTAAAAAGGAAAACCCAGCCACTTAACAGGCTGGGAGGCATGGTACTGTTTGCGTTTATGTGGGTGGAAAGAAAGAGGACTGGGAAGAGAACAGGACCCCATTCTTTTGGTTCATTCTCCAGCTACTCTTTCATTTGCTTCCTTTCTTTTCAGGTACCTTCAGGCCTGGCTCCAACCCTGGGTTCACAACATATGAAATGAAAATTGGTGCAGTTACTTTCCAGATTGCTACCGGAGATATTACCAAAGAAAAGGCAGATGTGATTGTAAACTCAACAACAAGGACATTTAATCTGAAATCAGGTACTTTATTTAAGCAATGTACGTGATCGTAACTAGTAACATGACCCACATGTGGGAGGGAAATTGTGGCTAATGTTGCCTGAGTAGATGGAGAGTGTTGCAGAACATATGTAGGCCCTGGAATCAGAAAGACCTGGGTTTGAATCCCAGCTATGTCACTTACCGTTGTGTGGCCTTGGAACAATCACTTATCCCCTCTGAGCCTCAGTTTCTCTGCCTGTCAAATGTGGATTTCCCAGAGGAGGATTAGACGGGGTGCAGCAATGGAAAGCTGAGGTGTAACCCATGCACTGGACTTAGTCTGTGTTAGCTCTCATCCCCTTTCTAGCTCTGAACTATCAAAATTCCACACTTACAATTTAATAAGTTTAAGTTTTATTTTAATTTTCCTTTTTATGTAACTTAGTTGGCACTCGTATCTCTCTTCTTGTAACTCTTTCCTGTGTTACACTGACCCAGAAATGAAATTCAGCCCCTTTTTCTTCATTTTTCCTGGAATGTCTGAGCACATCCATTGACGGAGCTACTTTGAGCAAGCCCTCCCTACATGTCTATTTGTGTATAACTTACACACATGTACTCTTATGTTAATATATTTTTTTAACAAAGCCTTAAATTTTAAATTAAAAGTGTAAGATAAAACATAAGTAGAAATGGAAGTTTAAATATTTTCCAAAACTGCAAAATATTATGGTACTTTCTATGTAGGAAGTGCATATGTAGAATATCCATCCAGTGTATCGGTCATTCAAAATGCAGACATAAAGAACACTCAATTAGGTAAAATGTGATAAATTGAACATAGGCATTTGTCCCTGCCTTCTTTTAAAATTCCATTAAAGCAACAGTAAAGGAAATAAAAGGGTGTAAACCCAGAAGGAAAAAGAGAGTTGGAGGGAAACCAATAATGAACAAGAGACAGCAGTGTATTTTTAGAATATGAGAAGCAGCTAGCCAGTGGTGAAAACTTAGTATATGCAGGAGAAAACGGTAGCCCCTAGAGACACAAGAATTGGAGGCAGCAGGTACCTGGAAAGGCAGGGGACAAGTAAAGAGATGAAAACAGAATCGGATGCAATTCTGTATGAGTAGCACTTACGCCCCTTTGTTCTATCCTCCATCCATCCAATGCACCAGTAACTTCCCTTGCTCTTCCCTGGCCAGAGATGGGAGGTTTATTTAGTCTGTAGAGAAACCAACCAGACAGATTCTAGATGTAGAGGAGCAGGCACGGGTGAGATGAGGGTGGGAGCTGGACAGTGTTCAAGTGAAAGTTCCTGTGCTGAACAGTGAGTGCCAAGCCCCGTCCCTGTGCATCTCCCAGAACAGCAGATGATTTATGCCCTCCGAGACAGGAGATGGGAGGGTCCTTCCGGAGAGAAACCAACTGCCTTCAAGTCTATCTAGTATTTACTGCCTGCTTACCTTACACTAAAACCTACTGGTCAGCAAGCCTCCTTTACATGGTGCTCCCAAACTCACTCTAAATATGAATGGACTGGTGAAGATCATCTGATAATTGAGGAAAACCTCCATTATTGCAGAGACCAAAACAAACACACAAAAAGGAATTTTTTTAAAAAGAGACAATTCACAATACACACATACATAATCAAGGAGACACAGGCAGATAGATAGATTGATTGATCTTTATAATGATAAAATAACTAATAATCATTCAGTGCTTTCTATGGGCCAGATTCTGCACTAAGCATCTTTTATTCACTGTCTCTTTTAATGTTCAAATAACCCTGTGAGGGAAGTACTGTGCTAACCTCTATATGATAGTTGAGGGACTGACTAATCACACGTTAACCTGTAAGTGGTGGAGGCAACCTTAACCCAGGCTGTCAAATGCATAGTCTGTGCTTTCGCCCACTCAACCAGCTGTCATTAGCTGTGACCAGAGTGGTGAAGCTACGGCCTCGATGGGAAGATTCACTGCACTGAGGGCAGCCAGCTCTCTGGCCACCTGTGAAAAACAAAACAACACAACATTAGAACCACAGAACTTAGGTAGAATGCTCAATGTTATTTCAGTTTTGAGATCCATGCTTCTCATTAGTATCAGAAAATTCATTTTTATATTTTTCAGTTTTGTAAAATAATAAGGGTAGAATGGAAAAAAGTTCGAGTAACTGCACAAATATCCCCGTACAAAGAGAGCCCGAGCTGCAGACACGGGGGACCGTCGGTCATCGGGCGGTGCCGTCACGCCGTAGCTCAGAGTGTTTATTATTCAGCTACCGAATGACGGCGGCTATAGAAAATTGAGAGGGAGACAAACCATAGGAGACTCTTAACTCTAGGAAACAAACTGAGGTTTGCTGGAGGGGGGAGGGGTGGGGAGATGGGGTAACTGGGTGACGGGTATTAAGGAGGGCACTTGTTGTGATGAGCACTGGGGTGTTATATGTAACTGATGATTCACTAAATTGTACCTCTGAAACTAATAAAAAAAAGGTGGGTTTTTCTGTGGGGGCATCAATGAATTATGCACAAAATGCACAAAGGGGTGAGCTGAACAAAAGTCTAATGTACAAAAGCTCTAATCATGCATTGAATTTTAACTAATGCTTTTTACCACTAACATGTCTTATTTAGGGGTGTCAAAAGCAGTTTTAGAAGGTGCTGGACCAGCTGTGGAAAATGAATGTGCTGTACTAGGTATGGTTACATGTTACTTTTGGTTACAACCCATAGCAGATTAGAGGGCTGAGAATACTATAACAGGACCTATGAGAGGAGTAGGTGGTGAGAGCTTAGCAAAGAGGTTGATTCCCTGGGAGAGCAGATCCAGGGGGTGTGACTTTGTGGCTGTGGGAAGTGGTCCTTCCTCCCACCATCCCACCTGGCTCTTCCTGACTATTAAACAGAACCCAGGCCTGGGTCCTAATAGTCCAGCCTCCACCACTTATTGAGGGATCCTGGGCCTGCCATCTAATCTGTAAGAGCTTTGTTTCTCTTACCTGTAAGACGGTTCTAGATTCTACTAACGAGTCAGGAGTATTGTAATGGCTGTCTCACAGGTGGTTGTGAGGATCAAGACAATGAATGTGAGAACTTGCATGAAGTGCTGTATAAATCATCTTTCACTTTCCCCAACCTTGTTCTACTTGCTATAGGGCATCTTCTACTTGACATGAGTCAAGGTGGAACTTGGGTGGGTCTGAGGTGTTTTCTGACACCAACCAGTTCTCCAATTCTAATACTGTCTCCCTGTAAAATTAGCATTGGATCCCACAAGTTAAAGGGCTCAGTCTCACAAGACACCCCCTCCCACTCCAAACGCCAGTCACAGGTCCCAGGGGGCACCTGCACTTCTGACCCATCCCCTATAAACTCAGGCACTCACAAAAACCCTTTCTCAGGTTTGACAGTACCCTAGAATGACTCACAGAACTCAGGAAAACACTTGTCTTACATTTTCCAGTTTATTATAAAGGATAGAACTCAGGAGCAGCCACATGGAAGAGATGCAAAGGGGAAGGTGTACGGGAGGGGGCTCGGAGCTTCCACACCCTCCCAGGTGCACCACCCTCCCATCACCTAGGTGTATTTACAAACCTGGAAATCCCCAAATCTTGTTATTTAGGGGGTTTTATGGAGGTTTCACTGTGTAGGTACAGTTAATTAAATCACTGGATTTTGTGATTGAGGTCCCCAGAGGCCAGGGGGTGGGGCTGAAAGTTCCAATCCCCTAATCATGGGTTGGTCTTTCTGGAGACCAACCTCCATTCCGAAACTATCTAACTCCAGAACCCTCAAGAATCATCTCATTCGCTTATAAAAGACACTCTCGTCACTCAGGAGATTCCAGGGTTCTTGGAACTCTGAGCCCAGAACCAGGGACAAAGATCAAATACTTATTTTTTATTATATCACAGTGGGGAACCTGTAAGAGTGATCATAGACTATTTATCCTCCAAAACGAGGACTCATGCCTTGCTGAGTAGAAAGTCAGCTATGAGTGTGATTTAAAGAAGTCACAGGGTCCCGTGTTTGACAAACAGTCCCCCAACTGACCTGCTTTTGTGCCTGAAACTCCTATCTTGATAGCTCTCCTCTGATTAAGACATTTTCTCCCCAGTGAATATATTCCTGGAGAGGGATCAGAAGGTAATATTGCTCACCAACATGAGGACGTTAGCAGGAATTTGTGGGCTGGAAGAGCTAGATGTACCTTGGAAGGCAGAAGCAAAGAATAAAGTGGGGTTGGACAAGCTGGAAAAGTCTACTGAGGCTGCCTGGGAGGGGCCAGCCAGTGGGACGCCCGAGGGACCGCAGGGAGTGCCTGGGCAGGGTGGGCGGGCAGGGGCTCACTCTCCTCCTGCGTTTGCCTTAGCCTTGCCTTCCTCAGGTCCTTCCTCGGTGCCTTAAAACATGCCCTGATCATGTCCATGTGCTCGAGAGCTCTCGGGGTCCTGGGAGAGGGACCTCCACACCACCGAATGCATTGCTTTTCTTTCCTTGAGAAACTAATCTAGCTGAATGAGCATATAAATTGCTCTTCTGGACAACAGCTTGGGGGTTAAGAGGGCTGGACACTGACTGTTTGGGTTCAAATCCCAGGCTATCTTTGACTGACTTTACCTCTCTGAGCTTCTGTTTAATCTGTGAAATGGAGGAAATAGTCCCTACCTGATAGCCTTGTTTTGAGGACTGAGTAGATTAAGGCAGGTAGAGTGCTTTTGAATAGCACCCCAAATATTCAACAATGTAGTTGTCGAGTTAAAGAAGCCTGGTTGTAAAGAAAATGAGCCTGTCACAGTCACAGTGTGTGAAACCAGCTAGATGGAGGGAGGCTGGACTTGGTCAGGAATCATCACAGCTTTTCCTGATGGCAGATGTTTTCGGGTCTCGGTGATCATCTTGCTGCCTCCTGTAAGTAACGTGCTGTGTGTTTCCTTTTCTTCCTCTTGTTCCAGCTGCACAGCCTCACAGAGATTTCATAATTACACAAGGTGGATACTTAATGTGCAAGATAATAATTCATGTGCTTGGGGAAAATGATGTCAGGAAAACGGTCTCCACTGTTCTAGAAGAGTGTGAGCAGAGGAAGTACACTTCGGTTTCCCTTCCAGCCATCGGAACAGGTTTGTAGCCTCTCATCATTCAACGATTCTGAATAACCCACGTTCCTTTAGACTTAGTCTCACTGTTCGTGAACTCAGTGCTGAGTCCAGGCAGTGATAGTGATGTAAATGAGAGAGTGGGCAACCTTGCAGACCCTGAGGGCCATCTCTGGGACCTATGCTTCTTTCATACATCTTTATTCTTTATTGTATGTTCCCCAGGTATCTTTCCATGTTTGACCCTTAACATCATGGTGTTCTTACTGTTCATTTTTTTCCTTTGGACGATTCATTTGCTCTTGTTATATCGGTTACCCTTTCTGCACTGACTCTCAGATCAGCATTTCTTCTTCCCCCGGATCTCCTCTGGCAGATTTCTGTTACCAGAAACTTTATAGCAGAATCCAAACTCATCCTCATCATCCCTTGCAAACAGCCACCTTTCCTGAGTTGTCTCATTTTCTGGTTTCCTCCTTCAGTGGTGCTGCCCTTGCTTCTTTGTGCCCCCAGACCCCGCAGTCAGCACATTCTACTAAATCTTCTCCGAGGGGTTGTTCAGTTTCACCCTTCCTTCTGGTTTCCAAACCCTTAATACCTCCCCCGTTGGATTGACTGCTGCATCTCCCACTGGCTCATTTGCGCATTCATTAGATTGAAATGCTGTGTCCCAGGCCCACTGCAAGTTCCTAGGCATAAAATCATGAAGAGGATGCAGTTGCTATCCTTAAGCAACAAGCTCAGGTCCATCCTGCTCCCAGGTTCTAGGAACGCTTTCCTCCTCATCTCTATCATAGAACACAATAATTTGCTCTTAGTTGAAGGTGTTGCTAATGATCCGCTCCCTGATTCATTCACACTCAGTTGCACAAGCTTTTTAAATTTTTTTTATTGTTATGTTAATCCCCATACATTACATCATTAGTTTTAGATATAGTGTTCCATGATTCATTGTTTGTGCATAACACCCAGTGCTCCATGCAGAACGTGCCCTCCTCAATACCCATCACCAGGCTAACCCATCCTCCCAACCCCCTCCCCTCTAGAACCCTCAGTTTGTTTTTCAGAGTCCATTGTCTCTCATGGTTCTTCTCCCCCTCCGATTTCCCCCCCTTCATTCTTCCCCTCCTGCTACATTCTTCTTCTTCTTTTTTTCTTTCTTAACATATATTGCATTATTTGTTTCAGAGGTACAGATCTGAGATTCAACAGTCTTGCACAATTCACAGCGCTTACCAGAACACATACCCTCCCCAGTGTCCATCACCCAGTCACCCCATCCCTCCCACCCCACCCCCCACTCCAGCAACCCTCAGTTTGTTTCCTGAGATTAAGAATTCCTCATATCAGTGAGGTCATATGATACATGTCTTTCTCTGTTTGACTTATTTCGCTCAGCATAATACCCTCCAGTTCCATCCACGTCGCTGCAAATGGCAAGATCTTATTCCTTTTGATGGCTGCGTAATATTCCATTGTGTATATATACCACATCTTCTTTATCCATTCATCTGTTGATGGACATCTTGGCTCTTTCCACAGTTTGGCTATTGTGGACATTGCTGCTATAAACATCGGGGTGCACGTAGCCTTTCGGGTCCCTACTTTTGTATCTTTGGGGTAAATACCCAGTAGTGCAATTGCTGGATCATATAGTAGCTCTATTTTCAACTTTTTGAGGAACCTCCATACTGTTTTCCAGAGTGGCTGCACCAGCTTGCATTCCCACCAACAGTGTAGGAGGGTGCCCCTTTCTCCGCATCCCCGCCAACATCTGTCATTTCCTGACTTGTTAATTTTAGCCATTCTGACTGGTGTGAGGTGGTATCTCATTGAGGTTTTGATTTGGATTTCCCTGATGCCGAGCGATATTGAACACTTTTTCATGTGTCTGTTGGCCATTTGGATGTCTTCTTTGGAAAAATGTCTGTTCATGTCTTCTGCCCATTTCTTGATTGGATTCTTTGTTCTTTTGGTGTTGAGTTTGATGAGTTCTTTATAGATTTTGGATACTAGCCCTTTATCTGATATGTCATTTGCAAATATCTTCTCCCATTCTGTCGGTTGTCCTTTGGTTTTGTTGACTGTTTCCTTTGCTTTGCAAAAGCTTTTTATCTTGATGAAGTCCCAATAGTTCATTTTTGCCCTTGCTTCCCTTGCCTTTGGCGATGTTTCTAGGAAGAAGTTGCTGCGGCTGAGGTCGAAGAGGTTGCTGCCTGTGTTCTCCTTTAGGATTTTGATGGACTCCTGTCTCACATTGAGGTCTTTCAAGCATTTGGAGTCTATTTTTGTGTGTGGTGTAAGGAAATGGTCCAGTTTCATTCTTCTGCATGTGGCTGTCCAATTTTCCCAACACCATTTGTTGAAGAGACTGTCTTTTTTCCATTGGACATTCTTTCCTGCTTTGTCAAAGATTAGTTGACCATATAGTTGAGGGTCCATTTCTGGGCTCTCTATTCTGTTCCATTGATCTATGTGTCTGTTTTTGTGCCAGTACCATACCGTCTTGATGATGACAGCTTTGTAGTAGAGCTGGAAGTCTGGAATTGTGATGCCGCCAGCTTTGCTTTTCTTTTTCAACATTCCTCTGGCTATGCGGGGTCTTTTGTGGTTCCATACAAATTTTAGGATTATTTGTTCCATTTCTTTGAAGAAAGTGGATGGTATTTTGATGGGGATTGCATTGAATGTGTAGATTACTCTAGGTAGGATTGACATCTTCACAATATTGGTTCTTCCAATCCATGAGCATGGAACGTTTTTCCATTTCTTTGTGTCTTCCTCAATTTCTTTCATGAGTATTTTATAGTTTTCTGAGTACAGATCCTTTGCCCCTTTGGTTAGATTTATTCCTAGGTATCTTATGGTTTTGGGTGCCATTGTAAATGGGATCGATTCCTTAATTTCTCTTTCTTCTGACTTGTTGCTGGTGTATAGGAATGCCACTGACTTCTGTGCATTGATTTTATATCCTGCCACTTTACTGAATTCCTGTATGAGTTCTAGCAGTTTTGGGGTGGAGTCTTTGGGATTTTCCACATAAAGTATCATATCATCTGCAAAGAGTGAGAGTTTGACTTCTTCTTTGCCAATTTGGATGCTTTTGATTTCTTTTTGTTGTCTGATTGCTGTGGCTAGGACTTCCAATACTACGTTGAATAGCAGTGGTGATAGTGGACATCCCTGCCGCATTCCCGACCTTAGGGGGAAAGCTCTCAGTTTTTCCCCATTGAGAATGATATTTGCTGTAGGTTTTTCATAGATGGCTTTTATGATATTGAGGTATGTACCCTCTATCCCTATACTCTGAAGAGTTTTGATCAAGAAAGGATGCTGTACTTTGTCAAATGCTTTTTCTGCATCTATTGAGAGGATCATATGATTCTTGTTCTTTCTTTTGTTAATGTATTGTATCACGTTGATTGATTTGCGGATGTTGAACCAACCTTGCAGCCCAGGGATAAATCCGACTTGGTCGTGGTGAATAATCCTTTTAATGTACTGTTGGATCCTATTGGCTAGTATTTTGGTGAGAATTTTTGCATCCATGTTCATCAGGGATATTGGTCTGTAATTCTCCTTTTTGATGGGGTCTTTGTCTGGTTTTGGGATCAAGGTAATGCTGGCCTCATAAAATGAGTTTGGAAGTTTTCCTTCCATTTCTATTTTTTGGAACAGTTTCAGAAGGATAGGTGTTAATTCTTCTTGAAATGTTTGGTAGAATTCCCCTGGGAAGCCATCCGGCCCTGGGCTTTTGTGTTTTCGGAGATTTTTGATGACTGCTTCTATTTCCTTAGTGGTTATAGGTCTGTTCAGGTTTTCTATTTCTTCCTGGTTCAGTTTTGGTAGTTGATACATCTCTAGGAATGCATCCATTTCTTCCAGGTTATCTAATTTGCTGGCATAGAGTTGCTCATAATATGTTCTTATAATTGTTTGTATTTCTTTGGTGTTGGTTGTGATTTCTCCTCTTTCATTCATGATTTTGTTGATTTGGGTCATTTCTCTTTTCTTTTTGATAAGTCTGGCCAGGGGCTTATCAATCTTGTTAATTCTTTCAAAGAACCAGCTCCTAGTTTCGTTGATCTGTTCTACTGTTCTTTTGGTTTCTATTTCATTGATCTCTGCTCTGATCTTTATTATTTCTCTTCTCCTGCTGGGTTTAGGCTTTATTTGCTGTTCTTTCTCCAGCTCCGTTAGGTGTAGGGTTAGGTTGTGTACTTGAGACCTTTCTTGTTTCTTGAGAAAGGCTTGTATTGCTATATACTTTCCTCTTAGGACTGCCTTTGCTGTATCCCAAAGATTTTGAATAGTTGTGTTTTCATTTTCATTGGTTTCCATGAATTTTTTTAATTCTTCTTTAATTTCCTGGTTGACCCATTCATTCTTCAGTAGGATGCTCTTTAGCCTCCATGTATTTGAGTTCTTTCCGACTTTCCTCTTGTGATTGAGTTCTAGTTTCAAAGCATTGTGGTCTGAAAATAGGCAGGGGATGATCCCAATCTTCTGGTACTGGTTGAGACCTGATTTATGACCTAGGATGTGATCTATTCTGGAGAATGTTCCATGGGCACTAGAGAAGAATGTGTATTCCGTTGCTTTGGGATGGAATGTTCTGAATATGTCTGTGAAGTCCATTTGGTCCAGTGTGTCATTTAAAGTCTTTATTTCCTTGTTGATCTTTTGCTTAGACGATCTGTCCATTTCAGTGAGGGGGGTGTTAAAGTCCCCCACTATTATTGTATTGTTGTCGATGTGTTTCTTTGCTTTTGTTATTAATTGCCTTATATAATTGGCTGCTCCCATGTTAGGGGCATAGATATTTACAACTGTTAGATCTTCTTGTTGGATAGACCCTTTAGGTATGATATAGTGTCCTTCCTCATCTCTTATTACAGTTTTTGGTTTAAAATCTAATTTGTCTGATATAAGGATTGCCACCCCAGCTTTCTTTTGGTGTCCATTAGCATGGTAAATGGTTTTCCACCCCCTCACTTTCAATCTGGGGGTGTCTTTGGGTCTAAAATGAGTCTCTTGCAGACAGCATATCGATGGGTCTTGTTTTTTAATCCAATCTGATAGCCTGTGTCTTTTGATTGGGGCATTTAGCCCATTTACATTCAGGGTAACTATTGAAAGATAGGAATTCAGTGCCATTGTATTGCCTGTAAAGTGACTGTTACTGTATATTGTTTGTGTTCCTTTCTGGTCTATGTTGCTTTTAGGCTCTCTCTTTGCTTAGAGGACCCCTTTCAAGATTTCTTGTAGGGCTGGCTTCGTGTTTGCAAACTCCTTTAGTTTTTGTTTGTCCTGGAAGCTTTTTATCTCTCCTTCAATTTTCAATGACAGCCTAGCTGGATATAGTATTCTTGGCTGCATATTTTTCTCATTTAGTGCTCTGAATATGTCCTGCCAGTCCTTTCTGGCCTGCCAGGTCTCTGTGGATAAGTCTGTTGCCAATCTAATGTTTCTACCATTGTAGGTTACATATCTCTTCTCCTGAGCTGCTTTCAGGATTTTCTCTTTGTCTCTGAGACTTGTAAGTTTTACTATTAGATGTCGGGGTGTTGACCTATTTTTATTGATTTTGAGAGGGGTTCTCTGTGCTTCCTGGATTTTGATGCCTGTTTCCTTCCCCAAATTAGGGAAGTTCTCTGCTATAGTTTGCTCCATTATACCTTCTGCCCCTCTCTCTCTTTCTTCTTCTTCTGGGATCCCAATTATTCTAATGTTGTTTCGTCTTATGGTATCGTTTATCTCTCGAATTCTGCCCTCGTGATCCAGTAGTTGTTTCTCTCTCTTTTTCTCAGCTTCTTTATTTTCCATCATTTGGTCTTCTATCTCACTGATTCTTTCTTCTGCCTCATTTATCCTAGCAGTTAGCGCCCCCATATTTGATTGCACCTCATTGATAGCCTTTTTGATTTCTACTTGGTTAGATTTTAGTTCTTTTACTTCTCCAGAAAGGGTTTCTCTAATAACTTCCATGTTTTTTTCAAGCCCAGCTAGTATCTTTAAAGTGATGATTCTGAACTCTAGATCTGACATCGTACTAATGTCCGTATTGAGTAGGTCCCTGGCAGTCGGTACTACCTCTTGTTCTTTTTGTTGAGGTGATTTTTTCCGTCTTGTCATTTTGTGCAGAGGAGAATAGATTAATGAGAGAACAAAATGCTAGCAGGGTAACAACGTCCCCAGAAAATATACTCTAAACAAATCAGAAAAGACCTGAAGCAGTGGGAAAAGAAAGGGAAAGAGAGAAAAAAGAAAAGGAAAGAAAAAAAGAAAAAAGAAAAAGATAAAGATAAAAACAAACAAAAGCAGAACAAAACAAAACAAAACAAAAACAGAATGTGATCAAATATGATCAGGCTGGTGCATAGATCAGTGCCACACCCTAGATTTTGGGTGTATTTTGGTCTGTTAAAAGAAAGCCCCTCCCAAAATTTTAAAGAAAGAAAAACTTATATATGTACAAAAATAAGGGTTGATATGATGAAGGGATGGAATATGACTGTAAAGATGGAAATTATAAAAAATTTTAAAAAAGGATTTGATAAGTTGTTTGAAAAAAGAAAGAAGAGGATTAAAAAAAAAAGAAAGAAAGAAAAAAGGGAGAGAATGTGATCAGGCAGGGGAGTAGAAAAAAACCATACACTAGAGATTTAGAGTATATTTTGATCTGTTAGAAGAAACTATCTCAAGATTTTAAAGAGAGAACAACTTATATATATATGCCAAAAATACGGGTAACTACTATGAAGGGATAGAATATGACTTTAAAAATGAAAAATAAAAATGTTTTTTTTAAAAAAGGGATTGATAAGATGTTGGTTGAAAAAGGGAAAAAGAAAAATTCAAAAAAAAAGAAAAAAGGAAAAAAGAAAAAAAGACAGTTAAAAAAAATAATTAACTTTGAAAGACTAAAGAATCATGGTAAAAAAGCCATGAATTCTATGTGCAGTATTCCCCTAGCGCTGGAGTTCTGCCGTTCTCATTGATCGGTAAACTTGGTCTTGGCTGGCTGTTCTCGCTGATCTTCTGGGGGAGGGGCCTGTTGCCGTGGTTCCCAAATGTCTTTGCCGGAGGCGGAATTGCCCCGCCCTTGCCCGGTCCAGGCTAAGTAATCTGCTCGGGTTTGCTCTCCGGAGCTTTTGTTCCCTGCAAGCTTTCCGTACAGCTTTGGAGGCGAAGAGTGAAAATGGCGGCCTCCCAGTCTCCGCCCCGGGGGAGCCGAGAACTCGGGGTCCCGCTCCTCAGCGAGCCCCCAGAGAAAAGCACTCAGTCACTCCCGTCTCCCCGGTCTCCGGCCACACTCTGCGCTCACCCGGCCTGTGACCGCGCCTTTCTATCTGGCACCCGACCCCGTGTGGAGTCTCCAAACCCAGCAGATCCCTGCGGTGCGCTCCCGCACCTCTCCTCCCGGGGGAAGAAGGTGAGTCTCCCCAGATCTGCCGCTTGTTGTGTCCCTGCTGGAGGAGCAGTGGCCCGACTGTGCCGCGGATCACGGTTTATAGCAACCCCGAGCTGAGAGCCCGCGCCTCGGCTCCGTCTCTGCAGCCGGCTTCCCTGCTCCGATACCTGGGAGCTCTGCCGCACTCAGGCACCCCCGGTCTTTCTGTGACCCCGAGGGTCCTGAGACCACACTGTCCCGCGAGGGTTCCACCCCCCACTTCGCCACCAGAATGACGTCCCTCAGCGGAGCAGACTTCTAAAAGTTCCAATTTTGCGCTCCGTGGCTCTATCACTTGCCAGAAGCGGCCGATGGAGGCCCCTCCCCCGCCGTCTATCCTTCCGAATAACGCCTCGGATTCACTTCTCCGCACGTCCTACCTTCCAGAAAGTGGTCACTTTTCTGTTCAGAGAGTTGTTGCTATTCTTTTCTTCGATCTCCTGTTGAGTTTGTAGGTGTTCAGAATGGTTTGATCCCTATCCAGCTGAATTCCTGAGAGGAGACGAAATCCAGGTCTCCTACTCCTCCGCCATCTTGCTCCGCCCTCCTCTGCACAAGCTTTTTAAAAGGGCCTGGGAGGGCCCTAATAATGCCATCACATGATTATATGATTTACTAAAGCTTATTTTAACCACTGTGGATTAGGATCACTGTTTCTTCCCACTTTGACTTCTCAGACTTTTCCTGGCACTGAGCATTGGAAAGGCTGCAAGCATTTTTGGAATATAGCTAAGAAGAGTTGAGTTGGGAATATGGTTTCCAAAATTTCAAAATGTATACTTTATTGTGATTTCTTTTTTAATTATATTCACTTTTATATGTAATTTTATATTTTTATTTTATATTCTTTTTCTGAGATGTATAGGTTTCAAACCCTGCAAAACCTAGGCCCACTCCTGACTCTTAATTTCCACATTTTGCAGATGAGAATTCGACGTATTAACGTACAAGGTCACATAGTTAGTAAGCAACATAACTAGGTTCAAACCCAGGCAGCCTGGTCTGCATATTTCAACCATTACATTTTTTTTACATTACATGGTTTTTGTTACCATTACGCTCTTAATTACTATATTCTTAGCTGTCACATTCTTATCTCCCCATTACCCTCTATCTATTAGCTATTACCTTCTATTATCACCCCAGTTTTATAGCTGAGTAAATTGAAGTTTGGAAGTGGTGTGGGCTGAATTGTATTCTCCCTGCCAAATTCATATGTTGAAGCTCTAATTCCCAGTACCTCAGAATGTGACTGTATTTGATGAGAGGGTCTTTCAGGAGGTAATTAAGTTAAAATGAGGTCATTAGCGTGGTCCCATGGCCAGTGTCCTTATTAGTTAGGAGATTAGAACATCCATAGGTAGAGAGAGAAGACCATGTGAAGACACAGGGTAAAGACAGCCATCTACAAGTCTCATAGAGAAGCCTCGGAAGAAACCAATCTTTCCAATACCTTGATAACAGACTTCTAGCCTCCAGAATTGTGAGAAAATAAATTTCTGTTGCTTAAGCCAAGTCATGGCAATTTGTCATGGCATCCCTAGCAAACTAATATAAGAGGGATCAAATGACTTAGCCAAGATCACACAGCTAGTCTGTGGAGAACCAGGACATGAACCCAGGTCTTCTGCACCCAGATCACCTGCTCTGTTCTCTGCGCTGCCAATGCCCTTCAGTTAAAGACCAGCGGGAACACACACTATGAGGAACTATGCAGCATCTCACCAAGAGGTCACTAAGGACTTATTAATGGATTTGAGCTTGTGTTGGGTAGCTTTGTGGCAGTCTCAACTACGTGGGTTTTTGTTCTGGATTGGATACTTTGAGGAAGACGGCATAGTTCTATGATTGGATATCTTACCTGGAAGGAGAGAAGATTATGGCTGAAGTTGTAATTATTAATGAAACAGCACTTGCTCCTATTAGTCAAGATGGGGAATGTTTGGCCATTTTTGTGGTTTGGATAGTGTTCATATTCTTGCCTGTGGTCAGACATGATTATTCATTCAGTGGTTGTGTTTGGCTAAATTCATCACAGCCACAGAGTGGTTCCATGGGATGACGTTCTATGAAATTGTTTATGTTCAGCCAGAGAACATGAAGACACAGCTCTGAGTACCAGATCCGTTTCTGGCTGTCGGGCTGCTTGCTTCTTTCTCAGCACCAAAAACCGCATTTGCCAGATCTCATCACTTGACTAACACCAGCTCAAGCTTCTTCTGGTCACTTAAAAAAATTATTCTTTTTCAGGCAATGCTGGAAAAAACCCAACCACAGTCGCTGATGACATGATCAGTGCTATTACAGACTTTGCACAGAAACATCCCACCCCATCGTTACAAAAAGTGAAAGTTGTCATCTTTCTATCTGAATTGCTAAATGTATTCTATGACAACATGAAAAAGAGAGAAAATTCCACATCTCCTGTCCTTCAGTCCACATGCTTTGAGACTGCATGTAAGATGATCTTCTTTAGAGAATCATGTGGTTATCTCTCCTATCACTTAGCAGATGTGTCGATATTAATGCTTATTGTTTCATCAGTTTTAGGATTCTACAGACGGCCTCCTATAATATATGGGAAAAATACAAGAACTATGGAACGCCGCCTCCTGACTGCTGATTATTCTTCTGTGGGGCAAAATAGCTCCTGGAAAACAGGAATTGCAAAGGAACAGAAAGAGAATAGAAGTAAGGAAGCAGAAAGAGGGGGATAGGCTTTGAACATCCTAGCCAGTTATCTCATTATTGACTTAATGGGTTAGTACTGACCCTCAGTGCTCCTTGTAGCTGTGAACTGGCTGACCAATACTGGTTTATGGATTATCCACTGCTAGAGAAGTTAGCCTGGGAATAGAAGCAGATGGAAGAAGGGAGTGGTCAGGGTCATTTGGTTGTACTACTTCATGAGCAGGCAGATTCCCAGTTGCTTCTCTGTAAGGTATGTGTTTATGCATTATGTTTAAGTATCTGTATTGACCTGCTCCTCTTTCCCCCATTTTGAGGCTTCTGTACTGCTGTGAAAATAGTTAGAAAAGCAGCCTCCTCTCGCAATCACGGTTTTTGCCCATTTTAAGCACTCACTCATAGAGCACTGTGAGTTTTACTAGTGATGAAGTGTACCTGTCATCAGCAGCCTCCCTGAACTGGAAATGGTTGCCTGACGCTGCCGGTAGGAATTGCAGTTCTCTCTACACTTACGTCTTCACAACAATTCTTTTCAATGTGCCTTCACACACAGCACATGTTAAGGGCTACATATACACACAGTAAATAAAAATGAAAATAATAGTTGGATCTGTTAATGCTCTTGCAACAGCAAGTAATAGAAAATCCAATTTAAGCTGGCTTATGGAAAAAATGAAATTAATTGACTCACTGGACTATAAAGCCCAGGCATAGCTGGCTTCAAGTCCAGTTTGATCCAGGTGCTCATATTATATAATCTAGACCCTGACTTTCTTCAACTCTCAGTCTCTTCTCAGCTGTGTTTTCTTTATCCTCAGGTTTCACATGGTGAAAGATGACTGCTAACAGTTTCAGGACCATATCCCTACATGGTCAGATCCAATAGGAAAGGGTATATCCAGGGGTAATATATTCTCATCATCAAGAACATGATGCCTGGGAACAGAGGTGTTCACATAGGGCTGAAATTCCTTCTGACACAATCGGCTTAGGTCATCGTTGCAGCTAGGGAACTGGAATTATACTAATCAGCCAATCCAGAGTCACATGCTCTATCCTTGAACTGAAGGGGATCACTCTGAAGCAACGGGGAAGAGTTGTTCACCAAAGGAAATTCAGGATGCTTTTACCAGAAGAGGGGGAAAAGGCTGCTGGACAGTTAAAAATAATATATACCTACTAGAGGGGCACCTGGGTGGTTCAGTTAGTTAAGTGTCTGCCTTCATCTCAGGTCATGATATGGGGGTCCTGGGATTGTGCCCCCCATTGGGCTCCCTGCTCAGCAGGGAGTCTGCTTCTCCCTCTCCTTTTGCCCCCTCCCCCTGCTCCTGCTCTCTTTCTCTCTCTCAAATCAATAAGTAAAATTAAAAAAAAATACATACCTACTAGAGTATCTAGGGATATATAAAACACATACCTATGTATAAAAATACATACCTAGTAGAGTATCTAGGGATATATAAATTAATATTTTCCCCCTTTGGTTTTTGCAGAGGAAAATTTATATTTAAATATAAGAGTAAGTCCTTATAAGTGAAAAATTAACTGAAACTGGTTCATCCACTCCCTGCTTACACCAAGAATTCAAAATGACTTATGAAATTTAAAAAATAGACAGAGGCACCTGGGTGGCTCAGTCAGTTAAGCATCCGACTCTTGATTTTGGCTCAGGTCATGATCTCAGGGTCGAGATGGAGCCTCAGGTTGGGCTCAGCACTGGGCGTGGAACCCGCTTAAGATTCTCTCTCTCTGCCCCCCTCCCCCATTTCTCTCTCTTAAAAAAAAAAAAAAAGACAGGAAAGTTAAAGAGACAAGCAAAAAAGATAACTAAACAGAGCAGACCAGTGACCCAATGGCACTTGGGGCAAAAACAAACAACAACAAAACTACCTTACATAATCTTTGTTGTTAGATGAGAGGAATAATGCAGATAAAATGTCAGACGAAAGGAAGTTTGTTGGCAGAGATAAACTTGGATTTTAGTAAGAATTTATCGTGTGGACTTCTTTAAGAGAGAACTTACAGAGAACAACTTGGAGTTTCATTTGAGCAAATGCTTTTCCAAAGCATGTTAAAGCTATTCATTGATTCAGAGCGCTTTTACTGAGCACGTATTGAATATCAGGCCCTAGAGACACAGACCTGGGAGTTGTGTAAGTAGGTGGGAGTTGAAGCCATTGAGCGTGGATCCAGTTATCCGTGGAGACTATGAAGGTAGAGAGAGTGAAGGCTGAAGGCAGAGCCAGGATTCTTGGTATGTCACCCCACCTCTACCTGTGGAGAGGAAACTGAGGCAGGATGCACAAGGAGAGGTGCAGGAGGGTATTTATCCCAACCATCAGGAATGGGAAAGTAGAGTGACCTTTATCTTTTAAAAGAGATTTATAGGAAAAGCACTCAGGAAGGTGCCTGGTATGTGGTAAACACTTGAAGAAAGGTAGCCATCCTGTTACCTCCCATGAAGCACTGGGCTGCGAGTCACTAGAACACAATTCTTTTCCTTCCTTGGATGGTGGCCTTCCATATAACGTTGAATGTGCGAATACTCAGCCTTCCTGGGACTCAGTTTTCTCATCTCTAAATTGTCCATCTAGGGTCACCTTTGGTCACAGGCAGAATAAGTAGCACAGTTTGGGGTGGTTTAAGGGTGTGATTGAAGTTATTCCTTTCAAGAAAATACCCTTGTCTCTAAACTTTACTCTCCCTTTATTTTTTTTTAAAGATTTATTCACTTTATTTTAGAGAGGGAGAGAGGGAGAGAAAGAAAGAGTTTGAATGAGCGGTGGGGAGGGGCAGAAGGAGAGGGAGAGAGAGAATTTCAAGCAGACTCTGCACTGAACACAGAGCCTGCCACGGGCCTCTATCCCACGACCCTGAAATCATGACCTGAGCCGAAATCAAGACGCCCAACTGACTGAGCTACCCAGGTGCCCCTTACTCCCTCTTTAAATATGAATACCTCTGGGATGTAGAAAAGATCAAGTTTAGTTGTTTTTTAGGAATAATAACTATGTTTATAAAGGATTCCCTAAAAGTGCTTTTACACCCTTTATTATATTTTAAACTTGAAACAATCCCATGAGGTGATAAATAGAGCAGATTTTATCAGTTCCATTTTATAAAAGAGAAAAGGAAAATTCACTCAGAAGTGGTATTACTTATTCCATGCGTTTTGGCTGGTCACAGGTTGAGGCTGATCAGGTCTTCTCATTCCAAGCACTGGTATTTTCTGCTCTGCAACCTCATGACATGAAAGGAAGAGAGAGCCCAAAGAAAAACTTTACTTACTTCTCAGGCTTGCCTGCTGTATTCAGAGAAAAGAAAGTAGCAGGTTCAAGAAGACTCTAAGACCTAGGACTCAACATGATTAGGCCAAAAGCTCTGGAGGGAGTGGACGGTGGAAAAAAGGAAAGAATTTAATTTGCACAAACTACACGTCCTGCTGTGGGAAACTTCTCCAGAAAAAACTCTTTTACAGTGGAATTTGAAGAGAGCTTCCGTATTAAGGTTTGATGCTTCCCTTTGTGAACAGAACTTCGTTCCCTGGATGGACTTCCTAAACAGGAAGAATGCCTGCTCGCTCTCCTAGGCCTGTATATCTTGCATTAAAAATGAGTGAATTCTGGCTTTGTAAGGAGAAATCCTTTGGCCTTTACCTGTGGTGCTTTGCCATTTTCTGGCATTTCCTTCTCTAATACAGTCTGTCCCTATTTCTACTAGTCATGCTGTCTCAGCAACTTGATGTGTAGCCTCAATGTGTTAGAAGGTTCTGGAAGCCACTGGAAAGCAAAGGAAAATTTTGAGCATCATCACCTTATATGAAAGTATTCACTTAGTATTTCTGCTGTTTTCTTTATTATGGGGCTTTCTCTACTTAAAAAGTAGAAGATAAGGGCGCCTGGGTGGCTCAGTTGGTTAAGCGACTGCCTTCGGCTCAGGTCATGATCCTGGAGTCCCTGGATCGAGTCCCACATCGGGCTCCCTGCCGAGCAGGGAGCCTGCTTCTCCCTCTGACCCTCCCCCCTCTCATGTGCTCTCTCTCTCTCTCTCTCTCATTCTCTCTGTCTCAAATAAATAAATAAAATCTAAAAAAAAAAAAAAAAAAAGTAGAAGATAAGGTACAGAAAAATGTGCTTTAAATATCTTTAGCAAGGTAATCATGTTTCAGAAGAAAATAATGCACACTAAATAAAACTGATAAACATGAAAACATCAATAAATCAGCTTTCACTTTTACACATTAGGTTTTTTAAATTTTTTTTTAAAGTAGGCTCCACGCCCAGTGTGGAGCCCAATGTGGGGCTTGAACTCACAACCCGGAGACAGACCTGAACTGAAATCAAGAGTCGGATTCTCAACCAACTGAGCCACCCAGGCGCCCCTACACATCAGTTTCTTATGGAGTTAATTCCATAGAGCTTTCTGGGGAAATTACAATTTCAAGCTATAGTGAACCAAGTATACCTAAATATTTTAGCTAGGCCATTAATTAATATATGTCATATATGTCAGAACCATTCATTTCATCTGTAGATGATAAAAGAAGCAACTGTGAAATGTGTAGCTTTTGGGGGTTTTTTGTTTGTTTGTTTGTTTCAAAGACCAGGATTAGATGAATGTGAAATAAAAGCATAGGAAGTGCCCTGATTTTCAGAGATCCCTGGAAATGGATATTGTGTTTTCACCAAATGCTGACTTTCCAGGTAATCTTCCTGAACACTGGACTGACATGAATAAGCAGCTGTCCTGTGTGATCAAGCTATACCCCGGACAGTCGGAATATGACACCATAAAGGACAAGTTCTCTGAGACTTGTCTTTCCTACAAAATAGAGAAGGTAATATTGTGTTAAAAAATCACTTCTTTTAACTATCAAAGAACTAACTAACATGAAAGTTTAACAAGGAACTAACATAACACTCTTCCTTCCTTTATACCTTACTATATTTAATTAGACTTACTCAAGCTCCATAGACTTCAAATATCATGGTTCATTCATTAGCAGTAATGAAGGAGATTCCCAAAAGTGACATATATATATGTTTGGATACTTTCACTTACAATTTAAAAACAAACCCATTCAAACTGATTAAACAAGAAGAAATGTATCAGAAATTAATGGAAAGTCCAGAAGTAGGATGGTCTTTGGAACAGTTAGGTTCAGTTTCTCTGGCTTTGCCATCCACAGGGTCAGCTTCATCTGAAGGCTGGACTCCCTTCATAATTGTAGGATAGCTGTGGATGGCAATCAGGGGGTCTCTGCTTCCTCCATTCACATCCCATGGAAGGGACACAACCATTGGATAAGAGTCCCAGGCTTTGTGTTGAGCGGACCACTCCAACCAATCTATGTCAGGAGAGTGCTACGTATGCTGATTGGCTTGGACTTGGGCTATCAAATGCCATCATTGTGTGATCCTATCATGAGATTACCCTGATTGGTCAAACCCAATTAGGCTCTACCTGAGAACTCTAAGTGAGTCCAACTCCACCCAGACCAGCAGTTGCTGTACAATGTGGATGAAGTGGAATGGATATTCAGGGATTCCCACAATGTCCACCATGCTGCATAAAAATTCTAGCCAGCAAAGTACAGGAGTTTATTAGAAGGTCATTATCGTACCATGGATATCAGAGCAGGGTGTGACATCCTAGTCATTTAAAAATCTAGCTGCTACTTCCATAAAACTGTGTGCTTCATCACATTATAGCACTCAAGAAATTGTGTTTTCATGAGCTTTCACATGCCTGACTCGCCCACTAGACAGTGGGCTTCTGAAAGTAGGAGTTGCTTTCCTAGTACCCAGTCCGATGCCTAGCATATCATGGGACACAATACCCACTGAGTGAACTTACTTCCTGAGAAAGAAAGAGAATCAAAAGAGAGAGACTCCTGTAGAAAGGACAGAATTCAAAGGAGGAGATGCTTCATTGATGTTAAAAGCTGTTGAGAGGATAAGAACCTGGTTCAATTTTGTTTACCCAGTATCTGCAGCTTTCTTGGCTCTTAAAGGCCTTTTATTTTACCCATTTTGAAACACCTCAATTTTGGATTAATTCCATAATATATTTTCTCTCCTGCTGCGCCTAGATAAAACCATTTTTAATTCATGGTCCCCAACCTCTGCTGGACTCTCCAGGTGCTTGGAATCCTTTATTGCTTCCTCCAGTCAACTCCCTCATGCATTCCCTATTGCAAAATTTCAACACTCTGCTTGAGGTCTTCATCTCTCTCAAAACAACTTTCCCTCCTGCCTTTATTACTTGGCTTCTCCTCAACATCTGCTACAGGTAACCACTCCATTCTTATTTATGTATTTATTTTTAATTATTTACTGAAATTGAGGTATAATTGACAAATATTAGTTTCAGGTATGTAACATGATTTGATATTTGTATATATTGCAAATTGATCACCACAATAAGTCTAGTTAACATCCATCAACATACATAGTTACAAGAAAATTTTTTTCTTGTGATGAGGACTTTTCAGATCTACTCTCTTAGCAACTTTCAAATATGCAATTTGGTATTATTAACATAGTCACCATCCTGTGTATTACATCCCCGTGACCTATTTCTTTTATAATTGGAAATTTGTACTTTTTGGCCCCCTCTCTCATGTTGTCTACACCCCACCCCTGCCTCTGGCAACCATCAATCTATTTTCTGTATCCATGAGCCTAGGTTTATTTTTTGTGGGTTTTGTTTGTTTGTTTTTGATCCTACATATAAGTGAAACCATATGGTATTTGTCTTTCTCTGTCTGACTTATTTCACTTAGCATAATGCCCTCAAGGTCCATGGCAAGATGTTATGCTTTTTAATGGCTGGCTAGTATTTTATTATGTGTATGTGCATGTGTATATATATATATATATACCACATATTCATTATCCATTCATCTATCAATGGACACTTGGGTTGCTTCCATGTCTTGGCTATTGTGAATAACGCTGCAGTGAATATGGGGGTGCACTCAATTCTTCTTGGACTCTCTTCTTTTATTTCTAGGACATCAGCCTTTCAGATTTCTTCCTCTCTTCCTAGACCTAGATTATATGGATCCCTTTCTTATGCTGTCAATCTCCATGTGTGCTCTCCTAATCCATCCCTTATCACTCTGAGAGGGAGAGATTTTTTTACTTGTCTTCCTCCCTAACTAGACTGAAAGTTTCTTGAGGGCAGAGATCCAACACAGTGCTTGATTCATAGTAGATGTTCAGTAGGTGATTACTGAATGTATGTTAAATTCATTTTCTAGAAGGAAGGAGAACCAGTAGAGAATGATATTTTGAAACAAAGTTAAAGGAGGACAAAATTTCAAGGAGGGGATGATTCATGGTTTGAAATGCTATTGAGGGTCTAGAAAGAAATAGTCATTAGATTAGGCAGTTATGAGGTGATTTATGACCATAATTAGAGCAATGCAGAAGAACTGTATTAGAAGAAGTCAATGGAATGGGTTTAGAGATCAGAAGAAGTTAAGGAAATAATTACTGAATGATTACAAATTTTTGAGTAAGAATTTGTTTTATTTTTTAAATTCATTTTTATTTATTTTATTATTATTATTATCATTATTATTATTATTATTATTATTTTAAGTAGGCTCCATGCCCAGCATGGAGCCCAACACTGGGCTTGAACTAAAACTGTGAGATTGAGACCTGAGCGGAGATCAAGATTCGGTGGCTATCTGACTCTTGGTTTTGGCTCAGGTTGTGGTCTCATGGTCGTGAGATCGAGCCTTGCCTCTGGCTCCATGCTCAGCATGGAATCTGCTTGAGATTCTCTCTCCCTCTCCCTCTGCCCTTCCTGCTCATGCTCTCTGTCTCTCTCTCTCTCTCAAATAAATAAATAAATCTTAAAAAAAAAAGAGTCGGCGCTTAACTGACTGAACCACCCAGGTACTCCTTATTTACTTACTTTTTTTAGAGAGGGGGAGAGAGAGAGAGAAACAGAAAGAGAGAGAGAAGGGGGTTAGGAGCAGAGGGAGAGGGAGAGAAAGAAACTTAAGTAGGCTCCGCGCCCAATGTGGAGCCCGAAATGGGGCTGGATCTCACAAACCTGAGATCATGACCATGGCCAAAATCAAGAGTTGGATGCTTAACCCACTGAGCCATGCAGGTGCCCCTTGAGTAAGATTTGAATGCGAGTGAATCTCCAGGAATTCCAGGGAATATATATAGGTAAACATTTTTATATAAATTATAAGTTCTGTTATATAAAATAGGTTATAATAAGCACAATCACAAAGTATAGATACTCTTAACCTAGCATTTTTCTAAAGGCAGAAAGCTACCTACTCTCTGAATTTGTTGTTTATTTGCATTTTCTTTTCCTTTTCCTTCTTCCTCTCCTCCAGTCCTCGTCCTTCTCTTTCAAACTGCTATTTTAAAATCCACAACAGGGGCGCCTGGGTGGCTCAGTCATTAAGCGTCTGCCATTGGCTTAAGTCATGATCCCAGTGTCCTGGGATCAAGCCCCGCATGGGGATCCCTGTTCTGCGGGAAGCCTGCTTCTCCCTCTCCCACTCCCCCTGCTTGTGTTCTCTCTCTGTCAAATAAATAAAATCTTTAAAAAAAAATAAAATAAAAATAAAATAAAATCCACAACAAACAGAGTATACTGAGCTCTAAAGTCATTTTCAAAATGTTTTGCTTTTTGTCATTTGCAGATTGAGAAGATACAGAATATATGCCTCTGGCAGAGCTACCAGATAAAGAAAAAGCACATGGACTTGAAGAATGGCCATACAGATAATGAGAGAGTCCTGTTCCATGGGACAGATGCAGACTCGGTGCCATATGTCAATCAGCATGGCTTTAATCGCAGTTATGCTGGGAAGAATGGTAAGGAAGCAGGTAATCTGGCTGACCAGAATGAGGTGAATGATAACTCTAGTGTTGACTATTCACACCCAAGCAGTGCAGGACCACAGATGGCAGCCATCTTGTCATTATCAGGATAGAGCTCTTGGTGTTTCACCCAAAAGGAGGCTGGCAACCTTCTGAGGATAGATGGAGTGAATTTTAGAAATGATGAAAAGTGGCTTGGGTGGGCAAGAATGGCCTTAAAAAATGTTGTGTCAGGTTTGGACATGGTTCTACATACTGGGATAATTTTATGTTTTTTAGGAAGGCTTTTGTCTTTCTCTTTACAGGTGCAGCCTATGGAAAAGGAACCTATTTTGCTGTTGATGCCAGCTATTCTGCTAATGATACATATTCCAGACCAGATGGCAATGGGAGAAAGCATATTTATGTTGTACGAGTACTTACAGGAGTCTACACACGTGGACATGCAGGATTAGTTACCCCTCCATCAAAGAACCCTCACAATCCCACGGATCTGTTTGACTCTGTCACAGATGATACACAATATCCAAAGCTATTTGTGGTATTCTCTGATAATCAAGCTTACCCAGAATATCTCATAACTTTTAGGTGCTAAAAAATAGGTTGTTTCTTTCTTTCTTTCTTTTTTTTTTCATCTCAAAGAGATGATTTAGTCATCTATTTATAAGAACAATTTATAGGGTTTTTGTCTTTGCCTTTGGCTTGTTTATGTAGATAAAAATCTCTCTGTTAGGTGCTAAAATGCCAAAAACAGCCTTTTAAAAATGCTCTATTGCAAAAAAAAAAAAAAAATGCTCTATTGCAATTTGTAGCATACCTCTTTTCTGAGCATATTGATGAGTGGGAGCTAAGAAATGTGGATGACATAATTATAGCTACAACTATTTACAGACACCAAATGTGTAGGAGAACAAAGAGCACATTACTTTTGTCTAGCAGAAGAAATAAGATGAATCACTTTAAAACCAAGATGTCATTGTTCTTATAGAACATGTTAAGACATCAAACTGTGTTGGGCTCAACTGTACTATTAAATGAATAGGCTGCTAATGTGCATCTGTAACAGCTGAGAATTTTGCCTCCTGAAGGAATACTTAGTAGCCAGAGCTCAGCTAGAATGATTGAATCAAATCTGTTATGGAATAAATCAGGTAAAAATGTGTTGTACCACTGTCTAATTCTACATAACAAATTACTACAAAATTTAGTGGCTTTGTGGGTAAGGAATTCAGGCACGGCTTAGCTGGGTCATTCTGACTTAGGGTCTCTCCTGATCTGGAGTAAAGATGTCGGCAGGGGATTCAGTCTTCTGAAGGCTTGACTGGGGCTGGAAGATCTGCTTCCAAGGTAAATCACTCAGTTAGAAAGTTTTTGCTGGCTGGCAGGAGTCCTCAGTTTCTCTCCCCATGGTCCTCTCTAGGCTGCTTGCTCATGACATGGTACTCCACAGTCAGCAATTCGGGAGAGAGGAGGAGAAGCCATGATGTCTTTTATGACCTAGCCTCTGAAATCATACTCCATCTTTTCCACAGTATCCTGTTGGTTCCACAGATCAGCTCATTCAGTGTAAATGGGAATTACATAAGGGCCTGGACACCAGTAGACAGTGATCGTTGGGGACCATCTTAGAGGCTGTATAAATGAGTGAATGACTGATATATTAATAAAATGTGAGCAGTGAAAAGGACTCTAGAGGTCATCTGAGCCCACTGTCCCCTCATCTTTCTCCCCCCTCCCCACTCCCAGGGCTTAAAGCCCTCAAGCCTCTGCTTGACCACTTCTAACACTCTACATCTTAAGGATCACTTACTCCATCGGGAGACAACTTGAACTATTGGAAAACTCTTGCTTACACTGAGTTGAAATCTGTTCTTCTATGTCTATTGCCTGCCGATCACTGTCCCATGTTCTGGAGGACATAGAGCATCTCCTTCCTTTCACAGATGTGGTGGCCCTTCAGATTCGTCTCTTCCCTCTATTATACTAGAGTTAGGTAAATTCTTGAAATACTTAGCAGCTTATCCTGAAGCATCACTTATCAAGAGTTGAAGTCATTTAAGAAGTGTTTACATAATCATAAATAAGCACATGCACATTAAAAGGAGTACAGGGAAGCTTAAAGAAAATAACTCCCTTCACCAAACTGTGTATCACTCATAACTGCAACATTCACAGGAAACCACTGCCAACATTTTTATGTCCTCCCTTCTCCTTTCTTCTACATCCACCTTCAACAAAGGCAAAGTCACACTTTATTCTATTACTTAATTATGCAATATTGTATCTACCTTTTTTCATTTAACATTATAAGTGTTACCCTCATGTTATTAATTTTTTCTGTAAACATCATCATAATGGCCAAGTTATTCCACTATATATTTTCCTTTTATGTATATATAACTAACTATAAAGTTTTTAAAATGTCATCATCTTTTCTTATAGTTTAATAATCTAATTTCATTTTGCAATATATCTGTATCATTTCCCCCATGTCATTAAATATTTTACCTATCATTTTGATGGTTGCATAGTATTTCGTTGTATGTCTCCACATAAATGTCATGTCAAAGTAGGGTGCCCTATATTTCTAAATAAATATATGGTTGGATTATGAGATGCAAAGAGCATAATCTACCTTCAGTGAGACAGCACGTCCTGAACTTCTTGAGGGAAACAGAGTCCTAGAGAGCAAAGCAAGGTTAAATAATGCTCTATTAGTGCATGGGCCTTGGCTCCCAACCCCAGTGTAGAATTCTAGTGAGCCAGGTTGGAACATAGAAGGACCGTTTTTACTTAGGTTAGGTAGGCTTTTACTTGCAATGTGAACTGCTGTCTTCTGTCTCCTCCAATGCTGTTACTCAAAGACCACCCCCCCAATTTATTTTGCTGTACTCCTACTTCACTAGAAGACAAAGAAGTCTCGAGTATAATACATCCATGTTATTAAAGCTGTGATGGTTTCTTGAGGAACAAAATATAAGCCAATCGAGAATTATTTTATTTATTTATTTATTTATTTATTTATTTATTTATTTATTTGACAAAGAGAGAGAGAACTCTCTGAGCAGGGAGCCCAATGTGGGGTTCAATCCCAGGACCCTGGGATCATGACCTGAGCTGAAGGCAGACACTTAACCGACTGAGCCACCCAGGTGCCCCAGCTAGTTGATAATTATATAGTTATTATAAACTCCACCTTCCATCAGTCTGAAGCTAAATGCCTTTCCACCCTTTATGTCCATCTCCTTTCCAGTTGACTTGGCATTCTCCATCCATATGATTAAAATGGTCTCTACTTCTTTCCTAATAGCCCACTGTTTCAGGTTAACCCAAATTAGAAGTCTTTAACTTTGCTAATCACTGACAAAACAGGTTTCTTTTCTATGGATTTCCAGAGTTCTGGCTGATGGTACCTGACTGATCCGAGACCAGAGACCCTGAGGTACAGTTCTGACCGGCAGTCCGACAGCTTACTGTCCCATAGATCTTCTCTCCTCTTCTCTCTTTACTTAGCATTTTTCTCCTCATTCCTTTCTTTCCCCTCCAATCTTCCCCTCATTTGTGGAAGAATGAGGACACACTCTGAATCAGAGGAAACATTTTAATTTTTTTCTTTTCTTCATCTATGGTAGAGAAAGAAAACCCATGTAGTATATATGCTGATGTGTTAATTGAACACAGGGTTTGTGAATTCATTTACAGGTAATGGGTTAATTATCACAATGCTGGTAAGATCATTTACAGCTAATACGAATCAATTTGATTTCTCAATAGTTTATGCGAACAAATACAGTTTCTTATAGTAAACATGCTTTTTGAGCTTAACTGATTAAATTATTCTATTTCCAAGCTGTGTAGGAAAAACTCTCCTTTACTCACACTACTTCCACACTCACAACACTTCTGACACCAGATGTGTGTGTTTTTCCCCCACTCTCAGCAATCCTCTGCAACATTAGCTGGGGGTGCCACAATTTCACTCAAGTCTGACACGATCTACCTGGAAATAGCGTCAGATCCCACAGGGTAAGGGCTCAGCCCCACAGACTGTCTCACCTCCTCCTGTATTACAGATGCCAACAGCAGATCCCAGGTTGTTCCCTGTACTTCTGCCTGACTGGCTATAAGTCCTTGTTCCCACAACCCCCTCCTTGGGTTTGACCATTTGCTAGAATGGCTCACAAAACTCAGGGAAACACTTATTTACATTCACTTGTTTATTCTGAAAGGATATGATAAAGGATGCAGATGAAGAGTTACACAGGGCAAGGCACATAGGAAGGGTCACAGATCTTCCACGTTCTCTCAGAGCATGTCACTCTCCCAGCACTTTCACCTGTTTTCAACTTGGAAGCTCCTGTAGCTCATACCTTGGGGATTTTTGTGGAGACTTCAACACATAGGCAATGAATGATCATTAACTCAATTTCTAGCTGCTCTCCCCTTGCTGGAGAATGGGGGCTGGAGCTCAAAGCTCCAACCTTCTAATCGTGGCTTGGTCTTTTTGGTGATTGGTTCCCATCCAGGAGACCCGCAAAAGTCACTTCATTAGAACAAAAGATACTGCCACACCCAAGAAATTCCAAGGCATTTAGGGACTCTGTGTCAGGAAGTAGGGTCAAAGACCAAATTTTAGAACAAAAGATGCTTGCTTCTATTGCTCTCATCAACTTGGAAATTACGAGGCTTTTAGGAGCTCTGAGCCAGGAACCAGGGGCAGAAACCAATGTATATTTTTTATTATCTCACACAAGCTTTGGACTTTTCTGTCACTCTTAGTAAACATATGAAGGGAATCTTATAACTAAACTCACAGAGTGAATAACATTTTTTTAATTGAAGTATAGTTGACACAGAATGTTACGTTAGGCGTGTATGTACGTATCTATACGTTATGCTAAGCTCACCACGAGTGTAGCTCCCATCTGTCACCATACAACACTATTACAACATCATTGACTATGTTCCCTATGCTGGACCTTTTAGTGACTAACTTAATTTTAAAAATCTTTTGCTCCATCTCCCTCTTTATCTTACCTTTGTGGTCACCAGGATATAAATAACCTCTAACTTTCTTTTCCTTATCTTATTAAAAAGGATATTTTCAACATAGTAATTTATGTCTCCAAAGCCCCTTGTTACCTACAATTATAATTCTATAACGAAGACCTGTTGAATAAGTAATTTTGACTTCCACAAAATCCACCCCCACATCTTCAATTCAAACCTTCCCTTTTATGTGCCCAACGTGCTCCCGTTTCTCCACACCCAAACCCAGCATCCTCTTCACCTCACAACACCTTGTTCACACCCCACATAGTCAGATAGAATACACTAGAAAGGATTTGCATAATACCAGAATAAACTTTCTGCAAAAATTTTAAAAAAGAATGAAAATGCTTCTCTGTAGGCTTTTGTAGTTCATAGTGCAAGATGGTGTTTCTTTCATATTAACTCTGCTAAAACACCAATCAAAGTACTGAAATAAGGAAAGTGCTCACCAACACAAAATCAACAACATAAATTGAACAAATCTGGGGTCAACAAAAAAAATAAAAATTTTCTGTATAATGAAAAAAGACCCCCTTCCAGAAGGAATTTTAGAATCTAGAACACATTAAGATAATAATGCCTGCCTTGCTACTCTCCAGGGTTAAATAAGACAATACCAAAATTATGTTGAAAAAAATATATATTGTAGTTTTAAACTAAAAATTGGAAGGCAAGACACAAATAGTACAAACTATAGAGGCAAAGTAAATATATTTGATTACATTAACATTTAAAAAGTTGAGGTTTGAGTTTGGGGCTCCTGGCTGGCTCAGTCAGAGGAGCGTGTGACTCTTGATCTCAGGGTTGTGAGTTCAAGCCCCACATTGGGTGTAGAGATTACTTTAAACAAAAATAAAACCTTTAAGAAATAAATACATAAAAATTGGGGTTTAAGGTTAAGACTGAATATATGCACCTAATTTTGCTTCCTTCCCAAACCCTAGGAAAGCCTCAATGAAGGGATTTAAAGGACACATAAGCCCTTAACGATAGGGAGAATAGAAGAGAAGATGATAGCAAAAAGCATTTTAGAAGCTAGAAAGCAGATAGATCTGTGCTAATGACTATAGACAGCTCAACCTTAAGCTAGAAAGTGGGAGGAAAGCTGAGAACCATCTGCTTTACCCTTGAAAGTCTCAGGAACTGACAACATCTGAGCCTCTGGAGCTGAGTGAAGCTGAGAAGAGCAGGTGCTAACATAAGGACAGGATGAAAGCCATTTAGGAAACACTTAAATCCCTAGATAACTCTTCCCACCCTCCTTGCCCAGGGTGAATACCTCTTATCTACCCCAATGGAAATCTGGAGGCTCTTTTCTGCAGATGGTAAAATAGAGAATCTTTAAGCAGGACACCAGGCACAGATGAGGTCTTAGGTACCATAGCAAAAAAGAGAGGAGTCAGTGGCCAGATGCAAACCAAATACTAAATCCAAGAGGACATCTCTCCCAAAGCCACCTTTCCCCACTTGACTCCCCAGACAGCAGCGGCCAGACTTTTACTCTTCAGACAAGAGACTGGACATTTCTACTTTACACCTGTCCATGTCAAGAGGAAATTTTACCCTAAAGATACTGATAGCAGAGATTCCCCAGTACAGACCACCAAAACACATACAGTGAAACCCAAAGTTGATAAGCCCCATTCACTAGCTCATAGCTTCCAATAGCTATTTAGACTTCTGAGAATAGACAACCAAGGTTTATCAGACATTTAAGGAAAGCCTCTAACTCAGAATATAAAACTTAAAGAAAAAAAACTATTATTGGAAAGAAAATTCTGTTACAAGGGACATTTTTTACAAAGATTTATTTATTTATTATTTGAGAAAGAGAGAGCATATGCATGAGCATGCGTGGGAAGAAGGCAGAGGGAAAGAATCTCAAGCAGACTCCTCACTGAATGTAGAGCCTGATGCGGGGCTCAGTCTCATGACCCTGAGAGCATGACCTGAGTCAAAATCAAGAGTTGGACACTGAACCAACTGAGACACCCAGGCGTCCCACAAGGAACTTTTTTTTTTATTTTAAAGATTTTTATTCATTTATTTGACAGAGAGCACGAGCACAAGCAGCAGGCAGAGGGAGAAGCAGGTTTCCCGCTGGAATCATGACCTGAGCTGAAGGTAGATGCTTAACTGACTGAGCCACCCAGGCTCCCCTAGGAACATTTAAGAAACAAACAAGAGGGGGCGCCTGGGTGGCTCAGTTGGTTAAGCGACTGCCTTCAGCTCAGGTCATGATCCTGGAGTCCCTGGATCGAGTCCCGCATCAGGCTCCCTGCTCAGCAGGGAGTCTGCTTCTCCCTCTGACCCTCCCCCATCTCATGTGCTCTCTCTCTCAAATAAATAAATAAAATCTTAAAAAAAAAAAAGAAACAAACAAACAAGAGGTCTTAAAATTAAAAAGTGTAATAGCAGAAATGAAAAATATAGAAGATGAAGTTGATAATTTCTGAAATTTTTCAGAAAGTAAAAGCATACAAAACAGAAGAAAGAAAACAAGGATACAATTAGGAGACCACTCCAAAGGGCCCAACATTGGATTAATAGTAATTCCAGGAAGAGAGATCAGAAAGCAAAGGAGAAATCATCAATGAAAGAAATTATTCAAAAAAATCCCCAAACTAAGGGACATGAGTTTCCAGATTGAAAGTCTGTACTTAGTGCTCAGTACAATAGAAAAAAATGGACCAATCCCAAGATATACTGTTGGAAATTTTCAGGAACACTAAAGACAAACTTCTGGCGGGAAGAAAATAAAACATTGAAAGGATCAAGAACCAGAATGGTTTCAGATTTCTCAACACCAACACTGGAACCTTAAAGATAGTGAAGCAAATGCTTTCAAAATTCTAATAGAGAGATTTCTAGCGGTCAATATGGGCAAGAGCCTTTTGGTCATTGTAGATGACAATGCAAGGGAAAATATAAACCTGTGCAAATAAGAGAAATTCTTCCAAATTTCCACACGTGTTTGGATATGCATGGAATATCTCTGGAAGGATATCCTACACAAGAAGCAATGACTATCAAAATCACAAGTGCATTATCCTTGACCCAGCATCCGACTGCTTGGAATTTGTCATACAGGTAAAAGCAAAGAATGATATATGTACAAGGTTACTTAATGTAGCATCATATCATTTTTGCATTGACTTCCTGCAAGCAAGGTAACTAGATGGGATAAGGAGGAGACTGTTCACTGCATACCTCCATACTTTACAAATTTTGAATCTCACAAAGTATTATCTATTTAAAACACCAAACCCTTCCACCCTTCCTTCCTTCCTTCCTTCCCTCCTTCCCATTCATCTATCTATCACCCTGAAGTATTTTTCAAAAAGAAAAGAAAAAGAAAAAAATTTAAATCTAAGCATGAGTTAATTTTTCCATATATATAAGTCTCATATCTGTCATAACTTTTAGACCATATTTTGCTAAAAGAGCTTCCAGGTCATTTCTACCTTTCAGTTACAAAGGTTAGAAAAGCCCTTTACTATTAAAAAGCCTGGAAGGTACTTACTGTATTAGTCAGGGTTCTCTGGAGAAACAGAACCAACAGGATGTGTATACATATAGAGATTTATTTTAAAGAATTGACACACACTTGTGAAAGCTTGGTGAGTCCAAAATCTTATGGGGTTGGCTGGAAGGCTGGAGACTTAGGGAAACATTGCTGTTTGAGTCCAAAAGCAGTCTGATGGCAGACTTTCTTCTTGCTTTGGGAAGGTCAGTCTTCGGTCTATTATGGCCTTCAACTGATTAGATGAGGCCCACCCATATGATGGAGCGCAATCTGCTTTACTTAAAGTCCGTGTGTTTAAATGTTAATTTCACCCCTCAGTCAGTTAAGTGTCTGACTCCTGATTTTGGCTCAGGTCATGATCTTAGGGTGTGAGATCAAGCCCTGTATTGGGGTCTGTGCTGGGCATGGAGCCTGCTTAAGATTCTCTCTCTCCCTCTGCCCCTCCCCCCGACTTGTGCTCTAAATAAATAAATAAATGTTAATCTCATCCAAAAAAAAAAAAAACAAACTCACAGAATAATCTGAATAATGTTTTACCAAATACCTGGGCACCATGGCCCAGCCAAGTTGAC
Organism: Halichoerus grypus; assembly: GCF_964656455.1. Lineage (NCBI taxonomy): Eukaryota > Metazoa > Chordata > Mammalia > Carnivora > Phocidae > Halichoerus > Halichoerus grypus. The sequence continues at coordinate 66,672,972 of NC_135712.1, forward strand.
ACATAAAATTAATCATCACAATAACCAATCAAAGCTAGTCCCTGAATTTGCCATTTCTGACTGGTTGAGGGGAAGACTGCCATGTCACACACAAAACCAATTTATTTGCTGCTTAGGGTTTACATAAATAAGAGAGAGGGAGAAGAGAGGCCAAAATTTAAAAGTTGATCAAATATAGCTATCAAATACAAATATATTTTTAAGTCAAAAAGCAGTAAACTAGATCTTTAATGATTACTAAATATATATGGCAAAGGAGATAATAAAAAGTTTAAATTTATAAAAAACAAGCAAAAGCATAAGGCAATAAAATAGAAGAAACAATCCAAAATGTGTGAAGAAATTGAAAGAAATAAAACTATTTTTAAATTATCCGAATATCATTCATTCATTCAACAAATGATATTCATTGATTCATTTAACAATTATTGACTGTATCTCTGACATTATATTAGGCACTGGGGATCGAACAATAAACAAGGTAGATAAAGTTCCTGCCTCCAAGGAGCACATAGTCTAGCAGTTGAGAGAGACATTAAAGAAATAACTACAGAATTAATTAGTCAAAATTGCAATAAGTATTAAAGGAGAAATAAAGAGTGCTATAAGATGTACTTAACTGAAGATTTTACTGAGTCTGAGAAGTCAGGGGAGGCTTTCCTGAGGAATGAAGGAAACCAGAACGTCACCCAAAAATATGCCCTTTGACGTGAGAATTATCTTGAGCTGAAGGCAATTGAGAAGCAGCAAGTACAAGAAACTCTCTACTTTTTTCCCTATTTGCCAAAAAACAGGATATAAATTAACAAAGGTGCCCCTCCCCTCTCTACCAGGAATACTAGGTCTACCATGTCACTGGAGACAACGTTAGACCCTTCTCAGCCTGGAGGTAGCACTAGAGGAATCTAAAACATCAAATTATACTAAATAATCTTTATCTACCATTAGTTTCCCATATATTTGCTGTCCCATGATTTGCTATTTATAGAGACTCAAGGTCCTTTTCCTTCATCTTATTACTTCTTAAAAATTTATCGTTCCTTTGTTAAGATGCTGTATAAACTCAAGTTCTAGCCAAACCTTTGAGTTACTCATCTCTGGGTACATCCATATGTGACATTCATGATGCACAGACTAATAAACTTGTTTGTTCTACAGTCCAGTAAACAGGGCCATAGGTGGAAAACCTAAGATGAATAGAGGAGGAGACTTTTCCTCCCCTACAGGAATATATCAAAGAGAAATAAAATTTTAAAGGTGTTACTAACACTACCTTAGTAATCACACTGCCATATATAAATGTATCAAATCAACCCCTTATACACCTTAAATGTACATAATGTTATATGTCAACTACATCTCAATAATAATAAAAAAAAGAGGATTTGGTTTTAAAATACAAGAAGGGGAGGCACCTGGATGGTTCGGTCAGTAGAAAATTCAACTCTTGATCTTGGGTTTGTAACTTCGAGTCCCATGTTGGGTATAGAGGTTACTTAAAAATAAAAACAGATGAGCATAGGGGAAGGGAAGGAAAAATAAAATAAGAGGAAAATAGAGAGGGAGGTAACCATAAGAGACTCATAACTACAGGAAACAAACTTAGGGTTGCTGGAGGGGAGGTGGTGGGGGATGGGGTACCTGGGTGATGGGCATTAAAGAGGACACTTGATGTAATGAGCACTGGGTGTTATATGCAACTGATGAATCACTGAATTCTACCTCTGAAACTAATAATACAGTATATGTTAATTAAATTGAATTTAAATAAAAAATTAAAAAATAGGAGCACCTGGGTGGCTCAGATGGTTAAGCATCTGCCTTTGGCTCAGGTAGTGATCCCAGAGTCCTGGGATCAAACCCAGAGTTGGGCTCCCTGCTCAGCGGGAAGCCTGCTTCCCCCTCTGCCTCTCCCCATCCTTGTACTCTCTCTGTTTTTCTCTCTCTCGCTCCCTCAAATGAATAAATAAAATCTTTAAAAAAAAATTAAAAAATAAAATATTTTTAAAAAATTTTTTAAATAAAATATAAGAAGATAAAAAGAGAGTGTTTCAGGTGAAATGAGCCTCTGTTTCTAAGTAGGATGGATTAACTAGTGACAGACGAGTGCTCACACCTCAAACAACCAGAAAGTCCAAACAGAATAGAGAAATCATTTATTTTAAGGCAGAGGATTGCTGCTGAGTCACTGTAAAGAGGAAAACCTCAGACTCCAAAGAGGGAGGAACTTGATGAGGGAGAAGCTGACTCCCACAACCACTTTACGCAGAGGTCATTGCTGACTCAGTCAGGGCATGGGCCCATAGAAGACCACTGCCAGAGACAGACCAGTGGAGCTATTGGTGGAGATTTGGGAGTTCCTTTCAGAACATCTGCTAAATTCTGGGGGTGTTAAATTTAAAAATAAAAGCAGAAATCCTCTGAATGCAGAAGAGAGTCTTCAGAAATCTTGAGAAACAAAGATTAGAATTCAGGATTTACCGGTGGGGGAGTGGGGGGGGGTGGGGGGGTGGCGGGGAGGGATTTCTGCTGAATATCCTGAAGAGACAGGAGTAAAATTGAGGTAAACTGGAGACTTACCAGGGCTGCAACTCAGCCTCAAATTAGCACGGTACATTATTGGATTCAGATGACCAGCCACTATTTAGAAATAAGATGCTTCATAAAATTAATGTAAAGTTTTATTTTATATGGGAAAATAAATAGGCCAGAATGTCAAACAGTATGCCAGATTCAAAAGGGACCATTAAGAGAATTTGTGCTAGCAGACATTAAAATGTACTTGTAACCAATTTGAGACCCTTAGTACACAAGAATATCAATAATGAGAATATTCAGAAGACCCACACTGGGGTGCCTGCATGGCCCAGTGGGCTGAGCATCTAACTCTTGATTTCAGCTCAGGTCGTGATGTTGGGGTCATGAGATCTGCCCGTGTCGGGCTCTGTGCTCAGCGGGGAGTTGGCTCGGGATTCTCTCCCTCTCTCCCTCTCTCCCTCTCTCCCTCTCTCCCTCTCTCTCTCCCTCTCCCTCTGCCCCTCTGCCCCTCTGCCCCATGCTCTCTCTCTATCAATCAATCTTTAAAAAAGGAAAAAAAGACCCACACTTTCTCTCCAAAAAATGTTTACTCTCCAAAAAATTCCAAGTGGATTGAAAGTTAAATACTTAAAAGTAAAAATAAATACACTAAACCACGTATGTGAACAGACTAGCACTAGGGGAAATCACTTTTTGACTATTGATGGAATAGAAATGAAAAAAAGATGGACAGGTTCATTACTTAGATAGTTTTAGCTTTGATGGCAGGAAGACCAATTAAAGCTGAGATTTAAAAATTCAGAAGAACAGAGACAATGTTTGCACATAAACACAGAAGTTTAATAACTAAAAAGTATGAAGAGTTCATATAAATGGGTAAAAATACCAGCTGCCCATTATACAAATGATTAAAAGACAGTTCATACAAGAAGAAACATGAATTTAACCATGATTTTTGAAATATTCAGTCAACCTTGTTGGTAAAATAACTGCAAATTAAACCTACTGTGAAGTTGCATTTTGTACCTGAAAAAGAATAAGAAACACTTTTGAGAAGTGACAGACCCCCAAGCCTGCAAGGCTTCAGGAAAAGCAGATATGCTCCTGCATTAATGATAGCAATGCAAATGGATCCAGTTTTTCTGAGGGGCAAAATGCTACTTTATTGAAAGAGTCATAAATATGCCTAACCCCTCACCAAGTGATAGAATTTATCCTGAGGAAATAATGTTTAATAAAAACCAAAAGTACACATATACAATGTTTATTTTATGATAATAAAATACTGGAAGAAAGTGAAGGCCCCAACAATACAGAAATATAGAGGTTAATTGTGGTATATCAAGATGATATACGCTAGGAACATACTAAAAATATGAAGATGATACAGGAAGTAGAGAATATTTGGTTAAATCATGTTACGTGAAAGGATGAATACCAAATTGTGTGCACATACCCATCATAACTATCGTATGACCATGAATATGTATAGGTAAAGGAGGCAAAAGAATAGGGAATGTTTCTAGTTGAGTTAAGATCAAAAGACTTAATAGTGAATTATTCTGTAGGGTCGTTAAAACTAGATTTTTTAAAAATTTCAATTGTTATAATGAGAGAAAGATTTTCTTTGCAGGACATTTCACTGGCTTATAGAAATACAGGTATTTGCTGCCTGCTTAACTACACAGATGGAAGGATGATGGTGTTCCACTTAGTTACGTGAAACTTATTGAAGCTATGTTTCCACAGATAAACGGTCAGAGGTAAACGATGGTCAGAGTGGGTCACCCCACTCCAGGGGAATGTTCTATAGTGGAGGAAAAATAATTTTCCCTCTACCCTTCTGAGTTCTCAGCTGAGACCCCTGTAATATAAGATTAGCAAGAGAAAAGCAAGCAGAACTTTATTAACATGTATACATCATGTATACGTGGGAGATACCGAGGAAGAATGAATAAGTACCCCAGGTGGCTCAGAATTCAAATTTAAATATCATTAATAGGGAAAGGGGTTGGGGGAATGTAGGTCTCTTAGGAGAGGGTAAATGACTTATTTAGGAACGATGAATGGGCCCTTAGAAGAATCCATGGGAGGTATGACAGTTTGTGGCAAAGTTTTCCTGGGTATGGTGTTGATTTCTAGTCTCCTCTCCTGTGAAGTCAATCTTCCCTGGTTGATGAAAGTCCTGGGAAAGGGATTTATGACAACTGAGTCCCTCTTGGAGGATCTGCCTTTAGGTAGATAAGGGGAGTTCAGAGAAAGCGCCTCCCTGCATTTACTGTTTTACAAAGGTTCAAAATAATCAATATACCAAAGCAGCATGTCTTGGGAGTGGCGTGTCCTGAATTCCTACAGTCATATTTTGGGGTGGCATATTCTGCTACCCTTCAGCTGCAACTGAGAGTGTTAGCAAAAAAGAACGGTTTCTAGTTAGGGAGGAACTGCTAAGTCCTAGCCACTGCCAGAAGGTAATCTCAGAAGTGGAACTGCAGTGGATGGAACTGTGTCCCCCAAAAAGATATGTTGAAGTCCTAACCAGCATATCTGGGAATGTGTCATTTGGACACAGGGTCTTTGCAGATGTAATCAAGCTAAAATGAATTCATATTGGATTACGGTAAGCCCTAACCTGATGACTGGAGTCTTAATTAGAAGATGGCGGGCGGCGGGGGGTTGGCTCAGGGTGTTAAGCATCTGACTCTTGGTTTTGGCTCAGGTCATGATCTCATGGGTCGTGGGATTGAGCCCTACATCCAGGCCCGTATCGGGCTCTGCACTCAGCAGGGAGTCCGCTTGAGATTCTCTCCCTCTACCTCTCCCCCCTCCTGTGCAAGCTCTCTCTCTTTCTCTCTCTTGCTCTCTCTCTCAAATAAATAAATCTTAAAAAAAAGAAGAAAAGACTGTGGACACAGGCAGACACCGGGCAAACATGATATGACTGACCATGGAGGCAGAGATGGGAATGATGCAGCTGCAAGCCAAGGAATGCCAAGGCCTGGGGGCAAACACCAGAAGCTAGAAGAGAGGCATGGGAAGGTTCTCCCTCCTTGGGGAGTTGATTCCAGTAGGAACCAACCCTGCCGACAACTTGATTTCAGACTTCTGGCTTTTAGGACTGTGCGAGAATAAATTTCTGTTGTTTTAAGCTTAGTTTGTGGTGCTTTGTTACAGCAGCCTTAAGAAACCAAGACAGGGACTAAATTTGTATGGTCTGGTAGAAATACTAACTAAAACAAAAAACTGACTGCCGCTGGCTCCTGGCTTCCAAGGCAGTGGTAAAATCCATGATTCATTGTTTGTAGGAAAGCACCTTATATGGAGTCCTACCCCTGTCATAGGGGTTGGTAAGCTCTGTCCTGCAAACCAGATCCAGCCCGCTGCCTGCAAGCTAAGAATGGTTTCTACAGTATGGATATAGGAACCAAAAAGCAGATTTCAAGGTGGACTTTCTCTAGAAAAATGTAGCCCTTTGGAAAGCAATACATTGGACAGGGTTCTGGACCTTCCTGCAGTGCATTGGATGGGGACTTGGGGTATTTTATTTGGTTATAAGTGAAGAATAATTCAAACAGAATAGAGAACTTGAGAACTGAGAGTAATGACTAGCACATAGTAAGCCCTCAGTAAAGTTGCTCTTGTAACTAGCTATCGTTTTCTGGAATACATAGGGAAACATACCACTTGGCCCTGATGGAATACCTGCCGAGAAAGAAAGAAACAAAGGAAGCTCAGCTGCTTTTCAGCTCAAAAGGAAAAGGTGTGGGTGATGTGATAGTTTCAAAACACGCCTGCAAGGTCTGAAATACGCCTTGCATGAAGAGGTGGAGTCTAATTCTCCTCTCCTTGAGGATGGTCTGGACTAGTGACTTGCTCCTAAGGAATAGAATGCTGGAGAAGTGACACTTCTGAGGGCTAAGTCATAAAGAATGATACGGCTTTGGTTTCTCTCTGTTTCTCTCTCTTTGCCTGCCCCCACCCTGTCTCGACATGCCTTAGTTGCTGAGCTTCCCTGGAGCCGCCATGCTGGAGGGTCCATGAGGTGAGCCCACATACTGAGAAAGATGCCAGAGGAGCTCCAGCGTGGTCCAGCCCCGGTTGTTTTGAGTTGTCCCAATCTAGCAACCAGACAGGTGTGAGGAAAATAGTCTTTGAGATGACGCCAGCCTCAGTCACAGTCTGACTGCCAACACATGAGAGACTTTGAGGGAGACTGCCAGGCCGAGCCCAGAATGTTGAGAGATAATAGTAATAAGTGGTTGTTGTTGTTTTATACCGCTAAATTTTGGGGAGGGTTGTTAAGCAGCAAAAGATAACTGGAATAATGTACTCATCTCCTGCTGTACCAAGAATTTTTAAAAGTGAGGTTGATTGCCTCATATAAAAGGAGAGTAATTTATATTATATTGAGATTTCTTTCTTTTTTTAATTTTTAATTTTTTTTAAGACTTTATTTATTTATTTGAGAGAGAGTGAGAGGCAGAGGGAGAGGGAGAAGCAGGCTCTCTGTTCAGAGGGAGCCCGATGGGAGGCTCCACCCCAGGACCCTGGGGTCATGACCTAAGCCAAAGGCAGGCGCTTAACCGGCTGAGCCACTCAGGCGCCCCCAGATTTATTTATTTCTTCCTTCCTTCCTTTCTTATTCTTCCTTCCTTTATTATTCTTTTTCTTTCTTCTTTCTTTCTTTCTTTCTTTCTTTCTTTCTTCTTTCTTTCCTTCTTTCTTTCTTTCTTTCTTTCAAAAGAGGGAGAGTGCATGCACAAGTGATGGAGGGGGACAGATGGAGAGGGAGAGGGAGAGAATCTTAAGCAGGCTCCCCACTCAGGGTGGAGTCTGATGCAGGGATCGATCTCACAACTGTGAGATTAGGACCTGAGCCAAAATCAAGAGTCAGACACTTAACCAACTGAGCCACCCAGGCACCCCTATATTGAGATTTCCTTATGTTCAAGTCTTTATTTCACTGACAGATGATGGAATTTAGGGAAGAAGTTGATATGTCAGATGGAGGTTTCATTTATTTTAATTCAGGCATATGACTAACTTATGGAAACAGAAAAAATTTACCAAACCTCTTTCACAGAGCAATGACTTCTAGAATGTAAGGGCTTTGAGATATCCACCTTATTGTATGTAGAATAACTCACAAGATGGTACTTTCAGACTGATGATAGATATAACATCCAGATTCCTTGAATTTGAGACTACAAGGAGGAAGGACCCTGGTGAATTCTTCAGAAGGTTCTCTGGTTGGGCTGTGAAAGACACATGGCTAGAGCAGATGGCCCTTGTTCCCAGTTGCTGATCTGCCTTCATTCGAGAGAATGAAAAGCTGCTTTAAAATTTCATACCCAATTATGTTACAGGCTGGCTTCTCTAGAGATCAGACTCTGACGTGAAATGTAATGTGCAGGATGTTTATTAAGGAGTACCCTTGGGCTCGGCACCTGTAGAAGGGAGAAGAGGAAGCAAGTTTGGGAAAAGAGGTCAAGCTGCCATGTGGGCTTGACATCAGCCTCAGTCAACTCTCAGGGGTGCTTGAGCACTAAAAGGGCCCATCAGAGTTGTCCCATGTTGGGCTGGAAGGGCTGAGCCTCTGTACTCCTACTGGACTCAGTCATTGGATGGGGACTGCCTGAGGAAGGGCATGACCTTGGGCAATGTCGCTCTGCAGCCGATACAGTTCCTAATGGCTAAGAGCTGAAGGCTGCTGGCCCATGGCACTTCCAGCAGCTGAGTCTACAAGTCCTCCCTTATAGAGCCCTCTCTGTGGTGCATCACTGTGACCACCACAAATTGCTTAGTGCTTCAAAACAGATGAAAACTTAGTCTTAGTGTGGATCATCCATTTTGTGTTCTAAGTATGACTTTGGACTACAAACACCAGGGTTCCAACCAGGGCAATGAGTTCAAGTGGAACTGACTGATCTTTGAGAAAAGGAGACTCAAGAAGATGACAAAGTCTTTCATGGAGTTTTAGGGAGGATTTTATGAACCTCTGAATTATTCTAAAGTTTTTGGCTATGTGGCCAAATTCTGGGCAAAGTTTGTATCAACTCAAGGCTATGAGTGTATTTTGGGGTCTGACTGTGAACTGCATATCTATGACTTTTTATTTGGCTGAGTTTGGATTTGACATCTCTTACTGCTCACTGGACTTGAAAAAAATTTTTAAGTAAAATTATTAAGGACACAGGATTTAATTTAAAAAAAAGATTTGGATGTTGTATTGTCAAAAGCCACTTTTCCTGTATCTTGTGATTTAATTATAGAAAACTTGTAATCCCAGGTGATCACGTTATATTTCAAGTTACTACTCTGAAGAATATGGTTTAGTCCAATTGACTTGACAGGAACATGCTCGTGTAGAAAAGAGCTATCCTGCTATCTGTAGAAAGACCTGATTGCAAGGGTGGCCCCTGGCTGGTCTCTGAACTTAGATTTGGGGAGTGTTCCCCCCAATTCCTCACTGATAAGAGAATTGGCTCACAGAGTGCCGAAACTGTTTGTACAAACAGGATGGCTTGTGTTGCACATCTGCTCTCCTTCAGGGTATTTGGAATTGTGGTGCGGGCTTGGCAGAGGCTGACTACATGACCAGCCTCCCCAAAAAACCTTGGGCACCGAGTCTCCAATGAGCTTCCTTAGTAGACAACATTTCATAGGCATTTTCACAATTCAATGCCTGAGGAATTAAGCATATCCTGTGTGACCCCCCTGGGAGAAGACTCTTGGAAGCTCTAGGCTGATTTCCTCTAACTTCTTCCCATACACCGTTCCCCTCTGCCAATTCTGCTTCATATCCTTTCTCTGTAATAAATCACAGCTGTGAGTATGACTGCATGCTGAATCTGGTGAGTCCTCCCAGAGAATTACTGCACCAATGGGGTGGTCTTGGGGACCTCCAACACAATGTTATCGTACATGTACTTAAATCATATTTCTGTCTGACAGTTTACACATGTAAATCATAGTTCTCAATTATACATTTTCCTTAATGAAAGCCAGAAATATACATATTTACTCACAAAATTAGGTGAATGAAGGTTCTGTGGTTAATACAGAAGACAAAGGATAGATTTTAAGGGCTAACTATGGAAATAACTATATCTACTATTAGCCATTTCCATAGAACTGATACAAACTGGGACCAAGAATCTCTAACCAAGAATTCCAGTATATTTTCTAAGGAGCCCCAGAAAGAAGCCTTCACCTCACCACTCCTCATCACCCTTCCCCGCCCTCCACCCCAAACAAAGGTTGGGATGCAGCTCAAGCAATGTAACATTATAACATTAGATGCTTATATTTTTTTCTAAAGAGAGAGACTTCAAGTCAGTGGTATAAACTTCTGTCTTGGGCGCCTGGGTGGCTCAGTTGGTTAAGCGACTGCCTTCGGCTCAGGTCATGATCCTGGAGTCCCTGGATCGAGTCCCGCATCGGGCTCCCTGCTCGGCAGGGAGTCTGCTTCTCCCTCTGACCCTCCCCCCTCTCATGTGCTCACTCTCTCTCATTCTCTCTCAAATAAATAAATAAAATCTTTAAAAAAAAACAAAAAAAAAAAACAAAAAAAAACTTCTGTCTTAAGAAACTAGAAAAAGAAGAGCAAATTAAACTCAAAACAAGTCAAAGAAAGGAAATAATAAAGAGAAAAGCATAAATCAATGCAATCAAAACCAGAAAACGAGTAGAGAAAAAAAATCAATAAATCTGGAAGGCAATTTTTAAAAAATATTAATAAATCGATACACTTCTAACAGACTTCTCAGCAGACTAATTAAATATAACAGCATAGGGTGCCTGGGTGGCTCAGTCAGTTAAGCATCTGCCCCCGACTTGGGTCATAATCTCGGGGTCCTGGGATCGAGCCCCACATCCGGCTCTCTGCTCAACAGGGAGTCTGCTTCTCCCTCTCCCTCTGCCTTCTCCCCCCTGCTCATACTCTGTCTCTGTCTCTCAAATAAATAAATAAATACAATCTTAACAAAAAATAACAGTAGGGCACCTGGGTGGCTCAGTTGGTTAAGTGACTGCCTTCGGCTCAGGTCATGATCCCAGAGTCCCAGGATCGAGTCCGCATCAGCTCCCCGCTCAGTGGGGAGTCTGCTTCTCCCTCTGACCCTACCCCCTCTCGTGCACTCTCTCTCTCTCTCAAATAAGTAAATAAAATCTTTAAAAAAAATAAATAACAGTATAATTCAAACTTATGAGTCAGGCACTATATAATGCTGTTTATATACTTATCTTTTTATCTTATATAATCCTGAAAACAACGTATCTTGGTAAGTAATGTTATACATATTTTTAAAGATGAGAAAACAAAGATTTATAGATTTTGGTTAATTTGCCCAAGGTCACATAGCTGATAAAATCCAGAATTAGTCTTGAACCCAAGTTGTCTGACCTAGACCTTCACCATCATATTATCCTAACTCCTAATACTCTGAAGAGGATACAGAGGTGTCCATCCTGATCCCCATTTTAGGAGCAGCTAACTTTGCTCCCAGCTGCTAGGAATATCTGCTGTTGACAGGTCACAGCTGCATCCCTCACTGGAAATTGATCTGAGCCTGTAGAGAATTGCCTCTCCCACGACTGGATGATGCAGAGCTTCAAAGGAATGACTTCTTTCCCCAATCCGGGAAAACTACAAAACCTCTCTTAGTTCCAGCGTTCTTCATAGGATTGGTTGAGGCTTCAGTTGCAACTATATTGCAAGTCAGTTTCTCCCTGTGCCCAGATCTGCCTTCCCCAAATCTTTGCAGATGTATCTCCCTGGGATGCTCCTTAATAAACCTTTGTACTCAACCCTCTGTCTGAGTTTGCTTCCAGGGAACTAAATTAAATCTCATATTGTGATTAGCTTTTCTTTTAAGATTTTATTTTATTTATTTATTTATTTATTTATTTATTTATTTATTTATTTATTTATAGAGGGCGTTTGTAGGAGGAGGGGCAGAGGGAGAGGGAGAGAGAGCATCCCAAGCAGACTCTGTGCTGAGTGAGGAGCCCTACCCAGGGCTGGATCTCATGACCCTGACATCATGACCTGACCCAAAATCAAGAGTCAGACGCTTAACTGACTGAGTCACCCAGGTGCTCCGTGGTTAGCTTCTCTAAATAAAATTAAATAACCATTGTGCACATTAATACCATTATACATTATGGGAAATAATCATGTGTACTTACTTTCAAATTGTTCAGAAAAAAATGTCCTTTTACTACTCTAACAACTTTTCGGTAAGGGAAAAATTATTTCAAAATAAAAAACATCTTTAAGATGAAAGACATTTTCAGGCAAACAGAATGAGTAAGTTCACCATCCATAAGCTCTTGAAAAGAGTATTGCAAAGGCTAAGTGTCTACTTTAGGAAGAAGAAAATTGAATGAAAAAGAAAGGAGAGGGTTTCAAAGAAAATGAAATCATTAAACATGTTCTTAAATCTAAATAAATATTTAAATCTTTTAAAAAGATTAATTTAAGCTTTTAGGAATGCTTGGATGGCTCAGTCAGTTAAGCATCTGCCTTCAGCTCAGGTCATGATCCCAGGCTACTAGGATAGCGTCCTGAATTGGGCTTCTTGCTCAGCGGGAAGTCTGCTTCTCCCTCTGCCTGCTGCTCCCCCTGCTTGTGCTCTCTCTCTCTCTGACAAATAAATAAATAAAATCTTTTAAAAAATAAATAAACTTTAAAAAAAAAACAGTTAACAATAACAAAAGGATAGCAAGATAGGGTTAAGTTTTTCTAAGGTTTGAGAAGATGTATTGATTAACTTTAGACTGTTAAGTCTAAGACCTGCAAAAGAATAGGTATAAAATTTGTGAATTCAAACCAAATGGAGAGTGGAAGAAGGAATAAAGAAAAACTATCAATCTAATATGAAACAAGAAAAGAAGAAAAGTAAGCAAGGAATAAAACAAAGGTAATTAAAAACTCGTAAAATAAAATGGTAGGAATAAGACCCACTATATTAGTCATTTATAATGCCTATACATTTATATTTACTAATTAGAAGAAATTGGATTAAAAACAATGCAGCTATATTCTGCTAACAAGAGATATAAGTAAACCTTTCACAGAAAAGGAATGAAAAAGTTATTCAGGGATATCAGAATACTCTCAGCTGTAGGCAACTGAATACCTAACTACAAGAGGCTTAAGCAACAAGAACGTTTACTGACTCAGTAAGAAACCTGGAGGTAGGTAGTTCTAAGGCTGGTTCTGTAGATAAATAATGCCATCAAGGGCTTAGGCTCGTTCTATCTCTCCAATATGCCATTCTCAATGTTTCTGAGATATTGGCCTTCATGGTTACAAAATGGCTGCAGCATCTCCCATGATCACATCTCACCTGATAACATCCCAAAAAAGAGGGAAAAAGGATTTCCCCCTAAGTGTCTCTTTATGGAAGAAGCACTTTCCTGGACAGACAGCATACTTCCCCTTTACATCTCTTTGCCGAAGTGGGTCACATCGCCATCTTTAAACCAACCCCACTAGAAGGTAATGAGATGACTAAAACTGGCTTACCCCAACCATGAGTCAAGTATGGGTCTGAAAGAGTATCTACTTTACCTAAGCACTTTGCTGCTGAGTATCTGAACAAAACTGAAGTTCTCCTAACAAGGAAAGAGTGACTGCCTTTGAGTAACTAACTAACCCACTCAAAGTGTCTGTCACACTCAGCAAGGACTAACCAAATTAACATAGTCATAGGAATATCAATATAAGACAAAATGGACTTTAAGACAATGAGAATCAATAAAGGAGAAAGAGAAGCACACAATGAAGAAAAGGAACAATTCACTTGGATGATGTGAAAATCTTGAACCTAAACAGCCTTAAATTAAGCAAAAGTAAAGAAGATAAGCAAAAAGTGGCAAAATTCAAGGAGAAATGAACAAATCATCCACCACATATGAGAGACCCTCACTACCTCAGCTTTGTTACTGAGATCACAAAAATATGCTATGTTTAGCTCGGCCTGGGGGTAGAACGGGACTCAGATGTAGGAGACAGAAATATTCTCTGCCAAGAGGAAGCTATAGGTGGGAGAGATGAGGAAGGCAAGGCCAGTGAGGGATAGCACCGTGGGCTGCCAGCAGCTGGAGAATGGGTTTATGACCCTGAAGAAGGGATCTCAGCAGAACGTCCCCATGCAGGTATAGCATCATGTCGTTAGCCTGGCTTTGTAGCCCAGCTCCACCATTTCCTAGCTGTGAACTTGGGGCAAATATTTAACCTTTCTATGCCTTGGTTTCCTCATAGTAAAATGGAGTGGATATTAATTTTCTTAAAGTTTGTTGTATTAATTATTACACTTTATTTTTTTACTACATTTGTCATTGTTTTGTGATTTCAGTTATTGCTTTTATTTCTTCCAGAGGCGATTTCTCAAAAGTAGTGAGTAGATTAATGAATTTTTGTGTTGGTGACTAATTGGCTGTAGGAATGAAGGGAAGCAATCAGCTTTAAAATCTATCTGACTTGGGGACTATCAGCATAACAATTGTACTAAGGTGTGTGTTTGGGACTGGGTTGGGGGTACTGAAGGTGGAAGAGTATCCTGACTGCTCTATTCTATAATACTACCTCTGTTGGGAGGAGAGTATAGTCTTGTGCTGGAAGCAGCTCACACTGGCTCGCCGGAATTGATGGCTAAATTTTCAGAAGTTTGTGAGCAGTTATTAACCACCATTATTTAGAATTACAGTTGACCCTTGAACAATGCAGGGGTTAGGGGCGGCAACCACTCTTGGATCTTTAGTCAAAAATCCACATATAACTTATGACTCCCAAGAACTTAACTAATAGCCCACTTACAGATAACATAAACTGTTGATTAACATACATTTTGTATATTAGCTGTATTATATGCTATATTCTTACAATAAAGTAAGCTAGAGAGGAGTAAATGTTATTAAGAAAATCATAAGAGAAAGTACATTTACAATACTGTATTGTATCAAAAACATCCGTGTATAAGTAGACCCACACAGTTCAAACCCGCGTTGTTCAAGAGTCAACTTTAAAAATAGATCATATTTTTTAAAATAATAAATACTGAAAAGTCATCACTTCCTAATTATTTTACTACATTTTATTATTGTCTATACTCGAGTTCTTTCTGTCTACTGTATCCCTATGGTAAAATATTATATAATGGTGTGCTACTGTTCATCTCTGCTCAACTCCGCATTCAGAGATATCACATCGGGAACTCAAGTCAGCCATAGTGGGGATATTTACACCATGGAATTGGCAAACACTACAAATCAGGACTTGATTTATTGCTTTGTTAATTGTCTAGACTTCAGAAACCAGTGGAGAATATGTTAATAAGGTAGATTAAATTTAAATGTGTGTCATGTCTGCAGCCATTACATTTTAAAGAACACAAATGAAGAAATATTCTTCCAGCATTTGAAAACTATTCTCCAATTCAGCAAAGAAGGAGCTCATGTCAGTGACAATCAGAGGAGTTCTGACATATGTCTTCATTGTTTCATTTTCATCCTACTTAATGTAAACTGAAGTATCAACCAACATTTATGTAAGAATTATGCTCATTGATGATTGCAACCATAGTTTGGCTACACATATAAGAGTTGGACAAAAATCATTGAAATATTCTGTGAGGATCGATTGGTTATTTGAAATTTACAATAAGGAGTATTGTATATTTTATTATTTGCAAATTATGTGCTATACAACCTCTGTATCCTGAAAATGTATAATAAACAAAAACATATATGCAAATTCTTTTCTCCAGAGAGCTGATTGCTCAATATTTAACAGCACATCACTGGTGGAGATCATGTGTGGTATGATATGGGAGTAAAATATTGTACGCTTTTCTTTGTAAATATGATCTAGATTGTACTCTCTCTGAGAGTTAATGCCTATCTTGAGACATATGCATGTGTGTCTGATTCAGAGGCCAGGAAGGATTGTTGCTTTGTTTTACTCTTCACCTCACCCGAACTTGGAAAGATCTAGACTACTCTGGACCCCTGCAGAATCCTCCCTTCACTTCCTACCCAATGATAGTATTAGTGAGCCTAAATGACTCCTGTTTGGGAAAATGGGCCATGAAGGATTACTATGCTGGCAGAGGAGTGAAGGTATTAGAGACTTACCCCTTGGAAGCTTGAAGAACATGCAGCTCCTGAAAGGGACCTGAACACAGGGAGGAAGGCCAGAAACTGGGTGTGTCCATCAGGTGACTCCCCCTGAGGACTGAACTTGGGGTGGTAGCAGAGTGTTACCACTGAGGGTGGCTTGCCTCACTTCTGAAGTCACATCCTATTTTAGGGGACTGGGCCAGGAGCTTCCGGAGCAAAGTGTGGTGGAGAGGTGGGCACGAGGTCCTCACAACTCACTGATTCAGGACAGATGGGAAAGCTACCCTTTTCCCAAAAAAACACTTCAAATGGGAGAAATGCTGGTTTGTAGAGAAGTTGAAAGGAGCCTGATACTGGGTTATAGAAGTTTGTAGAGAAGCCGAAGGGAGACATTTAGATGAAGTAGAGAAAGGGAAGTTCAGTCCAAAAATGAGGTTGTGCGCTGTTACATCAAGATCAGCTGTGGTTGTGTGGGGGTGTTGACCAAGAAAAGAGGCAGGACAGAATGAAAACAAAAGCAGTTATTTGGGGTCTTAGAATTTCAAATTCCAGGTACACAGATTTGGGTAGCAACCCAAATATTGTCTCCCTAGGGAACGAAGCTCTGGGGTTTTTTGTTTTTTGGTTTTTTTTTTTATTGTTATGTTAATCCCCATACATTACATCATTAGTTTTAGATATAGTGTTCCATGATTCATTGTTTGTGCATAACACCCAGTGCTCCATGCAGAATGTGCCCTCCTCAATACCCATCACCAGGCTAACCCATCCTCCCACCCCCCCGCCAGAACCCTCAGTTTGTTTTTCAGAGTCCATCGTCTCTCATGGTTCTTCTCCCCCTCCGATTTCCCCCCCTTCATTCTTCCCCTCCTGCTACATTCTTCTTCTTTTTTTCTTTCTTAACATATATTGCATTATTTGTTTCAGAGGTACAGATCTGAGATTCAACAGTCTTGCACAATTCACAGCGCTTACCAGAGCACATACCCTCCCCAGTGTCCATCACCCAGTCACCCCATCCCTCCCACCCCACCCCCCACTCCAGCAACCCTCAGTTTGTTTCCTGAGATTAAGAATTCCTCATATCAGTGAGGTCATATGATACATGTCTTTCTCTGTTTGACTTATTTCGCTCAGCATAATACCCTCCAGTTCCATCCACGTCATTGCAAATGGCAAGATCTCATTCCTTTTGATGGCTGCATAATATTTCATTGTATATATATACCACATCTTCTTTATCCATTCATCTGTCGATGGACATCTTGGCTCTTTCCACAGTTTGGCTATTGTGGACATGGCTGCTATAAACATCGGGGTGCACGTACCCTTTCGGGTCCCTACTTTTGTATCTTTGGGGTAAATACCCAGTAGTGCAATTGCTGGATCGTATGGTAGCTCTATTTTCAACTTTCTGAGGAACCTCCATACTGTTTTCCAGAGTGGCTGCACCAGCTTGCATTCCCACCAACAGTGTAGGAGGGTTCCCCTTTCTCCGCATCCCCGCCAACATCTGTCCTTTCCTGACTTGTAAATTTTAGCCATTCTGACTGGTGTGAGGTGGTATCTCATTGAGGTTTTGATTTGGATTTCCCTGATGCCGAGCGATATTGAACACTTTTTCATGTGTCTGTTGGCCATTTGGATGTCTTCTTTGGAAAAATGTCTGTTCATGTCTTCTGCCCATTTCTTGATTGGATTCTTTGTTCTTTTGGTGTTGAGTTTGATGAGTTCTTTATAGATTTTGGATACTAGCCCTTTATCTGATATGTCATTTGCAAATATCTTCTCCCATTCTGTCGGTTGTCTTTTGGTTTTGTTGACTGTTTCCTTTGCTTTGCAAAAGCTTTTTATCTTGATGAAGTCCCAATAGTTCATTTTTGCCCTTGCTTCCCTTGCCTTTGGCGATGTTTCTAGGAAGAAGTTGCTGCGGCTGAGGTCGAAGAGGTTGCTGCCTGTGTTCTCCTTTAGGATTTTGATGGACTCCTGTCTCACATTGAGGTCTTTCAAGCATTTGGAGTCTATTTTTGTGTGTGGTGTAAGGAAATGGTCCAGTTTCATTCTTCTGCATGTGGCTGTCCAATTTTCCCAACACCATTTGTTGAAGAGACTGTCTTTTTTCCATTGGACATTCTTTCCTGCTTTGTCAAAGATTAGTTGACCATATAGTTGAGGGTCCATTTCTGGGCTCTCTATTCTGTTCCATTGATCTATGTGTCTGTTTTTGTGCCAGTACCATACCGTCTTGATGATGACAGCTTTGTAGTAGAGCTGGAAGTCTGGAATTGTGATGCCGCCAGCTTTGCTTTTCTTTTTCAACATTCCTCTGGCTATGCGGGGTCTTTTCTGGTTCCATACAAATTTTAGGATTATTTGTTCCATTTCTTTGAAAAAAGTGGATGGTATTTTGATGGGGATTGCATTGAATGTGTAGATTGCTCTAGGTAGCATTGACATCTTCACAATATTTGTTCTTCCAATCCATGAGCATGGAACGTTTTTCCATTTCTTTGTGTCTTCCTCAATTTCTTTCATGAGTATTTTATAGTTTTCTGAGTACAGATCCTTTGCCTCTTTGGTTAGATTTATTCCTAGGTATCTTATGGTTTTGGGTGCCATTGTAAATGGGATCGACTCCTTAATTTCTCTTTCTTCTGACTTGTTGCTGGTGTATAGGAATGCCACTGACTTCTGTGCATTGATTTTATATCCTGCCACTTTACTGAATTCCTGTATGAGTTCTAGCAGTTTTGGGGTGGAGTCTTTGGGATTTTCCACATAAAGTATCATATCATCTGCAAAGAGTGAGAGTTTGACGACTTCTTTGCCAATTTGGATGCCTTTGATTTCTTTTTGTTGTCTGATTGCTGTGGCTAGGACTTCCAATACTACGTTGAATAGCAGTGGTGATAGTGGACATCCCTGCCGTGTTCCTGACCTTAGGGGGAAAGCTCTCAGTTTTTCCCCATTGAGAATGATATTTGCTGTAGGTTTTTCATAGATGGCTTTTATGATATTGAGGTATGTACCCTCTATCCCTATACTCTGAAGAGTTTTGATCAAGAAAGGATGCTGTACTTTGTCAAATGCTTTTTCTGCATCTATTGAGAGGATCGTATGATTCTTGTTCTTTCTTTTGTTAATGTATCGTATCACGTTGATTGATTTGCGGATGTTGAACCAACCTTGCAGCCCAGGGATAAATCCAACTTGGTCGTGGTGAATAATCCTTTTAATGTACTGTTGGATCCTATTGGCTAGTATTTTGGTGAGAATTTTTGCATCCATGTTCATCAGGGATATTGGTCTGTAATTCTCCTTTTTGATGGGGTCTTTGTCTGGTTTTGGGATCAAGGTAATGCTGGCCTCATAAAATGAGTTTGGAAGTTTTCCTTCCATTTCTATTTTTTGGAACAGTTTCAGAAGGATAGGTATTAATTCTTCTTGAAATGTTTGGTAGAATTCCCCTGGGAAGCCATCTGGCCCTGGGCTTTTGTGTTTTGGGAGATTTTTGATGACTGCTTCTATTTCCTTAGTGGTTATAGGTCTGTTCAGGTTTTCTATTTCTTCCTGGTTCAGTTTTGGTAGTTGATACATCTCTAGGAATGCATCCATTTCTTCCAGGTTATCTAATTTGCTGGCATAGAGTTGCTCATAATATGTTCTTATAATTGTTTGTATTTCTTTGGTGTTGGTTGTGATTTCTCCTCTTTCATTCATGATTTTGTTGATTTGGATCATTTCTCTTTTCTTTTTGATAAGTCTGGCCAGGGGCTTATCAATTTTGTTAATTCTTTCAAAGAACCAGCTCCTAGTTTCGTTGATCTGTTCTACTGTTCTTTTGGTTTCTATTTCATTGATCTCTGCTCTGATCTTTATTATTTCTCTTCTCCTGCTGGGTTTAGGCTTTATTTGCTGCTCTTTCTCCAGCTCCTTTAGGTGTAGGGTTAGGTTGTGTACTTGAGACCTTTCTTGTTTCTTGAGAAAGGCTTGTATTGCTATATACTTTCCTCTTAGGACTGCCTTTGCTGTATCCCAAAGATTTTGAATAGTTGTGTTTTCATTTTCATTAGTTTCCATGACTTTTTTTAATTCTTCTTTAATTTCCTGGTTGACCCATTCATTCTTCAGTAGGATGCTCTTTAGCCTCCATGTATTTGAGTTCTTTCCGACTTTCCTCTTGTGATTGAGTTCTAGTTTCAAAGCATTGTGGTCTGAAAATAGGCAGGGAATGATCCCAATCTTTTGGTACCGGTTGAGACCTGATTTATGACCTAGGATGTGATCTATTCTGGAGAATGTTCCATGGGCACTAGAGAAGAATGTGTATTCCGTTGCTTTGGGATGGAATGTTCTGAATATGTCTGTGAAGTCCATTTGGTCCAGTGTGTCATTTAAAGTCTTTATTTCCTTGTTGATCTTTTGCTTAGACGATCTGTCCATTTCAGTGAGGGGGGTGTTAAAGTCCCCCACTATTATTGTATTGTTGTCAATGTGTTTCTTTGCTTTTGTTATTAATTGCCTTATATAATTGGCTGCTCCCATGTTAGGGGCATAGATATTTACAATTGTTAGATCTTCTTGTTGGATAGACCCTTTAAGTAGGATATAGTGTCCTTCCTCATCTCTTATTACAATCTTTGGTTTAAAATCTAATTTGTCTGATATAAGGATTGCCACCCCAGCTTTCTTTTGGTGTCCATTAGCATGGTAAATGGTTTTCCACCCCCTCACTTTCAATCTGGGGGTGTCTTTGGGTCTAAAATGAGTCTCTTGCAGACAGCATATTGATGGGTGTTGTTTTTTAATCCAATCTGATAGCCTGTGTCTTTTGATTGGGGCATTTAGCCCATTTACATTCAGGGTAACTATTGAAAGATAGGAATTTAGTGTCATTGTATTGCCTGTAAAGTGACTGTTACTGTATATTGTTTGTGTTCCTTTCTGGTCTATGTTGCTTTTAGGCTCTCTCTTTGCTTAGAGGACCCCTTTCAAGATTTCTTGTAGGGCTGGTTTCGTGTTTGCAAATTCCTTTAGTTTTTGTTTGTCCTGGAAGCTTTTTATCTCTCCTTCAATTTTCAATGACAGCCTAGCTGGATATAGTATTCTTGGCTGCATATTTTTCTCATTTAGTGCTCTGAATATGTCCTGCCAGTCCTTTCTGGCCTGCCAGGTCTCTGTGGATAAGTCTGTTGCCAATCTAATGTTTCTACCGTTGTAGGTTACATATCTCTTGTCCCGAGCTGCTTTCAGGATTTTCTCTTTGTCTCTGAGACTCGTAAGTTTTACTATTAGATGTCGGGGTGTTGACCTATTTTTATTGATTTTGAGAGGAGTTCTCTGTGCTTCCTGGATTTTGATGCCTGTTTCCTTCCCCAAATTAGGGAAGTTCTCTGCTATAATTTGCTCCATTATACCTTCTGCCCCCCTCTCTCTTTCTTCTTCTTCTGGGATCCCAATTATTCTAATGTTGTTTCGTCTTATGGTATCATTTATCTCTCGAATTCTGCCCTCGTGATCCAGTAGTTGTTTATCTCTCTTTTTCTCAGCTTCTTTATTTTCCATCATTTGGTCTTCTATCTCACTGATTCTTTCTTCTGCCTCATTTATCCTAGCAGTTAGCGCCCCCATATTTGATTGCACCTCATTAATAGCCTTTTTGATTTCTACTTGGTTAGATTTTAGTTCTTTTACTTCTCCAGAAAGGGTTTGTCTAATAACTTCCATGCTTTTTTCAAGCCCAGCTAGTATCTTTAAAGTGATGATTCTGAACTCTAGATCTGACATCGTACTAATGTCCGTATTGAGTAGGTCCCTGGCAGTCAGTACTACCTCTTGTTCTTTTTGTTGAGGTGGTTTCTTCCGTCTTGTCATTTTGCCCAGAGGAGAATAGATTAATGAGAGAACAAAATGCTAACAGGGTAACAACGTCCCCAGAAAATATACTCTAAACAAATCAGAAAAGACCTGAAGCAGTGGGAAAAGAAAGGGAAAGAGAGAAAAAAGAAAAAGAAAGAAAAAAAGAAAAAAGAAAAAGATAAAGATAAAGATAAAAACAAACAATAACAGAACAAAACAAAACAAAAACAGAATGTGATCAAATATGATCAGGCTGGTGCATAGATCAGTGCCACATACTAGATTTTGGGTGTATTTTGGTCTGTTAAAAGAAAGTGCCTCCCAAAATTTTAAAGAAAGAAAAACTTATATATGTACAAAAATAAGGGTTGATATGATGAAGGGATGGAATATGACTGTAAAGATGGAAATTATAAAAAATTTTATAAAAGGATTTGATAAGTTGTTTGAAAAAAGAAAGAAGAGGATTTAAAAAAAAAAAGAAAAAAGGGAGAGAATGTGATCAGGTAGGGGAGTAGAAAAAAACCATACACTAGAGATTTAGAGTATATTTTGATCTGTTAGAAGAAACTATCTCAAAATTTTAAAGAGAGAACAACTTATATATATATATGCCAAAAATACAGGTAACTACTATGAAGGGATAGAATATGACTTTAAAAATGAAAAATAAAAATGTTTTTTTTTTTAAAAAGGGATTGATAAGATGTTGGTTGAAAAAGGGAAAAAGAAAAATTCAAAAAAAAAGAAAAAAAGACAGTTAAAAAAAATAATTTACTTTGAAAGAGTAAAGAATCATGGGGAAAAAAAGCAATGAGTTCTGTGCTGTATTCCCCTAGCGCTGGAGTTCTGCCGTTCTCATTGATCGGTAAACTTGGTCTTGGCTGGCTGTTCTCGCTGATCTTCTGGGGGAGGGGCCTGTTGCCGTGGTTCCCAAATGTCTTTGCCGGAGGCAGAATTGCCCCGCCCTTGCCGGTCCCGGCTAAGCAATCTGCTCGGGTTTGCTCTCGGGAGCTTTTGTTCCCTGCAAGCTTTCCGTACAGCTTTGGAGGCGGAGAGTGAAAATGGCGGCCTCCCAGTCTCCGCCCCGGAGGAGCCGAGAACTCGGGGTCCCGCTCCTCAGCGAGCCCCCAGAGAAAAGCAGTCAGTCACTCCCATCTCCCCGGTCTCCGGCCTCACTCTGTGCTCACCCGGCCTGTGACTGCGCGTTTCTATCTCTGGCACCCGACCCGGGGTGGAGTCTCCAAACCCAGCAGATCCCCGCGGTGCACTCCCGCACCTCTCCTCCCGGGGGAAGAAGGTGAGTCTCTCCGGATCTGCCGCTTGTTGGGTCCCTGCTGGAGGAGCAGTGGCCCGACTGTGCCACGGACCACGGTTTATGGCAACCCCGAGCTGAGAGCCCGCGCCTGGGCTCCGTCTCTGCAGCTGGCTTCCCTGCTCCGATACCTGGGAGCTCTGCCGCACTCAGGCACCCCCGGTCTTTCTGTGACCCCGAGGGTCCTGAAACCACACTGTCCCGCGAGCGTTCACCCCCCACTTAGCCACCGGAGTGACGTCCCTCAGCGGAGCAGACTTCTAAAAGTTCCGATTCTGTGCTCCGCGGCTCTATCACTTGCCAGAAGCGGCCGACGGAGGCCCCTCCCCCGCCGTCTATCCTCCCGAATATCGCCTCGGATTCACTTCTCCGCACGTCCTACCTTCCAGAAAGTGGTCGCTTTTCTGTTCAGAGAGTTGTTGCTATTCTTTTCTTCGATCTCCTGTTGAGTTTGTAGGTATTCAGAATGGTTTGATCCCTATCCAGCTGAATTCCTGAGAGGAGACGAAATCCAGGTCTCCTACTCCTCCGCCATCTTGCTCCGCCCCCCAAGCTCTGGGGTTTTTAAAGACAAAACGTGAAGGGTTGTATATGTTGTTTACAAAGAATTTTGATTGGTGTTGGCAGCAGAAAACCAATCTTGGTTAAACCTAACTGGTTGCTAAGGTCATCTCCGAGCAGAAGTCAGTTCTGTAGGAACTTGTAGGTGTTTACGCAGAGTTCTTGGAGTGTTTGCTGTATGGCTTAGTTCAGAAGTTCATGGTTCCACCTAGCGAGGATGTGCGTAAGGCCCACCTCCTTAATGGCCTCCCAGCTCTATTTAAAAACTCCTGACATAAATGACTCCATTTCATTTCACCTTTCACAGGTGGACATGGCCACTTCCCAGGCCCTGAGAAGACATTTGCTTCATTGGAAGGAAATGCGGTTCAGGAGGTAGACACCCGTTGAAGGTGGAGAATTGAGAGAGAATAAGCACACAGTGGGAGGGGGTAGGGTACAAAGTGAATAGGAACAAACCCATTTAGGAGAGAAGTCAAGTACTCAAGTACTTCAGGGGCTGATGACGAGTAGCAATTTGCTTTTTCTAGAACTTTCCTTGTTTGGTTTTTAAGACCTGCCATCCTGATCCTCTGATAACTCCTTCCCAGTCCACCCAGGGTTGAAGAACAGGCTTTGAGTCTGAGCAGCTCTCAGACATTGCCGATAATTAAGTAAATTCTTGAAAGAAATCCAGAAATGGCCAGATAAAACTTCCACTATAAATAAATGATTTCCATTTCCCTCTATTTCTTGGAAAATGATAATGTGAGGAAAAAGATAAACTGCTCAGTTCTGGAATCCCAAACTCTGGGGAAAGGAGGGGGTTGATATTAGTTGTAGCTTGGGGTGAGACACCCTGGGGCAAAGGGTCACCACTGCGTGGCTGAGAGCTGTGGCTGGCCCTTCCCTGTCCTCCCCGCCTCCCCTGCTGGCGCGCAGGGTGGTTGGGACTGGATGATGCGCGCCACCTGCAGGCAGAAAGCTGGCGTCTGGGAGAAATCCCCGAGTATTGTTCAGCCTGCTCCTGAGCAGGAATAAAAGCCCAGGGAGTAACCTCTCTTTGGCCCAGCTTTGGGTCTCTTAGAAGACGACATGGAAGGTCCAGTCCTGCAGGGGCAAGCAGCTCTAATTTAGGCTGTGTCTGAGACCTCACCACCTCCTTCACAGAGCAAACAGAAGCCGTTGGGGAGAAGTCCCACCGCTTCCCATCAGCGGTCATTCAGAATCACCTACTTCTGTTCTCCATCTCCGCCTCGCTTCTGGTGCAATGGGAAGTGTTCCTTCCCTACGGTGACTGCCTCCAGAATGCCCTCCCACCTCCTCCTACAACCTGTATCTTCCACCTGCCCTTCACTTCGTTCCACCAGTATTCAAGCATGCCTCAGACTCTTCCATCTTAAAAAATATTTTAAAAGCCAGAAAACAGAAATAACAGCTCCCCAATCCTATCACCCCATACACTGCTGCCTAACTCCTTCTGCCCCTTCACAGTCACACTTCTGCGAAGAGCTGATTATGCTTGGCTGCCTTCGCTTCCTTCCCTTCCTTTCAGACCTCCATCCACTGCCAGGTCCCTCTCCTCTCTCCTCACCTGGAGACAGTGTTTGCGGGGGCCCGCAGTCCAAGAGACCTTGTCTTACATGATATATTGGCAGTGTTTGAATGAAAACCGCTCCTTCCCACTTGAAACACTCTTGTATTACAGGTCAAAGACACATACATTCTAGCCTCTCTCCCGCATTTCTGGCCACACCTCGGTGCTCCCGTCTGGTGGATGCCGCTGTTACCTGGCCAGCCACTCCGACCGTCCATGGATAGCCATGGAGTCGTACTTGACCATCTTTGCTCCCTGTCCACATCTTTCAGCGGGTCCTGCAGCTCTGCCTTCAATACCGACTTGGAATCTCACTCGTTCTCAGAAGGTCCTCCTCTGCCAGCACCCTGGTGTCAGCCACTCACCTGGGACACTACAGTAGCCACGTGGCTGACCTCCCTGCCTCTACTCTAGCTACTAGAGCGCAGCCGGAGTGATTCCGTACCAGTCAGTTATATTATGGGAACCGCCCCCCCTCGTCTCAGCCCTCCAAGATTTTCCTCTGGGTAAGTTAATAAAGGGAAATCTCACTAAAATGGAGCCGGGAGGCCAGAAGGGAGAGCTCACATGGCATACCCCTCCACGTCAATCACAGGAAAAATTGACAATTACCGACCCCCACAGAAGAATCCTCAATAGGAGAGTGTCACCAGTAACAAGCCCCAGGAAGAACTCGCTTACCCTAACTCAGCCAATGAGAAACTGCCATCACCCTGAACTTTTGCCTTTCCCCAATAGACTTTCGTTCAAAACAACCCCTCCCAACTTCTTCCTTCTTGTCCTCAGCTTTGTTGGACTAGCTGATAATTTTTGCAGTAGTTTGCTTGTCCGAAATTGCAATTCTCTGCTATTCCCATTTTGCTGGTAAAATAACTGACTTTTACTTTTAGCATCAACATCCCCATCATCTTTAGGCCTCAGGTCACGTGTCACCTCCCCCTGAATTCTCCCTGAGCTCCCACACCTGGGCTAGGAGGCCCTCCTAATTTGTTCCAGGAACACCTGTATATTCCCTCCAAGAGCACTTACTCCACCATATCCCCACAGCTTTGTTGAGCTCAATGAGGGCAGGAACTGTGTTTGTTGAATCCATCCCAGGTGCATGGCACCTAGTAAATATTCCATAAAGAACTGGGAATGTACTATCCCCCCCTTTCTATATTTCTGGACATATAATATTAACAGATCAGGGAACAAAATGCAAAAGAAAAAAAAGCCAGATACAATTCTGATCATTGGGGCTTATTTGGGGACTTCTCTCTACATTGTAAAGAATCACAGTTTGCCAAGCCATTTTATTTTCTTGTAAAACGGTGCCCTGCAGCAAAAATGAAGTTGTCTTTGTGTTTGTGCGTGGTCAAAGATGTGACTTGAGGGGTGAGTGGCACACAGTACCCGAGCTTAGGGACCCAAGTGCACAAAGGGCGCAGGACCAGTTGCTTGGAGTGGCGATGACCAATCAGCCTTCGCTGTGGGCCAGAGCTGAAGGTGAAGGACTGCGGGGGTCGACACACGGACTAGTTCGATCCTGGCACAGCTATTTACAGCCACAGGCAGAAACTAATGTCAGGGGAGGAGTTTTCTGGGAAATGAAACCGAAACCTAAAGGGACAAAGTTTGCCACACTCAGTCGGGGTGGGTCGAACAGCGGGGACAGATGAACGGAGCTGAGGATGGCTGCGCTCGGCTCCTTCCCACTGCTGGTCGAAGGGTCCTGGGGCCCCGACCCCCCGAAGAACTTGAGCACCAAGTTGCAGATGTACTTCCAGAGCTCGAGGAGATCCGGAGGCGGGGATTGTGAGATCCGCCAGAAGCCCGGCACCCCGTCCCGCTTCCTGGTGTTCTTCCATCTAGAGGACGGTGAGGGGTGTAAGGGTGGGCGTGAGAGGGGACAACCGGGGTCTTCCCGCAGGGTAACTAGGAACCGGGGCGCACAGCGGGAGACCCCGCCCGGCTCCGGCAGCAGCCTTAGGGGAGGGGGGGCGCGGGGCTGCAGACCCGACGAAGAGTGAGCGAGGGGCGAGAAGCGCTCCCAGGTGCTGCCTGGAGGTGGCGGCAGAACCGCGCAAGTGAGTTCTAACGCTAAACTTGCAGCGCGATGAAACGGAAAAGAGTTGATAGGCTGCTTCACTCACCTCCTTTTACAAGGCGACCTACTGTGTTAGGGGCGGAGTTGCTCTTCCATTGCAGTTTTTTTCCTTCCTATTAAAGCAGCTGTTCTAGAACTCCAAAGATTGATGGGAGCACAATTTGAAGGGAAGAGAAAATTTCCAGGGAGAGTCACACATCTAAACTGATTCCTGAGGGCCAATTCCGTTCCTGACAGGCAGGATATTGGGGAGGACTCTTCCGATGGGAGCACACTGCATGGACAGGTGCTGGGGGCAGGGAAGCACGGGGCATCCTCAGGCGACATGCAGAGCGCCCTCAGGGAGGTTTGGGTTGAGTGGTGACTCTATTAATCCCTGTGTACAAGCAAGATCTGCAGACGGGCTGAGAAATTTCAGAAGGCTAAGCCGGCGGGGGGGGGGGGGGGGGGTAGGGTACCTATATTTTAAAAATCTTAGGCCTTCTGTCATTAAACCTCCTTCTTGTGAAGTGGTGGAGAGGAAATTAAGGCTAAGAGAAAGTTGGGTTGAGATGGCAGAGGACCTTGAATTACACCATAAAGACTATGAACTTTCCCCTAGGTAGGCAGAGGAGAGACATGTCCAAATATACTTTAAATTTGGTTGAAAATAAGTACCTTGACTTCTGTTGGGAGAGACCCTGGAAATCACTTTTAGGAGATCCATGCGATGTTCTAGGTGAGGACAGCTGAGTCCTTGAAACATGAAAATCAGCATGTGCATGGAAGATATGTATTCGTGTACTATTCTGGATTTGGTAACTGAGGTCAATGCTCTGAGAGAGAGGGATGGAGAGGGAGAGCCCCCCTTTTCTTCAGTTATTTTTTAGGTGGGGAAAAAAAGGTGTTAAAGGAATGTGAGGAGTCAGCGGGATTTTCCTACAGGTCGTGAGATTCTCAGTGTTTCTGGGGTCACTTGGAGGAGGTATGAAAGTGTTGTCTAAAAGCACATTGGGTGTAAATATAGAAAGTTATTGGAGGACTGCTTGCTGTTGATCAACACACAGAATCTTCGTTGAGGGTGCGCTGGTACCTCTTCCCTCGGTTTCAGGGTGGTCCTTGGACTGGGAGCAGGGGTGACATTCTGAGTTTATGTGGGTTGGGAGTTTTGAACTCCCCCCAACCCTCACCCCAGGCAGTTGAGCGGCTGAGTTCTCCCCCTACCCTTGCTGTTAGCTTTAGGAAAGGGAGGATAAGCACCCACCCAATTATTATCTGCTGGGTCAAGACACCACCAGGTCTGTAGTGAGAGGCCTGTGAGCTGCTGGTCCCGGAGCGTGCACTTTTTCCTTTGGAATCTCATAGGAAAGGAAGTGGACAAGCACTGATTCTACCTTCCCGTCGCTGGATCTGGAGAAGCATTTGAGCCAGAGGAGAGGCAATGAGGCTTACCTGAGAGAAACTGGCATGCTCTAAGCAGAGATCTGGAAAGGAAGAAATGAAACCCAGAGAGTAGAAGGGTTCCCCAGTGAAGTGTGTGTAGGGGGAGGCAGGTGGGGGACAGGAGACCTACTAGGCTCAGAGCCCTTAGGAAAACAAAGTACCGAGTTTTCCAAGGCCTCATTTCACTGAGGAATGCTCGGAAGGGCGGCTGTGCAATGTAAGCCATTTCCCCTGGACTTCATTTTCCTCAAGGAGTTTTACCACTTTGATTGCAACTGTCAACATCATAAGGGCCTGGCCCTTAGGGACACTTACTTCTTTAGAATCCTCTTATCCTCCCGAGTGGTTCTCAAATTGGGGCCACTGGCCTCTGCGTCTGACTCGCAACAGACTAAACAGACCCAGTGCCTGCTGCCTCTTGGAGATTTAGGAACCCCGGGGGTGGGTGAGCGGGACTCTGTGTGCTTGACCAGCACTCCGGGGGGCCCTGGTGTGCTAAACTTTGGGAAGCCCTGTTGTTTGTTGCCAACCCTGAATGAACAAAAAAGGGAGATGATTAGGAGAAAATACAAACAGCATAAAAATACCAACAGCACAAAATACACTTTTGTGTCAATAACATCATTCTGTTCTAGCCCTGAACGCAGAAATGGTGGCAGTCTCCCCAACAGGCTTCCTTCCTCTCATCACCCAGCCCACGAAACCTTTTATGGGCAAGGGCCCTGGGGGCGGGGAAGAGGGGTGTGTGTGGCAGGAAGTGCCTATTCAGTTTCAGTTTCCTACCTGAGGAGCTATTGCCCCAGTAACAGGTTGTCAGAAATTTGCTAACAATGGTTGACCGCACCCCCCCCCCCCAGCGGTCCTGGTCCTCGGGCACTGGTTCTTCCGCAGGGATTCCCCCCCCCCCCAGGAAGTGGCCTCACCAGGTGCGACGCACCGTGTAGCACTACTTTCTTCACATGATTCATGTAGCAAGAATGAGCCCAACAGCACTGCTCTGTAGAAATTAGTGTATAGCTGGGATGCCTGGGTGGCTCAGTCAGTTAAGCTTCTGCCTTTGGCTCAGGTCATGATCTCAGCGTCCTGGGATCGAGCCCTGCATCAGGGTCCTGGGATCAAGCCCCACATCAGGCTCCCTGCTCAGTGGGGAGCTTTTTTCTCCCTCTCTCTCTGCCCCTCCCCCTGCTCATGCTCTCTCTCTTTCTCAAATAAATAAATAAAATCTTTAAAAAAAGAAGAAATTAGTGTATAGCAAACAGAAGTATTTGGAAGCTGTATCTTACTTTTAAATAGTTCACTCAATTTCTGAGAAGTCCAGTGTAAATTAACTTATTAAGCCCTGTTTCAGATGTGTGCATTTATCATCCTTTCGGGTCATAATTTGGCTTCTGATAATTTTCAGTCTGTTCGGGGTAAGGGAACCCATTTCCTCTTTAAGTAAAATTAAATGTCAGTGGTCTGAGGTTGGTGCAGAAGGGAGACTGTCCACATGGGGAAGGGTGGCTGGACATCAGGGTTTCAGCTCTTTTTCCTCCCAGAGTCCCCTTGTCCTTGTGGCGGGTCACTTACTCCTATTGCTACTGTCTGCTCTCTCGAAATCCTGGTGCCCTGCATATTATGCACAATCTCAGAACAGGCTTTTGCATTTAGATGTCTGGATAAGACTCTCCCAAAGTCTAGGGGATTATAAAAGGAATGCATCACAGAAGCCCACGACTCTAGACAACTTGGCTTACAAAAATTGACTTGTTCTCAGGCTTCAGGCTTCAGGGGTCATATGGGGTCCTCAGCCCTCCCGCTAGCTTAGGACAGCCCCTCAGGAGTCCATGTGAAAACATCTGTTATCTCATGAAGAGTGAAAGTAGAGTCTGGCGTTCTTTCTCATATTGTTTCTGGGGCCCGTTTCTGAGTTGGCATCCAGTGAAGGCCTCACACCTCCTGCCCTTTCGTGGATGATTGAGGTGGGAAAGCTATTCCAGCTCCTTCTTATGAAAGATCCCCTATATCCTTGGCCTCTCCACCCATCCACACCGGCATGCAAGATAGTGGCCCAACATGCACATCAGAGCCACGTGTGGGAGGAGTAGGGCACTCTCAGAGGTTCCCCTTCACCCTGACCTCTTTGCACCAGCTGACTATGTTGAGCACGCCTCCTCCTCTAAGCTGGCCCCTTGCCGGTTCTCCATGGCCTGAGATGCACTGATTTTCCTTTTCTCTCTCTGGCTGCTCCGGCTTATAATTATAAACTTACACTTGCATAGCTCTTGTGGGTGTTACAAAATTCATTCACAGACACTGTTTCAAGGGAGGAAACAGACTCAAGAAGTTAAGATATTTTCTCAGTGTCACTCATCTCGTTTTTGGCAGAGTTGGAATTTAAATCCAAGTCTTCGGACTCTTATGTTACTGTTCAGTTTTTTCACTACAACCCAGCTGTCTGCTGTGCTAATTCTTTTTTTTTTTTTTTTTTTAATTTCTCCCATCCCTTCTTTTCTACTCCTTTTACTATTGGATGTGAGGCTCTTATCATCACAGGTTAAGGAACTGAATGAAACAGCTTTTTCACTAGGCTCCTGGCCATTGTACTCTTGGTCACTCAAATTGCCTTCCGAAAACACAGCTTTCATTGGGCCATGTCCCAGCACCCAGTCTTCGCTGGG
Organism: Halichoerus grypus; assembly: GCF_964656455.1. Classification (NCBI taxonomy): domain Eukaryota; kingdom Metazoa; phylum Chordata; class Mammalia; order Carnivora; family Phocidae; genus Halichoerus; species Halichoerus grypus. The sequence continues at coordinate 66,704,114 of NC_135712.1, forward strand.
TTCACCATGAGGCATACTTTGATTATTTCCCTTCACTTGTGGAATAAATATTGTTACCTTTCTTAGTGCCTCCTGAGCATTATGGACTGTACTAAGTCCTTTATAATGTTTTTTAATTTAATCCATGTAACACCTATATAAGACAGTCTTCATTAATTACTTATTAATAGACAAGAAGACTGAGGCTTTGCAAGTAAGACTTATTAAGGAACATGCCCAGGGGTTAAAAAAAATAAGGGTAAAGATGGGATTGAAACCCAGGTGTACTTGCTAAACTTTTCTTCTTTTCACCATACAAGGAGTTGCTTGGGAAACTGACTAAGCCATTGATTGCAAATGATGAAGCCCTATGGAAATCATGGAATAATTTGGTGAATAAAGATTGCTTGACAGTTTCTTCTTTTTTTTTTTTTTTTCAGTTCGGCAAAAAGTTCTAGAGACAAAGAAGCATGAATTGCTATGGCCAGGAATAGGAGCATTCCAGTTAACTGTCCAGTTGCCCACAGCCCCAGATGAAGTCCAGGATGTCTTTGAGGGGGAAATTCCAACAAAGGTAAGTCAAGGCGTGAGTAAAGGGAAGTAGGGTGTTCTGCCAAGCTGTGTGGGAAGAAAATCACAATATGGAGAATATAGTGGGATGAGAAGTATAAATCAAATTGGAATAGAAGGCACCTTACAGATGTGGAGGGAGTGAAAGCAGTCATGGGGAAGGTATGGAATAATGAAGGAGGGGACGCTTTTTGTTTGATTTTAGACACTTTCTGAAAAGTCAGAATTTGCAGATTATAATAAGGCTGCTTTGAGATGTAAATTTTTGAGTTTGGGTGCTTTTAACCTGGAACTTGCTCAGTTTGTTTTATTTTTACATCATTTTGAGGGGACAGAGATCCATACTACCTGTGCTATCTCCTTGACTATAAAATGGGACAGTAATCCAATCCTCGTTGGGTTTGTGGATCATTGTGAGGATTAAATGAGACAATCTCTGTAAAGCACAAGGCACGGTGCTTGTTAATAGTAAACACTCAATAAACATTAAATGGGGAAAAGATTTAGGTGTTACCCCACACCGCAAGCACTTGGTGTTAATTGGGTTTTAGTAATTTGTGACTCATTTTTAGCAGTGATTCTTGTGCTAAGTGGATATGTCATTACACGTGAGGTGCATTCAACAGCGTAAGTGCCAGAGCTTTTTATTATTGTTTCTATTGGCCCGATGTCTCCGGTCCAGTCCCAGGGACAGTTTCTCCATGTAAAGAAATTATTAGTCATTTCTTGATGCTACTCTATTGTTTATTGGATTTCAGGAATTGGAGACCAAAGAACATGTCAAAGAACCAGGTAAGGGCAAAGAACTGAGATGGCTGACCTTCGCCAGTGGGTTTGCTTTCATTAAGGATGGCACTTGCAGGGCTCATCCTTCTCTTCTTGACTTCACAAAGCAGGGTGTGCTTAGCTTAGACATGCCATCTGCTTACTCGCAGCCAGCTGTGCTGAGGGTGAGCACGGGGGGAGCCCCCTGAGATCTTAGGGCTCAGGTCAGAAGGATGGGAACAGATATCTCTGTGGGGACCGGGAGACACCTTGCAATTGAAAGGAGGCAAAGAGGTGCCTGGGAGATGGTGATAAACTGACCTGTAGAGCCCGCCTGTGCCCAACCGCCATCGAGAAGCAAGGACACAATGTGTCAGTGTGTGTCCTGTGTGGCTAAGTCAGTTTCTGAGCACTGGGTCTGGACGGGGCTGTCCTCTGGAGCCACAACAGGACGGTGGACAAAAGCTTCTACGTGCTGGGTGCGGGATGTGGGTGTAGCACCCCCAGAGCTCTTCTTATCCCTTCTGCTGTAGGAAACAGCCGCTACCTCATAACCCTTGTGGACTCTGCAGCTTTCCTAGTGTCTGGGTGTTGGCCTGCCGTACCAGTTGCCACTTACTGAAGAGGCAGCTCGTTTTCCTGGCCAAGCATGCTCTTATAAAGGGGAGAGATGTCGACCTGTGCTGAATGGCTGGACAAGAGAGATAAAGTGATACGTTTATCCAGATCTTAGGGAAAAGGAATTCCAAAAAAATGTGTAAATTATTATCCTCTAAAACTGACACTGTTTTGAGAACATGTTTCCATTTTTGCAACTTTCTCTTTTGAAAATGGCAGTAGGCTGAGAGCTGCCTTTACTTGGCAAACCGACTGGAGAGGGATGTATGGATTGTTTTTACCTAACATGGAGGCACTATTCAGCCGTAGAATCTAGGATTCAAGGTTTTCTTAAGAAGCTCATGATTCGGGACGCCTGGGTGTCTCAGTCGGTTAAGCGTCTGCCTTCAGCTCAGGTCATGATCCCAGCATCCTGGGGTCGAGTCCTGTATTGGGCTCCTTGCTCAGAGGGGAGTCTGCTTCTCCCTCTGCCTGCAGCTCCCCTTGCTTGTGCTCTCTCTCTCTCCCTCTCTGACAAATAAATACATCTAGAAAAAAAAAAAAAAAGGGCGCCTGGGTGGCTCAGTTGGTTAAGCGACTGCCTTCGGCTCAGGTCATGATCCTGGAGTCCCTGGATCGAGTCCCGCATCGGGCTCCCTGCTCGGCAGGGAGCCTGCTTCTCCCTCTGACCCTCCCCCCTCTCATGTGCTCTCTCTCTCTCATTCTCTCTGTCTCAAATAAATAAATAAAATCTTTAAAAAAAAAAAAAGAAAAAAAAAAAGCTCATGATTGTTATGTGATAGGAATCTTTTGTCTGTTTAGAGTAATTACTGCTTTCTATTCTTCAGATATGAAACAGGCTCAAGTAACTTCCAGTGTTCATTGGGACTCCCTAAATCCTTATCTATTTTTGGAAAATGCCTTATGTGCTGTACCCTCAAGCTCAATTTTAGACCGGGAAGTGGTTTTATATTGGTACATTTATATCTGTACCATTTCCTGGGTCTAGACTTTAATCAAGTCTGTGTTTCTTCTGATTTCATAGATTTTACCCTACTCTGTCTTAACTGATTTGTCAGCACTGTTTCAGATTTGCTTACAACACCAAGGATATTCTCAGGAAGAGCCGTCCACTCCCACTCCACCAATGGACTTTTCATTGTCCTGGAGACTTTAGACTCGTTTGCTGACCTGTTTTTACGTGACCCAGACTCTAATGATAGTAAGCAGCCAGAAGTTGGGCCGTCTTTAACGAAGTACTTAATTGACCCCTTTAAGAGACATAAGAGGGGGTCCCTTGTCGAGTGGTTGCTCCACACTGAATCCTGACAGTGACCCTAAGGCTAGGACTTTTGAAATTAATTAGAATGGTGTAGACAGTTTTCAGAACCAAGCAAAATCAGGGTGGAGGGTAGTTCCCTAATAGGTTCCACATTTCAGGGATGAGGAGAACAGAGAATACTGCACGCTGAGCGCACTGGGCATGCCCAAAACCCTGGGCATAAAGTTGAAGATGGATAAGCAGTTGACAGAGGAAGAATAGGTCAGTCAAGCCACACACCAACACCAGAGGATGTGGGCACTGAGCTAATGTCCTGTTCCAGGCTAAGCTGAATTGGGCTGGGTCTGCAAGGTGGAAACCAGCAATTGGAAGAACCTGTAGAAGAGAGACATGCAAGAGCAGAGAGATACTGGTCACTTGTGGTCAGGAAATTCTGGCTTTTTCAACTCTATATATCCAGCCTGGACTCTTTTCTAAATTCCAGACCTCGTGTCCGACCTTCCTGTTGGAAAATATGTTAAAGCCACCATGTCAAAGTCACCTGTGTCATCTTCTTCCTCACACCAGTACCCTTTCTGTCTTCCTTATTTCTCTTGAAGTACTCAACCAGTCTGCCCATCACCTACTGGAAACTTCAGTCATCTCTCTTCTTTAAGCCTTTGTGTATGTTAGTCACAGAGACTTAATAATTTTTTTTTTTTTTTTAAGATTTCCTCATCTGTCCCTCCCTCATGCCAGGCTGCCATTATTACCTCACAAATCCAGCATGGCAGGAGCACCCTGCTTGGTCTCTCTGTATCTGATGTCCTTTTCCTTAAATCTGACCGGCCCTTTTACTATTGCTAAATATCCTGTCCTCCTTATCACAGAAACCTTCCACAACTCACCCTTACTACCGACTGCAGGATAAAGTCCACACCACGTTCTAGATGAAGCCAACTTTTCTGGCCTCATTTCTTATATCTACACCTAAGTGCTCCTTGAGCTTCATCAGTCAGACCACCATTTCCTCAGTAGTCTAGCGCAGTCATGGCACTCTGCCTGTACTTCTGTGGCCCACAATCCCCAATATCCCACTTCTCTCTATCTAAACTCTAGAGAGCTTTCAAGATCCACTCAGCTTCCCCTTTTCCTGAAGCCTTTCCGAAGCAGCCCAGTCGCCTCTGTGTCTCTCGGACTCCTGGCTGGATTATTGATGCTCTTTATTTGGCAGTTAACAAAGCCTCTCTTGTGACGAAGCTTCTAATAGTCATTCGGTTATAAAACCATGTAGCTGGAAAGGCTCTTACCATTCAGTTCATCCAGGACTCCTTTGTAAAGAGACTTGTCTGAGGTCACATGGCTAAAGAGTGGCAGAGTCAGGGGTTGAACTCAGACAACCTCACCCCCAGCTCAGCGGTCCTTCTGCTTTGTCACACCTATCTCATTGAATGCTCTGTTATTATTGAATCCTTAAGCTATTTTTTATTTGGCACGAGTGTGTGGTGTTACATTCCACACGTAACAGGAGTATGTGTCAGGATCACCTAACTGCTGTAACAAACAACCCCCCAAATCATAGGTCAGTGTCGTCAGCAGCTGGGGAAGGGGGCAGGCTAGACTGCTTCAGGAATCCCAGGTTCCTTCCATCTTTTGACAAGATTACTTTTGATACGTGGCCTCCAAAGTCACTGCAAAGGAGAATGGAAATTCACATAAAGGAGATTTGTACTTGCCAGGCGTGGAAGTGCAATTCACACTTTCACCCCTATTCCATTAGCCACATGAACTTGGCTGTGGGAAGTCTGGGAAACGTTGCCCAGAAAGAAAACAAAATGGATTTGTTGAGCACGTAGCATTTTACTCTGCCGTGATAAACATTTACAAATGTCAGTTCCTTTTCTCATTTGTCTTGTATACCTCCATTAGAAAACCTGTAAGTTCCTTATCTGATGTTTTCTGTATGCACCCCTCTCCACACCTCCAGTGCCTTGAACATAATAAGGGCCCCAGTTGAACAGTCACTCACAGAATGTCTAAAGATTATATCATATGCATCATGCTGCACTGGGCAAGCATAGAGTGGGACTGACCTGATGCATAGATGGAACTCACGTAGGGCCAAAAATGGAGAGGAACAAGCTGGCTGGGAGGATTGCTGTTCGGTGAGCTTGATGTATACATACAGCTCTCTAGGCCATTTTACTTTATGTGTGTTCCTTAGTCATTCAACGAGTATCCTTTTTTATCTTCAGTGATGAAAACGTATTACTTTTCAGAGCATCATATGTTACATGTCATCAGATATTCTTGCTTTCCTCCAGTGGCCCAAGCAGTAAATCTCTGATTCAGCACTCTTGAGCCTCAAGTATATACTAGGTGCCAGCAATACAAGGATGAATAAACATGTCCCTTGCTTTTGAGAAGCTGAATTCAGTAACTGTATAAGGTGCTTGATGGAAGCATATGTCAAAGGCTACGAAAGACAGGTTCCGGGGAGCCTGGGTGGCTCAGTCGTTAAGCGTCTGCCTTCGGCTCAGGTCATGGTCCCAGGGACCTGGGATCGAGCCCCACATCGGGCTCCCCGCTCAGCGGGAAGCCTGCTTCTCTCTCTCCCACTCCCCCTGATTGTGTTCCCTCTCTTGCTGTGTCTCTATCAAATAAATAAATAAAATCTTTAAAAAAAAAAAAAAAAGACAGGTTCCTCAAAGAGACAAGGCAGAAAAGGGCATACTAAAAATCAAACTTAACAATAACAGTTAAATGTTACATTTTATTTTTAACTAAATTAAGCAAAAAGCCTTCTCAGATCTTTTTTTATTTGACTTACCAAGAGATTGAAAAGGAAAGAGGACAGCGTCTTATGATAATTTGCTAAGACCATGATAGACAAATGTAACATCTTGTACCTCTTTCGTCCTTCTAAAATCAGATGTGTCAGAAGAACTGGATACAAAACTTACTCCCAGTAGAAGATCAGAGAAAATGGAAGATACGTCAGAAGAGTGTGAAAATACAGCCTCTTCGGTTGCATTTGAAAATCTCAAGACAAATGTAACTGATATAATGTTAATCTTGATAGTGGAGAATATAACTGGCCTGTCCAATGATGCTTTTCAAGTGGAAGTATTACAAGATTTTGACGTTGCTGTAGTTACCTTTCTAACGCATGTGGGTAAGATCAAATGATACTGCATTTGCCAATCTTCTTTGCACCCCACTTTGGGATTTGAGACACCTAGCTAATGGAATGACTCTGAAAGCTTGACTTTTTCTCGTAGCTAGTAAGAAAGGACTTCAGGATAATATAGATGTTTTTTTATTTTGAAAGAGAAGCAAATTTGTTTTAAAATGAAATTCTGGTATGTTCAGTAAATCAGACTTCATTGTATGAGGGTGTGTGTGTGTGTGTGTGTGTGAGAGAGAGAGACAGAGAGACAGAGAGACAGAGAGACAGAGAGAGAGATAACACACCCAAATAGAAATCTAAAGTCTAAGGTTATAAAAGTGATTCCAAGCAGAAGACTCAGCATCTTTACATGCGTTATCTCACTGGGAGAAGTAAATACTGATCTGTGTTACCAAACTGGACTTATTGGAATGTAGTAATGTTGATAATAGCAGACACTCATATAGAGATACTGTAAGTCAGGTACTATGCTAAGCTCATTACATGTGTTAATTCATTTGTTCCTTTTAACAACCTTTTGAGATCATTGTTCTTCCTCCTCATTTTACAATTGAGGAGACAGAGGTGCAGAGATGCTAATAAATTCTTGGATTTGAACCCCGTGGCCCACCCCTACACAGCCTCTTCTCTTACGTCCTTTACCATGTATTTCCTTAGTACTTTCATGGTCATCCCACATGCAGGAGAGGAAGTGCATGGGATGCAGGAAATGAGTGCTCTTCAAGGTCCGTGTGAGGAGTCATGTCCAGAAGGACCAGGCAGTTTTCCAATCCGAGCCCTCACTGTTCCATGGCCATGCAGGAGGATGGTCATGAAGTCAAAATTCTAGCTCCACCATTTGACTAATTATCAGAGCTTGTCCAGGTTACTCCCCTCTGTACTTGACTTCTCTCCTCCATAGACTAGAGGAAAAAGTACCTACCTGATACAGCTTTTAAGAGGATTAAATGAGACAATGTGTGCAAAGCTGCTCTTAATATAGTCCCTGACGCGTGGTAAGGACTCAATGAAGGGAGCTATTCTCATGTCAGATTTATAATTATTTCTTAAAAAGGAAAAACTGAGTGGACTTGCTTTTGTTCATTAATCAAAAATCTTGAATACCTACTATGTGCCAGGCACTTGTTTAGGTGCTGTGGGTACAGAGATGAATAATTCTTGGTTCCTGATCTTGAGGAACTCCTATGGAGTTGGAGACCCATATGTAAATGAAAAATGAAGATGTGAGAGAAGCTGCCTCCCTCCGCTGTGAACGGCAGGCTGTGGGGAATGGGAGGAAAGGGGATCCAAACAAGGTGGCTTGGTTTTGCCTTGCTTACTCCCTTCTATGAAGTTTATACTCCACTGGTCCCAGTCTCCCAGGTCCCCAATACACTGTTATTTCCTGCCACTGCTCTTCTCTCTGCGGGAAACGTTTCCTCCCCTAATCTATAAGCTAAACTCTGCTCTGCCCTTCAAAACTCAGATCAGCAACCACTTACTCTGACAGTCCTTGTGGGATTCCCAGTATTTGTCTTCCTGCATCATCTGATCCCACAATAGGCCATTTGTGTGCTTTCAAGACCCGCCTCCCCACTCCTGGATGGTGAATTTTCTTTTTTCTATTTTTTTTAAAGATTTTATTTATTTATTTGACAGAGAGAGAGACAGCGAGAGAGGGAACACAAGCAGGGGGAGTGGGAGAGGGAGAAGCCGGCTTCCCGCTGAGCAGGGAGCCCAAAGCAAAGTGGGACTCCATCCCAGGACTCCGGGATCATGACCTGAGCCGAAGGCAGGCGCTTAACGACTGAGCCACCCAGGCGCCCCTAGGTGGTGAATTTTCAAGGACTTGTTATATTCATCTCTCTATCTCCAGATCCTAGCACAGTGCCTGGCACATCATGAGCCCACCGTCGATATTTATTAATTTGAATGAGATAATCAGGCTGAGTCTTGAAGGAGGAATAGGACAGGATTAAAAAAAAATTGGAGAAGGGCATTTCAGGTACAGGTAACGATATATAGTGAGGCAAAAGAGAATAGGGTTTTCAAAATAATGACTAGTTTTTGTGGCAACAAGGAAAATAAAATGAATGGCAGAGAATAACCAGAGGTGATGTTTGGAAATTAGTTTGGAGTCAAATAGCCAACCAAGGGCATTTTAAGCCTAGCTAAGGAGCGTGAACTGATGTCTGCGGGTAATGGGGAGCCATTGTAGGACTTGAGAAAGGAGGGGAGTGAGGAGATTTGTACTGTAGACAGAGCACTCGGGTAGGACGTCAAGGGGGGTTGGAGAGAGCTGTGCCTGCAGGCAGGAACACAGCTCCGTGGCAGTACGCCAGGTAAAACGTTCACATGTATGCTTGTTACTGCTCAGAGACCGGGAGTTGTAAGAACGTAAATTCTCATATAGAAATGAAAATCTTGGGGTGCCTGGGTGGCTCAGTGGGTTAAGTGTCTGCCTTCGGCTTGCGTCGTGGTCCCAGGGTCCTGGGATGGAGCCCCATGTCGGGCTCCCTGCTCGGCGGAGCCTGCTTCTCCCGCTCCTCCCTGATTATGCTCTCTCTGTCCATATCTGTCTCTCTCTCTCTCTCAAATAAATAAAATCTTAAAAAAAAAAAAAAAAAAGAAATGAAAATCTTGCCTCTAAAAATTGAGTGCTTAGCTATCTCCTTTATCTCAATTAATATTCAGTTTCTTCTGTATAACATAAAGGTATGATCATAATTTTCTAATGGATGGATGGATTAATTGATTGATTTTGATTTGTAGATGCTGTGAAATTTGTTAATGATTGTCCCAGGCACCACTTAGTGAAACAACTCCAGCTTTCTCCAAGACTTCTGGAAGTGACGAAAACAATCAGGGTTGAAAACCTGCCACCTGGTGTTGATGACTATAATCTGAAATGCTTATTTGAAAATCCTCAAAATGGAGGAGGAAGAATTGCCAGTATTGAGTGTTTGCCTGAAGAGAATTCGGCTCTGATTGAGTTTTTTGACAAAAAAGGTAATGTCTATGAGCCTGATTTTGTGAACCTACCTGACATGATCTAAGCCCTTTTAGCAGATCTTATCAGTTATCAGTTGAGTTCTGATGCATTTTATTTTTTATTCATAAATTTCACTGGAAATCCATTAGTAATCCTGCTCATCTGGGATATGATCATTAATGAGTCCAGTGATTTAAACTTTAGAGAAGCAGGGCCGAGTTTTGAAAGATATAAGGAGATTCTCTCATGAGTCTCTACCTATAGTGAAAAATCCATAATTCTTAGACTCTTTGAAATACTGTATTAAAAAAAAGATGATCTGTGTTTTAGCTGTCTACTTGGTAGAAATTCTCAAGTTCATCCCAACAAGGCTAGGTAAAGAAATACTCAGAAACACGTACACTTCCTGTGAAGTATCACTACTTCCCCCTTTCACGTGTCAGTCTCATCATTCAGAAATTCATAGGGGTGGTTAATGGCATCCAGTGGATGCCTGCTGGATTGTTCTTTGCAGCAACCCTGTGAAAACCATGTTCAGCTGAACCTCAGGGAAACACCTCTAAGGGTTTTGTAGATATTAGATTGCCAGTTCTCGGAGGCATGTACAGTCAGCTTGGAGATTCCACTTGATGTTCAGAGGTGAAGGTGGAGGCGTGGGAATTAGGGGGCCAGCCTTCTTAGGGAGAGAAGGAACAGTGGGTTTGGGACTAACAGGGGGAGTATGAGACACGATCACATGGTATTCCACCCAATGAAGATAAACTGCTCCGTGGGGGATCCGTGGAGGAAACTCCCTTTGGCTTTGAGGAGCTGCGGAAACTGGGGTGAAGATACGCTTTGGATTAAAATGGAATGAAAGTCCTAGTGTTCCTTGAGCAGGGGGACAAAAGAGGAGCTTCTGTCACAATTTCTTTCAATCTCCCCGAGCCTGGGCCTGGGCCCAGGGAGAGAGCTCCATAAAGCTGCCTACTCTAGAAGTGAGCCTCCCGTTTATGGTGGGGCTTCGAACCTCTTGAAAGCCTGGGGCAGTTGGGTGTGTCCTCAGAGTGTCTACATTACACTTGTATGACTATTTAGTTAGGGTTGTTTTATGCAGAGCCACGTCTGGGAGCAGTAGGGCACTCTCAAATCTCCCCTTCATCCTGACCTCTTTGTACCATCTGACTATGTTGACCACGCCTCCTCGTCTAAACTCACGAACTCTCTGTTCTCCGTGGTCTGAGATATACCGATTTTCCCTTTCTTTCTGTGGCCGCTCCTTCTTATAATCATGACTTACATTTGCATAGCTCTGCAGGGTGCTGCAAAGTGCATTTGCAGACACTGCTTTGTGGGCATTGCTATTACTGTAATCCCTGTTTTACAAATGAGAAACAGGCACAGAAAGGTCAAATAACTTGACTAAGTTTACACAGCTAGTGTAGTGACAGAGCCAGGATTTGAACCTGGCTAGTCTGGCCCTTAATCTGTGCTCTTAAGGTCTCCATTCTTTGCCAATCACCTGTTCACCTATAACATTAATTTTTCTTGGGGCACCTGGGTGGCTCAGTCAGTTAGGCATCTGCCTTCGGCTCAGGTCATGATCTTAGGGTCCTGGGATCGAGCCCCGCATTGGGCTCCCTGCTCGGCAGGGAGTCTGCCGCTCCCTCTCCCTCTGCTACTCTCTCTCTCTCTGTCAAGTAAATAAATAAAATCTTAAAAAAAAACCCAAAACATTAATTTTTCTTAGGGGCTATTATTAGTAAGGAGGCCAACTGTAGTTAAAGCTGGATTAAAAACATAATTTATTTAGCAGTCTACATTTATGTAGATTATTTGAGAGGAATAAGTTAGGCACTTACTCTGGAATTATTTTGTTCAATTTATAAAATCTGATTCACAAAATCTTAAGGAAAAGAACTCTTATCTAATACCTACTCTAGGTAAGATCTTTTGCTGTGTTTTCTGCCACAGTAGCTCACTGAATCCTAGTAATGCTGTGCATATAGTTACTTTTTCTTGAAGAGGAGGAAACAGGATGGAGAATTTAAGGCATAGTGAGGTGACATCTGTGATGGTTCTTCGGTCAGACGGATCAGAGTTCAAATCCTGGCTTTGGTGCTTACTAGCTTTGTGATCTTGGGCAAATTACTTTATTACTTTACTTATTTATTATTATATATATTTTAAGATTTATTTATTTATTTATTTTAGAGAAAGAGAGCACAAGTGGAGGGGCAGAGGGAGAGGGAGAGAGAGAGAACCTCAAGCAGACTCCACACTGAGCACAGAGCCTGATGTGGGGCTTGATCTCACAACCCCAAGGAAATGACCTAAGCCGAAACCAAGAGCTGGACGCTTAACCGACTGCGCCACCCAGGCGCCCCTATATATATTTTTATTGAAGTATAGTTGACACCCAATGTTACAATAGTCTCAGGTGTACAACAGAGCGATTCAACAACTCTGTACGCTCTGCTCCCAGGTGTAGCTCCCATCTGTCACCATACCGCACTATCACAATGTCACTGGTTCTATGCCCTATGCTGTACCTTTCTTCCCTGTAACTTATTCATCCCATAACTGGAAGCTTATATCTCCCAATCCCCTTTATCCATTTATCACAGTGGCTGCACCAGTTTGCATTCTCACCAACAGTGCATGAGGGTCCTTTTTCTCCACATCCTCACCAACACTTGTTATTTCTTGTCTTTTTGATACTCGCCATTCTCACTGGTGTGACGTGGTATCTCATCGTAGTTTTGATCTGTATTTCCCTAATGATTAGTGATGTTGAGCATCTTTTCATGCGTGTCTATTGGCTATCTGTATGTCTTCTTTGGAGAAATGCTTATTCAGGTCCACTGTTGGGCAAGTTACTTTAACCCACCAAAGCCTGTTTTCTCATCTGTAAAATAGGGCCCACGTTACTACTTGCCTCAGAGGAATTTGTGAGGATCAAATGAAATTATACCAGCAACGTGCTTGGCACATTGTGTGGCCTCAGTACACATTAGTGGTCACTGGTCCTGCCTAGGCTTGGAGCTTGTACAAAGACATTTTGGGAAATTCAAGCTATGGGTCTTGGCCTCTGAAGGCCATGTTCTTTTCAGGATGTCTGGTTCCAGGGCTAGGAGACAATCATGCACAAGGTGAAGTTATTTTTAACCTCTTTCTACAACGGTGCTATTTTAATCCAAGTTGTTATTGGAGTTCCGTCTAATTCTCGTCCTTCTTAGACCCTCTGTACCTGTCTAATAACTAATACAAGGGGAAGAAGAGTACCCCCCCCATATACAGACACACACAGACACACACACACATATTCCACCCTAGGGACCGCCCCAGTAGAAGTGGCAGGAGGGGATTATAGCAGGGACAAGGGGAGGTGCAGGACTTACTGAATCCGAGGCCCCAGGGGCTGGGCTCTCCAATGACCATGAAGTGATCTTGTTTGGAACCCCTGGTAAAGGGGCAAGAGCGGGGCTTTGGGGTTAGACAGATACTGACTCAAATCTTAGCTCGGGTATTTGTCCTTTACATCACCCTATTTGAGTTGCCTAACCTTCCCTAGCCTCAGTTTTATCATTTGTAAATAAGGATGATAATAATCATGTCTCTATCTCAAAGGGTTGCTGAGAAGCTTAAATAAATAAATATACGGAAAGCACTTAGAAAGGTGTCTGACACATGGTCAGCTCTGATAATTACTATGATGCTCCTCCTCTTAGAGGTATTAATGGAATCTCAATCAGCTATGAAGCCTAAAACTGTGAGACTGTACAAGAAGCAGCAAATAGCATGATTCTTACATGAGCTTTGCTTTGAGCACCAGAGTATTCTTTACACTGGGGCAAACATTACCCCCATATTTGTGAACAAATTCTTATCTATTTGTTAACCTGGTGGTGATATATAAGTGTTACCAGGAAACAGAAAATAGAATTTACTTAACAGAATTTCAACATAGAGTGATCTTGGTTGGAAAGTATTCCATTAAGCAAGGGATAACTATGTAGGAGTAATAAAAATCAATTTGTATCTGAGCACTTTGAGAGTAGTGCTGCTTTTTCATAGCATGTTATAACATCCAAGTTCTACAATCATTAGGATTTTTTTTCCCTAATAGAATAGTGTTGTTTTTTTTTTTTCCACTTGAAACATAACACACTGGGGTTACTTTATTTTATGTCTTTCCTTTTAAGTGTTACACACCATCATGACCAAGAAACTAGACCTCAATAATATGCCGCTCTCTGTGTTTCCCTATTATACCTCTTTGGGCACGGCCTTGTATGGAAAGGAGAAACCTCTGATCAAGCTTCCAGCACCATTCAGAGAATCATTAGATCTTCCCTTATGGAAGTTCTTACAGAAAAAGAAGCATCTGATTGATGAGATAAATGACGAAGCGAGACATTGTCACTGTGATCTAATATGGTCCAAACTCAGTAGTGAAGTTATCATCAGACCTGCGACCACATTAATCTGTCTCGGCAGACTGAGAATCAGGAGATGGAAGGAAGATGTTTCCACAGCATTCTCTAGCATCAGGTCTAAATATAAAGTTACCCCCTTTAAAGTGGATCCCATAGTGTGGGACACCATAAAAAAGAGTGTAGAAGACGACAGGATTTTGATTGAATTTGATACACTTACGGGGATTGTAACCTTAGTGGGGAAATCAGAGGATGTACAGAACATTGAGCCACAAATCAAGGAATTAATAGAAAGTACCACTCAAAAAATTAAAAGAGAAGAGCAAAGTCTAAAGGAAAAAGTGGCCATTTCTCCAGGAAGGTATTCTCTTTTGTGTCACAGCGATGTCCTGGAGCGTCTCCACACTGAGTGCCCAGAGATGGAGATTTGTTATGATGAAGCTTCTCAACACATGTGCTTCAAAGGCCTCTACACAGATGTGTATAAAGCAAAGTATGAAATACAGAAAAAGATGTACACCATGGTTCAAAAAAGCATCCAGCTTCCCCCTGAGATTTTCCAGTTTTTGCAAAAAGGAGACTGTATAGAATTCTCTAAGTCTCTTTTGATGGCACAGAAAATTCTTGCAGTTTATGAGCTGGAGGGTAAAACTGTTCTCTTAATCGGCTATTCCTCTGAAGTCCTATTAGATGCTGAAAAGCAAATGGTCAGTGCCTTAAGTTATAAGCGCATCAACATTGAGGACAGGGAAGTTCTTAATGGCAAGAAATGGAAAGGGCTCACTCACAGTTTGCATAAGAGACATAATTCCTCCTCAAAGACTGTAATAATCGATGAGTTAACTTCAAAAACCAAAGCTGAGGTCATCATCGCGGGCTGTGTGAGAGAAGTGAATGAATCCTATAGCTTGCTTTTTGACTTTGTGGAAAAACACACAAAAATAGAGAGATTGATTGAAATAGAGCCTCCCGTAATCATTGATTATTTAAGGATAGAAAAAAAGCCATTCTGGCAAAAGATAAAGACGACAAATGTTCAGGTAACTTTCAATCTTGAGAATAAACAAAAAGGCATTTTACTAACTGGGCCAAGGGCCAAAGTCCTGGAGGGCGTGAGCATCGTCAAGCAAGCCTTGGATTCCGTCTGTATTGAAAGCGTCCGTATCGATAAGCCATTGGTCAGCCAGTTCTTCCAGGAGAAAGCACAGTATTATAAAAGAGAGGTCAAACGGTTGTTTGGATGTTCCATTGACCTACAGGAGAATGGAGGGGAGAAGGAGGGAGGCAGCACGGATGGGCAGAAGTGCTTGTCTCAGGTAGACCTGGCCCCTAGAGTCTCACTTAAGGGGCCGCAGAGCAACTTGCCGCAGGTAGAGCTGGCCCCTGGAGTCTCGCTGATGGTGCAGCAGGGCGACTTGACCCAGTTTCCTGTCGAGGTGGTGGTGAGCAGTGCCAGTGAGGACCTGCAGCTCTGCAGCAGCCTGGCCGCCGCTCTTTCCAAAGCAGCTGGCCCTGAGCTCCAAGAGGACTGTGACCAGATAGTGAAGAAAATGGGCAAGATCCTCCCCGGCAGCGCCATCATCTCGAAAGCAGGAAAGCTCCCATACCGCCACGTGGTCCTTGCAGTGGGGCCCCGGTGGAAGGACGACGAGGACCTGAAGTGCATGTTCCAGTTAAAGAGAGCTGTAGAAGAAAGTCTCCGTTTGGCTGAAACACACAGGTGCCGGTCCATAGCCATCCCAGCCATCAGTTCCGGAGCTGGTGGCTTTCCCTTAGCCCAGTGTGTGAAGACGATTGTTATGGCTATCAAGAAAAACTTCCAGTTTAAGCAGGATGGACACACCTTAAAAGAGATTTACCTTGTGGATACAGCTGAGAAGACTGTCCAGGCCTTCGCGGAAACTGTGAAAACTGTATTTGAGGACCCCCCGCCTCCTACGGCTTCCGGGCCCAGTGTACCGCAGACAGTCCAGCCCATCTTGACCAACGTTCGTGGACACAGACAAATTCCGTTGTCCCAGGGAAGCCTGAGGATCCTGCTGGTGAAAGGAGATGTGCAGAGCGCCACGGTGAGTGTCCCTTCTGTCCCTGCCTGCCGAACACCCGCCGCGGTGCTGCGACTCTCTAGCCAGCCTGTTGCCCAAGGCAGACTAGGACCCAGGGGAAGAATCCCATGCCCTCCCTCCCAGTCTCAGAAGTGGTTTTCTCAGAAGACTGGGCGGCTTCACTGAGGCATTTACCCACAGAGATTGGCCGCTCAATTGTGGGAACTGCAAGTGTACTCAGATCGCGAGGCTTCCAGTAAATGCAAAAACCCACAATACTTATGTTTATACATGTATACTTTTTCAGTGCCTTTATACCTGTCACATTTTGGCAAATCTAAGGTTAATTTCCTGTCAAATTTGCTGAGGGCAGATAAAGACAAATTAGAGCATTTGATGTGGGCAGAGGATGGGAATCTTGTCAATGGTGCTGAACCAGGGTGAACTACACTCCTCCTCGGTGACCCAGGCAGGGCAGCCTTGAATATCACTTGGTCACATTCCTTCTCCTCTCTTCTCTTGGTGTCTTAATTGAGCCCAATTTAGAAAAGCTCTGTCAGATCAAAGCAGTCTGCTCACAGCTCAAACCTACCTGGTTTAGGGGCACCTGGGTGGCTAGGTCGTTAAGCGTCTGCCTTCGGCTCAGGTCATGATCCCAGGGTTCTGGGATCGAGCCCCACATCGGGCTTCCTGCTCAGCGGGAAGCCTGCTTCTCCCTCTCCCCCCCCCCCCCCTTGTGTTCCCTCTCTCGCTATGTCTCTCTCTCTGTCAAATAAATAAATAAAAAATCTTTAAGAAAAAAAACCAAAACCCTACCCGGTGTATGTTCCCACTGGTCCCCTCCCAAATGACTGCCCCGCCTCCCTCTCCCTGCTGCCCTGATTCCTATTTCCCAGACCCCACAAGCCATGCCTCTGCACTCCTTCAGAGACCTTATGCTATCTATATCTCGCTTTATATCTCCATTGTCCTGGAGTGTTATTTAAATAAGTATCTGGTAACCCTTTGCCTTGGGTGGCATTTCAATCTCTGAAATTAATGATCATCGTTTCCCCCCTATAGTGCCAAACCCAGGGGCTCAAATACAGTGATCCTTGATGAATGGTCTTTGTTAGTATCTGAAACAAATTGGTTTTGTCTTCAAGGCTGATGTTCTTGTCAACTCCATTCCCGTGAATCTCCAGCTTAATAAAGGACTCCTTTCTCAGGCCCTCTTGGCGAAAGCTGGGCCAAAGCTCCAGGAGGAATTGGACAGAGTCGGCCAAGCGAAGGCTGTTGGCATGGGTACAGTTCTCCGAACCAGTGGACACGGTCTACACTGCCACCATGTGCTTCACGTAGTGGTTCCGGACTGGAGAGATGGGTGCACATCTTCACACAAGGTGGGGCCAAGTTTTAGGTTCTCTGGGAAATTGGGTCGCCTTTGGGACTCTCCTCTCCGTAGAGTGTAGATTGGCCTCTGTCTGTCACATTATCAGCGGGTTCTATCACCATGGCCATTTCTTTCAGTTGTAGTTGACTTTGCCCGAAGACTAGTTAATAATATAAATTGATTACAGTGCTCAATCATTATTGGGGCTCGGGGAAGAGTTATTGAAGACAACACATCTTTAGTGAGGATAGCAAGGTGAGGGCATGAAGAATGGAGGAGAATGAAGGATTAGAACAGTAGTTGCTTTGCTTCTTTCCTTCCTTGCCGAGTGAGTTTGAATCTTTTTAGAGGGTCTCTGATGTTCCCTTTTCCTTGTCTACTCCTGTTCTTTTCTTTCCTTTTTTGACTGCCCTTAACCTCTTTTGAAAGGAGAGTAGACAGAGATCACAGTCAAAGTTGCTAAATTCTTGTCCTTTTTGTTCTAACTCCCATTTCTAGGAAAGATGCATAAAGATGTGCTTTGTGCTTTTCAGATCATGAGAGACATTATCAGAAAATGTCTGGAAATCACCGAGAACTTGTTTTTAAGATCAATTGCATTTCCAGCAATAGGAACAGGAAATTTGGGGTTTCCTAAAACCATTTTTGCTGAATTAATAATTTCAGAAGTGTTAAACTTTAGTAGCAAGATTCAACTGACAGCTTTACAAGAGGTTCAATTTCTGCTGCACCCGAGTGATCATGAAAATATTCAGGTACAGTCTCACTCATTTCTGGTTATTTTGGCAGCTGAGCCCTAATGTTTTCAGATGTCGTCTTGGTTGGTCAGTTAGATTGTTTTTTCCATGTATTTCCTGTACAGCAAAGTAAAGGAGTGGTATAGACCACTTGTAGCACAGCAAATGTCAAGTAAATTTATGGATATAGAAAAAAATTTAACTTCTTATTAAGGAGAATTCCAAACATAAATAAAAGTACACAAAATGGTATAATGAACTCCCTTGTACCCATCACTCATCTTCACAATTATCAACCAATGGCCAGTATGTTTCATCTCTATCTCCCATTTATTTCCCTCCTTCCTATATTATTTCCAAGCAAATCCTAGACATACTTTATCCATAAAAAATTCAGTATTTATTTTAAGCAATAGGATTCTTTTTAAAAAGTAACATTACCACAATACTATTTCACACTTAAAATAAATTGAAAATCATTCCCTTATTTCCTCAATTATCAATGTTCAAATTTCCAGTTGTCTCATAAATGCCTTATTTTGTTTTGTCTTTTGGGTTTTTTTTTTTAGATTTATTTATTTATTTGAGAGAGAGAGAGAGTGCGCGTGTGCACAAGTGCCAGGGGGAGGGGCAGAGGGAGAGGGAGAAAGAGAATCTCAGGTAGACTCCCCAACCCCGTGGGCCGGGCCCGATCCCATGACTCTGAGGTCACGACCCAAACAGAAACCAAGAGCCCGACACTCAACTGACCAAGCCACCCAGGTGTCCCTGCCTTATTTTGTGGTTAGAATGAACTCAGCACATCCCCATGGGAGTAGGAGAGTTGGGACTAGAAATACCAGAACCATCTTCGGTTGTAGAGAGTCCATCAACCAGCTGTCCACCTTTACACACGGAGCCTGCCTGCCTGCCTGCCCGCCCCTGGAGTCCTGTGAGCCTGGGATCCTGGCTCTGTAGTCTCCCCACGTCCCCTTCCCATTACTGGATCAATCTTTTAGCACAAAAGTTACTTATTTTTTCTCCCCCCAAAAATCTCTCTTGCTTGTTTAAAAGGAGAAAGAAAGTGATGATTTGAGGGTGTCACTACGAGGCAAAGAAAGGGAATTCACAGGTTCATTAACCATAGAATACATACATCAACCTCTGGCTCCAGAGAGGGCTACTCCCCTAGCGATTCCTCTCCTGGGACAAATAAGAAGTTAAAAAATGTAAGTGGGTTGGGGTGCCTGGGTGGCTCAGTTGTTAAGCGTCTGCCTTCAGCTCAGGTCGTGATCACAGGGTCCTGGGATTGAGCCTCGCATCGGGCTCCTTGCTCCGCGGGAGCCTGCTTCTCCCTCTTCCACTCCCCTTGCCTGTGTTCCCTCTCTCGATGTGTCTCTCTCTGTCAAATAAATAAATAAAATTAAAAAAAAAAAAAAAGGAAGTGGTTGCTGTCTATGTGATTATCTTTCTCTTACTACTGTGTTTTTTTAACAACCGGCAAGAAACTTGCTCTTACTGATTATGGAAATAATACATATTCATTGTAGAAACTTTGAACCATAAAAAATGCATACATTCTTTTAGTTGTATTTCATTGTAGTCTTCTTTTATACGTGTGTACCTTTATTTTTTTTTTTTTAAGATTTTATTTATTTATTTGAGAGAGAGAATGAGAGAGAGAGAGAGCACATGAGAGGGGGGAGGTTCAGAGGGAGAAGCAGACTCCCTGCCGAGCAGGGAGCCCGATGCGGGACTCGATCCCGGGACTCCAGGATCATGACCTGAGCTGAAGGCAGTCTCTCAACCAACTGAGCCACCCAGGCGCCCACGTGTGTACCTTTAGAAGTGGGATTATATATTGCAATTTAATATCATTATTTTTTCATTTAATAGTATAAAAAAGAGATTTTCCCTATTCCACAAACTATTTTTTGAAAATGAGATTTTTAATGGCTGTTAAATATGCCAACACATGGATATACCAAAATTTATTTAACCATTTCCCTGTTGGATTTTTAAACTGTTTTATTTCTTCTCTGTTATAAATAGTGTGTAATGAATATGCTTGTATTTATAACTTCCTTCACATATTTAATAGTTTTCCTAGAATGCATTTGCAAAAACAGAATTATATGTATTATTTTCATAATTTCAAAAAATCTATAATGAAAATAACACTTTGAGAGTTGTTCTCTCCAAAGTATGTGTGCATGCAAGATCAAAAGCCCTGATGAATCAAATTTATTCATCTATGGAGGATTGTAGTAGTCAAAACTGTCTTTGTATTTCCAGGCATTTTCAGATGAATTTGCCAGAAGAACCAATGGAAGTTTCGTCAGTGACAAAATTCTCAAGGCTGAAGATGCACAAGGTTCAGTAAAGCTATGAGATGAGAAATTATTTCTAGTTGCTAAAAAACTATTCAGTGAAAGACGATAGTGATGATTTTTATGAAAGAATCAGTTAGTGATAAAGAAGATATTAAATTATATCCCATACCCCTGAGCATGTAAGACATTGGCTGTGCTTATGTGGTCTGATGTGAAAGAGTAGGCAGGCTAAATTATATAATCTATACAGTGGGTTTGTGGGTAGTGATTGGCTACTAATTTCTGAGGATGATGTGACATGTGTTTTCAGAAACAGATACATTTAAAGAGACAATACCAACCAAATGCTTCTCCTGGGTCATATCTGCTGTTGCTATACTTGAGTTTATCCAAACTCCTGTTTAGAGAGTTTGCTGAGACTTCTTGAATCTGAATGTGTATGTTTCCCATCAAAGTTGGGGATTTTTCAGTCATTCTTTAATTAGTTTACCTCACTGGTCTCTCTCTAGTGCCCCAATAACATGAATGTGAAGTGTTTTGATAGCATGCCATGGGGTCCCTGGGATCTCTTTTTCTTTTTCTTTTTTTAATCTCTTTTCTCTCTGTTCATCACATTGCATAATTTCTATTGACCCACCTCCAAGTTCATGGACTCTTTTCTCTGTCCACTGCCCATCCAGTGAATTTTTTTACTTCAGATACTGTATTTTTAAACTCTAAAATGTCCATTTGGTTTTTTTTTTTTCGAGTTTATAAACTATAAACTGCAGGGCCTCCTATTTTTCCATTCACTCCAAATCATTTTCAGGCACTCAGCTGTGTTTACTTTGACCTCAGGGAGCATAGTTATAGCAGATGCTTTAAAGTCTTTGTCAGGTAATTCCAACATCTGGATCATCTTGAGATTAGTATCTGTAATTGATTGTCTTGATCCTTGAGAACTGGTCACATTTTCCTGGTTCTTTACAGGACAAACCATTTTGGATTATAGACTGGGCATTTTAAATACTATGTTGTGAAACTTGGGTCCTATTAAAATCTTCTGGAAAATGGTGATTGTTTTGTTTGTTTTAGCAAGTAGTCAGTCAGTTAAGTTCATTCTAAGCGCTCTGTCTCACCTTCTGTGTGGGCAGCAGTTCCAATGTTAATTTAGTTCTCTAGGCCTTTGCTATGCAGCTTGGGTCTGTCCCCACACATGCAGCTCCAGCTCTGTATTCACACACAGAATAGGGGTACCTTCTCCAGCTCTCACCTGTCTGGGACTCCTATACTCTCTGGCTCAAGGGAGCCCATTTTCTAGGTCCTCTGGCCAGGAAGACAGGTTCTCCGGGAGCTTAAGACGGCTGTTGAGCCGCCTCATACTTTTGCATGGTAAGGGTTACCCTTGTGGGCAAAGTGGAGAGACAAAGAGGGAGAGAAAGAGAGAGCCACAGGTATTGCCCATACACACACATACAGCTTTTTTTTTTAAGATTTTTTTTTTTAAACTCTGAGAAAGAGAGAGGGAGAGAGAAAATCTCAAGCAGACTGCCCGCTGAGCGTGAAGCCCCACGTGGGGCTCGATCTGGCCACCCGGAGATCATCACCTGAGCCAAAATCAAGTCAGACACCCAACCGACTGAGCCACCCAGGCGCCCCCACATACATGCTTTTCAGACCACAAGGGCCCCTTCTCTTCATTCTTCTGGACAGGAAGGCAGAATGTCTCTCAGGGTTTTGGCTCCCTGTGGGGCCACTGTGGAGCTCTGCAACTGGGCTCATCTTGAGGCAAGGCCTGAATTAGAAAAAGGAAAAATATGGACAGTCATGAGGATTCCTTCCAATACTCTTCAGTTCACAGGGACCCTTATTTCTAATCCTCTGGCTGCAAAGATAGGGATTCTCATTACACAGTTCTGCAACATGGGCCACCTTGGGCCAGTGCTGAGAGAGAAAGAGGGAAAATTTTAAGACAAAATAAAATGGGAAACTCTCCCTCCCCCTTACAGGTGACTTCTTCAAGTTTTGACTCCCTCCCCCAGCCTGCCTGCTGTTTACTTTTCAGGTCTCAGTTAGTTGGCTTTTTGTATTTATCCTGCGTTTTTAGTTGTGATTTGTGAGTGAGATAGGCGTGTGGGGGCCTGACATCGCTGTGGCCAGCAGCAGAAGTCCACGCTTGATATATATTATATTTTGTAATCCTTTCTCAGAAACTGACCATCACTGGGGCTCAGAGTCAGGGCTGGTTAAGGGCTGGAGATCACAGGGCGGGGGAAGAAGTATGAGAGGAATGCATCTGGGGAGTGTGAGATTTAAGTCGTTCTTGCTGTGGCCGACTTGGTTAGGGACTCCGTTTCTTTTATTCTCAGATTTCCATGGGACTGCGTCTAGCCCTAATGTAGACGTGCATGAAATGAAGATTGGTCCCATCATCTTCCAGGTGGCCTTTGGAGATATCACCAAAGAAAAGGCTGATGTGATTGTAAATTCAACATCAAAAGCATTTAATCTCAAAGCAGGTACTTTACTTGTAGGATTTGAGTCGTGTAATAGTCAACTGTCCTATAGTTGCTGTAGCCAAACTGGTTTCTACAACTTTGGCTTATTGATATTACTAATTTTAAAATTATTTTGACATGGTTTCTAATAATTGGTAACAGATAATTTATACATTTTTCTTCTTTCTTATCAGAAATACTCAGGTTCTAGGATTCCTTTGATGATTAGGAAAGCTTTTTAGATAATGAGGCAATCATTCTGATCCAGATGTACTGTTCTCATTTTTTTCAATTCATGTAACCCTCTTGCTTTTCTCCTGTAGGGGTGTCCAAAGCAATTCTAGAATGTGCTGGACAAAATGTGGAAATGGCATGTTCTCGCCTAGGTAAGACACAATACTATTTTTTTGGTTCAAAATTATAAGTAGAAGGCTGAATATGGGAGGTTTTGGAGAGGCTGGGGAGAGTCTTGGAATTGGAGAGACAACATATTAATCTGAAAATCATACATTTGACCAAAGAATTCTAATCAGAGACAATTAGAAGTGAAAAGTAATCTCACTTAAAAAGAGAAGAAAGATTCCTCAAAAAGCATATTTTAGGAGTCTCTTTGCACATAAAATGCTTTATATGCCAAAGCAAACATTTTGCTTTCTAAACAATCAAAGAATGGGTTCAGTATCTAATTTTGCATTCTCTCTGTCTTGTGTTTCCCAGCTCAAAAGGGCAACAGTGATTATATAGTTACTGAAGGTGGATTATTGAGGTGCAAGAATATTGTTCACATCATTGGCGGAAATGATGTCAAGAAATCGGTCTCCCTTGTTTTGCAAGAGTGTGAAAAACGGAATTACTCGTCAATTTGCCTCCCAGCCATTGGGACAGGTTTGTAACCTCTGGCTGTCAAGGCATCCCCCTTTCCTTCGCTCTGGTGCTGACTGTTAATATAATCAGTGCAGAGTCTGAGTCAAGGTGGCTCCTCATCCCAAGGCAGCCCCAAAGGGAGTAAGCAAAGACTGTGGGGTGGTTTAAGTAAGAGGAAAAAATGAAGAAAACTGAAGATAGTGTTGAATATTAGAGTGACATCTGCTCTGTACTATGGGAGGGAAGAGAGAGGAAGGGCAGGAAGAGAAAGAAAGCCCATCATCTCTCCTTCTCTCCTCGTTCCTCTGTTTCTTTTTTTTCCTGTCCCCTACATTATTTAGTCTTGAACTCCCTCCCCCATCCCTTCTGCATGGAGAACCTCAGAGCATGGGCCTGTACCTCCCAGGAGCTGACTCGGATGGAGAGGAGTATTCCTGGCCTTGTCACACCTCTTGTACAGCTGGCCCTATGAGTTGGCCTTAGGACATGTCTGCACAGAAGCCTCCCAGTCACCAGAGCCTAATGGGTTCTGGTTCTAATGGGTCAGAAATTCAACTCCAACCTTCCTCTTTTCAGCCTACTTGCCTTTTTTGTTTTCCTCAAACTACGTAATAGTTGTGTAAGTCTTCATATATAAGGATGGTGCTTTGGGTTTATCATTAGTAAGGTGATGCTCTTTCAGCTCTTTTCCCAGGAATCTGAGTCTTGGGTGGTGATGAGGAATTTCTGCTTGGTTTCCCTTCAGACAGCTGGTCAGGGGAGCAAATACTCTCAGACTTGAAGTGGAACGTAGCTGGCTGGTCCCAGAGAGAGAGCCCTCAGCACTGGATTGGTGATTCCATTGCGCAGGAATCTGTTTGAGTGTCTCACACTTGCATTCCAGGCCCTCCAAAAGTACACTTAACCGGCCTTGTCACTTCCTGAGCCTTCTTCTAGTCCTCTGTTATTTTAATTTCTGTAATACTCTACCATTCCTCTTAATGTTCCCACATGGAATGCTACATCTACTTTATTACTTTTCTATTTCTGAAAGATTAATTTATAGTCCCTTTATGTTTTCATTCCCCTTGTGGTATTATCCAATTTGGCAGTTTAGCCAACATGTCTGTCTGCCAGTTTGTCTGTCTGTCTGTCTCTTTCTCTGTCTCTATCTTTAATGGACACCCACTAATGACTCACCAGTCTCTGTCTCCATTGATTTTTTTCTGAGCTCTGGTCTTGTGTTTCTACATAAACTTTATCTGGGCCAAGAAATCAGACAACCCAAGGGTGACACAGACCTTCCCAAGAAAAAATAAGGAAATGAGGCAGTTTTTGTTTTGCATGAATATATACACATGAGTATTTCTGGGTTACTGCAAACCTGTTGTTCTTCCACTGACTTGGTTGCATTGCTGGTCTGCACAAATAAATCAGGATTACAGATTCTCCTTGCTTGTCATCTTTACTAATCTGTATCACCACTTGAGCTGGTCCTTAGACTAACGGACGGGGGAACTTTCTCCTTTAGTGGTGTTTATGAGTTGACTTGCCACTGCAACTGAGACGGCTTCTGGCAGTCAAAGAAGCCCTCTCCCTGGCTCCTTACAGACACCTGCCTAGGGGGAGAGAGTGGGTGATCAGCGATACTTGCAAGCACTTCAAGTTCAAAGCAGACTATGAATTCCAATTCATTGTCTTCTCTCCCAGACTTGCCCTTCCTCTTACATCCTTGATCATGTTAAAAGCATCACTTTCTACCTAGAATCCTTGACTCTACCCCCTTGATCACTCCTATGTTCATTAGCTTATTAACTAATTTGATTAAATATTTCCCACGTGCCTGCCATGTGCCAGGCACTGTGCTTAGGCACTGGGGACAGAAAGATGACTGAGAAAAGGGTCTAGTCACCAGGTAGCACCTAGCCTACTGTGAGAGACAGACATGTAAACCACAGCAGTACAGCACGACTCAGGTTGCACAGCAAGGTGTGTGGGTGGCAAAAAAGGGGGAACAAAGGGTCAAAGATAAACCCAGTTGGCCACTGACTTCAGGTCCTGCTGACTTCACTTCCCAACTATCTGCTCAGTCCCTGTACCTGACTCTTCATTCTGGCCTCTTCTCTTTGTTCAGCTCTTGTCTTTTGCCTAAACTTTTATTATAGCTTCCTATCTAGACCTGGGCTCCCTGTCCCAGTGCCTCCTCCACATACCCCACCCCCTGTATTTATCTCAAAAAAAAAAAAAAATCTCAAAAACAGATCTTTTCCCCGAACACACCAGGCTGAACATATCATGCCCCTGTTACATAGTTCTGTCTGGCATAGCCTTTTCCACAGTTTCTCATACTTCGCCTGTTGACATACCTCTTCATGCCCATATATCACATCCTTTGTGTTCTAAGTGACTAGATGAGAGCTAGCTCATGATGGGACATAGTAAATGTTGAGAGTGAATGAATGTATCTGAACTCTCCCATTTAAATTCTTCCAAAAACCATGAGATAATCATAGCTTTGCAAAGGAGACTTTCTCTCTTTTCCTGATCATCTAATCCAGAAAACTGAAGAAACCCTCTTGTTCAGTTTTGTATGGGGTTTGTCTACATTCTCACAAGTGTCTACATAGCCAGGCCAAAGTGGTCTACTCTCATTTCTGCAGTAATGGTGGACACCATCAACAGGGAAAATCCAAGTGGGCTGTTAGTCTATCACACCAGGTTGGCCAGGGGACTTTTACATTGCTCCTCATTGTGATTTGCTAGCTGCCATTTATTTGTATGTGATTGCTTCCATGACTTTTCATGGGACTTTTCAAGGGACTTTTCATGATCTTACCTAGGCAGTAGGCTTGAGAAACAAGATATGGAACATGCTGGGAAAAGAAAAAGACTTGCTCTGGTGGCCACCTTGAACCCAGCAAATCAGCTAAAATCTCACTGAGTGTGCTAGAAAAGACTTCCTAGAGGCTTAGGGATAACTGGTGTGCAAAGAATTATAGATTATAATGGATAACTTACAGCTCCAGGTGTCTTACAAAATCAGCTTAGCTTGAATCAGGTCCCCAAAGACATCTGGAAGAATAAAGATACATGCATCTAGTTGGGTGACTATGAACAAAAAAGAAAAATTATTGTTCTTTTTAAAGAGCTTGAGATTTCAACATATATTAACATCATTTGCTTTTTATGGACCTTTTGAGGACACGAATGAGCCAAAAAAGGTTAATTGTGCTTTGTAACACAGAGGAACACAGTTAGCTAGGGTCAACTTGACAGAGGAGATACGAACATCAGATATCAAAAGTTAGATTTCCTGGGTCCTTTGTTCATTGTTGGGTTATTGACTTCCTGACATCCTGGAATAGCAGCTCCCTGGTGCATCTAGGACCTCAAAAGTGTTTGCTCGTGCATTGCTAGAAAAGCCCATGATGATGAAAGAGTGGGCAGTGGGCATTTGTTCTGTGAGGACTGGAATCCCCAAATTATTTCTCAGCCTTCCCAGTTGGGTCTCCCCCCACCCCCGGTTTTTATTATCTGCCTTTCCAGGAAATGCCCAAAAAGACCCAGGTACAGTTGCTGATGCCATAATTGAGACCATCGAAGACTTTACCCAGAAAGGAATGCTCCAGTCTGTGAAAAAAGTTAAAGTTGTTATCTTTCTGCCTCACCTACTGGACGTGTTTTGTGACAGCATGAAAAAAAGAGAAGCATCTCTGGCTTCTCCCCGGCCGTCTCTGAAGTCTAAACTGACACGTGAGTTGACCATTTTTATGAAATGCATGTTCCTAATATTGATGTCATGTGAGAAATAGCTAATCTTTAACAAACTGTCAGAAAGAGAAATTAAGAAAACAATCCCATTTACAATTATATCAAAAAGAATGAAATACCTAGGAATAAATTTAACCAAGAAGGTAAAAGACCTGTACTCTGAAAACTATGAGACACTAATAAAAGAAATTGAATCTCTATCAAAATTCCGATGGCATTTTTCACAGAAATAGAACAAAGAATCTTAGATTTGTATGGACCCACAAAAGACACCTGATAACCAAAGCAATCTTGAGACAGAAGAACAAAGCTAGAGGCATCACATTCCTGATTTCAAACTACATTACAAAGCTATAGTAATCAAAACAGTATGATATTTGCATAAAAACAAATAGATTATTGGGACAGAATAGAGAGCCTAGAAATAAATCCATGAATATACAGATCTTTCTTCACTTACAATGGGGTTACATCCTGGTAAACCTACTGTAAGTTGAAAATTTCACAAGTCAGAAATGCATTTAACATATCTAACCTACTGAACATCATAGTTTAGCCTAGCCTACCTTAAACATGCTCAAAACACATTAGCCTACAGTTGGATGAACTCATCTAACACAAAGCTATTTTATAATAAAGTGTTGAATATCTCATGTACTTTATTGAATACTGTAATGAAAGTAAAAACAGAATGGCTTTGTGGGTACAGAATAGTTATAAGTATATTGGTTGTATATCCTCATGATTGCCTGGCTGACTGGGATTTGCGGCTTGCTGCCACTGTCCAGCATCACAGGAGAGTATGGCAGCATATTTACTAGCTCAGGAAAAGATCTAAATTCAAAATTCAAAGTATTCTACTGAATGTGTATCATTTTCATACTATCATAAAGTCGAAAAATCATAAGTTGAACCATTGTAAGTTAGGGACCATCTGTGTGATCAATTAATTTACAACAAAGGAGCCAAGAATATACAATGGGGAAAGGATAGTCTCTTCAATAAATAGTGTTTGGATGCTTGCTTCAGCAGCACATATACTGAAATAAATAGGGCTGGGAAAACTGGACAGCCACATGCAAAAGAATGAAACAGGATTACTATCCTACACCATACGCAAAAATCCACTCAAAATAGATTAAAGATCTGAAACCATAACACTTCTAGAAGAAAACATGGGGAGTAAGCTCCTAGACATCAGTCGTGGCAATGATTTTTGTTTGTTTGTTTTGACACCAAAGCACAAATAGCAAAAGCAAAATAAACACGTGGGACTACCTCAAACTAAAAAAGCTCTTGCATGGCAAAGAAAACCATCAACGAAATGAAAAAGCAACCTATGGGATGGGAGAAAATATTTGTAGCTAATATATCTGATGGGGGTAATCAACAAAGGGGTTAATATATGAAGATCTCATACAACTCAATAGGAGAAAAGAAATAATCTAATTTAAAAATGGGCAGAGGATCTGAACAGACATTTTTCTAAGGAAGACATTTACAGATGGCCAACAGGCACACAAAAAGGTACTCAACATCACTAATCATCGGGGAAATGCAAATCAAAACCATAAAGAGATATCGCCTCACCTGACAGAATGGCTATTATCAAAAAGACAAGAAATAACAAGTGTTGGTGAGGATGTGTAGAAAAGGAACCCTTGTGCACTGTTGGTGGGAACATAAACTGGTGCAGCCACTGTTGAAAACAGTATGGAGGTTCCTCAAAAAATTAGAAATAGAACTACCATATGATCCAGAAATTCCATTTCTGGGTATTTATCTTAAGGTAACAATAAAAGAAACTATCTCAAAAAAGATATCTGCACCCCCATATTCATTGCAGTAGTATTTACAAAACCAAGGCATGGAAAAACCTAAGTGTCCACCAACAAATGAATGGATAAAGAAAATATGGTGTGTATATATACACACATATATATACATATATACACACACACACACCACACACACAGATATGTAACATGTATGTGTGTATTACACACACACACACGATGGAATATCACTCAGCCATAAAAAAGAAGGAAATCCAGCCATTTGTGATAACATGGATGGACCTAAAGGGTATTATGCTAAGTGAAACAAGACAGAGAAAGACAAATGCTGTATGATCTCACTTATATGTGGAATCTGGAAAAACAAACTCAGAGACACAGAGAACAGATTGGTGGTTGCCAGAGGCAGCAGAGGGTAGGGTGGGAGATGAAGATGGGTGAAATGTGTGAAGGGGGTCAAAAGGTACAAACTTCCAGTTACAAGATAAATAAGTCCTAGAGATGTAATGTATAGCATGGTGACAAAAAGAGAGAGAGAGGGAGGGAGAGAAAGAAATAGTTAATCTTCCTTTCTTTTCTTTTTTTAGCATTTGTGGGCTCCCCAAGTCAATCTCCAGAAAAGCAGAATCCTTTGGTTTTGAAAAAGAAAACAGAATCAGCAAGTTTTCAGGTGTGTGGTGAAAGTGTAAAATGTATAGAAAACGTTGTCTCCTGGATTCAGGATCTGATTACAAAGGAACTGTGTCCTTACATCAATGAAGATGACTGTATCAAAGATTTTAATGAAAAAGAATATCAGAAATTGAATGAGCTGCAGGAGAACTTAAATATTGCCATTTGCTTGGACTGTAAAAGACCTTTGATTGAGGTTTTTGGAATTGGCAAAGATTTGACACAGGCTAGAAATGCAATTGAGGAAATGATCAAGGGAATGAGATTGGCCAAAGAACAGAAATCCCAGGCAGAGTTTATCAGTGAATTTATAGAATGGCAATATTTCAAAAACAGGACTTTTCATAGTTTTGACAAAATAACCAATCTGCAATTGGAGAATGCAAGGAAGGCAAAGAAAAGTAGAACTGTTGTCAAAATTAATCATCAGAGCTACACAGTGGATCTGACCACACACACTGCTACAGATGCAAAAGGACAGAGTTTACCTGTTCAGCGCCTCATGAAATCTGAAGGTGAGTCAGATTGTGTGCTTTTATCCATTATTTTACACGTCCTTTGGACTTAACACTATTTTGTACATACATCAAAATTGTATTCATGTAGATAACATTGAAGCAACTCTTATGGAATGAAATACAACACTTGGTCTCTAAGCTTAAGGAGCTTACATTACGGCTGGGGAAATGTAGCATGGGTGCACTCAGCAGCCTGAGGATGACCTTCTTAATGGCGACCAGACCCAAACCTTGCATTTGTTCCCATCTCTACAGTTTACATGCTTCCCAGAGCCAGTTCTGCTGTGGAGGTAACGGCTGCTTCCGTCAGGAGAGGGAAAGCCATGGGCTTTAAAGAAAAGTGGCCCAAGGTTTTCTAGAACAAAAGAAGACAGCCTGGTCAGAGTGGGCACTCTCTGTGTCCGTGACTGATAAACCCAGGGAGGACTGGGAGCCTGTAGGATCTCCTCCCAGAATTTACTTCCTCTCCTGCCCCGAACATAAGGTTTCCTTAATGCACGCATCAGGAAGCAGCCTTCAAATTCTCTGACTGGATCTATCCCCCACGAAGGGAATGCTTGTGCTGTGTAGATAGCTATTCCTGCCTTTGAACCACACAGGTCCTCCATGGAGACGGGTAAGTTGGCTTCCGGTACAGTATCTTCATCTCTTGTGAGATCCATGTGAGTGAGTTCTTCAGACTCTGAGCAACCCTAGGGAAATGACAAATCAAGTATAATACTCTGTTTAGCAGAAGGGAAGACAGAGCTGCCACCACTACCTGCCAAAGAGCCAAACCTGCCGTCCCCCCAACTCTTAAGGATGCGGGGAAGAATAATGAAAGAATAGATGTGGAGGGCCCTGTGATGGTGAGGAGTTCTGGCAAAAATTCACACTGTTGTAACAAGACCATCATAGGGAAATAATCAACTATTAAATTATTAAATTATGACAGCTTAGAGACTGAACAGAATATGCAGCTGAGTTATGCTACACCAACAATTCTCAACTCTGAGCGTGATCAAAACTTGTTAAGATGCAGGCACCCAGGTTCCACCCCTCAGAGAGTTTGATTCGTAGATCTTTGGGTTTTTTTCTTCACAAGCATTATGGTTGGTTCTGATGTAGGTTGTCTGTGGGCCACACTTTGAAAAACAAGGAACTTCTTGAACACATTGAGTTAGGAGATTGTAAAGTAAGAACACAGATGATACTCAGTTCTTCAAAGCATACCAGGAATGTGCAGATGGGCCTTCCCAGGTGTGTGGGAGTCCTCAAATGTCCTCTTTGCAGTTAAGATCCCTGAGCACTGGAGTGATATGAAGCAGCAGGAGGTCTGTGTGGTTGAGCTACAGCCTGGTCATGCAGAATATAACACAGTGGCAAGCAAGTTTAATCAGACCTGCTCACACTTCTACATAAAGAAGGTAAGCCTTCTGCTGACATGGAGTTTCTTAATGGTGGAAATAAGTGGTATCATGGTCCTGATAAATACATAAATACATTTGCATTCATTTTCCATCCGCCCCCCCTTTTTTTTGGCCAGAATTAGAATATTCTACGGTAATCAGACTTTAGATTATAGATTCTACTCCTGTCACTATCATTACAGACACATTGAGATTGAGATCGTGTCAGTTATTAGATTGCACAATATTAGATTGCAGTACGATATGAGAATACTAAAACCAGGTATTAACTCAGGGAGGAGCTGGTTAGTAGCAATCTTGAAGAGACAGCTGGTAGAAGTCTTCCCAAGAGGAGGAAATCTTTCCCCAAAGAGGAACCAGTAAGTGGCCCTAAAGAGGAAGGAAAGAGGAACATCCCCAGGATAAAAGGAAGTTCTCTTCCTCCCAAGGAGAAGCCACTCAGGAATGCACCTGTGGAGGCTGCTGGCAGCAAGAGCAACAGCTCCAAGAAAAAGGAAAAGTTCCAAAAGGCAGCCCAGCAGGATTAAAATGGACATTGCCCCACCCAGCCCTATAAAACTTAACATGAATTCACAAGAATCCCTGAAGCAAAGTCATAAAAATACAAAGATAGAGCTTCAAGGTTCATTTGACAACTAGCAAACACCACAAAGAAAGACGCAGAGGCCCTCAGATCAGGATTGTGTGCTTCTGCCCCGCCATTCACAGATCAACAGTGCTTGCTTCCGGCATAAATCCGATAGTCCTTTCCTTGTTCATCTCCCTTATTTTGGCACCTTCCACTTAAAAAAAAAAAAAAAAAGATTTATTTATTTATTTGAGAGAGACAGGGCTTGGTTCCACGACCCTGAGATCACGACCTGACCCGAAATCAAGAGTCGGATGCTCAACCGACTGAGCCACACAGGTGCCCCTGGCACCTTCCACTTTTAAACATCACTATTGCTCTTTATAATTATGTTCCCATTTGACCTCTGTGGCAGTATTATATTAATGCTTTCTTCTTTAATTTTCCTTTCATTATCCCGGTTATCTATTTCTCCTCCAAACACCTAATCCTAGCTTTACCCGTAGGATTTATATTTTGGTCTTCTCTCTCTGCACTTCACTGGGAAAAGTCTTTACCCTTCTTGGCTTCAGCTGTTATTTCAATGTTGATAGCTCCCAAATCAACATCACCAACCTGGATCTTTGATCAAGCTTTACAACATATTCCAGTGACCTAAAAAATCTCTGCTTGCATATCTAGCTGCTAAATCAATTTCCCTAAACCTAACCCATCATCTCACCATTTCCTTTTCCTTCCCCACTTCTGTCCTTGGTCCACCACTTTCCGAGTAAAGGTAGAGATCTTTGGATGCCTTCCCTTCATCCATAATAACGAATTTGCCAATAAGGCCTGCATTTTCTTTTTTTGCAAACGTTTTTTTATTCCCTATTTCTGCCACCACTCGTTTGTTCACGTAGTTAAGCACATAATAACTCAAAAAGATTTGAAGTGTCTTACAAAGATATGTATCATACCTTCAGATAAAATAAATAGATGAAGAAAAATGGACCAAAAAAAAGAGGGGAGGAAAAATAAGGTAATAGAGGTATTGTCTGTTTACAAAAATATATAACATGAGTTTCTGGATAGTTACTAGAGGACCACAGGTTTGTTTCTGAGCTTCCTAGTAGACAAAGCAAAGAAGTGAACACCCAGCCTCAAGATTCATTGCTTCCGTAAATCAGAAAGAAAACCATGTGATCAGGAGACTCTCAGCTTTTCACAGTGCTGAGACTACTGAGAGGTTTATCCTGTGAATCAAGTGCTGGAGAATATCTTCAAAGTCATCCTCACAATAAATTCAACATCAGATTTTATACCACTGCTTTTATTTTTAATCCCCCAGTGTAAACCATTCGAGCAAACCAGTTCTGAGGTACCAAGACAAAGTGATTCAAGTATGCAGCACTCTCGTGGGGGTTGGTTCTGAGATTTCAAATACCAAGCACAGTCATCCAGGAGTGACTGCCTGGCCCATTTTGATGAGATGCCAAGTCCAGACTGAGCAGGACTGTCCAGTGGACCAGCGATGTCTGCAGCGGGCCCTGGAGGCTTGCCATGTGTTGGCGAATGACCAGAGAAACGATTTCACTATTTTTTTGTAGTGGACCCCTTTTTCAAATAAAATCCTATGTGAAAGTCCAGTGTGTGAAACAGATAGAAGTAAAGCTACTTACGGCACTTCTGTGGAAATCCCTAACAGTGTGAAAACGCTAACAGGAGAAATAGGCGGTTATTATCCTCCACGACTGGTAGGACCTGTGACTAAGATTTTTAACATCCATAAACTTCCACATAGATTCAATAATTTTGCCACATTTGCCTTTTCTCTCTTACTCTCTGGGTTTTTGCTGAAGCATTTGAAAGTAAGTTGCAGATATCATGACACTCCTGAATATTTTTGTGCGTATCTCCTAAGAATAAAGACAGTCTCCTAAATAATAACACTGCTATCCCATATAAGAAAATTTACAGTAATTCGGTAATAGAATCCATATTTAAATTTCCCCAACTGCTTACTTATAACTCTCCCCTCTCCAATATGCATTTGGTCATTTTGTCTCCTCTGTCTCTTCCGATCTAGAATAGTACTCCTGCATTTTAAAAACTCATTTTTCATGATACTGAATTTTTAAGAGTTTAAGTCAGTTGTGTTATAGAATGTCCTACATTCTGACTCTGTCTTGTCTAGATTTTCTTTTCTTTTCTTTTTTTAAGAACTCAAGCAAGTTTGCTTACAGATTCTATATTTGTCTGATTCCTCCTGGGTCCTGCTATCCAGGACTCAAGGAAATTTCCACCACAGTCCTGGAGGCCACTTCCCAAAGAGGATGGTCAAAGCATGGACACTATGATCTGCAACCAGATCCCACCCCACCAGGATTCATGCCCCACTCTTCCAACTGGACCAGAGATTCATTATCATTAATTAACTCCCTTCTGGACTAGACCCTCTAGTGCTTCTCCCACCAGTAGAACATGGTTAACCAGGTGAACCAGTGCCCCAGAAGGACTTAGGAGGAGAGAGGCAAAGGGACCAAGTGAGGTAGACAGCAACCAGAATAGCCACTGAACTGAAGATAAAAAGCAGGCGTTGGGGAGGCTTGGTTAGATCCTAAACACTGTTTGCTCTCATGTGGTGCATTAAAAGATGAAATTAACATTCTTCCCAAGGTCTGTTTTTTGTGAAACACTGGATCTAAAAAGATTTCTGAATCAGAGAGGTGCCATCTGGCATTGAATTTGTTGTTTAATTTTTATTTATGAAAAATAATGGTCATATCTGTATCTTGCTAAAGGCTCTTGGCACCGACAGAATATTTCTCCTTGTTGATTTGCAGATTGAGAGGATCCAGAATCTAAATCTCTGGAATTGCTACCAAACAAAGAAGAAAACCATGGATGCCAAGAACGGGCATAAAGACAATGAGAAGCAGCTCTTCCATGGGACAGATGCTGACTCAGTGCCACATGTCAACCAAAATGGCTTTAACCGCAGTTATGCTGGGAAGAACGGTAAGGAAGCAAGTAATCTGGCTGCTCCGAATGGGGTGTCAGCTGCAAGAACCCAAACTGGTGAGGGACAGTGTGGACTGACTGCTTTGTATTCCTTCATGGTTGGTGGCCATGCTGCGGCCAGAGTTTTGAGGTTGGGCTCATTATGTTTCATCCCAGAAGGACTGACTGGCCCTCTAGGATGGTGAAATGACTTTTAAAAATTAAAAACACATGAAAAAAATTTGAGGCTTTGGAGAGAAGAACTGAACATTATTTTAACATTATTTGACATATTGGGTCAACACATCAGATTATAGACTAAACTGAACTTCTTAAAAATGTTTTGTTTTTCTCTTCACAGCTGTGGCATATGGAAAGGGAACCTATTTTGCGGTCAATGCCTGTTACTCTGCCAATGATACATACTCCAGACCAGACAGACATGGGAGAAAGCATATGTATTATGTGCGTGTACTTACTGGAACCTACACACATGGAAATTCCTCACTAATTGTGCCTCCTCCAAAGAGCCCTGAAAACCCTACAGACCTGTATGACACTGTCACGGATTCTGTGCAGAATCCCCATTTATTTGTGGTATTTTATGACTACCAGGCTTACCCAGAGTACCTCATTACTTTCACCAATTAACATTTTGGTATCCTTCCCAGAAGACATTGCTCACCTATACATGCCGAGTTGTAAAACAAGTTTTAGGTGTTTTTTCCTCTTAACAGCATTTTCTAAGATTAGAGGATCCTTGTCACTGAAATCAGACTTTCTTCAACTTCTTCATAACTGGAATGAACCTATCTTAAGAGCAATACATTTGAGAATTTCCATCAGATAACTTAGTTACAGCTGTGTGTCCACAACCGTGGACATCCAATCTGTAGAAGGGAAGAGCAGGTTTGTGTTTTCGGAAAGGAGAGAATATGTTCATCTTAAAGGCAGAGGGCACAGCTATGCCGTTTCAGCTGCTGCTGAAGGAGACAGCTGGTGTACCACATCAGGACGCCATACTCCCATAAGGAGCACAGTATTACTGAGTGGGTAGGACTGCCGATTTCCCTGCAGCCGGGGATGGTGTGTAACTCCTTTTTTTTTTTAATCCCTGGGCTAAGGTCTATGCCTAATGTAAATAGATGCTCCAGAAACATTCCATAAACCAACTAAGAAAGAAAAAGCCTAGTCAGACTCTGACTCAAAGTAGGAGCCATCTCTTTAATATTCTTGTCACTTTGCCTTAAATTGAACAGATTCCGTCACAGGGAACTCTGTTCTTCACGAACTGAACCATGACATGTGGGACAGCTCCAGTCAGGGTTCTGTGCCCTGCACAGTTCAGGGGCTGTGGTCTAGCTTGTGGCCCATGGGAATTGGGTCCCACGGACTTGTGCAGCACAGCAGTCCTGCCTCCACTGGTCCTTTTCTATGTTGACCCCAAATCTGCCTTCATCTAACTTCTGTTGGTGTTAGTTCTGCCCAGTGACAACAGTGGGATACTTCCAGGGTGAAACCCTTTACTATGTTAAGATTAAGTGAATTCTAATGTTATTAAATAGCATTATTTTCCTTGGCCGTCTAGCTTTTGATGATTTTAAAGACTTGTGCATAAATAAACCAAAGGAATTAAGCAGCCATATTGCTAATTTGCTAGCTCAGTGTCTGTTAGATAGGAAAGTGCTGGTTTTTTAAAAAATTTTCCCCAGATAAATTTCAGATTCAGACATGATTTATTAAGTGCCTAGATTGTACCAGGTAATAATAATAGGTGCTTTCACATATTTATTTTATTCCTCCAAACAACCCTGTCAGGTAAGAATCATATCCCCATTTTAAAGGTGAGGAAACTTGGGCACCTGGGTGGCTCAGTCTGTTAAGCGTCTGCCTTCAGCTCAGGTCATGATCCCAGGGTCCTGGAATTGAGCCCTGTGTCGGGCTCCCTGCTCAGTGGAGCCTGCTTCTCCTCCCTCTGCTGCTTGTGCGCACTCTCTTTCTGTCAAATAAATAAATAAAATCTTTTAAAAAAATAAGATAAAGTTGAGGAAACTGACACTCAGAGTGCAAGAAGCTTCCTTGCCTGGGGTCACCTAGGTAGTAGCCCTCAGAGACCGAAACCCAATCCTGATTCCTGTGTCACCAAGTCCTTTGCTCTTCCCACTACAGAGCATGGCCTCTAGATTAATGTTACCATTTCAGGAACATCCCAGGTAGTCTATGAATGACCCTCGTATTTCCTTGGCTTTTTCCTTCTGGCTTTGGTTTCCATTAGAGTCTCTTCATTTGAAGCTCTGTAGGCCGAGGCTGGAGCTGATGCCCAGTGCAGATGGTGCACTTGAACACTAGGGGGTGTCGAGAGAAGGTTAAAGGTGTTCTTCCTTGGCTGCTGTGAACTACTTGCTTCAAGTACAGGAGGTTGAGGGGGCCACATTTCCGCTTCGTTAACAGACATCTTGAAATTTTTCTTGCTGTTGCTGTTTGTTTGTTTTTTTTTAAGATTTATTCTTTTGAGAGAGAGAAGGGGGAGGGGTGGAGGGAGAGAATCTCAAGCTGACTCCCTGCTGAGTGTGGAGCCTGTCGCAGAGCTCCATCCCAAGATCGGAAGATCATGACCTGAGCTGAAATCAAGAGTCGGATGCTCACCTGACTGAGCCACCCAGGTGCCACTGTTGCTGTTTTTTTTTTTAATTTTTTATTGTTATGTTAATCACCATACATCATTAGTTTTAGATGTAGTGCTCCATGATTCATTGTTCGTGCATAACACCCAGTGCTCCATGCAGAACGTGCCCTCTTTAATACCCATCACCAGGCTACCCCATCCTCCCACCCCCCTCCCCTCTAGAACCCTCAGTTTGTTTTTCAGAGTCCATCGTCTCTCATGGTTCGTCTCCCCCTCCGATTTCCCACTGTTTGTTTTTTTTATTTATTTATTCATTTGAGACAGAGATAGAGAGAGAGAGAGAGCATGAGCAGGGGGAGGTACAGAGGGAGAGGGAGAAACAGGCTCTCCGCTGAGCAGGGAGCCCGATGTGGGACTCGATCCCAGGACCCTGGGATCCTGACCTGAGCCGAAGGCAGACGCTTAACCCTCTGAGCCACCCAGGCGCCCTCCCGCTGTTTGTTTTTTAAATGGATTGGCAAAGACTCCTTATTGCTTCGGAGTGGCTTCCCAGCCACTGGCCTCTGAGCTCAGACTTGACAATGAATGTAAGAAATAAAAGGGAGAGACCTGCTCTCTGATTTGCTCTTGTTCTCCAGTGGTTTGGTTAACTCAGGGCAAAGCTGAATATCAGGGTATATTGCACCAAAGTGTAATGATTCAGTCAGTAAATGTTATAGTTATCCTCAGTCTAAAGAAATATATGTCATTTACCTCCTTTTTGAATAAAACACTTGGAAAATACATTTGGTGATAAACCTCTTTATCCTTAAGGGCATCTACATACAGGAGAGCTTGATGATAAAAACAGGCCACTGCTGATAAAAGACTACCACTAAACATGAGAGCATCAGGGGTCCCCAGAGTGTTAATAGTATTCAGCTGAAAATTACAGTAAGGGCACAGTACAGGTTTAGTTTAGTAAATTTGAAGGGCAAATTGACTCCAACAGGAAGCCCCTGCTAAACCAAGCCCACTTCAAGACTGTGATGGGTCTTGGGGGTTTCCTCTAGGGTCAGAGATTCTTAAACATTTTTGTTATTTGAATCACTTTAGGTGTTTGCTGAGCTAGCAAGTTCTGGCCCATCCTAAAGGAGTCAGGTTCTGTAGCTCTAGAGGGGTGCCTAGAAATGTGCATTTTCAGCAAGCACCTCAAATGATTCTGATATCTTGATACTCAGAACCGCGTAGGACTTTCATGGCTCCAGAGACTTTTGCCTTCATGGGTCCCTTACTCCATAAAAAGTAAAAAAGTATTAACAATTACATTTTGCAACTGCATTGATACAAACATGAATGCAATCAAAGCTGGATTATATGTTTCTTTTTATTATTATTATTTCAAAAGAAACTAAAACATTTTGGGGCCCCCGAAAAGCTCATGGGCCCCAGCCACTGTGCCAACTGGATAGGTCAGCCTTGCTGATACCTGGATATGTTAGGTGCAATGCTGAGCCATATTCTTAATAGAAATTGTTTGTAGTTCTTACATTCTCAGTGTGAGCTGAGCTGGAACCCATTGCCCCACCCAGAAGTGGCCCAGTCCTAGAAGCGGGGGAGAATGAGCCTGTATTCTTTAATGCCTCTGGCTTCTGCAGGGTCCATGTATTTATCTAATAATTTCACTCACACAGGCACACTTATCTGAGAAATGCATAATGAAATGGGACCCAGCTCCCTGAGTGCCTGATGGTCTCCCCCTTTTACTATCTTTCCTCACTGCCATAATCCCCTTCACAGATAGCCAAGGTCTCCATCTTGATAAAATCAGGAAATTATCTCCCATCACCCATTTACACTTAGAAATCCCTTCATACCTACGTCTTAACTCTCTTCCCAGGTCTCTGCATGTCAAAGACTGTTACCTCCAACTGAATTAAATTCTTTGTTTCAGAATGTCCTTCAAACTTTTGTGACCCCAACCTACATGAGGACATGAAATACATTTTATATCAGGCCCAGTACACACACAAATATAACTGAAAAGTTCTACGAAATATACTTACCCTAAAAAAAATACTTTTCCTGGAAAATTTCATGAAATAGTACTTACACTTACTAATGAATTCACTGAAATCACCTATTCTATTTCAGTTTTTAAAAATGCTGGTCTTACCCACTATATTGATTTTATGACTTACTAACGGGTCACAACCTACGATTTGAAAAACAGTAGTCAAAGGAGTAGCATATGTAAAAAATATCTGAAGAAAAAGATACGTCTATTTCTGCAATAAAGATCTACCTACTAAGGGGACCAGGCACCTTACCCTTGGCCACAACATCCTCTACCCCAATCTATTTTGATGGAGTGTTGCGAACAAGTTCTTCCTTTTATAATCCACTCAACTAAATATTTAACAAGCCCCTACCATATGCTGGAACTCTGATCAAGGCTCTGCGAACACAATAATGATCAAAGCAAAGTCCATACCCCCATGGAGTGACATTCTGGTTGGGGTAGATAAACAATAATCAAATAAATAGGTATATTGCGGTCAACTGGCAGTAAGTGCTACAGACAGATTTCTTCCAGACCCTTCTTTTCCTGGGCATGTTCATATAACACCTCTCTCGCTGCTAGAAGGCATATATTTTCTTTGGATGTACTGATACCCTGAGTCTGAAGACTGACAAGGATTGAGTCAGTAGTCAATTCATCTTAAAAGATTACTTTTCTTACCTTTTGTTATGTATTTGTTTCACAAATGGTTACTCAGAGATCCATATGCTTTTCTAATTTCTAAATTCTTACTTAGACAGTAATGGTAATAATTATCCCCAGATCTTCTTGCAAATGTAATGAGAGTAGGCTCAATTTCACTAGACCAAACCTTTAGTCCGTTGCAAGAGCCTGTAACACCCGGTGCTTTTCCTTCCCAGGACTAGTGTTCCTAGATGTCCCAGTTCCTTCCATAAGGAGACCTTATATTGGACCCCCACCTACTTTTTTCCTGATTGGTATCCTGCTCTGGATGACAGAGAATTCTGCGGGTGTCACAAATGTAATCAGTCACTTCAGCTCAAGGCTAGAATCCACCCAATGGATGCATTAGGCCAAGGGCTGGCAAACTTTCTCTATAAGGGGATAGATAGTATTTCCAGCTTTGCAGGCCACACTGTCAGGCCGACCTCTACCTGAGACTGCTGAAGAGATTACTTTCTGTTGAGAACACCTGGGGCTTACATTTGAGATAGGCTGAAAGGATTAGATGGGAGAGGAAAGGCAAAGTCACTGAAGAAAGAAGGCCTAACAACTAAGAAAGAGCCAGTTTGGCCAAAGAGTAATGTTCATGAATGAAGGTAGCAAGAAACTGAAACACATTTAGGTAAGAACAAGTGCATATACAAGCATGTGCAAATTAACTTTTTGCTCTGCCATCTTTTATTTAACAATCATACTACTCAAAAAATATTTTTAAAGTATTATTTTAAAAGTCATTTCCTTAGAACCACAAACTTCTTCCTTGTATCAGAAGTTGTGCCACTATCCTGGTTACTTGTGGATTCACCAAGCAGTCTAGCAAGTCATCTGTAGAAATGAATGTTTGAGAAGGAGCCATACTACTATTTGAAGAGATTTGTTCCACAACTGCATCCTCACTTTTACTCATCATTCGTTGCCTCTTGGTACAATGCAATTTTCCAGAGTGTTCTCCATCTTTGCCAACAAAGTCTTTACCATCACCTTCAAATATGCCTCCTCTCTCTGAGGGTAGTTCTTCAGAACCCAGTATTACAGGAACCAGATCAGGGCCAAAGGGACTTGCTGCCTCCTGTTTTCCCGTTCCCAAGAGTAAGTCCTGGCCACCTGTTTGTCCCACCTCCATGTGATTGTGCACATCTGATCCCTCCTTTTTCATGTCCTCTCTATTTGTTCTCAGTGCTTGGATTTCTACTACCTTAGATGTTCTGTAATGATCAAAAAGGGCAGAAACGGCTCTATTTAAGTAGCGACAATTGACTTCATGGGATGTTTCCTCAACCTAAGGAGAAAGAAAAACTCTTTAGAATGGATATATGCACTTAGATAAGTTAGAAAACGAATGTTCCAGCCCGGGTTGATTGATCACAGGAAACTAACTGCCATGATGAACACCAGAAGTGGCCTACCTCGGTTGGGTTTAACCAAGCTCTGGTATTGTGTGGATCCTCTGCAGTCTTCAGGGCACACACAAGCATGCGTGTGATTGCCTCTTCTACCCGGGCTTGGTGGTCCTCTTCCTGAGTCAAGATTAAAAAAGCACATTGTTTTCATTTGTTGCTATGTCTCATGGCTTAAAACGGAGTAGAGTCTCTATTAATTGTGTGTCCTGTTCTCTTATTAATACAAGCTTTGTTAGAGAAGGAATGAATATATTGTTGGAAGACCACAACTTCTACATATTCACTATCACCTCTCAACTAGAAGAGATGAATATTTCACCGACCACATTTAAATTTTATCCTGTCTGTAAGACATAGGCCTTAAGTATGAGCTACCTTGTGGTGTTTCTTCCAATCTTTTCCATTTGTTGACATGTTTAAAATTTTTTTTAAAAAGCACAACATACAGAGGAGTAATACCTATAGAATTTGATAAGCTAATTTAGGAATGTAAGAAAAATTATAATAAACATGCTTGGCCAAAAGAATGAAATAGCTAAAAATCCAAACATGTTTTTTTAAAGATACAATAAGCATAAACTAGAGCATTAATAATAAATTACATGAAAATCAACTTCTGTTCATCAAAAGGCAACAAAAGGAAAAAACCAAACCAGATGTTTGTAACACATAAAACTGATACAAGGTTAATATCCAGGATATATAAAGAATCTACACACATCAATAAGACAAACAACCCAATTTTTAAAAATGGGCAAAAGACATGAAGACATGCATTTCAAAAAAAGAGCAATCACATGACTAATAAATATGAAATTATGCTTAACCTCATGAATAATCAGAGAACTGCAAATCGAGAAACTGATGAAATTGGCAAAAGAGAGTCTGATAATTCCAAGTGGTAGAGAAATGTGCATTGACAGACTCACTGATGGTGGGAGTGCAAACTGGTACGGCCATTTGGAAAACATGTTGGCGTTATCTTGTAAACTTGAGTACTGTACATCCTACAGACCAGCAATTCTACTCCCAGAGAAATACATATTCTTTAGAGAAACTCTTGCACATATTTCTTATACACATGAACATGTTTTCATTTTCTCACGTGTTCATCTAGGAGTGGAATTTCTGGATCCTATGGTATAATAATGGATCATAAAGACAGGCCAGTAGGCTGGAAACTCAGACAAGAGTTGAAGTTGCAGTGTGGAGTCTGAAATCTGTAGGATGGCTGGCAGACTAGAAACTCACTCACTCAGGACTTCTATTAGAATCTTGAGGTAGAATCCCTTCTTCTGTAGGAAACCTTCATTTTTGCTTTTAAGGCCTTCACCTGAGGTCCACCTACATTATTGAGGATAATCTCCTTTACTTAAAGTCAACTGATTGTAAAGGTTAATCACATCTACAAAGTGTTTTCACAGCAACATTTAGACTAGGGTTTGACCAAACAACTAACCTAACCAAGTTAACTAATAAAATTAACCATCACATATGGCAACTCTGTGTTTAGCCTTTTGAAGAATTGCCAGGCTGTTTCCAAAGCCATTTACATTCTCACCAGCAATGTGTGAATATTCTGACTCCTCCACATCTTCACCAACACTTTTATTATCTGTCTTTTTTATGATAGCCATACTGGTGTGAAGTGGTGTCTTATCATGGGGATTTCATTCATCTTCACTGTGGTATGATAGTCTCTTGTATTAATGTACCCCAATTTATTGGTTCTTTGTTGATGGATGATTGAGTTGTTTCCAGTTTTTTGCTTTTATAAATAGAATATTCTTTTTTTTTTTTATAAATAGAATATTCTTATACACATGTGCATATGTTTTCCAGCCTACTGGCCTGTCTTTATGATCCATTATTATACCATAGGATCCAGAAATTCCACTCCTAGATGAACACGTGAGAAAATGAAAACATATGTTCACATAAAAACTTGTACATGAATGTTAATAATAGCATTATTCATAATTGCAAAAAGTAGACACAACCCACATGTCCAGCTGATGAGTAGATAAACAATGTGGTATAGCCATTCAATGGAATATTATTCAGCCATAAAAAGGAATCAAGTACTGATATATGCTATAATAGATGAATCCTGAAAACATATAATGCTGAGTGAAGGATGCTGGCCACATAGTCTATGATTCCAGAACTGGCAAATCTACAGAGACAGAAAATAGGTTGGTGATTGCCTATGGCTACAGAGGAAAATGGGGGAGCAACTACTCATATATAAGGGGTTTTTTTTTTAGGTTGATGAAAGTGTTCTAAAATTGATTATAGTATGATTGCATAATTCCTGAATATACATATAATTTCTGAACTGTACACTTTATTGTTTTTCCACAGAGTATTCAAATGCATTTATTTGGGATCTTAAAATAGTTCTATTCTAGTCCATTTTCTTCTTAACAGGCTTTTAAAAACCTGCATCTGTTTAAAGCTA
Source organism: Halichoerus grypus (assembly GCF_964656455.1). Classification (NCBI taxonomy): domain Eukaryota; kingdom Metazoa; phylum Chordata; class Mammalia; order Carnivora; family Phocidae; genus Halichoerus; species Halichoerus grypus. The sequence continues at coordinate 66,748,597 of NC_135712.1, forward strand.
GTAAAATTTTAAAGAAGTAAAATTCCTAGAAGCTCTCAAAACCTCTAAGAAATTTTTTTTAATTGAAGTATAATCAGTGCATGTCACATTTGTTTCAGGTATACGACATCAGGATTCAACAGCTCTATACACTATGCTGTGCTCACAAGCTTAGCTCCCATCTGTCACCACACAACATTCCTGCAATACCACTGACGATATTCCCTATGCTATACCTTTCATCCCTGTGACTTATTCATTCCATAACCGGAACGCTGTACCTCCCACTCCCCTTCATCCAGAAAGGAGTGGGGGCGGGGGATGAGCAAAATTATACTACTACAAATATGTTACATATACATTATTTTATAGGTATAAATAAAATGAAAGACGTAATAATGGAAAAATCACTAGAGCAAGAGGAAAGCCTTTAAAAATTAACAAAAAAAATTTCTTAAGTTTGGAAAAAATACCAATAAAATAAACATATTTCAGTACTAAAAGAATAAGGAGGAATATTAAAAGAAAAAGATTAAAAAAGGCACAATTGAGAAGAATTGAGAATATACTTTATCCTCTGGAATATGTTAAAATAGAATCTGCACCACTTTAACAGAGAAACAGAGAAGAGATGAATATTGTCACCTGAACAGAACTAGAATTTCTACTTTTTCCCCAAATCTATGTGACTTGTGACAAGAATACCAGAGTCAGGATTTACATTGAGTTATTGTGTTGAATATGGTAGGTTTTATTTATTTATTTTTTTTTAAGATTTTATTTATCTGACAGAGAGAGACACAGCAAGAGAGGGAACACAAGCAGGGGGAGTGGGAGAGGGAGAAGCAGGCTTCCCGCTGAGCAGGGAGCCCGATGCGGGGCTCAATCCCAGGACTCTGAGATCATGACCTGAGCCGAAGGCAGACGCTTAACGACTGAGCCACCCAGGTGCCCCAAATATGGTAGGTTTTAAAACCTAAGGGGTTTTGGAGTTAAATTTGGCAACAAGAAAAAATTATGGTTCAGTGCTTGAAGAGACAAGGATAAAAGCAACACATGACAGAGGAAGATATAATTACTCAGCTCCTAGTCTGCATTCCAGTTTTTCAAGGAAGAATGAATGGTCTTTAAACTGTGACGTATGCAGAAGTTAAAGAAGGAACGAGAGGTCCTGGCTTGGCGATCATCCACTTTAAGTCAGCATCAAGTCCTTAGGTACCAAATTTGTAAGTACGACCTCATAACTTGTTTTTACTCAATGACACCAATCCTTTGGAAAATTCTGTGAGAGACTGCTGAAAAAAATGGCATAAAACAAGCTTCTAAAAAGACCATAGTGAAGGCTTTCAGACTCTTGAGGCCAGGTAAATTAAAATCTAAATAAAGTATGAACAAGTGGTATTCTACAGTACATTAAGAAATAATACATCACAACCAAGTGGGATTTGTTCCAGAAAGTAAGGATGGTTCAATCAATACTAGGAAATCCATTGATTTAATTTACTCAAATCCCAGATATTTACTAAAGAGGAATATTATATATGATCATCTCCATCAATGCTTAAAAGGTATTCAATAAAATTTAACACCTTTTCTGGATAAAAAACAAAAAAAAACCCAAAAAAACAAAAAAAGTAATGAACTGACAGATACTTAACATGATAAAATATATATATAATTCACTCACAAATCCAGCATTTTACTTAAAGAAAAATCACTAGAGGCGCCTGGGTGGCTCAGTCAGTTAAGCGGCTGCCTTTGGCTCAGGTCATGATCCCAGGGTCCTGGGATCGAGCCCCATGTCGGGCTCCCTGCTCAGCGGAGAGCCTGCTTCTCCTTCTCCCTCTGCCTGCCACTCTGCCTACTTGTGCTCTCTCTCTCTCTGTCAAATAAATAAATAAAATCTTAAAAAAAAAAAGAAAAATCACTAGAGATTTCTCTCTAAAATCAGAAAAAGACAAGGATGCCCACTATCTCCATTATTATTTATTATTGATCTAGAGGTATTAGCCAATGTAATTAGACAAAGGAAAATAAGACACAGGAAAACAAATTGGAAAGGAAGAGGTAAAAGTATCTTAATTTTCAGATAATCTGAGAGAAATCTGAAAACCCAAGAAAAGTCAATAAAAAAATCACCACACTCGAAAAAATAATTCAAATTAACACAAAAGTCAATAGCCTTCATATATACAAACAATATCCACTCAGATGATATAATGGAAGAGAAGACCCACCTCACTTAACCACAGCAGCCAAAAAAGATGAAATGCCCAGGAATAAACCTTTAAAAGAAATGTGCAAATCCAATGTGAGGAAAACTTTAAAACACTCCTGAAACAAAGACAACTAGACTTGGATGAAAAGAAAGGTATCTCATTGCTGGATAGGACAATTCAACACCATACAGCTCATATAAAATTTAATATAAATGGAATAAAAAATATCAATCTTTTTTTCCCTGAAGCTAGACGAATTGATTCTAAAGATCATACAAAAAAAAAAAAAAAAACAAAACCAATTCAAGAAGAGCCAGGAAAAGAAAAGGTTTCTGGCCCTACAGATACTAAAAACATTCTATAAGACCTCTCTAAATAAAACAGGGTGGAAGTATTGAAAGAATGTGAAGAAAGGCCAGTGGAAGAAACAGACCCCAAGTACACATAGATATCTAGTATATGATTAAGGCAGTATTTCAAATCACCACAGAAAAGACAGACTTTAAAATAAATGATGTCCCTGACAATTCTATTGTCATTTGGTAAAAATAAAAATAGATCTCAACCTTACACCATACACTAGTAAAAACCTCTAAATGGATGAGAGACCCAAACATAAAAAAATGAAACAATCCAAACTAAAAGAAAACATTGGTGAATTCCTTTATGACCTGGAAGAGGGAAAGGTTTTTCTAGCTATGATTCAAAAATCAGAAGCTAAAAAGTTCAACAATACATCCTGGTGGTGAGGCTGTGGAGGGAAGAAGCACACTCATATGCTACTGATGGAAATGCAAAATGGCACAATCACTGTGAAGTGGAATTTGGCAAAGCCTAACAAAATTAAAGCGAACTCACTTTTAAGACTTTCCCCAAAGACACTCTTCCAGCAAATACAGAACAACATATGCACAACATTATTCACTGGCATTATTTCTAATTACAAAAGATTAGAAATAATGCAACATCCATCCACATGGGAACCAGGGAATAAAGGATGGGGTACCCATATAGTGGGATACTACAGAGCTGTTGGAAAGAAAGTGAAAATTTCTCTGTACTATTATTTGTCAAATTCAGAATAGTATTGTAATGTGAAGAAACAGGGTGCAGAACACTAGTTTATTACTTTCTGTGTAAGAAAGGAGAGGAAATATGAATGACTATGTATGAATAAGCATATGAAACAAATACATAAAAGTTTATATTCTTATTCACATATAAAGTCATACATAAATATATTTATTTATTTACTTAATTATTTACATATATGTTTACAAAGAAGACACACTAGAATGACAAACTAAATGAATAAAAACAGAGCCCTGTGGTGGGGTGGTAGGGGGTCGGGGGAGGGTGGTGGGGGAGAGGGATGGAGTGGAGGAGACAGAGATGAAAAGGAGACTTCTCTATATAAAGGAGACTTTTAATATCATTTTAACAAGTTAAATGTTTTATATGTTCAAAATATTAAATGAAGTCAAAATAGGAAAAAAAGTAAATCCTAATGCTGAAAACAAACTAAAACAAACAAACCTACCTAAAATCAGTAACATAACCACAAGTGAAAAGAACCCCTTCACAATGATTTCTGAACACAGTACTTTGTAGCCCCTTAGTGGGAGATAGTCTAATGATAAAAAGGATCACAAAGAAATCTTAAACTTTATTTGCAAGTTTTATGATTAGTAATAATAATATTGGAATTCTGGAATTGTAAATTTGACATCTTAAAAAATATATGGGTGGGGCACATGGGTGGCTCAGTCAGTTAAGTGTCCAACTCTTGATTTCGGCTCAGGTCATTATCTCAGGGTTGTGAGATTGAGCCCCGCGTCAGGCTCTGCCCTGGGCATGGAGCCTGCTTAAGATTCTCTCTCTCTGCCCTCCCCTCCAAAATATATATATTTATTTATTTATAATATTTAATATTAATTGTTAATTAATATTAATAATTAAATAATTAATTTTTTAAAATAGATAAATTTTATTTATTTAAAGAAAATGAATTTTTTAAAAAATAATTAATATTAATATTAAATATTTAAATATTTATATATTGCTATATTCTCCTATATATACATATATAGGAGAATATAGCAAATAAGTAGATGTTACTGTTAGGATTGATCCTGATTTTCAGTGTAAGAGAAGAGATAAAAATAAAAATAATAAGGGGTGCCTGGGTGGCTCAGTCGTTAAGCGTCTGCCTTCAGCTCAGGTCATGATCCCAGGGTCCTGGGATCGAGCCCCACATCGGGCTCCCTGCTCAGCGGGAAGCCTGCTTCTCCCTCTCCCACTCCCCCTGCTTGTGTTCCCTCTCACGCTGTGTCTCTCTCTGTCAAATAAATAAATAAAATCTTTAAAAAATAATAATAATAAAATAAAATAAAAATAAAAATACAGAAACAAATAAGGAAAAAACCTATAATATTAACCTTGAATTAGAACCATAAATATATCCATATCTATCTATCTATCTATCTATCTATCTATCTATATCACATTCTAGCTTTATCATTTATAGGTCTGGAAACAGCAACACGCCAATAGCAATGAACAACAGCCTTAGAGTCCCAATCTCAGTTTCTAAATACCCTTCCCCACTAAAAGGAACCATGACCACCTGCAGAAATTATCAACCTCCAAGTTGGAAGCAGGGAAAGTCCAAGGCAATCCTGGGGTATCATCTTGTACTAGAAAGCAAGGATACATTCCAAGACAAATGAGGACATATCAAAAGGGCACAGGCCCGCTTGAAGGAGTTTACTAAAAACACAGAAGAGAATCAAATTCAAAATGACCTTGGCAAGCTGGAATGCTCACCCCAATGAACATGATGAAAGCCAAGAGAGGGGACTGTGAAGTGTGGGATGTGGGTTTCAAGGACCAGCTTTACAGCTTCACAATGGAGGGCAACCTGACGCGGCAGCTGACCATGTGGAAAAAAGCAGGGATATTCTCAAGCTGAGTATAAACCAAAGCAAGATAAGGTTCCTAAAAAAGCTAATGCAATATTCTAAGCAGCACTGAAGAAATTGAGGATCTAAATCATGTGAGGTAGAAACCTTATATTCCATGAACTGAGGCCTCCTGGTATTTATACATTAAGAGGGCTACTCTTTTTTTTTTTTTAATTTATTTTTTTTGATGTAGTGCTCCATGATTCATTGTTTGAGTATAACACCCAGTGCTACATTCAGTACGTGCCCTCTTTAATACCCATCACCAGGCTAACCCATCCCCCCACCCCCCTCCCCTCTAGAACCCTCAGTTTGTTTCTCAGAGTCCACAGTCTTTCATGGTTCGTCTCCCCCTCCGAGTTCCCCCCCTTCATTTTTCCCTTCCTACTATCTTCTTCTTCTTCTTCTTCTTTTTTTTTTTTTTTAACATATAATGTATTATTTGTTTCAGAGGTACAGGTCTGCGATTCATCAGTCTTACACAATTCACAGCACTCACCATAGCACATACCCTCCCCAGTGTCTATCACCCAGACACCCCATCCCTCCCACCCGCCACCACTCCAGCAACCCTCAGTTTGTTTCCTGAGATTAAGAATTCCTCATATCAGTGAGATCATATGATACAAGAGGGCTACTCTTGACATAACAGTTCTTCCTCCTCATTAGCAATTTCTGCCTTTAAACACTTCTTATGTGCCAGGCACTAGATGAGATACCACTGGAGTGGGTGCAGTTATAATCCCTATTCTGCAAGCAAGGAGACTTAGGGTTGATGAGATGAACTGACCATCCAGGTTTGACAGCTAACAAAGGCACAGACCTATAACTTAAACCTAAATAGTTCCAAAGTTCATGATCAAAATGGTGAAGAGTCTGAAAAAAAAAAAGTCATATAAAAAAACATCATTAAAGAAACCAGAGGTGGGGCGCCTGGGTGGCTCAGTCATTAAGCGTCTGCCTTTGGCTCAGGTCATGATCCCAGGGTCCTGGGATCGAGCCCCGCATCGGGCTCCCTGCTCCGCGGGAAGCCTGCTTCTCCCCCACTCCCCCTGCTTGTGTTCCCTCTCTCACTGCGTCTCTCTCTGTCAGATAAATAAAATCTTAAAAAAAAAAAAAAAAGAAACCAGAAGTTTTGAGCCTGGGAAAGAAAAGTTTAAAGGGACACATGGAAGGTATCGTCAAATATTAAAAAAAAAAAAAATTTGGTATAGTTTCAGAAATAATGGGTACAGTTACAAGCAGGCAGGTGGTAGCTCCGCTGTGTAACAATGAGAAGAGCTACCTTGAGAAGCGAAGCACCATCAGGACTACTGTAGACCTGACTTTGGACTGGGACTGGACTGTATCTTGACATTTGCTCCAACTACAATTCAGCATGCTACCAGTAGCTAAGTAACTAACTGAGTAACTGAGTCCACTGATCTCCCGCCATACCGCTCACCTAATCCCCAAGGGCTACACGTCTTCTTGAAGCCCAGATAGTGTAGCTTCCTGTTACAGTCTCCCTGATGGTCCACCTATGCCAAAGCCCCCCCCATTACCAAAGGGTAAGGAAAGCCCGAGGGGAGGGAGCAGCAGCCAAAGGGAGAGGAGAGATACAATCAGGCTTTGGGTACAGGACAGCAGAGATGCCATCAAAACCTCTGCCATCAAAGCCTCTGGTGAAAGAGGCACAGGTGCAATGAAAGCCCGGGTTGAGCCTCACTGGGCAGCCATGTTAGTTGTCAAGTAGAGCAAGCAACCGGGATTAAACAGAGCCTATTGCAGGGAAAAGGCCTCCTTCATTTCCTGGCAGAAATGAAATGATAAAATTCTAGCACTCAAAGACTCTACTTTGAGAAAAGGTAGAAGGCAGGACTGAGAATTGTGCAATTAGTAATAAGGGCCCTGAACCAAGAAGCAGTTAATCTCCAGCCCATCTGGGCGTGGACAGGACTGGCAACGTGGGACATACACAGCAGATCCAGACAGGCCCGACCCGTTCTCTTAACAATACCAGCTAAGGGAGAAGACCCTGCACACCAACATCAGGGCCCACGGTGTGCCCTTAAAGGAAAGAGAATGGTGCATCACTGAAAATCCTAATTCCAACCTAAACACCCATTAACAGAGTACTGAATACATAAATTATAACATATCAAACCAAAGTAGTACTGGAGTATTGGTTAAAATTAATCACAAGTTTTATAGACAGGCTATATGTATCTTAAAAGCAGGGATTACATTTATTAAAAAAAAAAAAAAGTACCAGCTCAATCCATGAGTTTATACTGACAGTGACAGGATCAATGGATTCTACGTAATGCCACCAGTGTCTGGGAACAAAAAGAACCTGAAAAGCAAACAAGAAGTAAGTTAGCACAAGAATAGCACATTGGACTCTAATCGAAAATGCTAGGAATACATATGAATTTATAGCAATATTGCTGTTGGAAAGGGAAACAAGAAAAAAAACAAACTCATAATCCCTTTCTTTTTATCCAACAAGTTCACATGTTCCACAAAGGATATCGCCAGCTTCTCCAACTTCTACTCTCCTTAATCCTGGACCTGCTCTGCCTGCATCTAAGTCTTAGTAAAGGACTCTGAGATTCTAATTTTTCCTCCTTTCCACTGAAAAACAGTTGTATGCATTCTGAGAAAGGGCACAGGTAAAACCAGAGGAAGTAGTTTGTCTTCTCACAGTGTAAAATCGAGCCAATGAAGAAACAGTACATAGAGAGGGGGCATCGGGTAAGTGGTGACTCAAAGGAGCAGACACTGGTGCTAGGGAACCTCAGAGGTGGGAGACACAGGCATGAACCAGGGAGGGCAGGGAAGCCTGGTATGGATGAAGTGTGGTCTGACCCAGGGTTAGGAGAGAATGTAGACAGAGCAAAGAATGAGGACATGCCAGGAGGGAGATGTAGTGCCAGCAAGGGCGGTGGGACTGTTGAGGGACAGCAAATAGGTAGGTCTTACTGTTGCAGACGGGGCAACGGGAGATAAGGTGGGAGAGTTGGTTAGGGCCAGTGGAGGGCCCTGAATTCAAAATAAAGAATCTGCATTTTATTCTTTAAGCATTAAGGAGTTAAGAATTTTTTTTTTTTTTTTTTTTTTTGAGAGGGAGTGAAAGGGGGGGCAGAGGGAGAGGGAGAGAGAGACTCTTAAGCAGGCTCCATGCTCAGCGTGAAGCCTGATGCAGGGCTCAATCTCACGACCCTGAGCTCACGACCTGAGCTGAAATCAAGAGTCAGATGCTTAACTGACTGAATGACCCAGGTGCCCCGCTAAGAAATTTTTAGTAGGGGGATGGTTAAAATAGCAACATTATGGGAGAGTCTGGGAAGGATAGGAGATCCTTATAGTGGTCCAACTATTAAATGTTAAGATCTAAACAGGAAGGTATAATAAACAAAAGCCAACAGCCAGAGTCAAGAAGGACTGCAATTGTCCAGACTCAGTATGAGATTAGTACCTATGGAAGTTTGAGCAGAGCAGATGGGATGATCCAAAGCTTTTGGGCCTCAGATTTAGAAAATGGGTGGCACTTGCTATGAGCAAGGGGGAGCTAGGAATTGGGAATAGAGCACCTTTTAGGAGAACTGAGCCCTAAGAAGGGCTACTGCAGGGCGCCTGGGTGGCTCAGTCGTTAAGCGTCTGCCTTCGGCTCAGGTCATGATCCCAGGGTCCTGGGATCGAGTCCCACATCGGGCTCCCTGCTCAGCAGGGAGCCTGCTTCTCCCTCTCCCACTCCCCCTGCTTGTGTTCCTGCTCTCGCTGTCTCTCTCTCTGTCAAATAAATAAATAAAATCTTTAAAAAAAAAAAAAAGAAGGGCTACTGCATTTAGTCATTAGGAGTTCATATATGTCCCATCAGATGATACTTTCAGTACAGTGGTAAGAGAAGGAGCCAGTTGTTGGTAGATTAAAGAACGAGCAGGATGTAAGGAACAGTGATACAACAGACAGAACCACATATTCAAATGTGGCTATTAAAATAGAAGAAAAAATGAATTACCAAGCATGTCACACTCTCTAGAATGGCTATGATAATAATAGGAATAATGGAAAATAACAAGTGTTGGTGAGGAGGTGAAGAAATCAGAACCTTCACACATTCCTTCGTGGGAATGTAAAATGGCATAGCTGCTATGGAAAACAGCTGGACAATTCCTCAAAAAGTTAAACAGAGAGTTACCACAGGACCCAGCAATTTCACTCCTAGGTATATAACCAAGGGAACTGAAAAACTACGTTCACTCAAAAACTGGTACTCCACTATCTATGGCAACATTCTTCATAATAGCCAAAAAGTGGAAACAACCCAAATGCCTATCAACTGATGAATGGATAAGCAAAATGTATATGCATAACAATAAATACATTCAGCCATCAAAAGGAATGAAGTCCTGATAACACTCTGCAGCATTACGGTATGTGAAAGAAGGCGGACACAGAAGGCCACTTGTACGACTGAACGTGAGTGAAATGTTCGAATTAGGTAAATCTATAGAGATATAAAATAGATGAGGGCTTGTCAGAGGCTGCGGGACAGGTGCCTGGGGAGTGACAGCTAACAGGTTGAAGCAAGTTGCTCAAGTTAAATTATTTGAGTTGGAGTACTCACATGTGAAGGAAGCAAGAAAAGGGCCAGTGAAAGGGAAGGAAAACAGGCAGGGGGAGAGGAATGATTGAGGGAATAAAATCTCCTTAAGAGACTAAGAAAACCTTTCATATTGTTAATAAAACATCAGACAGCAAATGCCAATGTTGTAGAGGTGATTTTCTCCACTGGACAGTTGGAAATGTTTCAGAGACAATCCTTTATAAAAGGAACATCCACGCTTGCTTAACGCAAATCATTCTCAGTTCATTCTGCCTTTGTCGTCCCACCACCTAGATGCATTCCCACCTGCATTTACGTGTCTGGGTTCTAGTATAGTTGAAAAGATATTAATTGTGAACAGATGTTCCAGAGGTGCTCAAGTACCCATGCCTTGACACTTTCTCTTAACCTTACTAAAAATTGACTGTGTGGGGCACCTGGGTGGCTTAGTCAGTTAAGTGTCTGTCTTTGGCTCAGGTCATGATTTCAGGGTCCTGGGATCTGGCCGTGTCTGGGCTCCCTGCTCAGTGGGGAGTCTGCTTGTCTCCCTCCCCCTGCCGCTCCCCCGCACCGGCTCATGCTCTCTAGCACTCTCTCTCAAATAAATAAGTAAAATCTTTAAAAAAAAATGACTGTGAGTTCTTGTTTTCCTCCAAAGTCATTCTCCTCTTCACCAGTAGAAAGAGCTATATTCCCTCTTCCCATAGTTCCATGACCTGTGAAGCTGAGAAGTTTGCATCTGAAGCCTTCTAACAGCAGAGAGCAGCAGGGAAGAAAATCACTCTCATTTGTATTGGTGGGGAGGCGTGTGGTATAAGGACATGAAAATTTATAGCTGGGGCACGCACTGACAGGTCATCAATGTTTTAAGGCACCCATTACCTGTCCTGGGTTTAGTGTAACCATATGTCTTCGAGCTTTGCAGAACTGAGGAAAACGTTTTAAATCAGGATTGACAACATTGATTTTACTGAACACACTAGATTCTTCATAAGGGATTCTTGTCGGATAAAGGAAAGGAGTGTCTTCGGGAGGAAAGAGATGCCATCTTTTCCTAATTAAAAAAATAAGATACAAGTTAGTACTCTGAACTTGAGACAAAACATCTAAGAAGGCAGCAGCTAAATCTTCATTTTCATTCAACCCATAAAGGAATATAGGAGCAATCTCAGTGGTCACCTGGCTCATCTCTCAGTAGTGGAATCTCCTATGCAGACACCTGGTGGAGATAAGGCAGCAGCCAGTGGATATCTCCTGATGCCCTGAAGCTAGGACAGGATCCAGTTTCTAAGATCATTCTTTCTTTCTTTTTTTTTAACTTATTTTATTTAAATTCAATTAGTTAACATACAGTGTATCATTAGTTTCTAATGTAGAGTACAGTTATTCATCTGTTGCATATAACACCCAGTGCTCATTACATCACATGCCCTCCTTAACGCCCATCACCCAGTTACCCCAACCCCCCACCTACCTTCCCTCCAGAAACCCTGTTTGTTTCCTATGGTTAAGAGTCTCTTACAGTTTGTCTCCCTCTCTAATTTCGTTTTATTTTATTTTTCCCTTCTTCCCCTATAATCCTCTGTTTTGTTTCTTAAATTCCACATATCAGAGAGATCATATGATAATTGTCTTTCTCTGACTGACTTATTTCGCTTACCATAATATCCTCTAGTTTCATCCACATCGTTGCAAATGGCAAGATTTCATTTTCTTTGATGGCTAAGTAGTATTCCATTGTATATATATATACCACATCTTTATCCATTCAACTGTCAATGGACATCTGGGCTCCTTCCATAGTTTGGCTATTGTAGACACTGCTGCTATAAACACTGGGGTGCAGGTGCCCCTTCAGATCATTCTTTCTTATCTCAAATCAAAGTCTACCTCCTCCTAAGTCGATTCTGTCCCTGATTCTAGAGATACCTGAATAATCCCTCCCTTTCAAATATCTGGATTCTTATCTTCTGCAGAGAAGCCACCCATACTGCTATCCACCAAATAGTTTCCAGACTTCTCCCAGTTTGGGTTGTAAATTCCTTAAGTCAAACCTGTGTTAAGTCAATCCATAAGCAAGAGAAATGCACAAATGATGCCACCCAACTAAAAAGTGGTATAATCGAATTTTCAAAAAGAGAAAACTATAAAATGTTTCAGTCACTTAAAACTTTGAAAAATGGAGACGATAAGTCTTAAATCACAAGACACCAGAACACACCCATACTTCAAGTCAATAGAGGGGGGACATCTGAGGCAAAGAAGGAAGAAGTGTTTGAAAAAGGAAGACACACAGACAAAAATACACAATGGGGAAGCAGAGAGAGAGAGGGACAGGGACAGGGGCAGGGACTGGGAGAGGGAGAGAACTAGTTCTGAGGAAAGCCTTAAAGCTCTCTAGTGACCCCTTGCAGTTACAGTGGGACCACTAAGTGCCTTTCAGTTGGCTGCTATTTTCAAACTAAGAAGTAGATACTAAAGTCTTATTTTGCCTTAGAGATAGAGCTGCTCCATTCCACTGTAGCTATGACAAGTTTGGGAGAATTCTTGGCATTTACTATGTTTAGAATGTCAGAGCTGGAAGAACTCTTAAGAGATCATCAGTCTAATTTTACTTTCAAAGTAGGGGAAAAGGGACCCAGTGCTGGTTCAGTGTCATTCACTGGACTAGTTAGTGATTAGTGGTGGACCCAGAACTAGGTCACAGAGCGCCTGACCTCTTCAGGTGCCAGCTCCTACCTCTGCCTCATGGCTGCATTCCTACAGGAATAGCCATTAAGATAACAATCCCATACAATTTGTTTTGCTCCACTTAAAATGTAACATACGGTCGACCCTTCAACAACATGGGGTTTGAACGGCATGGGTCCACGTATGTGCAGATGTTTTTTCCAATACGGTACAGTACTGTCAATGTATTTTCTCTTCCTTATAATCTTCTTAATAACATTTTCTTTTCTCTAGCTTACTTTATTTTTTTTAGGATTTTATTTATTTATTTGAGAGAGAGAGTGAGTGGGCATGTGAGCAGGGGGAGGGGCAAAAGGAGAGGGAGAGGGAAAGAATCTCAAGCAGACTCCAGGCTGAGCACAGTCTGATGCAGGGCTGGATTCCACGACCCTGAGACCATGACCCAAGCCAAAACTAAGAGTCAGACGCTCAACCGACTACGCTACCTAGGAACCTCTCGCTTACTTTACTGTAAGAATATAGTATATAATACATATAACATACAAAATATGTGTTAATCAACTATTTATGTTATTGGTAAGGCTTCCAGTCAACAGTAGGCTATTAGTGGTTAAGTTTTTACGGAGCCAAACGTTACATGCAGACTTTCAACTGTGCGGGGGTCAGTACCCCTAATCCCCTCATTACTCAAGGGTCAACTGCATATGCATCCTTCTTTTATTAATCAGAAAAGGTGGTCAATCACCATGTCATCCCCTAATCAAAAAACATTTCACTGTCCTGCATGCTGAAAGAGAATAAGAGGTTATTTGCCTGAAAGTAAACTTCTGGCTCCAACCTCTCTTTCCTGCCTAATCCCTTTGTTTGCAATGCACAACTTACACTGGACGATTCACAGGGTTCCTTCTCTATACACCACATGCTTTCCTAGGGCTCTGCTCATGCTGGTCCCTCTGCTCCTCCCACCCATGTCTTGGGACCCATCCTTCACCCATCCTTCAAAGCCCATCACAAATGGCAGCTCCTCTCTGAAATCTTTCTTAATCTTTCTAGCAGAAATGGTATCTCTCCTACTTTTCAGTTCCACAGCTCTATGAAACCTTCCTCAAGAGCATGCTCATTCTGCCTTCTATCACACTGCCTGTGGGCTTGCCTGGACTCTAACTATAAACTCTCTCAGGGCAGAGACATGTCCTACTCATTCACCTCCATTCCTACTCTAACACATGGTACCTACTCCGTGAGTATTTACTGAATAGGTATTTTACTATTCCAGAGCTTTATGAGACCAGAAAATATGCTCTATTACAAAGTTAAAATAAAGCTATACTAATTTTATGTCACAGAAAGAACCCAGGTATTTTTTGGTAATGTTTTCCCAACTGAATTTCTTGCCCAATTCAGAACACATGGAAAACAGCTGCTTACAAGGATACCTCTCTTACCAAGTTTAAGATTCAGACTATTAACTCCCTAAGGGCAAGGACCATGGACACTTGATTCACTGTGGCATCCACAACACATAATAATGCACCTGAAACATCCTAGACCCTTTAATAAGGACTTAATGAATCCAGAAGTGGACTGTCTTATACCATTTTATAGTTTTCAAAATACTTCACGTGTGAAATCTATTCACATGCTTATTCACTGTTTCTTTTGGATCCACTCATAATCCTTGTCATGTCTAAAGGGTCTGAGAACTAGGAAATGGCCATTTCTGCTTTTCCCTCTGTACTGTCCTATAAATGTTCCAAAAGGCCAGGAAAGGAGACTCAAGCATCACTAACTGGAAGAAAAGAAGGCTACACATATAACATTCTGAGTACATCCTCCAACTAGCAGAAACATGTAAACTCTCATGGAAATCCTGGAACCAGGGACTATCAAAGTATTTCCTGACTTACCCTTATATATCTTAGGGTCCACAGACAGATGGAGAAGAACTTACCTAAAGTAATAAAATACTGCATTGTGTCTACATGTAGACACAGACTAAAATTTAGACTTGAAAGGGGCCATAAATACCATCTCATTCAGTGGTTCCCAAACCAGACCCCTGGCATCTCCTCAGGGGCCTGAAGGTAGCAGCAAAGCCTCTTTCTTCCAACAAACTGCTCCACTCTTGTTTATTTAGATTTGAAGAAAGGGTCTTCCTGCTTTTAAACAGAATTTTGAAAACTACAAATGCAGACTCTTACATAACACAGCTAAGCAGACAACTGTCTAGCTGAACTGGGAGTGGAATCCTGGAGCTCTAGGATCAAGTTTCTGAAGGTAATCCTGATCATGAGTGAGAGACACACATGGAAACCATCATTTGAACTATTCCCCTTACTTCAAAAAGGAGGAAATTGAACCAGAGGTTAACAGATTGGTCTTGGTCATGAGGCAGGCTGACAGGGTAGAGCTGGGACTAAACCTTGGGGACCACCTGCCTGATCCTCATTGCTCTTCCTGTGCAACACACACACACACACACACACACTTTCTCTCTCTCTCTCATGTATGCACCTGTGCATTACCTTCCTTGTACCTGGAATACTAAGTTGCAACCATAGGAGTCCAGATGACAGGGCGTATGGGCCCCCATGGAGCCGATCCACAATGTACTTTCCCGTCCATTTCTTCCAGGAAACCCGAAGTCAGACCATATCACATCCTGTTTTGAAAATAAAGTTACAGTCTGTCAAGAACCAACCAAATATGCTGTATGGTAAGGTTACACATTTTCATTTGCACATCTGCTTTTCGGTACTTGGAATACTCTTTTATAGAAAATGCTATAGATGGAGGAAGTTAGGCTTCCAGAGCAATCCAAGAAATCTTTTAAACCAATAACATACCTGACGTACCTCACTATTAGTAGTTATTCAACAAATATTTACTGAGTGGTTCTAGAAGCTTGTGATGAATCAGTGAATAAGAAAGACAAATATGTCCACCTAAGCGAAGCTTACATTTTAGAGGTTGGAGGGAGAAAATAAACAACAGACGTAATTATGCATATATCTAGAGGAAGAGTGTTTCACTCAGGTAGCAGGAACCCTAGTGAAATGGAAACAGAAGTTTTTTAAAACGTCTCTGATGACAGGAGTAGAATGTTATGTCATGTATTCTAAAAGTTAAAATGTAACTCATTAAGGAATGCACTTGCATGAGCATCCGTGATATATGGAATTACTGAACCACTATATTGTACACTTGAAACTAATATTATACTGTATGTCAACTAACTAGAATTAAAATAAAAACCTAAAAAGCTGTAAGAAAATATAAAAATAAAAATGTCTCTGAAGCTCAACTCAGGAAGCCAGAAAGCCATATTTTCTCTAAGCAGTGCAGATATTTCTAGGTATAACTAGTGCATTAACTTTTTACACTCTAGTGACATTAAAAAAGCCTTCTCCTAAGTTAATGGAGTCATTTAAAACTATAGATGCTGGAGTCTTATTTCACACCTACTAAATCAGAGCCTCCAGGTAGGGACTGCATACATACAGTACTGAAATACATATCCATACATGACTTTTGCTATGCTCCCCAAAGTCATGAACTCCTTAAGTGAAATGAACTTTAAAACAGAGACAGCACAGCGCTCTTGACTTGGCTCTCCTTATGCCTGGTTCTGTGGACAAATCATGCCCTAGTCAACTACTGACCCATAAATACCATCTAGTCCAGCAGTTCTCAAACCAGGATCCCTGGCATCCCCTTAGGGGCCAGGGGGTAGCAGCAAAGCCTCTTGCTTTTTCAACAAACTGTTCTGCTCTTGTTTAGTTTAGAATAAGGGGCTTCCTGTTTTTCTTTTTTTTTTTAAGATTTTATTTATTCATTTGAGAGAGAGAAAGAAAGTGAGTGAGCACGAGCAGGGGGAGGGGGAGGGGCAGTGGGAGAGGGAGAAGCAGACTCCATGCTGAGCAAGGAGCCCAATATAGGGCTCGATCCCAGGACCCTGGGATCATGACCTGAGCTGAAGGCAGACGCTTAACCAAAAGAGCCACCCAGGTGCCCAGGCTTCCTGCTTTTAAATAAAAATTGGAAAACTATAAATGTAGTGTGACATAAACTCAAATCCATAAATTATAGTATGTATAAGCTAGTAAAGAAAAAGAACATACTAGTGAACCAGACACAGAGGTTTGCCTCTATTTATGTTTTTTTTCTTTAAGTTTTATTTCTTTAAGTAATATCTACACCCAATGTGGGGCTTGAACTCATGACCCCAAGATCAAGAGTCATTGCTCCTCTGACTAAGCCAGCCACGTGCCCCTGTATTTCTTTTCTTTTTTTTTTTTTAAGGATTTTATTCATTTGAGAGAGAGAGAGAGAACATGAGCGGGGGGTGGGGGGGCAGAGGGAGAAGCTGACTCCGTGCTGATGCAGGGCTCCATCCCAGGATCCTGGGATCATGACCTGAGCCGAAGGCAGACACTTAACCAACTGAGCCACCCAGGCATCCCTATTTGTTTTTTTAAATCATGAATTTTTCCTATTGAGTTTTAAAAAATAAAACAAAACAAAAAACACTTCTATGTGCAGAACCTGGGCATAAATGCTGATGCTTCTTTTATCAGTATCTTCCATCTACATTCTCTATTTTTAGAGACAAACTATTAACAGCTGTAGTCAAAGAGAAAGGATTTTGGAGAGACATTTAATGGGTGGTTTTGAGGAAGACTAGAAAAAGCATTTTCATTTTTGTTTTGAGTATTGAAAGTCGTGGACTATGTGCATAAAACTAATGTCTGTTACAAAGGGGGCGTTTTTGTAAGGTCAGTGCTATTGTAAATGCATTTGCACATGGCTCACACACAGCTGCTCCAAGGAGTGGCAAAGATCATGTCCCTCTGGATATGTCCATAAGCTCCATGGAGGGAGCTTACCTCTGTATTCCCAATGCCTAACATAATACCTGGCTCAGAGTAAGTGCTTCAAACATTTGTTGCTTGGGACAGAAAGAAGAATCTGTTGGCTTATTATGGGTAAATGGTTCTGGTCTTGGTATGATGCTCAGTGTTCGGAATACAAAAACTAACACAACACAGGGCTACCCTTCAAATCTAATAACAGAAGACGGTCCCATAAATCAACTCACATCATGTGGCAAGTGCTCTGACAGAAGTGAGCAGAAGGTGCTCTACAATCACTAATGAAAGGCTCTTGGTCCAAGCAGGGAACTTAGAAGAGGCTTCCAATTAATTCTGGCCCTTGTTGAACAATCCACCACACCTCAGTTTGGAATTTAACTAAAGGCAGCTGAATGAAATGTAGAAACAAAAGAGATTTGCCTTACCAAAGAAGAGGCTTGTGTAAGTGATTCTTACACTCCTTTAGGAATCTAATGAGTGCCAACACCCCTCTCCTCAGAGAAATGCACACATATACACAATTTCACATAAATTGAGGGAGTCAATGGACTGACCCCTGTGAGAAACTCTGTTCTAGAGCACTGCTTTAGAAAGAATCACAGAAGATTTTCCTATGGGGGATAGGGTTATATGAGAAACTGGCAAGAGGCTTTCCTGACAGCAAAGACAAAAAAGGAAAAATTATTTTGGAATGATTAGATCAGGGTGACCTAAACTACCTAAAATTCAGCTGCAAATTGGTTGGGAAAACCAAAGGCTGAAAAAAAGGAAATTTGTCAGAAAATAGCATTTAGTGTACCTATTTTGTGCCCCTACTCACCCCACCCCCAGACTCTTGAGAGTTGAGGCTTTCTTGCCAATTGTGTTTAGCTACTTATAGACAGTCAAATGTCTGAAATCAAAGTGGTCACAGAAGGAATCTACCTTGAGTCTTGCTGGGAACAGTGAAATTAATAAAGGTGATTGGTGGGGTGATCTACCCTAGAGTCTATTCCCACACCCACCTCAACAGTTGGAAAAGTCTAGAAATCATCTATATCCATAAAATTCTATTTGACACCATCGCTGAAAAGAACAATCAAGTGTCTGGTTGACTGTGTTAAAAAGAAAACTGCAGACCAAGGATGGAGTCACTTATGCTAGGCCATGTCACCAAACTAGGGCTTAATATTTAACTTAATTGCAGTTCAACCTCTCCCAGAAACGTAGTCTTAACTAGTGGGTCAGGAATTTTCTGGTCAGCACCAACGAGGTAATCTGTCACATGGGCCGTCTCCTTCTCCATCCCCACCCCCACACCCACACCCAAAGGAAGCTGAGGTAATATGCTTGATAAAACCCCATGCCCTTTCCACTAAGGGAAGGTGATCTTACCTGAATCAATCCTTTTTTTACCTTTGCTAATAACTTCTTGCCCCAGCCTTCTCCCTATAAAAACCTTCCATTTTGTAGCTCTCCTCTACTTGCTAGATGGGACGCTGCCTGATTTGTTTAATAAAGCCAATCAAGTCTTCGAATTTACTTGGTTGAATTTTTTTAACAACTGCTCGCTACAAAATATTTGCTTTCGTGTAACTCACAGAAGAAGGTTGTAGATTTGCTTTCTACAGACAAGTTTACTTTCTCTTCTGCCAAAAACTGCTGTCTTTAAATTATCTGAAAAACTATCATGCCTTTTCTTTTTTTTATACCTAAACTCAGTAGCATTAACTTTTCCCTCCAGTTGCTATCTTCTCAACTACCTTTGTCAACAGCTCTCTTAAGCCTGACTCCCCAACCCTAGACACAGCCTACATGAAACCCTGTCTATGGGACTGCAGCATTCCATGACCCGGACATTATACCATTCATGTACCATCAGACAGTTTAAGCAACTGAATTATACCATGGCTAATCTTGGCTTGCCTGCCTTTTTCTTATGAACTGTGGTCTAGCCATACTAGCCATATCTCTTCAGCCTTGACTTATTAATAGATTGTAGGAAAAAGCCATGGGATCCTACATTTATCCCTCTTAAACTGAATCTTATTTCGTTTCTGTCTGGCATTTTACAATGTTTAAATCAACTTGTCTACATGACTCCCAAGCCTTATCTCGAGTCCTAACAGAGTCTCTCCCCTTTATGACTAGACCCATATTTTCAATTGCTAACAAGTTACCACCATCTGGTTATTGGATTCTTATAGTAGGCCAGACCCCAATACTAACATTTTATGTGTATTATCTCCTTTAATCCTTATGAGATTGACGGTAGATATATCCATTTTACCCATTTTTATATGTGGAAACTAAGGGATGTAACTGTCCTTTTGGCAGTACTGTTACAAAACACGCACAGACTCTTGTCTGTCATAACAAGTGGGAGGAGGGTGCTACTGGTACTCAGTGGATAGAGGTCAGGGATGAGCTCAACACAACGAAGAAAGGTTCTGTATCTTGCACAGTTTTCATACCGCTAAAAAATTTGATTTTAATTCTCTAAGAGTAGGATTCCAACTCCATTTCATCAAAGGATCTTTGGCATGTTTTTAATACATATTGAGTTTTCCCGAAACATAATTACTAAATAAGTCAAGGGAGGATTGTACTTTGTGTTTTTGCAGCTTTACCAGGAGTTGTTACCCATTTTGAAAACCAGACCACCAACAGCACTGAAACTCATTGCGTCTGGGTCAGCAGTATATACGCCAGTATCAGTCTGTGCTTCTATTATCTCATAGTGGTGACTCTACACCTATAGATACAAATATACTCACTTAGCCTCATTTCAAAATGTGAAATATACAATTTTGGAAATATTCTATGGAATTTTATCTTAATTCTTCAAAATTGAACCTCTTCCTTGTAAGTACAAGCCTCTGATTAGTTCATTATGACTTCCAGTATAGTCACGCTTGATTAATTACACATTAAATCACATATTTCGGGCGCCTGGGTGGCTCAGATGGTTAAGCGTCTGCCTTCGGCTCAGGTCATGATCCCAGGGTCCTGGGATCGAGCCCCACATCGGGCTCCTGGCTCAGCGAGGAGCCTGCTTCTTCCTCTCCCTCTGCCTCTCTCCCTGCTCATGCTTTCTCTCTCTCTCTCTCTGTATCTCTGTGTCTCAAATGAATAAATAAAATCTTTAAAAAAAAAATAAATAAATTTAAAAAAATAAAAAATAAAAATAAATAAATAAATAAATCACATATTTCTGCTTAACTTCTCCTGTATTTTATAGCAGGGGCAGTTTAATTGTTTTTAAAAATTATGTGTGAAGGTAATTACCCACAGAACA
The DNA here is from genome assembly GCF_964656455.1 of Halichoerus grypus. Classification (NCBI taxonomy): domain Eukaryota; kingdom Metazoa; phylum Chordata; class Mammalia; order Carnivora; family Phocidae; genus Halichoerus; species Halichoerus grypus. The sequence continues at coordinate 66,769,188 of NC_135712.1, forward strand.
GTGAAGGGGACGCAGGGTCTGGAAGGAGACCCCTACTACACCACCTCTACAGCTTTCCTGGTATGGACCACACACACCTCTCCCTGCCTTTACTCCTGCTGTTCCCTCTGCCCGACTGGTCTTCTCGCAGCTCTCGCACACCCCAGTTCATATTTCTCTTTGAAGACCCAATGTAAATGTCACTTCTTCAAATGCTTCTATTCCCCCTTATGCAACCTCATCATTCTCTCTTGGTCTCTCCCTCCCAAAGAACTTTGACTCTTTTTGCCTCTGACCTATTCTCCTCACCACAACAAAAGCAATCTTTTTTAAAATGTTAAGACCTATCACTCCCTTGCTTTGAACTTAGAATTAGGTCCAAATGCCCTCAGTTGTGGGCCTGTATGACCAGGCCCCTCTCACCTTTCTGACACGTTCTAACCCTCTGCATCTCATCAGCCAGGCTTCAGTCATAATGGCCTTCTTCTTCTTCCCTCTCCCCCCACCAAAAAGGCACATTTTCCCTTCTTCAAAGGCTTTGCATATGCTATTCACTCTGCTTAGAAAGCTCCTGACCCTCCTTTCACATAGCTAGCTTCTCATTTCTTAGGAATCAGCTTAAATATCATCTCCTTAGAGAAAGCTTCCCAACCTACCCTATGTAAAGTAAGTCCCTCTCCTGTTGTTCTTGATTTGGGCCCATTTTTGTTTACTTCATAACACTTAGGACAACTGGCCATTACTGGTTAGATGCATTTGTCTGTCTTCTCCATTAGAATATGAGCTCCCTGAGGAAAGGGGGCCAGGGCTGTCTGCGACTCTCTAGCCTAGCACAGTACCTGGAAAACAGGCATTTGTATAATGAATAACCACTCACATTTTATAGTCATCTTCTGTCTTTTCACTACTTACATACCTCACTAGCTCCAGCAACTGGCTGAGTCCACAGCACATACCAGAGCTTAAATCTAGTTTCCACTTTTATCTTTCCTGACCTTTGGTATTTTTTTGTTTTCTTTCTGGCTGGCACACTTATTACTCTGTTTTACTCTGGAATTTTTTTTTCTTGGGCAAATATAGATCTGGTAGGTATGGTCCTGGGATTCCTTGGTCATCCCAAGCCAGTCCCAAGTCTAAACAATTCTAACACACAGCAACTGACAACAGTCATTTGGGACAGCCTCACCTAGAACTTACCAGGCTCCCTCACAGTCTGCAATATCAGAAAAGGAACATCGCAGACCACAGTGTGCATCAGGGTTGGCCCTGGTTTCTGGAGTAAATGGAATGTGGTATCCATTCGAAAAGATGGCATATGGTTTTAGAGGTGGTCTACTTAATCACATACCTGATTTGACTACTTCATTATGTCTTCTAGTGTAGTCAATAAGCATTAACACACCAAAATATATGTTGTTTTATTTTAAATTACTTCCTTTAAAATGTTCCTTTATGTCATAGGTAAGGCATTTTTAAGCAATTTTTAAAAATTACATGTGTAGGTAACTATACCATCTACAAGTTGTATTTCAGAATCATAAAGGGAATGCAAGAGCTGAGAGAGTTGAGAATCATGACCACACCACATGTACTTGAATCAACAAATACTGACTGATAACATGGGATATGTTAATCAAGGATGGAGACTCAAAGAGCTGTAAGACATAAACATCTCTATTATCTGTATTGGAAAACTTTACAGTCTAGTTGGAGATATCAACCTGAAACAATATAAATAACAACAACAACAACAAAAATGCCACAGGCAGTTTCTATCACTATCACACGATGGTACAATAAATTAAGAGGTCAAGAATGGTTGAAATTTGGCTTTTACCCTTCTCAGTCTTGATCCCTCAACAAGGAACTAATAATGCACTAGGACTTGAGAGAGAGATCTGAACTTTGCTCCTTTCCCTTCCTCTGCTCCAGTGAGAAGTATAGCAGATTGCTAACCTATGGATTTAACCACGAAATAAAATGACCATCAATCATCTTGCCCCAGGCATCTGGCCATAGGACCTTCCCTTGGAACTGCCAGACCTATGGCTGCCTGAGAACTGCTCTTCCATTAACTTCAAAAGCCTCTTTCCCCTGCTGCACAGGCATTAGCCCTATGCATCTTAAGCAATGCACAAAGGATGATGGTGCAGAGGGCCAGAACTCATTCTTGGAACCCTCCCTTCAATGCTGCAATTTTCCCAGACCCTATACTTGTTCACGCAGACACCCTGTAATAACTATCTTTTTAAAATAAATGTTGCTTTAATTTTTCATGTCTTTCCATGAGCAGGGTGTGGCAGAAACTGCCTATCTTCCTTAATATCTCCCTTGTATTCAGGCAGATGCCCACTAAGAAATACCCATTTTCCAGCCTCCCCTGCAGTTAAGTGGAGCTAAGAGATTAAATTCTAACCATTAAAGAGAAGTTGTTAGGTGGGACCTCTGGGAAAGTTCCCTAAAAGTGAGACAGCTGGGAGTAGACTTTTGTCCTTCCCTCTCCCTTTTCAGCGATACAGTTGTGATGGCTATCGTGGAATACAAGACGGCCATCGTGGAATACAAGATGGCCTTGAGGATGGAAGCCATATGCTTAGAAGGACAAAGCAGAAAGACAGTAAAACTTGGGTTCTTTGTTATGACAAAGCCTCCATTACAGCCCAGGCTAGTGCAGCTCTGAACTCTCCTTACATGAGGAAAAAAAAATCACCCGTATACATTTAGTTAGGCAACTTCTATTCAGGGTTATCTGTTACAAGCAACTAAGTCTGTTAAAAACAACAACAACAACAAGAAAAAAACAAAAACAACCATAGCCTCAAAATGGCCATCACTTAGGTTAAGGCCCTAAATCAGTAAAACAAGACTTACTACCTAACCTAACTGCATTTCACTCCCCTCCCCACCACAAGTGTAACCTTTAACCAGTCAACATGGAATTTCCTGGTTAATAGTAGGAAATTTACTAATAGACCTCTTGTACTCCCCTTAGGAGGGCAACCTTGCCTAAACAATGCATTCCTTGCTAATAAATTTCTTTCTTCTTCTTCTTTTTTAATGCCCTCTCTCTGCCTTTAAAAACTTTTCTTTTGTTTAGCTCAGTGGAGTCTTCTTCTGCTTGCGAGATGGGATGCTGCCCAATTCATGAATCGTTTAATAAATCCCAATTAGATCTTCAAATTCACTGGGTTGAATTTCATTTTTTAACAGGCCTAATTCAAACTGATTCAGGAGGTTAGTCCAAGGAACCTGTCTTTCCCCAATAATCCCATTCTGTTGGGCACTTTTTCCCAGGTTTGCAGTTGGCTAGTCCTAAACCCCATATCGGAGAAATGCATCCCTGAGGACATACTCTTATAGACACTTTGGGGTGGGAGTAGGGAGAGTCCTATGTACTTCTTTGAGTAGTTATAAATTTAGTAGGCTTCCCCAGGCTGGCCTGGAGAACTAACCACCAAGATCAGCATCATTTCTCCAGGAAAAAAAAAAATGTTCTCAGTCCAAATAATTGATATACAAGTAAAATGTGTAGATCATAAACAATGAAAATGACAAAAGACAATAAAAGAAACAGTCAAAAGGTCTAGATCATCAACTCTTTAATTAAAGAGGAAGGCTAGATTTATTATGGAAGTGCTAACATAGGGCTGTTATAATTTGGTAGTTCGTTAAATACCCTAGTGGGGAGGGGTAGTTCTAGAAGAAAATCATATCAGATTTTACCCCAGTACTTAAAGACGTTAACCAGGAATCCAGTCTTGCTTTTTTATCCTCCTCCAACCCCAGGTAATCAGCCCGGATTCCTAGTTGCTTCTCAGAATCTATCTGGGAAGTTTATTGGCAGTTTAAGGATGCCTTAAGAAAAAGAGGTGGAAATAACACATTACAGTGTTTCAGGATAAGAATAAATATAGCACAGCTTCTGTACAGAATGAGCATTATAAGCAAAATTCATTGTTCACTCATAGTTGAAAACTGGCTGACCAATGAAAATGAACTTTGTTTATAACACAAAAGTAGGGCAGGTACTTTATTCTCCTCTTTCCTTCAGGTGGCCCTGCCCTTGTGATGGTGTTCTGAACATATAACTTATAAATAATGATGGCTTTATTTCTTGTGTACATAGAGTGACCATTCTCCCAAATAAAAAATCAGGGCACAAGAGATGACAATGCATTTTTGTGCCACTTGTGAAGATACAAGTTTGGGAGATACTGCTTGAATATCAACATAATGAAATATTTAGAAACAATATTTTTCCATTGCCTAGTTTTCTTTTTAAATTAATTTTGGGCACCTGGCTCAGTCCGTTAAGCATCTGACTTCAGGTCATGATCTCTAGGTCCAGGGATCGAGTCCTACATCTGGCTCCCTGCTCAGCGGGGAGTCTGCTTCTCTCTCTCCCTCCCCCACTTGCTCTCTCTCTCTCTCTCAAATAAATAAAATCTTTTAAAAAACAAAATCAATTAATTTATTGAGAGAGCATATTTATTTATTTGAGAGAGAGAGAGAGAGAGCACACACATGCACACAAGAGCGAGGAAAGGAAAGGGGTAGAGGGAGAGACTCTCAAGCAGACTCTGCACTGAGCGTGGAGCCAGATGCAAGGCTTGATCTCACCACCCTGAGACCATGACCTGAGCCAAAACCAAGAGTCATATGCTTAACCGATTGAGCACCCAAGTGCCTCTAAATTAATTTTATTGAGATAAAATTTAAATACAATAAAATGCAGTCATTTTAGAGTATAGTTCAACAAGTTTTGACAAATGTATACACTGGTGTAACCAACACCCATGATCAAGATATAGAATAGTTCCATTACCCCAAAAAGTTCCTCTTACTCCTGTGTAGTTAATCTGCCTGCCTTTACCCTTAGCCCCAAACCAACCACCAATCTACTGTTATCACAATAATTAAATACTGGGTTCCTTTAGGTAAACATAACAGTAATGAGGATCAGTTTTGAAAATCGTTTAATTAGGGGGTGCCTGGGTGGCTCAGCCGGTTAAGCAGCTGCACTCGGCTCAGGTCATGGTCCCCGGGTCCTGGGACCAAGCCCCACGTCGGGCTCCCTGCTCCGCAGAGAGCCTGCTTCTCCCTCTGCCTCAGCCTGCTGCTCTGCCTGTCTGTACTTTCTATCTCTCTGTCAAATAAATAAAATCTTAAAAAAAAAAAAAAAGAAAACTGTTTAATTAAAAATGTCCCCAACACTTTAAATAGGAGACTTCAAAACTCAGATTGAATTAAAAAAAAAATTCAAAATGTGTACACTTCAATATTCTAGATTATGCATAATATTCTAAAACTATTACTACTGTTTAAGTGATAAAATAATATCAGGAACAATACCGAACTCTAATAGCACATTTTATACTGTTCTATCTTAAGGTTTGGTTTCTGCATTCTACTATAAAGTCCTGTGAGAAGCCAATCTTTTATTTTATTCAGGTTACCACCTCCAGTGCCTAACACAGTGAGTACAACAAATGCTCAAAAATTGCTGAGTTACTGATCTAGGTAACTAGATCTATTTTTATTATGAACCTGAGTAACTCCTAAATCTGTTTCAATTAACAAGTTAAATAATTATTCCAGGATCAAACACCATCTTAAAAATGTTGTACAAGTAACCAAATCTTCCATAATTTTAGTTTTAACCAAAGAACTAAAGAAAACTGGTAAGATGCTTATAATACAGAATAGTGGCTTTTTTTAGCTTACTATGTAAACCAATCACCAAAAAATAATCCATTCTTAAGTTGTTTTGTTCTAAAAGATGGTATATTTTGAGTTGGGGTATTCTCAGAGCCCAGATTCAGTATGAGTTAGTTGATGTAAGCTCTAGGCTCTGAGAACACCCCAACTCAAAACTATTTGTTCTTTTACCTATACAATGCTGTTTGGGTGACTCATGGCCCTGGTTAATTTGATTCTATTTGTCACATAAAAAGTCTCATTCTATTAATTCTCCATGCCTAGATAAAAAAATATAGAAAAGCTGATTACACCTAATTCCATAATGAGTTTTATTCCTGAAAAAAAAAAAAAAAAAAAAAGAAAGCACAATATTGGTCAAAACAACAAAAATGAAACTTTAAAACAATACAATTAATTATAATTACATATAAAACTTATAAAGGATAAATACTTCAATTTAAGTTTTAAATAGCCCCTTAAATGGACATTATAAATTAGCAAGTGCTTAAGGCTCTTTTTTCCTTAGGAAAACTACCTTAGGTAACATAAACAGAAAAGAGGTATTTAGCTTTCTACCCACAGCTAGGCTTGGATAAACACCCAAATTCTTACACTCCAATCTGCCTCATCAGAAAGCATCACTGGCCATCAAACTCTTTTAATCATTACTAAACCACCTGGCTCAATTTCAAGATACTCTCATAACTACGTTACAAAGTCCAAGACAGGTCAGAACTAATCTTCGATGTATTGCATTTTGTGCAATTCTGTGTCCTGGTGACTTAACATGGCTCCTGGATCACAGCAGCCAATCTGAATCACAACATAAAATGGAATCTACCTGGGACACATTCTTAGGGCAAAATCCTTTTTGCTATATGTTAATTCTAAATAGCTTCAATTATGATGATTCTTAGTGATAATTACAAAAGGTAAGACCTGTCATTCTTACCTAATGAGTGAGATAAAGAAATTTTATGTGGGACTGTCACAAATACCCTACCTTTCTTGGGAAGTAGAGAACAAAATGTTCCAAATTAAGATTTATTTAGATTAGTCAATGATATGATGGACAACTAAAAAATAATGAGACTAATTTCACTTGCCATATATGAAAGTCAGTTAAGTATCAAAATCACAACTGTTGGCCACCTCTAAGGCTATAGGATATTTTTCAATCATATCAGTGTATTTACCAGTGTATTTATCAGTATATATAAATATTATATATTTATCGGTGGATAATTTTAATTTGTGGAAGAAAAGGGTTCATAGATGGAAATTTTAGAGTTTATAAGTAAAAACTTAAAAAACTAGTAGAAGCCTGAAGAGAGCTAAGAAATTCTTACCAAGATTGACAAATGCTATGATTAACTAGAAGCCACAGAAAATTTGACAAAGGTGAAACTAGGGGTATAAATTAAAACATTCCTTGAAAGATGCTAAAAACCAAAGAACTATCAAAACAAGAAATGGTAAGAGTAGGACAAAAACTCCCTTCTGTAATCATTCAAGTATCTATTATGTATTCAGCACTATGTTAGCAATTTGGGGGAATAAAAAGTTATAAAACATAGTCCCTGTTCCCAAAGAGCTAATAGTTAGAGAAACAAGACACAGACATGTCATGCACCATTTAAATAACAATCCAAATAAAACATAGGAACGAAGGCAAGGGATGGGTAGCTGTGGGTACAGTGGTTGAGAAGGCTTCATAGCCAAGACTGAACATGAGCCGGGCCCTAAGAAGTAGAATTTTAACAGACAGAAGTTGAGAAGAGCATGAGCAAAGGTCAGAAGATGAGAAGATGAGAGAGGACAGAGTGGTCCAGCATTCATCAAGGAGACAAAAGGGACATACACGTGGGGGACAGGTCACATCAGTCATGTCGGGGAGAGTTTTAAATGCTATTCTTATACAATTTTAAGTCATGAAATTTTCGTGAACATGATTAATATATTTCAATATTTAATCTGTAGCATGACCTGGAATGTATCTTCATGAGAAACTGTTTTAGAATTGATTGGAGGAGGAGTCAGAGCTGGAGGAATAAAGAGTAATATCAGAAGTGATGTTGTAAAACCAGAAGTTCTCAAGGTGGTCCGTGGACCCCTTGGGAGTCACTGGGACCCTTTTAAAGGACCTGTGAGGTTGAAATTATGTTCATAATACTATTAAGATGGTATTTGCCTATTTCACTGTGTTGACGTTTGCACTGATGGCACAAAAAACAATGGTGAATAAAACTGCTGGTGTCAAGACAGTGAACCAAAATGTACCAGGCAGCACTGTATTCTTTTGTTTTTTAAAACAGCTTTATTGAGGTATAACTGATGTATAATAAACAGCATATATTTAAAGTGTACTATTTGGTGAATTTTTACATATCTGGACATGCAAGAAACCATCACTATAATCAAGATGGCAAACATTTTGATCATGTCCAAGTTTCCCTGTGATCCTTAGTAACCCATTTCTCTCTAGCCCCTTGTTCTTGATCTTTTTTGGTCACTATAAATTTATTTGCAAGTTCTACAATTTTATATAAATGGAATCATATAGAAAGTATTCCTTTTTCATGCTAACGCTAACCAAAGGCAAACTAAACAAAGACTTCAGAACAAGGAAAAACCCAGGAGAAAGAGGATCATTTCATCATGATATAAGATTAATCGATTAAGAGGACATAATAATCCTAAATGTATATGAACCTAGTAACAGTTTCAAAATACATGACACAAAAATTGACCAACCTAAACTGAAAAAGAAACATATATACAATTATAGTTGGGAAATTTCCATACCTTTCTCTATATAATGGGCAGAACAAGTGTACAGAAAATCAGTAAGGTTACAGGAGACTTAAAACAATTGACTTGAATGACATTTATAAAACACAACAATAGGAGAATACATATTCCTTTCAAGTGTACCTGGAACATTAATCAAGAATGACTATATTCTGGGCAGTAAACAATAAATTTCAAAGGACTGAAATCATATAAAATATGTTCTCTGACCACAATGGACTGAAATTAGAAACCAACAACAGACAGATAGCTGGAAAATTCCCAAATATTTGGAAACTAAACATTATACTTCTAAATAATCCATAAGTCAAACAATACATCACAAGGGGAATTAGAAAATATTTGAACAGAATGAAAATGATTTTGGAAACTGGTATCATGAAACACATGAACTTGAAAGCTTCTTAATACTTAAAGACTTCTCTGATGAGAATGGTGATATTAACAAATGTCACTTTTTTTTAATGAAGTATATGGAAATGTGTCAACATTTGGAAGATCTATATAACTCAGTAAACCAATATTTTCCAAATGGCCAATGAAAGGCATTACAAAAGAGCCATTCCATGCAAGATGGACCAATGGATTTTATTGTAAAAGTACAAAGAGTTCATTGACTATGCGTTCAGATTCTGTACTGCAACAAACCAACCTTTCAGAAACTACCTCTTGTCAAGTTTGGTGGAGTATAAAAAAAAAATTCACAATTATCTAAAAAAGTTTCTAAAATAGTCCTATTTTTTTCAGCTGCATATGTGTGTGAGGCAACATATCCTTCATATACTTCAAACAAACCAACAAATTTTAACAGACTGAATAAGGAAGCAGATAGAATACAGCTATCTTCTATGAAGCCAGACATTAACAAGACTTGCAAAAATGTAAAACAATGCCATTCCTCTTATAACATTTAAAAAATTTTTGAATATACTTATTTTCTTTTTTTAATATTACTACCAATCTCATTATAATATAGTTATTTTCATAAAAATGTTATTATGTTCACATACAATGATTTTATTTTAAATGAATTAATAAAAATTTTAAAAATTTATCTGTTTTAATGTTTAACTACCCACCATTTTTAACAGATAGAAGAAAGCTTAAAACAGTTAAGTAGTAAGACTTGGTGAATGAATGAATTATATTGGTAAAAGGAAAACAACTTAGGTATCTATGATGTAAGACTTGGTGCTCAGAAATCTCTGAGATTAAAAAATGATATAATCATAATGAATTCTTTGTTCATAACAGATTTCCCTGTTCTAATCCAGAGGATTAATCACCATAATTGAGCTGACCAAAAACTCATTCAACTGAAAACATCAGGTTGTATAAGGGCTCAATTAGAATTCCGGCACACTACCAAAAGGCCTTTTATATCCACACTTAATGGACAGGACACATGTCTGTCCAGTGCTGTCATGCCTGGGCTGAGAAAGAATGACTGATGGAGTCAGATGGGAGATTCATGCAACGTAGAGCGAGCCCAGACTCAGCAGACATGGAAGTCCTTACCCCAGCTGTGGGGTCCCTAAAGAACTAGATGTATTCGGACCCTGTCTATGCATACACTGCAGCAGCTAAAGCTCGCAGGACAGACTGCTTGGGTTACTCTTTTCTTAGCTGTAGAATTTCAGAAAAGGTTTACTTCTTTGTGCCTCTTTTTTCTTAAAACAGGGATAATTTTTTTTTTTTTTAAAGATTTTATTTATTTATTTGACAGAGAAAGAGACAGCGAGAGAGGGAACACAAGCAGGGGGAGTGGGACAGGGAGAAGCCGGCTTCCCGCCAAGCAGGGAGCCCGATGCTGGGCTCCATCCCAGGACCCTGGGATCATGACCTGAGTCAAAGGCAGATGCTTAACCGACTGAGCCACCCAGGCGCCCCAAAACAGGGATAATTATTATATCATAGGGTTACTTGATGATTATAAATGTAAAGCACTTAGAAGAGCACCAAGTATAAGAAGTACTTGATAAATATTACTATTACACAATGTTTTACCTGAAATATGGAGTACAAAATACTAGTCTAATCTACAGGATGGGTGACAGTGCAAGAAATATAATAAAAGACTCTAAAAGTTAACGATATCTAAAAGTTCCAGGGTTAAAGATTCATAAAGTGATCACAGATAATGTTACAAGAAAAAAATTATCTCAAAATTATCATTTGAAAATGAGTAAATAGATTTGGTATAGACTTTCGATTCAGAAAGCATCTACTGAATATTTTCAAAACTGATGCATTCTTTCATGTTATGAGAAAAATATATACTCAACAATTCTGAGACAAGTGATACATTTTTCCTTTTTTTTATAAAAAGCAAAATTTAAGTAAGCATTTAAAAAAAATTTTTAAAGCTACAAAGTATTGATCATTGTGTTACATAACTATGTAAATGTCAGCATCTACACCTTGACTTGAAGTGAAAAAAAGAAAAATATAGGCTGAATGGAAAAGGAAATAGGTGATGTGGATTAAGGAGTGCACCTGTTGTGATGAGCACTGGGTGATCTATGGGATGCTGAATCACTATGTGGTACACCTGAAACTAACATTACACTGTATGTTAACTAACTGGAATTTAAATAAAAACTTAAAAAAAAAAAGTCTAAGGACTATCAGCCTATGTGAAAGGAAAATCCAGAGAGGGGGTAATGGTGACAGGTAGGAGGAGAGCACTCCAGGGGGCCGGAGAGTAGGAGCATGACAGCCTGCAGTGATGGCCAAATACTTCTCTGGACAAAGGATCAGGGGCAGGATAAAGGACTCTGGAGCCCTGACCTGATTGTGGGTAATGCAGAGTCATCCAAATGGCTTCCTGGAACTACTCCCATTCCTGCCTCATGGCTAAGACACACACAGAAACCAGAACAGGGAGTTTGCGAAATCACCCCACAAAATAAGCTGGCAGTTTGAGGCAGAAAACACTTAAAAGAGGATATGGTAGTCTGCAAACTCTGCTGTCAGTTATGTCAACACATGACAAAGAATTTCCACATTCTACCTTCTGCAAGCACTCCCATACTTCTGCAGGTCTTCTGCAATCAAACACCTCAGGAGCCCAGCACTCTCTGCCTCAGGCCATTAACCTGTACTAATCCCCCAGAGCAGGGAGGGACGGCGGCAGCAGTAGCCTGGAATGCCTCCAGGCTTTCGTGAACGCTTCTTCAAGTAATAATCAGGAAATAAAGTTCTATACACAATCTATGCTTCCCATACACGCCAAACCAGCCCAGGGACTGTTTAAAGGTGAACGAGAGAGTGTGTAAGAAGTTTGCTGAGTAGGAAAAGTGTGACAAGCCTGCTCATCTGAGTGAGACGACCATTACACTTCACCTAAGCAAAACTTTTAGCTTGAATGGATAAAATACTTAAGACTCACAGTGACTACTTTTGAGAGAAGATGATAGTGAAGGAATAAGGTACCAGAGAAGTTCTAATTTGTGATCTTTTCTCAAGAATAAATTATTACCAAGATTAAAAGGAATGTATTGACTTACCTGGAAAATATCTGCCTTGTCGTCAAATAGGCTGACAAAATATTTATAGTCAGCATAAGCCCAGAATTTGGAATGATCATAATCTCTAAATGGTCCATATATAGTAGGCTGGTCACAGTTCCAGGTCAGGAACTCTTCAAGTGTAGCTTCTACATAACCACATGTCGTTTCAAACTGAGGAACTGCAATGGAAAAGAACTCAATTTTAAATGTACACTGAACACAATTTCCAAATATTGTTTTTTTAAATGATGAAAATTTCAACCAAAAAAAGTTATCGTTTAACATTAATTAAAAATTAATTTTGTGCCTGCTATATAATTAGAACCATCTACAACACTCACAATACTCATGATTTAACATAAAGGTAAAAAGGTTTTAACCTTAAGATTAAAGACTACCCTTAGGATAGCCTGATTCAGTAGTCCAGTGGTATACTTTATTTTTTTTTTAAAGATTTTATTTATTTGACAGAGAGAGAGAGAGAGAGAGAGTGCACAAGCAGGGGGGAGGGGCGGAGGGAGAGGGAGAAGCAAACTCCCCACTGAGCAGAGAGCCTGATACGGGATTCGATTCTAGGACCCCAAGATCATGACCTGAGCTGAAGGCAGACGCTTAACTGTCTGAGCCACCCAGGTGCCCCAGTGGTATACTTTGGATTATTAATTTTCCAAGATGATGTTTTCAGGGGTCTATGAGGTCTAAACTATTTTCACAATAATACTGATGTTTTTCATTCTCATTCTCTCACGAGTGTACAGTGGAGTTCACCAGAAGCTACATGACATTAGTTGATGTCACTGCTCTCACAACTAGTGGAATACATACTTATGTTCTTGTATTTTAATAATGTCTCAGTTTTAATTTATAATACGGTAAGCATCACTAGATATAATCCTCACTGACAAAAGCTCATTGGGGAACTCAATTTTTTTTAAAGGTACAGCATTTATTTATTTTTTTAAAGATTTTTTTTTTTTTTTTTTGGACAGACAGAGACAGCGAGAGAGGGAACACAAGCAGGGGGAGTGGGAAAGGGAGAAGCAGGCTTCCTGCCGAGCAGGGAGCCCGATGTGGAACTCGATCCCAGGACCCTGGGATCATTACCTGAGCCGGAGGCAGACGCTTAATGACTGAGCCACCCACGCACCCCAGGTACAGCAGTTATTGAGTTTCCAAATATCACAGAAAATATGGAATGCTTCATGAAGTTGCATGTCATCCTTGTGAAGGGGTCATGCTAATCTTCTCTGTACTGGGGAACTCAATAATTTTTAAGTGCAAAGGGATCCTGAGACCAAAAATTTGAGAGCTACTTCTTCAGATTAAAAAGGAAAAAAAGCAATGACATCTTTTGAAAATTTTCTGATTTTATATTGCACATGTATCATACATAGCTCCTCAGAATCATTAAGTGGCCAATGGCAACTTAAAGTCTGTTCATTTATTCATTAACTCATTTATTTCAGAATCGTTTATTAAGTACCTAATTTGTAACTAGCACTGTACTCACGCTTGTGGGAACATAAAAGAGAGAAGTAATACTCTTGAATTGAGAACATACTTAGACAAAGACAAAGCTTTAGCCAGAATAACAGGAAATTTGAGGCATTACCTAATTAAATGCAAAATTTTGTGCCACAGACACATAGGAAAAGGCAAAGACCCAGAGAAGAGGGTTGATCAGGAAAGCTTAGAGAGAAGTCTATTGTCTGTCCAGAAGGGTTTGTTATTATGGGGATGACTCATTCACATAAGAACTATTCTTCCAAATAGTGATAAAATGAAATTTTTCTGGTAACAAGTAGAATATTTTCAATGCACACTGGGAAGTTAATATTCAAGAAATCTGATTATGATCAGCATGAAATCCTTTTAAGTGATACAGATCTCCTGCATGTAAATCAGTTAGCACAATACCTGAAACATAGCAGATGCTCAGTAACAGGCACTAATTCGGATTCTTATATTAACTTCAAAAGTTAGCCAAATTAGTAGTAAGAGGAGAAGTGTATTCAAACTCTTCTTTCAACAGCTTTTATCTTTTCCCTCCATTTCTGCCTGAACTGCCTAGGATTATCTTGACCTTCTTTCCCCCCTCCTCTCTTTTTCCTATAACTACAGAGGGGAGGGTGTATGTCAAAGAGTCATCCTAATTCATCTACTTCATCAACCTGTCATCTGACCTTGAGAAGCAGGAAGACTTTACAGGAGTGCATTTATCTAAAAGGTAAAAATCTGCAATATTAAGAACTATTTAAATTCGACAATTTTTGAGAAGCACTCAGAACAGTGCCTGCCACTGTAACCCATCAATATATATATATGTTCTTAATATTAACAACAGCATCATTAAGAATTTACCCCAACAACAGGGGCACCTGGGTGGCTCAGTCGGTTCAGTGTCTGCCTTCGGCTTAGGTCATGATCCCAGGGTCCTGGGATCGAGCCCCGAGTCCAGCTCTCTGCCTGGCAGGGAGCCTGCTTCTCCCTCTCCCTCTGCTTCTCCCCTCTGCTTGTTCTCTCTCAAATAAATAAAATTAAAAAAAAAAAAAAAAAAAGAATTTACCCCAACAACATAGGAATACACAGAGTTTTTTAACAAACAAAAACCCATGTGGCAAGAAAGCTGCATGGTTCTGGGAAATAGGAGTCATTTTATAGTCATTTCAGTAAGCTCCAATGGAAGCCTGAAGTCATTACACTGTCTTACGAGTTTTCACTTCATAAAATTCAGTCCAACTGATCTAACTGAATACTAAAGCCATTACTTGAGATATTTGTCCCTGGGGGGTACAGTAGTAGGCCGGTTTTCACAGGCATGTCTGCATTGCAGCCTTATCAAGGGACTTTGTTCTCTGTCACAGCAAGTTCTGTACTTTAAAAAATTAAAATCTAAAAGGGCAAAAATTACATGTGAGAACTGTTACTGTCAGGAGAAAATTACAATGAATGGAATGAATGGAAATGACAGACTTTTTTACATATACATAGTGATTTCAAAATAGAATCTTTTGAATTTTTCCTTCCTGGAAGTAGCAGCACCAAAGGTACTGTTTTCATTCTGTTATCATGACAAGTTCTTTCTGGGTAGTACAGTTGTTTTTCTTAGTTTATTTCCTGCAATGCAATTATTCCTTTCTAACTTTATTATTATTGTTCTTTCATTTAACATTGAAGTAGCCTAGGCAGCTGCAATTTTCATCCCACTTACTGTCAAAGTGTTAGGTAAGAAGAAGCTCAACTGAGCTCAGGATTTGGAAGTAGTGTGTAAGTTGAGTTTGCCTCAACCCTCATAAAAGGGAGTCCTAAAATATGTTTTGCAGAGTAGGGAAACAAATATTTCTCCATTTTGTTAGATTTAATAATTTCTTTTTAAAGCTTTTATTTATTTATTTAAGAGAGAGAGAGAGGGAGAGTGGGCACAAGCAGGGGAGGGGCAGAGAGAGAGGGAGAAACAGGCTCCCAGCTGAGCAGGGAGCCCAACACTGTGGCTCCATCCCAGGGATCCAGGATCATGACCTGAGCCAAAGACAGCCACTTAACCGAATGAGCCACCCAGGCGCCCCTAGACTTCATCATTTTACAAGCAAGAAACACTGCATGGAATGTGGGTACTTTTGACCATCATTGCACCCCCATCTACAAATGCTTAGGGTTATTTCTACAACTGTTTTTCCCAAATTACTGCCAGTTGAGGTATCGTATTGCCACTGGGCCCATATGATCCAAATGAATTTGATCCAGAATCGTTTCAAAGAGCTACGAGATGTTATTATCTGCTTCCGAAAATAAACTAAGAGATACATATAATTCAAATAGTATAATTACTAATACTGTTGTCTCAAGCATTCTAGAAAAACTCAAACCAAGACCTAAAACAAAAATAAGAAATACATTCAATAGGAAGGAAACAAAGTTATCACTGATTATAAGATCAGGTGCCTGTCTTCCTAGAAAACCCACAAGAATAAACTAAAAAACTACATACACTAATAAATAGCTGGATAAAAAAATAAACATACAAAAATAAATGGCTTTTAAAAATCTACTCATCACAACTAGCTAGAAAAATATAATAGGTAAAAATATTTTCCTTCATACCAGCTATAAAAAGTTTATATTTATAATATTTTTTAAAATTTGTAGACCTGTATGAAAACCCCAATCTTTTCACTGAGAGATGAAATGGACTTGCTAAGTGATAATGACATGTTCTTACATAGTAAGATAACAGTATTATCACAAGGTAGATTCTTTCTGAATTAACTTACAACACTTAATGAATTTTCACTTAAAATCCCAACAGAATTTGTTTAATATGAGTACATTATTTAACTCTAAAATTCACTTAGAGGAATAAAATTCAATAACATCTAAGAAAATACTGAGAAAGAAGAGTAATTAGGGAGGATGAATTGTTCTTTCAAATATTATAATATATATCAGTTGCTAAAATAGCATTTAAGAAATGTTTTACTGGCTTCAAAACTCATAGCGCAATACATGGTCCAAAAACAGATGCTGGAATTTATAAGAGTACAGTAATATAATAAAGATGATTTCAA
Organism: Halichoerus grypus; assembly: GCF_964656455.1. Classification (NCBI taxonomy): domain Eukaryota; kingdom Metazoa; phylum Chordata; class Mammalia; order Carnivora; family Phocidae; genus Halichoerus; species Halichoerus grypus. Next base: position 66,785,755 of record NC_135712.1, read on the forward strand.
AGTCAGTAGGAGTAAAAAGGATTATTCAGTAAATGGTACTGAAATAAAAGGTACTGTTATTTCCAACTTAACTAAAAAAGTCAGCAAACACCATACATCAAAATAAATAAGGAAAGGATGAAGAGTAAAATGTAAAAGGGAAATAAGCTATTAGGAGAAAATATTAGAATACTTACCTATTTTTAAGATACAGAAAGAATTTCTAAGTAAATAAAATAAGAATAAAATGTTAATGAGATTGGACTATATAAAAATATCAGTCCAATTTTTTTTTTTAAAGATAAATCTCAGTTTGGGCAAAGGAGTGGCAAAACAGGCACCCTCGCATGTTCTGACAGGAGAGTAAATGGAAACCACCTTTCTGTGAAGCACTTTGCCATATGTACCAAAGGCCTTTCATTCTTTTACTCCACAAATATCTGAGTGTCCACTTGGTGTTCAGCCCATGGTGAGTGAGGCCTGACCCAGGCCCTCGCGAAGGAGGCCTTCTTGAGGGGAGGAGAGACTTTAAAGAGTTAATTACTTACAGACTAACCACGTGATTCTAACTGAGCTAAGTGCTACTGGGAAATACAAGGTGCTCTGGTACAACGAGTAGCTGCCCCTGATTTGGGAGGCAGAGGCACTGTGATCAGGAAAGACTTCGATGAGAAAATGATATTTGAGCTAAGATCTGAAGGAAGAAGAGGAGTTAACCAGGGAAAGCTGCAGTAAGGGAAAATGGGAAAGGAGAAAAGAAAAGCTGGACTCTGTACGCAAAGGCCTTGAAGAAAGGAGAAGCAAACCTCTGGAAATACAAAAGCTGGGAAAAAAAATGTTTGTTTGGCCCGAGCTCAGGGAGAGGGATTAAGCTGATGAGGCAAACAGGGATTTCTACACCACACAAAAATTTTGGCCCTTAGCGTAAGGGTTATGGAAGACACTTAAGGGTTTTAAAAAGAAAAACAGGATGAGATTTGTTTTTTTTTAAAAACTGTCTCTGGTTTCAATATGAAAAATGGCCTGGATGGGGAGGGCAGGGGGTGCAGAGGGACCAGGGACGAGACTACTACAACTATGTTGGTGAGAGAGAGTAGGGTAACCCCGCCTAGAAGATGGCCATGGGGAATGAGAGAAGCAGGTGGATATGCTACATATTTAGGGTGTAAGTCACAGGGTCACCAGACACCACTTAGAGGGGCAATCAGATGACTCAGAGGTTTCTGGTGTAAGAAGGTTCATGCATAGTGCTGCAACTCGTGATAACATTCACACCCTTTGACCCAGTCATTCTCCTTCTAGGAAGCTATCCTAGGGAAATAATCAGAAACTTGAGCACGATTTGTTTTCAAAGATGCTCACTACAGTCTTATTTATAAATTTGAAGCTTCTAAGCAATCTAAATAATCAAAAGGAAAAAATTTTAAATTCATCATGATACTAGCATACAACAGTGTTAGCCATTTAAAAGTCACATTTAACATCAAGAGAAACTGCTCAGGACATGTGATGTGAAAAAAAAAAAAGCAGGCCGTGAAAATTAATACAACTTTATTTTTAAAATACAAAAAGTCCTGCATAAACAGTTATTGGAGTGTAACTAGTGGTTCTCTCTTGGACAATGTGTTTTTAAATTTCTTTGGATCTTCCCCTTTTTTCAATGTTCTCTACAATGAGGAAGTCATACTTTTATTTTTTAATTATTTCTATTTTTAAATAACATTTGTTGAGCATTTACTATGTGCTAGGCACTGTTCTACATGTTTTATGCATACAAACACACTTAATCTTGAAAACATTTGTAAGATACAGAGAAGTTAAGTAACTTGCCCAAAGTCACATGGTAAACCAGAATCTGAACCCATGCAAGCTGATTCCAGAGTTGCCCCGCATCAGGCTCCCTCCTCAGCGGGAAGCCTGCTCCTCCCTCTCCCACTCCCCCTGCTCGTGTTCCCTCTCTCACTATCTCCCTCTCAAATCTTAAAAAAAAAAAAAAAAAAGGCTTTGTGTTAGATGATTTTGCTCATCTATAAGCCAATAAGTGTTCTGAGCATATGTAAGGTAAGCTAGGCTAAGCTATGATGTTTGGTAAGTTAGGTGTATTTTTTTTTTTTTTTTTTTTAGATTTTATTTATTTATTAGAGAGAGAAAGAGAGACAGCATGAGCAGGGGAAGGGGCAGAGGGAGAAGGAGACTCCCCGCTGAGTAAGGAGCCCACCGCTGGCTCAATCCCAGGACTCTGGGATCATGACCTGAGCCCAAGACAGACACTTAACCAACTGAGCCACCCATGTGTTCAGTTAGGTGTATTAAATGCAGTTTTGACTTGAGATATTTTCAATTTATGTTGGGTTTATCAGGACTTAATCCCATCATAAGTTGAGGAAGACCTGTAAAGATCTCTTTCAAACTCAACAACAGAAAGACCAAACCTCCCAGCCCCAAACCAAAAAACACCTCAATTAGAAAATGGGAGGGACGCCTGGGTGGCTCAGTTGGTTAAGCTTCTGCTTTCGGCTCAGGTCATGATCCCAGGGTCCTGGGATGGAGTCCTGCATGGGGCTCCCTGCTCAGTGGGGTGTCTGCTTCTCCCTCTGCTCCTTCCCCACCCCCCCCAACCCCCACTTGTGCATGCGTGCATGCGCTCTCTCTCTCTCTCGTGCGCAAAAATAAGTAAAATCTTAGAAAATGGGCAAAGGACTTGAATAGACATTTTTCCAAAAAGATATACAAATGGTCAATAAACACGTGAAAAGATGCTCAACATCATTAGTCATTAGGGAAATGCATACCAAAACCATAATGAGATAACACTTCACACCTACTAGGATGGCTGGAATAAAAAATAGGGTAAGTATTGACAAAGATGTAGAGAAATTAAAACCCTCATACAGTGGGGTGGGAATGTAAAATGTTTCAGCTGCTTTAGAAAACCTTTTGGCAGTTCCTCAAAAGGTTAAACACAGAGTCACCATATGACTCAGCAATTCCCCTTCTAGGTATAAGCCCAAGAGCAATGAAAACATATATCCACATACAAACCTGTACATAAATGTTCATCGTAGCATTATTCATAATAGCCAAAAAGTGGAAACAACCCAAATGTCCATCAACTGATGAATGGATAAACAAAACGTGGTATATATTACAACCTGGATGAATCTTGAAAACATGCTCATGAAAGAAGCTAGACACAAAAGGCCATGTATTGAATGATTCCATTTATATGAAATGTCCCAAATAGGCAAATCTATAAAAACAGAAAGCAGATTAGTGGTTGCCAGGGGCTGGGGGTAAAGTGGAATGGACAGTGACTGCTTAAAGGGTACTGGGCTTCCTTATTGAGTGATGAAACGTTCTGGAATTAGACAGTGATGATGGTTGCACAACATCGTGCATATGCTAAAACCACTTAATTGTATACTTTAAAATGATAAATTTTATGTGAATTGTATCTAAATTTTTGTTTAAATTATCTTTAGTAAAAACAGAGCAGTTGCTCACAACTGCAGAGACCTTCTACTTTCTTTTTCATTTATGCTTAAGTATTAGCTTGAAAATGTCAAATCACTGTGCCTCATCTACAAAATAGGCTTATAATAGTACCATTCTAAGAGGGTTTGAAGAAGATTAAGAGAATTAACTTGTATAAAGCACTCAGAAGAGTGCCTGACACAATAGCTCTCAATAACTGTTAGCAATTAGTGGTCGTATTGTATTTGGAACCTAATCAGATATGAGAAAAAAATTACAGTTCCTATTTATCTCCAAATTACTGTCTAACAGACACCTCAGTGGATGGGAGATTTATTTGACTAAAATCAAGAAAGAGGGGCGCCTGGGTGGCTCAGTTGGTTAAGCGACTGCCTTCGGCTCAGGTCATGATCCCGGAGTCCCGGGATCGAGTCCCACATCGGGCTCCCTGCTCGGCGGGGAGTCTGCTTCTCCCTCTAACCCTACCCCCTCTTGCGCTCTCTCTCTCACTCTCTCTCTCTCTCTCAAATAAATAAAATAAAATCTTTAAAATCAAGAAAGAAAAAGCACAAGCTAAAATTTTATGTGCCTTTTGCTGGTCTAGCATTTAATTTTAAAATACAGTAAACATTTTGGTCTGGGATTAGAATGAGATGCCAAAGAGTTTTAGGTATTAATCCTGCTCTACCTGCCATGAGTACAAGGGGGTTCTAGACACCAAAAACCAAGTAATTCTTGAGAGATGTACGAGAAGGTCAACACGAGAAAAAGAAGTTTAGAGAAGCTAGAAGGGAAACTGGGTAATTTTCTAGTTCCTTCTGAGTTATTAATAGATATTCATAGAGCCACTTCACAGCAATGCTGCAAACATTAGACTACCAAACTCTAGACACCAAACTACAAAATAGAAGTTATACACATTCTAAAGCCAGACAATGGTTATGGACTCCTTTAGATTAAAAACAGCGCTGTTTCTTTCCTTTAAATTAACTATTTTTAGAGTTAACAGTAACTGTGTTATCTGACTATAAGGCAAAATATCAAAATGTTACAAGTCTCCAGGGAAGAAGAAGAAGCTGGCAAAATCTAATTGCTTAAGAGGATGAAAAAAAGACAGCTTTACATACTTTTCATATTTATGCAGTACTGTAGAGGTCAGGCAGCTGAATAGAACAGAGGGATAAAATTACAACCAAGAGTAAGCACTATAAATATAGTACCTGAAGCCACAAATAAAAGGACACATTCTACATGAGTCAAAAGTAAAAGGGACCGTAAGCTTAGTAATCATCTTCTCAGTCACAGGGGAACATAAATAATAACACATTAACAAATATTAAGTATCTACCACATTCAGTGAACCATGATACATGAACAAATACAACTTATAAGGTTATCAACTGTATAATGTTATCAACTACAGGTTTAGTCTAAAAAAAAAAAATCTTTTTTTTTTTTTAAAGATTTTTATTTTATTTATTTGACAGAGAGAGACACAGTGAGAGAGGGAACACAAGCAGGGGGAGTGGGAGAGGGAGAAGCAGGCTTCCCGCGGAGCAGGGAGCCCGATGTGGGGCTCGATCCCAGGACCCTGGGATCATGACCTGAGCCGAAGGCAGACGCTTAACGACTGAGCCACCCAGGCGCCCCTAAAAAAAAAAAAAATCTTAACACAAATTGTCCTTCTAAAACGTCCAATAAAACTTTCCTATCTGCAAATGGTCAAAAACAGGATTAGAAATAAAGGATTCTCTAGAGATAAAGAAACCACTGCTAAGAATGTGAGAATGCTACTAAAGAGACATTATTATGATGATTACTTGTAGTCCTACCTGTATCTGTTCTTTTCATTCCCATCCTGAATCGTATCTGCTTGCCATGAAGGACCTCAGAAAGGTGTTTAACAGTCCAGTGTTGTGCTGGCCAATCAAAAGCCATGTTACAGAAGATTGCAGGTTGTTGTAAAGACATTATAATTTCTTTTGCTTTCTCTGGTGTAAAAGGTTTGACGTGTTCACCTAAGAAGAGAAATAGATAACTATAAAGTTATTTCATATAATATGAAGGAAAAATAGCTAATATCATTTCTATTATGGTAAATCTTTCTATGCAATTATACTACATTTTACACTTCATTTATTACTATTTACATAAATATTTGACCTCAAAACTGTAATTCTTAAATGATTTTTTCATATGAAATTTTAAATGTTGGAAAATATTTACAATTTTCATGTCAAAAAATGTTTTTAAAAAAGGCTTTCCAACTATATTTAAATTTTAAAAGACACAATTTTCTGAAAATTGTATTTCCTAAATAGAGGGTTGTATACGAAATGCTGATGGGAACTACTCTAGAACTAGAGTTGCTGGAGTCAGGTATAATTCTACTTGCTATATCATGTGTTTACCCAAAAAGACTACTGAATTCATACATCAGTCAAAGGGGTGAGGGGGGGATTATTTTCATTCACGATTTAAAAAGGTAAAAGATGTACTAGGATGGATATTGGTGTTAATCCTTGACTTCAAATGCATCCATAAACAGTATAAGGGATATGTACAAACAAATACTGTGACTTACTGAGTACTTCAATAAATTTCACAGAATCATAGACTATAAGTAAATCTTGGATAGGATGTAATGATAAGTATTTGCTAAATAAAAGAACAAGTAAGTTTCCCCTTAAAGACATCTTAAAAGGAAAGTTTTTTGGGAAAGTCAAAAAATACTTCATACTCTCACTCCTGATATATAGATACATATCTATATCATCAGCATATATTTATGATTCTCTAGATTTGATTCTCTAGAATAGTCAGCTAAACCCTCTAATTCATTATCCATTCTGTAATTACGCTTAATTCAAAAAAATTAAGAAAAGCTCATAAATAATCCAAATTCTTCCATCATCCAACTTTCTTCTAAACTTTCTGATATGGGGCGCCTGGGTGGCTCAGTCGGTTAAGTGGCTGCCTTCTGCTCAGGTCATGATCCCAGCGTCCTGGGATCGAGCCCCATGTCGGGCTCCCTGCTCAGTGTGGAGTCTGCGTCTCTTTCTCCCTCTGCTCCTCCCCACTGCTCGCTCGCTCGCTCTCTCTCTCAAATAAATATTTTTAAAAAAATAAAAATAAAATAAACTTTCCGATAAAAGGAAGAGGGATGGGGAAGGAGTCATCAAGGAATTTGAGTAATTTGCACTTGTCTGAATGCAAGGCTTGTTTTTAAAGAAAATGAAAATTTAAGTCAATTTGGCCCCTTTGCTCAGACAAGGGCAAATACTCAGAAGCCTTCCCTAAGCCCTTGATGAAAGTAAGCAAGACATGTGAGGACAGTCTGTCATTGTCTACACAGTCAGGGCTCCCAAGTGAGGAGATAAGGGTGGACACTCAGAGGGAAAAGGCAGTAGAAGAGCTGGGGGCTGGGTGGGGGGAGGAAGAGAGAAGACACCCTTGGGTATCTCGAAGTAAATGAAGCCCCAAGCTTATCTTTAAGTGCTAAGGAGCCTATAAGGGAAACAGGATGTGACCAGGAATAAAATTTTCTATCCTTCCTTGAGGTTCTTGTTTTCCACTTTTGACATGTTTGATAAATTCACATTAGGGGACTTGACCCATATTCGCCTATAAATGTTAAGTACAAGGTTACCTGGATTGCGACCCACCAAACCTTCCTGGACTTGGAGTGCCTGGATTCCGTGTACACGAAAAATGGACAAGCCGCATTTTTTATTATATATTTTTTAAGTTTTGCTAGGCTGTGAGAAGCTGTAATACATTCATGGTAATACTTTGTTGTTTGTGGCACATAAATTAGTACTATCCTTTGGCAAACAACTGTAAAAATGAAGCAGAAGTCTCAAATAACCACCCATTAACCTAGTAACTCATGTTATAGGAATTTGCTTTTAACAAAGTAATCATCAGCTATATGAATATTTATATATATTATATATGTATACATATACACATAAAATATCTACTACCATAATACAAAAACTGAAAATATGAACAGCCTAATGTCTAAAAGTAGAAAAATATTTACTGAATATTACTAAATGTTATGTAAATTTTTTCCCGTGGTACATTACATTCATTAGCAATAAAAATGAGGGCTATGGAGAAATGCGTGGAGATGCAGAGACTGGAATTGACTCAGAGAGCTACTGTACTAGCCAAGTAAAAAGTGTTACAGTAAGGCCCTGAACAACGTGGGGGGGGGGGGTAGTAAGGAGGGCAGAGATGGTAGATATATAGAAATACTAAGATAATAGTATCAAAGACTATTACAACCAAAGATGTGGGGTGGGAGGCAGATGCAGCCATAAGGGATATTGAGGTTTCCAGACTTTGTGACTTGACATAAAAAAAGTTAGGAGCAGCAGCTCATTCTGGTGGGAAGATGAAGAGTTTGGTTTTGAACATCATCATCATCATAATAATGCATTTCTTCATATGATGCTTTACTATTTGCCATGTACGTTTATATACATTAAAACTGCTCATCTGATCATCTAAGAAGCCTACAAAACAGGCAGAGAAGACATTTTATCTCCATTATCCAAAAGAAGAATAGGAAGCTCAGATGTCAAAGCTCAACACACCAGTGACGAACTGGAACTACAGGTCAGGTTCCCTGATTCCAAGTGCAGTGCTCTTTCCACTGCACCATCCTGCTTCCAGAGAATTCAAACTGTGGGACCTACATGAACACTACAAACTCAGGAGAGACAGTATAATCTGAAAAGAGAGGTAAGTTTCGGAAAGCTGTAGACCAATTAATGGATAATAAATCCAGGTGTGCTGTCGGGGAAAGAGGCATGTTTTGGTTTGTGCCTATGTGGACAGGGGTTGGTGGGATAATACCTGTAGTAGAGACTTCTAGTTGCCTACCTTATCCCATTCCCACTTTCTTCTTCCTTACTAACAGAACTCTGCGCAATGAGTGTGGCTGAAAAATTACAATTCCCAGACTCCTACACAGATACAAGTGGCCAGAGATGTATCTGGAAGTTGCCTAGTCAGTCTTTTTGCCCTTAGCCTTCTCTCCTACATTTTGCCTGGAAAACAGACATAATGGTTAGCCACCTTGAGAGATCAAAGGCCCAGGGGGCGCCTGGCTGGCTCAGGTGGTAGAGCATTTAACTCTTGATCTTGGAGTCATGAGTTCAAGCCCCACATTGGGCTTAAACAAACAAACAAACAAAAGCCCAGGAAATTGCAAACCTCAGCTGAAAGAATGCAAAAACATCCATCTTTGTGCTACTAAATCAATACCAGCAAAATTCTACCTCCTAAATCCCTTTACATATAAAAAGTAATTCTTATAGTCAAGATTGTTACTAGTTCATAACTGGTTTAACACCTTGCCTTCTGAGGCTATTGTTTTCAAGGACAACCATATTCTCTCTATAAAATACTCTGTGACTTACACTGAATGAATCATGGCTGGTCTGACCTGTAGCACTCTTTCAGTTCTATAGTTACAAAATATTCAAGCTTTGAAGACTTTTTTTCTAGAACTTTAAAGGGCAGATAAAAAGAGAAGCACCAGCCCTTTTGGGGTAGGGAATCATTTATTCTGCTTATTTTATTTTATTTTATTTTATTTAAAGATTTATTTATTTGTCAGAGAGAATAAGAGAGAGAGAGAGAGAGAGCACACAAGCAGAGGAGTGGCAGGCAGAGGGAGAAGCAGGCTCCTCCCTTAACAAGGAGCCCAATGCGGGACTCGATCCCTGGACCCTGGGATCATGACCTGAGCCGAAGGCAGACGCTTGACCGACTGAGCCACCCAGGCGTCCCTATTCTGCTTATTTTAATCAGAGCCAATAGATCTGGCTTTGAACGTTCCCCAAAAAGTTCTCATATTTGGGTAAGATATATCTTGCCACCCTTCCACAAATAAATACATGGTCATTAGTAACACATGAGTAGTGTTTTGGCACTACTTTTTGAATAGCTTCAAAGAAATACTTTTTCCTCTAACATAATGCCTTTTAAAAAAGTAGTTAATGATCTGATTTAAAAATCCCAGACATCCCAGAAGTTATTTAACAAGAGACCTTAAAAACTAAAATTTGCTGAGAAAGCACCTGGCCCAGTGACTGGGATATATTAAATGCTCAAACGTTTGCTAAATGAATAAAAAGTGCAATAAAGTGTGTACAGAACAGGCAGTAGGATGCTCACCATAACAAGAAATTAGCATATTTACAGAATCTCAGGCCTATCAATGAAATAAAACAATCAGTTGGTTGTGACATAAAAGTAATTTGGTTTCTGATAGTTTAATCAACAATGAACTGGGCCATTAAATTAACAAATTAAAGTGTTACAATTTCCTTTAAAGAAGAATGCAATCTACATTGTATTAATTAAATAGCCTAGGGATGCACTCAGTCACTCCAAGCCAGGAATATCTGCAAAGAGCATAAAAATTCTGAAGCAACCCTGAGAGCCTTTAAAGGATAAGTGTATTTAGGTCTAAACTTGCAGCAAGCAACAATTTCTAATGAAATGACTTAGAAACTGCTGAAAAAAAGATTAGTGATCTAGGTGTTGCACATAGTCTTTTCTCCCTCTAAATGTAGCACGTTATTCTTACAATTTATTAAAGCTTTGGTTTCAACTAATTCTTTGGAGATAGTGAAACATGATTAAAAAGCAAACTGCCTCTTTCTCAGCAATTTTTTCTTTAATTAATGCAAGCTACATGATAATTTGAAACCTAATTTCTCTGAATTTGTTAGCAATCTGCCTTCCTCCATCAATTAATACCTGGCTTGGATTTGTAGCTGAGATTTAGAATTCAAGACGAGAATAAGGAAAACTTACCAAGTTTCCAGAATTCGTTCCTAATATTGATAGAATACAACAAAGACAAAGATCCTGAAACTGAAATTAACTCATCTCTCATGTCAGGTATAATTTTAATAGAATTGTTAATAACTAAAAATTTCAATTAAATTTTATTAGATTTTATTAAAATCTTATTTAAAAGTTTTTAGAAGGTGACAGAAGAGCAGGTCACAAAACTGGGTCCTGGCATAGTAATCTAAATTATTTCTAAATATATACATGTAAGCCTATGATGGTTTCATCAATCTAACAACTCTGTATATACAAGAAATTAAAAAACTTCTGGAATGGTAGATACTAGGGTAAAAAATAATGAACATCTAGGCCACATCAGAAAAACACTGATGGAACTATGCAAGTACTACTTAACAAAATGACTATATTCATACCAAAGACCAAATGGTAAAACTTACACCAACGATAATTTTTCATTTTATAGTCACTATTTTAAAAATGTCAATATAAACCAAGAAAATTCTCCTAAAAGTTAATATAAGTTGTTAACTTATATGCTTAAGTAAATGATGCTTAAGTAAAATGATGATCAGTCATAAACCCTTCGAATTTCAAGGTCTAGAAGGTGGTGCCACTGACGAAACCATAAACAGAAGTGTTGAGGCTGTTATGACATAATCTTTCCAATACCAATGCTTGGTACGATAGTGAACACCGAAGCAGGTTCAGGCTGGGAACAGAAGACAGTTATGTGCTGGACACTTCACATCCTCTTCTTCCCATCTTCTTACATTTGTAACTCTTGCCCAGTCAAGCCAGAAAATCATCTTCTCCTCCTCACTTTAATCCATTTATGCCAGAACTCATAAATAGTACTTGTAAGTTCAAAACAAATACTGGTCCTACACTTAAAGTAAGGAAAAGTACATCTATATTTTAAATGAAATTAATACTAGAAAGAATAGGGGTGCTCGGGTGGCTCAGTCGGTTGGGCGTCTGCCTTCAGTTCAGGTCATGATCCCAGAGTCCCAGGACAGAGCCCTGCATCAGGCTTCCTGCTTAGCAGGGAGTCTGCTTCTCCCTTTGCCCCTCAACCCTCTTGTGCTCGCTCTCTCTCTCAAATAAATAAATAAAATCTTTACCAAAAAAAAATACTGGAAAGAATAGTGTCTCAAAAACTAAAATTCTTTAAAAGGCTCCAAAGTATCTTCAAAATTTCTACCAAAATGTTTCCATCTAGCTCTTCAGAATTTCACTAGGAAAATTTTCTGTATTTCAAAATAAAATGGCTATTTTATCTAACTATTCATCAAAAAAATTCAACAGCAGTCTTAAAAAGATATCTGCACACTCATATTCATAGCCACACATTTATAATAGCCAAAAGATGGAAGCAACTCAAACGTCCATTGACATCATACAATGGAATATCATTCAGCCTTAAAAAGGAAGGAAATCTTGTCATATGCTACAACATTAATGAATCTTGAAGACATTATGCTAAGTGAAAAAAGCCAGTCACAAAAAGACATATACTGTATTATTCCACTTGCATGAGGTATCTAAAATAGGTGAATTCATGGAAACAAAGCAGGATGGCAGTTACCAGGGGCTGAGGGGAGAGAGGAAAGAAGAGTTGTTTACTGAGTACAGAGTTTCAGATTTGCAAGATGAAAAAGTTCTAGAAATCTGTTTCACAAAAATGTGAATATACTTAACACTACTGAGTTGTCCACTTAAAAATGGTTAAGATGATAAATTTTCGTCGTTTGGTTTTTACCACGGTTAAAAAAATTCAATGGTATAGTTTTTCTGTTATTTGTCCTTATCAAATATAAAGTACTTAGCTACACATGAATTATATATATATGCTCTAGCATGGAAAATTGTTTACATAGGCTTTTGCTTTTCTTTAAACTCCCCTGCCTCCTCCTGCCATTTTTTTTTTTTTAAATGAAAAAAGAAATGACAGAGTATGGCATCTCCAACTGAGGAGGAGTAAATCCAGTCATATAGGAATGTCAGCTCTCTAAGAAACTCAAGTCCCTACAACTCTGGAATGAAATTTTTCCTTGGGAATGTCAACCTTAAAACAGCCAGTTATTTTACCACCAAAACGCGCTTATTTGGGAATAGCAGGGGAATTACAATTCAGGAGAAGCAAATTGACTTTAGGAGGGAATTGGGAAGTTTTGAACAAAAGTTCATTGGCAAAAAACAAGAGTTGGAGGTTGTGGCGGTTTCTCATTGGCTGCAAGGGGTGGTTAGTCCGTTGTTGCTGGGGCAGGGAGGGATCTTCCTTCTTTTAAAAGCAGGAGATAAATTCTTACATGAAAAGTGTCCTCCCTTATCAAGTTACTTCTTATCTGCCTTCTTCCTGCTGATGATATGTTTACTCATTTCAAGAAAGACTGGAATAAGAGTTACTAAGAATACATTCTTCTCTTCATCAAGACATAAACCTGGCTACAATTAAAGCTACCAGAGCCCAAGAGAAAAACATAACCTCAGTCTGAAAGGTGGAATCAGATTCAAAGAATTGCAACTTTTAATTTCACTGAAAAGCTTCAAACAATGTGTGATCCTCTAACATCTCACACTCAGAATTTAAGTTGATTCTTAACATTAAGTAGTTTCATGTTCGTTGGTTGGTTTTTTAAGAATTTATTTTAGAGTAATTCTAGGTTTATAACAAAATTGAGAAGGTACAGATTTCCCATATATCCCCTTCCCACATATGCATAGGCTCCCCCGTTATCAACATCATTCACCAAAATGGTACATTTTTTTTTAACCAGGATAACTTCTTTTTTTTGACACATCATAATCACCCAAAGTCCATAGTTTATCTTAGGGTTCAGTGTTAGTGTTGTACATTCTACGGATCTGGACTAAAATATAAAGACATATAACCATCATTATATCATACAGGGTATTTTCATTGCTTTAAAAATCCTCTGTGCTCTGGCTATTGATCATAACCTGAGCCAAAATCAAGAGTCGGACACTCAACTGACTGAGCCACCCAGGTGCCAAGGAAACAGATCATCTTTATTAAATAAAATATTATGAACTATAAGCTATAATAGCAGTAACATGGTTCTTTATTTTGCATTTTTAAGGTCCCCTTTATTTTCTTTTTTTTTTATAAGTACATTTTTTTTTTAAGATTTTATTTGAGGGGCGCCTGGGTGGCTCAGTCGTTAAGCGTCTGCCTTCGGCTCAGGTCATGATCCTGGGGTCCTGGTATCGAGCCCCGCATTGGGCTCCCTGCTCAGCAGGAAGCCTGCTTCTCCCTCTTCCACTCCCCCTGCTTGTGTTCCCTCTCTCACTGTGTCTCTGTCAAATAAATAAATGAAATCTTAAAAAAAAAAAAAAAAGATTTTATTTGAGAGAGAGACGGAGTGAGAGAGCAGGGGGAGGAGCAGAGGGAGAGGGAGAAGTAGATTCCCTGCTGAGCAGGAGCCCCAACAAGGGGCTCAATCCCAGGATCCTGGGATTACGACCTGAGCCAAAGGCAGACACTTAACCCACTGAGCCACCCAGGGGCCCCTAGGTCCACTTTATTTTCAAATAAGGATTCTAATATATTTGATTATCAATATGATCACGTTTTGCTTTTAATAACTTTCAAGCTGTTACTTCAAACAGAAAATATCACATCCTTGAAGGCAAGACGATTATTTTTCTATCCCTAGAGCTTAGCACAATGTTTGGCATAAACTGATGCTAAATAAATGTTTTCTGAATTCACACCTCATTTTTAGCAATGTATATAAAATATTGAAGTTTTATTAAAACTAACGACTTGTTTTCTCTACTTCTGCAAAATGAGCTCTTGAGCACAATCAAAAACAGTCTCAAAACAAAGGGATCCACAATGTGTGGAACAAAGGTCCACAATTTCATGCTCACCTCCACCAGGTTCCTTGCCTGTTCCCTGCATGGTAGTTATCACTAGCAGATTCCTAATCACCCTCGCCCCTACAGCAACCATTCTAAAGCTTCTTCACTTTCAAATTCCCAATACCTCTCTCCACTTCCTCACTCTTTGAGGTGCCTTGCTCTATTTTTTTTCTTATAACACTGAAACCCATGATTTCCCTCTTCTTCACATCAACATTTCTGGTTGACCCTGCTCTTGTTTGGTTTTTCAAAGGACACAATCTTCCTTCTTTTCACCTGCATTCTCTGCTACCAATTCTACTCTAGTAGAACCAGTCTGTCTCCTCACCTTCCTCCCTGCCCTCTGGGCCTTATGTGACTCAGGCTTTTCTCCACTCACTCCTACTTCCAGCCTTGACTGCCAGAAATGGCCTCTTCCATTCGTCGCCATTTTCAAACTATACCAAACTCAAATTACTCTAGGAAGTACAGACCAATCCAGTTTGCATTAGTTCTTTCTTCTCTCAGCCCCAAAGCACTGAAGGTGTGTAATATTTACTTCCCAATTAATTCCTTCCTGCTTGTGGATATGTCTTATACTACAACTCTTTTTATCTGCATCTTTTCCCCCCAAACTATATTTACAAGCTATTTTAAAGCAAGGTCTGTCTTCTACCTCACTGTACGAGTCTTCTGTTTACAATATACATTCCAATATTTTTTGATAATGGACTGGTAGTAAGTTTGCTCAAAAATTAACTTTCTTATGACTCCCACAATATTCATCATTATCCTGAATATACTGACCCTTTCACATTGTGTATTTAATGTATGCACTTTTTTTTTACCCTTTGTTCACATATGCCTTATGTAATTTAAAGCAAAGCCTTCTCTTCCGGTAGGATTTTCTCTATTTAACTTACTTTGTAATGGTAATAAGCAGTCATCCCAAACTGGTGATTCTGGGGAGGATGACAGTTTAAAATGTGATTGAAAGTTCCACAGATAGGATACTGAGAATCTAATACAAAAATACGAAGTCACCTGCAAAAATGTGTATTTATGCTGCATTTTTCAGGGGAGCAAATCCATATTTTCATCAGATTTTTTTCCCTCCTTAGGACTTCAAAATTAAGAATCACCAGTTTCTTCTGGGGCACCTGGGTGGCTCAGTCAAGTTAGATGTCCAAGTGTCTTAATTTCGGATCCGGTCATGATCTCAGGGTCGTGCTCTGGAGCCCTGCATGGGGCTCTGTGCTGGGCATGGAGCCTGCTTAAGATTCTCTCTCTCCCTCTCCCTCTGCCCCCCACCCATGCTTGTGCTCGCTCTCTCTCAAAAAAAAAGATTCACCAGCTTCTTCAAAAAGTTAAACATGGAATTATCTTATAACCTAGCAATTCCAATTTTATATATATGCCCAAGAAAACTGAAAACACATGTTACACAAAAACATGTGCATGAATGCTCACAGCAGCATTACTCATAATAGCCAAAAAGTGCAAACAACTCAAATGCCATCAACTGATAAATGGATAAACAATGTGGTATTACCATACCATGGGATATCACTAGGCCTTAAGAAGGAATGAAGTATTGATAAATGCTAAAACACAGATGAACCTTGAAAATATTATGCAATGTGAAAGAAGCCAGACACAAAAAGCCCCATATTATATGATTCCATTTGTACGGAACATCCAGAGTAGGCAAATATCCACAGAGAGTAGATTAGTGACTGCCAGAGGCTGGGGAGAGGGTCTAATTGGGAGTGACTACTAATAGATAACAGGTTTCTCAGTGTGTTGAAAATGCTCTGGAATTATAGTGGTAATGGCTGCACAACTTCGTGAACATACTAAAAACCAATGAACTGTATACATTAAAAGGGTGAATTTATGGAAAGTGAATACTAAATCTAAAAAAACCTCTCCTTTTACCCAGCTGCATGCTTGATATCTTTTGCATCATCTTTCCAAATCTAAACTCTATGCATTCACTCATTACTCCCAACCACCTCTTCTTCAGGTTTCTAATTTACATGTAGTTTCTCAGGTTGGAAAATTACAGAGCTCTCTAAGTTCTTTTCTCTCAGTTCAACATCCATCAGTCACCAATGCCAGGCCTTTCTTTAGTAATAAAAATGGTTGCCACTAATGAATATGTAATTCCTGCCAAACACTATGCTAGATGATCCCCAATTATCTTTAACTCTTACACTAATCATGCATTTTACAGAAGACAAAATTGAGGCTTAAAGGGTAAGTACCTGTTCTTTAGTCTTTCTCCCTCCCATCTATCCTCCTGATCCTCCTAAAATCAAACCTGATCATGTTACTCCCTTACCTAAAGCTCTTTAAAGGCCTCCTACTGTCATAAAGTCCAGACTCCTTAACTTGGTATAAGGTGCCCTTCACGATCCCACTTCCCTCACCACTTCTAATACCAGCTTCTTTCGGTTCCTGGACCATGCCATGCTCTTTCTCCTCCTGCCTTTGGACTTGGCACAGAGTTCTCTCATTCATTCACTCAACAAATATGTACTAAGTGTCCACTATGTGCCTGGGCTTGGGCCATATGGTGAATAAAACAGATAGAGGTCCTGCCCTCAAGGTACTTAAGGTCAAGTGGAGGAAACAATAATAAACAAGTAATTTCAGATTGTAATAAGTGAAATGAAGGAAGCAGGAACAATAGATGTTAGGAGTCAGGGGAAACTAAAACGACTGTTTTAGATAGGTTGGTCTGGTAAGAACTCAGGTGGTGACATACTCTGAAAGCTGAAGATTAAGAAGCCAATTACGTGAAAAGTAGACAAGAGGAGGAGGAAGTGAGTGACAATAGATGCTCCTGGAGACATAAGCAGAGCCCAAACCAAGGATTTCTGTAGGCCATGGTTAAGAGTTTGAATTTTATTCTAAGTGCAATGTAATTCATTGAAGAGTTTTATGTAAGGGAGTGTCACTTTTTTTGCTGAAGGTGTGAGAAGGGATTGGAGAAGGGATTGGAGGGGCACAAGATAAAAAACAGGATCCCGTGGCCTTAAGATATAGCAGTGGTTTAGGTGAGAAATGTGGATCATCTGGACAAGGGTCTGATAGTGAAGGTGGGGAAAAGTAGACAAATTAGATGCAGAATTGACCTGACTTGCAAAGTCACCCACTGAAAGTGAGAAAGAGATGAAGAGAGGATATATAGAGTTTGGGGAATTGTCATGGGGGGAAGTAAGCTTACCACAGAAACAGAATCAGAGGATCTCAGGCCCATACTGAATGAATATTCAAGAGGTTGATCATTTTCATTTTATACTGTCATCAGTTTGCCCAGGACTTTTTCCAGAAAAATTCAGCCATGTAAGTGCAGGTGTAAAGAGAACAAAAGGTTGGGTTCATCAAGAGTATGAGTTCTGCCAGAAGAATAAAAGGAAGGGAAGGACAAGAGAATGGTGCACCTTCAGAGGAGAGATCATGACAAAATAGAGCATGCATTATAAACTGGATAAGGGGGTACAGATGTACAGAAAATGTAAGAATCAATGGATGGGAGGTATAGATGAAGTTCAAGAATTGTATCCTAGGGGTGCCTGGGTGGCTCAGTTGTTAAGTGTCTGCCTTTGGTCCTGGGATCGAGTCCCGCATCAGGATCCCTGCTCAGTGGGAAGCCTGCTTCTCCCTCTCCCACTCCCCCTGCTTGTGTTCCCTCTCTCGTTGTGTCTCTCTCTGTCAAATAAATAAATAAAATCTTAAAAAAAAAAAAAAGAATTGTATCCTTGGGGTACATAAGGGAGTTTATAAGGACAAGAGACTGGTCATACAGGACAAAATTATAATTGTTTCCTCCGCTTGGATTGGTCATTTCCTGCTCTAGGCAAACAGGAGTATTTGATCTCCAACCACAGCCATCCTGTTTTTCTGCTCCCTGTCTTCCCACAACTCCCCCGCACTACCACCTAAGTTTGTCACGATCTCATTCAATCTTAAAGACCCACCTCCAACTACTCCTTCCTTGAAGCATTTATGTTTTCCCCACAGGGATCTCTCCTCCTGGTGACAGCCCTCACCCAGTGTGTACTGCTAGTATTATTCATGTTATCAGGTATTAATCATTCTTTTCCTTTCTAGGCCCCTTTACTCAACTGGAAAAAAAGCATTATTATAAACAATCAGAAGTCTCTAGATTCTCCAGTAGCAGTACCCAGAACTGTGCCAGGCACGGAGCAATCACTCAATAAAGGCTAACAGAGATCTCTGGCACATGGGCCCCCCCAACCTCACTGGTTACCTAAGGCAGGGTTCCACCAAAATTTAACAAAAGCTCATAACCTCTGTTCATAGAAGTCCCAGTCCCAGATATTTCCATTTACCTCAAGAGTGGGCTCCACTTTCACAGATTTAATTTAATCCATTCAAACCACCCTCATGCGTGAATCAGCCCTGGCAGGATGTGGGGATACAGGGCCTGCACGATGACTGGAAATCTGAATGCCTCAATTTGAGAAAAGCCACGTTCACTAAAAAATAATAATTTCTTCACAGTTTAATGCAGTGCCGGAGAGACGTGAAATAAGAGCTAGACCAACAGGCCACAGGAGAAGTGCCAAGAATGAGCTGGCACAGGGTTGTACTCATGATCTGACTTCAGCCTGGCGCCTACCTTCCACCTCTCCAGTTCCAGCTGCGGGGGCCGTTTCAGGGGTCGTCCCCGGGGTTGCTGCCATGGCTAGCTCCGCCCCAACCCAAAAGTGGAGTGGAGTGGGAGTGGGTTCAGAGGACCGCCAAAAACCGGGCTCTGGAGTCGCAGGACAGGAAGGAGCCGCGCTAGCAACTCCAAGGCTCCCCCGGAAGCACCACTCACGCGGCAGTCACGTGACGGGCGCTGGGCGGGGCCACGCAGGTTTGTTTTGATTCCCAGGTTGTTGAAATGTCAGCACGTGGTCTCGGCTGTAGCGCTTTGTATCTCCCCCAGAGTTTAGCCTTTTTTCTTTGTAGTCTTTTCTTGGATTAGTTTCTGCTCCCCGTCTTTTTTAGTCAGGTCCTTCCTATCTGCCTTGCCGCTTTCCTACACCCAACAGTATTGGAGTTTTAGGGGATGGTTTGCAGTTCTGTGGGGCTCGGAGCAGTGGAATGGGGGCTACGCCTCCGCCTTACTCTGCAGACGCTCTTACCAGGAGAGCTAACGCTTCTCTTCCACCTTTCTTGCCTTTCTGGCAGCAACATGACTCCATCTGTTTTTTGTGGCTTCTGGGGAATACGAACTCCAGGCAAACGTCCTTTAATTGCTCTCTCCGTGACTCATTTCCCGACCCACACTAGCCAAATCGCTTGACCTAGGGTTTCAAGGACACTAATCGACAGCTGTCAGGCTTCTGGATTTGTATAATGAAATAAACAACCGGCTGCTTGATCAAGAGATCAACAACCCCCACCCTTCTCACTTACTTTTCGTCTGGTCAAAATTGTAATAACTGGAGATGGATCTAAGTCATTAGGGGCAGAAATCTCTTAAGTCTTAATCAACATATCTTTATTGCTAGCCTATTAATGACAGGCAACGAGTAGAAAGATATCTATATCTTTTTAAATTACATATGAATGTAATTGGCTAGTTTATAATCTCATTGGGTATGTAAGACAAAGGGTAACTGAAAAAACTAGGCAGTACTTACTGTCTGTAAAAAAGAAATTATTTTCAAAGGGCAAATCCAACAGCTCAATCTTACCCTATCTCCCCCTTTAATTTCTAAAGTTAGAAATCCAACAAAAATAATAAATCCAATATAGAAGCAAGCAATAGCTTAAGTGACCGGAGGTATCCAAGTTGTTTATCCGACACGTGATGTAAACTTAGGCACTTCCTCCAGCAATCCCAGGTTCCTTGCCCAACCTCCTCTTAACACAGCCTTTCTGGGAGTTTCCTTTTCCCCGGCTCAGCCGCTCTCCTCCCGCCTTTTGGTTTCTCCTTGTCCTCCCTCAGGGACGGGGGTCTTCACGCCCTCTACCGCCTCAGTTTACGCTCCAGTGCCCGCGAGGGGACTGCCCCGGAGCGGTACCCCGGCCTCCTCCCCGCCCGCGGCACCTGCCCCGCCTTCCAGCCCCTGGCCGGCTCGCGCGGCGCAGGCGCACCGGGCGCGGCTCAGAGGCCGAGGGCGAACACAGCCTATTCTGCCTCCGCCTCCTGCGGCCGCATCCGCGCGGGGCTGGTCGGTGGCCCCCCGGACCGCGCTGGGCAGAGGCCCCGCGGGCCGCGCGTCGCCATGGGCGCGGGCTGGAGCAGCGAGGAGGAGCGGCAGCCACTGCTGGGGCCCGGGCTCGGGCCTGCGCCGGGGGCCGTCTGGAGAAGCCGGGAAGCGGCGGCGGCGGCGCTGCCCGCGGCGGCCCCGGGTCCCGGGCGGGTGTACGGGCGCCGCTGGCTGGTGCTGCTGCTCTTCTCGCTGCTGGGCTTCGCGCAGGGCCTGGTCTGGAACACCTGGGGCCCCATCCAGAACTCGGCGCGCCAGGCCTATGGCTTCTCCAGCTGGGACATCGCGCTGCTCGTGCTGTGGGGACCCATCGGCTTCCTGCCCTGCTTCGCGTTCATGTGGCTCCTGGACAAGAGAGGTGAGGAGGTCCGGGCAGCGCCGGCCGGCGCGGTCACTCCGGGGAGAGCCAGAGCCCGCCAGCCGCCGCCCTCGGCTTCGTCTTAAGGGTTATGTGAGGTGACCGAGTGTTGCTGGTATCCCATTCCTGACCAGGAACCCTCCGTCCCTAAAGCGACAAATATGGGGAGGCTTCTTTGCAGATACTGTGTTTATGTTTACATCAAGACCCATTACGCAACAGCAGAGATTAAGTGATCTCTAAATGTTCATGTTTTTGCACAATGTGGACATCAGAGCATTCCTGTGCACGGGCTATACGTTTTTTCACACCTGACCAAAATGACTGATGCTTTGACTTCAAAGGGATTTGAGAATGTTGAGGGTGAAAGGTCAGAAAATAGACTGATGATGCCCAGATACAGGGAAGTATTTGGCTTTGCATAATAGATGACTCCAGCCCAGGGCTTTTGGGAAACTCCGATCTGAGTGCTTTGATTTCTCTAAAATGGTGCACAGCAGCTTTAAAGTGTGTGTTTGTGACTAGGTGGTTGTGTCAGTTGAGATTTATGACTCTCAGATAAAGCGTGGCAGATGAATGAAGACTCTCTGAGGAATACTCTGAAGAGACGTCTCACTTTACCACTTGCCAGTGTGATTCTGTGAGGAGAAAAAGGAGGTCATACAACTGAATGATAAGGCATTGAGTTATACCACATAGGTATGGGTAAATGATTCATGATCACCGTGATGTAGCTGCTGACAAAGGAGGACCGTTTTAGACATAGAAGTATAGCATCAAACAGAAGGAAGACCATTGACAAACTGGAGCACTTTTTAAAAGTGGTGTGACAAGAATAATGATGTAAAAATCATGTGTAAGATTAAGGGAACTGGGTGTGTCAACATTTACAAAGAAACTTGAGGCAAAATACAAAATATGTGAAGGTCAAGTAAAAGAGGAATTAGACTTACTCTGTGTAGTTCTAGAAGGAAGAACTAAATTGAGTGAAGCTACAAAAGGATATAACTCAAAACAGTAAAGGAAGAACCTTCTAAGAATAAAAAGGTGTCCAGCCCTGGAAGATGTGTCTTGACTGGCATAGAACTTCCAGATAGAGTAGGTACTTTCGCAGAGGATGTGTGCTAGATGCTGAGGAAAGGTTTCTTGTACTGAATGGAGGTTTTCTTTTCTTTTTTTTTTTTAATTTTTTAAAAGATTTTTTATTTATTTGCTTGAGACAGTGAGACAGAGAACAAGAGAGAGAGCATGAGCAGGGGGAGAGGGAGAGGGAGAAGCAGACTCCATCCCAGAACCCTGGGATCATGACCTGAGCCCAAGGCAGTCGGCTAACTGAGCCACCCAGGCGCCCCCTGAATGGGGGTTTTCTTTGTTTGTTTTTTTTGTTTGTTTGCTTTTAAACTGAATTATAGTTTGGATTTCGTCAGTTTTTCCACTAATGTCTTTTTTTTTTCCATTCCGGGATTCAGTCTAGGGTTCCAAATTGCACTCAGTTATGATTTCTCCTTAATTTCCTCCAATCTGTGACAATTCCTATGTCATTCCTTACAAGGTTGGCTAAATTTAGGGGAAAATGTTATTTTGTTGTTTGTTTTTATTTATATTTTTGTCAGGAGCATTTTTCAATATTATTTTCAAAATTTAACCAACCTTGTTTTTAGGGTAGAAGAATGTTAATTTTTACCTTTTTTATTATAATTGTATGAACTATCTGTGGCTAGATAAATTAGGGACTACCTATTCACTTTATAAAATAAGTTACTTCAGGAATTCTTTCAATAGTTCCTGTAACCACATGGGGAATTCAATTTTATATTCGCCATTGGTTGAAGCAATAAAAAATAAATGTAAAAATTCTCTTTTAGTATGTGGTTTTCCTTTTTAGTAGGAGAAAGCTAATATACTTTCATATGTTGGCTGTCCTGCTGCAGATGTCCTATCTACATACATAGAAAGTAAGTACCGGCATTATTGGGTACTAAAATATCTTGCTCCCTAAAGGGTAGATAGTTGTCTGGCCTTGCTGCTGCCTCAGCCAGCTTATCATAGAAGACCGGTTATCTCCCTAAGATGGGTTTTGTACCCTCTTACCCCTTTTCATTTTTCAGCAGAGACAAAAAAGGACTAGCTAGTGAGATAATAGGAGAGCCAAGAGCAAGTGAACCCTAGGAGCCAAGTGAAGAAAGTTTCAAGGAGATAGTACCTAAATGTGTGCTAAGTACTGGGAAGATAGACTTCACAGAGCCTATATTCTAATGAGATCTAGGCAACAAACAAAATTAAATATTTAGTATGTCAGATGGTGATAAATGCTATGGAGGAATATAAAGCAAGGCAAGAGAGAAAGAGAGGAGGTCATGGTTGAAGAATGGAATGCTTGAAATTGAGTTATATTATGGATGCAATCATAGTAAAAATTAGATCGGAGTATAAACAACAGAAAAGACTACTGAGGTGTAGGGTAGAGGACATGATCATGGAATAAGAAGTTGGGACTGAGAGGCAGGGATATTGAAATGATCATCTAGTGAATCTTGAAATCACCAGATTTATGAAAAAGTATTGTCATAAGGAGGAATAATGAGCCAAGATATTTGTAAACAGTGAGGGTGAATGCCCTGTAGACAGGTGTGTGGTAGTTTCTAGACAACTGCAGCAAGGAGTTTTGAGTATTAGAATTAAATATAATTAGATCAAAAGCTGTTCTGGCCATACTATGATGGAATAGTAGGAACTGGATTTATCCTTCAATTTTCAACCAAAAACAAAAAATTAAAGTATACGAAACAGAGTTTTCAGATATTGGACAACAGGCAGGGCAGGGTGGTGATCCCTATGAACACTATGAAAGAATTTCCAGGTATCAGTGTAGAGATGGGGAGCCCAGACTGAGTGCTGCAGTTTCCCTAGGTTGAGGAGACAGTTGAGAATTGCAAGAGACCGACTTAGCTAGAATTCTTAGGGTGGAGTACCAGAGAGGAAAAGAGCTTTACAGAAAGTTCTAGATCTACAGGGAGTTTCTACAGATCAGTCTTCAGCTGATAACCGATCAGCAGATACATGTGAGGAAACTACCAAATGCTGGAAAAAGGAGCAGCAAAAAAAGAATAGGCAGAACAATTCCCAAAGTTCACACAAAGCTAGGAATAGTTCACATTCCCAAGGTCAGAAAGGGAAAACCTCAAAATACAGAAGAGATTGGGTTGAAAACTCATAGGGGCATTGCCTCAGTAGTAAAGACAAAAGAACCCTAGGCTAAAGAATGCTCTGGTTTCACCTAATAAAGCTTAAAAGTATGCCTCAGAAAGATCAAAAGTAACTCAGCTGTATCTCACAATATTGTTCACAAACATTTAAAGAAATGCAAAAAAAAAAAAAAATCCATCATCCAACAAGGTAGAATTCGGAATTCCTGACATCAAAATAAAAATTTACCAAGCATGCAAAGAAGCACGACCAATAAAGAGGAGAAAAAACAATGAATAGAAACAGATCCTCAGATGGCACAAATGATAAATTAGTAGACAGGAACATCAAAACAACTACTTTAAATATTCTATATATGTTCAAGAAGATAGAAGAAAGCATGAACATGTTAGGGCGAGACAAGGGAAACATAAAAAGACCGATATTAAATTTCTATAGATGGAAATGCAATCTGACCAAAAAAAAAAAAAAAAAAAAAAGGTGTATAGGACAGGATTTAATATCAGATTAGACATTGCAGAAGAAAAGATTAGTGAACTTGAAGACGGCAATAAATACTATCCAAAATGGAAGAGAGGGGGGCAAAAAGACTAAAAAGAAACAAACAAAAACTCCACCAGCATCAGTGAGTTGTGGGACAGTTTTAAGTGACCTAATATACATGTAATTAGGGATCCAGAAGGAGAAGAGAAAAGTAAGGGAAAGGCATAGAGTGAGATGAGGGAGGGCCCCCCAAATTGAAGAAATAATGGCAGAAAAATTCCATATCTATAAACCCACAACTCTAAGACAAGAATCCTAGCAGAAGAAACATGAAGAAAACTACACTGAAGCACATCATAACCATATTGCTTAAAACCAGAGAGAATCTTAAAAGCATCGAGAAAAGAGACTGAGGAACTTTAGGGAGGAGAAAATGACAGTGATCTGGAAGTATTGGGGGAGCAGTGTCATGGGGGGAGAGGTTTTGGTGGGATTAGGAAGGTAAAGAGAACATTTGGAGAAGGGCTTCAGAATGTAGGGATTCCACAGATTCCCTGATTGTGAGCCCTCCAGCAGGCACAGTGGAAAGGTTTCAGGAGTTGGGGAAGCTGTAGAGATGAGTTCAGATTAGGGGATATATGAAGCCAGATTTGTATAGGGATGACCTGTGAATCTTGGATCTCCCAAGCCTGATGTAGACAGAAAAAAAACAGGCACAATATGATTGTTCCTGATGGTCTCCAAAGCAGTTTGGGGTGGCAAGACTGTGGCTTTTGGGGATAGGGAGACTGGAGGTCTCCTCACCAAGAACAAACAGAGCTCATCTTCTCTCCAGTTGATGGAAGTATGGAGCCTGAGAACAAACAGTCTTACCAGATGAACTTTATGACTATAATTAATTTCCCATGCATCCACTATGAATGTGTGTGTGTGTGTTCCAATTAACTTTGCATCCTGATTTTTTAAGCACACCTGTTGTAGAGATGCCATTCCTGTACCAAATATGTTCCCAGCAAAGGAGTGATTTCATCCATGGGAAGGAAGCTTCCTGCAGTGTCTGTGCCATGTTTGAATAGAATTTATTTTTATTTTCAATCATGTTTGGTTTTCTGAAATTGTTCTAATACCTTTCATCAGATGGTTTTTGCACTCACATCCTAGTACTGTAATCACTTGGGATCTGTTTATTTACATAAAAGTACTAGATGTCTCAGAGGCTTATTTTCCTGGAGTCCTCATACCTCTTCTTCCCGAAGTCAGTTGATGTTATTTTGATTACATGAAATTACAGAGTCCTGCCTTGTCGAGATTCAAATGAGATAAAGAAAACATTTTATTCAGAATTGAGCATCATCTGGGGTGGATTAAGTAATACTTGGCAACAATTAAAAATAAGCAAGAAAGCCACAAGCTGTACCTGTGAGGTTGCTTTAATAATCAGCTTTTCACAACTTCTTTATTATGAAATGTATATATTTAGCTGTTATATTATCATTTATTTGATAAAAGCTATAATTGAGTAGAAAAGTATGCCAGCCTTTAGCAGTAATAATAGGAAACTGGGTTATTTGGACTATATGGTCATAAACAACGCCTCACTGCTTAGTTGGTGGCTGCTTACCTTAATTACAAACCAAATACTTAGGAAAAAAATAAATATCATGTAGAAGGTAAAGCCTTATAGTCCCAAATCTGTAACATTTTAATCAGTATCTCATAAGACACCCCATATATAAGCCTTATAAGAACAACACTTTGCAAGTTTAGCATATTTATGACCGTGAATGTACTTTTTATTAATTACACTCTATTTCCCATGGCTATAATATGGGTTTAAAATTTGCATTCTTTTAGTAGAAGCAGTAAATGAGCAGTATGTATGCATTACTTCTTACTGGGAAGCACAATTTTCTATGATATTCCTTCTGCCAAATTGTATTAATCATATTTAAATCATATAAGAATATTATAAAGCTAACTCAGTTCATATCACAAATTGTCTTCAATGTGGCATGTGTGTGCCTGATCCAGATCTCAAGTTTATTTTCCTTGCTAAGTTTAATCTGCATAATTATAGTTTTGTTGACTTTCAATTTCCTTGGTTAAGAAGCAAAATTCAGCTGAGTAAATTTAAAGATCTTACTGGCTCTATTCAACGATTCATGAATCAGGCAGGATCTCATCTAGCATATAGAAAGGAGTTCCAAGGTCTGTGCAAAATGAAAGACTTTTACAGGCAGAACGGAGCGGGAACAAGGAAGTTTTACTAGCAAAAAGTGGATTGCTTGTGGCAAGGTCATTTTCCTTTAGGGGACAGGAGGGGGTCTGTCAGGCAGATTACCTCACTAGCACTGATTGATTAGATTAGTGTTCCATTTCTGGGAGAACCAAAACTGAAATTAAGTCGAGGCAGTTTGGTGACATGAGGCTTAGCATGAGCAACTCCATTTTGGGCCTGTTGTCTTGTTTTTAACACCTTTAAGCAGAAAAGCCCTTTGAAAACCAAAATACTTAACTATTCCCTGCTGTCAAAAAAAAGAAAGCCCTGGGAAAAAAAGAAAAACTTAAATTTAAAAATTTGCATTCAGTCTATTCACTATGAAATGGTTTCCGGGAGGCTTTGAATTTGGGAGAAATTGGAAGAAATGTTGCCACTTCTGCCATATGCTCAGTATGAGCCACCTGTGTGATGTGGCTGCCACAAACAGGTGGTATTAGTTTAGTAGTAACAGAAGTGCAGCATTCCAGCAGTAGGAATTTATAATCCCATTAAACTACTCTGCCATACCTAGAATATTGTGTCTATTTTTGATTACCTTATTTTAATATTTTTATATTCTCTTTTACCTTGTTATCCATGTGACTGACTATTGGCACACATTTTTAAAATAATTGATTATATTTGAGATAGAAAGGGAAAAGCTATTTGATCCATATTATAAAGTCCTAAGCCATGCCTTTTTTTTTTTAATGGTATCATTCTATAAATTGAAAGCCATCTGATAAGTCAAGAAAAATAAAAAGACCATTGTTGTATTCATAGTCAAAGGGTTCTAAAGGACCACCTCATATAACAAGCATTAGTTTGTCCTGCTAATTAGATAAAATACATAATTGGCCAGTTGTCATTTTTCAAGAAAATTTAAAGCCATGATCTATCTACATTAAAAAACCTTTTAGGGGCAGTTTAGAGTTTCTGCAGCTTGCATTTGAAAACTGGAAATTTTATAATGGAAGTATAAAACAAAAATAGCTAGTCCTTTAAAATTATCTTCTATATTTTTTACTGTTCTATATGAATAAAACATTGTAGTCATTCATTTTGAAAAACTGGACCTAATGGATCTTCTTTGATGTGATCATTCAAGTTTTCTATTAAAGTTAGAATCCTTTCATTTTTAGCATGGAGAGTTTTTTTCCCCCATGTGTGGAGTTTTAGCAAAAAGCTAAAATACTGGAATATAATATCACTGTGATTGAGTAAAACAATCTTTGCTCTTAACACTGGACTTACATGAAAAGAATGTAAAAAATAACCCAGATTTTTTTTGTTTCCTCCTAGGTCTTCGGGTAACTGTGCTTCTGACATCCTTCCTTATGGTTTTGGGAACTGGTCTAAGATGCATACCTGTATCAGACTTAATGCTTAAAAGAAGGTAAATTCTATAAATAACTTAAAATTTTTTCCCACATTTTTCTTCATTATGAATATATTAAATATGTTTGGTTATAAGCTTTTAGTAAATGGTTCCATTTTTTTTAATAATTTTTTTTAAAGATTTTATTTATTTGAGAGAGAGAGAGCACACACAAACAGGGGAGAGGGAGGAGCAGGTAGCCTGATGTGGGGCTCGATCCCAGGACCCTGGGATCATGACCTGAGCTGAAGGCAGATGCTCAACTGACTGAGCCACCCAGGCGCCCCTAAATGGTTCCATTTTTAAGAGGATCAATAGAGGGTCATAGTTAAATTAGCATTTATTTTTTTCCCTACATAATGATTAATTCAGTAGACATTTATTAATTGTCATATGGAAAATGACTATACTAATTTTTGTGTAAATAGAAAAAGAACAAGTTAATCTTCATGCTATCTAGGAGCGATAATAACCATGGGAAAATAATGGTATAACGTAAGGAAGAATAATGTAGCTAATGCAACAGAAGGGGTATAAAACTGTCCTGAGACACTGAGAGAAGTTTCGGCTGAGGGTATCAAAAAGAGTTGATGAAGGAGGTGATAATTAAAGTAGGCATTGAAGGATGAGTAGAACTGGGATTATATAACTGTAGTTACCAAAGAATATTCCAGAGAAGAGGAATAATAGGAACAAAGGCATAGAGGCAGGTAGGCATAGACCTCGTCTGGGATGGTTAGGTAATTTCATTGTGTACAGCAGCATTTTGCACCTGGGTCTGTGGATTTATTCTGAGAGGGTACAAGGTATATGAAGATTTTAAAGTTTTGTTTTCCTTTTGGTTAGAATATTACTAAAATTATTTTACCAGTAATAATCTGTAATTAAAAGACATTTTTATTGACTAGAATGTCATTTTCTTAAATTAGTGTTTCTCAAACTGGGGTCCTTGGATGTGATCCTGAAGGTCATTGAAAAATTTTTCCTCTTTAAAAAGGACCCGTAGGGGTGCCTAGGTGGCTCAGTCAGTTAAGGGTCTGCCTTCGGCTCAGGTCATGCCTGGCAGGGAGCCTGCTTCTCCCTCTCCCTCTCCTGTTCTACCTGCTTGTTCTCTCTCTGTCTCTCTCTCTGTCAAATAAATAAAATCTTAAAAAAAAAAAAAAAGGACCCATAAATTATTCAAGTTTGGGAGATACTTGTCTACAGGTTAAGGTATAAAAATGGGATATAAATAGATGAGTTTAGAAAAGGTTATCCAGATTATAGATAGATTTAGAAAAGATTATCCATCAAGATTATCCTTGATGCCATCCTGTAAAATTGTGTTTTCCTCACTGGGCAGTTGTGAGCCACTTAGTTCTTGTGGCTTAGAGCAGCAATAGGATCTGACCTGTGCTGGGTAAACTACTGATTTGAGGTATATAGGATTGATTACAGAAGGTAGAGATAGCTGGGAGGAGACCAGGAAAGAAGTGAGAGCCCAAACTGGAATCATTTTTTATTTGTTTATTCATTTATCAGTTCACTTACTCAACAAAATTCACTGAGCTCCTATTGAGTGCCAAGCTCTCTTCTGGACATGGGGAACACAGCAGAGAACACCAAAGACAAATCCTTGCCTCTTGGAGTTTACATTCTGGTTGGGGAGACTGGCAATAAACCAGATAAATAAATAAAATATGTAGTATGTGTTATAGAGAAAAAATAAAATAGGAAAGAAAGATCTGAAATGTCAGGGGAAGGATAGTGAAATTTCAGAAAGAATGCCCCAAGAAAACAAAAAACAAACAAACAAAAAAAAAAAACCATACTGGGAAGATAACTTTTTGGGGTAAGAACCCAAAGGAATGGACCATGCATTATCTGGGGGCCAAGCATTCCAGGCAGAACAGCAAATGTAAAGTGCTGGAAGGGAAGAGCTCTCCTGGCAGGGAGGTTAATGTGCCTGGAGCCAAGTGAGACAGGAGAGGCTTCATGGGAAGAGTGATAGGAAATGAGATCAGCACGGTTATGGGGTGGTGGTGGGAGTGTGAGACAAGATCCTTTAAGACCTTAGCTTTTTCTGAGCTGGGAAACCATTGGTGATTTTGAGCTGAGGAGAACCCTGGTCACAAGCTGCTTTGTTGAGAATAGACTGAAGCTGGAGGTCAAGGGCAGGAGTAAGAAGACCAGTTGGGGAGCCAGTGCAATAAACCAAGTGAGAGATGATGGGTCTCTGCGGAAAGCTAGTCTTCATTTCCTATCCTTTTGAGTGAAGTCTTAATGGATGAGTTTCATTATTGTGTTTGAGATGTTCTTAATTTTTCAAACACGGCATCCACAGTTTTTAAATACAAATTTCAGTAAGCTTAACTTTAATAATGCATTCTTTTAAAAAGCCCATTAATATTTTTATTAGCTTTTCTTCTGTTTTGAGCCATCCATACTATTCTCTCTCGTCTTATTTCCCTTTATATCCTTTCCAGATATAAAGCTCTAACAGTAATAAAGAATTGACTGTCTTGGTGAAGAAGGTGATACGGAAAAAAAATAGAGCTCGTAAAGAAATGTAAACAAAGATAGGAGGAGATGAAAGAGAATTACTAAAAGAGTTCAGAGAGATTGAATCTTTGATAAAAAGAGGGCATAAATTGAATTTTCAATCCTTGTGCGTTCATCTATAAAGAATGTAGGAATATTATCCCCTTAAAATGAGACTTTGTTTTATGTCCATACAGTATTTCTTTTAAGCAGTATTATTAACAATGCTTATGCAGTTGTTAAAATGAAAATGCTACAATTAGAATATGTGTTTTTGACTAGTAAGTTTAATAGATCACCACTTTTAAGCTTCCATCTCCATCTGATACTCAGCAGGAAGGGGTAAAGACCTGTAACATCCATTTGGCCAGCGTTGAAACAAGTATTTGGCAATCTGTGTTTTTGTGCCCCTGTTTTACTTGGAGCTTTTTGAACCTCAGACCCAGCCTTCTGGAATAGTGTCCCTGCACCCTTGGCTTCCTGTATCTTAGCTTCCTTAAGTCTCCAGACATGATAAAAGCAGCTTCTGACAAGCTCTTTCATCAACCAAGACTCTTCTCACCACCTTCCTAATGGTGTTCTATCACTGCATGGTATCAGTATTTCTTTTACCTGCATAGTACCGGTAAAAATCCAGGAAAATTATTTTTCTACTTCTATTTTTCTACATCATAGATAAATGAGGAACTTAGAATAATGAACTTAATTTTTTTTCTTTAATTTTTTTTTTTAAAGATTTTATTTATTTATTTGACAGAGACACAGCGAGAGAGGGAACACAAGCAGGGAGAGTGGGAGAGGGAGAAGAAGGCTTCCCGCAGAGCAGGGAGCCTGATGCAGGGCTTGATCCCAGGACCCTGGGATCATGACCTGAGCCGAAGGCAGACGCTTAACGACTGAGCCACCCAGGTGCCCCAGAATAATGAACTTTAAAGCATTTCTTCTGTGATCAGGAAGCAAATCATACCAAAAAAATTATAAATGGCATTGCTGTATAGCACTGGATGATGTTACTTTGTAGCATGAAATACGATACTGCATGCCCAGTAAACAATTTAAAGATTTCCAGAGGGTGAACTTACAGTAAGTTATATGTGCTTTTAACTGTAGGTGTATCCAGGGATTCCTGTAACACATGCCATGTTATCTTCTAATTCAGTGTAGTTTCCATTAATATAAATGATAGATAACATTTACTAATGTGTGTTAGTTAAATAGGATGGTTCTAGTAAACATAGATTTTTTTTTTTTTAAGAAATATATTCTATTGTGAAATGCTTGCAGCTGGCAAAATTACATTTAAAATGACCATACCAGGGGCGCCTGGCTGGCACAGTCAGTGGAGCGTGCAACTCTTCATCTCGGTTGTGGGTTTGAGCCCCATGTTGGGTGTAGAGATTACTGAAATAAAACCTTTTTAATCAATTAAAAAAATAAATAAAATGACCATACCGGAAAAGATTGTTTAATACACGGTTTTATGATAATTGCTTAACTATCTGGGGACAAAAACATGAAGAAAAACCTTAAATCTCTGTCTTACCACTTAAGTAAATTCCAATTGGGTCAAATATTTTAATGTAAAAAATGGACCATAAAAGTGTTAGATAATGAGGCTATTTTTCAATAATCTGAGAATGAGGAAGACCTTCCTACTAAAACGCAAGTCCGAGAAGCCATAGAAGAAAGGCTTCATACATTTGACTACATAAAAAATTTAGAATATTGGGTGGCTCAGTCGGTTAAGCGTCTGCCTTCAGCTCAGGTCACGATCCCGGGGTTGTGGGATCGAGCCCTGCATCAGGCTCCCTGCTCAGCAAGGAGCCTGCTTCTCCCTCTCCCTCTGCTGCTCCCCCTACTTGTGATCTCTCTCTCTGTCAAATAAATAAATAAAATCTTAAAAAAAAAAAAATTTAGAATATCTGCATGATTAAATGTACTGTAAAACAAAGTCAAAAGACAAGTTAAAAGCTGGGAAATACATGCAGCAATAAAACAAATGGGTAATTTCCATAGTTGAAAAGAATTTCTTCAAATCAATAAAAGATAGCAACTTAGTAGGAAAATGAGTGACAGATATGGGCAAGTAATTACAGAAATTAAAATACATATGACATAAACTTAAGGAAAGATGCTCAACTTTCTGTCATAATTAAAGAAATGAAAATTTAAACAGCGTGTAGATGTGTAGATGTCTGTTTATTGGCAAAGATGAAAAAGTGTGATAACATTATATGTTGGTTGGGGTAGAAAAAAATGGGCCCTGCTGATGTGTGAGTAGTTTGGGGCATTCCTATTTGGAGGGCATTTTGGCAGTATTTATTAGATTCAAAATGCGGTGTCCTTTAACCCAGTATTTGTACTTCTAGAAAATTAGCCCACATATGGAGTTCTACCAGTTTGCAGGGGTAACCATGTTTGTGCAGCTTTGCTTGTAATAGTCAAAGGCTACTGTCAGAAGGCCAGTGTCTTTGGGACGCCTGGGTGGCTCAGTTGGTTGAGCATTTGACTTTTTTTTTTTTTAAGATTTTATTTATTTGAGAGAGAGAGAGTGAGCGAGACGGCACACAAGCAGGGGGAGCGGCAGGGAGAGGGAGAAGCAGACTCCCCGCTGAGCAGGGAGCCCAACGTGGGACCCGTTCCCAGGACCCTGGGATCATGACATGAGCCGAAGGCAGATGTTTAACCGACTGAACCACCCAGGCACCCCAAGCATCCGACTCTTGATTTTGGCTCAGGTCATGATCTCAGGGTCGTGAGACAGAGCCCTGTGGCAGGCTCCATGCTCAGCGGGGAGTCGGCTTGAATATTCTCTCTCCCTTCCCCCTACTCACATTCTCTCTTTCTCTCTCTCTTTCTTTCTCTCTCTCAAATAAATAAATAAATCTTAAAAAAAAGAAGGCGGCCGGTATCTTCAACAGAGGACTGGTTATGGTAAAATATATTGTGAAATAGTATGCAGCTGTGAAAAGGAAGTAAAAGTTCTGTATGTGCTGAATGGAAATATGTCCAAGATATATTGTCCAGTTTTATAAAAAGGCAGTTTACATATTACGTAACATGTTATATTTAGAAAAAAAGTAGGAGGGATATATGTATGTGTGATTATATGGCAAGGACTGTTTCTGAAAAAAACCATTACCATTAGTTGTTTCTAAGGAGGAGGTCTGGGGAACTAGAAGTCTGGGGTGGAAAGGAGATTTACTTTTTATTTTGTACTCTTTCCTACTCTTGGGAATATTTTTACCATGTGCATATATTACCTTCTTGACAAGACACAAGTTAAGTGAAACTAAAATGATTGTGTTAGAGTTTCAATAATGAGAACAAGAAAAAGAAAGCCAAGGAAGGGTTATATGCAGATTTCCCCAATATAGAAATATAAAGATTTTAATGTAAAAGTGAACAGTTGGTAGATTTCAACACTAAGACTCTTCTTTGTAAAATACATTAAGATTCAGATTTTCCTAGATCAGTGTTTTTTAAAAGTATGATCTGCACACTACCTACTTATTAAAAATATGAATCCCAGGGGCCCCACTGCAGTACAACACATGTAGTCTCTGGAATGAATCCCCAGAATCAACAATTTTAACAAGCTCCTTTAGTTAATTTTATGCTCATTTAAGTTGGAGAACTATTGCCCTGAGTAGTAGCATCCTCACTTTAAATGGGAACTGATTAAGCAAATTGCATTGTGCTTGCCCATCCTGCAGTATAATCACATGATATATTTAATGTCTTAAAGCAGATTAAGATTTAGCCTTTATTCAGTCATTTTATTTGGCCTAATTTGACTCTTAAATGTCCAGGGGTCAAGTTTCACAACTGTTTCGATATGGTGGTAATATGGGAAAGAGAAAAATTGGTAAGGGAAGATAATTCATCTTGATTAGTATTTAACAGGGTGAAAAAAGAGAGTAGAAAGGTGTAGAAAATACTTTTTCCCCCTTTTGGTTGTCTTTAGGATATAGTTATTTCTGAGACCTTTCTTCCAAGGGCCCATACAGTAGCTTATATGAATGTTTTTATTTACTTTATTTAGATTAAATATAATACACATAAAAGTACATAAAAACATGTACACTTTAGGGAAATAATCATAAAACAGGCAGTCATGTACTCTACCCAATTTAGAATTCTAGAACTCCCCATGGGCCCCTCCGTGATCATACCTCTCTCCTTCCCTACTGTACATAATCACAATCACACATGTTGATAGAATTTTCGGAATAGGCTGAGTTGAAAGTTATGAAGAGTACATTCAAAGTCCATTGCACATCTCTATTTTTTTCTTCTGAGTAAAGATTTGCTCTAGATGTTTTTTCTCTTAATACCAAAAAGAACAATTAAAACATTTTATGTACAACAGTATCATTATAGGAACAAAATAGACTAGAAGTAGACATTGATAATTTAATGTAATTAAAAACCTGTAAATTAGTAGGATTGGATTGGTAAATAAATCGTATTTTATTAAGTTTAGGTTTATCTAATATATGTTTGGGAAAATCAGTTACCTATTTGGGTACTTTACATGCATCAAAATATATTCCAGATGGAGTGATAATCTATGTATTTAAAAATGAGACTGTGTAAGGGAAAATTAATCTTATCACTAAAGAGATTGCTTTTTTCCAAGCGTAAAAACAATGAAAGACATCACAAAGGGAAAGGTCAATAGGTTTGACTACATAAACATTTGAACGTTTAGGGGTGCCTGGGTGGCTCAGTCGTTAAGCGTCTGCCTTCAGCTCGGGTCATGATCCCAGAGTCCTGGGATCGAGCCCCACATCGGGCTCCCTGCTCTGTGGGAAGCCTGCTTCTCCCTCTCCCACTCCCCCTGCTTGTGTTCCCTCTCTCGCTGTGTCTCTCTCTGTCAAATAAATAAAATCTTTAAAAAAAAACAAAAACAAAAAAAAACATTTGAACGTTTAGGCTCAAATCGAAGTTAAAACTCAAACTGGGAAAAATATTTGTTGCAAGTATGATAGATGACAGATAAAATAATATAAAAATAGGGGCACCTGGGTGGCTCAGTCGTTAAGCGTCTGCCTTCGGCTCGGGTCATGATCCCAGAGTCCTGGGATCGAGCCCCGCATCGGGCTCCCTGCTCCTCGGGAAGCCTGCTTCTCCCTCTCCCACTCCCCCTGCTTGTGTTCCCTCTCTGGCTGTCTTTCTCCCTGTCAAATAGATAAAAAAAAAATCTTTAAAAAAAAAAAAATATATAAAAATATATAAGCAATTTAGGAAAGTGAATGGAAAATTGGGTATAGTAGACATAAATAAGAAATGTTGGCTCCCAGATTTCATCCTTTAAATTCATAATTCAACAGTCCACATTTATTGACAGACCATGTATTAGTAAGGTATAGGCTAAGCTATGTAATAAAGATACCAAAGATACACAGGCTCAATGAGAAAGAAGTTTATTTTTCTCTGAAGAAAGCCTAGGAGATAGTGGGTTGCTTGTAGGCAGCTCTGTTCCACAAGGCCCTCGAAGGACCCACGTTTCTTTTCTGTTGTTGCTCTAACATCCCCTAGGGTGGTGCCCTTGTCCGAGTGGTCAAAGCTGGCTCATAATCCTACTCTCATTCTAGCCCCCAAGAAGGGGAAGTAGGACATTCAGGGCAATGACTACATCACTCAGTGATGTCTAAGAGGTTGTATATGTCATCTGTCCTCACATCCACTTGTACAGACTTAGTCCATGGCCACGCCGTCTATAAGAGAGGCTGGATGTGTAGCTCAGCAGCCATGTGCCCAATTAAAACTCAGGTAGATAGGGCGCCTGGGTGGCTCAGTTGTTAAGCGTCTGCCTTCAGCTCAGGTCATGTCCCAGAGTCCTGGGATCGAGCCCCGCATCGGGCTCCTGCTTGGCGGGAAACCTGCTTCTCCCTCTCCCACTCCTCCTGCTTGTGTTCCCTCTCTTGCTGCGTCTCTGTCAAATACATAAATAAAATCTTTAAAAAAAAAAAACTCAGGTAGATAAATATATAAAGAGAAAAAAGAGAAAAATTGCGGTACACCAATAGGAGAAAAGACCAGTAATCAAAAGAGAAATGCAAATTAAAACAAGGAGATGCCTTTTGGCCTTCTCAAGTGTGGTAGGCAGAAGAATGCTCCCATCCCCAAAGGATAGCCATGTCCTAATCTCTGGAACCTGTGAATATGTTACATTACATGGTGAGGGAAAGCTTTGGTTGCAGGTGGAATTAAGCTTGCTAATCAGCTGACCTTAGGGAGATTATCCTGGCTTATCCAGATGGTCCCAGTGTAATCACAAAAGTCCTTAAAAGAGAAACAGAAGAGGAAGTCAGAGAGATGCAGCATGCTGGGACTCAAATCTCTCTTGCCAGCTTTGAAGACAGGAAGGGAGCCATGAACCAGGCTTGCAGGTGGCCACTAGAAACCAGAAAAAGGCAAGGACATGGATTCTTCTAGAGCCTCTAGAAAGGAGCACAGCCATGCTGACGCTTTGTGGCTCCATGAGACCCGGGCGCTTCTGATTTACGGAACTGTAAGATAATACATTTTTGTTGTTTTAAAGCCTTTGTTTTTGTGATAATTTTTTATAAGAGCAACAGAAAACTAAACACCAAGGTATTTGAGTGCACGTGTGTGTGTATTTTTTAAATAATGACAGTGCTGGTGAGACAGGCACTGTCAGTCACTACTGATGGGAATAGAAATTACTACAAATCCTTCTGAAAACAATGTGGGAGTAGGTTTCATAAGGCCTAAAATGTTCATATCCTTTGACCCTAAAGAAGTAATCTGGAAAGTAGCAAATATTTACATACAAGGACTATCACAGCATTATTAATATTAGCAAATAAGCAGCAAACATTAGGAAAATGGTTAAATGAGTTTTTGTGTATCTGTATAGTAGACTTTCACAGAGCCATAACAATTATGATTATAAAGAATCTTTAATGAGAAAATGCTTGTGATAGGCTATGAAGTTAAAATAATTTAGTGGATAAGACTGTAATACAATATGGTATCTAGTTACCCATGTTTAGGTACTGAGAGATGCATTGGGAAAAAAACTGAAAGAAAAAAATACATTAGTAGGGGTTGTCTGGGCTGCTTAATTGAGTTATTGAATTTATGGATATTTTCTGTATGCATTTTTCTACTATGAGTATATATACTTTTAACTAAGAGGACAAAATAAAAGTTACAAGAAAGAAAAAAGTTATGAGACAAAATGGGGGGAGGTAGACATCTATTTTTCCCCTCTTCCTTGCCAAGAGATGATTGTGTTTGGCCTTAATAAAAACCCTGTGAGATAAAGTACCTTCGGAGAAATTGAAACAGCAAGAGAATAAGCGATTCACCAAAGATTACACAGTTAATAAATTTAGCTCAGACTAGAAACTGAGTTTTCTGATACCTAATCTAGTACTCTTCACTGTGTTTTTTTATGTGCTCTCTGTAACTGGTACTTGATGTTATTATAAGTTTATTTAGGGCCAAGACTATAATAGTCATCTTTAGTGATATCATCTTCCTTGGCCATAGTAGATATTCAACAGATATTTCTAGTCGAATCATAATTAGCCCCAATTATTAAAGGATACAGAAGAAACCGAGTTTCTAAAAGAAAACAGACTATAGCAACAGTCCCTAAAAAGCTTCTTCCTTTCTACTATCATTGGTTTCTTCCTTCCTAACTTCCTTTTTCCTCTAATTAGTTCATAACATCCCTTTTTTGCCCTATATTTTCTTGGACTAAATAAAGGAAAACTATTTCTAGCACTCTGCCATTTTAAATATCCAGGAAATGGTGTAACATACCAGTTTATTCTGCTGCAGGATAATTAGGAATTGTGAGAAAGTTTGTGAACCATTGGCATATTGAATCTTAGAGGTGAGTGAGTATTTTTGTGGATTCTAAATTACTTCATATTAAAAATACATAGAATTTAAGTTAAGAATGCTGGACTTACAGTGAGGAAGTATCTGCTAAGTTTCTAAACCAATTTTCTAATGTTATCACCAATGCTAGTCATAATAAACTAAAGGTTTCTAAAATAGGTCTGTGCACAGAATCAAAATATGCCAGATACTTGCATGCCTTTGGATCTGAGAGTCTTGAGTTATCTTAACAGTCAATGATTTTTATTTATACTATTAACAGAGAACCTTCAGAATGAGACCATGTTGGAAGAGTAGAGAGATTTGTAGACCAATTAAATCAGCTTTGATTTTGATTTCCAGTCCTGGCTTAGCCATTAGCTAGTTATATGACTTTGGAGCTCCCCCCACCCCCCATATTTTTTGGAGAAAAGTACGTTATAAAATTATAATTGTGATTTTAAATGTCATATTAGCCTCTCTGGAACTCAATTTTTATATCTATAAAATGCAGGGGTGGGTTATCTAGGTGAGGTTTGAAGTCTCTTCCAGCTATAAAAATTCTAATTCTAAAACATATATTCCAAGTAGAAAATAGTTGAGGAATCAGAGGTATTTGTTGCAGGATATCAGAAAGCAAAAGGTTAGGATACCAGAATATCATTAAATACAAACTAAAATGTCAAGTACATTAGAAAACCATGAACTGTAGGTCTTCAGTTTGAACTTTAGCTATTGGCATTTGTTTGAAAAGCTATAGTATATTGAATGATATGAAATGGAATGCAGCTGTGCTCAAATGCCATACCACGTGCCACTGAGGCCTCAGCCGTGGGGGCAAGGGGGGCTACTAACTGAGGGCTGAAGGTGAAGGGGCACAGGGCAAGGGCAGGACTTTGTGAAGTTTCCGTAGGTCCGTCGTGTGCAGTCCCTTCCTCCTCTCCCCTCCTCCTGCCAGGCCTCGGGAAGGCTGCAAACCCCCAGAAGTACTGACACTAGTGAGCCGCACCTGCTCTTCCTGCTCTACCATCTAGTTGTGCTGCTGCTGCTTCAGGAGAAACTCCAGGTCTTTCATATCCTCTCAGCCTGCTCAGGAAATTACCCTCTCGCCCATTTTCCCACCTGGCCTGTGAGGATGGGACAAACACAGATGTAGGCAGCAGCTAGGTAGGAGGAAAAAAGGAAACAGGGAAAAGACCGGAGGGAGAAGGGGAGAGGGAGTAAATCAAGGACACCATGAGAGGAGACTGGGATGAAGAAGAAGGGCAGCACACCGGCCCCCTGGCAGATCTGTCACAGCTTGGCCTGCAAAGTTCGAGATTTGAAGTCCCCTAACTGTGAATGTGTACTGGCCATCATCAGGTGTGAAGCAGGAGTTAAAGCCCTTGAGTTGGCGAGTCCACTTTCTGCTGCAGGGCTTACTGCCCAGGGGCTGCCTTCATTCCTAACTGCTGCCCACCCTTCCGGGGTCCACTGCACTCGACATGGTAATAAAGCACTGGCCATGCTTGGACCACCCTCAATGTTTGCTTGATTGCTTGTTTTTTTTTTTAAAGCTTTATTTCCAGAATATTTATTAATCACCTTGGTTTTTGTATCACTGAATTTAGACTTTTTAAAATTTATAAATGGGGGCACCTGGGTGGCTCAGTCGGTTAAGCGGCTGCCTTCGGCTCGGGTCATGATCCCAGGGTCCTGGGATCGAGCCCCATGTCGGGCTCCCTGCTCAGTGGGGAGTCTGCTTCTCCCTCTGCCTCTGCTCCTCCCCCCTATCCACATCTGTTGCATGCCTAAGAACAGTCTTCCAAACCATCCCCTGTTCCATATCCCCACTGTTGCTGTTGCCTGTACTGCCAAGGGGTCCTTGTCCTGGACTCAGTGCTGAGGGTATCCCACTCTGTCTTTCCTTCAGCTTTACTGTTCCGTATGTGCTGAGGAGTCTCTAGGGCCAAGGAGATGTGCCCACCCTGCTCATCATGTTCTAGCTACACAGGACCCCAGATATCCCTGCAACAGGCCTTTTTCTCAGGTTTGTTCTTACAAGAGTGGACCGCATCCCTGGTGTGTACTCCCCAGGCTCAAGGGGTTGCCAAGGGGCAGATGTTTGGAAGGCAGGAAAGCTTGGAGTCAGACCTTCAGGTCCCTGTGCATACATGTGATGATTTTGTAGACCAGAGCCAGAGGTCAGAAGAGAAGGAGGATATGCAAGGTCTTCCATTAGTACTCTTATCACCGGCCCCACAGGCATTAGGGTGGGACTAATTATTGCCTTATTTTTCTTTATATTCCTGGTACATGCTGATAGGTGATGCTTCAACTACCCCTAAGGACTCTAAGGGCAAGGACTTAGCTTTTTAATTTTATATTCCCATATACTTATGCCTATCACAATGCCTACCCAATACATGTACTTAGTACATGTTTGTCCAATAAGTTAAACAACACAGCTTGTATTGAATAATTTATAATTATTTCCTCTCCTTTATTGTCATTGTAAAGAGTTTATTGTAATATTTGTATGATTTTAGTCTTATGATTGCCCTTTTTCCCCCCAGAAAAAACATATCTCTAATTTTGTATTATCATTAAATGGGAAAACTAGATTTTAGATATAAAACTGAATTTTATTTTTAAATATATTTTTACAAATTGATTTCATAAAATAGGATTAGTTAATGGTAAGTAACAGAAAACAGGGTCAGGCAAACATGAAAATCTTGATTTTGCAGGACAGTAGTTCTTATAACAAGTTATATTAGTAACTGCCACACCCTGAGGGACTCTAGAATACAAGTTGTGAGAAAGAGTAAGACCATGTTCTGGAAAACGTAAAGATGCTGGTAAGAGCAGGGACTGGGTTTCCCTGCCAGGTTTCCCATGAATTCAGGGGGGAACCCCAAGATCCTGTGGGTCCAGTTCCCCTACTGAGTTCATTTGTGAGGAATGTGTTTGTGCATGATGACTTTTAATGCAAAATGCACATAATCATTAGAATAATTTTAAATACCAAATCAGCATGTTTTATTTTATTTTTTTAAAGATTTTATTTATTTGATAGAGACATAGCGAGAGAGGGAACACAAGCAGGGGGAGTGGGGGAGGGAGAAGCAGGCTTCCCACCGAACAGGGAGCCCAATGTGGGGCTGGATCCCAGGACCCTGGGACCGTGACCTGAGCCGAAGGCAGACACTTAATGACTGAGTCACCCAGGCGCCCCAAATCAGCATGTTTTAATTCACAAACTGATTTTTCACTATGGTAATTCATGTTTTAGGTTGGCCCCCCAAATTCAGTGACCTTGTGGACTTAGAACCTATCTGAAATGTCCCTAGTGCTGATATACCTGCTTTGGATACTATTTTTTTCACAAGCTCACACATTCTGTGACTCATGTTTGCTGCTTAAAAAAATAGTCTATTCGGGATGCCTGGGTGGCTCAGTCGGTTGATCATCTGCCTTCAGCTCAGGTCATGATCCCGGGGTGCTGGGATTGAGTCCCACATGGGGCTCCTTGCTCAGTGGGGAGCCTGCTTCTCCCTCTGCCTGCCTCTCCCCCTGCTTGTGCGCACTCTCTCTCTCTGACGAATAAATAAATAAAATCTTTAAAAAAAAATCTATTCATGATTCCACTGAGAGGTAACACATAGTTAAGCCACGGCAATGATTTGAGTTTTGTGCCTTAATTCTCTCAGGATTCATAATGTTTTATCATGTTTTGTTTTGTTGATAGTTTGTTTATTCTGTGTTTGCTTTCTACTCTTAACATTTTTAGGCATAATAAAATTTACTCATTCCAGCCCTTCTCCTCCTAGATGAGATGAGTCTTTCAGGAACACCTCATTAAAGGTATTAAATATCAAAGCAGTTACTCTGTGCGCCATCATGCACTGTCTGTTGTGCCATCCTGAATCATGAGTAAAACCACTCAATGATAATTGTTGGAAGAGTATTTCTGTGATGAAATTGCTCTGTTATAGCTTGGAATCCACTGGTGTTTGGAGTAGGAATTTGGTTTCATAAACAGTTTGAATTGTTTTTGTCATCTAGAAAATAGTTCCCCTTTCACAAGAAGATTTTGAAATGTCTTCAGTCTTAATTTAGTAGTAGTAATGATTCTGGGAGCTCTTTTTGCCTTCACAATAAGTTTTCCAACATTTACAAAGATTTGAGCAGACCTAATTCACATATTTCACTTCCCACACACTTACGCCTCTAAGGTAGGGCCCTACCTCTTTCCCATATGCCTGTTTAAAAAACTTTTTCTAAGTCTCTTAAGTGGCAATTATTTAAAAAAGGGGGGGGAGACTTGATATCGTGGTGATTGAATAGCGAAATGGGAGAAAAAGTAGTATCACATATATGTCACACATACTGTTCCTTCCCTTTCCTCTACCTCCAAGGCAGGAGAGGTTGACTTGCCTCCCTTTCGTGGGTATGCTTTTTGGACTTCCGGCCTCTCTTTTCATTCAAGGCTACTCTTGAATGAGAATATGTATGTTGGGGGTGGAGGGAGCAATGGGAGAAAAGGGTTTGGTTGGCAAGGAACAGGATAGAGCACTAAATAGAATACTGAGAAGAGATGAGCAAGAGAACAAATGGAATAGAAGCAAGAAACTACTCTTTACTAACCCTTGCAATTAAAGCCCCAGAGTACTGGGACTGGAAGGAACACAGTGCTCCTGTAATTACGGTAGTTTAATCTAACAGATACTCAATAGATAGATATTGGATTTAGAGGAATCTCATTTTGCAGGAGAAGAAATGGAATCCCACAAAGATACATTGCCCAGAACCATTCAACTAGTTAGTTGCAGAGCTGGACCAGAACCCAAGTCCTCCAATTCCTCAACCACTTCCTTTTCTATTAGAAGATACTCTAATGATGGTTTTCGTTTTTTTTATTCTTTTTTTAATTCCTGTCACCTGACACAGAGTAGGCATGAAATGTTTTATATCATTTTATTATTATTTCTTTAATCATGACCAGTGCACTCCTTAATCCCCATCACATATTTCCCCACCCCCTACCCACCTCCC
Source organism: Halichoerus grypus (assembly GCF_964656455.1). NCBI lineage: Eukaryota > Metazoa > Chordata > Mammalia > Carnivora > Phocidae > Halichoerus > Halichoerus grypus. The sequence continues at coordinate 66,829,251 of NC_135712.1, forward strand.
CTCTGGTAACCATCAGTTTGTTCTCTATAGCTAAGAGTCTGTTTCTTGGTTTGTCTCCTTTTTATTTTTGCCCTTTGCTCATTTGTTTCTTAAATTCCACATAGGAGTGAAATCATATGGTATTGTCTTTCTCTGACTTACTTCACTTAGCATAATACTCTCTAGCTCCATCCATATCATTGCAAACGGCAAGATTTCCTTCTTTTTATGGCTGAATACTATTCCATTGTGCTTTTTAAAATACCACATTATTTTAAGACATGTTGAGCTCAACCATATTATTTGTTTGAATGGCTGGTGGCACTTACTAGGTCTGTTTATGAGTGGCAATCTAGTAGAAAGAATAGGAATTTTGGAGTCAACCTGGGTCCAAATCTCTGCTTTGCCCATTAGCACTTGGGCAAGTACCTTAATCTTTCTAAACAGAGGCTTTAACATCTCAACAAATAAAGATAATAGTAGCTACCACATAGGGCTGTTGTAATGAATGAAACAAGGTTATTTGGAGTATTTAGTGTGGCATGTGGCATAAATCAAAGGCTTCAGTAAATATTTGCGAAATGAATAAGGGTAACTATTACTGCGTTTGGTCTCCCTCATGGGGAGTCGCATGCTTTACCTTGCAGACGTGTCCTGTTTTTTACAGACATGTATCCTTAATGCCAGAGTTAAACTGCAGTTTGGCTAACTTCTTCTTATATAGAAATGTCTGCTTCAGCAGCCTCACAGCCTTCTAATTTTTTTAATTCCAGACTAATCCATGGAGGACAGTTGTTAAATGGATTGGCAGGTCCAACGGTAATGAACGCAGCCCCGTTCCTCTCTACGACGTGGTTTTCTGCAGATGAACGGGCCACCGCCACAGCCATTGCGTCAATGCTCAGTTACCTTGGTGGAGCATGCGCATTTTTAGTTGGGCCACTGGTCGTTCCAGCCCCCAATGGGACATCGCCTCTTTTTGCTTCAGAGACGAGCAGGACCCACATTAAAGATCTCATAGAGACTGTATTATATGCAGGTATTTTGCAGTTTATTTTCTTCCTGCTCTACTTTGTCTTTATCCCACTCCTCTACTCCACCCTGTATACCAGATCACTTCTTATGAAACACTTAAGAGGACCAAAATATACATATGCACATGTGTGCTTTTCTTGTCATGGAATATGGAGATGCCTATGTAAAACTTATCCTTTCTAGGAAGTTATTAAGTTTAAAATGTATTATTGCTGCAAAGAAGTTTATTTCTTAATTTTATTCTTCCCATACATTTACAACTAGGCACTGTAGAACACATTGTCTAGTGTCTTTTCTAGATACCTTATCAGAATAGAAAACTAAACATCATGATCCACAATAAATATTTGTTAACCATCTATTGGTAGCTGTTAAGCCCATTTTCTCCCTTGCAGTTTCCCCACTCCTCTCTGACCTGGTAAACCCAGGTCACCCACAGTTTATTCTTCTCTTCATATCGTATCCTCTCTATGTTTAGTCTATTAATAAGGGATATTGACCTTTCCAAAACATTTTCTTGGTCCTTTCTCTTTATTTCTAGGGTTAAGCCCTACTCCACACTTACATTACAGTCTCCTACAGACTCCTCCGCCCTGTATGCCTGTTTGTTATTTCCTTCTGCGTTCAGAAAACTCTTTATAAGTTTTTATATGTACTAAGCACTGTGCTAAGCACTGTAGTTTACTTTTCTTATGATGCCTTTTAAATAATTTAAGAGTCATTAATCTTTTAATGTGGCAATTCTAGCAAAATATTTTTAATGGAATGAAGGATCATGGGACAATATTTCAGGAAAGCAGACTGACAAATATGAAAGCACTGAAGCAATAAGTGGGAGGCTTCGGCTTCACTGGAACCATGAACCAGAAGGATGTAGAGCATTAATACGCGCCCAAAAGTGCTTAAAATCCAGTCATTTAAAAGACACAATTATCGTGTAAGTTTTCCGTAAGAAGAATGATATGACCAAAATAAAGTTTAAAATTTATGTGACACTGTTTTCAGTTTTATTTATTTACTTTTAAACTTCATTTTTTTTTAAACAAAGAAAAACTTATTTTATTTTTTCAAGATTTTATTTTTAAGTTGGTAAGATCACTGAGAATTGCGTTGCTATACAAATAGATATACAGAGCTTGAGAGACCTAAGTTGCCTGAGTTTGGAGAGACGTTGAGGAGTTGGGGAAGACTTCACCAAGAATATGATAATTGAAGTTAAGAATTTCATAGGAGTTCACCAAGTGTTCAAGTGAGGTAGGGCATTCCGTATAGAAGGAATAGCCACTGCAAGTGCAGATACGGTATGAGAGAGCTCCATATGTCCAAAGAACTGCACATAATTTCATATGGCTGAAGTAGTGTTAAGTATGTGTGTTTGGGTGTAGGTAACAAGTGGCAGAAAATGAGGCTGGAGAGATACGGGACCATATTATGATGAACTTTGTATTTATTCACTTATTAATTGAACACATCTATTTGGACCTCCTATGTATCTGTCCTTGTGCTAGGCACTGAGGTAGACATGGTTCCTGCTTTCATAGAACATACAGTGTCCCAAAGGAACAGACAGGTAAACGGTTGTAAAACAGGGTGGTAAGTGCTATAACCAAAGGCTGACAGTTGCTCTGAGACCTCAGGAGGAGCATCTAACCTAGATTTTGGAGGTCAAGTAGAGCTTCCTGGAGATGCAGCATCTAAGGTGGAGCCTGAGGGATGAGAGGAAGTTAGCCAAATACAGTGGGCAGGAGGAAGAACATACTAGAAAGAGAGGGAGCCATGGAGGAGAAGCTTTGTAAGGGATGAGAGCTTGGTATATTCAAGCAACGCAGAGCCCAGAGTGGCTTAAACTTGGTGAGAGTAGTGATAGATAAATTTAGCTAGAGAGCTAAGCCAGGCCATACAAGCCTTCTAAGCAGGGCTAATGGGCTTGAAATTCACTACATTGTAGGCAAAGGCAACACTCTGAAGCATTTTACACGAGAGAATTATACAATGAGATTTACATTTCAGAATGTGTTTTAGAGGGAATAAAGCAAAAGCAGAGGCTGTGGCATAAATAAAGCATTTAAACCCCCCCACCACCCTTATACAACTCCTTTTAAAGAAAAAAAATTGAGGGGCACCTGGTTGACTCAGTTGGTGGAGCATGCGACTCTTGATCTCGGTGTTGTGAGTTCAAGCCCCATGTTGGATGTAGAGATTACTTAAAAATAAAATCTTGAAAAATAAAATAAGTTTTTCTTTGTTTAAAAAAAAAAAGAAGTTTAAAAGTAAATAAATAAAACTGAAAACAGTGTCACATAAATTTTAAACTTTATTTTGGTCATATCATTCTTCTTACGGAAAACTTACATGATAATTGTGTCTTTTAAATGACTGGATTTTAAGCACTTTTGGGCGCGTATTAATGCTCTACATCCTTCTGGTTCATGGTTCCAGTGAAGCCGAAGCCTCCCACTTATTGCTTCAGTGCTTTCATATTTGTCAGTCTGCTTTCCTGAAATATTGTCCCATGACCCTTCATTCCATTAAAAATATTTTGCTAGAATTGCCACATTAAAAGATTAATGACTCTTAAATTATTTAAAAGGCATCATAAGAAAAGTAAACTACAGACCCAAAAATCCCGAGCAAAATGCTGGCAAACCAATTCTAACAACATATAAAAAAGGATTATATACTATGGCCAAATGAGATTTATTCCTAGGATGCAAGGTTGGTTTAACATCTAAGACTCAGCTAACGTATATATCAATAGAATAAAGGAGAAAAAACATGTGATCATCTTAATAGGGGGAGGGGCATTTGACAAATCCAACACCCTATCAAGATAAAAACACTCAACAAATTAGTCCATAGGAGCTCCCTCGGCCTAACAAAAGGCATCTGTGAAAAACTCACAGAAAAGATCATATTTAATGGTCAAAGACTAAAGGCATTCCCGCTGAGATCAGGCATAAGACGAGGATGTCTGCTCCTGCCCTGTCTAGTTAATATTGTGCCAGAGGTTCTAATCAGGATCACTAAATAAGAAAAAGAAAGAAAAGGCCTGTAGACTGCAAAAGAAAAAATAGAACTATTTCTATTGAAAACAGCTTGATCCTGATAGAAAATCCTCTGAAATCCACTACAGAACTACCAGATCTAACAAGTTCATCCTAAAAACACAGATTTTAGGTGCAAGAAAATGTGTTGTATTTCTATACATTAACAATGAACAATCCAAACATGAAATTAGGAAGATAATTCAATTTACAATAGCCTCAAAAAGAATAAAATATTTAGGAATAAATTTAACAAAATAAATATAAAACTTGCATTCTGAAAATTATAAAACACTGTTGAAAGAAATTAAAGAAGACCTAAAGAAATGGAGACATCCCATATTTGTGAGTTGGAAAGTTTAATATTGTGAATATGGTAATACTCCCCAAATTGATCGACATATTCAGTACAATCCGTCTACCTTTGTTGCAGAAATTGAAAAGCTGATTCCCCCCAAATAAAATTAAATAAATAAATAAAAAGATATTGACAAGCTGATCCCAAAATTTATGTGGAAATGCAAGGGACTCAGAATAGCCAAAACAGTCTTGAAAAAGAACAAAGCTGGAGAACTCACACTTCCCAATTTTAAAACTTACTACAAACTCAGCTTCACTAATTAAGACAGCAGGGTATTGGCATAAGAATTGACATAAATCAGTGGAACAGAAGTGAGATTCCAAAAAATGAACCATTACATTTACAGTCAATTGACTTTTCATAAGAGTACCAAGACAGTTTGGGGCACCTGGCTGGCTCAGTTAGAAGAGCATGCAACTCTTGATCTTGGGGTCATGAGTTCGAGCCCCATGTGGGGTGTAGAGATTACTTAAATAAAACTTTAAAAAAAAGGTACCAAGACAATTCAATAGGGAAAGAATAGTATTTTCAACAAATGTTGCTGGAATAACTAGATGTCCATATGCAAAAGAATACATTTGAACCCCTTCCTTACATCATACATAAAAATTAACTCAAAATGGATTATAAACCTAACGTAATAGCTAAAAACTCATAGAAGAAAACATAGGAGTAAATCTTTGTGACCTTGGATTAGGTGTGAAATCATAAAAGCACAAGTGACAAAAGAAAAAATAGATAAATTGGATTTCATCAAAATTAAAAAGTTGTGTTTCAAAGGACACCCATCAACAAAGTGAAAAGACAACCACTTTGAGGATGGGAGAAAATAGTTGCAAATCATATATCTGATAAAGGACTTATATCCAGAATATATAAAGAACTCTTACAACTCAGCAACAAAAAGACAACCAAATTAGAAAATGGGCAAAGGACTCGAATTTCTCCATAGAAGATATACATATGGCCAACAAGCCCGTGAAAGGTGCTTGTCATCATTAGTCATTATGGAAATACAAATTAAAACCATAAGGAGATACACTTCACATCCAGTAGGATGGCTATAATCAATAAAATGGAATGAGGTGCCGGGCTGGCTCAGTTGGTAGAGCATGTGACTCTTGGACTCAGGGTTGTGAGTTCAAGTCCCACATTGGGTGTAGAGATTCCTTAAGAAAATAAAATCTTTCAGGGGGCACCTGGGTGGCTCAGTCAGTTAAGCATCTAACTCTTGGTTTCAGCTCAGGTCACGATCCCAGGGTTGTAAGGTTGAGCCCCACATTGGGTTCCGCACAGGAGCAGAGTCTGCTGGAGATTCTCTCTCCCTTTCCATCTCCCTCTTCCCCTACCCCTAATCGTGCTCTCACACACACTGTCTCTCTCAAATAAATAAATCTTTAAAAAATAAAAATCTTTTTTTAAAAATGGGAAATGTTGGTGAACAAGTGGAGAACTTGGAATCATCATATATTGCTAGTAGGAAAATAAAATGGCACAACCACTTTGGTCCTTCATAGTGTTAAACATATATTATCATATGACCCAGCAATTGCATCTCTAGGTGCATACCCAAGTGAAGTAAAAACACATCCATGCAAAAATTTATACACAAATGTCCATAGTAGCATCATTCATAATAGCCAAAAAATGGAAAGACTCCAAATATTTATCAACTTAAGTGGATAAAAAATGTGCTTTATAATGGAATATTATTTGGCAATAGAAAAGAATGAAAGTACTGATACATGATCCAACATAGTTGAACCTTGAAAACATTATGCTAAATGAAAGCTGCAGGTCACAAAGACCAGATAGGATTCCATTTATATGAGATGTCCATTATACTCAAATCCAGGGAGACTGAAAGATTAGGGAGTGGTTGCCTGGGGCTGGGAGATTTGGGGGTGGGGGGCTGGGTAATGGGTACAGAGTTTCTTTGGGGGGTGCTGAAAAAGTCCTAAAATTGATTGTGGTGATGGTTGCACAATTCTGTGAATATACTAAAATCATTGAATTGTGCACTTTAAATGTGTGAATTGTGTGTTGTGCAAATTATCTCTCTGAAGCTGTTTACAAAAATGCCCATAGAGAGAATATGAACAAGGCAATCCCAGAAGGAGAAATACAAATGGCCAATAAGTATATGGAAGATGCTCATTCACTGTTGTTAATTAGAAGATCTGTAAATTAAAACAGTTCGTTAACTTCTTATTGCTCCTCAAACTGACAAAGAACAATGACATTATCTATGGTTAAATGTCTTATAGGAATATTGTACCTTTTGCTAAGAATATAGCCCTAGAATTGTAATTAAAATTATCCAACTGAGTGGACTCTAGAAATCACTTAGTCCAGTCCCTTTATTGACAACAAAGAATAAAGGATTCATTCAAATTAAAAGTTAATTAATGGCATAGGCAGGTCTCTACTCCAAGTTTCCTAACTTTTCTTTTGGGAGTCATGCTTTTCTACTAAATTGGACACAACAAAAGTTGGGACTTACAAGTGCCAGAACTCTGGAGGGAATGATCAGGACTCCTAGGATCTTTTTCTTATTAATGGTACCAAATTAAGATTGTTTGGATGTTCATTTTACTTCTAATTGTTTAGTATTTTACAGTAGCTAATCTTTTTATTCATTAAATTTTGCTTTCTGTTTCTTGGTTTCTCATTTTTGGATGCTTTCCTGTTTTGTTCAAATTCCCCATACAGCCTATAAATTGAGTCTGTCCTACACTGTGCTTTGGAATATCCAATCTTTGATCAAATAAACCTTCTCCTATCCTGTTAGTATCATATACTTTCTTCTGAGTACCATACTTATTATACAGTCAGATCTATTTCAAAATCTTATACTACAATACTGTTGGTTTTTAATGTTCTCCATAGAGTAACATTTGTTTCTGCCTCAGTCTTTTCATCTATGTAGTGTACCATAGTATGACCTCTTACCTATGACCTGCTGAAATTTATATCTTTACATACCTATTTTTTTTTTCACAAGACTGAACTAATTTTGCTAGGTATTATATTTTGCTTATCTTTTTATGCCTAGAGCTTAGTTAATGATTTGTTAGATAAATAAATACTTGAAACGTTGAACTTCTTATGTTGTCTGATTAACATTTTATTCTTTTTTTTTTCTCCCCTGCCCTCAGAATTTGGAGTTGTCTGCTTACTATTTTCTGCAACATTAGTTTATTTCCCACCCCGGCCTCCACTTCCTCCCAGTGTTGCTGCAGCTAGCCAGCGGCTGAGTTATCGGCGGAGCTTTTGTAGATTATTAAGGTAAATACACTTTGAATCACTGAGTGGTTTTGACTAGCACCTTCAAGATAATTTCACATTTATTTAAGGTAATTTAGGATGGTAATTTTTCAGCAACCCATTAATCAGGTTGCAAATAATTGATAAAGTAATTAAATATTTTAGAGCAGTTTCCTATCAGAAATCTGTTTTTAAGATTTACTTGTTAGAGAGAGAGCACATGCACGCGCGCGCAGTGCAGAAGGGTGGAGGGAGAGGGAGAGGGAGAGAGAGAATCCCAAGCAGACTCTGCCCAGAGTGTGGAGCCCACTGTGGGGCTAGATCTCCAGACCCATGAGATGATGACCTGAGCCGAAACCAAGAGTCAGACGCTTAACTGACGAGCCACTCAGGCGCCCCATCAGAAATCTATTTCTAAAAATCACCAAAAACAGGGGCATCTGGGTGGCTCAGTCAGTTAAGCATCTGCCTTTGGCTCAGGTTATGATCCCAGAGTCCTAGAATCAAGCCCCACCTTGCTTTGGGCTCCCTGCTCAGTGGGGAATCTGCTTGTCCCTCTCCCTCTACCCCCCACCCTGCTCATGCTCATGCTCTCTCTCAAATAAATAAATAAAATCTTAAAAAAATTTTTAAAAAATAAAAATGGTTTTCTTTTTGTACACAAATCGAAACCATTTTATAGCTGGCCAAAGTGATAACTCAGATCTGTGAAAAAAAATTTTTTTAATGTTTATTGGACATTTAATTCTGATTTTAGGTAACTAATTTTTCTTTATTCCTTTTTGACTGATGAGAAGAAACCTCCTATAAAATTTACTGTGTATTTGCTGAACATGTCCCTTAATATTATCCACTTAATTGACTTAAATTTTTTTTTTACACAGCATTCGTTTTGCTCTGCTGCAACAAATTGCAGTTGCCATTCATTGTGAAATTTCCAACATATTTTCTTCTACTCTCTTTCTTCATAAAATATTCAAATAAGCAAATTACAAAGTTATATCTGTGTGAAAAAAACAATGAGAACTGAGTCAGTTCACTGACACCAAGATCAGTGACAGAAGCAACACATGCTACACCCAGCACATTACAATAATATCTTACCCAATGCCGCAGTTAAAGGGAAATATAGTCCTGCCAAAAAAATAAAGTTGTGGTTAATGGGAAAGTACTTTTCACTGCTTCTGTTTAGAATTTTCTTTAAATTAATTACAATGAAATAAAATGAAAAATTCATTTCCTCAGTTGGACTAGCCACATTTCAAATATTCAAAAGCCGTATCTGGCTGGTGGCTAGCAAGTTAGCATAGCTGTGTAACATTTTTTTTCAAGCTTTGGTTCACAGCCAACTAATTTAGTAGGTAGACCACCTTTAAGAAAAAAAGAATGAAATAAGCTAGAATGGAAATATTATTTATCGCATGTAGTAAGGGTACATATTTTTTTGTGAGACTTTTATTTCAGAATATATGTATGGACGTGTGGGGAGATCACAAAGTAAAAATATACTTCTTACTTTGGAGTACAACAAAAAGTTTTTAAAAATCACATCTCTGTAGCACATAGAATATTGCCTTCCACATAATAGGCAAATAAAAATATTTGTCAAATTGAATGGTGACCAGTGGCGCATATGTGTAAGATGATGGTTTAAAATGATACGTTTTTTTTAATGCTGTTTAAGTTTTTCCCTATGCAGCACCAGAGTTTCAATAGCAATCAGGAGAGGTAGGTTAGGTCATATTATGCCAGACTAATAATTTGGACTAGTCTGTGGAAAATGAGGAGTCCTCCGAAGGATTTTAAGCTAAGGAGCTGTGTAAAAAATTGTTCTGACAAGGAACAGTACCTAACATTACTTCATTTCTTCCATTATTTGTTAAGTCTGCAGCATTGCCTCTGCGGGGTGCTCTCTAGGGGAGTTCTTTGGACCTGCCATGCCCCATCCCTCTAGCCTATCAATGTAATTTTCTCTGGTCCTTCAAAGGATGCCTGAACTCATTACTTTATATTTACTTTATATTTACTTTATATTTATGTTAATCAGACAACATAAAATATTGACTAGGGAAGTGGATTAATCAGAATAACTGCTTCTCTGGATTCTAATTCCATTTTCTGGGGAAACAGAAAAATCACTGGTTATGCTCCAAAGTTTTTACCACCATTATTTATTTATTATCTCTCTAAAATAAATCTTTAGGGGTTCCTGGGTGGGTGGTTCAGTGGGTTAAGCAGCTGCCTTGGCTCCTGGGATTGAGCCCAGCATCAGGCTCCCTGCTCAGTGGAGAGTCTGCTTCTCCCTCTCTCTCTGCCACTCCCCCACTTGTTCTCTCTCTCTCTCAAATAAATAAAAATCTTAAAAATAAAAAAAGTTTTAAAAATAAATCTTTAAAAATAATAATAATAATAAATAAAAAATTTCGAATATCTATCCCATTCTGTCATCTGCCTACAAATTTTGTCTGTGGATTCCTTAATTATTAACTTTCTGGTTTTATCTTTTACACTGAGGTATTCAACCCACCTAGAATCTACCTTAGGTATGTGATATTAACTAATGATGCAGGAGTTTTGTGGGATTTTTTCCGTAAAAGAAACTAGCACTATTTACTGGTTAGCAGTTTGTTAGCCCTCTGTTCTCCTCCGTTGTGCTTGTTCTTGAGCCATTTGCATACCATTTTTTATTACAGCCATGCAGTTTGTCTTGATATGTGATAGGATAAGGGCCTCCTTTTTCATATTTGTTTAAAGATAAGTTAGCTTTCCAGGGACTTTTATTCTTCCATATAAGCTTTAGAGCATATTTCTTAAGTTTCTAAAAATTCAACTTGAACTTTAATAGTGATTATATTGAAATTATTGATTAATTTGGGGCGAATTGACTATATAGACTGTCTCGCCATCTATTTAGATCATTTTCTATGCCCTTAATTAGATTAAAGATTGCTTTTTCTTTCCTCCCATAGAGATCTTGGGCTTTCCTAGCTATTGTTAATGGTATGTAATTTTTATTACATTTTTTAAATTAAACTTATTTGTGAAATAATTGTAGATTCACATGCAGTTATAGGAAATAATACAGAAGGATAACATGAGCTCTTTACCCAGTTTCCCCCAGTGATAACATCTTACAAAACTGTTGTACAATATCACAACCAGAAAATTAACATTGATAGTCAAGATACAGAACATTTCCATCATCACCAGGATCACATTTTTTGTCCTTTTGTAGCCACATCTACTTCCCTCCCACTCTACTGGCAAACACTGATCTGTTCTCCATTATATAATGTCGCTTCAAGAATGTTATATATATGGAATCATATAGTACATAAATTTTAAGATTGGCTTAAAAAAAAGAGAGAGAGAGAGAGAGAAGGAAACCAGAAAACAGACTCTTTACTATAGAGAAGAAACTGAGGGTTGCTAGAGGGGAGGTGGGTAGGAGATGGGTGAAATGGGTGATGGGTTAAGGAGGGCACTTTTAATGATGAGCACTGGGTGTTGTGTATAAGTGATGAATCGCTAAATTCTACACCTAAAACTAATAATACACTGTTAACTAACTGGAATTTAAATAAAAACTTGAAAAAAAGCATAATTCTCTGGAGAATCAACCAGGTTGTTTTGTGTTTCAGTAGTTACTCCTTTTTATTGCTGAATAGTATTCCATGGTGTGGATGTACAGTTTGTTTAACTCTTCACCTGTTGAAGGACGTCTGTGTTGATTCTAGGGGTTTTTTGGCCATTACAAATAAACATTTATATGCAGGTTTTTGTAGGAACATAAGTTTTCATTTCTCTAGGATAAATGCCCATTTATATGGTAGTTGCCATTATATGGTAGTTGCATGTTTAGTTTTTTAAAAAAATAAAAACCTGCCAGGCTATTTTCCAGAATTGCTGTACCATTTTTCATCACCACAAGCAATATACAAGTCATCTGGTTTCTGGGCATCTTCACCAGACTTTGGTGTTATCACTATGTTTTTGTTTTAGCCATTTTGATAGGTATGTAGAAAAGTACAATCTCTGTAGAGGGCAATTGGCATTATCTATTGAAGTTACAAATACACATACTCTTTTGACATAGCAGTTACACTTCTAGAAGTCCGTTCTCCAAATGTACTAGTGTACATATGAAATGACTGTAAGAGCAAAGGAATAAATTTATATATATTTATATATATATATATATATATATATATATATATATATATATATATATAATGCCTTTATATATCATATATACAATAAATACAAATCTCTCAGTGAGGGCTGGTTAAATTATGATATAGCAACATAATGGAGTACTACACAGCTCTAAGAAAGAATGAGGAAGCTCTTTATTGACTAGGGAAGAGTTCTAAGACTTAACTGTTAAAAAAAGTAAAATTCAGCAAATGGTTTTAATATACTACCATTTATGTAAAAAAATTGGGGAAAGAATATATATATACACACACACAGTTGAGAATATATATATTAATATGCACATATCTATAATATATATACAAATATGTTAATAAGAATATGTATATTCTTATGTGTGTGTGTATATATATTTACACACACACATTTGTATATATACATAGGCTTGTATATTTTCAACTGTTTCTGGGAAGTGCCCAAGAAAGCGCTAACACTGGTAATTGTGGGAAGAGGGGAATGGGGTAGGGACATGTTTTCCCCATATTTTTATACTTTTTGGTTTTGAGCCATTTGCATTGTATTGCCTATTAAAATCTTTGACTAATACAAACTTTAATAGCAATAAAACAAAAGTTCAAACTGCTCTCTGAAAATAATAAAACTAGCAACATGTATTTCTTTTTAAGCTTTGATTTTTTTTTTCCCCTCCACCTCGTTCATAAGGAGAAATGGTAATTTATCCTTTCAAATAAGCTTTTTTTTAACTGAACCTTCCTGTTCATTCTATGAAATAATGTTGGTAATTCATCTATATAGTAAACATTGACAACTTTAACCAATATGAACAAGAAGGGTTTTCATAAAAACAAAAAATTTAAAGAACTTTGAATTTATTACAAAACTGACAGTTATTTTCTCTTTCTGATTCTGGTGTTCCAGTTTCCGAAGGACTTACATTTTTCATGAGTAAGAATTTAAAATCAAGATTTTGAATCTGTAGTAATACTTTCTTTTACTTCTCTTTTACAGCAACATGAGATTTTTGATGATTGCTTTAGCATATGCCATACCACTTGGTGTATTTGCTGGTTGGTCTGGAGTTCTGGACTTAATTTTAACACCAGTGCATGTCAGCCAAGTAAGCATTTTATTTCATTATAAGTTGTAGGTATTTTTAGTTCATTTAAATTATAAATATTGTCTTCATGTTCTTGGTTTAAACTTCAAGGCCTGGGTAAAACATTATCCGATATCATTGTTGCAAAAGCAAGATCCTTAGGAAATAGTTAAAAATAATATTGATTTTCTTCCTGGATTTTGTTGACAGCCATGAATTTTACATTTATTTGGCTGCTATTAATGATGCTAATAAACAGAAATATAGAGAAGGAAAATCTTCATTTTGTTCACTCCATCCTAGTCTTGCTTCATACTTTATAAAGAAGTTTAAGATCCCATCATCAACTATATGACTACTTTGTCATCTAATTTCTCACTTTCTCTCTGGTCTCAGAATCTCATTTCTTTAAAAATAACCATTTCACCTATATGCTTCAGGCCATGTATTCCTTCTCCACACTTCCAGGTAGCATGGTAGAAAGGAGTAGAGGGCTTTGAAGGGGCAAATGGAAGAAATCCAGCACACTGGTGTGCCATTCCATTGCATGAGTGAGCAACAATTTGTCCATTCTACTTTTGATGAACATTTGGATTGTTTACAGTTTTTGACTGTCACAAACAATGTGTAGGAATGTTCTCATAAACTCTTGAAGTACCTCTATACACATTTCTGTTTGGATATATGGCTAGGAATAGTATATGCCTGATTTGATAGATGATGCCAAACTCCCCAAAGCAGTTGTATCACTTTATAGTCCTACCAGCAGGACGTGAAATTTCTCATTGCTCCACATCTTTACCAACACTTGGCAATGTTAGTCTTTTTAAAGTTAGAAATACTAATGGCTGTGCAGTTAAATGCCATTATAGTGATATCTTTTTAAGTGTTTGTTGGATATTTGAATATCCTTTCTTGTGACACACCTGTTCAAGTCTCTTGCCCACTATTGGGCTGCCTTTTTCTTACTGATTGTAAAGAAGAGAGCTGTGCAGAAGGGGGCTCCCCAGAAGACTACGTGGGGTACTCAGCAAGTCTTGACTGAGAGATGGACTGCACATGTAAAGGGCAAAGCTACCAGAGGCTTAACAGAAAGACTGCTAGGAGGTATAAAGCAGAACGAATACAGTAGAGGGCAAGCAGTGTTGGGGTCTTAAGAGTTCTGGCTCAGCCAGAATGGTAAGACCTCGTTAAAACCTTGCTAATACCTTGGGCTTCTTCTGAGACACAAGAATCTAAGCCAAAATTTAGAATCAAGGACCATGCTCTAGGTAAAATAAGGCCTGTTCTACTTAGACCCACAATACACAAGCCCTGACCAAAATCGGCAGAGGAGACAATTTGGAGGTTGAGTCCTACCAAGTGAGGGGGGCTTGGGAAGCACTTTGGTTTCTACTTACTACCTTAATAAAACACAAAATTAAGCCTATACAAGTTCAAGGTGATCAGTTATTAACTGAACTGCCTACTACACAAAATGCAAAAATCAGCCATTGTAGAGAAAGATAAAGAGGATCCAGAATCTTTATATTGTGTCATCCACAGCATGTACCATACTGTTAAAAAAAAAATTAGACAAACAGGACAATGTGACCCGTATTTACGAAGAGGAAGTATTGAATAGAAACCAACTCAGAGATAGTCTGGATGTAGCAGAGACCATAATGCAGAAGAGAGAGAGAGAGAAATCTTTGCTTGCTTGAAGTTTATTAATATGTATATAACAAATATACCATATATACCATATTGGACAGTGCAGATACAGAACATTTCTGTCATCATAGAAAGCACTGTTGGATAATGCTATTCTAGAAGCTTTATCATTATTCCTGTCACATTTAAACCTAGAATTGAATTCTGTGCTTTTTATAAGGTAGGAGTTCAGTTTCTTTTTTCCCATGTAGATATCCATTAACCTGGTATTAATTTTTGAAAAGATCATGCTTTTCTCATTGCTCTCTAGTGTCATCTTCGTCAAAATGAAGTGCCTTATGTGCACAGATGTGTTTCTAAACTACTTTTTTCCCTCTAGTCTATTTGCCTATCTAGATTTTATCACTTTTATCTACCAAAGTGTCTCAAGTATTTTAGTGTTATAATAAATTTTGGTATTTTGTAGAATAAATATGCCCCTTTATTGGGATTTTGGCTAGAATTTTTTGAATCTATAAGATCAGTTTAAGAATTAACTTTTTTAATTAACTTCCTTGTAAACCATATATTATATTTATTAATATATTCCCTTATGTTATCCTGTAGAACTACATTGTCTGGTACAGTAGCTACTAGCCACTTGTGGCTATTTAATTTGAAATTTAAATTAGTTGACGGGCGCCTGGGTGGCTCAGTCCATTAAGCATCTGCCTTCCGCTCAGGTCATGATTGAGTCCCGCATCCAGCACCTTGCTCGGCGGAGAGTCTGCTTCTCCCTCTGCCCTTCCGCCTGCTCGTGCTCTCTCTCTCAAATAAATAAATAAAATCTTCTTTGAGAAAAAGAAATTTAAATTAGTTGAAATGAAATAAAATAAAAATTAACTTCCTTAGGTTCTATTTTCTCTAATTTCCTTTGGAGACTATATGTTATACTTTCACACTATATTCCCTATGTCTCTTAATCTCCTTTCTGAATTTTCTATCCTTTTGCCTTTCTCTGCTTCAGACTGGATGTTTCATCTAGCCTTTCTTTCAACTCACTATTTCAGTTTTCAGCTCTAATATTTTGTTAAACTCATCTCTGAGTTGTTAATTTCAGTTATATTCTTAAGTTATAAAATTTTTATTTCTTTTTCATAGTTTCCAAATTTCTGTAGAAGTGCTCGATCTTTTACTTTTTTGAATTATTAAAAATAGTTGCTTAAAGTCTCATAATTCCTTGATCTAGATCCCCTGTGGGTCTTTTTATGTTTGTGGTATTCATTTATGTTTTCTTATCTTTGGTGGTTTCTTACTCCTTATGAGGTGTGCCTTTATTTTTGACTGAGTGCCAGACATAGTATATAAAAAGTTGTAGAGCTCATTTAAGCGTCAAGATGATGTTATTTAACCCCAGAAAGAACTGTGTTTTTTCTTATAGGAATCTAGGAATCCAGTTTCAGGAATTGAGATTATTTAAAGCTGTGTTTCAGTCCCACAGAATACTATTCTCTTTCCAGTGTACAGTACTCTTAGGTATAGCCCTTCAAAGTCACCATCTAAAGGCTGAGGTTTTGGAGCACCTGGGTGGCTCAGTCAGTTAAGTGTCTGCCTTTGGCTTAGGTCATGATCCCGGGGTCCTGAGATGGAGTCCCACATCCACATCCCACATCCACGTCAGGCTCCCTGCTCAGCAGGGAGCCTGCTTCCCCCTCTCCCTTTGCTACTCCCCCTGCTTGTGTTCTCATGCTCTCTGTCTGTCAAATCAATCAATCAATCAATCAATCAATCTTTTAAAAAAATAAAGGCTGTGTTTTTTTTTTTTACAAGGCCACACACCCTACAATAGGCCCTGAACTCAAATTTTTTTCTTTCCTAGGGCAGAGCAAGGCTATTGATAACCCTCAGCACCTTAGCTACCTTTTCTGAACTCAGACACCCCAAAGGGAAAAGTGTCCCCGAATACCAGGCTTATCTTTTTGGATTTCCTTCCCATTCTGCATCACAGTTCCATAATTCTGGAATTACCTTCTTGGCCTTCTGATGCCATCAGATGGATTTTTCCCCTATATTTTCTAGTTCTCAACCAGAATATGAATCCAAATGTCCTAGTGTACCTTCACCATAAGAAGAAAGCCTTCCTTTAGTTTTCTAACTGATTTTTCTGGATGGCAGGTATTCCAAGCATGCTCGATTCCAAGAAAGAAAAGTGTAGCACCCATTTAAATGATTCTGATTTTGCAGATCTTATGCTTCACATTATAAATCCTGAGATGCCCTTTCAAGTATCTTTCTCTGTATAAACTCTGAGAGATAGACCAGAAATCACACCAGATATTAAATAAAGTGAAATTTAAAATTAAATGAGGAAAATGGGGTGCCTGGATGGATCACTTGATTAAGCGACCGACTTTCATCTGAGGGTCATGTTCTTGGGGTCGTGGGATCGAGCCCTGAGTTGGGCTCTGCACTCAGCAGGAAGGCTGCTTAGATTCTCTCTCTATCCCTCTCCCTCTGCCCCCCCTTCGCATGTACATGCGCTCTCTCTCTCCCTCTCTCTAAAATAAATCTTTTTTAAAAATTAAATAAAAGTTTTAATAAATTAGTGGGTAGATATTATTAACTAAAGCAGATGTCATGAACGAAGGAAGCAGAAAAGCACAATTGGCCTAAAGGACCAGGATCAGTACAGTCAGATGCACAGTGGTTCTTAGCCTGACACAGGGCCCCACTCACCCAGGGGATAGATGGAAATGTTTGGGAGGGCCTGATAGCATTAAGTGAGCCTTAGACAATGGATGCTAAATGCTCTGCAATGAGAGGGGCAGTTCTGCAGGACAGAGAATTCTCTGGCCCCAAATGCCAGTGATATGAAGGAAAAAAAAAAAGTAGAGATAAATTAAACTTCAGGCTGTTCTCTTTCTCCAGAGAGTACTTATCTTTGTTCTGGCACCAAATCCTGTTAAGTAATTGTATTACTTAGAGTAGGCTAAGCTGCTATGAGAAGTAGAATCCCGAAATTCTGAGGCTTAAGGAATTTATTTCTCATTTACATAGCAATCTAGGACAGTTTGCATAACAATCTAGGACATTTGTCCACATGGATAGCTCTTTTCCTCATACTGATTTAGAGACCTAGGCTGCTTCCACTTTGCAGCAGTCCTGTCCCCTAGCACCTTGTCATTGTATGTGTGGTTTAGGCTGGTGATTACATCCTAATTCTAGTGGTCAGAAAGGGAAAGGAAGCGCGGAGGAGGCATACAAACGTCTTCCAGGTTCTCGCCTAGAGAGCACCTTCATTCTGCCCGCTTCCATTGAGAACTTAGGCGCATAGTCACATGTGTTTGACTGGCAGCTGAAACATATAATCCAGCTGAGTGCCCAGGTAGAAGATAACATTTCAGTGTATAGGTATAATGAGAAATAGGACTAGGAAAATAATAAACGGTAGAAGTTAGTTTGGCAGCTCTCAAGTGGCAGGTCAGGTTTGGACTTGGCCCTGTAACCACAGTGAAAGCCAGTAACTGTTTCTGAGCAGGAAAGTGGAATGATTGGTATAATTATTCTAGCAATAGTGGGCAGAATAGATTGTGGAGACCATTTAAGAAGCTATTACAGGAATCCAGAAGTAAGAAATAAGGTAATAAGCAAGTATGGTGGCCATGGGAAGGGAGAGAGGAGACAAAATGCACTGATATTGTTAGGGACACATGGAATTCCAATGGTAACCACTAACATGTATTGAACATTTTACATGTATTAGCTTATTTAAGTCTGAAAAAAAAACCCTTTGTTATCCTCATTATAATAATGAGGAAACTGAGACTTACAGAGTATGAATTGGGACAGAAACCAAGTCATAGGAGGAGTTAAAGATACATGAGTGATGGGTAAATCTAGGCAGCATTTATAGATTGCTCTGAAAAAGTTTGACCATGAGGGGAGGAGAGACATAAGACATTAGATAGATGGAGAATTATCAGGTAGTAATAACAGTCTTTATTGAGCATTTCCTGTGTGCTGACCACTGATCCAAGTCCTGTACACAAATTATCTCATTTAGCCATTTTATGGGTGAGAAGACAAAATTTGTCCAGGGTCACAAAGCTGCTAAACGGCAGGGTTGGAAATGTTTTCCCATGCGTGGAATGAGCTATATATTTGAAACCCAGCTCAAATTGTCTTTCAGCAGTCTCCCTAGGTGCTCAACCCCCATTTCTCTCGCTCTCACTTGCTCTCTCTTCTGTGACTCTTGATATATCTTTAATTGTTGCCAAATGTTTGAGCGCCTGATTATTTGTTAGTAGTTTTCCTGTATGTTGGTTATATTTAAACTTCTTGAGGTCAGTAACCATCTTCTGTCCTTTTCCTATTTTCTTAAGAGTTCTAGTACAATGTAGTATATACTTGAAAACATTTGTTTGTGAAACTGATTATTTTGTTGATTTAAATATTCCAATAAAAAGTTAATCAAGGATGTACTTACTTAGATCAATTGTATTAGTCACACATGAATCCTTTCATTTTATTCATTTTCTTAAATAATATTTTCTAGATTTGTTGCCATTTAGCTGTTGATTATATATTGAATTATACATGTACATAGAAATTCATACATATATATTGAATAATATATTGATTAGAGAGGATCTTTTTTTCATGCCTTCTTAATTGCAACCTCATAGTCTTATATTAAATGTGTCTGCCACTTTCCCCACAGGTAGATGCTGGCTGGATTGGATTTTGGTCCATAGTTGGAGGCTGTGTTGTTGGAATAGCTATGGCAAGGTGAGACTATTTTATGTCAAACATGTGAGTGGACCAAACCAAAACCAAAAAAAAAAAAAATGGCTGCTTTCAATAAATGCTAAAATTCAGGGAAAAATAAAACAGGCAAAGGTCAGAGAAGGGCACTTGTTCAGACTACAGGAAAATTCACATGCATTAAGAATTTCCTGCTACAAGAAACCTTTCTCAGGAGCAGTCTGTCCTAAAATGTTTTTGGAGGATGGAGATGTATTTCCAGCGTAATTAAGCTGCCTGTCTCCATATTATTGGAGAACAGCATCTACAAATGGAATCCAGAGAAAGATGATACAGTAATAAAGGCAAATTGATTACTTATCGAGAATTGAAAAGAATCATTTGTAAGAGCATCTCTAGAACTTTCCATGAAAAGGAAGGATCTGATTAGCAGATATTTATTTTCGGTCTTTTTTGGCAGGTACATCCCTGTGTTGTTTTTTTTTAAGATTTTATTTATTTATTTGACAGAGAGAGACACAGTGACAGAGGGAACACAAGCCGGGGGAGTGGGAGAGGGAGAAGCAGGCCTCCCACGGAGCAGGGAGCCCGATGCGGGGCTCGATCCCAGGATCCTGGGATCATGACCTGAGCTGAAGGCAGATGCTTAATGACTGAGCCACCCAGGTGCCCCCCATCCCTGTGTTTATCCCATTTTGATGAAAAATGTACATAAAGACTTCCAGTTTCACCAAACTCCCTTTGATCTTAACCCATTATGACAACACATTTTTAGAATGAGTCAGAAGAAGTAAAAAGTCTCATTTTTTTTCTGGAAAAAAAAAAAAAAGAATGGAAATACCACTCATCCAGGTGACTGCCTGTAAAACTATTCTTAGTGTTTCCAAGGAGATAATACTCATTCACTTCTCAAATCATTTACCTTGTTTCATCAAAAACAAAATTAAGCAATCAACTTTACCAGAAAGAGAAGAATCTAATTACATATTTGGGGAGATCAAATAAGATATGTAAATCACCTCAATTTCTGAATACTTAAACATAATTGACAGAGGATAATATTATATCTAGACCTTACAGTTTACATAGCGTTTCTGGGATAATGAAAAAATAAATTGACACTGTAATTTCTAAATCACTCTGAGGTTTTTATAACTTCGGGAAATATAAGAATAAAATCTAAAAGCTAAAGAAGAGGAATAGGCAGAGAGCATTTGTAGGAAATCACTACATGGATAATGAAATACATTGACCTGTCACATTTGACAGAATCCCTATCTAACTTTTCTAATTAAATCTCCAAGCCTATTATAGTGAGTCATCATTAACCAAATCCTATTCTGAGCACCAGATAGGTCAAAGAGGGAACTATCGTGTATCAGAAATGACATCTCACATGTACCTTTCACTTTATTTTCTTTCTGTAAACCCTTAATTTTATCTATATAGAAATAGAGCTAGAGGAAAAAATGAGAGTGAGGACATTTCTGTTTTTAATTCATTGAAATGGAAGTTCTAAAAAATACTACCCTTACTTTGGGATCTGAAATCAATTGTAGCTATCTGCTAGGCCTAGAATCCGTTTTAAAGTTATATTCATAACACCATTTTGGGGATCCCTAGAACAGAATCTCCTTATAGACATTAGTGCTTAGGTGATTTTTTTTGGTAATTATGTTACTAAAGGCCACTACAAAATGTCCTAACAGTATAGTTTGATGGTATTACCCCATTTGAAAGGAGTAGGTCTACAAAATAGCAGATCACATTGGTTAGCTTATTCTTGTGTGATCTTGCCCTGTCAACGTCCTCACTGTTCAACTTTTTTCAGTTCTGATTGTACCAGAAAACTATTTTGTTCTCTCATACCTCGCCATCTGCCAGTCAGACAAGTACATTCTTGCAGCATACCAAAACATAAATCAAAAAAGTGTTTGGTGGGCGTGAAATTATAACAGTTTTTGGATTTTCTTGAGGGAAATTTCTATCAAGCTGTGGAACCTTTTTCAGAGTACATAAGAATTTTCTGCTCGTGAACTTTCATAGTTGAGAACAAACTTAAGTCCCTGGGCAAAAGATGCATCCATTTTTTTCCACCAAAAGATGGCATCAGCTGTCATAGGAAAGCTATTTTAGTCTCGATAATGCTTACAAACATGATTAACCTTATCACGTCAAATAAGCACAAAAGATAGCATTTGAAAGTATTAAGAAGGACAGTAATGTAATCACAGTAGAAATTAAGATCAATTTTAAATCTTCAAGGTAGAAAAAACACGGTAGATGTTATATTTGGGAAGGGATTGGTTTTTCAACGATAGGAACAATTCTCAAGGACAGAGTAAGTTGTAGGCACAACCAGAGAACTGTGCCCTGTACAGCCATCAGTTAGCAGATGAGGAAAAGTGACGGGCAAATAGAAAAGTTGCGGTTCATAACAATAAGCATCTCTGCCATTTGCCTTTCAATTTCATGTTAATTCAGAAAAAAGCAGGAATTTTGAGAACTTAAAATGCTATGAAACATAAGTCACAACCTTTAGAGGATAGTATTCATTATTCCAGAGCTACACTCTTGCTCTCATGGAGCTTACAGTCTAATGGGGAAGACAAAAAATAAACACCTGCAAGAGCAAGAGAAATGCCAATAGAGATCAGTGCTGTGAAGAAATAAGGTATGGAGACGGGATAGATGGTGAGGACTTCTTCCGTGAGCATGGAGAGTCTTAGTGAAGACTTACTGAGACCTGAACGACCTATGGGGAAAGCAGGAGAAAGGTCAGGAATGGGAGTAACCAGCGTTCCAGGCAAACGGGACAAATGCAAAAGCAACCATCGCTTGTAGGAGAAACAGAAGCAGGGCTGCCCAACTGGAGACTAGTAAGGCAGAGAGCAGATCATAAAGGAACCCGGGGGCTCCGGGGTAAGCGTTTGTACTCTCCAAGTTTGAATTTTGGGAGAGTCATCTTTGCCAGTTTATATCAACCAGTTAGCCTGTTTTCTAAAACTAGAATAATATGGGGGCGCCTGGGTGGCTCAGTCGTTAAGCATCTGCCTTCGGCTCGGGTCATGATCCCAGGGTCCTGGGACTGAGCCCCGCATCGGGCTCTCTGCTCCACGGGAAGCCTGCTTCTCCCTCTCCCACTCCCCCTGCTTGTGTTCCCTCTCTCGCTGTGTCTCTCTCTGTCAAATAAATAAATAAATAAATAAAATCTTAAAAAAAAAAAAAACTAGAATAATATGTGTTCATTATAGAATGTTTGGAAAGTATAGAAGACTTAACAAAAGTAAAAGTAGCATTTAAAAACACAGAATCCATCCTGTAAGTTACAGATCTTGAACAGAGATCACATTTTGTGTGTTTTGCAAGAGGAAAAAAAAGATTTCCCACAAAGTAACGTTTATCACATACACACAAAATGTACCGTTAAAAAAAGTTTTGTCACTTGCTTTAGAAAGAACTCATGGAAATTGTCTTCAAGAAATTATTGTTTAATGGAAGTGTGTCATTAATTTAAATAGTATCTTAAAAATCCAGGAAGAATTATAATAGAACCTTGTTTCTTTTCAGGTTTGCAGATTTTATCAGGGGTATGCTGAAACTAATTCTTCTCCTCCTGTTTTCTGGGGCTACCCTATCGTCCACGTGGTTCACCCTGACCTGTTTGAATAGCATCACACACCTGCCTTTAACCACAGGTAAACACAGACTATTTTGAGCTTTGAATAGATATTTTCAGTTCACAAAAATATATATACCCCAAAAGTAGGAATTTTTCTTGTTTTCCATAACTAATGGAAATAGAATAAGTAATTATACTTATAAAACTATAAAAATTATAAAACTAATAAATGTACAAAAATGTCTCCCACGTCCAGACATCAAACTATCTTCCCATCTAAAAAGTTCAAGAAATAATTTAAAATATTTTCATTGGTATTTTACATACGGAAAAGAAGTATAATCTTTAGCCTAAACTTATATAGCATAGAAAAGCCTATATTCTTTTAAAATTCATATCAGAGCGTTGATACAAAGATTTTTTATCTTCTTCATAGCCATTACATCATTGTTAGCTGTAAGGAAAATGAACAAAGGCATAAAGCTGTGTTTGAAGTATACACCAGTAAAATTCTTTCAACCAGCACCTATAGGTTATTCAGTCTTCTTACATCATTAATACAAAACAAAACTTACTGGCAAATACCTATTGGAAGTATATCATAGGCAGCTTACTTAGCTCATCTAATTGACCTGAAATATTTGTAGTTGCTATTGCATTGTTATTTAATAGTATCATTGGGGGGGGTCTGTATTAGTTTTCTCTGGCTGCTATAACAAGTTACCACAAGTATAGTGGCTTAAAATGACTCAAATTTATTGTCTTACATTTTTGCCAGTTAGAAGTCCAACCTGGGTCTCACTAGGCAAGAGTCCAACTCTGGGGAAGAATCCACCTCCTTGCCTTTTCTAACTTCCAGAGGCTGCCCACATTCCTGGGTTCGTGGCTCCCTTCCGCCATCTGTAAAGCCAGCAATGGGTCAAGTCCTTCTCATACAACATCACCTGCACCTTTCTTCCAAGTCACATCTTCCTCTGAGCTCTCATCTTCTGCCCCGCCTTCCACTTTTAAGGATCCATGTGATTACATTGAGTCCACCCAGATAATCCAGGATAATCTCCCAATTTTAAGGTCGACTGATTAGCAACCTTAATTCCATCTGCAGCCATACTTATAGGTAGACTAAAGGAACCTTTCTCTCATGGAGTCCCCATAAAACATACATTCCACTGGGCAGTAGGACGCTGGAGAGCCACTTTTAGACTCTGGTGTGCTCTTACCCATGCAAGTACTTGTTACAATAAATAATCCTACATAATCCTCCAGTCTACCTTTATAATAAATAATCCCATAATTAAACACATAATCCAGTAGGTAGCTATTACTTGCAAACGGATTAAAAAATCTGCAACTTTAGCAGTCTTTTGTTAAAGGAAAAGAAGAAGCAATAACAGAGCTCTCTTGGTCTATAAAATGATCTGTCATAGTATCCCAATTTGCACATATGTGCTCTGTAATAAAATGACCAGCAATTTATATATCAGAGGCATCAAATTTTTCAAAGACAGCCTTTACTTTAGAGTTCCTACCAAGCCAGCTTCTCTGGAGTGCCACAGCAAATTCACAAGGGCATCATGGGTTATTTTAAATTTCTGAAGGAAACACAGAGATATTCCACATCTGTCAGACACTTTGTGAACCTCTAGTTCGAGAGAGTTCCCAGTTTCATCATTAGATCCCTGTGGCTTTCTTTTTTGATAACATCATATCTTTGCAAAGTTTGGTTTCCTGCAGTGGCTGTGATAAAAAGTAAATACTGCACAAAAATCAGGTCTGATTCTCGGATTTGATTACAAGATTTGAGAAGTCATGCAGTTCCCATCAGATTGCACGTATCTCATTAGTCAGTGGTTGTGGTTATTTGAGACTGAAATAAAAATACATTTCTTTCAATATATGGGTATTATTTTTTAAATGGCCACTAAATTGTTAGGACATATATATTTATTAAATGGTTTGGCCCCAACTATGTAATTAACAAACTGTTAGTTATTTATTTTGGCCTTGGGCACCATGAAAAAATTACTAAGGCACTCAGTGTGCTGTGAAGACAGGTTTGGAAATTTCTGTCCTGTACCATCCTGCCAGGAATCCCTTTCTTTAATTTTTAATGCTTTGCCTATAAAGCCCAGTTGTCCAGAGTAATGGTTTTTGGATACTGTGCACTTTTTATATACTAACATTCCTATATTAGGGTTTTTGAACAATTTTGGCAAGTATTCTGAGCCAGAATTTTTTGTTTTATTTTATTTGGGTATAGTTTCATAATTTAGCAATTGCACAACATTCTGATAGAATAGTTCTGGTTTACAACTCTTCTTATTCATGGCATTACACTCAGATTTGTCTGTGTGTGTGTGTGTGGTACTGTATGTCAAGTATGTATCTGTTAGATTCTATAAGAACAAAGTTGTAAGTATATAATGAACACATTTTTGCCCTTGAATTGAGTGTAGAATATTCATTATAAGATATTCCATTCATTAAATTTTATGTGTTTTCTATTTGATATGATAAAATTAACAGTTTTATCTCTGGGTGGAGGTAACAAGAAAATTTATTTTTTACCTCCTTTTTTGTCTAGATTTGTAATAATGAGCATGTTTTACTTTTTTTTTAATGTTTTACTTTCATAATCAGAAAAAAAGTATGTATTGAAAACTATACATCTTTATAAATCTTAAAGGAAAATTGATATAATTGACCCTGGTCAGGAATATGTTTTTCCAGTCTGTCCTTGAAAATAATTATGTTGGACAGAAAGGAAAGCAGAATTCTAAATTAAATCAAGGCCAGAATTGAAAGGTTAAGTTTGATGTGGCCATCTTCACAACTGAATTTATAAATTCTACTGTTACTTCCAATTGCAAGTCAGTTTTTAAATGTCACTTAGAAACTCCTGAAAGAAAGAAGAAAAAAAGAAACTCCTGGTAGATACTTTTTTAACTTATACTGCATTAAAAACTAGATTTTCACATTCCTTTCCTGAATGATCATGGTGGGTGTTTTTTTCTCTTTCCTGATACTTACCACCTAATAGTTACTTGAGTGTGTTTCTTATCTCCCTTACCAATCTGAAAATCTGGAGCATGGACTTGTGCCTTAGCAATTCTGACCCCAACTCCCGCCCTACTACCTAGCACAAGCCCTGAGTGATGAATGAATGAGTGAGTGGGTGAATGGATGGATGAATGAAGTGTATATTATCTCCATTTTGAATCTCAGTGGATATGACTTGTTGCCGGTAATAGCAACCATGGCCACTCTGTTACTCAGCACTAGCTGTAGGCAGGCAAAAGGGCACATTTTAATGGAACAATGGAGAATTTGAATCATCTGTCACAGATATTCTTACTGCCTTTATAAAAATCTGACCTAATTCCTTTTAAGTAGAAGAGGTTTCATGAAAGGGAACTTACTACAAAATCTAATTATAGACAGATCTAGACCTTTAAACTGATATTTAAAGCCAGTAATGGCAAATTCGTATTTCTTTTTTACCAGAGTCATTCTTTTTTTTAATGAGGAAAATATCTAGTCTTTTTCCCATTTCTAGTAAATTTAGTATTCCTGTTGTTACTTTTAAATATCAGAAGAATCTACATGAAAAGTGTGAAAATATATGCATTAATTATAATTGTTGACATAATAAATTAAAAGCTAGTTAATTTTGTTCAACCATGTGTTATAAGTGCTGCTACTACTAAAACCTTCTGGTGCAGTACTTTTTGTGATCGACTGATCTTGATATTATTGTTGCCATCTCTATAGAAGAAAAACTGGATCATTCCATTCTATCTAGAGGTGCACTGTTTTGATACATGTACTTGCTTATATACATCCCCTCGGAGGCTATCAGCAGTATGCTTTTATTTCCTTAAGGAAATTCAGTATTTAAAATTCTATTATATCTTTATTAATTGAAGTGTCTTCAAAACAGCAAATAAATTAACTCATGACTAGATAATATGAGTTTCAAAATCTTGCCGCTTATTCTATATACAAAATTATGAAAAGACATTTTTCACCTGATCTGGAAAGTCGGTATTGAACCCTGGTAGCCACAGCTCACACAGTCATTTTTCACTGAACAGATAAATGCTTTGAAAATGGCATTTTGAAAAATGTTAGCACTTTGATGTTGAGTTTGCTGAAACAATATAATTTGAGTTTTAGCAGAAGTTGCCTTGGGAGGTTCTTCATCTAATTCAAGTTACTGGAAGACCACGGTGGCAAGGTCAGAAACAGATAGTGAGTGGGGAGTAAGGGGGGGCAGATAAGCTAGATGTGAGCCCCGTGAGAGTGATAGGTGAGACTACAAGCTGACTTCAAGAGGCATTTGAAGAAAGAAAACATATTCGGTTTATTGAAAGGCACGTGACATGTATAGGCTAGAGAGTGATCCTCTTTTTTTTTTTTTTCCAGTTTCGGCATATTAACAACTTTTTTTATTTTTGAATTATCACAAACTTCAATCAATACTTTAAAAAATATTATTCTGCATGCATTTAACAAATCTGACAAAGGACAAGTACCCAGCTGACTTGCATTATACTATGAAGTTTTACCTGAACGGCCGGCCAATTAACACAGATTTAAAATCATTAAGTACAGGTAACAGTGAAAACTTCAATGCATTATTCTGCTGGCATCCTACCACTAGGCACACGTTCATGTAACACTGCTAGCAATTACCCTGGAGCATGGGCAGAATGCGGATGGAGGAAGCTCCCTACCAAGCAAGTTTAAGGGATTAAATGTCGTCGACGTCGTCGTCACTACCGAGGACAAAGCTGCTGCCTGTGGAGAGGGGCCCTTCGTCTTTCACATTCCCCACGCCCCTCACTGTCCCTCTCTCGTCAGAGTCGTCAAACAGCTTCTCACTGGAATCCTCGTCGTCGAACAGCTTCCCGTTGGAATCATCCTCTTTGAACATCTTTTCGTCCACGTCTTCATCTTCCTTTACCTCTACTCCTTCTTCCTCCTCTTTGTCATCCGAGTCTTCCAACATCTTCTCGTCAGCGTCTTCGAGCCCCTTTTCGTCTGCGTCGTCTTCATCCTCTTTGTTGTCTGACTCATCATCAAACACCTTTTCGTATGTGTCTTCCCCTTCTTCCTTGTCATCGGACTCTTCGTCAAACTCTCTCTCGGAGACTTCCTCCTCAAACACTCTTTCGGAGCTGCTATCTCCAAAATCTGCTTTGTCAGAGTCATTGTCTTCAAACTCCCTACCAAGAATGTTTTCACCAAACTCCCTGTCGGAGCCGTCCTCGTCAAAATCCTTCTCGAGGCCGTTCTCTTCAAATTCTTTCTCGGAACCATCTTCAAACTGCTTTTCAGAGCAGTCTTCTTCGGATTCCCTTTCCGAGTCGTCTTCATCAGACTCCTTTTGGGGGCTCTCATCCTCCTCATACTCCCTGCTGGGGCCATCTTGGTCAGATTCCTTTTCAAGGCCATTCTCTTCATAATCATTTTTGAGCCTCTTCTTTTTGGATTCCCGTTCGGGGCCATTCTCTTTAGACTCTGTTTTAGGACTACCCTCTTCGAACTCTTTCTCAGGACTGCCTTCTCCGGACTCTCTCTCAGGGTAGTCTTCTTCACGCTCTCTTTTGGGGCAGCCTTCTTCAGACTCTGTTTTGAGGCAGCCTTCTTCAGATTCTTTCTCGGGGTAGCCTTCTTCAGGCTCTTTCTCGGGGCCACTCTCTTTGGCATCTTTTTCAGAAGCATCTCCTTCAAATTCTCCCCCATCTTCAGTTTTTTCAAACTTCTTTTCATCGACAGGTTCTTCGAACGCCATTTCATTTGTGGCTTCTTGTGCATTCATTTTAGATGTGCTAGGGTGCTCTGAAAAATGCCTTACTCTAGAAGGCCCTGCCCTTTCCAAAGCACAAACGGAATTCGAACGCCGGAGGCCTCTGTTGGCCTCGGGAGCATTGAGGAAAGCCTCCCATCCTCTCAGCCTTTCCTCCCTTTCTCTTGTGTTCTCTTCCACCTGATAATCTGTAGTTCCATCCCACGCCTGGGCAGTGATTTGACGGCCACCAAACCATCTTCCATCGAGAGTCTGAATACAATACTCAGCTTCCTCTGGATCCCTGAAGGACACAGAAGCCACGCCATCTGGGTGTCTATCAAAGAGAAGGAGCTTCCTAATTTGTCCAAACTTTGAACACTCTACTCGAAGGTCTTCTCTGATTTCATTCAGCACCAATGGGTCATCCTCAAAATCCATCGGATGGAACATATTTTTGATGATGACAACTCGCTCGTGGCGCATTCGGGATGGGCCGGCTCGTCTCTCAGGTCTCCAGTCCAACTGCTTCTGTTGCAGAGACAGCTTTTTCTTGTAGTCTTTGCACTTCTTCTTCTTCTTTGAGGCATCATAGTCCCCCTTCAGTTGAAACTTTGCCACTTCAACATGTAATTTGTAGCCTCTAATTTCATCTTCATCCAAGAGTTTTAACGCGAGATCCACAGATTCCCTCTTCAAATAACAGCAAAGACCATCTCCTTTAAGATTTCCTTGATTATCTTTGTAAAGTTTGACCTTAAATTCTTCCGTTTGAGGATCTCTCATAATAATGCCAAACTTGGACATGAGCTGTATAAATTCATCTACTGTAATGTCTGGAGGTAAACCAGACACATATACATTTGTATTTTTGTCTTCTTCAACGTGAAACCATCCTGATTCGGCCTTTCTCTTTTCTCCCCTCTTTTTGGGATCACTGGGTTCAGGGGTTTTTCTTTGCGGAGGTTCTTCTGCAGTCCTAGCACTGACTTCTTGTACATTTGCAGTAGAGCTAGATGCCCCATCATTAGAAAAGCCATAATTGGCCTGATATGTAGCAATGAAATCTTCAGTGATCTTGGGGAACCAAGCCTTCTTGTCCAGGTCCCACTCGTACTGGGTGTCAGTCGGCTGCTGCCCAAAAGAATCGGGTTCTCCACTGGGATCCTTCTGAGTGTCGCCGTCCTTGGCGTCGCCGTACAATTCTTGCATTCGCAACTGCTCATCAAACTCGTCGTTCCCATCCAAGTTGTTGCCGCTCATGTTGCCGACTTAGGCAAGGGACAGGGTCCGCGCGAGCAAACGGGAGCAAAGAGGCCGAGATGCAGCCGGACGCTGGCTTGTTCCACCGGGCCTCAGCGCAGCTGCTCTACCCACGGCGTGGCGGGAGCGCGCACGCACCGCCGCCGCCGCCGCCGCCGCTGCCGCCACCAACCAGGTTTGAGACGCCTGCACCCCCCGCGGCTCCCGCGGCCGCCACGGCTCTCGCGGCAACGTCAGGAGATCGCTGGAAAACAGACCCGCTCAGGCTGACGCAGTCGCCATTGTGGGCACGTCGCAACCTAGAGAGTGATCCTCTTAAGGGGAATGAGAAAATTCAGAAGGGGATGATGAACATGATTAAAAATACGCACTTTTTTTTTTTTTTTTAAGTAAGCTCCATGCCCGGCATGGAGCCCAGCACGGGACTTGAACTAACAACGCTGAGATTAAGACCTGAGCTGAGATCAAGAGTCAGATGCTTAACTGACTGAGCCACCCAGGCGCCCCAAAGATATGCACACTTTTAAGGAAATTAGGGATTTTAAGGAAGGAAAGCTAAGTGACTTAATTATTCTTTCCACCTTTATGAACCGGTCATGACTGTTACTCATGTTCATCACTGTCGGATCAAGAAGGAAAAAATAGAACGTGGATTAAAAGAAGAGAATGGATTTGTGAAAAATCTTAAATGTAAGAATCATAAACTGTTGATAGGGCCTATTGAGCAAGAGCATATAAAGTTTATCCACGGAGATTTTCAAGAAGAGGAACAAGTCTGTAAGCAGACTCTGTTTCTGGAAGGTAGGGGGCTTGACCAGGTGATTAGTCAGTGTTCCATGATGTAACCGTGCATCGCCTTCTGCAGAACCATAAATAATTCTTTGGGAACTTTAAAGTCACTGATAAACCTGTACCTGTGATATCTGATAGCACAACCCATCTCAACTCTGGGCCCACTATTTCAAAGGATTATTAGTTGTGCTTCATTTCTGCAAGATACAACCACTTGGCCTTCCAGCTGTAAGAGATTCGAAGCATACCTGTCAGCCTTTATAGGACTAAAGTGAGCCAACAAAGAGGCTAAACAAGGGACACCCACAAAATAACATACAGAAAGAAAATCACCACCATTAATGAATATTGCAGCAAAATATACTCTATTCTCTTTTGGAGCCACAGTTTCATGAGTACATGAAATATGCAGTAGCATACTTTAATCAGTGGCAGATCATAAAGACCACAGCAACCATTTTTAGGGAGAAAACGTGAGACCGAGAGGAGAAGTACAGCTCAGCAGTACAGAAATGTTCTACCAGTGTGTGTGTACATACATATGTATGTATCCTGTATATTCAACACACCCAAAACCGATGGAAAAAACTGCCGTTAACAAACATTGTGAATGTTTACTGTTTCTCTTTTTACATGTGTCTATTTCCTGAAGGAGTATTTTCACTTCCAATATCAAGTTTAATTTAGATTGTAAAAATATTTTTAATAAAGGTCTAATCTAATAATTCCCAGTTAACTTTCCTAACTTTATCATAAAATAAAATTCAGTCAGCATGCATAATAATAAAATTTATCCAATAAAGTATATTAATGTTAAAAAACAACTCTTTAGGGAAATTTCTTGATTCTAATACTTAAAACTTTTCATGATAAACATCTATCATACTATTTTATAATCCTTATTTATTTCTTATAATACTTCTTAATAAAACTGTAAATAAATTCTCTATTATTCTTATCTACCTAGAGGCCCCTATAAAATTTTTGTTTTTAATATCTTAGTTAAGTTCTTTACCTAAATGTATTTGTCATTGATTTACTTGAATGAACTTTAGTTATCATCTGATATAACTTATTCAGTAAATGAATCTCTTCCATTACAGTCCAGATGTATGTCCATCTGACTGCAACTGGAATACCACCTCAGAGAGGAAGCTGTTCCCTGTCCCATTGTTTGTCAGCTCTGGGTCCTGGGAAATTCTTCCTCCTATTGTGATAACTGATTTAGAGCAACACAGCTTACAGGGCAAGTCAGCTCCCTCCCCCTTCCACTGACACCCTCAAAACATTAGACCTGTCATGTCTGGCCTTCGCCTTAATCTAAGCATCCCTCGGTTCTCACAAGCTGTCCTCACCAGACATGGATTCCCAGCACTGACCAGCACAGTCAGCCTCTTCCTTTTTTTTTTTTAATTTTATTATGTTATGTTAGTCAACATACAATATATCATTAGTTTTTGATGTGATCCACGATCCATTGCTTTTGTATAACACCCAGTGCTCCATGTGTCTGTTAGCCATTTGTATGTCTTCTTCAGAGAAGTGTCTTTTCATATCTTCTGCCCACTTTTTGACTTGATTATTTGTTTTTTTGGTGTTGAGTTTGAGAAGTTCTTTATAGATCTTGGATAGCAGCCCCTTATCTGTAGTGTCATTTGCAAATATCTTCTCCCATTCTGTGGGTTGCGTCTTTGTTTTGTTGACTGTTTCCTTTGCTGTGCAGAAGCTTTTTATCTTGATGAAGTCCCAAAAGTGCATCTTTGCTTTTGTTTCACTAGCTTTTAGAGATGTATCTTGAAAGAAGTTGCTGTGGCCGATGTCAAAGAGGTTATTGCCTATGTTCTCCTCTAGGATTTTGATGGATTCCTGTCTCACATTGAGGTCTTTCATCCACTTTGAGTTTATCTTTGTGAATGGTGTTAGAGAATGGTTGAATTTCATTCTTCTGCATGTGGCTGTCCAATTTTCCCAGCACCATTTATTGAAGAGACTGTCTTTTTTCCATTGCATGTTTTTTCCTGCTTTGTCAAAGATTATTTGACCATAGAGTTGAGGGTCCCTATCTGGGTTCTCTATTCTGTTCCATTGGTCTGTATGTCTGTTTTTGTGCCAGTACCATGCTGTCTTGGTGATCACTGCTTTGTAATATAGCTTGAAATCAGGCAACATGATGCCCCCAGCTTTGTTTTTCTTTTTCAACATTTCCTTGGTGATTCGGGGTCTTTTCTGATTCCATACAAATTTTAGGATTGTTTGTTCCAGCACTTTGAAAAATGTCATTGGAATTTTGACCGGGATGGCATTGAAGGTATAGATTGCTCTGGGTAGCATAGACATTTTAACAATGTTTATTCTTCCAATCCATGAGCATGGAATATTTTTCCATCTTTTTGTGTCTTCTTCAATTTCTTTCATGAGTGTTCTATAGTTCCTAGAGTATAGATCCTTTACCTCTTTGGTTAGGTTTATTCCGAGGTATCTTATGGTTTTTGGTGCTATTGTAAATGGAATTGTTTCTCTAATTTCTCTTTCTACAGTTGCGTTGTTAGTGTATAAGAAAGCAACTGATTTCTGTGCATTGATTTTGTATCCTGCCACATTACTGAATTGCTGTATGAGTTCTAATAATTTGGGGGTGGAGTCTTTTGGGTTTTCCACATTAAGTATCATCTCATCTGCGAAAAGAGAGAGTTTGACTTCTTCTTTGCCATTCTTTTTTTTTTTTAAGCTTTTATTTATTTATTTGTCAGGGGGGAGAGAGGAGAGCACGAGCAGGGGGAGCGGCAGGCAGAGGGAGAGGGAGAAGCAGGCTCCCCGCTGAGCAAGGAGCCCGATGCAGGACTCTATCCCAGAACCTCGGGATGATGACCTGAGCTGAAGGCAGATGCTTAACCGACTGAGCCACCCAGGCGCCCCAAGTCAGCCTCTTTTAAACCTACCATAGCTTGTCAGGTTTTCCTGAAAACCTATTGCTATTAGAATTTAGCACACTTTTCCTGCTGTACTCAGCACCTAATGCTGGGGGCTATTGCTGCTTATGATTAGACAAAGCTTTTTTTTTTTTTTCCAAGAATGAAGTATAATTATCTTCTAGCACTGTGCATGTAGATGGCTGCTAAACCATAGATGTGGACCATGTTCCTTTAGATGAGGAGTGATTTGTCCTATTTACGGTTCCAGCATAGCTTATGTATAATAGGTGCCTGATAAATGGTTTTGAAGAAAGGCTTATGTTTTCCCTATTATATACCTAAACACTAATTTTTGAACCCATTTTACATTTATCATGATTGAAGTTCATCATCTTGTTTGTAACTTTTTGGTCCTCTATTTTTTATTTTGTCATCTGTCTTAATGCGGGATGACTTCCGGCTTTTGTGCTCAAGACATTTGGGAAGCGTGCCTTTTGTGTCAATACCAATGAATAAAAGAAATACCAAGTCTTGTTATTTTTTTTTTTCAATCTGACACAGTGGCTTGGGGGAAAACATGCTAGATTCTGTAAGCCTTAATTATATTATTTTTAGCAACACTAATTTACATTGTTTCTATAAATAAGTCATTTTGACTTACAGAACTTTGGTCACAGTCACTTCATCTGTAAAATTCCTTACCTGCTTCAGAAAGTCAGTAGGATGATCAAATATGATAATATATTTGAAAGCAGTTTTTAAAATGTTTTAAAAATTATATAAATCCAAGGTTTGAAGTTGTTTTTGTTATTAATGATCTATTGAGAATCTCATTAAATGTTGAATGAAATAGTTCTTTTTTTTTT
Source organism: Halichoerus grypus (assembly GCF_964656455.1). NCBI lineage: Eukaryota > Metazoa > Chordata > Mammalia > Carnivora > Phocidae > Halichoerus > Halichoerus grypus. The sequence goes on from NC_135712.1 coordinate 66,863,851, forward strand.
AAGATCTTATTTATTTGAGAGAGAGAGAGTGCGAGCACAAGCAGGGGAAGGGGCAGAGGGAGAAGCAGACTCCACACTGAGCAAAGAGACCAGCGCAGGGCTTGATCCCAGGACCCAGAGATCATGACCTGAGTGAGCCGAAGGCAGACACTTAACCCACTGAGCCACCCAGGTGCCCCTGAATGAGATAGTTCTTATTTGTAATTTTGTGATTTGTTTTATAACACCTAAGGTTTGAGTGTTTGGGTTAATAAAAATGTATTTTATACATAGTTTTATTTCCCTAAAGTTTACTAATTTGGTTTGTCACTGGGAGCAGGAGTGGGGGAAGTAGAACTTTCAGGGTTATGATCCAATTCATGTTCTTGAAATAACATCCATTGTAACTATATTTTGTGCTATACAGGACTTTGTTTTTTGCAATTTGAATTGTGGGCCTGTGAAATTTTATTAACTTCTTTGAAAAAACTCTGCATCATCATTGTGTTTGTTCTGCTAAATTACCTTTACTTTTTAATTGAAAGGCAGTTTATTATAATTTTAGTATCAGCACTATAGAAAGTCATAGAAATATTTAACAGTCATGTAGTTTGAACCCTCTCTGACGAGGAGGGAAATTATCTTGTCTGCCTGACTTTTAATAGATGACATTCACCCACTGGATCTGCCAAACCAATGTATAAAGATATTGTATCAGCTTCTAAACTGAAAACTCAAATGGAAGTGAAATTCAAATTGGCCTCTACTTGATGTATGCATGTCCCAGAGCACTGGAGAGTATATGAAATCAGTCCTAACACAGCTACTTTTCCCCATTCTGATTATGATGATCCTAATTTAACCCTTTCCTGTGTGAACGATTTTGATTCTTTATGCAATAACAAGTGATTTCAGTACCCCCATCCAGTGTAAAACACCCCCTTGGTCATCATTTCTATATAATACAAGAAGCAAACCCCGGGGGTGAGAGAATTGAATGAATTGAATGAAAATACTTGCTTTTTGTTTACTAGCTTCTGAAGTTATTTCATCCATCTCAGCCCATTTATCCTACGTGTAATAGGAATTCTTACAAAATGAAGTGGGAATATTTGTGTCAAGGATCCTGCACAGGGGTGGGTTACATGGCTCCCGGCTGGGAAGTCTGTAGGTCAGGCCACACGGTGATAACCATTTCTGAATCCGTGAGCTAAGAACCTTGCATGAGGGGGAGTTGGATCAGCTGCTATTTCATTAGCTTACAATAAAATTCTCTTTGTTGTTAAATAGTTAGGATGTGTACTAAGTAAATAATTCAAATTCAATTAGTAGTTAAAAGGTATACGGTGAAAAAGATGTGTACAAAGTAAATAATTCAAATTCAATTAGTAGTAAAAAGGTATACGATGAAAAATGTCTACCCTCCTATGGCCTCCAGTTTTTCTCTTTAGGGGTAACTCTGAATGTTTCTTGGGTATTTTCCCAAAGAATTCTATAAATTTATAAACGTGTGTGTGGGTGTGTGTGTGTCCCCGTGTGTCTGTCCTTTTTAAAAAGATAACACACTTTTCCACACCTTTTTCACTTACATACCTTAGATGTCATTAATATCACTATATACAGAGTTACTTCCATTTTTAATGGTTGCATAATACACCTTTGGATGTTTGATAAATTTTTAAACAACCAACCCCCCTATTGGTGGACATTTAGCTTATTTTTAATCTTTTCATACTACAAACAATATTGCAGTGAGTGTTCTCTATATTCTTGGACCTTAATAGCTATAGGATAAATACCTAGAAGTGGAATTGCTGGGTCAAAGAGTAAGTGCATTATTTATTTTGATAGGCATTTTCAAATGACCTATCAGAAGATCAGCTATTTCCAGTTCCATCAACAATGTTTAATTTACAACAGAAATTTTGTCTTTCTAGTGATAAAGATTTCCTCTTCACTTCCTAGAATTCAGATACCTAGGAAACCAAAATCAGAAGATTTTTAATGAGCATGAAGCCAAGGGAGTGGAATGGTCTTAAGGGGTTTTCAGACAGGGCCGCCTGCCTCACCAGGCTCTACTTTTCTGAGACATCATGTGCCCCTCCCTCTCCCTCTCTCTCTCTCCCCCGGTAACATGCGTGATTAAAAATCAATAAAACCAAAGCTCTCCTTTCAAGACTTCGTACTGATAGTCCCCTTTCTGTATGTCCTCATCATTATATTATCATTCTTTCTTTTACAACATGCAATTATTCTGTTATATACAGATTGTGGTAATTTTTCAGTTATTTTAACTTGCCTGATTACAAATTACATGTGAGGGTTTATCTCTTTCAGAAATAAAAATGTCCAAAGGATTCTTTCCAAACGTGTTTCCTAAAAACAGCTCATTCTATTAGTGGTTTGTGAATCCTTAGAAGTAGCATTTCCTGATTCTTAAAGAGTTTGATTTTTCCTGTCATTTATTTCAATATTTTCATATTTCAAACTCCTAGATTCATTCGTGTTTGGGTCAATAGCCAGCTCTGCTCTGATTACCACTGACTGACTGATAAATTATTATAAAGTGTTTTGTAGGTAGAATATGCTATAAAAGTGACATTCCATCCCTACATTTCCTAATGTGCCACTGAGTCACGTGTAAAGGGGAACGTGTTGATTGATTTATGTGATCTGTGTCTGGCAAATACATAGTGAGCATGAGGGGCTATGTTTTTAAGAATCTTGAAAATTACTTCATATTTTAAGTGGTATTTATTTTAACTATCACATGCTTCCCATTTAATTCTGTGAATAGTTTGGTCACTGCTTTAGCCCACAGTCTGTTCTTTATTCGCTGTCATCCTTTTGTTCTCTCTCTTCATGTGTATCTTCTAGTCCAAGAAAGTCAGTATAATCACCAGCCATTTGTGTTATAGAATTACTAAATATTTTATAATCCTGAAAGGCTAGTGTAATTGGAGGAAGAAACGGAAGTTGAGGTTACTGTACAGAAACTTTTTTCCTTAACAGATACTTTTATTTAAAATATTTTCCCAGAAAAAATAAAAAATAAATATTTTCTTGGGAGTTCCCCTCTACTTGCTAGATGAGATGCTGCCCAGTTCATGAATCATTTAATAAAGCCAATTAGACCTTCAGAGTTTTTAAAAACAAAAAATAAATACTTTCCCAATAACCTTAGGCTTAGAATAAATTCTACTCATTATTATCTGTGGGTATGATATACTTACTAGTCTATAAGGGATGTGTTTTAAGTTTCTGTAGGATATCATTTTTTTTCCCTCATTGGTTCTTTTTTCACCTTCAAATTTAAAGTAATGAAGGTTTGTATGCAGAAAGTGGCTGTGAAATAGCTATTTGGAGTGGGGTGCATTTCCCTAGACATTCTTCTAAGAATAAGAATAACGTCCTTATTCAAAGATTCTGCTATGGAATCAGGTTAATGGGCTTCTTATTGCTAAGCTGGGATCCTAACCACTATTTATTATACATCTCTGGGTGAAATTTTTTTGTGTTCCAAGAAAGTTACATATTTTTTAAAAAACTGTTGACATAAAACGCATTCCAAAATTGAAGACTAATTCAAGTGTTTCTCCAGGAATTACATACTGGATATTTTTATTTTGTACTTGAGGGCAATTACTAACTAGTCCCTTTAAGTATGTAATTTTCAGTAACACTTAATGTTTCTTACATTTATTCTTAGATTTTAAGTTCTCTTTAAAATTGTAGAATGAGTTTAGATTTCAAATTAAGTTGCTATATTTTATCTAAACATCTGTCAGCCAGGAGTGTGACTAAGGGAGAAGAATCCTTTTAATTATTATTATAGTGGTAAAATTGTTTCTGTGCTTTGGAATAATCCATACCAAAAAGACCAAGCAAATAAACTGGTAATCATCCAGCAACAAAACCTTCTCCTATCTATTCCACAAAACCTGAGCAAAGAGCTGACAGATAGTGATACTTTATCAAACTTTATCAGCTACCATTGAAAAGATATAAATTCCAGAGTTGATACTTACTGAAAGAGAATACCCAGAAGATCTCTCTGATAGGACTCACTGCTGCTACCATGAAACTAAAATGTTTGTGTTTTTATTTTAGTGACATTGTATGCCTCCTGCATTCTCCTGGGAGTATTCTTGAATAGCAGTATACCTATATTTTTTGAGCTTTTTGTGGAAACTGTCTACCCAGTTCCAGAAGGAATTACATGTGGAGTTGTCACTTTTTTAAGTAATATGTTCATGGGAGTACTTTTATTTTTTCTCACATTTTATCACACAGGTAAGAAATTTGACTTTATTTCCTATCTAAATGTGTTACCAAAGAGGTTTGTGGCACTGATGTATAGGGAATTTATATGGAGAATTCTCACCAAAGCAAATAACTTTATTTGAGCTTTCATGTGCCAGTAAAAAAAAAAAAAATCCTCAGTTGTTTTTCTTGAAATGCATCCTAAGCCTGATCTAGTGCACCCTCACTCCCCAGAGTTTCTGATTTCATGAACCTGGACTGGGGCCCTGCATTTGTATTTTTTTTTTTTTTTTTTTTTTTAAGATTTTATTTACTTATTTGACAGACAGAGACACAGTGAGAGAGGGAACACATGTAGGGGGAGTGGGAGAGGGAGAAGCAGGCTTCCTGCGGAGCAAGGAGCCCGATGCGGTACTCGATCCCAGGACCCTGGGATCATGACCTGAGCTGAAGGCAGACGCTTAACGACTGAGCCACCCAGGAGCCCCTGCATTTGTATTTTTAAAAGCCCCTCAGGTGATTCTAATATGCAGTTTCTTTGAGAACCACTGGTATATTGCTTTTTAAAAGGTACTTAGAATCTACTGTCTTAACATAAGATATAAATTAATGCCTGGGGTATATTTGTAGTCACCCAAGGAGTGTGTAGAATGTATAGAACAGCTCTGTCCAATGGAAATTTTTATGATGATAGCGATGCTCTTTGTACTGTCCAATACAGTTCCACTAGCCACATGAAACTAGTGCAGGTAAGGAATTGGATTTCTTTAATTTCATTTTAATTAATTTAAGTTTAAATAGCTGCATGTGGCTAGTGGCTAGTGAATTGGTTAGCACAGGGAAAGAGTGAAAAGAAGGTTGAAGTGAGAACCCAGGAGTACACCTTTGAAGAAAAGGGAGACCCTTACAAGAGAGAGAGGGATGGGGTCCTGAACTCAGCTGGAGGAGTTAGGCTTGGACAAAAGGAGTTAGGAAAGGAGGCAGCGTGCGTGGGCACAGAGGCAGACACGTTTCCTGGGGAGATCGTTGAAGGAGCTCTTTGATGGCACCAGCTTCTGCTTATAAGCCAATCTGTTAAGAACTGGTGGGAAAGGGGCGCCTGGTGGCTCAGTCGTTAAGCGTCTGCCTTCGGCTCAGGTCGTGATCCCAGGGTCCTGGGATCGAGCCCCGCATCGGGCTCCCTGCTCAGTGGGAAGCCTGCTTCTCCCTCTCCCCCTCCCCCTCCTTGGGTTCCCTCTCTCGCTGTCTCTCTCTCTGTCAGATAAATAAATAAAATCTTAAAAAAAAAACGCAACCATCAGACAGAGACGTGGGCTTCCGGGGGAGGCAGTGGCCCTTTAAAAAAAAAAAAAAAAAAAAAAAGAACTGGTGGGAAGATAGTGGAGGAAGGGCTTACAGAGAGAATGAAGCGTTAAAATAATCTTTGAGGGGTGGGAGGAGACACTATGGGAACAGCTGGAAAGGTTGCTGGGCATGTTGAAGGCAGGCCTGTCTGATGTTGGGGTCCATGGGTTTGTAGTGATTCCGTTTTGCATAGTTGTTTGGTTATCTCTCATATTCTTTCTTCTCCTGTCTAAAATCTTTCTTACTGTTTCAGAAAATTTGAGTATAATTTTCTGGTATTCTTTTTTTTTTTTTTTTTAAGATTTTATTTATTTGACAGAGAGAGACACAGCGAGAGAGGGAACACAAGCAGGGGGAGTGGGAGAGGGAGAAGCAGGCTTCCCGCAGAGCAGGGAGCCCGATGCAGGGCTCGATCCCAGGACTCTGGGATCATGACCTGAGCCAAAGGCAGATGCTTAACGGCTGAGCCACCCAGGCGCCCCTAATTTTCTGGTATTCTTTTTTTCATGTTAAAATATAAGGACTTATACTTGTGATTCTTGAATGTAAAAGTTTTATTAATTTCTACTAGGCTTAGATCCTCTTTTATTTCATCTTAATCTATTACTAACCCTTTTCCCTCATTGCTATTCTCTTAACTGCTCATCAAATACCAGTAAATTTGGATAATTTGTACATGGAAGAATCTAATTTGTAAGATTCAAATGTAAGAAATGCTCTAAAATGTGGCAATCCAAGAGTCCTAATTGTTTATAGGAAACTTTCCAACAGGCTTAGAATTGAAATAATAGCCATGATAACCGGCTTGACTGGAAAATAAATTTTTGACTTTTCAAAGCTGATGGAACAGTCTGGCCTGGGTTTTGGACAACTTTTGGTATAGCATTTTCACCTAACAGCAAAAAGCATCTGAATGATATATTAACTTAATATATCATCTATAATTAATAACAGATTATTTCCATCAATCAGTAATGCAGGTAAAGTAGGTTTTAACGTTCCTAAACTTGATCTAAGTTGAGTTTCTCATTTGGAGGAGAGAGATTAATGAAGTCAGCCCACTGTTTACAGTCCCCCTGGAAACGTGTTTCCATCAGGGAAAATGCCATCAGGAGGTGTTGGAATAAGGCCTTTGCTTCCAGTGTGTTTTCTAAAACAGAACAAACTATTCTAAATAAAATAAACAATTACTAATTACTACACATCAGCTTTCATCCACTTCAGTATATCACAGTTGAAATTAAGAGGCTCGATGCCTCTCTCTTGCATGATAAAGTGTGAGGGATAGCTGTGTTGCCCCTTCAGGTGATAGAAACAGTTTTCCAGCTCATGGGTACAGCTTTGCTAAGTGGTCCCTGCAGCCTGGCTAGAGTGTGGTTTTTTCTGTCTGCTGGAAATAGAGTTTTGTCCTCCCAGTATATAAAAACAGTAGATGCCAGATAATGTTATTCCCTGATAAACCTCTTGCATGTGGTCTCTAAAGTATAGCATATATTTATTAATCTGTTTAAGGCAGAAAATACCCCTCCACTGTGTGAGTATGGAAGAGCCCAGCGAACTCCTGACCGTTTTGCTTGGCCGGTAGAGTGTGTCCCTCTGCGAGTCCACCTCAGCTTTTGATCTGTTCAACAGAGATGAGTCTAGTGCGAGTGAGCATCAGTAGGTGCTCACCACCACCACCCCCATTTTGCAGATTCCTAGTGACCAGATACAAGCAGATATTTTTGTTTCTCTGGCATAGGTAGCAGAACAAACACTTAGCAGTATTTCTGCTAATTCCTATCTCACTGATATAATCAAGGATCTATCTAGCTGGGGGAAAAAAGCTTCCTTCTTTTTGGTTGGTTTCTGATCACGTTTGTATACATATCTGTGTCGATGTTAAAGGCTTATGCCTCATCTCCATGATTATTGTGGAAAATGAGACGTTAATAGTTAATTTTAATCCAGCAAGATGACTTTCAGGAAAAAAAAAAAATCTCAGTACATTTTGACATTGGAGAGAGTTAATCAGAAGGTATGTGTGAAAGAGCCTAGGCCAGGTCAATCACTGGCACCCCCCAGATGTTTGTCTTATTTCCTTCTAGATAATTCGCTGCTTGCTAGCAGGAATTTAAATATCTAGGCTTCCATTTTAAAGGAATGCTTTTACCTGTTTATGTGTGAGTGTGTGTAATAAATGCACACAGATATGCCCACATCTCCCTAAGGCCAAGGTCACTAGAACGATGGATGACAACCTTGTTGAGGCTCTTTCACGCAGGATTAGCTGATCTTGCCCCAAAAATCCTGCCGCAGAAGCCCACACACCTTGTAACTGAGGTTCGAGGATATATACACGACAAATCTAAAAATTTTGTGAAGTTATTTCCTAAAAATAACTTTGAGTTCCACAGCCTACTACCCTAAACATTTGTTGGGATGAAGGAATTCCCTTCCATTACAGCCAGCATTCAAACGCCGTAATTCCGTCATGTTAAAACTTGAAGAACTCACCCAGAAGTTAGTTAGGTATCAGGATTCAGTTCTGTCAGCTACATGATTGGAAGGCCTGGTTTTTAATCATCACGAAGATCTGTGGTTTCGTAGGGTCACTCCTCAAAGAAGTCCTAAACTTCCTGACTAGAGTTTATTTCCCCACAGTGTGACTGTGTCAGAGATAATTTTTCAGGGCTGTACAGACTAACCCCAAAGTGACCCCATCAGAATGGCTGGCCTAGCAAGACAGCCTCTGCTGGCGGGTGGCTTGCGGATTGTGGCTGTTCCGTCGCGGATGGTGGGCATCACACGAGCTTCGGTGCCAGGTGCCATTGGCTGCTTGGAGCCCAGGGTCACAGGGTCGCCCACATCCTGTCTCTCTCTGTTTGGGGTACTTGGAAAGTGTCAGAAGGGTCTTAGAGTTTTTCTGTCTTGGGTTTTTCAAGGTCACTTTAAAACACACACACACCCTGTTACTTGCTCCCTAATACAGGCGTATTTGTAAAACTGAGTTGCTTCCAATAATGTTTGCTTGGAGAATCTCTGAGTTATTGCAGACAGTACAGTGATACTTTATCCTAATAACTTCACGTATAAAATCAATGGGAGGGTGCTGTTAATGTTCTTTATATGCTCTGAAATATATTCTAATGTTCTATTTTTTGTTTGTAACCTGTTCTGAAGTTTGTATTGTTTGCTATTTTTTTGTTCTAGAAGCTTTGCAGCAGGTTTTGGCTAAATGCACTAAAGGTTTTTACCTCAGGCCTTTCATTTTGAAGTAGCTGACCATGAATTTGAGGTTGCATTGTGGCTCAGAAGATTCAGGGGCTTGGCTGAAGAGTGAGGCATTGACTGTTGGTTACCAGAACAGGTTCACCAGATGTGGACTAGTAAGGAGTAATTTTATATGTAGGGAGTAATTACACATGTTACGGTCAGATCTATTGGGTAGTTAATGCGAGTGAAAGGAGCAGGGCATTACACCATGAAATCATGAGGTCACGTGGCTCCTCTTGAATGAATATGGAGACAGTTTTGTTAAATCATCATAATTCTGCTTAAATCCCCAAAGAAGGTAGGAGGTTGGTTCTGGAGGGTAGCATCTGGGACCAGACAAGTACTTCAAGGTGGTAAAAACTGAAAGCATGGCATCATTAAAGGGAAAGATGTGAAAAGTGTAATAGTGCTTCTGGAAGAAAAAGGTGAGAGGATGAGCGAAATCCTAATTAGTTCAGTCCCAAAAGAGCATCACCATTTGGTGCAGAGTCCACTTCACCAAGTAAAATGTAGGTACCTGTCCAAACTGTAAAATTAGCAAAGACTACTCCAGATGTAGTGTATATATAATAAATGACAGAGAACCAGCAGAAATATAGAAAGAGGCAGATTTAAAGTATGGATTTGTATTTTCTCTAGTGAAAGGCAAAAAAAAGAAAAAAGGAATATTAGAAAACTGTGCTCACTTTAAGAAGGTATAATGGTTGGGGCACCTGGGTGGCTCAGTCGGTTAAGCATATGCTTTCGGCTCAGGTCATGATCTCGGGGTCCTGGGATCAAGCCCTGAGTTGGACTCCCTGCTCAGCAGGGAGCCTGCTTCTCCCTCTCCCTCTGCTCCTCCCCACTGTTCATGCTCTCTCTCTCTCTCAAATAAATAAATAAAATATTTTTTTTAAAAAAAAGGTATAACGGTTAAGAATAAGAAAGTTTCAATGAATCAGGACCCTGTTGGTTCAATTATGTCATATGACACCAGGCTCAGAAAGGACAGCAGGTGACTTTGCTACTGCAAAGTCATATTAAACGTTTAAGCAAGCCATTTCCTGCTTATTAGAGCACCTAAGCTGTGGATGATGTGAATGGTTTGCAGTGGGGAAATGTAGAGATGCATATCTTTTTGCCTTCTGAAAAGGCCAGTAATTTCAAAGAACACTTGTAGTTGGTTGAGCCAAGTGAACTTAACTAAAAGGTGGATTTGACTTCTCAGAGGTGAGCACAATAGTAAAAACCAGGCTGTAAACCATAACACTAAAGAACAATTATGAGGCATTTTTATAGATTTCATCTGAACCCAGGGAGAAGGAATAATTTTACAACTCTGATGAAATAAAAGGTCTGCTTTGGCAATGTTTGATAAATTTCTAGGTTTCAGGGGAGCAAGGACAAGTTGGGTGTTGCTACATGAGTGTTACTCTAGCCCCCCATAAAATACAATCTCTGTAAGATTTAGAAAGTGTCCTTGTTGTAGAGCACTTTGTCAAAACATACTTTTTTTTAGCTATTGCTTAAAATTTGGCCTTAAAGTCAAAATACTCACTTTTAATACAAACAGTATGCTGTTCTATTTTACTGCTTTTTCTCTCCTTATTTTTTTTTTTTACTGCTGCTTTTTGCCTGTTAAAATTATCATCTGAAATCCAGAAGCTGTATGGTTAATATAAAAGCTGACAATTCTGGTGTGTCATTTCAGGGATTATCGGAATGAAGGCAAGATTCCAGGGGTCACAGCCTTCCTGGGTGTTTAGATTATAGTCAGTCCAAGTAAAGCACAGAAAACAGCTTTGCATAGAAATACCACTGAAATATGTCTTTGTTATATGCTATAGAATAGCATGTCTGACTTTTAAAATGTAAAAATTGAGATGTAGGGAGGCTGCTTTTGTAAGCATATTACAGAAAAAAGGTATTTCAGCACCTTTTCTTACCACTTGGTTTTCTGATTTCCATTTCTGAGCATAAATTGCTCTTTTAGCCATATGAATTGTGGATTGAACTAAAGCAGCAGTGTAGAACTGTTTAGGATGATTTTTGAAGATTAAGCCAGTATTAGTATTCTCTAGAAGTACAAAAGGAAAATATAAACCTATAGCAGTGCCCAAAGGAAAGAAAATGTACCAGGGAGCTTTTCCCCCTCATTTGTTTTTGTTTGTGTTTAAGATTTTATTTGTTCATTTGAGAGAGAGCACAAGTGGGGCCGGGGTGGCGGGGTGGGCAGAGGGAGAAGCAGACTCCCTGCTGAGCAGGGAGCCCACCACGGGGGCTCAAACCCAGGACCCTGAGATCATGACCTGAGCCGAAGGCAGACGCTTAACCGCCTGAGCCAGCCAGGCGCCCCTGTCGTTTTGTTTGTTTAATTGAAATTGCTAAATGGATATTAAACTAGGGAACACAACCTCTTCATGCCAAGAAGCTGCTCACTTGTGCACCCAGAGCCTCAGGATTACCTGGCAAGGAGGGCTGGGTAGGAGGCGGAACAGAGGCACGGCTCAAGGACCACTGGGGCTGGAGGAGGCCGCGGCAGGCAGCCACAGCAAGCTGGGGTGTCCTGGTAGCACGAGGCTGGGGTTGGCCTGTGGGCAAGTCGCGAGCTCATGAGCCAGCATTTTTGAATAAGCATGTTCTTGATACCATTAAACCAAGTAACAAGAGAATTGCCCGTTTAGATGATTCCTCTAGGTTTTCGGGTAATTGACGTTGTACGTACCGTTTATGCTAGTAGGAAAAAAAAAGACAACTAGAAAGAAAGAAACCAAAATATTCACAGTAGTTTCTCTGACGGTAGAATTAGGATTAATTTGTTATATTTCACTTTGTTGGGTTTTTTTCATGTATTTTCTAACCTGTTTTACAATGATTACGACTTGCTGAGAACTAGATATTTCTCTCCAAGAAAATCTAAAAGTGTTATCTCCAGATTCAGGTGATTTTCTTATTTGTCTTTCTAAACTGTCAGATTTTTTTTTTTTTTAAGATTTTATTTATTTATTTGCCAGAGAGAGAGAGAGAGCGCAAGCAGGGGGAGAGGCAGGCAGAGGGAGAAGCAGGCTCCCCGCTGAGCAAGGAGCCCGATGTGGGGCTCCATCCCAGGACCCTGGGATCATGACCTGAGCCGAAGGCAGACGCTTAACCATCTGAGCCACCCAGGCACCCCTAAACTGTCAGATATTTCTAAACAGAGACAAGAGTGATAGTGATAGAGGGCGTTTAAAAATAGCGAACAAATGTTTAAAGGTGATTTTTTTTTTCCTTTGGAAGAATAGATTTTTTTTTTTTTTTGCCACCAAAGTCAAAGTGGGTTAAGTTGATGAAAAGTTATTAATAATACTGATTAAAACTATTGCACATGAAAGTGGTATAACACACTGCATGTCCACACCTAGACTCCAGATCGCCACTGTTTCTTGAAAACCGGTTCTCAGGCCTCCCACGATGCATTTATTGTTACACATGCTTTTGGCTGTAGAGCACATGGCTCATGGCGTACAGGTGGTACTCCGCTGGTGACATAGGAATGCTTACAACTGCGTGTTTTTGTCTTCCAGAGTTGTCTTGGTTCAACTGGTGCCTTCCCGGGTCGTGTTTGCTCAGTCTCCTCCTCATTCTGTGCTTCAGGGAATCGTATGACAGACTGTATCTTGATGTGGTTGTCTCGGTATAATGGCACGAACGTGAAGGAGTTTAAAAAGGGACTGGAAGTCATACTGCATACTGCACATTTGCTTGGAGTTGCACACCTAACGGGAAAAACAAAAGGAGAAGAGAGAAACTTCACTCAGAGGTTTTGTTAGGTTACAGATGATCACATTCATTTCATGACTACTAGGTAATAATAATGTGGGACTTAGGGATACTAGGGGATTGAAAGACTATACAATGGCACACCTGTGCCTGGTTCCGGGGTCGGAAGTGTGGATATCTTACACGGAAAGCACTACCTAAATAATGCCCTCTATGTTTTGTGCCAGTGCTGAACTACTGATTGATCATTTGTAATTATGGAAAGAAAGAAAGGGTATCTGTCACATACCTTACCTAAGTCACATATCAGAGTAGGAAGAAATGCCACTAACTTCTAAAGAAGTTTAAACCCTCTATCAGATTTTAATTATAAAATAGCCAAGAGGTCTATCAATGATCAAAATTAGCCACGTGTACACTACGTTTTTTCTAATAAAGCCATTTCTTATATGACTCCTTATTTTTAATTAGGTCAGAAACCTTTGGCCATCTTTATTATGGTGAACAAGTGCTTCCCACTGACTTCAGAGCACATACTTTGTGTCTCGATCTCAACTTATCCTTGTTTCTGTGAAATACAATTTCATCTACTAGGCTCTTAAATAATTATATTAAAGGTGACTAAATGTTCAGTATAGTCGCATTAAATATTGTATGAAAAATGTAATTCCGTTCTGATTTAGCACTTTGTTAAAAGTGAAATGACAAATCACATAGAACATTCTGTGTCTTCAGCCTATATATATATATATATGTATATATATGGTGGCATGGGATGTAAAGTCCAGTAAAGTCCAGCACCAGCTATTATTCGCTAGGGTTGCAGTTTATTAAATGACCCTTGTTTGAAAATAACAATTTCTAACGTTGAAACTTCCAAATCTGTTGAGTGGTTTCTGGATTACATTCTTGTATTTCAATTCAGGTTGTAAAATACTCAATTCTATATGGAGTCTGTACATTTGAGAAGGCGATCTTTTGCCAGTATCTGTTTTCTTTGTATGGATGATAGTTTTTTTAAAAATGACAGTTACTCATTGGACAGCTCTCAGACATATATTTCACTGTGACATAAAATATGCTCCAATGGGATTATGATACTACCACTGTTCACATTTACATCATTCCCCTTACCCAGGAAACCCACACATTTTCCCAGAAAGACAAGAACAATACTTTCTTTGCCTTCATTATTCTCAGCTTCCTTCAACTCCCTCTCTTTTTTTTTCCTCCCTTGAAATTATATCTTCATTGTCAGCTAAATACATTTTTATTTGTCTTTCTCTGGACAGAGTGCAAGCCAACTCCTCTCTTAGCCTTGGTGGTAGAATGTGGTTAAAGAGAGCTAGTTAGCCCTCCGCTCTGCTCATCTCACCACGTGTGCACACACCCTCACACACAGTCCCAAATGCTCCCCCTTCTCCCCCTTCATAAGGCCAAAGCTGTGTGGGAACTCACCCCGGTCTCAGAGGGGATCTAAGCCTTCTTCTGAGATCCTAAATTGTGCTCCTTGAAAAGTAAGAAATTCAGCCTCTGTCTTCCATCACCTTTAAATCAGCCCCTTTATAACCATCCTGCTAACTTAGCATCGAGAACCGAAGGAACTAAGGAACCTGCCAAAGAGAAGAAAGCTAAGGAACTTGCTAAGAGAAGAAAGCTAAGTAGTTCCAGTTAACTCTGTCACTCTTCAATAAAAGGAAAGCAGGATTCTTGAAGATGATTGAAAGCCAGCCACTATGGATATTAGCAGTCCATGAGCCGGTGCTAAAATAACCCCCAGCCCTTCCTTTTTGGATAGAAGACAGAAAGGAGAGGGAAGAATTAGGAAGTATTTGGTTTTAGTCAGAACTATTGTGTTTGAGGACACTGTATATGAAATTTTGCTATAATAAGACATGAAATAGAACATTTTAATTATAGTTAATTCTACTTTTAAGACAAAGTAAAGAAAAACACTTTAAAAATATTACCTAAATGACTAGTTTAATGACATCCCATGTGGGTAGTGATGAAAAATTCCTACATTGTACCAGACACCAACCATTGTTTTTAGCACACATGAAATGAGATGAGTCCTTCTGTCTCGTTTATTCTATCTGCTTACCCTCTGGCAGATGCTTGTTCTAATCACAAACTGCAACTGTTTTAAGTCATCAAAATTTCATATACCAAACCTGATAGAACCAAAGGGGAGAGAGGACTACACATTATTCATTTCCCTGAATATTTCAAGTCATATGCATTTTTTACTTGTTGTTATTTCTAGCATGCATCACAATAGACCAGCTGTTGTCTTTGTACTTTCTAAACAAACATTACAGAGTCCCAATGAAATTTTATAACGAAAGAAGTCTGAACCCTCTACTAAGCCAAGCCCCTCATTTTAGAATTTATAGAAACAATCCCACAGAGGTTAAGGGTCTTGCTGAAGGTCACAGTCCTAGTTAGTGACAAAAGTAGAACCAACTGAAACCCACACCTTGTGACTCCCAAAGCAGGGTTTTTCCCTACTTCACAAAACCGCGGCTTAATTCGAACATTTCAGGGGGTTTGTGAGTACTCCTCCATGTTCACACATGGTGGGGCTCCAGAGCAAATCATCATTACTCAGTATGGAAAGTACAGGGATCCAATTGAGGTGACTGGTTTTTAAGTAAGATCATTCTGTTTTCTTCATCCTGTTGGTGCTCTAACATCTCTGAGTCTTCGCTTGCAGGGACGTGATATAAAACGATTCTGATGAATAATTCAATCCTCATAAACCAAGTCAACAGCATTAATTGGTAAGGACATGTTGTAGTGTAAGTTCCCCGTGGCTTATCAATGAATACTTCACAGTTTACGGGAAGAAACATTTTTTAATATGGTCCGTGGTCGAGGTATAGGCACAAGATAATTACACACACAAATGCATTTCACTGGAGGATGGAGCTAATAAAATAACAAGAGGGAATCAAGTTCAAGTAGGATTTTGTATGTGTAAGCATATATGGCTTCAGGGCCAAGCTTTATCATAGATCATATATTTATACTTATATTGAGAATGTTTACAGCTTGTTTTTATGAAGCCCTCCTAATGAGGGATTCAGCTAAGAGATTTTAAATTGAAGAGATTAAATTCCCATCTACTTCAAATTAGGGGTTTTTTTTCTATTATTTTTACTAAAATCTAGGCATTCATCTTGCTGGTTGCATAAGTAGTAGCTACATTTTAAACTCAAGATCAAATACAAATGCATAGTAAATGTGCTTTAATGTTAAAAATCACATTAATTCCACACTGAATTACTGTGATTATACCATTTTATATAGCAAGTGCAAAAGAAAACTATGAGGAAATTTGATGACACCTATTTTGTGGATCTAGGAAAAACAGAATTCCCCTTTAATTTAGAATTGTACAGAAAGGGACAAATTAAAGCTTATTTCCATACTATCATAGAGTTCGCTACTCTGTTAGGAAAATATAAGCAATATTCCGGGGGCATGTAGTGTTGGACCATCCTAGAAGAACAAAAGTTGACAGATTTTGGGGTGCTCTTTTAACAGCATCCATTGGGTACTTTGTACTCAGTGGAAGTAGTTGTGTGCTCAGTAAGCGGACGCCTTGCCTGCCCCAAGCACACGTGTCCTCTCCGGTGTCTGAGACTCTCCTAGGTCTCTGCTTCCTTGAACTGACTTCCTGGCACAGGCTTCACCCTGAACCCGTCCCTGAGCTCCGAGGCGAAAGCCCAGTCTCATTCTTGACTACGACTAAGGCCATACGCCTGGGCTTCCCTCTCCTGAGCAGGACGCTAGCATGAGTAAGTCCAGAGAGATTTAACAGTTCTTCCCACAGCAAGTCTGATAAGTTAGAATATTCCCTGAAATGGGAATGACAGAGGTCTCTAACAAGCTTCTCTAGTTATTACCTGTTGCATTTTAGAATATGGACTGTTCCGATAGCCTTATGTAGTCTTTCTGTTGTGCCTTGGAAATCTGGAAGGCCTCAAATGATAGCTTTCCATCTCAACCCACACTCAAAAAGTGAGAGTAAAGGTTACTCCCCCCAGCTGTTCTGCTCATTCAACAAGAGAGAATTACACTTTTTTTTTAAACAACCAAAAAATGAAAGCATGGAATTCATTTCAGCAACTTGATAAAATGTTAGAAACGCATCAAACCATTTTAGCTCTAAAGCACACATCACAGTGCTCTCAGGGCTCCCTCTGGGCACTTCTCGTCTGTAAGGGAGGCTTCCACAGTCTTGACCAGAATGGCAAGAATGACTTGGAGACACTTTTCATTTACCTAAATGTTAAAAATCATACTTCTACTTCATACAACTTAATTTAGGCTTTTTCTAATTCAGATTGATTTTCTTCCCATTGAATCAAAGAGATGATCTAATCCAACTACCTCATTTTACAAATTAACAGAGAACCTTTGAGGTTCAATGGCCCAGCCAAGTTGTAGCAGATAACCTGAGTCCTAGACCAGCATTCTTTCTGTAAGCGATCAATGTGGTAACCAGAAATAAATTTAAGTAATTTCTTCATTTCTTTTAAATTTTTGAAAATCAAACAAGAAAATCCATGAATGTACATCCATTATAAAATACCCAGTACAGAAATAGAGTGAAGTCTACCTCCATACAAACACGTGCTGACTCCATTCCCCTTCTCCAAAGTATTTCCTTATTAATCTTTTCAGAAATTCTTCTGTGCTTTCACATACGTATGTATAGAAACTTAGAGGGGATTTAAAATTAAGTCATCTAGGGAACTATTTCTTAGACCGTGTCGGCATTAGCTTTTTGGGGGCAGAAGCAGGAGTTTCTGAGATCCTTATTTCTCTCCCAGATGAGTCTGTCTCAAATGTAGGAGTAGTTAATAGAGACGGGTCACAAACCTGGTTGTGTACCATCAAACTCTATCATATCCTGAAGTTTAAAAGTGAAATTTAATATGCAATATTATGTTTTTCTTATTGGAAATTGAGTTTCTGTTTTTATGTGGTCAACTAGGGCCCACGTACTGCGAGAGAAGAAAGTGAATGACCCACACCTGAAACCCAAATCAATTTTCTCGACAGGGCTTCCTTGGCTCTTTGTCTCAGCAGAGACACGCAACCGTATAGAAAGCAAAGAATCAAGAGAGTAAACTGTGTGATTCCATTTTTTTAAAACAATAGCTAATGAAGATTCTGGTGATCCTTCCTATTTTCCTGGTCACTTTCCTTAGCTGTCCTGACTCTCACACTACCCATAAAACGGATGCATTGTAGTAGGACAAGAGTGTAGCTTGGTTTGGTCACCTCTTCCTTCCCTGCCCTCCTTCCCATCCAGCTTTCCCCTTTCCGGTTGTGTCAGATTTTCCGAGTTACCAGCATTAGAGAGGAAAGCTGGCCAGTTTCTTCATGAACTAGACTAGAGACACCCAGGAGCCCCCGGGCCTGGCAGGTGTCCCAGGCCTAGTGTCTTCAGCTGTTTGACCTTGAGCAAGTCACTTCATTTCCCGTTTATCGCATCTCTGAAATAAGGGAGCCAACAAAGATATTCCCTAAGGTCTGTCCCAGTTCAAAAACTCAGGTCTGTTCTTATTTAAGTAGGAAAAAATGACGAATGACGGAAGCAGTCTCTAAAATTGCAGAGCTTCCCAGCACCGTCATGTTTCCATTTGTGCAGTGGCCCTCCTCCTGTGAATACATGGACTATTCCACTGCACACGCTAGACGAGAAGAATTGGCTTTTTCGTTGTATGTGGTAGGAGATAAGCTACAGGTGCTGTTTATTTCCCCCAAAGAACTTTGTATATGAAATGCATCAAACACATCAAAATGTATCAAACACAATAAGAGAGAGATCTGCCATCTGATGTTGAGACAGCGTTCCAGAAGCCAGGTCAGAGCACTGCATTTGCTCGCTGGAATCAGGCCAAACCAGGAACCCATCCTTTGGCTTGGTTTGATTCATTGTGAGTCAGGGACGGGTTTGCACCTGTAGAAATCAAACTGTCAGATCAGATGGTAAAGCCCATCCTCAGGCTTATGTATCTAGAGTCATGGCACCAAAGGATTGATTGTAAGTTGCTTTGCCACTATGTCATCCTCGACGTGGCCACATTCTGTCAGGAGAGCTGTGCGGATACCTCACAGAGAGCAGAGCCTCAGCTTGTCAAGGCCGGGTCTGCGTGCAGGTATTAGTAAACAAGGCTTCACTGAGGCTCTGACGTGAGCACAACAGCTGATGGAGAAAGGAACCAAAAGAAGGGACCAGGCTGGGAGTCAGGAGGCCTGGCTCTCCGTCTCTGTCGCCAGGGCAGCTGCTGAGCACCCTTGGGGCCTTTGGCAAACCACCTGTCGTCTCGGACTTCAGCTTCCGCACCTCTAAATTAAGAGGGTGAGAGTAGATGTTCCTTTGGCTGAAAAGTTTTCTACACCTAGTGGTCACACGTCACCGAAAGTAGAAGACGATAGTAGAGTGCACTACCTATCCCCAATACTTCCAGTTCTGCATTATCATCTCAGATAGAGGCGGAACTCCTACAGGGCCCTGTTAGCTGTTAGTGATGTGCTAACAGGAGCCGGGCAGTGCGAGAAACTCAGGCTGTCAACATACCCGTTTATTCCTTCCCTCATCCTTCTATTCATTCTCGATACAGAGTGATGATATGTGTGCAGTGTGTGCCTGTGAACGAGAATCAGAAAAACCAAAGATGTTTCTATCCTTCAGGACCTTTTAGACATATTTTAAAAACCATAACACTCTCCTGAACTAACAATTAAGAGAAAGATTGACAGTTTCCCAAATCCTTCATCACACACGGCAGGCACCTAAGTACGTTTCTCATACCATCATTAACCGTAACTGATTTCAAGGAAAGGATATTTTGTTCCATTGAAATTTTCATCATAGACAGAAGCTGTATCTATTTGGGAGCATGGAATCAATTTTGGCATTAGGAATCCCAACCTCACCATCACGGCTGGCTTACTAGTCCTTCAGGAAGTTGGGAAGATTGTTGGCGCCTCCATTTTCCTCTGAAGACAAATTTAACAAACGCATGCACACTAAGATACCCATATTCATAAGGCCTTGTGAGTCTCCTTTCTAAGGGGAATTTGAATTTTAACAAAGAACAAAGAATAAACACCAAAAGGAAGGATTTCTAATGATAGAACTTGGGATTTCAGCCTGTCAGATAGAGAAGGGCTAGTCTGGGGACTGGAGTCTTTATGGGAGCCCTTCCGGTCTCCCCACCTGCGAGTGAACCCAAGCACACTTGATGCATCACTAGTGAAGTCCCAGCCTCTGAAGACTTTGCAGAAACCCAAAGAATGCTAAAAAAGGCGGGGGGGGGGGGGGTAGGTTTTAGTTCTGCAGATGATTTTATTTACTACAAATGTCCCCAATTTCAAATTTATCTCCCTCTCCACCAGGAATGTATCGTTTTGGAGGCTTTTGAAAATTAAGTTTTAGGAAAATTCTGCCTCCCTCTTGCTAGATTGCATCTACAAGTCCCAAACAACATCGCTTCCTTTGATCTATGCACATAATGTGCTATTTCTTTTTCGGTCTGTGACTCAGAGAACGTGCCTGGCAGAAGTCAGGAGAGCTGATTGCTCCCACCTCACCTGTCATAGGCAGGATGGGGCCTGCCCAGTGGAATTTAGCTAAGATGAGCAGGTGTGTTGGGGTGGCCTCTTTGTTCTTAGTTCTTTCCTGAACTCACTAATTCACATTGTATTGTTCTTCCTGATCCAGAAGTTATTGCTGAGAAATTGTTTTAGTAAGTGACAGAGATGTCTCAGATGCAGCCATCCCTCTCCTCTGTCCTTGCGGCTTGTGCCCTAGAATCCTTGCTCCATGTCCCAAGGAAAGTAATTACACTTGTTCTTTTCAGGGAAAAAACATCAATTGGTATTTTAGCCCTGACATCTCACCCTCTTTTATCCCAGAATAGAGAAGCCCTTCCATATTTGTTGTCTTTTTCACTCAAGCTTAGTGTCAACCTCCAGGCAGGGTGACTCCATGCTACCCTTCTGATGCCTGTAATCATCCTTCCACCTAACTGGGAGAAAGGTTATTCAAATGAACCAGCTACTGATTTCCTTCCCATCCAGTCTTTTATCAATATTGCTCTACCAGTAAATTCTTTGTTAGCTAGGTCCTGGAATTTATTTCATGTTTTTTTAAACTTTAATTTTTTTCTTACAAAATTGCTTCTTTTATCTTAGAGCAGACTATGATCTTTTTCCTTCTGTGTACTTTATAATACAATTTGTACATAATGGAACATTCTAAAATAAAGTCAGGCAGGGATTTCATCATAGCCAATATTAAATGCCGGGAAAGGCAGATCATATTTAAAAAAGAAAAAAGATCTAGGATGCAGGAGGCTGGATCTCGTAATTCAGCCAGTATGTTTGCAGCTCCTGCAGCATGCTGAGCACTGGGCTAGGCGCTGAGGATGTAGAAACAATTAAGACAGTGTCCTGGCCCTCACATTCATTTTCTGATGAGTCCATTCATATAAACCGTGTAGTTCAAAGCTAGCAACACCCCCCAAAAGGCTGCTAGAAGCTTTGTCGCTTATTTCTACAACTGTCTATGGGATCTTACTCTATTTGGAAGAACAGGTTCTAAATCCTGTTTTCTTGGGCCATGACGAATCCATGCGTGTCCCTAACTTCATGGAGTATAACATACTCCTGGACAGCTTTTGAAGGGAAAGGCAGAGAAATCTGTTTTGATGACTTGAGAAGGGGAGAAAGGGTTTAGGGAAAGCTAACAAGCTTCCAAAGATTTCCCACCTGTTAGTGCTCTTTCAGACATGGGACTGGGCAGAGGGAAGAGCCTTCTAGTAAGGAGGAGACAAGGCTATGTAAGGAGGCCCAGGAGACCACCGTGGAAGAGTCAGTGAGACGTAAGCCAGGCCTATAGGCATGTGTTAATATATCTGCTGAGCAAAAGTGGAGAAGGAGGTTTGGAGGCAGAGTTGTAGTAAAAGCCAGATTCTGGAAAACAGCCCTGAAACTGGCTTATTCTCACTGAGTCATCTGGCCCAGCCTCCTGCCTCCAAGTACATCCTGCCTGTGGCACGTCTGGCCGACTGCTTTCTCTGCTCAAGAGGGCTGGAGATTCTACAACTTCCCTGTCCCTGTGCCAGAGCCACTCCCCATTTGCACTGAGAACTTCTTGCTTTCAAGGAATGGAGGCCAGAGGGGGCTGCTCAAGAAACAGTGGCAGAGGGGAGCCGGCAGAACAGATCAAGGCAGAGGGCCCCAGGTGACGAGGGATTGTAGTGGCGAGGGAAGAGTCCTCACGGTTCCCACTTTGCGTTGGCGTTCACGCAAGCCGGCGGGAGCGCTGGAAGGCGGCGCCCGCCATCTGGGACCCCCCCCCCCGCCCCGCCCTGCACAGATGCCCTGTCTGGCATGGTGGGTCTCCAGTTCTGCTCTGAGAAAGCAGTGGGAACAGAGACATCCATCGCCTCCCAAGAGGAACTGTGTTTTACTCCAAAGGCTGTAACTTTAACAACCCCCCTCCCTTCCATCCTCCAAGGAATGTTCTGTAATTGAAGGCATGCCTTTGAAACCTATTGTGTTTCATGCACTCTGCCAGCATAGTTGCTTTTCATGCCAATTCTTGGATGCAAAGAAATCTTGAGTAGTCCAAGTGGACTTCGATCCAAGTAAAATTCCCGTCTCTTACTCCATTCAGACTTCTCCGTCCACCTCCACCCTCTCAGTCACTCTCCTAGAAGCAAGCCAGAAAGCCTGTCCAGCCCAAATCGCTATCCCAAAGCCCAAACACTTCGTTGTTCGCCTTCTGCTCCTAAGTCACCACGCATTTGGTCTAACTTTATAGTTCTCTGGCTTGCGCGGCCGTGTGCTACCTGACAGAGCAGGAAGGCAGGCCGAGGCCGGGGCAGCAGGTGGTAGGTCGGGTGGCTGCAGAAACAGAGCAGGTGCAGCTCCTGGAGCAGGAAACTTCAACAGGTCTATGGCCACCACCACCCATCCGGGGAGTGGGAAGGGGGGGACTAGCATGCCAAACAGGCTCCCCCATTCTCATGTAGGGGTTCCTGTAGGTCACCCTGTAGGGGTGGGGTTCCTGTAGGTCACCCTGCCTTCAGCCTTGAGGCTCCCTCTTGGCCTTGAGTCGCATTCCTGTTCATGCTCCCCACCCCCCACCCCCCACCCCCATTCTCTCCGGTTAGTCCCAGGCTGCAGTGAAGTCCCTGATTCCTTTCATTCAGTCTATGGAAAAACAAAGTCCTTTCCTGCCGGGATCCGGGTCCACCCTGGGAACGGTTTTTGGCTGAAACTGCTACAGTTAAACACAAGAAGTTCTGATTACAAGAGCAAAATAGCGTTCCAGCAGGCTGCAGCCGATTCACTGCTTCTGGGGCTCTAAGGAGGAGAATGGGTCAGGGCTGGGCCAGAGGACTGAGCATAGACCAAATGATCTCTTGAGATTCCTCCCAGCTCCAGGACCTGATTTTTCAAATGGCAACACTAAGATCTAGGCAACACAAAGATCTAGACTCTTTGACAGCAGGGGCCCCACCTCTTATGACACCGCATGTGCTCGGGCAAACTTCCTCTTCCCAGCACAAGACATGGTGTAAATATGAACAGGTGCGGGGGGAGCTTAGAATCTGCCCCCACGGAGCCTCAGTGCTGGCGGGGGGGGGGGGGGGGGTTGTGTGCATACCTGCTGTCCCAGCTCTGTGACCCAGTGGGTCTATGCAACTGTCAAAGCATGAGTGTGTGTGATAAATGCCCCTCTGACTCTCACAATTTAGGAAGTGTTCTGTGCGTTTTTAAACAACTCTTACCATGTAAAGATTGTATTACATTTTAATAAAAAAAATTTTTTTGCATTTTACTTTTTTAATATTTGGGGTTTTATAGACTTTCATTTTATGGCCAAGTATACTTTTGTAAGGAAATGTTGAAGTCTTGAGTATTTTTATTCTTTTAAAACTATAGTTAATGTCAACTGTAAGCACTGATAAATAGTATTCATGTGCAATTTTCCCTCCTTTTCATCGGGTCTTTTTAAGAAACTGTGTTTTGGCAAAGCGTTTTATTTAAAAACTCTGCTTCACTTTACACATTGTGAAGACTGAAGATTCTGAAAAATAAAGATGCATTTAAAATCTCTGTGCTGTTACATTGTGGAAATGGTAATGTGCATTGCTTTGCCAAAGTGGTAATTAAATGTTTAATGGTTTAGAACTCCCAGTTCAGAATGGGGGTTCTAGTCATTACTCACTGTGCAGGAGCTTCCATATAATAAGCCTCCGCTTCTTTGGAGAATGCACATTAGAATGGTGATCGCCTGTTCCATTAGGAAATACGGTTATGTTGATGTCATAGTTACTGTGCTGTGGTTTTGCAATAAATGTGGATTGAAAGCACTCGTGATAAAGTGGTCCGCATTTTGTTTTTAATCAAACTCCAAATGGCAGTAGAAGTGCAGCCAAAGCTCCCTGAGCATTTGGGCAGCGAGATACGGTGGGAAGACACGAGCTTGGGAGCAGGTTAGGCTGGGCCGAATCCTGCTCCTCTACCAACAAGCCCTGAGCCCTGGGAATTCTTTCATCTCTTTTGCGGATCCTGTGCTCTCCTCCATTAAAAAAGTATAATTAGGGACACCCGGGTGGCTCAGTCAGTTGGGCATGTGCCTTCAGCTCAGGTCATGATCCCGAGATCCTGGGATGGAGCCCCGCATCAGGCTCCTTGCTCAGCGGGGAGCCTGCTTCTCCCTCTGCCTGCCGTTCTCCCTGCTTGTTTGCTCTCTCTCTCTCTCTCTCTCTCTGACAAATAAATAAAATCTTTAAAAAAAAAAAAGTATAATTAACATGAAGGAGTGGGATAATTATACTTACCTCACATGGATTTTGTGACAATGGAATGGAGCAGTGAACATAAAGGTCATAAAGCACCGGGCACATCTTGGTGGCCTGCCTGATAACTGTTTACCTTCTTCCTTTCCTTCCCTCTTGTATCCCTCCCAAAGTCTTCATTTTAATTTTCATTTAATTTAAAAATATATTTGAGGTAAAATTTGTTGACCCTCTGAGTAAGGCAATAGTTATTAAATCCATACATATTTACTGCTACCTCTAATTTATCATAGGTGTTAATTCCCAGAAAAATTGATCACAGCTGGATTGGAAGAGTATTTGTGAAATGTGACAATGTTGTTGATATAAGTATGCCAAACTATTAGTCTACTGGAGATTCAAAGGGATTTGCCTTTGTGGAATTTGAAACAATAGAACAAGCAGCAAAAACTATTGAGGTAGGTCCAGATCCGTTCACGAAAGCATGGAGGATTCTCCTTTTTCAGTTCCAAAGCAAGCACATCCACAGTTAAGTGGTGGGGAGCCCAGGCTTAGAAAAACTCGGAATGATGAATGTCCTTAAACCTTTTGGAGGGATGTTTTTCTTAAAACTTTCTGGATTAGGGGCGCCTGGGTGGCTCAGTCGTTAAGCGTCTGCCTTCGGCTCGGGTCATGATCCCAGGGTCCTGGGATCAAGCCCCGCATCGGGCTCCCTGCTCCGCGGGAAGCCTGCTTCTCCCTCTCCCACTCCCCCTGCTTGTGTTCCCTCTCTTGCTGTGTCTCTCTCTGTCAAATAAATAAATAAAATTAAAAAAAAAAAAAAACTTTCTGGATTAGTTTCCAAACAGTCCTGTTCTCCTCTCGAAGGTTTCAAAGTCTTCATTTTTAAAAATACAGAAAAGCATATTGCTTTCTTTACTTCTTTATATAGAACAAATTATAACTGTGTTTTTATTTTCTCTCCTTAACATTATATCATGAATATTTTCCCATGGCCATGGAAAAATTTACAATTTAAAGTATCTAATTTTATTGTTGGACATTAAGGCTGTTTCTGGGGAGATTTATTCTGGGGAATACATGTTGTATATTTATCCTCGACCTAGTTTCTGATTCTTTTCTTAGAAAAGATACCTAGAAGGAGAATAACTTGGTTCAGGTATGAGGACTTTTAGCTTCTGACAAGTATCCCCATATTAACTTAATTATTTATCCAGCTTAATGGAAAAAAAAAGTGCTACTTCTCTACACTCACTTCTGACACCAAATATGCAGGGTTTTTTCACACCAAGCAATTCTCCAATTCTCATCAGATACCAACAGGTTTGTTTTTTTTTTTAATTTTTAATTTTTAGTTTTTTTACTTTTTTACTTTTTAAAGTAAACCCTACCCCCAACATGGGGATCGAACTCATGACCCAGAGATCAAGAGTCATATGTTCTAGGGTGCCTGGGTGGCTCAGATGGTTGGGCGTCTGCCTTTGGCTCGGGTCATGGTCCCAGGGTCCTGGGATCGAGTCCCACATCATGCTCCCTGCTCCTTGGGAGCCTGCTTCTCCCTCTGCTTCTCTCTCTCTCTCTGTCTCTCATGAATAAATAAAAAAAAATCTTAAAAAAAAAGAGTCATATGTTCTCCTGACTGAGCCAGTCAGGCACCCCCAGACACTAACAGTTCAACTCAATCATGACACTAACTGCCCGGAGTTAAGGTAGACTCCACGGGTTAAAGGCTCAGTCTCATAGGAGTGCCTCCCTATCCCCTACTTCAGACACCAATTGCAAGTCCAAATTGTCTGTCACTTCTGCTTCTGACCAATAAAAAGCTATAAATCAGGCGCTCCCATGACCCCATCCTCAGGTTTGATAATTTGCTAGAAAGGCTCACAAAACTCAGGAAAACGGTTTGTGTACTAGATTACCAATCTATTACAACAGAATACAACTCAGAACAGCCAGATGCTAGAGATGAATAGGGCAGGGTGTGGGGGAAGAGGCAGGGAGCTTCCGGGCCCTCTCCAGGCTTGGCACCACCTCCCAACCCTGCCACGGGATCAGCAACCCCGGAGCCCAGCTCCAGATGCCCTTCGGTTAGGGTTTTTAATGGAGGCTTCGTTAGGTGGGCGTGATTGATTAAATCATTAGCCGTTAGTGATAAGCTCAACCTCCCGGTCCCTCTGCCCTCCCAGGAGGTTGGGGGAGGGGCTGAAGTGCCAACCCTCTAATCACGTGGTTGGTTCCCCTGGTAACCATCCCCGGTCCAGAGGCTAGCCAGGAGCCCCCAGCCGCCAGTCATTCATTAGCAGACAAAAGACATATCACATTAGAGATTCTAAGGGCTTTAGGAGCTGTGTGCCTGGAAGTGGGGGCGGAGACCTAAGGTTTAATTCATATTGTGTCACAGTCCCCATTAGGGTCCACCAGCAAATGAATTTTCAGGGATTCTCCTCAGCTGGGAAAGGTGACAAGGAGGGGTGATAGAAATAAGTCACACTCGCCTCTCCTTCTTCTTCCTGCTCTTTTCTTCACTTCTCATAAACCACACTCCCTGGCGCGGGTGGGCCGAGTCAACCCTTCAGTCCTTTCTTACATTAAAATCCTGGACCTGATGGTCTTTAAGATTCTGTTCAATTCTGAATTCCAGCAAGTAAGAGGCAGAAAGGAGGCAGTGTAGGAAGGGATGGAGAGAAGGAGGGAAATTCCCAAGTAGATAAAGTGAAGGTGGGAAGGCCCTATATGGGAGACTAGTTTTTCACCAGCGATGTCTTGCAAAAGCTGTTTCATGCATAATTTACTGGACTAGTATCGTTTGTTCCCCCAAAGGACGCTAGGTCAAATTTTGGAATTTTGTCAATGAAGCAATTTTTGTGACACTCAAGACCACATACTCTGACATACCAGGGGCTCGGATTGCAGAAACGACTCTTCACCCTCTCATGCACCGCTCAGTAACAATGGTAATAATTTGGGGTGCGTGCTGGATACTGTTCTAAGCACTTTCCGTGCTTCAGCCCTCACAGCAAACCGGGAGTAGGTTCTATTATTAGCTCCGTTTTGCATTAGAAGAACAAATTGCCCAAGGTCAAATAGCTGGTGAGCCAAGGGGCTGGGTTTGAGCCCAGGATGGGGGGGGGGGGGAGGGCGGAGCTCCAGCCTTCAACTCGGATGAAGTTGGTCCTGGGTGACACCTTCTCCCCCACCCCCATTCTCTCTTTCTGTTTCACGCGCGCGTGCAAAGGAGTTTTTCCAAGAGCAGTGCATTGGTACTGCCAGACATTGTTTGAGGCCCCGTTCTATAACCAATTTACTCTTCACAAAGTCCTGCAAGGTAGGTGTCACCACGCCCACCTGACACATCACACGGCTGGGCAGTGGTGGTGGGTCTAGAATTCAAAAGTCCAGGGTCAACCCTCCGTGTCAGGGGCCTTCAGATCAGGGCACGTGAGGGCAAGAGGTTCCCAGTATGATGGATTTAAGGAAAACCACATACTGCCTTTCCTAAAGCAGATCTGAGATCTGAGACCCTCCCGCTGACTTGAGGTCAGGGCTGGGTTCTGCTTTCCCACTCCCTTTTCAAGTTGTCTTTCTCCCACTTGCAAATGAAAGGCAGGTCTCTCACACTTGCACTCTTACTGTGGAGGTCCGGGGCGGGGGGGGGGGGGGAAGCTCTCACTGCCCCCTCTCGCCCCCCCCTCAAAAAAAGTGGGAAAGGAGGAGGAGAACAATTAAAAATACATGTGTCCACAATACCTCTTCTAACCGGTTATCATGAACTCAGGGCGGGGCCTCACCTCTACCCCTCTCTTACACGTATTTCTGTCACAGACAATGTGGCATATTGTAAGAGGAGCTTTGACTCATGTTGAGATGCTCAGACCTTGGACATATTATAGAGTGGGGGAGCAGGAAAGATGACAATTGTTATTTAATAACCTTGGTCATGGGGCTCCTGGGTGGCGCAGTCTGTTAAGCCTCCAACTTGGTTTCAGCTCAGGTTGTGATCTCAGGGTTGTGAGATGGAACCCCACAGCCTCACATCACTCTGCGCTCAGCGGGGAGTCTGCTTGAGACTCTCTGTCCCTCTGCCCCCCCCCTACCCTGCAGGCGCCATACTCCCTCTCTCCCTCCCTCCTGCTCTCTCAAATAAATAAGTAAATCTTTAAGTAAAAAAGGATACTCAAGATTAGAATAAAGCATGTTGCTTTTAAAGCCCAGCCTCTCTGCCCGTCCCCCATTCTCAATCTGGAGGAACAGCTTTGAGAGTGCTCTCTGGCCCCCACCCCCCAGCCTCATCTCCATCCCTGCGCAGGACTCAGGAAGAGGGGAAGAGGATGTAGGAGGTTTGCCATGTACTTCAGACAGATCAATAGTAAACCTTCAAGTAAGAGACACATGGTAAGAGCCAGTTAGTATTGTTTATTTTCTTGGACATTTATTCACACTTTTTAAATGGCTTTCCTGAAGTCTAATTGCCATGCAGTTAGCCTCACATATGTAAAGTGTACACTGTATGTTTTGACACGTGTATACACCCATGAAACCATCACCACCGTCAAGGTTAGGGAACATATCTCTCACCCCCTTTAATATCCTTCCCTCCCTTCACCCCAACGGTCAACATACCCTATCCCTAGGCAAACATTGTTCTGCCTTCTGCCACCATAGGTTCCATTTTCTAGAATTGTATATAAATGGAGCAATACCTTATGTGTCTGGCTTCTTGTACTCAGAGTAATCATTCTGATATTCATTGATGTTGCTGTGAGTATCAGTAGTTCATTCCTTTTTATTGCTATTTAGATCCATTGTATGGATATACCACAGGGTGTTTATCCATTCACCTGATGATGGGTAACTGGGTTGTGTCCAGTTTGGGGCCCTTACAAATAAAACTGCTATGAACATTTGTGTATGAGTCTTTGTGCGGACACATATATTCTTTTCCCTTGGGTAAATAGCTAGGCATGGAATGACCGGATCATATAGTAAATGTATGCTTAACTATTTAAGAAACTGCTGAACTGTTTTCCAAAGTGGTTGTTCCATTCTCAGCAGCAGCATAGTAGAGTTCCAGGTGTCCCCCTACACTTGGTGTGATCAGCCTTTTTCAGTTTAGTCATTTTAATAGTGTGTTGTGATATCTTAGGGTGGCTTTATTTTGCATTTTCCTAACAACTAATGATGTTGGTCATCTTTCCACATATTTCTTTGCCATCCATAAATCTCTGGTGAAGGGTCTCTTTACACTTTTTGCCCATTTGTTATTGGGTTGTTTGTTTTCTTGTTACTGAACTTCGGTTCTTTATATATTCTAGATTTGTCAGTAGTTTCTCCTAACCTGTGGTTTATCTTTTAATTGTTTTATAAAAGTTCTTAATTTTCATGAAGTACAATTTATTAATATTTTCTTTTATAGATTGTGCTTTGGATGTCATATCAGATCCCTACCTACCCCTATCTCCTAAAGATTTTCTCCTAAAAGTTTTATCATTTTTATTAAATTTCACCCAAAGAGTCTCAAATACTATAAGCCCATATTCATCTTTTACTTGGGTACAAGTTTTCTCATCATCATTGCCATTTTTTTACAGATTTTTAAAAATTTATTTATTTGTCAGAGAGAGAGAGAGAAAGCAAGCAGAGGGAGAAACAGGCTCCCCACTGAGCAGGGAGCCCGATGCAGGGCTCGATCCCAGGACCCCGGGATCATGACCTGAGCCAAAGGCAGACACTTCACCTACTGAGTCACCCAGGCGTCCTGCTCTCTATCATTTTTAATTCCTATTGTAGATTTCAGTGTGCCCACAGTAGCAGGAGTGCTTTGTGGATTCTTCTGGAAATAATGCACTTGACAACAAGCATCAAAACATGTTTTGCAAGTCCTAAGACTCTCACTCTTCTCTCTCTCTGCTGTTAATCTTTCTCATTCTAGTGATAAGTAACATCTATTCTATACCACTGCTCTCTCAAATTTTACTTGACATTTAATAACTGTCAAAATTCAAGGAACTCTGTAAGGTTTGATGTTAATAATAATCATAGTATCTCACTCCCAAATCACTTTTAACTTAGATCTCATCTTCACAGGAAATTTTAAAAATTAACATTATAATTCACATATATATTTTAGTTGCAGAAAAGTAGGATAGTGTGAACAATAAAAGACTTTCAAGCTTAAAAATACATTACATTAGGATAACATTCTGTGGGGGAAGTGGAATGATATACACCTCTAAAGGGTAAAAGGAACAATGTAAATTTTCCAATTGTTCAAGTGGAGCCCTTCCTGTATTTTTAAAAATGCGGTGCCTTTTAGATTCTATTAGTTGCATTTAAAAGAACAGTTTTATTTTTAAATGTCAGTATTTACAATATGCTAGCAATTACATTTTTCGTGGATCTTTAAACTTGGATGAAAAAATACAATGTAAAAATTGTATGTGTAACTAAATTCTTCAAAATTCTTTCAGAGACCGTGTGGTTAAAAAAAAAAAAAAGGAATAATTATTAGCCATTGCTCTACCCCACAGCACCTCACATAAAGGAACTAGCAGGTGTATGCATGGTGCTGGCTGAGTGCTCGGCACACTCCTTGGAGGAGGGAGGACGGAGATAAGATGTTCAGGGAACTGGATTTACCTCAATACATAAGACTGTTTCTGCATATGACCCAGGCAGGCAAATGTGAATGTGTCAAATTCCCCTTTTCTCTGAAAGGGAATTTAAAGATAAAGATCAGAAACCAAACCAGTCTTATGCCCTGTGAATGGAGAATCTCCTCGGTGGGGCATTTGGGTGGAGGGAGGAGATGGAAGAGTTCATGGGCCGGGAGAGTGAGTTCTGAGGCACACTGTGGACGTCCGTGAGCTAGTGTGCCCCCGTGATTACAAGACTCATTTACTTCAGCCATCTTAGCAAGGTGGTATGACTGGATATGTGGGCTGGAGCCTTGAGAGGGAGCTGCCAACCCCCTAGCCCCCCAGTTAGCCCAGTCTCTCCATGGAATCCCTGCGTGTCTGCTCCATTCTTGTATTGCTACTGGTCAATCTAATCTTCATTCTTTAGCCCAAATCCCACAGAGACCAATCTTTTGATTGGCTTAGGTGATTTCCCTCTGGGCTTTTGGGCAGAGTCCTTCATGCCAGGGCACCCTGTGGCAGATGGAGCCAATCACTGGTCATCCATAATGTAAAGACCGGCCTAATGTTGCTTGCCTGACGGGAGGAAGACTGGGGTGGGGGTGGCGGTTGTTTCAGAGATTTGGGAATAATAGACTTGACAGTAAATACCATGACTGGTGCATCCATTTGAGTGTCATTCTCTGGGGTTGAGATGAAAGTCCTGTCTTCTCCATGCTTGCTTGTCCCAAGCCCTTCCCATAAATTAAGTTGAAGTAATGGCCTTAATATCATTATTTAGGGAACATGGTCCTATATAGATGTTAAAATAAAGATCAAGAAAACACAGGAACTTGAAGTCCACAAAGATGCCCTAAGCAGCCGAAGGGAAACTGCTTCTTGCTCAGATTAAAGTACTAGAAGTAGAAGGTCAGGAAGGAGCCATGGAGGAATTCCAGGAACCTCAGGCCTTTTCCCAACTCCTGAACTAGGGAAAAGGGTGAAAGAGTCGGGGGGGCGGGGGGGGTGTCATAGTATCCCAGGGAGTTTCTATGTAGAGGGCTTATCCAAGTGCTGAACCCAGGAAGCCTAGAACATCTGGCAGACAAGCTTTGATGGCTCAAGACTGGGTGTGATGGGGCCCTCAAGGGAGGTTTAACCAGGTGCCCTGGGCAACCAAGGCCATGTAGGCAAGAAGGAAGCTCCTTGGAGATGAAGGGCCATTGAAATCACCTTGACTGCTGTCTTTCCCCCAGAATGAGCCTTACCATTAAAACTGGAGAATTAGCTCTAAAAGAGACAGAAAAAACTAGAAAGTGTGATGTGATGTTCCAGTAAGTTGGACAACGTATCAAATGTGAATACTCTTTGAGTAATGCCGTTTTTAGGAGTTCACTCTGCCTTTATGGGTCTACACATCCAAGGGTCGTCTTTGCCACATTGTTGATAACAAAAAACTGAAACCCAGCCGGAAAGTCCCATCACTGGGGTTTGGTTAAATAAATGGGGTGTAGTTGTTAGGAAGAAAGATAGCCGTGGAGCACTCTGCAGGAAGAGTGGCAGATGGACAAGCTGACGCTGAGCAGCACGCAGGCAGGCTTGCATGCTGCCCATCATGCAGCATAAAAGAATAACTTTTATGATATGGAGTTATGTATGTGTAAGTGTTATTTTAAAAATCTTTACACAAATATAAACATATGCCCATATAAAGTCTATAGAAGGGGGCGCCTGGGTGGCTCAGTCATTAAGCGTCTGCCTTCGGCTCAGGTCATGATCCCAGGGTCCTGGGATGGAGCCCCGCATCCAGCTCCCTGCTCAGCGGGAAGCCTGCTTCTCCCTCTCCCACTCCCCCTGCTTGTGTTCCCTCTCTCACTGTGTCTCTCTCTATCAAATTAAAAAAAAAAAAAGATTTATCTAGACATTTATAGCGAAGATCGCGTATTAACAGTAAATCTGAGGGGCATGCCCTGTGCCTACCGTGGGAGTCGACGTGCTGATTTGATCCAGCGGCAGCCTGTGTAACCGTGACTGTAGATGAGACACAAAGTCAGGGGCACTATAAATGATAGCGAAGTACACAGTCAGCTATTTAGACTTCCAAAAGCTGAGGCTGAAGGCCAAGTTTTGGCTGAATATCAAGGTTAAAGCCAGACTTTGGTGCATTTTATGGGCACACACATAAATGCACATATTTGTATGTGCCCAGCCTCTACCCACCTGCGTGAAGGGGAACTTGGGGCCCAGGAATCAAGAATCGGAGACCCAGTGTTCACTGGATATCTTTTTGTACTGTTTTTTGTTTTGTTTTTACTCCATGCATGTATTCCTTTTAAATACCTGCTATATTCATTAAAGAAA
The DNA here is from genome assembly GCF_964656455.1 of Halichoerus grypus. Taxonomy (NCBI): domain Eukaryota; kingdom Metazoa; phylum Chordata; class Mammalia; order Carnivora; family Phocidae; genus Halichoerus; species Halichoerus grypus. The sequence continues at coordinate 66,897,242 of NC_135712.1, forward strand.
TTAATTAAACATATATACTGAAGGGAAGTTGTGCGCTTATCTTCAAGCAAAGAAACCCTGTGGGTCAAGGCTGCAGAGGGTCAAGCGGGAATTGGCGCTGTCTTGGTTATCCCTGGTTACATCTGGGAGAGTTTCGTGACACAAGCTATTTGGGGCCCACTCCTCTGGGAAATCAGGGAGATTTACTGGGGTGGGGGAAGTAGAACCTGTGTTTGTGAGTGCTCAATGTCCCAAGTGTGTGTGTGGGGGGTGCTGTGTCCCATCTGCCCCTGGACACTGGGTACAGTCCTAGGGAAAACTGTCTCTTTTATTAATGTTTTTCTTAAAGATTTTATTTATTTCAGAGAGAGAGAGCACGCACGCACAAAGTATGAGTGAAGGCAGGGGGAGAGAGAGAAGCAAACTCCCTGCTGAGCAGAGAGCCTGATGTGGGGCTCAATCCCAGGACCCTGGGATCATGACCTGAGCTGAAGGCAGACACTTAATGACTGAGCCCCCCAAGGCGTCCCAAACTGTCTCTTTTAGAGTGTTTGGAAGGACCTCGTGAGTAGGGATGAATTTTCCAGTAACTTCAGAGATAGGACTTCAGACCCTGAGGCCTGAGCGCCCCTGCAGTTACCAGCATGGTCAACACAGCCACGGAATTAAAGCCCCAGCTCCTTAAGCACTGGTCATCCTGTTGGCAGCTTGGGATGAGGAGAGAGGCTTTGCCTGAGTCTATGTCGGACTGGCCTACAAGGGTTGTCCAGTGAATCATCTGGGTGACCTAGAAGTATAACTGGAGGCCCAGGATGGCCTGAGCAGAGGGCCAGGCCGGGGCTGGAGCAGCCGGGCCCTGGGGAAGGTGGCCCAGGGCCAGAGAGACCACCATGTGAAAGACTCTCTTCAGGGACTGAATCAGGCCTTAGGAACGCATAGGGCTGCAGACCAAGACAAGTACCCATTGCTTGGTATTAACAGCTGGGTGTCTCTTACCTAACAGAAACTCCCCTTTTAGAATGTTGCCATTCTGGGGCGCCTGGGTGGCTCAGTCGGTTGAGGGTCTGACTCTTGGTTTCAGCTCAAGTCATGATCTCAGAGTCGTGGGATCGAGTCCCGCAGTGGGCACCATACTCAGAGGGTAGTCTGCTTGAGATTCTCTCCCTCTCCCTCCCCCTTTGCCCTTCCCCCCACTTGCATGCGTGTGCTTTTTCTCTCATAAATAAATAAATAAATAAAATCTTTAGAATGTTGCCATTCCAGGGAATGACATTCATCCAGTTGGCTCTCTGAGAAAGACATTTTCCCCGGTTCCTCTATGAGGAGTGAGTTCAGGGAGCCTGATTTCTCCAGCATGTGACTCAGCCCTGAGAAGCACAGCAGAGTCTTAGACAAGTTCTGGGGGCAGAAAAAGGCCCAGCGCAGGGGCAACAACAGAGCACTTGGCTAGAAAGAAAAGATGAAAAAATACCATGTACAAGATTTTTTCAAAAGCTCTGGGAATCACGGAATTTGGCGGGGATTCTGGGCCCAACCCTCCCATTTCATAGGCCAGAAAACTGTAACCCAAAATGAGGAAGAGATTTGCTGAGGTCCCACAGCTGGCGAGTGATAAAGCTAGAGACTCTGAGCTCCCCACTGTCTGTCCAACATCGTCCTCCCACACAACAAATGCTCAGAACGGCTCCTATGAGACCAGGTGCCTGTCCGTTGCCAGGGGCCAGAGCAAGTTTGGGTCAATAGCCTCTGTCCCCAGATGACACATACCAAGTAAGACTACATTTTCTTTTTCTTTTTTTTAAAGATTTTATTTATTTATTTGTTAAAGAGAGAAAGAAAGAGAGAGTGCACAAGCCGGGGGAGTGGCAGGCAGAAGGAGAGGGAGAAGCAGGCTCCCCACTGAGCAGGGAGCCTGACATGGGGCTCAATCCCAGGGCCCCGGGATCATGACCTGAGCCGAAGGCAGATGCTTAACCGACTGAACCACCCAGGCGCCCTTAAACTTTCATTTTGAATATAGAGGCTTGAATTGTGTTGTATGACTTTGGAATCAGGACTTGGAAGCCAGCACCTCGTCGGAGAAGATCTGACCCTCGCCCAGGGGTACCTCCTCTTGTCAAGAGCACCTCCCTGACTATGCGGGGAGATTGTCTCCTTCCATCATCAATGGGCTCCTAACCTTGGATGCTTGAGGGTTAGGACTGACCTGCTTAGACACACAGCTGTGATCCAGGGGGCCCTGTACTCTGGGCTGAACCATCCCCCACTGTGGCTCATCTCTGCCCTCCAAGAGAAGAGCCCTAGGTTTTGTTTTTCACTGAAACCTCACTTGCCCTGACAGGGAGAAGGGGCCTGGCTGTATTTCCTTCTCCCAGAGAAATGAACCTCTCATCTCATACTCTGTTGTTTTTCTCACTCTTAGGCATTCCCCTTGCTCCACGGAGCGTAGGATGTGAGCTCCCCTAAGTCAAATCCCAGACGGAGAGTTCTCCAGCCTGGAACTATCTTTACTTCTTTAGGGTAACAACTTGTTTAGGGGCTTTACTTGTTTAGGGTCACTGCCACCATGCAAGGTGTGTGGGAAACACATATGTCCCCTCAAACTCTACTTCCTTGAGATTCATGGTGGTGACAGTGACAAGACTCATTACTTCAGGGTTATTCACGCAAAGTCAGTGCAATTTTCATTTTTAAAAAATCTGTGGTTCTGACTATGTAAAAAAATCCGAACATCTGTGTGTCAAAGCAGGCATATGATCAATTAGAGAAATATTTCAATCTTTCTGACTAAGGATTAATGTATTTATACATGAGAGTTCCTTTGTATACTTTATACACAAAGCAGTAGGGAAAAGATCACCACCTAAGAGAAAAAGTACAGAACACCTCCCTTAAAAAGTAGACATGCCAATGACCAATATGTGTATGGGGGAATTGGCTACTCACTGAATACGTTTAAATGAAAATTTAAGCAATTGCACTTAAAAAAAAAATTTATAGCAAGCGCATGGACTGTCTGGGTTGAAATTCTGGGATCATCACTGACTAGCAATGTGACTTTGAGCAAGTTACTTAAAATTATTAAACTTCAGTCTCCTCATCTGAGAGTTGGCCTGCTAATAGTACCTTTGTTTTAGGATTACTGAGAGAACTGAAGAAGGTATCACTAACCCTAGATGCACTAAGCTATACTTTTGTTCTGTGTGGTTTCTCTGTACCTGATCAGTGTTTGGAAGGGATAGCACTTATCAGTGTTGGCTATTAGGGTTAGTAGGAAGAAAATGAGAATACACTGCTGGAGGGAGAGTGTTCTCATCAGCAAGAGACCTGGCCAGAGAAGTTAAGAGCCTTCACTCCTGGGAATTTATCCTAAGGATATATAGTCAGAGATATGAATAAGAAGTTCCATAAAAGTATTTTTTGCTAAAGAAAATTTTGAAACAAATGAGTGGTTTCAATAAATTATGATAAATTTATGTAATACAGTGATACATTTGTATAATAGAGTAGAATAAATGTATTTAATAGAATAGATAAATCTATGTAACAAATATAATTTATGTAACAAAGTTTTAGGCCAGTATTTTTCAAATATTATGCAAACTTTTCAAAGTAAACCTTCCTCAGTGGTGGTAAACAAATGAAATATATAAAAATTGTGCTCTCTCTTTCGAGGGGTCAGGGGGCAATACACTGCTACCTGTGGAGTTCTGTAAACAAGGCCCTCTCTCCACTCCCTGACCCATTCCTAGGGCAGCCCCTGAAAGGGGTGTGGAGGCTCACAGAATCTTTAACAACATGGGGAAATAGGGATATAATGTTACATATCAAAATCAGAATAATACCTCTGAAACCAATAATACATTATATGTTAATTGAATTTAAATAAAAACTAAAAAGTTTTTAAAAATCTGAATAAAAACCATGTATGTAGTATGTTTTAATTTTATAAAGCACTCTCAAACACACACAGCTATAAAAAAAGGGCTCGAAGAGAACATAATGAAGTACTGATGGCTATTTCTTGGCTGGATTTGGGGGAATTTGTATTTTCTTTTTATAACATTTTTGTGTTTTTTTCCCCAATTTTCTTTTAATTTTTAAAAAATATTTATTTATTTATTTTATAGGGGAGGGGCAGAGGGAGAGGGAGAGAATCTCCAGCAGACTCCCCACTGAGCTTGGAGCCTGATGCGGGGCTCGATCTCATGATGCTAAGATCATGACCTGAGCTAAAATCAAGGGTCTGATACTCAACTGACTGAAGCACCCAGGTGCCCCTCCCCAAATTTCTTTAATGAACATGTACCATAGTTATAATCAGGAAAAAAAATCGTTTAAAATGTTTCATACCTTTCTTTCCCAATAGCTACCCAATATTCAGTTGGCAACAAAAGTTAAGGCTTGTCCATTTGGTGATGTCTCCCCATGATAAAAAAAAAAAAGTACAATATATCTGTATTACAAGTTATGCTTAAGTCCATGTACAGTGTTTTAATTACTACGATTATATAAATATCATGGTTGCACCAAGTGATAAACAATGATTACATTTCCTCTTCTGTCTGCTCTTTTGTTTTACCTGGTGTTAACAATTATCTCATATTTGGAAGGAGAGGGCTGTGACAAGGATGGGACAGAAGAAGAGGATCTGGAGTGTTTGTGAAAGTTCTATCGCTTGACCTGGATGGTCATTACAAAGGTATTAACCCTGTATGCACTAAGCTGTACTTTTGTTCTGTGTGGTTTCTCTGTACCTGTGTTTTATTTTAATAAAAAAATGCTTTTTAAATAAATCATGTAAGAACTAAAAAAATGCCTTTTCTTCTTAATTTTCTTTGAACCCAAATTTAAGTCTTTCCATACAGTTTTATAAAATAACAGTTTTTTAAAGATTTATTTATTTATTTTAGAGAGAGACAGTGTGCACATGCGGGGTAGAGGGGGAAGGGCAGAGGGAGAGGGAGAGAGAATCCTAAGCAGACTCCGCTAAGTGTGGAGCCCAACAGGGGGCTCGATCCCACAACCCTGAGCTGAAATCAAGAGTTGGACACTTAACTGACTGAGCCACCCAGATGCCCCTAAAATAACATTTTTGTAAATCTTCATATGATTTTTCATACAAACCTGCCAGATAATCTGCCTGTTCATTTTTCCTGGCTCTCTCTGGGTGCACGCTGTCCTCCTACACTAACCTGGATTGTTGCTCTCTGGGCCTGTCGCATGACATATCTGTCCTCACCCCCTTCTTGTGTTAGGTCCCCTTTCCCTTGGATCCACATTTTCTTTGTTTTCTCTTGTTTTACTGAAGCAAAAGTACATGTGATATATATTTTTTGAGATCTGCATGTCTAAAAATGTTCTACTCATATGACTCATAATTTGGCTGGGTATAAAATTCACAACCAAGTATTATTTTTACTTCATAATCTTGAGGATAATTTCCACTTCATTCTCACTTTAAATCTTGGTGTTTTTTTTTTTTTGGTTTTTTGTTTTTGTTTTTTTTAAAAATATTTTATTATTTATTTGACAGAGAGAGAGAGAGCACAAGCAGGGGAAGTGGCAGGCAGAGGGAGAAGCAGGCTTCCCACTGAGCAGGGAGCCCGATGCGGGGCTCAATCCCAGGACCCTGGGATCATGACCCGAGCCGAAGGCAGCTTCTCAACTGACTGAGTCACCCAGGCGCCCCTCACTTTAAATCCTGTTAATAAGAGGTTTGTACCATTCATATTCCTAATCTTTTTTGTCTGTTGGAATCTTCTCTTCAAGGCTGTTGTTTTGAAATGTTATGTTTTTGTGCCTCTTGGTGCTAGGTACTGATCTGAAGACCTTGTCTTTTGGTTTTGGCAAAATTTCCCATAGTCTTTCTTTGATAATTTCCAACTGTGAGTTTTTCAATGGGCTGTTAGACCTTCTGGATCTATCTCATTTTTTTTTTTTAAGATTTTATTTTTTAAGTAATCTTTACACCCAAGATGGGGCTCAAACTTACAACCCTGAGATCAAGAGTCACATACTCCACCAACTGAACCAGCCAGGTGCTCCAATCCTCTAATTTTCTTCTATTTTCTCTCCTATTTTCCATTTCTTTGTCTTTTTGTTCAACTTTTTAGGAAACTCCCTTTATTGTTAAACCCTTTTATTATTTCTGCTGTCATATTTTTTTAACTTCTAAGAGCTTTAATCTGTCCTTTTTATCTTGTTATTTCGTGAATGCAGTATCTTATTCTGAAGAATTATGGTGTCTTTGAAATAGTCTCTATATATACCATCTCTGTTTTCATCGAGTTCCTCTTGGTCTTTCTTTCATGTTGGCACATTTTTCTCTGATGTCTGTGACACTTATCTGCACATTCCTATTTATGAGTGAGGCGCTGAAAGCTGACTGCAGGTTCTGTGTACTTGGACACTGTTTGTTAATGAGTGTACTTCACTGTAGGATTGTTGCACAGGTGACCAGCTGGCTTATTTTTTCAGATTCTGTAGACCTAGTGTGCTTCTTCAAAGAATTATCTTCCAATCTCCTGCTTAGAGGAGGGGATGGGGGAGAAACTTGGCTGCCAGAATCTTGGAGTTAGCCAAAAAGGCAACTGCTGAATCCCACCGATAATCATAGTCTGTTTCTTAACCCTCTAGTTGTCCAAACAGACCCTCACCACACACCCACTTTGTGCCTGGTATCTCCATGTCCAGTCTGGTTCAGTGTCCCAAGGGAACATACTTATTGTCCTCTGTGGAGGCAAAGGAGTAGTGACTTAGCTTTAAGTCTAGAGAATGAAGTCATCTTGAGGGTCTAGCTGAAGCTTACACACGGATTTTCAACCACCACCTCCTTTTTAGGCTCCCACCTTAACCTCACCTTCCCTGATACCAGGTCTTCCAATTTCTGATTCTTTCTGAAATTGCTTGGGTGCTTAGGTTTGACCCATACCCATTCTTCCAGATGATTGCTGTTCCTCTGCTTTCTGTGTTCATGTATTATGATTTGGGATTATAGTTATATCCTAGTTTGATTGAAAATAGTGACAGCTTTTGTTTTTTGTCCTCTTTGCTTTTGGAGTGATGTTGAGAGAAGAAATGTCTTCACACCACCATTTAAAATCCCTAAGTCTCTGCCTTGGTTTTTACCTATAACTGTGTTTATATTTTTGGTTTCCTGTATCCTCCAAATTTTCTACAATAAACATGTATCACTTTAATAATAAGAAAACACACACACAGAGTTATCCAAAGACAAAAAGGCCCAAGAAGGCCTAGAGAACCCAATCCTGCATTTCCCTTCCTCTTTTGCTGAGCCAGTTGGGCCTAAGAAGCCCCCTCTTCTTTCATACCTCAGCTTCCTGACACTATGCAGCCATCCATGTGGCCTCAGGCACCTGTCGGAGAGAACACAGCCTCCAGGGAGGACATTCTTGGCTTCCTCATCCGTGGGCGCAGCCTTTGCCAACCATGCAAGCTAATTTGCATGCAGTGTGGATCCCTTAATGTATTCTGATGGTCATGCGTCCAAAGGCACAACAGTTTTTTTTATAAAAAGAGAATTCAGTGTGGTGTGGGTGTGTGGTGTTTTGCCACTGCACCCACAGGTTTTCATTCCCACTGATGCCATTCCAGTCAATAGGGGTGAGCATTAGCTAGGTATTCTCCATTACTACTTCCTACAGACCTGTCCAGTCCCTCCACTTGGACATATAAGTGGCCCTTATGAAGTAGGCCCTGGGCCCTTGAACACTCTTAAGCTTCACTGCCTCTACCAGGTCTAAGAGAATCAGAGACCCCAAGATCTAACACCCCACAAATTCCCGTAAGCTCCAGACTCATTATGTTAACAGGAACCCAGTGAGAAATCCCAAAGCAGAAGTACTCATAGGTCTCTGGAGCTCTCTCTGATCAGGCTCCACCCTGGCCTGAGGACACTGCTACTTCCTTCGTCCCAGTGAGCACAGGGATTCCAGGACTCAGGTGGGGCCAGGAATGCTCCAGTCCTCCTCCTGCCCACTAGGATCACAGGCTTTAAAGCCTGACCTACATGTAGGATTCGCTGGGAGTCCTAGGAGAATTGATCCAGCCAATTAAGTTGGGAAATTGCTCTTTGAATTTAACACGTCCATCCACTCATTTGTGACTTGGTGGGCTGAGGCTTCGAGGTTATTTTTACTTAATCCAGCAAAAACTATACTGGGCTTCTCTCACTTCACCGGTTTATTCATTTTTGCAGTCAGTTTTGGTTTTTATTAAACTTAGCCTTATAAATACCTCATAAAATAACCCTCATCAATACTCCCCTGTTGGACTCACGCATTTCCATTCTGGAGCTATTGCCTAGAACGGCTGCTAAGGGACCAGGCAGAAAAATCTCCAGTCGTGTTGCCTTTGGTGTGTACCTTGTGTCCCTACTTGAGAATTTGTCCCTAAAAGGGTTTGGAGCAACGTGTGTGTATGCACATACTCTCACAAGTGGGAAGATACCCTCCATGAAAATCCAATTCTATGTGGATCATTCCCTCCACCCTGAGAAGACCACCTATTACCCCAGTGCATTGCTCTGCTTGACTAGCCCACGCCAAGAGGAGCCCACACACATACACACAAAGACAGAATTACATTTGGAGACCAGATATCATCTTTAATTAATAATGCCACAGCCCAACATCCTTTTTGTTGCTGTAGCACGTGGAGTGTGTGTGTGTGCGTGTGTGCGTGTTCCTGAACAGATGAAGGGCCCGAGACTCCCAAGCAGGTCTCAGCCAACAGCTCTGCTGAGCAGCGACTGGAAGACAGTGTCCACAGCGGCACAGAGCGGGGACGCCTGCCTCCCTTTCTCTTGGACCACCTCTCCTGCATCCTGAGGGCAAAGCTGAGGCCTGTCCCAGCCCAGATTAAAGGGCTTCTTAGCAAAGATCAATCTTCAGTCCCCAGCCCTCACTGCCTCTGACCAGAGGGATGTCCCTGGGCAAAGTACAGACTGCCAGGCAAAGGTGGACAACCTGGGCCAGCCTTGGTCCCCAGGTCACACTGGGGCAGCACCACAGTGGCCCGGCCCTGGGCGGAGAATCCAGAGCTTCTGGGGCCATTTGCTTAGTTCCTCTCACAGATAATCAGGGTGGATCCAGGCCCTTCCTGGGGCCAGCCAGAGAGAGACAGCCTCGGCCCGTGAGGGCCACATGAGCATCATTTCCAGCCCAAACCTAAGAGCCTGCTGTCCTGCCATCTCCACTCTCCAGTTCCTCGCATGCCCAGTAGGTCCACAGCCCAGACACGGCAGGGGAGATCAGCACGGTAGTGGGTCGCAAGGAGGCCATGAGAGACCTGGGCTGAGCTGGAACTCCAGCCACGTGCCAGCCTGAAGCCAGCCCTCTCCCCCATGGTCACCGCCAGCCAGAGCTCTTTGAAGTCGGATGGGACCCCCACAGGCAAGGCGGCAAGTTCTTGGCCAGGTGCAGAAGGAGAAAACCAAACTGGCTCCACCGTCCCATTTCCACCTGCTCTGTGCCTTAAGAAGGCAAGGAGCCCAAGTCCCCAGGACAGTGTTATCAGCTGTTGGGGAAGCACCGTTGTCCAGGTGAGGCCTCAGGCCGGAAGCTGTGTTTGTTCAGTGGGCTGGGATAGTAGGTGGTTGTGTATACATTGGTCTGCTGCAAGGGGTAGAAACTGGCTCTGTCATCGGGGATCAGGTTATTCTTGTTCAGGGTCTGTGGAGGAAGGAAGGAACCGGAGAGGAAGGGGTAAGGGAGAGGTGGGGAAAGGGGACGGGCCAGGGCAAGGCGGTCAGGAACCAGGCAGCGAGCAAACATTCTGACCGCTGACACAGTTCACAGCACCACTGCGCCCTCCCCAGTGCCCAGCCCAGCTGCGCCCAGCTCCGGGCCAGACCCACGGCACCCTTCACCCTGCACTCAGCCTCTAGATGAAGGCTCCCACCTTGAACTCCATGGGTGTGTACTTCTCGTTCTTGGGGGTGCCCCCACCCTTGTAGTGCAGGTGGTTGGGGGTGGCAGGGTGGACGAGTGTGGATTCCTGGGACTGGCGCCGGCAGCGCTGGCAGGACAGGTACATGGCCAAGGTCAGCAGCCCAGAGCCCAGGAAGCAGGAGACGCCTGTGGCTACCAGGTGGATGAGACTGAACCCTGGGAGAGGCGGAAGCAAATGGTAAGGAAAGGGCCACCATGAAGAGGAGAGACTCCACTCCTGACCGCCTCCCAACAGGAGGCTCTGAGACATAAAGGAAAGGGCTTTGAGGCCAGACCCAACGGAAACAGGAAGGCTAGGCAGCCAGCCACCAGGGGCCTCTCTCACAGGACACCTGCGGTTTAGGTCAGAGGAGGCAACCAGAGGGTGTGGAGTTGGGTGACTCTTCTTGAATACAGACTCGATGACTGCCTCCTAGCTGGGGGGCAGAGATGGAACCTCCCAGGCCCCCCTATACATGGTCCAGAGCAGCCAGGACCTCCGCAAGGTTTGTCCCTCTGGAGCAGGAAGTGGAGAGACTCCAGATTTCAGAGTTGGGCTGGTGTCCTCTTTGGGGAGGAGAGGTGGAAAGACAGCGTCGTGAGGTGGGCAGGGTCCTTTTACCTCCACAGCTGGTGGCCTCCTCCATGCTGGAGGCAGGCAGGATCACTGCAGGAAGACAAGCAGAGAGAGTGTTGGGGCAGGGAGGAGAGAAGGGTCCCTCTGGGGCTAGGTATATCTCTAGGAGGGTCCCTGAGTCAGCACTGAGCCGCGTGGGACGTGGTCTGGGGGCCTTCATTCCACTGTGTCCCCACTCAGACCTTGTCTCTAAGAGGGGTCAGCCCATTCACTAGAGAAGAAGGGGCAAAAGCCCAAAGTATGCGCACCTCCCACCCTGGTGTTCCATCCTAGACCCACTAAGATTCTTCAGAAGGGGAAGGAAGCTGGGGGCACAGGGTGCGAAGGGTTGGTGCCAAGGTGCTGGCTTAAGGACCTACCGGGAATCTCGCCGTAGGGGCAGGGGCGGCTCTCGCTGCTGTTTCCGGCGCAGGCGCTGGGCCCCGGGACCAGCTCTTCACAGTGTCGGCTGCGGCTTTGGGCTCCGTCCTCCGTGCATGCACTCCACTCAGACCACGGTGACCAGCCTTCTGTGGGTTGTGGACTCGGATGAGGTTAACTGCCCTGAGACCCCCTGAGGGAGTTCAGAGGGACCCAAGGGGCTCCCCAGCCCCGGCGTGATGTTCTTCGTACCTGGGCAAGCCTGTGTAGCACACAGCGCCTCCTCTGTGTGCAGACCAAGACAGATGTCCTCGCCCGGGGAGGGCGCGGGGCTGGTGCAGGAACGTGTGCGTTGATAGTGGCCTCCACCACAGGAGGCTGAGCACGGGGACCAGGAGGTCCAGCAGGACCAGGCACCCCGCACTGCAAGGGGACAGGGTGTGTGAAAGGGGCTGCAGGTGCAGGCAGGGCCCAAGACACTTCTACCCTATCCCCAGCTAGGCCACTCTGCCCTGGACCACCCTGACCCCATCCTCTGCACCCGCCCTCAGCCCACTGTTAGGGACTGCCCCTTCCTCCTGAGGGGTGCAGGGGGAAATGCTGGCTGCAGAGGAGACACCAAAAACCAACTCTACCTCAAATCAAGCCTCTTATCTGGCTAACCCATTAGGGGAGAGAAAAACGTGACAAGGAAGACGAGGAGAGGCCCTGCTTGGTGGGAGAAGGTGCTGTGTCCGTGGTCAGGCCACAGACTTGCTGTAGGGCCCACTGTACAGAGTTGGCAAAAAGAATTGGTCGTCTGGGCATGAGGTGTGGCCTAGGGAGTCTCCTTGATGGGGGTTCCCTAAGCGCGGGGTCACCTGGACAAGCCTGGTGGTTACAGTCCTGGTACTCGGCGGCGTCGCCTATGCATGGCAGGCCTCCGCTGCGGGGCTCCGGGTTCGTGCACGTTCTCTTGCGGACGCGGAAGCCCAGCTCGCAGTCCCGGGAGCAGGACGACCACGGGCCCCACACGGCCCAGCCCCCGCTCACCGAGTGCGCGGAGGTGCCCCCGCTGCGCAGGAGATCCTCCACCAGGGCTGGGTGGGGCACGGGTGGGGAGACTGGCCTCAGTGATGAGCACACCCAGCGGCCCCACTCCTGCCCCACAGGCCTCCGGCTTCTTCCAAACACGATCCACCGCCCCCCCACCCCCCGGAGCCCCGTCCGACTCCCAGCCTCCCCCAGCCCCGCGCCAGCGCTCGGCGCCTGGGAGGGAGCGGGGCGAGGCGCTGTACCGTCGGTGTCGCAGGCTCCCGAGCCGTCCGCGGGGCAGGTTCTGGTCTCCGTCCTCCTCCGGCCAAGCTGCAGGCCGTGGGGATCCGGCAGGGGAGCGCGGCACGTGAAGCGAAAGCGCTGCTCCTGCCGCGCCCCGCCCTGAGTCACGTTCACGGGCAGCCACGGCGTCCACGGCGTGTTGCGCCGCACTTCCGGGCAGCCCTCGGGGTTGCACGTCTTGAACTCCTGCGGGATGGGAGCGGGTGCTGTGTGGTGGGCCTGCAGCCCCAGGCCTGGCCCGCGCCCCCGGCCCCCGCCTGCCCTCCCGTGGGGGCAGGTCCTCCGGCCCGCGCGCCCTCATCCGGGCCTCACCAGGCCGCAGCCAGGGCAGGAGTTGCCGTTCTCACAGGACCGCCGCCGCGATTGCACGCCGCCCCCACAGTTGCTGCTGCACTTGCTCCAGGAGCCCCACGACGCCCAGAAGATGGGCACCGGGCAAGGCGTGTTTTCGTTACAGAACCTGCGGGGAAGGGTGTGTGGGGGGAGTGGTCATCGCACTAGGGAGCAGGCACCCCCTTCCTTAACAAGAGGTCCCTGGGAGTGCAAGCCTGGGAAGGACGAGAGTCCACCGGCTCACTCGGAGAATCCAGGCCACTTTCTAGGAGGCCTGGCAAGTCTGGGACCGCAGGGCTAGCTTGTCTCAGAAACCTCTGGCCACATGCTCGCTCACCGCTCCTCGCGGCTCTTGCCCACGCAGATGCGGCCCCCGTGGCGGGGAGCGGGGTTGCTGCAACTTCGCTGCCGCACCTGGAATCCGATCCCACAGGACGTGCTGCATAGGGCCCACGAGGACCACGGGGTCCACGCTCCGTTCCTGGTGGGGTCAGAGGGGACAGGGACAGATGATCCTCCGAGTCCTAGCTACTCAGATCTATCTATAGCTAGGCAGGTGGATTTTATATTATTGTCAGTGATAACGGGAAATGGCAGCTCCCAACCAGGCCGGCTGTTTATTCGTTCCTGTGTTCATTCATTCCTCAAACATGTGTTGAGAGCCTTTCCCCATATATCAGGCTGTGCTCAGGGCTAAGGGTATAGAGGTAGGACCCTGGGCATGGAGATACTTGTGGGGCAAAAGGACACATTCTCTAGAAAAGGCTCCAGTTGCCTTTGCAATATGCAACCTTTGTTCATCCTTCTTGGTTGTCCAACCCTTGCACTCAATCCCATTCTCTCTTCCCTGTTCTACAACACCCCATGCTTTGCTCCAACCTCAGACACCATTCACTGTTGTCTACTTTGACTCCAATTTTCAAGTTTTGGTTCTATCACTTACTGGCAATATGAGCCTGGGCAAGTTACTGAAAATTTTGGTGCCTCATAAAACTCATCTTTAAAGTAAGGATAATGGGGGCGCCTGGGTGGCTCAGTCATTAAGTGTCTGCCTTCGGCTCAGGTCATGATCCCAGGATCCTGGGATGGACCCCCACATTGAGCCCCGCATCGGGCTCCCTGCTCCTCGGGAAGCCTGCTTCTCCCTCTCCCACTCCCCCTGCTTGTGTTCCCACTCTCGCTGTCTCTCTCTCTCTCTGTCAAATAAATAAATAAAATCTTAAAAAAAAAAAAAAAAAAGTAAGGATAATGATTGTATTCCTATCCCATGAGGTTGTTTTGACAGTTAAACCAATACACATGTATAGAATGGAGTGATTTTAAGAGAGTCCAAGGTCATACCTCCAGACGATGGTAATCCAGGATTGGCACCAGGTCTGCCTACTTGACCACCGCCCCATGCTGTCCCTCGTGTTTGGAACAGCAAGGCTTATTGAGGCTATGGTCTGTGACTCCCCTGCCTGTCCAGCCTACCTGTTTGTATCAAGAGCCCCCACAAGGCAGAGACTTCTCTCCCACTAGAGTGGAGGGCTCATATTTTAGCCACCTCTCCAGTCCCCTGCACAGCTCTGGAGTGGTTTCTGTCCCTTTGCAGGAACACCTGCCTGGGGATGCCCCATTTCCTCTATTCGCACCCCCCCCCCCCAGGCCAAGGCAGCCGCCATCCAAGTCCTGTATCCCCACATACCTGGAACAGTTGGCGATGTGGATGGCTGGCCCCAGGCAGTCTCGGCCCCCACAGCGGGGTCGAGGGGAGTCACAGGCTCGGGCCCGACACAGGCAAGATCCTGAATTGTCCCCATCTAAGTGCTCACATGGTTGCCATGGTGACCACTGGCCAAAGCCCCCATCCTGAGTCACATTTCGCACCTGCAGATACACATCAAACAGGTCACACGAGGCAGGGATAGGGAAGGCACCAAGTCCCAGGGGACATGGGGATACTGATGGAAAGTCACAGCCTGAATCAGGGGGCGAGGTCCCAGGTGGGGCGCATGAAAGGGTTCTCACAGGACACGCTGTTATGTTCTGGGTCCAGAGGCTCATGTTGGAGCTGTCCTCAAGCGTGCTGCAACGTTGCTGCTTCTCGTCCCAGCCGCAGTATGGGTCCCGGGCCCCTAGGCATGCCCTGCCAGACAGAGGTCCTGAGACTCAAGCCTGAGGGCCTCCCAGCCTCACTCGCCCCCTCTGGTGCCCTTATCCATCCAGTTGCCCTCCACAGTAATAACTAAGCTCACTGAACACTTCCTGTGTGCCAGGAAACATTTTAAACACTTTACAAGCATGAATTAATTTAATACAACAACCCAGTGCAGAAGGTACTGTCATCATCCTCATGTTATATGGAGGAAACCCAGAGAACTGAACAAGGACTCAAACCCTTGCCTTCCAGAGCCCACACTCTTAACCTTGCCTTCCCCAAGCCTGGGTGCCCCATGCTCCTCATCTAGGGCCACAGGAGAAGATGTGGTGAATAGAAATCCAAAGAAGTAGTGCCTCTCTGTCAGACATGATGATAATAGAGCCATAAAACATTAGTGACGGATTAGGGACAGTCTGGCCCAGTGGTTCTCCCCGCCCTGGCTGCACATTGGAATCACTAAAGAAGCTTTTAGAAAATACTGATACCTGCCCCCACCCATACAAAAGTCTCTGGGGGGTGGGGAGGTTTTAAAAACTCCTAGGTGATTCTAATGGGAGCCAAGTTGAGAATTACTGGGATCTGCAATACAACCTTTTTGTTGTATAAAGGAAGAAAGAGCCACAGAGAGCGAAGAGGAGTTCCCCTAGATCACACAGATTACACATGGCAGAGCCGGGGCTAGAGCCTAGACTTCATTTTTTTTTTAGGAGCTTAGACTTCTTAACCACGATTCTTCCACCACGCTCTTGCCTCCCAGCTGGGAGTCTGACTTCGCCCACTGAGTGAACAGAGGCCCATGCCTCAAAACACAGGGGACACCGAGGCATAGTCCGGGGCCTCTGAGGGCATCCACATGCCTGTGCTGCTCAGGGGCAGGAACCAGAGTCTAGTGCGTCAGCATCATGAGAATGAGCGCAGGCTGCCAAGAGAGGGGTCAACGTCCCATGTCCCCTTTCCCGGGCCCTCAGGGCTGGTCTATTTGCAGTGACCCAGAGAAGGTAATGGTTCACACTCCAATGAATGCCCCAAATGCCTCCACTTCTCACATTCTAGGGCTCCTCTCTTCCCTTTCTCCTTCAGACTTACTCATTTTATCCTTTACAGTTTTTCTTTTAAAGATTTTATTTATTTGTCAGAGAGAGAGAGGGAGCGCACAAGCAGGGAGAGAAGCAGGCAGAGGGAGAAGCAGGCTCCCGCTGAGCAAGGAGCCCAATGTGGGACTCAATCCCAGGACCGTGAGATCATGACCTGAGCTGAAGGCACACTTTAACCCACTGAGTCACCCAGACGTCCCATCCTTTTACAGTTTTTAACAACAACAACAACAACAACAAGTTAAATCTGGGGGCGCCTGGCTGGTTCAGTCAAAAGAGTGTGTGATGCTTGATCTCAGGGTCATGAGTTTGAGCCCCACTTTGGGTGTGGTGATTACTAAAAATAAATAATCAAATAAACAAAACTTTTAAAACAATTAAATCTCTACTAGTAAGACTTCAAGGAGGAGAAAAAGAGTATGGAAATTATGGAATCAGGATTTGCTGTTCATTGCTAAGTAAATAGAGTATCAGATTCTGGAGCCTGAAGGAAGTTCCCTCTGCCCGGGGGAACCCACTGCCAACCCCAGAGGATACCCTGGGTCCCTTCTGCCTCCTTTTCCCAATTTCCAACCCTTTTACCAGGCTTGGCTGCTCCACAGCAGTGGGCCTGCAAGAGAGGGTCCAGAGAGAGCACTGGGAATGGGGGGGCAGAAATTGGAGGCCAGGAAGCAGAAAAGGCTTCAGGTAAAGGAGGGGCTAGGCTGCAAGGAGGTGGGGGAGTCCACACCATGACGTGACTCTGCAGAGGGATTTTTGATGGGCCAAAGGGGCAAGGATGTCAAGGGTTAAAGGAATACATGAAAGAGTCAAAGGTTTTCTCCTTTTGGTGTTTCCAGGATAGAATCTTTCTTTCCTCCTTAAGGAGAGTCTCCTGTCAGGTGAGTTCTTTATTTTCAGTGAGTTAAATGGACCATGTGAGGTTCCAAAGACAAATGAGGTTATATGAGAGAGCTCACAAAGAAGGGGGTGGGGCTTCCCCTTGTTGCCAGAGGAGGCTGAAGAAGATAATGCTGCCCCTTGCTCAGGCAGCCCGTGACCTCATTTAAGGGAGGTGATGCCTGGGGCTTCAATGGGCAAGGGCCTTGCTGGACCCCAGCAAGTACCCTCTGGCCCGCCTGGGAATCCAGAATGCTCATCTGTTACTCAAGAATCTGTTTCCATTTTATTCACTCAAGTACAATTGTAAATTGTACAATATAAGTGTGTTCATATTTTCATCTGGGATCAATGGTTTGATTTGGGGGTGTTTCACCAGCAGAATGCATCAAACTAGACACCATGGGACTAGATACAGTACATATGCAAAGTAGTCCCAGCAACATGTGGTTTTGAGATTCTGCTCTCTGGCTGACATTTGGACCAAATTTGCTGCTACCAAATCCAGCCAATCAGAACTCAATGAAGCCCGCTCCTGAGGGTATTTCCCTCAGCTCTCAGAAAGCAGTATCAAACTCCAGAAGCAGCTGATATGGCACTTTAGAAGCAACATGAATTAAATGAAAGAGAGCCATGAATAGGGCTATACTACTAATAATAGTAATAAATAAAATTCTATTCATCAAAAACAAATGTCTGCCAGTAGAGAAAATGGAGAAGAGCAGAAAATTTGAATCAGTTTGTACAAGATAAAAGCAGAAGATTCTGGAGGAATGCAATTTTGCCTCATGCTACTTCTTTCATCTAGGGTCTAAGGAGTCCATCAAAATCCTAAAGGAGAACACAGGCAGCAACCTCTTCGACCTCAGCCACAGCAACTTCTTCCTAGAAACATTACCAAAGGCAAAGGAAGCAAGGGCAAAAATGAACTATTGGGACCTCATCAAGATAAAAAACTTTTGCACAGCAAAAGAAACAGTCAACAAAACCAAAAGACAACTGACAGAATGGGAGAAGATATTTGCAAATGACATATCAGATAAAGGGCTAGTATCCAAAATCTATAAAGAACTTCTTAAACTCAACATCCAAAGAACAAATGATCCAATTAAGAAATGGGCAGAAGACATGAACAGACATTTTTCCAAAGAAGACATCCAAATGGCCAACAGACACATGAAAAAGTGCTCAACATCACTCGGCATCAGGGAAATCCAAATCAAAACCTCAATGAGATACCACCTCACACCAGTCAGAATGGCTAAAATTAATAAGTCAGGAAACGACAGATGTTGGCAGGGATATGGAGAAAGGGGAACCCTCCTACACTGTTGGTGGGAATGCAAGCTGGTGCAGCCACTCTGGAAAACAGTATGGAGGTTCCTCAAAAAGTTGAAAATAGAGCTACCATATGACCCAGCAATTGCACTACTGGGTATTTACCCCAAAGATACAAATGTAGCGATCCGAAGGGGTACGTGCACCCCGATGTTTATAGCAGCAATGTCCACAATAGCCAAACTGTGGAAAGAGCCAAGAGGTCCATCGACAGATGAATGGATAAAGAAGATGTGGTATATGTATACAATGGAATATTATGCAGCCATCAAAAGGAATGAAATCTTGCCATTTGCAACGATGTGGATGGAACTGGAGAGTGTTATGCTGAGTGAAATAAGTCAATTAGAGAAAGACATGTATCATATGACCTCAATGATATGAGGAAATCTTAATCTCAGGAAACAAACTGAGGGTTGCTGGAGTGGTGGGGGGGGAGGGATGGGGTGGCTGGGTGATAGACATTGGGGAGGGTATGTGCTATGGTGAGCGCTGTGAATTGTGCAAGACTGTTGAATCACCGATCTGTACCTCTGAAACAAATAATACATTATATGTTTAAAAAAAAAAAAAGAAGATAGCAGGAGGGGAAGAATGAAGGGGGGGAAATCGGAGGGGGAGATGAACCATGAGAGACGATGGACTCTGAAAAACAAACTGAGTGTTCTAGAGAGGAGGGGGTGGGAGGATGGGTTAGCCTAGTGATGGGTATTAAAGAGGGCACGTTCTGCATGGAGCACTGGGTGTTGTGCACAAACAATGAATCATGGAACACTACATCAAAAACTAATGATGTAATGTATGGTGATTAATATAACATAATAAAAAAATAAAAAAATAAAATAAAATAAAGTTTATCAGAGGGGAGGTGGGTGGGAAGATGAGTGAAACAGGTGAGGGGGATTAAGAGTATACTTATCATGATAAGCACTGAGTAATGATGTATAGAATTGTTGAATCACACTATATTGTACACCTGAAACTAATATAACACTGTACGTTAACTTACTGGAATTAAAATAAAAATTTTTTTAAAAGACTGTAAAAAAAAAAAAAAAAACCAGTCCTAGAAAAATTGTTCCCAGTTTTGACTGCAAATTAGAATCTCCTAGTGATCTTTTAAAAAGCTTTAGCAAACAAAATAAAAAACCCACCTATATCTGGGCTTTATGGACCAAAGTAGGCTGGAATCTTTTAAACGCTCCCTAGGTGATTCTTAAGAATAGCATGGTTGAGCATTGCTATTCCGGGCCACGTTGGTCAGGGTTCCCAAGCCAAGAGATGAAGTGCCTTGTCTTTCCAATCCGTGACAGAATAAGAAAGGAGGGAAGAAAACCCGGAGTGGATGCTGGCCCCAGCACCCCCATTCAGGCTCCCTCACCCTCTCACCCTGCTCTCAGTTCCCCCAGACAAGAAAGAGACCAGATTCTCCACAGACACGCCTGCCCTGCCCTCCCCTGGCCCTGGCTGCCTGACGGGGCTTAAATGACTCCCCTGGAGCCAATGCTTGAGCTCTCCTCCTGTCCACATTCGCGGCTTTTGGCCAAAGACCACTCTAAAGCTTACAGAGCAGGGAATGTTCTTAAAATTAAAGCTCCAAGGAGAGAATTAAAGTGTGTCTGACTGTAAGAACGGGTAGCAGTTGAGAGTTCCTTTCATAAAAGCAGCCATTAGACCAATAATATATCACCATGTCTTTTTTACTGCAGTGTCTCAAGCAGCCATTACAAAAGGGAACAGGTTCATTCCATGTGCTGGGAGGCAGGGCAGAGACGGATGGTGAAAGTTGAAAGCGGGTGGATTCCAGCACCCAGTAGCAACAGTAACACAATGGGAGCTGTCCAAGGTGGAGCCTGGGAGCAAGTGGCCATCATTTAAGATGACGGCCTGATTTCCTGTCAGGGAGAGAGGTTGGGAGGAGACTCTCTGAGCCACCTTCCTGAGTGAACTGGTGTAGACACCCCCACGCCCCCTCCAGTGCAGCATGAAAGGCATGATGGAAGGAGGAAGGGAGTGTTCACGCATAAAACACTTGCTTTGTAGAGCCAGTCAGCAGCTTATTCCCTCTGCCCCACCTCTTGTGAGCCCTGGTCTCTCTCTGGCCAGGCCAGGGTCCTAGTTATGTCCCACGGGGCTGAGATTTGCCTGAGCAAAAGGAGGGGGCTGGAGACAAGCTCCTGGATTCTGGGCAGTGGAGGGGGGCCTGAAAGGACTCTGCCAATCCACCCTCATCCTCCTGCCAGCTTTGGAAGGAATGAGGGGGAAAAGCATGAAATGTCGATCTTAGGACACAGTAAAACCCTGTGACAACCCGCCCCCCAACAGCACAAATTCTGATATAGTGTGATAGTTGGCTTCCAGACTCTGGGGTGCACAGATTGGTGGCTACACAGCCTCACTCTGGTCATTCTATTAACTTTGCAATCATGAGACCTCACATTTTCAGATCCACCTAGAGCCTTACAGCAGCATCTCACTGTACATGTCAAGCGCTCTTATCCCAAATTCAGGAGTCCAAATAGGGTGAAAGTATCAGACTCCAAACTGACCTCTTTCTACCCTGCTATTCCACCTGGCCACACGACGCAACCTCCCTGTCCCTTCTCTGAAGCATCATGCGAGCGGGGCAATATCCCGGCATCTTCCTTTCTGTGGTTCCACTGCAGACCCCATTACTTCATATCTGGCCCGGAGCCAAACTAGCTCACACTGGCCAACCCTCTGCCCCTTGACAATGTCGCTCACCACTTTCTGATTGATCTTTGTCAAACACCTATTCACGCTGCCTATCACTCCACTCCCCCGCTCAAAGACCACTTCAGTGCCCACAGGCGAAGGTTCAGATCCAATCCTCCCTTGGCATTCCCAGCTGGCCTCAGTCCCATTCCCCTCTCCTCTCCTGCACCAACCTCCTCTCAGGCCAAATGATCAGTGAGCTGAAGGATCAGTCCTCTGTAGAAGGCCACTTTGTGCCTTAGGCTGGGCATGGCCCCCAGGTGAAGTCTAAAAAGTATTGGGATAGTGGGTTTGCCTTCAAGGATTTATAAGCTCCTAAAGAACAAGACTATGTGCAAAGTTTAAAAACAATACAAGAGGGGTGCCTGGGTGGCTCAGATGGTTGAGCGTCTGCCTTCGGCTCAGGTCATGATCCCAGGGTCCTGGAATCGAGCCCCACATCTGGCTCCTGGCTCAGCAGGGAGCCTTCTTCCCCCTCTGCCTCTCCCCCTGCTCATGCTCTCTCTCTCTCTGTATCTCTCTGTCTCAAATGAATAAATAAAATCTTAAAAAAAAACAACAACACAAGAGCTAAAGAACACAAGATACGGGGGAAACGCCATCAGCAGATAGCCTGCGATTCGTGCCAAGCCGTGCTGCCTGTAGTCCATGTCACAGGTGCTGAGACTGCAGAGAGCCCGGTAGGCTGCAGGGCCCCGACATGCATTTGTGGAAATAAGAAGGAACTAAGGACACTAGTTACCACGCATGAGCACATCATGAATAGAATTCCCAATCCTTATAACAACTCCACCAGAATGAACTATCATTTGCTCCATCACAATTTCCTCCTATTTTCCCCTGAGGAGAAAGCTCGAAAGGATAAGTAGCTTGCTCAGGATCGTGTAGCTAGCAGATGATGGAGCTGAGGGAGAAGCCCAGGCGCATCCAATTCGGCCACGGGGGCCTCGCCTACGATGCCCCACTCTCTCTCCCCACACGTCCACTACAGGCCCAGGTTTCTCTCTCCAGCCAGACATCCACAGTGCCAAGGGAAATGAGAGTGTTCTGGGCCCATTTCATCTTGCCCCCCTTCTCTCACCTCCACCGCCCTGCAAAGCGCTCCGATACGGTAGGGCTCAGTACACGTTGGTGGTTTGCTGCTAGAGCTATGCACTGGGGCCGAGGGGACCTGAGTGTCTGCGCACTGCTCTCCCTTTCTTCCTCCCCAGCTGCCACACCGTGACCCTCCCGCCTCCTCCCCGGCCCTCCGGCCCTCTGCCCAGCGCCCGGCACACCCCACAGGGGCCGGAGGACGACCCTTGGCAGCAGGGGTACCATTTGTCTCTCAGTTCTCAAGGACAGATGGGCACGGCCAGGAGGCTTCTGTGTTGCAAAGGCCACAGGAGCCCATGTGGCTGTGACTACGCCAGCTAAGGCGGCTTTTGAGTATCTCAAAAACGAGGGGGCACCGCTTGGGGGAGCTTCACGTAGTAGGAATCGGAGATACATTTCCATTTGGCTTTGGAATAGGCTTTTGTGTTCCCCCTGACACGCCAGTGCCATGACTGCCAAACTCGTGAATCCACTTGAAGCTAAGGTCTCAGCAGCAGTTGGGAAGCAAATACAACCAACAGCTCCACCTGGTTCCTCATCTCCACCGGACCCAAGCCAGGCCTCTGCCTCTTCTAAGTCAGGAAGGAAGAAAAGCAAAAATCTGGCGCCGACTCAGAGCATCCTCTCCTAGCTCCCCGCACATCTGGGTAGTAAGTCCTGTGGTTTCAAAGATAAAGATCTTTCTCTGAATTAAAGGGACTGAGACGCAATCAAGTAAGCTAGAGATGGCTGACAGGCCCTAGCTTTGGGGTTGACAAAAGGGATAGCAACAGCCCCCTCATTTTGCTAAAGCACACACTTCCCCCAGGCAATGATAAATGGTTTATGCAGACCGTCCCAATTAACCTTTACAAAAACCCTGCAGATATTTTATGAGAAGGAAACCAAGGTTCAGCGAGGTGAAGTGACTTGTCCAAAGGCAAACAACTGGAGACTGCGCCGGTTTGCCCCCCCGGGTGGCTTCAGAGCTCTGTCTCATGAGCGCCACCTCCGAGGTGCGATCGGCGGGCACAAGCCCGGAGGGGGCCAGGGGCCCGCCCCTCCCCACCCCGCACACTGCCGCCCCGCCCCCGCCCGGCTCGCGCGGCCCCCCGCTTACCCCTGGCTGCGGTAGGCGGCGCACCTCTCCAGCGGGACCCGCAGCACGCGGTCGCTCAGCCCCACGAAGAGCGCGCGGGCGCTGTGCAGGATGCGCAGGCTGCGAAGGGGCTCGCGGTGCCCGGGGGGCAGGACGTGCAGCTCTTCCAGGTAGCAGCCGCGGAGGCTGCGGCTCGCCGTGGACAGTGCCTTCAGGATGGTGCCCGACTCTGGAGGGGCCGGACGAGGGGGGCCTTGAAGGCCCAGCCCCGCCCCCGCCCCTCAACCTCCTCCCCACCCGGGGCCAGGCTGGGCGGCGAGGGCTCACCCGTGCCGATGTAGAGCACATGGTAGAGCGTGTCCTTGGCCTGCACCAGGTCCACCACGAGGTGTGAGAAGCGCACGCTGTCCTGGGTGACACAGGGCTCGGGTGTCACCGGCTGCACAGCCTCGCTCATCAGGAACAGGCGCTGTGCGTCCTGCAGGCTGCGCTCCGTCAGGTTCTCGTTGGGGCCCACCTCTGGCAGAGTGCCGCACTACCGCGGCGGGGGGGGGGGGGGGGGGGGGGAGTCACGCGTGCCCAGCTGCCGGGCTGCCCAGGCCCCTATCCCTCTCCTTCCTCATCATAACCCAGGCGGCCACGGGCAGGTCGTGATTACCCGATCCCGGCCCCCCACCCCCAACATCCCCGCTGCGTTCCCTGCAACCCCTTGGGGCGGGGCGGGGCAGGGGGTGGGGGGGAAGAGATACCTCTAAGAACTAAGGGGAAATGAGGCTGGGAAGATGGGGAGGAGGGACCTGCGGGGGATGGTGAAGGGGGGGGCGGGAGAGATGAAAAAGGGGCTGGGTTATCTAAAAATGAATCATTGGAGTGTGGATAACAAGTGTGGTGTGATTTTATACTGTTGCTGTAGGTGCTCCTCCCCCATGTTGGGCCACAACCTGCCTTCCCTCTCTCGTGTTCCTACCAGCTCAAAGTTCTTACACCTTCCAAACTGAAGCTGGAGGGTCACTGCCGTTTCTGGGGCACTTACTACATCCCAGGACTGTGTCAGGCGCATATTTAACCCTTGCAGTTATCTTTGAGGTCAAGAGTATTATCCCTAGTCCCAGATAAGGGTAAAGAGACTCCGGGAGGTTGGGTGACTTGACCCAGGTCAAGGTCACACAGAGGGAGAGCTATATCTGGGTCAGGATGATCCCACTGCAAAGCCTGAGGTCTTCCCATGCTCCATATTGCCCCGTGGGCAGGAAGTTGATGGATTTGAAGGTTGACCATCATTAGCTTCCTTTGCCTCAGGGCTCTTTCCTCTTCTCCATCATAGCACCAGGGGATGCTCACATCATCCATGGCTGGGCCCTGACCACTCCTGCCACTCAGACCCTCCAGGAATTAATACCCAGGCTAGGTAGACTGCAAGCAAACTCCAGCTAAAATCCCTCAGTTCTGACCAGACAGCTTGTGAGTGCTCTCCTAGTTTCCTATATTGAGTCTCCCTGGAGGTGTGAAGTCACATTTAGAGATGGCTCAGAGTAGGCTCCCTTGCTCTGCATCCCACCCACTCTCCCGTCCTCACTCCACCGTCTTAGGGAACTATCGCAGGCCTCACAGATGGGTGCAGACCAGCTGGGACAGGTTTGGTGTTTGTGCTAAGCAGCTGGGAATCAGCTGGGGGGCTGGTCATCTAGGAAAAGCTGGTCTGGGAGGAGAGGGAAAGGGGAGGAGAAGCTATACCTGGAAGTTGGGGATGGGGTTAGCGATGGGGAGCCAGGCAGCCCTGGGGTTCTCCTGGTAGCGAAATGGGCCATTAAAAGCCTGGGAGATGGCACTGAGGTTGAAGGCGCAGACAGCAGAAGCGGCGATGCTGTTTCTGAAAGACAAGAGGTGGTGGGGTGCCGCCCTCCCTGCGGGCCTTGGTCCCTTAAGCCCCACAGCCGGCCGTCCAGGCACTGTGCGGCACAGTTCCAAGGCTTGCTGAGGGCCTAGCACAAGCCCGGTGCTTTCCCCACGGAAGGAGGGTGCGGTCCTCACACTCTGGAAACTCTGGGAAAGGCCCACTGATGAGAAGCCCTGGGGGATCATTCTGTGCTACTTCCTCATCCCTTTCCCTTCTCCAGTGGGAGGGTCAAATAAAGTTAGTGTTTTTCAAACACTTAGTCCAGAGCCCACTGTCAGAAATATACTTCATATTACAACTCCAAATAACACGCCCCCGAGCACACACATTTGTAAAGAATTTTCATGAAACAATACCCTTACTAAATGCATTGTACTCCGCTATTTTTATTCCATTCTATTCTGCTTTCTTCATTTTATTTTACTTTTCAAGCTGGTTATCAAACCCCTGATTCATGCTGCACAGCCCACAACACCCTGAGCCGGGTGACCTCTAAGACCCGTTCAGTCCCGGGATCAGGTGTTTCTATGAGTCTGATGTGAACAGGTCACAGAGCCCATACCACTCAGCCAAATGTTTCCAGTTCTGTTCTCGGCATTTAGACCCTCTCCCAAATGTGTCCATCACCCTCCTTGCCCTTTCTGCCTGGCCTCGGCTCCCATCATCTCTGGCTGGGTGCTGCTCTGATCTCGGGGCTGGCCTTCCTACGGCCTGTCCAGCCTCCTTGAATCCATTCTCCACAGAGCAGCCACAGGGAACAGTTCAAAATGCGCATCCAAGCTGGTCTCTGGCCAGCTTCACGCCCTTCAATAATTTCTCCTTGCTCTTAGAATAAAGATCAAAACCCTTGAGCAGTCTGTAAGGACGTAATTCTTCCCATCCTAGCCCCTCAGCCTCCTCTCCTGTTTCTCCTCTTCCTCACCCTCCAGGCTCCTGCCACACTGGTCTCCAGTAAGTTCCTCAAACATTTCTGTCTTCCCACTCCAAAGCTCTGTGTGTGTTCTTCCCTCGGGCTGGAATGCTCCTCTCCCCTAGTTAACTCCCATTTATCCAGTAGATGTGACTTCCTACAGGAAGCCTTCCCTGATCACTACCCCTCCATACTGGTAGAGGCTTCCCTGCACACTGCCCTTTCCCTTTGTAGCATTTATCACAGTTAAAATTGGGTGTTTAATAACCACTATTTCTAGAAGGTAAGCTCCTTAAGGGCAAAGCCAGGTCTGCTTTTGCTCACTGGCACCCCTGCTTCCCTCCCTCCCCCACCGCGACAAGCGCCTGGCGTGGAGAAGGCACACAATACAGAAACTATTTCCAATCCATACCACTGTCATCATTTCCCCCTGGTGCCTCTCTAGCAGCTCCTGCCCCTTGCTCATGACTGCCCACTATCTTGTGCTGACTGCCTGGCTGGTCATTAGTTCCTGGCTGTCAGCTCATGGCCTGCGTGGGCTGCGATGGACGGGGATCCCCCCGCCTTGGATGGCCTCTCTGCTCCTGTTTCCCAGTTTTGCTCTCATCCCTGTCCCTCCTCTCAGACTGTGCTTGCTATAGCTAGCATGGCCCTCCTCCAGTCCCCGCTACCTGGGGCCCAGTGTCAGCACACAGCACTCTAGGCTCATATGTTTCCGAGGTCCTCACAAAGAACCTCGCCCAGCATCCTGTACAACAAATGTGTTCCTCGGTCTCTGCTGCCCGTTCAGCATTTTGTACATGAAATCACCTGATTGGGTCAGCCTTTACACAGGAGGAGGTGGGGGGAGGGGGGCCCCATGATCTCCGTGAGGGCTACCCTTCCTTACATACACCCAGGAAACAAAAGGGGCTCTGATTCCCAGCCTGTGTCTCCCAGTGCCGTCAGGACTGCCAGGAGGCTCTGCTGGTTAGGTTTAGCAGGATCATGGAGTCCTGAGGTTGGAAGGGACTGGAGAGAATTCTCTCTGAGCTTGCCCGTAGACGGCTGCTCCTGGACCCTCCCGGGGCTGCCATCCCCTCATCCAAGGCAGGCTATTTTCCTTTCATCACAGCAGTTTCTTCCTGCACAGAGCCATAATCCAGCTCTGTTTACTTTCTTCAGATCTGGCCTTGGCCTGCCCTTCACAGCAATCCAGAACAAGTGCTTACTCCTCCAGAGGCAGCAAGCCACAGCCAAGTAAGGAGTGTGTGATGTGCGAGCAAGTTTACCCCGAAGACCAGCTGCACTCCCCATTTTACAGAGGGAGAAACAGGGGCCCAGAGAGGGACCTGCCCATGCCCTCCAGTCCGCGAGGCAGGGACGGGATAGCAGAGGGCCCGGGACTCACACGTTGGTAGTGAAGACCCCGTAGATGAGGTCCTGCTCAGGCAGGTGGAAGGCACTCTGCAGCTCATTGTAGTAGAAGGGGACCTCGCCTGGGCGGGAGCAGTTGAGCCGGGCCTTCATGAATGTGGTCCATGTGTCCTCCAGTAGGAAGCGGCCCCCCACGTCGTTCTTGCACACTCGGGCCACCCGAGAGTACACGGTGCGTCCGCAGTCGTGCTCCACCGCATTCTCCCGCAGGAAGAAGTATGCAAACAGCCCAATATCATAAGCTGCCACGAAGTTTGGCTCTGGGGGGCAGGAGAGGAACAAAGGGTTGGGTCGGGCCAGCAGGGAGGAAGGGGACAGAGTTGACTTCCGTTTTCCCAGATGGGCATCCTGACACCCTTGGACAGTTTGCTGACCTAACCTTGTTCCCACCTCCACTACGAAGTTATAGTAATAGTTAATCTGTGCTACTGAGCACTCACTGCCTACCAGACATTATTATAAGTACTTTCTGTGATCCTCGTAACAACCTACGAGGTAAGTACTATGATTATCATCTGATTACGGATGAGAACATTATGGCAGAGAGAGGTCAAGTACTTGCTCAAAGCCACACAGCCAATCAGTGGAGAAGCAGGAATTCAGCTCCAAGGGAAAGAAAACTCCTACCACCCTCTCCCAACCTCTTCTTTCCTATAACCCTTCCTCCTAATGAATTCCCAACTCTTCCTCTGCCCTCATCGCTTCCCCTCCATTTGTTCTGGGTACATCTGTCATTTCATCTGGAGTCCATCTCCAGTGTACTCCGGTCCTTGGGCAAACATCTCCCCGATTCTGGGCCTCCTGAGGAAGCCAGTGTGATCCCTTTCAGAGGCGGGGCAGGAAGGAGGATTGATAGGGCTCAGGGTAGGCTGGCTGGCAGGAGAACCCCCACCCCCGGGGCCGTGCCCCCTTACCATTGAGCCACTTGGAGTTATACTGGGCGGTGCGAAGTGGTGGCCCGCTGCCTAGGCTGCGGTAGATGGCGGGGTCCCGCCCTGAGAAGTCAATGACGGTGGCCGCATACAGCTCCCCCTGAGAGGAGATGACAGCTGTGGAGTTGTGGCGTGGGTCGTAGGGGCAGCGGGCCACACCATTGATCTTCTCTATGGTCCGGCTGAGGTTCCCCACCTGGGGACGACGGGGAGATAGGGGCACTTTTCCCTGAGACCCAGGGGCTGCCTGTTCTCCCCCGCCCCCCTGAACCCGAGTTTGCTTCCTCCTGGGTCCCTGGTGTCTCTGAGCCTCTCCCTGTCTCCAACCTCCTCCTCACTTCCCCCACCTCACAGTCCCTCTGAGGGAGCCGCCATCATGGAGGGAGGAGGTTGTGCCAGGAGCTCCATCAGCCTCTGTTCCCTGCACCCTTCCCCCCAGTCAGGACCCTCCAAGGTGAGGTTGACTGATAAAATACAGCAGACCCAGTTACATTTGAATTTTGATGAACGATGAATAATTGTTTAGCGTAAGTATGTCCCAAAGCTTGCATGGGATATACTTATGCTAAAATATAATTTGCTGTTTATCTGAAATTAAATTTAACTGGGCATTCTTTTCTGTTTTGGGGTTTTTTTGTTTTTACTAAATTTGGCTACCCCACTCCAAGGCTGTGTGGTGCCTGGGTGAGAGAACCTCTCCATGCCCTCTTTAGTCTGCCTTACCCTGAGGGGGCCCCACCTGTCTGCTGGAGCACACCGGGGAAAAGGCATTGGTCCCGCACATGAACACTTTCCGGCCAGTGACAATCAGGACTCGCATGTAGTTCTGACACTCCTCCTAAAGCATAGTGATAGAGAAGTAAGAGAGGGACAAGGGCACCACATGTGGGGCTGGGTGTCTTCCTTCACACCACTGCACCACAAACATTTGAGAACACTCCCCTCTGCCCCCAATGTGCCCTGCTCTGAAGTTCAGGTTGCCTCTGTAGACATCCCCCCGACCCCCAGGCCAACCTGCTGCATCATTGCCCACCCCGATGCTGAGCGCTGCATCCTTACCTGCACCCAGAGCTCCCCGCCCCTCCTACGCACCTGCAGGCTGGGCCTCTCCCGCAGGCGGCCCTGTGCCCACAAGGTGCCCCTCCATCCCCACAACCACAAGCCTCTTGCCAGCTCTAAGCCAGGCCCCTGGACCACCGGAGCCACATACCTCAGTCTTCCCTTTGCTTTGGCAGGAGCGGCGCGTGTCCTCATTGGAGGCCCACTCCGTGGCCTGTAGGAGGGGCACACAGACATCACACACTGTGCCACTCACCACCAGGCGGGCAGCAGTCAGGGCTGGGAGGGGACCGGATGCTGGGAAAGGGTCAATGACAGCCAGCAGGGTAAGGGCTCCCCTCACTACATCCACGTGGACTCAGAGGCCTGCCAGATCTCCTTACTCAGAGACCCTAAGGAGGATGTCCCCTCAATCCAACACCGTCCCCACTGCTTGGGTCAGGGAGGCCGGCAGTAACAATGTCTTCATGCT
This sequence comes from Halichoerus grypus, assembly GCF_964656455.1. Taxonomy (NCBI): domain Eukaryota; kingdom Metazoa; phylum Chordata; class Mammalia; order Carnivora; family Phocidae; genus Halichoerus; species Halichoerus grypus. The sequence continues at coordinate 66,926,870 of NC_135712.1, forward strand.
GAACTATCCCCATGCAGCTCTGTCCTGGGACCTTCCCATCTTTCCTCCCCCAGGTCAGCCAGAGAGCTGGAAGTGGCCAAGGAGGACCTTCAGGACCACCCCAGACCCAGAGTGGGAGATGGAAAACGTGCCTCCATTATGTGCCAGATGTCCCTCAAATGAGTGGGAGGCAGGGAGGGAGGAAAGGCTAGATTTGCAAACCTTAGAGACAGATCTATTTAATTTTCCCACTATTACCCTGCAAAGTGGTTTTTTTTGTTTGTTTGTTTGTTTTGTTTCCCCCTTAACGGGTGAAGAAACTCAGATTCTGTGTGGCTTGCTGCTGCCATGTGGTAGAGCAAGGACTGGAACCCACATTCTTGATTCAAAGGCTCTGTGTGTTTTTTCTCTTTATCCCACTGTCTCAGAACCTTGGGCTTCCCATTTTGTAATTGCTACGCCTCCCTAACGCTGTGCTGTCTGCTTCCCTCGTAGCATGACTCACGCTCTATCGTGGGGTGCACCATGGGGTGCTTGGGGATGCAGCTTTCACTCGGGGACTCGTGTTCCCAAGTGTCCATGACATTAGGAAAGGGCTGGTCCCCACCTAGGAACCCCCCTTCCTCTTCACCTATTCTGTCTCTACTCTCTCACACCCCTCCCAGCCTCTGAGGAGCAGCTGCAGGGGGGAGCGCTACCCTCCATGTCCAGGCAATGTCAACAGCCCTGGTGTGTGGCTCATTATAGATTTCTGGGTCACACGTATAAACAAGAACTGCCTACCTGTCCTGGGAGAGGGAGCCCTGAGCAAGCAGGTGTTCTATCCAAACGGGAAACAACAACAACAAAAAAAGCCAACCTGCTTTTAATTTCTCACAAAGCTCCTCCTAGCCACGAAGTCCCTGCCTGCAGAGCTCCAGGGCCAGGATGTGGGAGGAGAAGGGTGCTGGGGGAGGAAGCTGCAGGCTGCTGTCCACGCACCGCTCCAAGATGGCTGCTTTGTGGGGCAGAGGGAGGGCTGACTCCGGCAGAGCCTGGATTCAGGAGCGGGGGGAACAAGTTGCTCATGCCTCCATCGGCCCTCTGAGCAGGCTGGGCTCCTCCTGCCACGCCAAGCCTGGAGCTCAGGCAGGCCTCTGCTCCCAGACCTTGGAGGGCAAAGGACCGCTGGCATCTGGCCTCAGAGCCATGGGGTTTATCTGGACAGGAACAATGGAGGCATTGTGATCCTCAGGACCCCATCAGCTCCCTGGCTGAGTCTGATGTGAGAGGAAAGAGGGACAGAAACAAGCAGCTCTGGGGCCCCTGGGGCCGACAAGAGCAATGGCCCACAGACACCGTACCACAGACACTGCAGAGGGCCGGGCCTGAAGCTGCAGACAGTGGGTGGCTGCGGGGGGCTGGGGGCTGGTGGGCAAAGGGGTCTTGCTCATAAGGGGGTGGGCGTTCCACTGGCTGGGTCGGTGGGACAGTTGTGCACAATCAAAAGCAGTTCAAGTTCCCCTGAGCTGAACACCCAGACAGGCACTGTGCCACGGACTTGAGAGCACCTCTCTTGGATCCTCACCGCCAGCGAAACATGTAGACTTTTGCTCATTTTACAGGTGAGGAAAATGAAGCTCAGAGAAGTTGAGCAATTCACCCAAGGTCACAAAGCTAATAAGCAACAAGCCTAAGATGCAAACCCAGACAGTTAACACCAGAGCTGAGTTCTCTCTGTTACATCCTGCAGCTTCTCACAGTGAATAGATTTCTCAAGCCCAAAGTTAGAACATATGGCCTGAAAAGGATATGTATATTTAAAATGGTAACAGCACAGAACAGGCTTGTTTGAGTCATTTTTAAAATTTTTATTTTATTTTAAAAATTATTTATATCCAAGTAATGATGTACAGAGTTGAAAAAGTCAATGATATGAAAAAATTATTAAAAAAAAAAAAACAACTGGCAATCCACTCCTCCTCCACCTGTCCCATTTCCTAAGGACAACCACTTTCAATGCTTTTAGCTTTTTCTCTGTGTGTGTTTGTTTTAATAGAATTTCTTTTAATTTAATTTAATTTTTTAATCCCATTTCTCAAAAATATGTATCAATCTCAGACTTTCTCTTCTGACTTCCTGATATGGAGGTAAAGATTTTTCCCAATCACCCATCCCATTCTCCCCCACCCCAAAGCACACCTCCATTTCCCTTCTCCCCATCCTCCCATTGTAATTATGTAATATTAAGTATTTAAAATGTTAATATAATTATTTTTAAATTAAAATCAACATTGGTATTTACATTATTATGAATATATAAAAATTGTTCAGTACTACCAGCCAGTACCCTGTATTTCACTGAATATAAAACACAGTTGATTGTAATATGAAACACCAAGGAAGAAAATATACTGCCAATCAAATCGTTATTACTTAAATTTTTAATGTAAACTTATCGAAAGTGCTCTTATTTAGACATACAATTTTTATCATCTATCAATCTTGTGTGTACAAAAAAGAAAAATGGAAACAAGCCCAATAATAAAATATTCTTAAACCTTCTGGAATTCAGTTTGCCTCTTCTGAGTCATTTTCCAGTTGTCAGTGCTCATTTGTTTTGTTATGTTTGCTTGCTTTAGAGGATCATTTTTTTGAACCACCCAGGGCTTCAGTGATGCAGCAATTCTTAAGGCGTATTCCACTCTGGTCTCCGGAATTTTCTTCTGAGCTATGGATCCCATTCTGCAAGTTTGGATGCTGGTACTTTCTTGATCTTACCAGAAGGTGTCCACAGAAGGTTTTCCAAAAAATCAGGACTCATGTTCCCCCCTCATATGATCCTAAAATGGTTTGTGGCCTGAAATGTTAATGGGTTGCTGTTATCAGGATAATGACCAAGCCACACCTGTATGGGCAAGGACAAGTCGAACAGGACGGCAGTCTGGTTGACGGTGACTAAGACGCCATCAACTGAAAGACATGGCCTGATTTCAGACTCATTAAAATGTCAAAATGTGCATCTGAGAATCCATAAAATAATGCCTATTCTGATGCGGTTTCCTCCTTGACCAAGTTTTTGTTTTTCCTGGACTGAATAATGCCTTGATTTTCTTCATTTGCTTGTTTTGCAACGTACTTACCACTAATTTTTTCCCAAATGTCCAACAGGTGTTACAAATCCATCTCAGTATCATTTACTAACTGTAAACACAAATGGCTCTGATCATCCATTCGTTCCTGTCCTCTCCCTCCTGCCCCAGCCTCCAGGCTCCTGTCCCAGTGTGGACTGGTTGCTCCTGGGGCCTCCTATTTGGCTGTTATCCTGGGACTTACCTTCTCTCCTTTCCTTTTTGCTAAATCCCATGTTTCCCATTTTTTTTATTTACTTGCTTATTTTGGTGAAACACATCTCCAGTATCCTCCTAAGAAAAGGAACATAGTAGATCAATTTCTTAAAACTTTTTATTTATTCATTTATTTAAGTAATCTCTACACCCAACATGGGGTTCAAACTCACGACCCTGAGATCGAGAGCCACATGCTCTTCTGACTGAGCCTGCCAGGCGCCCCATGGTAGTTCAATTTTTTAAAATTCTTGCATGTTTGATTCATTCTATCTTCATACTTGATTGATAGCTTTGATACAGAGTTCTAGGTTGGAAATAATCTTCACTCAGAATTTTAAAGGCATTTATTCTTCCAATGTCTTCTAGATTCCAGTGTTGCTATGAGAAGTCTGATGTAATTCTTTTCTTTTCTTTCTTTCTTTTTTTTTTTTTTTTGAGGAGGTCGGGACGGAGAGGGAGAGAATCTGGCTCCACGCTCAGCACGGAGCCAGATGAAGGGCTGGATCTCATGACCCTGAGATCATGACCTGAGCCAAAATCAAGAGCTAGATGCTTAACTGACTGAACCACCCAGGCACCCCACAGTTTGATGTAATTCTTATTCCCCAACTTTTCTAATGACCATTTTCTTTTTCTTTAGACTCTAGAAGCATTTTGGATCTTCTCTTTCATAACAATATCCTGAATTTCACACTGATGTGCCTTAGTGCATGTCCCTTTTGGGAACCCATTCAGCCCTTTCAGTGTGAAGACTCATCCTCTGTGTTGGCAGATATTCTTATGTAATTTCATCTTTAATTTCTTCCTCACCTTTTCCTCTGTTCTCTTTTTTGTAGCTCATTAATCCAGTCAACTGTTGGCCCTTGTGTGTTGATCATCTAATTTTCTGTTATTTCTCCCTGGTTCTTAGTTTCTTATTTTTTGTTGTTGTTGTTCTAATTTCTGGGAGATTTTTCTTCAACCTCATCTTTTGATCCTTCAATTCAATTTTTATTTCCCCAATCACATTTTTCATTTCCATAGTTTTAATTTGTTTTATAAAACAATACATTTTTATATCTCAGAAGATTCCATTCGTTTTTTTCTAATTAATTTTTTTAAATGTTTTCTTATATTTCTCTTATTGTCCCTGTTTTCTCACAGGTTTCTTCATTCTATTTGCTTGTTTGATTTGATCTTTCTCTTTTACTTTAGAGGCTTTCCTGATAGGTCTGGTGATTTTTGGCTATTTCTTTATATTTAAAAATAAATCAACTAGCCATTTCCCACTGAAAGGAACTGGTGTCTTAGAGTAATGGCTGATTCCAGGGCTGGGGTTAGGAAATGTACAACAAGGTGAGTCTGGAACACCTCCTCACACCTCACACCGAACAGCAAGGATGCAAACAAAGGCAACCAGGGTCATCATGTCAAAGGACCCAGGAACCAACTTGAAGAGGCCCCCTATTGGCAGAGATGGGATAGTCATGAAAGATAACTACAACGGATTGAAACACATTCAACAATGTTTAAAGCCATTTTGAGTTTGTAATAATAATAAAATAATAAAATTAACTGATCATCATTGACAGATTGAGCATTGACAGACACTAGCAAAACTGCTCATTCTTTAAAACGTGGTAAAGAAAGAAAGAGTATCAAACATTTATCCTGCCTTTCCTATATGACTATATGGTTGGGTAACCAAATAGGAGATGAGAAGTTTTTCTTTGTAGAAGTCCAGCTCATACATTGTAACACCTACAGAATTAATGGATCTGGGAAACAATCATCAATGGCTGCTAACATTGGAAAAAAACCAGAATACTATGTGCATCCTAAAAAAAGTACACAATAATCCCTCGAAGTGAGCAATCTTGCTGGAATCTAAACTGAATAAAGTCTTTAGATCTAGCAATCAATTTACAGATGATACAGAGAATAGAGGAAAATGGTAAAATGTACCACTTGGATTGCAATCAGCAAAATCCAGACTATAGGATAAATGACCAGGTTTCTTCAATAAATAAATCACAGAGAGAGAGAAAGAAGAGAAACACTGTTTTAGCCCCATACCCCATTAGTGTCCTTTAGCTTTCTTGGAGTCTTAAATTTGGAGACTCACCAGTTAGCTCTTTAGAGAAAGGGTCTTAGTCTCCCTTTGTTGGGGGAGGGGTAAAATGGATGAAGGGATTGCTATGTGGGATGGGATAGGAGCCCTGGATTCCAACCTCTCAATTTAGACAATTTCAACGATTTCCCCCTCTTATCTTTATACCCCATCCTCACATTCCTCAATACCTAACATCCCAATTTCTGAGCCCTTCTGGGGGGTTCAGCTTACTTCTCTGGCATATTTTCCTCTGTAAACTGTTCTGCTCTGCTAAACCAGTTATGACTGTCCATCCACGTTCCATCTCCCTAAAATGTGTTTAATCTCTTCTCCATTGACGTCTCTCTGTCATTGCGGATCTGAACCTTTAAAAATTCCTCACCGTCATTTTAGTGGGTTTTTGTGAAGTGGAGATAGACATGTATGATCAATCAATCTGCCATGCATAAAGCTTTAAACTAGGACTGTTCCAGAAATTCCAGTATGGCAATCTCTAGAAACTGCATGGTTTTCTGCTATGGGAGAGAACAGGTGAGTTGGCCAGGAACTGGAGAAATCTCCTTGCAGACTCAGCACCTCCCCTGGATGCCAGTGACAATGGCTCAACACTAAAACATCTTCTGAGCATTAAGTCCACCATTCAGCAGAAGTTAGATTTCAAATAACTTGAGAGTCATCAGACTAGCTTGGAGAATGTAGAGATAACTAGAAGAGAGCTCAGAATCAGCTTCATTGTCTGCCAAGGCCCAACAAAGCCCCATACGTGCCCTGACTCGTATGTGCAGAACAGTCTGTATTTCTGCACTTTCAGGACATCTGGTAGCCCAAGATCATAAATCCATTGCAATTAGGCCTCTAGTCACCTCATCCCCTGGAAGCTCTCTGGCAAAGGTCAGAAAATTGCCAAATCCAAGTTAGCTCATCACACAGCATCCCCCTGACACTCTTGACCACTGGTCACCTTTTCTTTCCCCAAACCAGTTTAAGTTACACTGATAAATAGCCATCACAGATGAGCTGATTTGACTTCCCTTCCCTGTCTACAAGCATGAGTAAACACACACACACACACACACACAGCCCTCTGTGCTACTTCACGCATCTCCCCTCCCTTTAGTGCTTGGAGAATTGGGGAGGAGGCTCAGCATTTCGATTTTCCTGAAGGAATAGTCGTTTATATAAATTGTTTAATAGGGGTTAGGTACTTAGAAGTCCTTTTAATGGACGCTGGTTTGCATAAACTGTATTTAGATTGTTCTTTAATTGTTTAAATTGTCAATAAAGCATTGAGCTTTAAGTTTGGTTAAATCCTACCTTGGGGCCAGTGGGAGGATCAGTTGGCTGTAAAGGAGAGTTGGAACCATGCATACCTCGGGCAGTATGGAGAGTAGAGGAAGCTGGGGTGGGGGGCTGGGCCTTACCTCCTCCTGTGGTATGGGCAGTGGTCAGCTCCATTTTAGCACTCGGTTGCCCTGAGCCACTTGTGATATCAGATGCTGCAGACTGAAAGCTTATAAGCAGAGACCCAAAGTCCCAGAGAGGGCAATGGAAGGGCACTTGCTGAGGTCAGGCTTCTGTGGTCAAAAGTCACGGCTTTTTCACGGGGCCAGATGACAGACCAGGGGACTGGAGGCCGGGGTTCACCCCCAGCCTCTCCAGGGAATGCTAGACAGCCCACTCCAACTTCTCTCCCTCTCTCCGCTTTGTGGCCAGATGGTCCCCACTACAGTGGGGATGTGGGCATGAAAAGTATTCCTCTCCTTAGTTCTGTCGTGGAGAATCCACTCTGGACTCCTGAGCTCAGGCCCCAAAGAGACACCCTGGGAAGGTGGTAAAACCAATTCCTGGTCCACTTGTGGCTGATTTGCAGCGCCCTTCAGAGAAGCTGCTGAAGTTGAGCCCCCGCCCCCAGTGTGAGCCCCCAGTGTGAGTTATGGGGGTGGCATTAAGATATCTTCCTAGGGCTGAGGCCAGATCAACACAGAGAGGGATGAGCCCAATGCCAGGCCTCATCAGCAAGCCAGAGAGTCCTAACATCTGATTAGGTGTGGGACCTGGGACCGGCGGGCCAGTTGTCAAGGACACCTGGGATGCCAAACCAGCTGGGCAACACCTACAGAAACGATACTGAGCTCCTAGAGCAGCAGTTCCTAAATCTGGCTGCACACTGGAATCACCTGTGATTTGAAAATCCCAGTGCCCAGCTGTACCTTGACAATCAAGTCAGAATCTCTGAGGGTGGGGCGCCTGGGTGGCTCACTTGGTTAAGCGACTGCCTTCGGCTCAGGTCATGATCCTGGAGTCCCGGGATCGAGCTCCGCTTCGGGCTCCCTGCTCAGCAGGGAGTCTGCTTCTCCTTCTGACCCTCCCCACCCTCATGCTCTCTCTCTCTATCTCATTCTCTCTCTCAAATAAATAAATAAAATCTTTAAAAAAAAAAAAAAAAAGAATCTCTGAGGGTGGGACCCAGGCATCAGTGTTTTTTAAATATCTCCTGGTAATTCTAGTGGGCAACCAAGGGTGAACCACTGCCGTGAACCAGGCTAGCTCCATTCCCAACCTGATTTATGCTACCCAGCTCTGGAAGGCAGAAACCTAGATGGCACCACTGGGGGCCAAGGCTTTGGCTAAGCCCTCCAGGGCTGCTAACTTCCCCAACTCTAGGGGTCACCTTCAGGCAGAAGACCATGCCAGGTGTGCCCTGGAGTTGTTTGATGTTGTGACCCTGTGTGTTTCTGTCCCCTGAAGATCTTCCTCCTTCTTCTCTCCATCCCATTCCACTGCCTTAGTTCAATTTTCCCCACCACTCACCTGGGCTATTGCAGTTGCCCCCTAACCGGCTCCTCCACTAATCCATTCCCTGCACCAGGCCAGGTGATCTAAACGCCAAAACTGGTCATGCCACTTCTCTGTTTAAAACCCTTTAGTGACCCCCATTGCCTTCAAAATAAACTATAGACTCCTCTGCTCAGCAGTGAAGACCTTCTGCAGTATGGCCCCTCTCTTTCCCCAGGCCTCACCTCCCTCTCCTTTCCCACTCACACCCCATGATCCTGCACACTGGGCCCCTCAGCGCTCCATGCTGTCTCACACATCTGTGTTCCCCCGTCAGCTGCCTGGCAAACCCCCATCCTTCGAGCTCCAGCCCAAGGGTAGCTTTCCGAGAAGTCTTTGCTGACCAAGCGGAGCCTGATGGGTTCCTAGTGCCTCTGGGCCATTGGTGAACCTAGCATTCACCCTGCCTGCATGCTTCCCACCGCATTGCTTTTATTTCTGTGCATCCGTTTCTCCTTCTCTCTTTGACCACTTTACTGCTCCTAGAAGACTTTCATTTGCAGACCTTGGGAACCAAGGAAGCCAACTACCTGAGCTCAGGGCAGGGCCCTTGGATCCACTCCCTCCCAGCCACTTTGAACCAACCACCTCTGCACCAACTTCCCCCAGGCCCTGAGCTTCTGTGCTTGGCATCTTGGCTTCATTTTCTGTGGATGTCACATGGTAAGTAAGTTCTGGATGGGCTGCTTGTGACCAAGCTGGCAGTCCACCGGATGCTGCTATAGCCCAGACCCCAGGACCATGCCACAGAAATCCCATCCAGGACAGGGAATCATTTATAACCTTATCTGCTTATTCCTGAGGCCAGTGACTAAGCCTGATTCACCTTTGGATCTCAAATGCCTAGTACCATGCGTGGGACTAAACCCAGGTTTCAGTAGGTACTCAATAAATGTTTATCGGGTGGGTGGTTGGATGAATGGATGGCAGGTTGGCTGCTTAAGGTAAGGATTGGAGGATAGATAGACTCATAAACAGATGAATGGCATTTTCCTTTCAATTTATTCTAGTTCCTCTGGGCCCCTCCCTTCTGATGGTCTGAACTTTTCTGCTCCCTTATACCTCCCCTCTGGCAACCAGCTGCAATGGTCCCTGTGGATATACACCCAGGTGCAGCTAGAAGAAATCAGACCAGAATGTCACAACAGCTCACTAAGGAGGTGTCCCCTTCCCCAAATGCCCTTTGCAGTGAAATCCTATACCAAACAGCCTAGCGCCTGACCACCTCCTTTAACCGTTCTGTACTAAGGTCTGATGCAGCACTCATCGTCTTGTCTTCGCTACACTGTGAGCTCTAGAGGGCAGAGCCTCTGCTTGTCTTATAGCCTCCCCCCCTCCCCAGTTCCGATGCAATAAACACGCAAGCCTCCCAGACACAAGAACTGAGTCTTTCCCCTCATTGAGGAAGAGATGGACTTCTTTTCTCTAGAATGTTCTGCCTCTGCAGAGGTGGTTTGGCATCTGTTTCTCAATCTGGGATAAATGTTCTGGATCAAGGAGTCCCATTAAAATGCCTCCCAGAGCACTTAGGGAATTATGCTTGGGGAATCCTTCTTGGCAGCAGATAATAAATCAATCTCAGCTCAGTGAAAATGCTGAGTTAGAATGGGATCACTCAGGCCAAGCTAAGAAAGGAACCAGGGATACCCTTTCTCTTGAGGCGAAAACTCAGACCTCCGTGTAGGACTTAGAAGGACCAACCATTCCAGTTTGCCCAGTACTGTCCCAGATTTAGCACCATAATTCCTACACCCTGGGACCCCTCATTCACAGGCAAACAGGGCCAGCTGGTCACCCGCACCCGGGTGCTCCTTCCCTCCTGCATTGTGCAGTTCATCTGCATGATGCAGTTCGCCCTGTGTGTGCCTCCGTGTTTATGTGACCACAACCCCACTTGCAGCTACCTTCCCAGCAGTTACCTGGAAGCCAGCCTGAGTCCATGCCCATGGGGCTCCTGGTTTTGCCCCTAAGGGCTGAATTCTGAATCTTGCTTCCTGTGTTACCCCAGCCCCAGCTCCCAAATACCAGGGAAATCACAGGAAAGGGAAGGGGAGGGGAGGGGAGGGGAGGGAAGGCAGGCAAATGTACCTGAAGGAGGGAAACATTGGCAAGGCTGAGTCTGAAGAGGTAGTTCCTGTGAAAACAGAGACAAAAATCATAAGTCAAGCTGGCTCTGCAGGCAGGTCCCCAGGAAGCAGCTTCCTGGCTCCTGCTTTGTGGGGGGCTAGGTGCAGACTGTGGAGGGCCTATGGTGGGCCAACCCAGGGAGAGCTTCATCTCCACTGGCTCTTTTAACCTTCCAGCAACCCCGGGAGTAGAGAGAGAAAACTTCATTTACAGATGAGGAAACAGGTGGGATCAATGTCCGAGTCGCAGAGACAGTAAGTGAAGGAGTTGGGATTAAACGACGGACTTGGCTACTCCTGAAGCCCACGCTGTCTCTGCCCCCCTCCCCCGGCTGTGCTGGCAGGACCAGCCCCACCACCATCTTCCCAGCCAGGGAGCCCACTTCTGGTAAACTTGAAGCCTCATGGAGGCTCCTGTAGGAACCTAAACAAGCCATCTCCTTCCTTCCACCTTGACCCACTCTGCTCCTCAGACAGGCCAGCCATCTCTCCCGACACGGCGCCTCGGGCCCCTCCAAGTCCTGTCTGCCTCCTCATCTTCTGCAGTCCCTCCTGCAGGGACTCTGGATCTGCCCTTCCCACGGCCACTCCCTGGACCACTGTGTCTCCTCTTGCCCAAATCACCGCCTCCGTCCCCTCCCGATTCCTGTCCTGCACCATCCAGCCCACACAGGGCTGCCAGCTTCATCTGCCTCAAACGCTGTTTCCATCACATCAGCTGGCTGCTCAAAAACCTTAAATAAGGAAAGAGGTCCACACAAAAACATGCACATATGTTTATAGCAGCTTTATTCACAATTGCCCAAACTTGGAAGCAACCAAGAGGCCTTTCAGCAGGTGAGCGGATAAATAAACTGTACCCAGGTAATAGAATATTCCTCAGAGCAAAAAAGAAGTGAGCTATCAAGCCATGAAGACCTGGAGCAACCTTAGATGCATAATACTAAGTGAAAGAAGCCAATCTGAAAAGGCTACATACTGTATGATTCCAACTATATGATATTCCGGAAAAGGCAAAACTATGGAAAGATCAGTGCTTGTGGTGTGGGAGGATGAGCAGGTGGAGCACGGAGGATTTTTAGGGCAGTAACTACTCTGTATGACACTGTAATGGTGGTACATATCATTATACCTTTGTGCAAACCCACAGAATGTAGACCAAGAGACCATAATGTTGACTACAGACTTTGGGTGATAATGATGTGTCAGCGTGCTTCTTCAATTGCAACAAATGGACCCCTCTGGTGGGGGAGGCTATGCATGCATGGGAGCGGGAGGTATGTGGGAAACATCTGTACCTGCCTGTCAAGTTTGTTGTGAACCTAGAACTGCTCTAAAAATAACAGCGTTAATGTTTGAAAGCCCTTAGATAACAGTGGTGATCTGTTAACCACCCCTCGGGCACTCACAGTGGCGGGTGGGGAGGACACCGCTTTGCCTGGACTCTGGAGCTACAAGGCCACTATGACTAGGCACGGACTTTGAGGGCGACAGGGCCACTGGTCAGCATGCCATGCAGAAGTGACTGCAGGCTCACGGAGTAGACCCTGCAGCAGAGGCAGGGAGAATTCCAGCTCGGCTACCTGCTGGGGACCTTCTGGGAGCTTCAGTGTCTGCATCTGTGAAATGGAGAAACGGAATGCCTGTCTTTCTCATTTCACAGGCCTGTGGAGACGGGGGAATTGTGTGATGCATCTTAAGAGGCTTTATTAATGTCAAGCAGATCCAAATCCAAAGTCTTGGATTTCCCTAAGAATTTTCTTTCTTTCCTTCTAATATCTTCTTTTGGCCATTTCTCTTTTGGTTCCTGAGGTGTTTAGGAATAAGTGCTTTAGAACTTTCTGGCCTACCTCAGCTCTACTGAGAAGAGCACTGAGGAGAAAGGTTGTGGAGTGGGCCAGCAGGAGAAGGGGGGCCCTGCTGAATGAATCCAGGGGCCTGAAGGAGACACCCCAGCCTGAAGGCTTCTCTTCCCCAGCTCTGGCGCCAGGCCCAGCCTCCACTTAGCTTCTTCGCTATCCTGGGGCTGGGCAGGCCTAACGGGGTGACCTTGGCTCTAGGCCTCTGCTGGACCTCCCCAGCCCCTGCCCTGCAGAGCTTCCCCGCCCCCTCCCTCCTGGCCTGAGGACAGATGGGCTCGGGCTCTGCCCCAGCTGCCTGCTCAGGTAATGCAGGCATCTGCTCACAGCTTTAAAAAATTAGGGGAAACATTGCATCACTTTATTAATTTTTATCCCATCAAAAATCATTCATCACAGCATTGCAGTCTGCTCTTCTGGGAGATGAGAACAGAGAGAAATCTCCCCAGCCTGACCTGCCCCTAAATCCCTTATGGAACAAGGCAGGTATACAGGAATGAAAAATATCCCCAGCCTGAATTCCAGAGACCCAGGGGGTCAGAAAGAATGGGGGAAACGTCTGGAAGAAGAAAAGGAGGAAGGAAAGTGACCTAGAGAAAGGGGGAGAAGAAACTGAGGACTCACTTCATTTGCTGTGTGGGCTGCAATGGACCAAAGGCAGGCCTGACTTTCCCTGTCTCTGAGGGCACAGCCAGGCTCACGGTGGGGCTCCCCATGTGGGGAAGCCCCAGAGTGGATGAGAAAGAGCCCTGTGAACACAGGCGGGTGGCCTGACCCTTCTGAGCCTCAGCTTACTAGTCCATACAATGGGAATAATCACAGACCGCCCTGCCTGGGGCGAATGTGAAGATGAGGTGATTTATTACATGCCTCATTTACTCCATGCTGTAGGTGCTTTACTGCATATATGGTACTCTGTTGTCATCTTGTTAAGTGATCTTGGGAAGCTCCCCTCCCCCTCTCCTGTCCCTTGCCTCTTCATGTTTAAGTCCAGGGCAGTTGGATTAGACTAGTGATTTTCAAACCTGAGAGTCATCACACTTACCCGGAGGGTTGACTAAACCACATTGCTGGCCCCACCGCCAGAGCTTCGGATTCAGCAGGCTTGGGGTGGAGCCCAAGAATTTGCATTTCTAACAAGTTCCCAGGTGCTGTTGGTCCTGCTGGTCCAGGGACCACTCTTTGAGACCCACTGGAGTAAACATCTCTAAGCTCCCTTCCCTACTATAGTTGATGGTCCATGATTTTGTGAGAACTATCTCCTTCTGTTCCACTCCATAACGTCTCCACAAGTCATCCCTAGATCCAGAACAGTGGGGTTCAACAAGATCAGGCAACACAGAGGGAAGTGAAGGGCTTCACAGGAGAAGTTGGTGGCCTGAGTCCAGCATCCCCGGTGCAGGTGGCCAGCCAGCCAGCAGGGGGCTCCTGGGCACCTTCTCTGCATGGAGCTCCCAGGCAGGCCGTTGACTGGGCAGTCCTGGCAGCAGGGTAGGGACAGGGGGTAGAAGGTGGCCAGCAGGTGTTCTGCTCTCAGTAACTACCAGCCACGAAGGAATATGGCTTGCTGAGATCTGGAGGTCTAGAGCTCACCCCCCCCACTCCCCACCCTTGCTCCAACTAATGCTTCCTTTTGTGGGAGACAGACATTCAGATACAGAAAGGGTCTGGCAGAGAGGAACCCGGGCCCAAGACAAGGGTCTGCCCATAGTGGGCTCATCCCAAATAATATTCCCTCCACCCAGTTCTAAGCACACTGCCACCCGTGGCCCCAACCCTCCTACACCTCATTACCTGGCTCCCACGATGAGTTGGTTCCTGGAGGGATCCAGAGCAAGCTGGGAGAAATCTCGGGCTCCAGGGTAGGTGAAGTTAAAGACCCACGGCTTCAGATCTGGTGGAGGGACAGACAAGCGTTCTGGTTACTGCTGCACCAGCATCCAACCCCAGAATGGAAGGGGGAAAGTCAGGATGAAGTCAGGTAGCAATGAGGCAGGGACACCCCCGAGACCTGGGTTCCACCTGCCCCCTCGGTGAGCAGCCAGCTGGGGGACAGGGAGTGGGGGTGTCGTCATTGTCCCTGCTGTGTTCCCTAGTTCAGAGAAGGGCTCCACCTGACCCCTAGCCATCCAAAGGGAAAACTGTAATCATCCTTGACCCCCCCAGACCCTCACCAGCACTTAAAAACACTCACAAATCCCGACTGTTCCACCTCCAAGAAATCCATCCCTCTTGCCCTCTGCACCCACTCCCATTCCAAGCTACTATCGTCTCTTGCGTGGACCGGTGCCAAGAGCATCTTATCTAGCCCGGCTTCCACTCCTGCCCCTCCGGTGCACTTCCTACAAGGCAACCAGAGTGATCTTTCTAAAATGCAAATCTGGTCACGTCACTCTCCAGCTCAGAACCCTTTAATAGCTCCCAGTTGCCCCAAGGAAAAGTTGCAACTCCTGTGAAGGCCTTTGGGTTCTGGACTCACTGTCTTCCCAGTTCCAATGCCTGGCACATTAACTATTTAGTGATCCACTGAGACTTAGAATGATGCTTCATCTTTTACATTCCCCCTCAAACTACCACCCCAGCCACACTAACCTAGAACACTGCAGATCTCTCCCACCAAAGCCTGCAAACCTTGCCCTTCTATGTTCCCTCAGTGGAACAGTCCTGTTCACCCCCCACCCCCACCCCGCCTCTCCTGACTCCCCCAAGCCAGGGTAAGTTCTCTACTTTACTGCCATCAAAGCCCCCATCTTGTTGGGGGTCTAGCCCCCTTGTTTTCTCTGGGGGGTACGGAAGATCTTGCTTCTTAGATCTATAGGCTCTGCCCAGCACCTGGAAGGAGTTGAGTGAATACATGAGTAATCCTCAACTCCCTTCTATATACAAAGGATCAAGTTTTCAGACAAGGCTCCACGGAGGTGGGAGAAACGGGACATGGGTGGTCAGTGTCTATCATTGTCTCCTAGGAAGGCCAAAGCCTACCATGGGGATTGGGGGGGCAGAGACCTCACAGCCCTCTGGATGGATGGGCAGTGGTCTGAGGAGGGTATACCTGGAGCACAGTGTCTAGCTGACCTTCTCTCTTTCCCTCCCACTGGACACCCACTTCTCCCATCCTGGTCCATGGCCTCCTTAACAGCTCCCCTCAGCCGCGGCCTCATGGGCGGGAGGGAACTGATCAATAATGAGGGAGCCGTGGGGCAGAGAACTTTATGTCAATGGGGATAAAGATGAGGAAGAAATGTGAGGCCCTGGGCTGTCTCCCCACAGTGTGTTAGTGACTGGCTCACAGAAGGTCCAGAGGATTGTGTGTGTGTGTGTGTGTGTGTGTGTAATCCAAGGGAAATAAATCATTGCTCATTATCCCTCCACTACAGAGTAAAAGCAGCCCTTCATTTCTGCACGATAGGCAAACACTTAATCGCTCCCTGGAGAACTCGAGGTTTTGTGAGTTGGATGTTTTTCAGAAAACTGTGATATGCATGACTAAAAAAAAAGAAGAAAGAAACTCTGCAGCAAAATGTAGCAAACCCCTTGGGTCTGCCTCTGCCCTCAGCAGGTGACTACAGGTTAGTGGCATCTGAGCAATATCGATATAAGGAGTAGATCCGGAGTCGGGTAGGCTGGGTTTTTAGTTGACCTCAGGGCCACCCTCAGAAATCCTGGCAGAATAGTATACTACCTTAGAGACTAAGCCAAGGGTCCTCCTCCTCCAGGAAAACTTCCTGGATTATAATCTCCCACCCTGATTTTATTTTGTTCCATATTCTCTCTACCTTGTCTGTTCCATTCACACTGTATGTTTTTGTCACTCTGAATGTGCTCAAGTCTGTTTTCTGTGTGTGGGGGGGAATATGAGGGGCTTGCCTGCCCATCAGACTGAGTGCTCCCCAACAGTAGCAACTGGGTCACACTTCAGTTCTCTTCTTCCCCTCCGAAGGGGACCTTCCAGATGGGGACAGCTGAACAGGGGGAGGGGGTGTGACTGGTGTGCAGGAAGCCCGGAGAAACTCCGTCTGGGGACTGCTCAGCCCGGTCTTCACTCAGGCCCTTTCCTGGGGCAGGGAGGGGAAGGGAAGACGAAACAGGGCAGGAGGGGGGATGGCTGGCAATGGGAGGGAGGGGCAGGGGTAGGAGTGGAGGGTGGCAGCCACTTCCAGTTTCTGTCCCTCTCCCCTAGCCCCAAAGGGACCACCGACAAGGGCAAGGGGAAAGGGGCGAGGGGGGAGAGATGCAGGCGGGTGCAGCACATTGATCCTGGGGGAGCGGTCTCGGGAAGGGAGCCAGCTTCCTCTTATTAAACAGGCAAACAGGACCAGAGGGAAGGCTGTCTTTAAAACACCAAGCACGTTCCGAGAGCTCCGTGTGCAGTGAAGGCTTTGGACGGCGACTTTGAGAGAAAAATGACGTTCTCCATGACGCGCCTGTGATTTTAATTACAGTCAATTCAATTACCCACTTTGTGGATTAACCACTGTCAGTGTTAACTCCATACTGGCTTCTCCCTGCCTCCTAGAAATGCCACGCTGTGACAGGAGGAAGAACGTGCAGGCCAAAGACAAACACAGGTGGGCCCCCCTTAAAAAAAACCCGTAGGAGAAAATTTAACCTTACGAAATGGAAAAATGCCTGTCAGATTTTGCAACCAACAGTTTCTCTAGGGTATTTAGGGGTGACTCACAGATCAGTCAGGTGTCAGAGGAGAAGGAAGCTCACAGCTACAGGGCTGGAAGCCTACTGATCAGTCAGAAATAAAATGTAACATCCGAGGGGATCCTGGAAGCTGGGGGTTGGCACTGGCCTGGGTCATGTGGGAACTTCTCTGGAATGCAGCACCACCCAGAACACAGTCAGTCACCTAACATGAATTGAGTCCCTCGTTGTGTGCTCAGCAGTACTGAAAGATGTGAGGAGACAAGACATCCAGTCCTGGTCCAGGACCAGCTGCGCTGGGGAACCAAAGGGAGTGACCTCTAAGGAACAAGAGATATTCGAGTACCCAAAGTGAACTCTCACTCTCCTCTGAAGTCCCACAGCACCCAGCTCTGTCCCTGGTGTCAAGTAGGGCTCCATAAAAAATTTGGTGAATGGATAGGAAAACTCAAAGCTGTCAGAGTAGAGAACTGGGTGGGTTGAGGGCAGGCCAGGAAAGCTGGGGAGGAAAAGCAGAGATGATGCTTCTCTCCAGGGCTGTCAGTCTAGGATGATGGACCATCTCTGCTTGCTGGGGCGAAGGGGATTCCTTAGTTACTCTATGTCAATCAGAGCCTCATTCTTCCATTCAGAAAGAGGGTGGGCGGGAAGTTAGTTTCATTCAAGTGATACACACCTGCAGATTAAAAATGGTGTCAAGGAAAAAAAAATGGTGTCAAGGAAGCCAGGCACTCAAGGAACACACCTTCCACCTCTCTACTACCCCCCACTCCCTCCCCAGTTCGCTCCAGTACAGACCAGCCTGGCGGGGCGGGGCGGGGGAGTGGGGGACAGGACAGGATTCCCAGGCTCTCCTTCCCTTGTCCCTGCCCCCAGAATCAGCCAGGCCAACTGTGTCCCCTAGCAAGTCCCCTGAGAGGAAATGGTTCATCAGGAGCTGCCACGGGTCGTCGAACAAGAGGACAGCCCTCAGAATCCCACCACTTCCATCCCCTACTTGGTCCTTCCCTTCAGTGACAGCCACCAGAACTCTGGGAGCCATCAGAAGTCTGAGAGTGTACGCGTGTTTTGTAGGCTTAAGGACATTGCTAATTTACTTTAATCCACTTAAGCCTTCAAAGCCTTGGATCCCAGCTCAAACAAGACAGCACTGAACTCAGAAGACAGCTGCAAATTCTCCTCCCCGAGACAGGAGCCAGCCCACAGCTGGGAATCCCGCACTTCTAAACCACCCCAGCCTCCCCACCTTGCCACCCCCAACTCCTATCCATACCACCCCTCCCGCCCCCCAAATCCCATGCCAGCCTCAGAGTCTTGCATTTATTTTTCTGCTCTGGTTTCCATCTTGCCCCTCTCGATTAGCTGTGTGGAATCCCAGAGGACGGCTTCTCATCCTCCTGCCCAGGGGACCTGAAGGTGGAGCGCCCATCACTCTGCCAGGGGGACTAGAAAGAGCACTTGGATGCCCGACGTTAAGGCCTACCCCTGACAAGATTCTCCAAACCTCTATACCTCAGCCCTCCCATTTGTTAAAGGAGATTGACCATCCTTGCCCTACCTCCCTGCCAGGGTTATTGTGATGTGGAAATTCGGCAGGTGTTTATCAGACTTAAGAACCTGGGGACCCCTGAAGCTACATCCGCAGATTCCAGTGTGACCTGCCGTGCAGGTGATGGATCCGGAAGTGTTGACGTGATCATGGCCCCACCAGGGAGCCCCAAACTGGCCACCAGGTCACGGGAGAATATCCGGGATGCTCCAGTATTTGTGTTTTGTTTTGGATTTAGATTATCATCGAATATATATATTAATTTTAGAAACTCTTACTGGGAATTTACAGACCCCTCAGAATATGTCCAGTGATTCACAAATCCCAGTTTGGGAAATACTTTAATAGGACATCTCATGCCCTCCCTTGACAGACAAAGGGAGTTATTAGTCATCAAGACCCCCTTCCCTGTGGGTTCCCAGGGCCCCGAAGACAGGCATCCCTGCAACTGTCTTAGAGCAGCAGGAAGTTTCCAGAGCTCTCCAGGCACTTCCAAAGAGTGAGTCATCTCCATTATGCCTCCCAGGGGAGCTACGAAACAGAGCTCACGCTTCCAGAGGAGCTAGAGCTGAGATGGCCAACGAACCCTTGCCCACTCCACCCAGGTCACCCACACCCCCACTTCTAGCAGGAATCCCAGAGAAAGGTGCCCTCCTCCCCCAGGTGAACACGGATGAAAGCTTAAATAAACTGGAGACTCGAATCAGAGCCCTCCGGCCCATGGCTGCCCATCCTGCTTACATCTATCCCCAGGGCAACATCTGGGACTTCCGACAGCCGGAGACCCTGCCGAGTCCAGACCTAAGTCCTCAAGACCCAGGCACAGTGAAACAGGAGCGAGTGGGAAGCGGCTCTCACCTGCAAAGGCCACAGTGGGGTGCTCCCTCAGGGCGCACAGCTTCTGCTCACTGCTGGCATCGGTGGCGACATCCTGGGAGCAGGACAGGTGGAACACCAGCAGTGTGAGGCTGGGCGGCAACAGGGTGACAGCCGGGGGTCCCGGGAACACCATGCTGGGCCCCTCTGCAGTCCTAGCTCCTGGAAGCAGGCTGGGGAAGATCTGCAAGGCAAATACTCAACCTCACCACGCGCTCCTTCAACCGCGCCGACTTCTCCCCCGCTTCCTCCATGGTTGTGAGCAGTCTCCCGGGGCTCGGCTGGTTTGTTGGCGTAAATAAATTTATAGTTTTACTTATGTGACTTACAGTTTACCTTGCTCTCGTAACACAAAGTTATAGATCATATCTTGAGAGCTAATTTCCCTTGTAATGGTATTCTGGATAAAAACTGACAAATTATAGAGCTTTTTCTATTATGATCCCAAATGGCTTAAAATTAGTTTTAATGATAAAGGTGGTACCTAGGGGTTTTAATAAGTGGAGCTGGGACAAGCAGGTAGCCATTTGTAAAAAGATAAATTTGGATCCATAACCCACACCTTGTGCTAGGGAATATTCCAACTGGATACAAGATTTAGGTGTTAAGAATAAAACCATAAAAATACTTGAAGAAAATGTGGGCAGAATTCTTTATGACCTTGGAATAGAGAGCCATGACTCAAAATCCAGAAGCTGTTAAAGAAAATATTGACAAATTTAACTACATAAAACCCCAAACTTCTGCATGGCTCCTCTCCCCCCAGAAATGAACACCAAGCAAAATCAAAAAGGTAAATGACAAACTGGAAAAAATATTTGCAATACATATCACAGACAAAGGGCTAATATTCCTAACATATAAATAATTCCTGGGGATCAAGAGGGAAAAGATCAACAATCCTTTAGAAAAATGGGCAAAGAATATAAATACAAACAGGTCTTAAAAATATGAATGACCCCATTTTCACTCATAATAAGAGCAACACAGGGGTGCCTGGGTGGCTCAGATGGTTAAGCATCTGCCTTCAGCTCAGGTCATGATCCTGGGGTCCCGGGATCGAGGCCCGCATCAGGCTCCCTGCTCAGCGGGGAGTCTGATTCTCCCTCTGCCTCTCCCCTTTGCTTGTGCTCTCTCTGTCCTTTCTCTCTCAAACGAATGGATAAAATCTTTAAAAAATATAGTAAGAGCAACGCAAATTAAAACTTAGACGGAGGTAAGCACTGTTCACCTATCACTTTAGCAAAAATCTAAGTTAGATGACCCTCTTGGCGAGGCTCTGGAGAAGGGGGCATGTTCATAGATACCACTGTGCAGAATGGTACAACCACCACGGAGAGGAGTCTGGCAAAACGGCAGAGGCGTGTACTCTTTGACCTAATCTCTGGGAGTCTTAACCTGTGCTACTCAAAGTGTGGTCCACGGATCAGTGACCATCCACAACCTGTGACGACTCTGTGGTAGGATAAACGCAGAGACTTGAGAGGGAGTGTTTAAAAACCTTTATGGTAATGTGACAGAGTAATTTTTATGTCTATTGGATCTAATAAAATTTGGGGGTTTGTAGTTTTCTTAGTTTTTTTTGTCAATTCACTTCTCCAGTAATTCACTTTTATTGAATTTTATGTAAGTATCCATCTGCGACAGATTGTAAATTGAAATGTAAAACCTGCTCCTTCACCACAGATCGTGGAGAAGCAAAAATAGACTAAAGAGGCACCTGCACACATGCAAAGTGATTTATGCACAAGATGATCCCTTGGGGCATTCTTTGAAATAACACGAGACAGGGAAACGACCAAATATCTCGCCACTGGACACCGCTTACATAAGCTGTGGCATATATTTGTAATGGAATACTATGCAGCTCTAGAAAAGAAGGGGGGATTTTTCTCTAGATTTTGATAGGGAGAAATCTCCAGGTATATTAAGTGAAAAAAAAAAACCCCACAATGCAGAGCAGTATAATAGCATGCAAACTTTTGTGTAAAAAAAAAAAGAGGGTAGAAATAAGAATATATATTTATATGTGCTTGTATTAGCATTAACATGCACTGGAAAAATAAACCCAAACTAATTATAAAGCAGGTTACCTACGAGTAGCAAAATCATGATAGAGGCTTCTATTCAATATATACCTTTTTATATTATTTTCACTTTTGATTATTAAATATGTTTAATATTACCCATTCAATAAAAAATTTAAAGACCTTTTATTTTTTATTTTTTTTAAGATTTTATTTATTTATTAGAGAGAGAGAGAGCAAGCGCAGAAGTGGGGGAGGGAGGGGCAGAGGGAGACAGCAAAACAGACTCCCCGCTGAGCACAGAGCCCAACATGGGGCTCAATCCCAGGACCCCGGGATCATGAACTGAGCAGAAGGCAGATGCCTAACCGACTGAGCCACCCAGACACCCCTAAAGACCTAGTTTTAGTTTCCTAAAATGTCTAATGTGGGGGAGCACAACAGTTCCTCTGGAGCCTGATTCAGACCTTCTGAATCAGCTCCCACCTCTCTCCTCCCCTGGCCCATCCAATGTGTCACCAAGCCTTGCTGACACCACATCCCTCGCAGGTCCCTAACCCACTGAGTGACCTCCTTGGGGTCACTTTCCTCATCTGTGAAATACAAGGTTGAACTAGATCAGGGAGTCCAGGCTGGAGGTGGGAGCAAATCAGAATCTCTTGCACTGGGGGTGGGGTCCTGGGGCTGACAGGTGAGTGATCCCAAAGGTGATTCTGACAAACCTCTGCAGGGACTAGAGGCCCCTGGGGGTCCTTCCTGCTCTAAGACCCTTTGCTCCTAACCCCTCCTCTCTCTTCCCTTCCTATTGCCGTTACCTCACTCCGGGTCTGGAAAACAAGAGCAGGATGATTTTCTTCCTGCCTGTTTCCTCACATGCGTGTGAGATGGGCTAACACCTGTCATTGTGTTGCTTCGAGGCTTCAAGGAAATTCCCCAGTGACTCTGGGGATTGTGGACCCAGCAGAGCCCCCTTTGCCCTTACCCTGTCCCATCCCGCATCCCATGGGGCATTGGTCCCTAGAGCACCTCCATGTTCCCCTCAGCCTCGGGGTTCCAACGTGGAACTCTCTGTTCCTCCCCGGGAGAGCTTGGCCATCCCTCTTAGCGGAAACCCACCAGGAGGGAGGTTTGGCCCAGGCATACTCCCTGGAGTGATTTTCACATGGCCGCTCGCATGGTGTTATTCCTGAGAGCTAAACTGGGTCTTTCCTGCTGCATGGGGCTTGGCACTGCTATGGAATTTCCTCTTGCCCTTCAACACTTGTGCTAGATGCTTTCTATTTGTCCCTCTACTCTGTCCCCTCCGCCCTGCTCAGTGCCTGGACTGCAACAGGGGACTCGTTCCCTCTGTTTGGCCAATGGGGGCACTGGCAGAGATGGGAGGGAGGAGGGAGAAAGGAGGCAGCAGGGTGAGCGGCCGCCTCCCCTGTCACAACAGAAGGTCAGAGTTAAGCCCCGGGTTTCAATTGCCGGCTCCCCCCTCCTCCCTTTGCCTGGGGCTGGTGCCACCTCTTGATTATCAGCTGCAGCATAGAGCCCAGTGAGCAGGCCCATATGGTTCCCAAACCCCTTCCCAGACCTTCATAAATAGTTCCTTTATTAAACTGTCCTCCCATTTTCCAATTTGAGTGTGCCATCTGTTTCCTGGGGGGACCCTGACTGATATAACATCTCCCTGGTGATATTCGACACATAGGCAAATATCATCTTTTTAGACCTTAGCTGGGGCTTTGCCTCCATCAGCCCCTCACCTAAGGTGGTACGGCAACTGCCCTCCCCTCATTTTTCCCAACCCTCCCCTGGCCCCATCCTTTCCTCCAGGCCCCAGGCCTTAAAGTACCTAATTTCCACAGCAGAAGTTCCAGTCACATTATGGTTTTTATGTAAATATGTCCTCCGAGTCCCTCCTGAATCAATAATTACTAGATTAATATCACCTGGTCCACCTGGGCCCCAGCACAGCACGGCTGCTGTCTGAGGGGAAGGGCCCAGAGGGCCCGGAATGAAGCACAGGAATGGGGGTGGGGAAGGGCTGGGGGCAGGACCTGGATTCCAGATCAGCTCCACTCAGGTGAGGGAGGAGGAAGAGAGGAAGAGAGAGCCACGCACACTGCACACAGACCAGACAGCCCCCTAGAGAGAGACAGACTGAACGCTAGTCAGGGAGGAGACAGGAAAAGCCTTTATTCCCATGAGCATTCCAAGCCTTAGGAATGCGAGTGTGGGCCAAGGTGCTGACTTCAGGGATCCCACAGGGACACCTGCACAGGCCTCTTTAAGGACCTCCTCTGCCCTTGGTAAGGAAGCCAGGAGACCTTAAGAGGGGTGCAAAGGAGGGGCAGAAGGAGTAGGGCAGCGAGGAATGGGGCCGGAGTGTGGGGTGCCGATGGTCCGGGCAGAGCCCGATAAGCCGGGCCTTGCAGCTTTGCAAATGCCAGCCAGAGGCAAGGGTGCCATCCTGAATGAAGGAGAGGAGTGGTCAATCCCCACATCACTGAGCACTACAGGACTGGTCTTTGTGAGCAGAGTGCTAGACACTTGTGTGTGGGGGGGTGACTTTCCAACTCCTGAGAATCCCCCTTCTTTGGAAATTACCTCCCCTCCATCCACAGGTCAAAGGGGTAGGCGCCCCCCGCAGCCTTACACGCACCCACCCCCACCCCACCGTAGCCCCTTGCACCGAGCATAGTCATATGGTCCAAACAGACCGATCAGATGTCCTCCCGTGGCAGTGTGGGTGTGTAACCCCCATCCCTCCCCAGGGCCAAGTCAGTCTTTGTGGAGGAAACTGCGACAAGCCCCGTGGGCCCCATGGGGTGGCTGTCTTCTGTCTGTCATGTGGGCCGAGGAGGGGAGCCGATGAGATGGCCATCTGAAGACAGACAGCCGTGACAGGAGTCAGATAGTGGAGACTCTCTGGAATGCTGACAGACTTCCGGTCCCCAATTCTAGCCCTTTCTTGAGGTCTGACTACTTCCTACGTCCGTGAGCCATGAGCCTACTTCCCCCATCCTTGTCATAAAATCTTCCATTTTTGCTTAAGCCCCCCGGAGTCCTGTCAGACCCGGAGTGGCCTCACACTATGGACTCCTGGTGTGCACGCTCGCCTGCTCCTTCCGAAAGGAGCCTCTGCACTGGTGGGCGCCGGGGGGCAAGGTGCCCTGCTCAACGCCTCTGCTAGCGGACCAGACCAGACAGGGGTGGCCAGGGCGATGCGTGAGGAAGTCGTCAGAGGGCCCCTCGGGGAAGGACTCGAGGAGGGTTTCCTGCTCCCCACGTGGTCTACAGCCAGGATGGACGGGGCTACATTGGCCTCCCTGAGCCCATGACACGGATCGTGGTGCAGAAGCGTAGGTGGGACCTGGGAGGTCGACAGAATCAGTCGGCTCTGGTCTGCCCACCTCCAGACTTGGTGCTGTGATGTTGGCCCATCACACTTCTGTGCCTGTTTCCTTATCTGTGAAATGGGGAGACCAGTGACACCTACCTCGGAGAGGTGTTGTGAAGATTGAATGAGGCTTAGAACGGCACCTGCCCTGGGCATCTGAGTGCAGCAGTCGGTTCAGCCTCCGACTCTTGATTTGGCTTAGGTCCTGATCTCAGGGTCGTGGGATCCAGCCCCGCATGGCGCTTGGCCCTGGGCATGAAGCCTGCTGAAGATTCTCTCGGCCCTTCCCCCCCCCCAAAAGAATCACGCCTGCCCTAAAGTACACAGTACAGGGGTTGGCTATTATTATTATTGTTGTTGTTGAAAAACTCACTCCCCATCTGTTTAAGCCCTTGTGCTTCAGGTCTCAGTTATCACCAGCCAGACACCATTCCTATCCCATACAGTTCGGTTTTCATTCCTATAACCAAATATGCCTCAGACAAACAGGAATTTCTATTTCTAGTGTATTTGTCTGACCTGACATTAAAATAATCTGGGAATTTCTCCACAGGCAGTGCGTAGCAGAGGCCCCCAATCTCCCTGAGGGCTGTAGTCCTGAGCTCAGGAGGCCACCAGGCCTGTGGAGATCTATGTTTTGTCACCTGTAAAATAAGGCTTATAGTTCCCTGCCTGAGAACCAAGTCTGGCACAGAGTAGGCCCTTTATGAAATCCACTGGTATAAATATATTCGTATACATAAAACGCTCTCTAGTTACTAAAGTGTCTTCCCAGGTTCATCCACTCGTTCGTTTATCCCATACTTCCCTGAGCACTAGCTGAACACCTACTATGTGCGGGTGCCTGTATGGACAGGGGAAGTGAGGGAGGGGGAGCACCCCGGACAAAAGTATGGTCTCTGCCTTCAAGGAGCTTACAGTGTAATGGAGGAGAGGAGAACGTTTTCTAAGGAGCAATATATCACCAGATAGACACAGTGGCCCGGGGCCCGGGGTCGGACAGGGAAGGGGGCACAGAAAGCCTACACTTCATCCTGTCTCTGAGCCACTTGTCACTGGCCCTGTGGCAGGGTTCTTGAGGAGTGGGGAAAAGGGACCCGTAGCACCAGCCAACTCCAGCTATTTTAGGAAACCATCAGTGATAAGGAAAGCATTTTCCCAAATCATTGCCTTCTCTCCCGCTGCTGCCCCAATTCCCTGCGGTCCTCGATATGGGGTCACTCTAATCATGCTGGAAGGCGTGTGATGCATGTGCTTGTATGTGAGAGAGAGCGCACACCCACACAGGCACCCCCTTGAGGACTCCTCGCCTTCCATGGGACTTCTCCAGGGCTCATTTTCCCAGCACAGACAGTGGGAGGAAGATTAGCTGCAACCAGGGGAGGGGATGAAAGTGCTGAGTGTGAGGGAAGGAAAGCAAGGGAAGGGCAGAGGGCCAGGGCCAGAGCTGTTGGAAGGCCCAGTTACAGAAGGACCTTTGCTCTTCTCTCTGGGGCAAAGGATGAGGGGGGCAGGGGTGCAGTGTGTGTGTGTGTGTGTGTGTGAAAGAGAGAAAGAGAGAGAGAGCACTGAATCCCCCCCCATAGAGCCCAAAGTGGCCCCCACTGCTTGCTGGACAGCTAACTGCCCAGACCTTCCTGTGGTGGGGAGAAGCTGAACTCCACACTGGAGACCACCTTCATTCACCGAACGATTCAGTACGGGGATGAACAAAGGGGTCCCAGTGTCCTGCAGGTGACAGTCCTACAAAGGAGAGGGAGGCCTGAGTGGAAGATGAGCAGGAAGCAGATTATGAGGGGGGTCTGCAGACAGGTGCAAGGTGCCCTGGGAAAGGGAAGAGAAAGGGATGCCAGGGGTTGGAGGCCTAAGATGCCTCCTGTAGAAGGGAGAACTCCTTGAAGGAAAGAAGAGGGGAGCTTCCCTGGCCATCAGGGGCAAAGAGCATTCCAAAATGATGGAATGGCAAACAGCACTTGGCCCTGGACCATCCTCACATAATCTAGCAAGGCTGGAGAACCAGGCAGAGGCAGCTGAGTCTGGAGAGGAAGACCGAGGCCAAAACCTGGTGAGACTTGAACGAAAACCTAAAGCATCAGGAGGGTTCCTTCTGCTGAAAAGGAGGACTAGTTGGTGGTTGGGGCAGCGGAAGGATGTGGTCAGATCTGAGCTTTGGAAAGTCGGGTGGCCGCGGCAGCAAGAGCAAGGGGTTAGAGCAGGTCACTGGTCTGCAGGGCAGCTCAGAGAATGGAAGCGGTTACCTCTTGCTCCAAGAGACCCCAGCCCCACACCTGGAGCACGGTGGATCTCAGCCCTGCTGGCACCCGGCAGAGGACACCCCAGCTCAACTGCAGGCGGTGGCCCTGGACAGAAGCAGGGAGGGACTGGGGGACCACGTGGGAGAGGGTGTGTCCCAGAGCGGAATCCGGGCAGCAGTGGAGACCACTCAAATTCCTCTCAAGAGAGACCGGGGACCCCTTTTCTTTTGGTTGATAAAAAGGGTGTAATCGGAAAGGATAAGACAACCTATGACCCTAAGGATGAGGGCTTACATAAAGAGGGCTGCTGTGTATTGAGAAGTGCCAGGTACTGTGCTAAGCTCTTTCCCTGCAAGACCTCATGGCCATTTGGCAAGATCGCTGAGAGATGACCTTGTGATCATCATTCAAAGATCATCCTTCACAGTTGATAGAAGGAAACGGAAGTTAGCAAGGCTGAGGACCATGGCCAAGGTCCCAGTGCCAGTTAATAAGAGAGCAGGGATTTGAACCCAAGACTGTCTGCTGCAGAAGCCCACGCTGTGGACCACTGCACACACCCCATCCTCCCTCGAGGAGAACTAGTCCTAGCCCTCCTGGTGCCTTCCAGAGCCCTAACTCCACACACTCTCCAAGCAGCCTTCGGAGTTTAATTTGGTTTCCTGAATTGGCTTCCCAACCAGGGAGAGCACTTTCTGGCTATAAATTATTAAACTGACTTCCTGCTGCAAATCAGTCTCCTGTGAGTTTGGGCTGTGGGAGCCAGTTTTCCAGGTCCTGAGCGGCTGTGGACACGGAAATTCCAGAGGTTGCCCACAGACAGGGCAGAGTCCAGACCCCAGCCAGAGCGCTGACAGCCACAGCCCACTCCCCAGCACTGGCCGTACAGCCAGGGGCCAGGCTGGGTGGGAAAGAAAGAGATGCTTCTTTTTGTCCCCACCTCATGCTCAGCCCAGGAGCCCTTGAGGACCTTTCAGGAAGGGTGCGCCGCTGATCCTCCTTCCCGGCCCCTCCCTTCTTGCTGCCATTCAAAATCTCCACTTGGCTGCCTGCCTGGGAAAGAGGGAGAGAAAGAGAAGGAAAGAAAAGAAGAGGAAACAGGGGAAACCAAGAGCAGGAAAGAATGCATTCTGTCTGCGGTTTGGTAAGCAGGGTGGGGGGAAGGCCTGGGGGTGCCCCTCACTCCCCCACCGGGGCCACCAATGCCATCTTCCCACCCACCCATCACTCACCACTTGGGGGGCAAAGCTTAGCCAAGCTCAGCACAAAGATAAAATTGAGATGCAGATTCCTTCCCATTGCTCTGAATAGAGCAGATTGGATACGGATTTTCCTCTTTTCTTCCCATTTAGACCATCTGGGCGAATGGGGCCCAGAGGGGAGGTTGGGACCAGGTGGGGGAGGGACAGAGGCTCAGAAAGACTTCCCAGCACTTTTCAGCTCTGGAACCTGGGAGTGAGCACCCCCACCCTCTTTCCCAGGACCAAGTTCATTCCCTGCCTTTGCAAGGTGCTCTTTGCTCTCTGGCCAGGACAGGTCCTGGTTGGGTTCTCCTCTGCCCTGTCTATTCCTAGCAAACTCCAGACCGTGCATTTGCCCCATCCGTGATGGGCATTCCTTCTTGCGGTCCCACCCACATGCCCCCAGCTGCAGTTAAACCCAGGGGGAGGATAAAAGTTAAAAGGCGACCACAGAAAGTTGAACAACAAGGGCTCTTGAAGATCATTTTAGTTCAACCCCATATTTTACAGATGAGAAAACTGAGGCTTGAGGGAGAGTATCTAGCTCAAGATTGGGCAGGGAGGTGGTGGGAGAACCAAAGCTAAATAAATGGCACAACCACAGCAACAACACAGACCATGTTATCATATATCAGGTGGTATTCTATGCTCGTTATGCCATTTAATCCACACAATAATCTTGTGAGGCACATACTATTATCATACCAATTTCGTGGATGGGCAAACTGAGGCACAGACCAGTTAAGTAGCTTGCATAAGGTCAAACTGGCAGCCAGATCCTGGCAGTCGGGCTCCAGAGCCTGCCCATTGCACAGTCTCAGTGCACCACACAGGAAAATGGCATTATTTGACATAGCCTCGTGAGCTTCCCACCAGGGCTCAGGCTGATCTTTTGCAAATGACGGCCCTCTAATGCACGGTCCACAGTCATTCTGTATTTATAATCATTGAGCCTGGGCTTGCTCCCGTGAACAAAGTACGTACACAAGGTAAGAACTGAAAACAAGGATACAAAGGGAACGTTCACATCACTTGGGAAAGCAAGCAAGCGTGAACCTCACGAGGGCAACTCTGTGGGAGATGACACACGTGTGGAGGAAGATGGACCAAACGCACGAGGAGAGAACCGGCGCGGGAGGGGGATGCGTGGGTTAGACCCAGGACGCCGCCTCATAGCTGCAGAGCAGCTCAAGTGAAGTAAGGTGAATGAAAGTCTGGCTATGCCTTGCACACGTAAGTATTATGAATGGTGATGGTCATCCCACTAAGGTGGCGTGACAATGAGTAGGGATTTTTTTCCCCCAAACATTCTGTAATATTTTATTGTTTTTGCAAGGAAAAGGAAAACAAAGGAGACTTGCCTACTTTAATTGCTGGAATTAAATACTAAGGATGTTGCCAAACACAAATCAAGCTTATCTATTCATCAGAGCAGCCTCCTTTTTCTCCTCCCCATTGGCAAGCTCTCTCCGTGGAAACATTTTGCGATCAGATATTCAGTTGCTGTATCAAATGAAAACTGCATTTGAAAACATGCCTACAGCTCAAAAATAGAAGGCAAATCCAGCTAAAGGCCCAGGCCTCCTTGGGGTTTCAATGACAGATTCACCGGCTCGACATAAACCTTTGCGAAGGAGGACCCATTTCCACTCACGCTCCTGAGCGCGGTTCCTCAACACCCAGAGAGCCAGTGCTCCCAAAGAGATGGGGGTCTGACGGCCGCAGAGCACCGTGAGTGTGCTTCATGCCACCGGCCTGTACCCTGACAACTGGCTAACGCGGGCTGGTGGGAAGGTAGAACGGTGCAGCCGCCATGGAAAACTGTAGGGTGGCTCCTCAATTAATTAGAAGTAGGATCACCATCTGATCCAGCAATTCCACTTTGGGTATACACCCCAAAACACTGAAAGCAGGGACTCGAAAAGGTACTCGTACACCCGTGTTCCCAGCAGCATTATTCACAACAGCCAAAAGGGGGAAGCAACCTAAGTGTCCACTGGCAGACGAATGGTAAACTAAATACAATGGAAGATGATTCAGCCTAAAGAGGAAGGAAATTCGGACACCTGCTG
Source organism: Halichoerus grypus (assembly GCF_964656455.1). NCBI lineage: Eukaryota > Metazoa > Chordata > Mammalia > Carnivora > Phocidae > Halichoerus > Halichoerus grypus. The sequence continues at coordinate 66,957,151 of NC_135712.1, forward strand.
CAGCATGGATAAACTCTGAGGACCCGATGCTGAATTACAATAAGCCAGACACAAAAGGACAAATACCGTATGATTTCACTTACATGAGGCACCTGGGATGACCGAATTCATAGACGTAGAAAGTAGAGTGGCGGTTGCCAGGAGCCAGGGAGAGGCGGCAATGGGGGGCTGTTATTTAAAGGGTACAGAGTTTCAGTCTGCAAGAGGAAAGAGTTCTGGAGACGGAGGCTGGTCGTGGTTGCTCAGCCATGTGAATGTACCAGGACTGCTGAGCCGTGCGCTTCAAAATGGCTAAGACGGTACATTTTATCTTCTGTGTATGTGGCCACAGTTAAAAAAAAAAAAAAGAAAGGAGCTCCTAAAATCCACTGGGCTGAGGAGGACCGGGAGATCTCAGGACGTGTGCTACGGACCCCCCCAAATGATCAGGTCTTCTCTCTGCTCTCCCCTCAGCGTGGGCCCACTGCCAGCCCCACCGTCTTTCTCCCGCAGGGCCCCCTGACCCCAGACTGGAGCCAAGCGAGCCCCCTCCTGTCCACCCACACCTTGGCTGTGTGGCTCAGGGATGGGGTGTGGGCGGCAGGAGAGGGAGGGGAGCCACAGGGCATCCAAGAGAGGCAGACCCCGGAACTAGCTGAAATCACTCCGTGAAAGGGGAGGATTTTGGGCGAGTCCACGAACACGAGGTGAACGAGGCAAAAGAGATGAGATGTAGGCGTGCGGCCAGACTCCCCAACAGACCGTGGGGTTTGCCACCATATTCGCTTCCTGCTGCTGCTGGAACCAATTACCACAGATCGAGTGGCCTCAGACAACACCTTCATTCTCTTACGGGTTAGAAGTCGAACATGGGTTTCCGTGGGCCAAAATCAAGGTGTCGGCAGGGCTTTATTCCTTTCCGGAGGCTCTATGGAAGAATCCATTTTCTTGCCTTCCCTAGCTTCTGGAGGCTGCCCATATTCCTCCCATCTTCAGAGCCAGCAACACTGCTTCCCTCCAGCCATTCTTGCATACTTACCTCCCCCTCTATCACAGCTGGGAAAAAGTCTCTGCGTTTAAGGACCCTTGTGATTACAATGCGCCCACCCGGGTAATCCAGGACCATCTCCCCACCTCAAGGTCCTTAGCTGAATCGCAGCCACAACGTCCCTTCTGGTAACATACTCACAGGTTCCAGGGATAAGGACGTGCGTATCTTTGGTGGCCATTATTGGGCCTACCACACCCATCACACGTCCTCCCGCCCAACTGTGCCCACGTGGCGAACATTTCTGACACCCAGAGACGCATCTGTGCCCGAAATTTGGAAGAAGGAAGAGCAGAAGCCAGCAAAGGGTCACCAGGACAAGTCATGTCCACACAGTCTGGGGGCGAAGGGGTGGGGGGCGAGAGGTTACTGCTTTTGGGGGGTGGTCAGGGAGCGTGATGGGAGAGCCCAAGGGGGTGGGGAGAGAGGACTAAGGATGGGGGGCAGCACGCACAGGAAGGGGAATGGTGTGTCCCATGGGAAAGAAGACAGTCACAAAATGCAAAGAGGACGTCATGGGAAAGACCTCCCAGGTGAACTGCACTTCAGACAAAGAAATTCTTGCATGTTGGCGCAAAAGCTGTACCAAAGGGTGATTATTATTCACTTCCCAAAAGGATTTTCCAACGCGTTCTTCAAGTAATGAGTTCCACTGTGTTCTTAAAATAGGATTTACACCCAATTTTTCAGTAACACATAAAGGCATGCTTGTAAATCTATTGAAATGAAGTGAGACCAGTAACATCTGCTGCCTTCCGTGCTGGGGGTGTCAGAGGGAGCGGGAAGGAACCTCTGCCGGGGGTGACAGGCCCCCATGAAAGCCATCCACTCCATCCCCATGGCAAGCTGCCCTCCTTCCACACACGTACCAACAAACCAGCGGTAGAGAGGTGAGAGGGAGGAAGGCCACAGGCTGGGGGCTGGCCCCAGGCCTCTCTGGCTCCACAGCCCTGTGCCTTCTGCCTTTCCTTAGAGAGGAGAGATTTTTCGGGGTGGCAAGGAGTTGTGCGTCGGTGTTGGTTACAGAAGCTGCATCCCTCCTTACATGCACACAGCACTCAGGGCCGCTGCTTGCCTACTGGGTCATTTCTGGGATGACACTGAAACTTCCCTGGGGGACAAAGCCTTTCCTTCTAAAGTTATTAGAGAAAAGACTCTGGATGACCTGAAAAGGGTAAAACTGCCACGATGTAAATGGTTGATTTCATGTGTCTTTGGGGAGCCAGCAACCACAGGGCACCAGAAGGAACAAGGGCTTTAGCCCCATTTCCCTCCCTGGGGCCATAGCGCTTGCTGGAAATAGTCCTCGGGCTTCAAAGCAAATAACACAGAGGAAGGTGCCATCAAAATCTTGGACTCTATACCTACTTCTCTGTCATTATACTGTCCAGGTTCCTCCCCAACCTTTATGATGGCCCTAACTTTCATTTCTAGCTCTTTCTCCCAGACATGTGGTTCTCCCAAGTTTCTACTCTCAATTCCCTCTTCTCTCACTCCGACTGCTCCCAGGGTGGTCTCAGCCCCTGCTCCCTCCTCCCAGGGTTCCCACTTGCACCCCAGCTCCATCAGCTCCCCAGATCTCAGCCCCTCTCTTCGAATTCCAGACCACATGGCCATCTCCATGGCAGGTCACACAGACATGTCCACTGCAGCCTGCCCCAAATTAACTTGTCACCTTTCTCCCTTAACCTGCTCCTCCCTCATCCCCCATTTCTGTCAATGGAACTACAGTCCCCCCCAGGTATCCTGACTCACATCTCAGCATTCCCAGATGCCCCCCTCCCTCATCTCCCACATCCAACCCATTGTCAAGTTCTGGCACTTGTACCTCTGCAGTGGATCCCAAACCCAGAAGTCCGCAGGTGCAGCAGGGACACATGAGCTAGGTGGATAGGGAAGGGGCAGCGGAGGATGGGAAGGCACGGACCCCATCTGGACAGGACAGCTGCGACTCAGCTCCCTCTTCTCCAGCTGACTGCTGCCTTCTCAGGACACCGGCCCTGATCTGTCCATTTTTAAAGAAAGTCTATACATCTGGATTTATGTGAAATTCCCTTATTGCTTAAATGTTGGCAATTACTTGCATTTTTTGAAATCCCTATGTGCGTTAAACAGAACATGTCTGTTTGTGACCTCAGGGCTTCAGTCTCTCTCCCACTAGTCCTTCTCTCCGCTCCCAATGCCAGTAGGCCTCCTTCCCTCTGCTGGTCTCAGGCCCCCTGCACCAATATTGGGCTTTCCAAGTTTACAGAGGGTAGTGAGGGTGAAGGAGACAGATAAGAGAAGGCTGATGCCACTCAGGGTAACAGAGCCATTAATTAACAGAGTTAAACATCTGGTGTTTAATTAACACTTTCCCTCCTCTTTCATCCTCCCTCCCATTTTCCTTTCCCAAAGGGGCTTCATGGTGGGTAAAAAGTAAAGCGGAAAGCAGGAGGGCAGAAGGCAGATGTGGGGAATGGGATGGGAGGTCAGGGCTGGCAGTGGGGCGGGGGAGGGGAGGGGCAGGGAGGGTCCCCGTGTGCAGAAGGGGAAGAGGAGCTAGGAAGAAGCCGGTTTATGATTCAGCAGGAGGGACTCAGATCAGTCCACACATTTCTTTGGCAGGAGCTAGGGGCAGAAGCTCAGTGCCTAGGATTGTACAAGGAAGTCCACAGCTCTTCCTGCAGCAAAACCAGACATTCATTCCCCCACCACCTTCAGTAACACCCCCATGTCGCAGAGTGGCAACGCTCCCAGCCCCAGGTGAGATGCTTTCCCAACTTTCATGCAGTTAGGGGTGGCTCTGTGCATAGTTCCAGCCAATGAGAAATAAGCAGAAGTCAGCTGCAGATTCTGGGAAAGTGCTGCTTTCCTTGTAAGAGAATAGAATCAGCTGGCACCAACCCCTTCTGTCCCGCCACCTTCCTTGGTGACTTCCTTGAGTGTGATGTCTTGAGCTATGGCAGCCATTTTGGCACTATGAGAGACAGGCCGACAAGATTACAGCATATCCTGATGCTGCTGAGCCAGTGAGCAAAGGCCAGCCGCTGCAGTCACCTCTAACCACCTTTGAGTGGTTAAATACGTCCTTATGTTTAAAGTTATTCTGGTGTTGTTTTTTTGTTACCTCTTCTCTCTAGGGAGGTAACAAACTGATCACTTGCTTATTTAGAGGTGAGTGAAATCAAGAACACCCACTGCTGTTCAGAGCATTTCCCAGCCTGGACTGCTCAGGACCCGGGATTAGGGACTAGGGAAAAGATGACAGCAGTGTGGGCCATGTCTACATTAGATGGTGAGCTTCAGGCAAAGGCCTCTCCTCGCTGCCTCCCCAGAGCCAAGCACAGAGCCTGCCACGTAGTGGGAACTCAGCTGACACGCACATGTTGTATGAATGAATGGATGAACGGATGGATGTACCACTTCTTGGCACAGGTCTCCCAGTGACAACGAGCTGGCAGGAAGGGATTATTCAGCAGCGAGCTGGAATCCATCTCATTCAAGACCCGCCCTTCTCCAAGGCCAGCCTGGAACACCTCTCCCCTTCAGAAGGCCCGCCACATCCAGTTCCTATGATGCCCACCTATCCTCTTAGTTGGCATTGGATCCAACCTCCCTGCTTGTTATATATCTGGCTCCCTGGTTAGACTGAAAGCCCCTTAGACAAATGTCACAATCTTTTTAAAGTCCCCAGACACTACCAGTGTCTTGAACACTGAAGAGAGTTGATAAACATTTTCATTTGAGGTTGATGCTTTGGAGGGGGGCTAAGAAGTTGATGATTTAAAGAGTTTTTAGGAAAGGGCTCTCCTAAAAAGAATTGTCCCCAGATGTCTGTAGTACTACCTGAAATTTTACTGTTAGAAATGGACTACTTTGGGGGCGCCTGGGTGGCTCAGTCGTTAAGCGTCTGCCTTTGGCTCAGGTCATGATCCCAGGGTCCTGGGATCGAGCCCCACATTGGGCTCCTTGCTCGGCGGGAAGCCTGCTTCTCCCTCTCCCACTCCCCCTGCTTGTGTTCCCTCTCTCGTTGTCTCTCTGTCAAATAAATAAATAAAATCTTAAAAAAAAAAAAAGAAATGGACTACTTTGCCTAGCTGAGTCACCTTAAGTAAAACACTTCACCACTCTGAGCAACAGTTTGTGCAATGGGAATAGCAACAACAACAACAACAATAAAAGCTGTTTCACAGTGCCCTTTTGAGAATCAAGTCAGCAGGAAATTGCATTGTAAGAATATTTATTAAAATAAGCCTTTACACGTGATTAGTTTTCCAAGGGTTATCCCAATAATTATTCACTTTCGAGTGTAATCTTATAGACTTAAGGATAGAGAAGAACCTTAGACTTTCCCCTTCCCAACCACCCCACAAATGACCTCTATATGGTCTTCAGAAATACATGAGGAACTTCTTGAGTTTAATTAATGTGGCTTTTCACAGGAGAGAAAGAGGAGAGGACAAATGTGGGGTTGGAATAGCTCTGTAGCAGGTGCTGTTGGCACCCTGCCCAGACCCCCATTCCTGGGCCAGAGTACCCATCCCCCAACCCCCAGCAACCTTCTCGAGAGGCTGGCCCTGAGCCCAGGGCAGTCTCCTCCTGGACTTATGTCTGGGAGACTAGTGGGCAATCACAACTGATGCCGAAGTATAAAAGCCCAGCCCCCTGTCTTGGGTGTACCAACTTCTGTTGTGTAATTCATGCCCCAGAGCTGCCAGTGGGATCAGCAGGCTTCCCCGGGTGGCGCATCTTCACCTGGCCTTGTCCTCGGCCCTGTCCCGCTTCCTTCACACCCTCGCAGGTGCTTCAAAAGGGCTCGTCCCATTCGTTAGCCACCTGCATGGGAATCCCACCCAGCTCAGGCTCTGCTTCTCGGGAATCTGCCCGAAAACAAGCTCTTCAGAGGCTTTGCAGAGGAGGGCTGACAAGGAGCCAGGGGAAGGAGTGCGCTGGGGTCAAGACCAAACTGCACAAACCGTTTGGTCTGGGGCTCTTCCCCTCACCCTGTCTGCAAGACAAAGTGTGGGCCAGGCGCAGCCCTCAACCCCCTCCAGGGCTAGAACCTCGACCAGACCCGGTGTCTGTACTTTCATCCTCCAAGCTGTCCCACTCTCCTTCACACCTCCTTCCCTCCAAGGAAATGTGTGAATCCTCTCCAAGGCCCCACGACGTTTTCCTGGAAAGCTATAAATCCAAACATCAATTGGTCTCCATGTCACCCGATTATCAGCATGGGCCCCCAGGAATGTTTAGGCTCACAGACTGACAGAGTACTCGGGCAGAAAGAGCCTTGGGGGATAGTGTAACTCCCCTTTGCAGTTTAATTTGGATTATACTTCTGCATCCGTGCTCTCCCCGCTCATTATAATTGTGATAATTATGGGTTGCTTTAGTCTTCGCTAAGCCATTTACACAGCTGGACAGAATCAGAAATGCATGGATGCTAATCCCCCACTCCAGGCCCTTTTTTCAGTGTCGGTCTCCCCAGAAGCAATGAACCTGAGTCAGAAGGAATAGTGATCCTGGGGGGTGATCTAGTGGTGGGGTGGGGTAGGGGCTGAAAGGGCTGGAGGGGTCCAGCCCTCCCAGTACTGTCCCTTTTATTTATTTATTTATTTTAGAGATAGAGTTGCGAGAGCAAGCGGGAAGGGGGGGGACGGGGGAGGAGAAGAGGGAGAAGGACAAGCAGACTCTGACGCAGGGCCGGATCCCAGGACTCAGAGATCATGACCTGAGCCGAAATCAAGAGTCAGATGCTTAACTGACTGAGCCACCCAGGCGCCCCAGTACTGTTCCTTTTAGATTGGAAGAGAGGGGAGCTGTTTGCATCCCAAACCCCACACCAAAACACAATGGGAAATACCATTTCTTTGTGAGAAAGGGCAGGGGGTAATCAGGCAAATTTGGATCTTCCTGAGGTTAATAATGTTTGTGTGGACCTCTGAGGTAATTCTGCCCATTGCTGCCGGCCCCCCCCACCCCCGCGCCGGCTCTAGGCAAAACGGATCCTCCCCACTCCACAGCAGCCGGATGCGAGGAGGGAGGGGTCATTTCACATGAACGTCTTAGTGGCCTCATCAGCGTCTGGTGCCCATCACTAACAGGACATGCTTGCTTCTCTTCTGCTACACGAACCAACACTTATCAAGGGCCCTAAAAAATGCCACGGGCCCAACTATTCGGGAAGGACACTGTCTCTTTCTTTGCAGAACCCCTCTTTTGAGAATTACATGATCTGCTCATTTATTAATGCTTACATCTGAATCCATTTTCCTCACCAATGACGCCAACTTGCCAAATTCAATACCTGGTGTTCTGGTGAAAATACATGGTTTCTGCTGTCTGATAATTATAATTATACCTAAGCTTATTGTGTTCTTTATTCTATGACAGTGTGCTAATTGTTTCACAAATGTTATCTCATTTCATCCTCACCGTATGCCTATAAAACAGGCTTTACGGACCTTTGATAGATGAGAAAACGGAGAGGTTGTGTCGCTTGTCCAGAGTCCCATAGGAAGTGGCTGAGCTGGGATCTGACCTCACATCTGTTTGATGTCAAAGCCTGTGCTCTTAGCCAGCCTGCTTCCTGTCTCCAGACGGGGCTGCTGTCGAGATGTATTCGCTCCAGAAGGGAGGCAGGCATTGGTATGGCCCTGGGCCGGGGGTGGGGGCGTGCAGAGCAGAGAAGCTTCTCGAGTCTCCTCCATACCTCTGTGTTCAAGGTTGAGTCCAGCTCAGTCCCTCTCCCGCAGCCCAGAGCTTTTCATTTTCGGTCATGATTATCTGTTCCAACGTCAGCAATGAGAGCTCCCAGCTCCACCTCTACCTGCTCCATCCCCCCAGACACCACAGCCCCTGGTCCTCCCAGCCTCCCTGGAGCCCACCTGGATTTAGACTTCCAGGCCAGCGAAGTCCCCGCCCCCAGCTAAGCTGCTCACTGCTGGCCCTTCTACTGCTCCACGGTAGCCATTCCTTTCCAGGCACTGCTCATCAGCTGGGCCAATGGCAGGGGTGGCCCAGAGCAGCCAGGCAGACAATCCAAGGTAGTAGGGAATGTAAAAATCATCTCAGTTTGGCTGTGGAAGGTATTTTTGGAGCTGCAGTTGAATGTGGGTGTGTGTGATGTGCTGGGAATTCACAACACTTCAAGTGAAACCAGCAGGACCTGACAGCTGGCTTTGGGAGTTAGAGAATAGGCCACCCTGTTCCTGTCGCCCGCTGGGCCGGGTGGCTCAGCATCCCAGGACATTCTCCCGACCTCCTGACGTTCAGGAGCAGCTGAAGCAGAGCGGCTGCCTCGCTGTGAGTCAGACCCTGACCTAGAGCCCTGGCCGCAAACTCAGATGCCTGCTGCCAGGGGCTGGGCAGCCAAGGAAGGGAGGCCAGCTGGTGTGACACAGGAAGGAGCGGCAGAGTGAAGACTGTAACCCCTTCAGAAGGGCACAGCCACTCCTCAGGGGCAGCTGCAGCTCAGCTCCAGCTGATGACAGAAGCCAAACAAAACACATCTGTGAAAGAATTTGGCCCCCTGACAGCCGGTTTGCAATCTCCAGCCCAGAGGTTCCTCACATTTCAGCATGCATCACAATCGCCTGGAGGGCTTGTTAAAATAGATTGCTGGGCCCCTTCCCCAGAATTTCTGGTTTAGTGGTTCTGAGGTGCGGCCCAAGACTTTGCATTTCTAGCAAGTTCCCAGGTGCTGCTGAGTCCAGGGCCACATTCCGGGACCCACTATTCTAGCCTCGTGGTCCTACAGTAGGGGGCTTGATACTTCCTTACTTTCTAGTATTTGCTAGCCTTTTCTCAGCAAGTGTCAACTCCAGAGGCAATCATGTCCTTAAGAAGCTGAAAGTCATTTGGACACTGAAGGAAGGGTGGCCACCCCTCTAATAAATGGCAAACATTCCAGAAGCTTTCACAAATAGTATCACATTTAATCACTGCAGCGGTCCTACAAGGTGAGGATTACTGTCCCATTTAGTGCTGAGGAGCTGAGGTGCACAGATGTTCACAACTCGCTCAATCCCACAGCTAGTAAGTGAGTTCTGGGCCTGGAATCCACATCCGCCTAACTGCCGTGTCCCCTTTCCCAAGCCACCAAACTCCTTAGAGAAACAAGGCCCCTCTTTTGCCCTCTTTCTGGGAGTTGAGCAGAATGGCCTCCTCTTTTCAGAGGCCCCGCTAAGGCTGTCCACTGGGGCAACTCTCACAAGAAGGGCTAATCAAGAGCCGGGAGGCCAAGAGAGTTAACACGTGTCCTCTGCCTCCTTCCAAAGGGAAGGATCCACCAACACCGGGTCCTTGGGCACTGCCCAGTGGCTCATCATCCCCAGCAGACAGGAGGGGCTGAGTCTGGGACAGTCTAGGACCCGAGGAAAGCCATGTCTGAGGAAGCCACTCCTGAACAAAGCACCTTAGTCCTTGGGAATACATCAGAGCAGGATGGGGAAATTGTCTGATTAATGTCTGTAAACTCCTACAGACAGGAATCCTGTCTTTTTAGCTCAGCACTGTATCCCCAGCTCCTAACACAATACCTGACATGTAGACCCTGAATTATTTGTTGAGTGAGAGAATGACTGAATGGTGGAACAAAAGGTAGAGAATCTTTGCTCTTAGCCAAAGTGACGTTAGATAATGTGCCCACTCATGGTTGAAAATTTAGATACTCATAAAGCAGCCAGCTTGCAGAAGGAAAATGTGGCAGGTGATGATGCTGCTCAAGGTAATTGATTGGAAATGTTTTCTGGATCTAGTGTGGGCTGAGAAGCAAAGATATTAACAGGTCTACTAAGAGCTGACAAGAATAATGTCATACTCCTCTCTGGATCCCCGGCCCTGATGTCTGTTGAATGAATGAATGCGAGGCTCCCACCCGGAATGCCCAATGAGGAAGGTGTTCACACACGGCTGCATGGGTGGTGCCATGCCTCTGCAGAGGGAAGCCTTCCCTGAGGCTTTCGGGAAGCCAGGTGGGGTGTGGTGACAAGAGCGTGGGCTGTGCGTGCCCTGCCTCTCTCCCTGAGCTAGTCAACGGGCACAGTCCCAGGCCGGGCCCAGCCGGACGCTGCACTCCGAATCACTGGGACCCACTGCCTTCCTTCTCTTTAAAAGAAGGATCATGACAACAACACCGGCTGTAGTGACAGTCACTTCAGAGACCAGGCACGAAGATGAAATGCCGGGAAGGTGGTGGCACCACGAGTCCAGTAAGTGCTCAACAAATGCCTCTTGACCGGGTGAACTCATTGACTGACCCACGGTGGTTGACTCCCGTCTCCAGTCTAGACAGGTGGGAGAAAGGCCCTCACCTCTCCAGACAGAAAGTTCTTCCAGTGTCTATTTTGTCTTCCTCCTGCAGCCACGTAAAGCTTCTAACTCTGCTGTCCGTGGTGACAGGGACTAGGGTGGCAGTTGGTGAGACCTTTCTACAAGACTAGTTCTTCCCAGTATTTCCAGGGAACCAGCAGCAACTGACTTTTTTGGAGTCGTGCATTGATGTTGTGAGGAGTGTGCTTTGGCTGAACGTATCGACACAACTCCAAACCACACAGTAACAGGTAGGGTTCTGCCGCCCCGTGTGAAGTGTGTCAGCTGTTGCACACCGGATCTCTCCCCTCACCCAGTGTGTATGTGCAAACTCAGCCTAGACCCATCATCCTCAGAACCTGAGTCCAATAAAAGTTGGTCATGGCTTGCACGCTGTTTTGTACTGTCTGTGCTTTGGGCTATGGTTTGACTTTATTCAGCTCTTCGTTTAACCCACTAGCTCCACTCCTTCTCCTAGGCTAAGAGGCCCAGCACTGGGGAGAGACGCCCCGGGAGTTGGTGAGAGTGCTTAGGATGCTGGCTTGGGTGCAGGTGAAATGGCTCAGTGGAAAGGCTGGGGTCAGGGAGCACACATACCCCGGCGCTTTGATGACCCTGTCAGATCCCCTGTGAAGTCTGCAGGCCGTAAGAGGGGCCACAGATCCGAATGTTCAGAGTGCGAAGTTAACCCACCCCACCCTCCCCTGCTGCACCCTCTCCAGATCTTGGATACGATCTTCTCCCCATGTCAAGCCTTGATGGCTCACACTGGATAAGGCTCTGAGCAACTTGGGCCTGGGAGCCTGAGAGCCCCCTCCTCATTGATGAGTGTCCACATACCTTGATTCAGAAATCTGGGAGTTAGAAATGACTGAATCCCAGCATCTCCAGAAAAATCACTCTTAATACCATCTTTGGGGAGTGAGCAGTATGGAGACTAGGGCAAGAGAGAGACACAATAGCTAGTCAGCCAGCCTGGATCCTGGCCTCCCTGACTCCCGCCTATGTTCAGGTTACATTTCTGTCCTCTCTCTCTGCCCACCCCCCACCCTGCTTCCCAGTCAGAGCTGCCAAGTGGGCCTGGGTGCTTTCAGACCCCTAAAGGGAGCCAGCCAATGAGCTGCCAAGCCCAGGGTGCACAAGCTGGTCCAGCTCAGCTTCTGAGATGCCGCCAGCCAAGACCTCTATCCTGCAGGCTTGTCTTCTCCCCTACCCCAGGTGAGGGGGGTGGAGCCTGGCAGGCTGCAGAAGGTGCTAGAATCTGCCCCCTTTCCTCTTAGAGAAAGGAAGGAAGGAAAGGAGTGGGGTGGGGTGGAGGAGGAAGGAGGGAGGGATGTAATATGGACAGGAACTAGAAGGGAACAAAGAAAATTGAACAGCTCGTCTGTTAAGGTCATGAAATGGAGGGAGACTTTTTCTATGTTATTGCTGTTATGGTGGTGTTTGTGCAATAAATAAAACAGCAAAGCGATAAGAGGCTGGAGTCCGTGCTCAGTCAGAGTGGGTGGGCTGAAGATTCCCAGGGAGGGCAGCCAGCCGTGGAGCCCAGGCTGGGGGAGGGGGAGGCAGGGAGGGACTCCAGCAGGGTTTCCTCCTGGAGGGCTGAGATTTTCTTTACCAGGCTCAGTTCCTGTTGGTCTGTGTCTTGCCAGCTTAGATCCCTGAACTTCCAGAACATAATTGTGTCCCAACTCATCGGGCAAGGCCATGGGCTGGCTGGGAGCTGGCTGCCATTCCCTGTGCACACCTCATCAGCACCCAGATCCATCTGGCAGCAAACGGTTGGCTGAGGGAAGCTGGGAGAAAAAGCCCAGGGACACCATCCCCCATCTGCTCCCCGCACATGCTGCACACTTCAGCCCAGGGAGGAAGAAGGCTCACAGGTGGTTGGCTGATGGGGAGGGAAGGCTGGGACAGAGACAGGGCACACACCGCCCCACTGTCTAGCCCTAGCAAGAAGCCTTTCCAGGAAATGCTTCCATCACCCTCCCCTGCCAGGTGAGCCCCATTTCTCCTGCACAAACAGGTGAAAAATGGGTCTGAATGAAGACTGCACCACCACTGCCCCAAGCACACACCCTCAATATGGGAATATGCACAGGGTGCACACTCAACTGTGTGCACGCGTGTATGTGCGTGCGTGTGTGCATGTGCGCACACACACACACACACACAGATGCCTACAAGACTTCTGCAGCTACAATAAGAGCCTCACTGCTCCCCAGCCCTAGGTATCTATGAGACAGGTCCTTCTGGTCTGGTGGTGGGGGCAGGGCAGGGCACGTGCTCAAAGACCTCCCAGGTGGACAGTGTCCAGGAGGTGAGCAAGCCTTGGGGCTTGGTGGAGGGCAGAACAGAGAGCTTCAGCCCTGGGCCAGGGGATGGGAAGAGAGGAGGGGGGTCTTTAAGAGAAGTACAGTGAGCTCTTTCTGACCTGGTATAAAAGCAGCCCTTCTTAGAGACAGAAAGATGGTCAAGATCAGACAAAGCCCTTCCAGTGCTTAATGAATGTCTCTCTTTAAACCTGGTCATTGGTGCCAAAGTCCCTAAGCTCTGCATTCATGGAGCCCAGTTATAGTAAGAATAACAGCTACCAGGCTTGCTATCTGCAGGCATGTTTCTATAAGGACTTTATCTATTACTCACCCTACAGGTCCTGCCCCCACACCCATCTCCTTTTCAGTAATGGAACTGCCTGGGTATACAGTGGCCATGGTAGGGGCTGGTTAGAGGAACACCTGAATTGCAAGAATTCTGGAGAGGTGCCTAGGAGTGTCCTCTGCTCAGGCCCAAGGACATCAGGGACCTAGAAGGGAGTAGGAAGCAAGGTCGTTTTTCTCCCAGAAGCTTTAGTTAAGTGCCTACAGGTGTGGTCTGCAGGCAGCTGTGGGGAGCCCTGGACAAGGAGGGACAGAGAGTGGGCGCTGGGCCCGGGGGCAGGGTGGAGGGAGCACAGCTGAGCCTCTGCTTGCCAGGAAAGCCTCGCTGCCGGCTGGTGGGGAGGGACGGGGATGCCTGCCCCCCTGGCCAGCTGCGCCCCTCCGGGCTCAGGGCTCAGCCTCGGCAGGGAAGTGCATGAGACCCTGAGCCAGGGCACGCTGATGACTCCCTGGGGAGGTGAGGATCCAGGCAGGGACCTGCTGGCCTCCTCCTCCTCCCCACCACCCTCCTTGCTTTTGTGTGAGCACTCACACAAAACGCACGGCCCTGGGTTCCAGTCCCAACCTGGGCATTCCTTAGCCTCTCCGAGTCGGTTTCCTCACCTGTAAGACCAAGCAGGGCAGTTGTGAAGACTAAAAAGGGATGTTTGCAAAAGCACACAGCACTGGCTGGCACCTAGAAAGCCCTCGATAAATGTCAGCCATTATCATCATTATCAGTGTTGTGATTACACGGACCCTCCACGTCACTCACCGCAGCCGCTCACACTAGCCTCCTAAGAACGCTGCCTGTCTTTCATCTCTCCTCTCCAATCTGTCCTACACCGAGCTGCCAGAACAACAGTCCACGGCGATGATTTGGTCACATCATTTTGCTGCTAATAAACCTTCCCCAGCTTCCCACTGCCCACATGATCAAATCCAAATGCTCTTTCCATTTGGCACAAGCTCCCCTTTCTGCCTCCTCTCCGGCCATTCCTTCTCCATCTCCACCTCCCTCAGTTCATCCCCAATCCAGGTACCCCTCATGCACTTGCCCACCTCCGTGTCTGTGTCTTTGCTTCTACTGTTCCTGCCCTGCAGAATGCACTCTCCTCCCGTGAAGACCTCCCCATCTTTTGAGGCTCACACAAATGCCGGCTCTTCTGCAAAAGCCTCTTCTGACCCTCCCGCAGCTAATGGCTTCCTCTGCCGACAGATGCAGCACGTGGCTTATACTACTCTTAGCACGTATCCACCCCGTGTTCCTCTGTGTTTGGGTGGGCAGTGCTTCTCAAAGTGTGGACCCGGCACCAGCAACATCTGCATCCGCTGGGGACTTAGCCGAAATGCAAATTTGCAGCCCCGCCCCAGTCCTATAGATTAGAAAGTCTGGGGATGAGGCCCAGTCATTTGTTTTAAGCAGCCCTCCACCCTCGGCTGCACTCTGAGCCGGGGAAGCACTGACGTAGGGTACCCGGACCCTGCACGTGGTGCCTGGTACACGGGGAGCAGTGAGGGGTTAGCTCAGATCACTTGGGGAGCCTTGAAATGATACTGCTGCCTGGGCCCCACCTGCAGAGATTCTGATTTAATTGCTCTGGGGTGGGACCTATGCAACCAGGGTTTTTTTCCCTCCCAACCTTTTATGAATGCTTCCAAACATACAAAGCAGTTAAAAGATTGTACAGTAAACACCTGTATACCCACCACCTCGATTCTATCATCGATGTTTTGCTATAGTTGCTTTCTCACATATTTATCCATCATCCCCACGCATTCATCCATTTTATTTTTTTGATGCATTTCAAAGCAAGTTGCAGACATCATACACATCACCCAAACACATGGGAGTGATTTAAAATCCCCCCAGGTGGTTCCACTGTGCAGCCAGGACTGCTCTGATCTCAGCTGGGAAGCTCTGACAGCCTCCCACCCTCAGTGCCCACTGCGAAATGGGGATAATGGCAATGATGTTTGCGCTGCCTCCCCATCGTTGCAGGGATGGAGTGAGATCACATCAGAGAAAGCCCTTCGTAAAGGGAATACAATGAACAAGAACCAGTCACTGACTCCAGGCTCAAGAGAAAAGTGTGTAGAGCTGTCACGGGGTTGCCAGATGAAATACAGGATGCCCAGTGAGATCTGAATTGCAGATAAATTCTTTTAGTACAAGTATGTCCCAAATATTGCATGAGACACACTTCTACTAAAATAGGTTTCATTGCTTATCTGAAGTTCAAATTTCATTGGGCATCCTGTATTTTTATTTGCTGAATCTGGCAATAAAATCTAAGCCCTGTCCTGTGGAGGGCAGCAGCGTCAGGACACTCCACGCAGAGAAGAGTCAGGGCTGGGCCACATCAGCTACTGCTCTGCCCAGCCAGTCTGTGGGGACTTTAGAGCCCGTGCCTGCAAAGCCAGGACTGGTGGGCAGAGCCAGGCCAGGGTCTGCTTTAAGCTGACATCTGCCCAGGTATGACTGTGATGTGAGGGCCAGGGTCTTGCACACAGCAAGCCAGTGTATTAGTCGAGGTTCTTTGAGCAAACAGAACCATAAGGATGTGTGTGTACGTGTGCATGTGCGTGTGTGTGTGTAGGAGAGAGGGAGAGGTTTATTTTAAGGAATTGGCTCCTGTGACCATAGAGGCTGGCAAGCCCAAAATCTGCAGGGTGGGCTGGCAGAATTCCCTTTCACTGAGAGGAGATCAGTCTTTGTTTTATTCACGCCTTCAACTGATTGGACGAGGCCCACCCACATTATAGCGAGCAATCTGCTTTATTGAAAGTCCACCAATTCAAATGTTAATCTCATCCAAAAATATCCTCACAGAAACATCCAGAATAACTTTTGAACAAATATCTGGGCACTGTGGCCCAGCCATGTTGACACAAAATTAACCATCACAGCCAGCAAGTCTCCAACATTAGGGCACAAAAGTATCACTTGGGGGAACTGACTAAAATGCAGACCCCCAGGCTCCACCCAGAGATTCTGGTGCATTAGGTCTGGCATAGTGCCCAGGAGCCAGCATTTTAACCATCATTCCAGATGGTTCCAATCCAAAAGCTCCACGGGCCCACTTTGGGAAGTGCTACAGTTCGAGCTCAATAAATATTTGCCAACTAAAGGAATGCTGAAGTCAACAGTGTGGGCAGGAAGATGTCCAAGCCAGGGCCAGACCACCCCTGCAAGACTGTGTCCTGGGGGCTCTGGTGTGGAGGCAGCCATGGCAGATGGGGAGCCTGCCAGCCAGTCCTGACCCCGGTGGGGATCCACAGCAGCGTGTGCAGACAGACATGGCAGACTGACGGGAAGATTTGTGCCTACACCAGCTCTGGCGCTAACCTAAGGGGTGAACCCCTGAACCTCCCCTAACCCCGCTCGGACCCTAGAATGCCCCGCTCTCTCTCCAGTGTGAGTCGGTGTACGTGCTCGGCTTCTCATGAGCCGATGAGATCATGGCTCAGGAATCCGTGTGCAGTTGGTTGGCCCTGAAAAGAACCACTCACTCAGCTGGGGAAGTGAGCAGCTGAATGCTCACAGGCCAGTGTGGGAGGCAGGGTGCCGGGCTGCAGGATCACAGCATCCCAAACACCAGCCAGCCAGCATTCTTCCTCTCCTGCAGAAAGGAGGGAAATCGATCCAGGACAGTAGAAGCCCATTATAACACAGCTTGTTTTTTAATGGACTCCCATAAACCATGGGTCAAAGTTCTGTCCCTGAAAACCTAACAGCTAAATAGCAAACAGCCTGGGAGTGGAGGGAGTTAGGCAGACAGACACTCGGTGGCTGATTAGCCTGTCTGCCCGTACCAGCTTCACCGAGTAACATGAGTTAGGGGAATGGAGGCCTCGGCCACGCAGCCCAGAGTGAAGCTTGGCAGGGGTACAGAGGAAGGGGCAGGGGCTCCTTTCTGGAAGACTCATTCGCCCTCAGCACTCCATGGAGTGTGTAGGTACTCCATAAATGCATGATCAGCTCAACTGGGCAAAGGGGGAGGGAAAGAACAGGGCAGGAGGGGAGGCTGAGGACGGTTCCCCCTTCCAGGCCCCTTTGGCACCTGTTACTGTGTCCTGGGGCTCCCGGTTGCTCTGTCTGCCCCTTTCCCATGATCTCAAAGCCACCATGCTCCCTCACCCCTAGTCATCCTGCCCCCGTGCTTTTAACTTCTTCAGCTCGCCCTGCCATTGCATAGTGCCTAGGAGTGGGGGTTCAGAGGGACACCTCAAAAAGAAAAGATAATGGGCTGGGACTCTACAGATCAGAACAGGAATGAAATATCAATGGAGTAGGAGGTGGGGGGGTGGGCAGTCAAAATCTTCAAGGCTCTGAAAGGCTATCATCTAGAGCGGATGA
The DNA here is from genome assembly GCF_964656455.1 of Halichoerus grypus. Taxonomy (NCBI): domain Eukaryota; kingdom Metazoa; phylum Chordata; class Mammalia; order Carnivora; family Phocidae; genus Halichoerus; species Halichoerus grypus. The sequence continues at coordinate 66,974,471 of NC_135712.1, forward strand.
CCAGAGACAGCCATCGCTCTGAGGACAAAACAAGGCAAAGAGAGTGTAAGAAAAATCAGAACTGGGGCCACGGGGCAGATCCAGCTCTCTGAGGGCACTCAGGGTGTCTCCAGGGGGAAATGCCACTCCACCTGACACAGACCTCAGGAGCTGGCCCCTCAGCCCAGCATCTCCTGACCACCCATCATGGCTTGTCATCCACAAACATTTCCGTGCTCTCCCTGAGTCTATTCCTGCATTTGGTTTATGCCACCTCTGGGGTTTGTAAGTTCCATAGATGCTTACTACTTGCCATGTAAATAACAATTGCTCACATTTGTGCCAAAGCTGCCTTTTGCCAGATCCTCGGTCTGATTTTGGGGACTTGCAGATCAAGTTCATATGTCACCTCAGCCACAGCGTTAATAAGGAGAGGACATTCACAATGGGGTTGGCCCCCACCTCATGATCTCCTTCCCGTCCTGGAGTCCTGGTAGACTTAGTCTCGCCTAGGAAAGACAATCCCTTCAAGAAGGAGCAACAGGCTACATGTCCAAGTTTTGCCGAGGTCAGACCCAAATGCCGTGCTGTTTCCAGCACCCTCACTATAACACCTGGCTGTTTGGCTGGTCTTTTTGTCCAAAGCAGCACATCAGTCCAAAGCCTTTAGGAGAATGTTTCCAATAGCTTCTTAGATTGGCTGGGCTATGTCAGGCCACTGGCAACTTCCGGTCATGACACGACTTTACTTATTTTTCCCTAAATGTATAGCCTTACACATCTGGGGTAAAGTGAAGCTGACACTGTTTGGGGCCACACACACCAGCTGACCCAACATTTCATCACTTGGAAGCTTCTGATGTCATCCACATTTTCTCAGAGACTCTGCCTTTGGCTGCCCCCATGTGAAAAAGTATCATTTCCTTCGGTTTCATTAGCCAGTCTCTGACTCATGCAGGACACAAAGGATTCCTGTCCCAGGATGACTTACTATGGTGTGGATCTGAAGGACCCAAGGAAGGTCTCCCTGTCTCCAGGGGTGTGGGATGCTGGGCGGGGCCGTGGTGAATGCAGTCCCACTTTCTCTGGAGAGTTTCAAGGCCAGGGCAGGGCTGAACATTCTAGCTAGCAGGGCTCTTCCCAGGGGCAGGGCAATGGCTCAAAGTATCAGAATTATTTTTATTGTGGTGAAATACACATAACACAAATTTACCATTCTAACCATTTTTAAGTCTGTAGTGGCATTAAGTACATTCACATTGCTACCACCACCACCATCCATCTCCAGAATTTTCTTCAACTTCTCTAACTGAAACTCTGTACTCACAAACTTTGACTCCTCATTTCCTCCTCTGTCAGAGCCCCTAGTCACTATCATTCTACTTTCTGTCTCCATGAATGTAACTACTCTAGGAACTTCATATTAGTGGAATCATACAGTATCTGTGCTTTTGTTACTGGCTTGTTTCACTCAGCATCATGTCCTCAAGATTCATCCATGCTGTGACATGTCTCACCAATTTTTTTTCTTAAGTAAGCTCTATGCCCAACATGGGGCTTGAACTCATGACCCAAGATCAAGAGTCACATGCTCTACCGACTGGGCCAGCCAGGTGCCCCCTCACCAAAATATTTTTTTTTTTTAAGATTTTATTTATTTATTTGACACAGAAAGAGATAGCGAGAGAGGGAACACAAGCAGGGGGAGTGGGAGAGGGAGAAGCAGGCTTCCCGCTGAGCAGGGAGCCCGATGCGGGGCTCGATCCCAGCACCCCGGGATCATGACCTGAGCCGAAGGCAGACGCTTAACGACTGAGCCACCCAGGTGCCCCTCACCAAAATATTTTTAAGGCATGCCAGCAGGTGGCACTTTGGGGGCATGGTGACATAAGAAGGGGCCCAATACCAGAGTGGCACCCATAAATATGCATATTAGCACACACATGGTTCTTGTGGGTCCATGTGTGCAAATGCACGTGTGCTTGCACACTCTCTGCCACGTGACCTCCACGAATCCCAGAGGGCTGTCCTCCTGCCCTTTGGGAGCTGTACTCAGACCTCCTTGTGCATTAGAGACGCGTGACGATCTGGTCAAAATGCCGGTCCCAGGCCCCACGGGGATTCCTACCGGGCCGGGTACAGCAGGTGATGCTGAGGCAGGGGACCGGGCACCAAACTTTGGGAGACATGCAGTCATGGGAACGGCTCCATGTGCGACAAAAGGAGGCCTTCACCTCAGCCCGAGCTCATGTGTAGTCAGGTGGTATTGGCTGGCTTCTTGTGAAAACCGACAGGCGAGGGCCCTGTCAGGAAATCATGGCACCATGTTTTGGAGAGCAGGCCTGCCCTATGACGGTCAGCTCTAACTTGCTACACCCATTCCAGGGGAGGCTCCCATTCTCTCTACTCAAGTAACCCCTGGACAGCGCATGCGGATGGCAAGGCAGGGTTCCGCGGGTTCCGCAGGGAGGGCAGACTAAGCAAGAAATTCCAGGGTGTCTGGGTGGAATGAGACAAGAACACCAAGGCTGTCACATAGGTAAAGCTTGACATGAGCCATAAGACAGGCACATCAGCCACTGGTTTTCTGAGCAGAGGGAGAGAGAGAGAGAGCACTTTTGGAGCAGGGACAGCTCCTCAGAAGAGGTGGCGCTGGAGATCAACAGAATCCTGACAGCAGATAGAGGAGAAGAGGCAGGAACTGAGGTGCGGCTTTGGGAGTCAGCCAGGATGCAGTGTGATGTGGATGGATGGAAAGACTCTGAGTCAGAGTTCTGGGTACAATTCCAAGTGCTTTGTATTTAGCCACGTGACTGTGGCAAGTCACCAGGCCCTGCAGGCTGTTTTTCCTAACGTCGGGAGCATGGCTGGAATGATGGGAGAGGAGGTTGGGACCATGCTATGGAAGACCTTAGGTGCATTTAATTCAGGGAGAAGCTGGGAGCCATTCCATGTTCTAGAGCAGAGACTCACACTTCTCTTTTTGTAGCCATGGGCTTGGCAGGGGTGGGGGGAGTAGGGGTGGGGTGGGAAAGGTATCCCTCTTGACCAGTGCCCTCCTGTGAGATTGGCCTGGTTAGCCTAGCACCTCCCATCTCTCCTTCATTTCCCACTTTGGGGATTCCCTCCAATGAGTGCATAATCCCTGGAAGAGGGTTTTCTCTGGCTTCTGGGAGGACTTACAGCCCCCTCCCTGCACCCGTTCACAAAATCATGAAATGTGAACTCTAAATAATTTATAAACATGTTAAATAAGACCGCTTCTAGCCTTGATCCCCGGGGAGCTCGCTGTTAATACTTCTCTCATTTAACATCAGCCTGAGCCAGACATCATTAGGAAGGGAAATCTCCTCTCTCTCTTTTAAAAATCATGTAGCTTAAATGGTTTGGGATTATTTGCTGCTTTGAATCATTCTTACCACTGCTCCCTCCCATTACGGGGATAATTAAGAATTGACTATGGTTGGCAAAAAGCATTCGACAGCCAACTTTTCATTTGGTTTTTCAAGTGCCCCCACCATCTCTGCCCGCCCCCCTAGTTCTCCTTTTCTTGTCCCTGAGGCTTGCAGCCCCAATCCCCTGTGCTCCCCCCACTCAGGTCTGCTGCCTGTAAACACACTTGGGGCCCCATGGAAACCACACACTGAATGGAGGGAAAGCAGGGAGGCCATTCACTTGCCTCTTATTCCACTGCCCCATTTCCTCCAGGCACCTTGCCTGGTGTCCCTTGGGCCTGGAGCCAGAGTGTGTTTGTTCGGCTGCCCTGGTCACCCAGGAATGGGGTGGGCTCAGATCCCAGGCCTGTCCCGCAGCTGGTCATTCCTTCTTTCAAGAGTCACTCTCTCGGATGGGCTATGGCAGGATTAGAGGCTTCAGGAGGAAGAGCAGGCCTCTGGTCACAGAAGACACCAGGTGACCTCTGAGACCAGCCAGTCAGGGTGCTGTGGGCTGAAGTGCCACCTGTCTCCGTCTCCCCCACCACAGAGCCTCCCAATGTCCTGCTGATCAGCCCACCTAACCCTTTGAGGGCAGCCCCAGGACTGGGGTGATCTCTATTTCCCCATCCCCGACCAGAACCACATCTCAGTCACCGCATGGGTTTTCTTTCTCTTTCTAGCTCATTGTCACTGATTTCTAGTATTCTAAATTCTTTATGCAGTCTCACTTTAATCTTTCCTGCTGTAGGTTCAATGAATTATGGGTTGTTCTGGGTTCAGGAAGCTGAGGCCCTACCTCTTTCGTATAATAAATCATCATGGAAACAAAAACAAACCATAAAGACACACATGTAGTCAAGCTGCCTTGTCGGGGAGACTGAGATTGGAATGCAGAGAAGCTTCTGGAGTGGTTGCCAGTGTTCTTTTTCTGCACCTGGGCAGTGGTGTGAGGCACAGGCCCATCACTAAGACACCTATGTTGTGGTTTTCTGTATTTATTTTATTATATCTCAAAGTTAAAAGGAAAAAATAAATCATCCTAGTGTTAAAAATAGTCAGTCATTTGAGTCATTCTTCAGGCCCCCCTCCCTATGAGCTTTTCTTTGGGGTGAAAAACCCCAACTTGGTTAGCATCCCCCCCAAGGTTCAGACCCCCCCCACACACACCAGATGGTTAGCCAAATCCTGTGACATGTGTCTCAGGGGAACCTTTCAGGCGAGGTGCTGCTGGCCCACTGAAAAGAACAGAGAGCAGGCACTTCCTCAAACTTCCAGAACAGGTTGTACGACTGTTTTGTGCTGGTTCACTAATCAACATGGAGAGATAGGATGTGGCCTGAGACTGCCTTTTCTGGCAACCTGGTAGTGAGGTGTGAAGGGGGCCCATAGCCCTCACTTACCCTTAAATGTTGGAAGTACTCAAGCTGACCAAAAAGAACCTAAGACTCAGGCAGTTCATCTCAGCCCAGCATCTAGTAACTGCTCAATAACTGGTGGCTATTATGATTCCGAATCCCATTACCGCCCTGTGAAGAAGGGGAGGGGGTGGCGGGAACGTGGTACATGAAGGGAAAAGAGAAAGGAGGACAAAGAAGCAAGGGCAGGTCACCCTCAGGGTTTGGCCCTAGAAAGACATTAACTCAGCAGCCTCCTAAGCGGTCCTGCTATGAAGAGGGGTAAATCAATAAATGGCTGGCAGGGCAGATAGAAGCCACCCTTACCATCCTGCAGTGCTCTGCTTCAGACGGTTTGCCTGTAATTCTCCAACTAACCTCCCCCCCTCCCTTCTCATTGGCTGCCTCCCCCTAAGTGGCCCCCATAGATTCATTCACATAGGGTCATCCTCCAGGTATCGGAAGCTACAAATGTTGGTCCAAGGGCTCAGAGGGGGCGCTCCTCTCTGGTCTGCCTGCCCAACCTCCCCACACCCACAGCGAAGGAAGATGCCCGGCAAAGTGCTTGGAGAGCCTCCCCCCGTCCCCCCGTCGTGGCCAGGGGACAGGCTCATTGTTCGGAGGGTGTCTGGGTTTGCCACTAAAGTCCTCTTTATCAGTTGTCAGGTGGGACTGCCAATCTGTCCATGTCTCTTTATTATTTTTTAAGATCTTATTTATTTGTTTGAGAGAGAGAGAAAGAGAGAGCACAAGTGGGGGGAGGGGCAGAGGCAGTGGGAGAGGGAGAAGCAGGCTCCCCGCTGAGCAGGGAGCCCGGATGTGGGGCTCAATCCCAGGACCCTGAGATCATGACCTGAGCTGAAGGCAGACACTTAACCGATTGAGCCACCCAGGCACCCCTTGTCCATGTCTCTTTATGTCCATCTGTGGATGGACATAAAGACGGTTTGGGCCCGTCTTCATCTCTTTGCTCTTTCCCTCTCTGACACTCTTGGGTTCCCCCGCTCCAACCAAGCACACTTGGGGCCCAAAAGCCATGGTAGAATTCTGAAGGCATCCTAAATGTTTTTCTTTAAAAATAATGACAAAGGAAGCTGCAGAGGAGGAACAAGGAAGGGAGACTTCATTCTAAATTTGCTCAACACAGGAGATTCCCCAGGGACAAGACTGAAAATGTGAAGGCCTAGAAGAAACACGTAAGGGGAAAAAAATAATCCCCCCCCCCATTTGGTCCCAAGGACTTCTTTGAAACAGATCATTTCAAATATATTTCTGGATTCTAAAACTTTTTCAGAATGAATAAAGTGTTGAGGATGGAGTGTTTTTATGTTTCCAAACCGTTTCTAAAAATTATGCAGTAAGATTTTATGTTAAATGAACTACACCAATCTTTTCATCTGGATATAATGATGCACCTTGTTTGACATTCCTTTCTAAATGACCTCCAGAAAAATCAATTGTTCCTGGGAATCCAAATGCATTTCCACTTATAAGTACAGAGGAAAGTGAAATAAATTGCTTGAATCAAGTATGGGAAAAATTTTGTCCTCAGCAGCTCAAATTGTTGTGAAAGCCCTGGGTCCAAGATTCAGAGGCAGATCCGTGGGCAGGTGGGAAGAGAATGACCACAGCACCCGACTGAGCCACGAAAACATGCCTCAGCTGCCCGGTGCTGCAGACAGTGGGCATCACTGGGAGGCCTGGGTCTAGGGAAAGCTGGGGGGGTCCCAAGCAAACCCCCCAACATGCTCCAATCTGCCCCCAACTCTCTTACTGCATGTGACAGACATGGAGCCATACTTGGAAAAACATGGTGCAGATCAAGAGATAAATAAACAGGTGAAAAAGGAGAGCTGCTTATCTCAATCTAGGCAAATCTTCAGTTTTCAGGACTCTGGGAAGACCATAAAAATGCAGTGCTGGAAAAATCAAGAATGACTCAAGGTGAGGGCTCAGAGAATCAGGCTGCTTAGAGAAAGTTCTGTGGAGCAAATTGTGTCCAGTGAGATTGGAAGGTCTCCCTCTTCTTTCTTTCCACAATTCCCTTCCTGAAAATAAGTGCTTTTCTGTTCCTCCCAGCAGCAAGTCCAGAAAACATAATACTGTCCTTTGTCTTGTTCTAAGTGTATTGTGGATGGAGTCTTCTGTTCAAGGTTTTACTACTTCTTAAAAAAACGATCATAAGAGAAGAGATGCCAGGCTTCTGAAAGGGCGGGTGCTTTTACCACAGGAAACTTAGAATTATTAGCAAGGATAGACTGTAGGAATTTGACATACCCAACAAGCTAATTTTATTTTTTAAAAAAAATCAATTATCTACAACCATTTTGATGTTCAAAACAAAGGAGCATCCGATTTTGTGTAAATCAGCAAAAGAAAGTTTTATATGTATGTTCATTTTCTATTCTTTGAAAAAACATACCATCTCTTTTGCCTGTGCCTCCCAAATTTCTGAGAATATTTACATCCAAAATAAGACTCTCCTGGTGCTCCCCAGAAAGCAGAAGGAGAGGCCGGATGGGGCACTGGGAGGTGAGGCTGACTCCGGACAAAGTGGGTGTCTGTGTGTGTCGGTCCTCTCCCCCACTCCCCGCCCCACCCCTCCCCTGCAAACGGTGGACAGAAGGGACACAAGGGACACACACACACACACACACACACACACACACACACACACACACATAGGGGCATCCACTCAGCCAGGAAAACACTCTCAGCCGAGGTTAACCCCCATAACCCTGCATTCGCTCTGCCCTCTTCAAAAGAGATTTGGAATTCCTTCCCCAACTTTGCTGCACTTTCCATGAGAATGGGGATGTTTCTGCATAAAACATGAGTGTGGGAGGGCAGGAGCTGCAGGCCTGGGGGAGCCTGGGGGAGCTGGGGGGAGTGGGCAGGGAGAACAGAGCAGTGGGGGGAGGGAAGGGAGGCTGTTTTCTCAGGCTGCATTTCTTGCAGGCTCCTTGGAGACCAGAGAAAGGCCGGGAAAGGTCTCAGCTGGGGCCCGGCCGCTCACAGAACCACTGCAAAGTGGGATGCTGAGCGTGACCCGATGGAGCCCCACCAGCGGGGGTTTGAGGACCTCCAGGAAACTGATGCCATCTGTCTGCACCAAGGAAGAAGAGAGGCTTTGGGCCAGGGGAAAGGCCTGCAGGGGGAGGGAGGAAGCCCGTGTTAAACGCTGTGGACGGCGGCATGGCCCTCCTGCTAGACCGATGGTTCACAGAGGGAGGGGACAAAGGTTCTATTTCTTTTGGTTTCATCACAGAATCCAGTGTAGCGCCAGACCTTTCCCGTGCTGTTTTGTGAATGACTGCAGGTGGCCAGACAGGATTCCTAAGCTGTTATCAGCACCCCGGCGAGGAGAATTTAGGGGTCTGCAAGAGGTCTTCTCACCGGCAAACTGGTTATTAGTATTGCTTGAATTAATTTGGCAACGGGCTAAATGCCAGCAGCAGGAGAGAGATGTTAGGGCATTCTGCTCCTCCGGGGAGAGAGGCGTTATTGAAGTCACTGGGGCAGGCCTGTGTGCCCCGCCGTGCGGGGGGGCGCATAGGAAAGGATCCGAGCGGGGCATCCTGCAAGGGGGCAGCCCGCGGTGGCCGTTCTCAGGGCGGTGGCCCACACTGCAGACGCCCTGTTATTGTTCGCTAGACTACGGCTCACCTCTGCAGGCTCCTCCCTAAAGACACTGGGATGGAAACCACCTTAAGCCCTTTCTGGAAAAAAAGGTAGGGTATGAATAGTGGGCTTTGTTTCGATTTGATTTGGGTTTGTTTTTTGTTTTTGTTTTTTCGTAATTTTGAGAATTTAAGGACACCCTCAGGATGACTGGCCGTGCTCCAGAATGTGGCTACGGGATTTTTGCAAGTCACTAGTTATTGCAAGGTGGGAAATGATGAGCTCAGCGATAGAACTGCAGTTGGAGAAGGGCCCAGTGCTCCGGAACTGTTGGGTCCTCAAACGCGAACTGCCTCAGCATCACCTGGAGGGCATGGCCAACACAGATTCCTGGTCCCCAACCCCACCTTTCTGACTCAGTGGTCTGGGGGGAGGCCTGAGCATCTGCGTTCCTACCAAGCACTCAGGTGCTGCTGCTGCTGCTGGTCTGAGGACCAAACGATGAGGACCCCTGTGCTATCTAGAACACCCCTTTATTTTATATGTAAGGGACAAGCCTCGGGGCTTTAATGGTAGAACCAGGTACTAACAGCCCCTTTCCCAGAGCCCTTCCCCCCCGTGGAACAGGAGAACGTGAAGGTGAGCTGAAGGAGAGGAAAAACACCAGACACAGTTAAAATCTAACACGCCCCCTCTCTATCCTCCGTGTGTTCAGGTAGGCCCTACAGAAACAGCAGCCACGTGGGTCCCACAGGAGGGTCCGAATGGGCAAGTGGGGTGGAAGGGATGGTCCCAAAGCTGGACAGGCAGACCACAGCAGGGGGAAGAAAGGCAGGCAGGGAGCAAACAGATTGTGAAGAGCAATTAACTGAGAGCAGAGAATCAAGGGGCACCGAGGAAACTTCTGCCAGCCCTGGGGGGCAGAGATTAACAAGCCCCTTGGCAGTTTGGGAACAGCTCCACCGCATCTAGCTGGGACTTGACCCCGCATCTCAGTTATCTCCCTAAAAGCCTTGGGGTGTGGCCTGGAAAGCTCTGCTGGGAGAAGAGCCAAAAACCCAATTAATCTGGACCTCAAGTGGGCTCCCACAGTTGTGTGCGGGCCACCACGTCTCAGTCAGCCTCCAGCCTGCCCTTGGCTGTGAGCTCCGGGAAGCCAGAGATGGGGTCACCTGGTGCAGGGCTGGCAAACGCTGCATAAAAGTTGGATAAAGAAATGGACGCCCTGATGAATGTAGCCTCCTGCTCCCAGAGAGGTGGGCTCTGCCCTCAGTCTCGTTCCTCAGGAGGAATCACATCTGCTTAAGCTTTCAGCGTCACTCCCAGCCTGGGGCTGGCCAGCAGCGTTCCTGTTGCTCACTGGCACGGATGGCATGGGCAGAAGCCCCTTCCGCATGCCCCCTCCACATCTCTCTCTCCTTGCTCCCCATGGGGAAAAAATCTTTTTTGCCTCTGACCAGCACACAGCACACGTTCTGACAGAGTCTGACAGAGTCTGGCCACTACTCGGGGGACTGGCTGGGAATCTGTGACCCTCTCAGAAGCTTCTCGTGACTGCGCATCCAGTTCCCAGGCTCAGAGCCCTGCCGTTTCCCAGTGTTTCGCAGCGGCCACGCAGAGGCAGCGGGTGGGCCAGAGGGGGCTGTGTTAGGGCTGCTACTCATGTTGCCAGGCCTCACTGGTATGGAGAAGGGTCCCACGTGCCGAGCTGCACCGTGACTTTCCCCTGTAAGCTGACCCTGAAATGGCCCACCAAGACCCCAGGCGGGCGTCCTGGTTTGTGCCGCGTCTCGCATACATATGCGTGTGCCCTCTGTGGGAGCAACAAGGGCCTCTGTCCTTCTGAGTGACTTCTCTGTCCCTGTTCTACAGTGGATGAGTTTCATGGAACTCCTGGAAATGTCACACAGCCAGGCCTGGCTCTGCTCGCGAGCCTTGTGTTCCTCTAAGATCAGCCAGCTCAGAACAACAGAATAGTAGGTGAGTACCCAGCTCTGTCTTAGGACCACGACACCGCAAAGCTCAGAGCATGACCACAACACTATAGGTTCAAAAGCTGCAGGTCACAGAGGTCTTTATTGCCCCCAAACTCCCCATATAATCAGATTTCTCTCCCCTTATCCTAGGCCCATCAAGCTTTTCAGAGAAAACTGGCTCGCTGAGGGAGATGGGGCCAGGAAAATGGAAGGTCAAAGGCTCCCAGAGAGTTGCTGGGGAAAACAGTCCATGTAGTTGGGTGGAGAGCGTGGAGACTCAGGCACAAGGACGATGAGCTGTGGCTCATCTGGGGTGACTAGAGATGCCAGGCGGCACGTGCAGCCACCCCGCACCCCTGCAGTGTCGATGCCATTCGTTTGGAGCCTGTAAACCTACCCACCAGAATCAAGCATCATTAGGAGACATAATCTGCTGCAAATGGATCACACGAGGCATTTCAAAGCCCAGCAGGCGCATTAGGCGATGATTTGCTGGTTGGTGCCACCTGAAGCACTTCTCTGCTCTATCCACAAATTAGAATTTGGCCATAATTTCTCTGCAACATGGGGCTTTCTGTAAGTCCCTCCTCTGTGCTGGGGGCGAGAGAGTCTACCTTCCAGCTGAAGACAAGTTTCAGCAGAGTATATGGGAGGCATAGAGAAAAAGGGCTGGCACCTTGGTTACTCAAGGAGGAAGGAAGGACACTCCTTAGCCAACTTCTCTACCTGCCCCCCAAAGTCACTGTCAGCAAAAAGGTCCAAGGGTTTTTCACACACACACACACACACACACACACACACCATGCTGTCTCCCACCCACATTATAGGTTCTGAAATATCTCCTCCTTCAGGAAGTCCTCCTGGATTGATAAAGAGCAAGACCACCATGACCCCACAGAGACTCTGATAAACAAGAAACTCAAGAGCTTTCTTCTCCCCTTGTCTGTTCTTCCTCAGAAATAATTTGCCTAGAAGGATGAAACAATCCAAACAAGGCACAGAATCCTTTCAATTGGTTTATTTTTTTATTGGTACATAATAGGATGTCCACCTCACTCTGCAAGTTTCCCAAGGCAGGGCTCGCCTCCACATCATTCATTCAGTACAGGATCCAGAAAGCTGCAAGCAAGTGCGTGTGCGTATACATGTGCCCGTGTGTGTGCATTCATACTTGCCCTGGGGACTGAACCCATCCTGGCTTCCACGCCACTTTTGGCTTTTGGGCAAATGTCAGGAAGAAATGGTGATACCCTGCAATGGGATTTTCTTTCCCAGACTTCATCCCCCACAAAGGGAAGGCCCTACCCAGGCCCCTGTGAGCCTCACCACAATGTTTCCACTAGGAAGATCTGGAAGTTGGTGGAGACAGGGGAGGGCTAGAAGTGATTCTCAGGCCAGATTGGGTGGGAATGTAAGCAAGATCACTCCAAGCCCAGAGCCCAGGTGTCTGCATTCCCAGGCCAGAGATGGCTACACTTCACTTGGCCACACTGGACCCACACCCATGAGGCCAAAGGAGAGAGCATATCAGGAGCAGCATTAACCTGAACCAGCAATTCTCAATGGGTATAATTTTGTCCCTGGGGCAACATTTGATAATGTCTGGAGATATTTTTGGTTGTCACAAATGAGGGTGCTCCTGGTGGGTAGAACCCAAGGGGATGCTGCTAAACATCTTAAAAGGCATAAGACTGTCCCCCCACCCCACCAAGAATTATCCAGCCCCAAAAGTCAATGGCACCACCATTGAGAAAACCCACCCTAACCACACACTGCTGCCCCCGCCACATGCCATGATTTGGGAATCATAAGATCAGAATTCTCAAATGAGTCAGAATCACAGTTCTCCAGCTATGCCTTGGATTTCAGACAGGCCCCAAAGGATTGGGGTATAATGGGACATGGGGTACAGAGTCATCCCCCCACGATCTCCAGAAAGTTGGAGAAGTTCCCCAAAGGGACCTCAGAAGTCATCGTGTCCGAACACATTCACTGTGTGAAACTCATGCAGATATAAGCAAAGACTGTGCAATCCCAAGGGAGCAGAAATCATGACCACTGACACATGTGGAATGCTAGAAAGTGGGCATTTGACTGTGGAGTCCAAAGAGACAGCTGAGGGCCTATGTAGGAATATAAGAAATATGACTTCATGCAGCATGCGGTGGCCTCCCAGACCTCCTTATTCCCAGAGGCGGTCCACGCTGAAAACATATCCGTAACCAGCAAGAACCACGCTTTAGAGGGGTAGACAGGGAACGGAGCTCTAACAGAGAGCCCCCGGGCCCCAAGCCCCTGCATCTCCCCAGCCTCGCCGTGTCTCATTTGGCACATTCGAGGTGGAGACCTGCCCCCGTCCCAGTGCTCAGTGCTGGTAGTGCCGGCAGCGACCTAGCCCTCAGCAGCCCAGCGTCCAGGGAGCAAGGGGAAGAACTGAAGGGCCCTCTCCCCTGGCCCCAGGGTGGCGGTGTCGCGGTGGGAGGAGACAATGAGCCACGGGGCAGAAAAGAAGAGGGGAACCTCACTCAGCCCTTCAACCAGCAGGGGTTGGGCAGCAAGAGCACAAGTTGGCCCCAAAGCCTGAAACACCTGTGAGGAGCAGGCTTTTGGGGGTGGCCATTCCTCCACACACCCTTAGACACATCTGTACCCAACCAGGAGAGGGAATCCGTGAGACAGACTTCTCCTTCCAGGGTTCCCTTAGTCCTTTGAAAAACACTTGCGGCCCCAGGTGCATCACCTCCTTACCCCGGGTTGGCCCTGCTCCCTAGATTTTCCACCCCACCCAGCTGGCATGAGGTGAGGCAAATTCATGTCTAGTCTCTGAAAATAAAGCTGCAGAGCTAGCCACTGTGACTCATGTGGGCATGGCCGGTGAACATGAAAAGGGACATCTGTCCAAGTACTCACCACTAGCAGCTCAGCCGTGGACGCCCAAGAGCCAAACACGGCATAGGCAGGAGAAGCAATCCTGGCGAAGCCAGCACCATGAGCCCGGCAGCAAGCCCAGGCGAGCAGCCACGCACCTGCTCCTCACCCCCAGCTCTAGCACTCAGGCCCCTAGCCCCAGCCTGGGGGCAGACCCAGTGTCACAGGCAAGCCCAGCTGCCAGGTCTCGGAAAGGGGCTGGGGGCTTCCTTGGGATGATGAAGGACCAGGGCTTGAGTCCCTGCTAGTGTTTCTCCGGCCAGGGGACCAAGGCTGCTGCCACTGCTCTCAGAAACATTTGCTGGTAAAAGCAACCCGAGCTTCTGCGCTCAGGTTAGCAAGACAACATCTCGGTCCTGCCTGGGGGCTCCGGCAGTCCGGTCTGGCCACAGGGAAAGCAGGACACAACGCCGCAGCGCGCCTGAGTGGCTCCGATTGTCCCTCGCACTGCTGAGCCTGCTCCCAGCACCAGACAAAAGCGCTGGAAACAGCTCGCCGCCCCAGCCGGTGACACACCAATCGCCAGCTCCCAGGCTGTCCTCCCGGCCACCCCACCGAGGGCAGGCTCTGTCTCCCGAGTTTCTTCAAAGGCGCCGAAGGATGGCTTAGAATGATTTATCCTCATGGAGTAGACTGCTCATTCCAGAAATACTCCAACTTTGGCTGGACCAGAGAGCAGTGGTGCAATGCTTACGGGGACAGAGAAAGAGAGACCTGCGAGAGTTTGTGTGTGTGTGTGTGTGTGTGTGTGTCTGCGCTCGTGTGCATGTCTGTGTGGGGGTGTGCATGTGAGCAGGAGTGTGAGAGGCAGTGTGTGTGCATCTTCCTGGGGTGTCTGTCCCTCTCTCTCCTCCTGGGTTTTGAGCCCGAGGGTGTTGGGCGGGGGGATGGGTGGTGAGAGACAGATTCCAGAACAGGCAGGAGACACCATCCCCCTTCCCGCCCCGCAGGGTGATAATGCCACCCCTCCAGCTCCTGCCGCCTCCACAGCTGCTGCTGTCAGCAGTCAGCTTCCTCTGCCGCACACTCTCGGGGAACAACTTCGGAGGAAGCAGTGTTTCACAAAAGTCAGCGGCACCATCTCTCCTGTTTCCAGCCCAGGTCCTTTGCTGTCCCCATTTTGGTCATTGGCCTCCATGCTCCCATCCCAAGGCCCATGCTCCCGAAGATGGAGAGCCTAGAAACCTCCCCCATCTGCTCCCATCACAGAGCCACGTCCCTCTTCTCTACCCTCCCGGGGGGTCCTGGGCTAGGGAAGAAGGAGAAGCCAGCCACCGTGGAACCTCCTCTCAGGGAAAACGAGGAAGCCGGTAACCGGATGGAGGAACTGAAAGAGGATGAGTGCTTTGGAGAAACACCACCAGTGTGCTACCCCAGACCTAAAGGTCATGAGCTTGACCGTGCAAGCTGACCACCTAGGCAGCTTGGTCTTGTGGGTAACTGCTTAGGCTCAGGAGTTAGGCACAACTAGGACTTTAAAACTTATTAATTGTGGGATCTTGAGCAAACCAAATCTCTGACCTTCGGTGTCCCTGCATGAAAACTGGGAATGTTAAAATCTACTTTATGGAACTGTTGTGAGGAGTCAATGAGATAATATATATAAGGTGCTTTCCCCATGCCTGGCCCGTATCAGGCCCTCGGGAATGCCTGGCCCCTGGTTGTCTTCATCCGTGGAATCCTGAGAGGGTTGTGGTGCCTCCGACAGTGGGAGGGTCTCCAGGTGGGCTGATGGGAGAAGGGCTGGGCTCTAAGACACCAAGAGAGGCGTGTAGAAGGCGCAGAGCCAGAGTGTGGGTCTGGAGAGGAGAGGCTCAAGGGCGGAGTGTTGGAAAAGTGAGCCCAGCAGAGGAGGCAGAACAGAAAACGGAGCAACCATGCTAGAGAACAGGACCCATAGGAATCACAGGAGAGAAATGGCACAGTCGGTGGTGGTGGTGGTGGTGGAGAGAGCTGCCTGCCCAGAATGAATGTTAGTCTGGGGTTTTCTGGAAAAGAATCCAGAGACTGAGGCATAGAGTGGCTGGATCAGCACCCGTAATCAGAAGCCAAAATGGACAGGGGTGCTTGGCTGGCTCAGTTAGAGCATGGGACTCTTGATCTTAGTGTTGTGAGTTTGAGCCACACGTTGGGTGTAGAGATGACTTAAATAAATAAATCTTTAAAAAGAAGAAGAAGCCAAAATTGACAAACTGAAGCCTAATAGAAGAGAGCCAACTTTACCAGATTCTCCCAGAAAACCCTCAATAATCACCAATGCCCACAGGGATGATATGGGGAGCCACCACCAAAGGATCTGGGCCTGGAGACAGCTCCACTGCTGAGGAGGCTATAATCAGGGGTTGGCCATGGAGGTCTTACTTCACACCTGACATGGGCTTGCCTAGGCTATACATGATTTACATCCTGAAGACCCTGCTGGTAGAGGAAAAGCTAAGACAGCATGGCACCCCAGCTCAAGAGGTAGGCCTGACCCTGTTGGACAGGGAGGGGGAAAGGAGAGCACTTCTAGGCCATGAATGCTCAGGCCAACACCTCAAAAGAGGCAGCCCGGTATCATGGAGCAGTGGGGGAACCAAGGAGTTTGGGCTCCAGTCCCCATTCTGCCAGCAACTGGCCAGGGTACTGGCCTTCTCTGGCCCTCTGTATCTTCCTCTTTGAAATGAGACCGGATCTGTGGCCTTCAAACTTTGTTTTCAGCAGCAGAACCCATTCTTCAAATGAAAACTTACCTAGAACATCTTTATCTAAATCAGATAGATGCAGAGTTACACCGGTGGGCAGGGGGCTGGGCCCTGGATGCTCCGCCTCTCTCAGCAACTCTCAGGGTAGCTCGGAGAAACCCCAGGGCTCCCAGAACACAGCACGAAACTACAGTACTAGCTGTCTCTGCAGTCCTTTCACCTCTCTGACACCAAGGCTTTTTATTCGCAGGGGAAGTTAAGTAGCTACCAGCTAGGATGGGCACCAGCTCGAGGGCCCAGCGTGAGAGGGTCCCAAGAAAGGGAGCAGGCTACCCCCTTAGGAGCACCTGCTGGGGCAGGCCCCGCGGGAGAGGCTGCTGAAGGTGGGAGCTGTGACTACAGATGGCAGAGGGGGGGCCAGCCGGTTCCAGGCTCCAGGGTGACAAATGTACTACACAGAGAGGCCAGATGGATGCCCCTGCCTTTGGCACTGTGGCTCCTCCAGGAAACACTGGGCCGCTTTTCATACCCTGGACTGCTGCGGGCTCCCGCTCTCCCCAACTCAGCCAAATCATAAATCTAGCCTGCCAGGGGAGCTGGCTGCCCTGACCCCGGCCCTGTGCTGCCCACCCCCCCCCCCCGCGTCTTGGCCTCGCCTCATGCCAAGATGGAGATCCAGACACAAGCAGCAGCAGGAGGGACCGTGGGTGGAGCTGGGCCACATGGACTGAAGGTCCTGTCGTGGCTTGGCTTCCCAGAGTTCCTTCATCCAGAGTTTTATCTTTTTGCCTCTCAAATCACTGCCTCAGGCTTTTACCTCGCCCCCCTCACACCAGCCTCCTTGGTGAAGAGTTTCAAGTCTGACAGAAATCGGGGAGTTCCACGACACCTCGAAGCCCGAGTCTGCCATCTCCCTTCCCCGAGCCCCGCAGGGGCTGTTCTCACCCAGGCAAAGGCTCCTCAGCGGGAGATGCAGATACAGCCCACGACTGGCAGCCGCCCGCATTCTCTGTCTCCCAGAGGGAAAAAGACGGCCTCACCAAGGGAAGGGTTTATGTCTTCCTTGGTCCATCTTTGGTTATTTCTCTCCCGCTCCCCACCCCTCTCCTCTATCCACGTCCCCAGGAAAAAAAAGGTTCATAAAAGGATCTCCCCTGGCTCCCTGCCCCCAGCCTTCCCTGCCTCTCTCCTCTGTGCTTTTGGTTGCGAATTCAGCATGTTAATGTGTGTGTACTTTATGGTTTGTGCCCTGCTTGTTTCACCCTCGGATCCCCAGTGCCATGTTTCCGGCGTGGAAGGCACGGCTCAGAGGCTCTGACTCACCAGGGGCAGGGCAGAGACTAAACCTCTGAGCTCTCACTCAGAGTTTCTCACTTTATCACAGCTTTCTTCTCCTCACCTCTATCTCTATCCTCCTCCCTTCTCCCCTTTCTTTCCGGTATCTCTTCTCAATCCTTCTGTCCCCCTCCCAAAGACCTCCTCTAGACCACCTGAGCTCAGAGCAGGTGGGGACCTCAGGACCATCTCCCCCCATCCCCTGGTTTACAGATGAGGAGACTGAGGCCACGTTACCTGCCTGGGTCCCCAGACTGCTTCCCTATCTCCACCAGGGAACGTGGGTGCCTGTGGGAGGCCCAGAGGGGTGATGGATTTCTTAAGTCATCCTGATTTTATTACTTGAAGCATTTCTAGGGCAGGACGCAGATAAATGCTTGCTGGCATGCTCCCTTCCTCCCTCCCTCTGCGGCAAAGACTGCATCTCTGCATAATGCTTGCACCCTGTTTCACTCAGAAGGGAAAGGTCAAGGTCTTCTGTCTCTGCAGTCAAAGTCATCAGCAGGCAACTTGGCCTCCACTCCCAGGCCAAGAGACCCTGCCCTCCTCACACCACATAGAGGGGTTTCTTATTGTTTGGTGGGTCTCCTTATTGTTTGTCTCCCTGGGACAGAGATCCTCCTCACCTCTGTGGATCACGCTTTCTCGTCCCTACACCCACGCTTTAAGGCATTCCTCCCTTAAATGCAAGCTCAGGGGGTCAGCAAACACTGTCTGAGCACTGCCATGCTGGGGACTGCCATGCTGGGCTCAGTGGCAGGCGTGGCTGAGCCCAGCTCTCGGCCACAAGGCCACGGTCTGTCAAGAACCATGGAGCCCCCCTAGGAGCCCTCTGATCGCAGATTGGATGCCCTCTGTATCCTGGGTGACTTGTAGACCCTCAGAGTACCCTCCATAGGGAGGCCAGTAGAGGTGGTCTGCCAGGCAGGACGAGCTAGCCTGGTAAGGTAGAAGGGACATGGACTTTGGAAATCAAGAGGCTTGAGCTGAATCCTGATTATCACTTATTAGCAACTTAACCTTACCTTGAGTGAGTCACTCCTCTGAGCCTCCCTTTCTCATCTGTTAAATGGGGGAGATAAAAGTTCCAAGCTTATCTATTTCACCAGGTGTAGGAGGATTAAACAAGACGATGAAGGTGAACGTGTTCTGGAAATGGATGTAAGGCAGAAGTACAATTCCCCAGATCTACAGAGCTGCCAATATTCTGCTCTATTCACATGGCTCCAAGCCTACCCTGAGGGGTGACTCATTTTGTTTTAGGACAGTGCCACCTAGCTTCCTCTATGTGTGGCTTTGTTCCTGACTCCTGGCCTCCCCGAACCCCCAGGTAGAAGCCGGGTGGCTCTAGGCTCCCTCTTCCCAAGGGCTCCATTAGGTGAAAACACAATCCAAGTCTCATCTACTCAACTCATTACAAGAAGTGAGAGAGATTTACTTCTGAGGCCTTCATTATCACCTAATTGCGTTCCCACTAAAAACTCATTAATTAGCCATTCTAAAGCTGTCAGCACATTTAAATAGACTTGTAAACTTACAAACTTTTAGAGTTGGAAGATAACTTTGGCAAGTCCAACCTGTTCAACCCCCTTATGCTGGAAATGAAGAGGGTGAGGCCCAGAGAGGTTAAGTGACTCAACCAAGGTCACACAGCCGGCTAGTGATAGAATCGGGGCTCAAAACCCAAGCCATTGAGTTCCAGCCCAAAGACCCTCCTTCCCACTACACCACTTTTCTAAAAGAAAGCAATGCCACCCTTCACCTCTCTCATCGATCCTTTTCCCAAAGGAGCGATTCTAGCTTGAGGTATGACCCCAGCTGAAAGAGAATACAAATGTGGAATTTTAAGTAGATATTTTTAGATGATGATATATGTACTTGAGCCCTGTGGTGATCAGCTGTGACATCCTAATGGGCCTCGTGCTTCCTGGAAGTGGGGGCAGCAGTGGTCCTCCCCTTCCCGGACAAGAGCAGACACATACACTGGACCTACGGAGCTAGAGGCTGGCTCTGTGGATGCCACCAGCAGCAAGTCAAATGCAGAGTCTTGGTCCCCAGCTGGACATCCTGACTCAGAAGCTCTGGAGTGGGGCCCAAGAATATGCATTTTGAGTACCACAGCCTAATAGAGGTTCTAAAAAAGAAACAGTAACAAATATATACAACAACTATGGAGACAGAAAAAGAGAAATACAGTAGGAGACTTCTAATGAGAGGATCAGAGGAGCGGCCCTCCAGAATGGTCCAACGGAGTGAGGGCAGGAGAGAGGAGCTGGACAGGGAACAGAGTCAAGGAAGCGCAGGTTCCTGGGGTGGCTCAGGTCCAGGACCCTGGGCAAGCGCCCATACCTGGAGCCAAGGTTCTCAGTCCTGGTGGCCAGGGGCCCAGCTGTTTATGAGGCAAGTGTCTGCCAGGACCACAGTTCGACCTGAGGCCAAGGGGTGGTCCTGGAGGCCCAGGCAGGAAGAGCAAAAGCCTCTCTGACACTCATAAGGCGTGGGCTGTCCTAAGTCTTCATGTGTATTAACACATCGAATTCTACTTAAACCCTGTGAAGTGGGGGCACGGTTGTTACTGCACACTCTGATGAGGAAGCAGGCTAGAAAACCAGCCACGGGGCCAGGAAGTGGCAGAGCAGGGACTCAGACCTCTGGTTCCGCTGCACCGGCTGGCGCAGCTGAAGATCAGAAGCTCATCATTCAGCCTGGCGGGCACAGTGTTTCTCAGTGGAGGAGCCTACAGCATGTTGGGAGGGATATGCCTTTCCTGCGCCCTGCAGAGACTTCGCATCCCTGGCTTCTGCCACCAAACGACAAGAGAGTTCCTAAGTCGCCCTGACGACAAAAACAGCCCCACACATCCAGACACCTGTGTGGTGGGTGGGTCCAACCCAGGAGCACCACCTGAAGTGGGAAATGAAGGATGCCGTGGGGAGATGCACTGACTCCCAGAGGCTTGGCTCCCTCTGTGGGGGACTGCAGTGCCAAAGGAGCTGGCCGAAACTTGGGAGGGGTGCCTGGGAGGAGCAGGGTGGAGTTTGTCTCCAAGAGCCCCCTCAGTGCTCAGGGTACTGGGCTGCTGCAGGAGGGGTAGGCAAGGCTGATGCTGCATGAAAAGGGAGAGAGGGAGAAGAAGCCATAAAGCCAGACACGGAGGCTTGAGAGGGAAACCCCAGGTGAGTCTGAATGTGGGATTCCCTCAGTTGTCTTCCCTGGACCCCAGCATCTCATTCTTTCACACGGTGGCCCAGACTGGCCACAGCCCTCAGAATCTCAGAGGGTGACCTTTCCCACAGAGGCCAGGGTAGCAGGAGGAGTATCATGGAGAAAAAGAGAAACAAGTCTGAGAACCCAAGCCACTGACTTTAGAGAAGAAGCTATCCCCCCACCACCATTTTTTTTTAAGATTTATTTATTTATTGGAGGGGGTGGGGAGGGGCAGAGGGAGAGGGAGAGGAACTCCAGCAGACTCCTCGCTAAGTGCAGAGCCCCATGGGGCTCCACCGGGGGCTTGACATAGGGCGGGGTGTGATCTCCCTGCTGAGTGTGGAGTCTGACGCAGGGCTCAATCTGAGGACCCTGAGGTCGTGACCTGAGCCACAAATCAAGAGTCGGACACTTAACCGACCGAGCCACCAAGGCCCCCTAGCCCCCTCAGCCACCCCCCACCCCCGCCATTTTTTTAAGCATGGCTGGTGGCAGCAGAAAATTCACAAAGAGCTGTAGCAGCCCCAAATGGGCTGGGATAGCCCTGTGTCCCCTGTGTCCCCGTTGTTAGGGAACCCCTCCACCTCATCATCAGATGTGACATCAGAGCAGAGCAGGGGACCTTCAAACCTTTCTCTCCTAGTATTCAATACACTAACCCCATGGTGTGCATCTCTGCTTTTCCCACTGCTCTCCCCTTCAGGACTCCTGGGGACCAGACACCCAGAATGTATTTGTAATGTCCTGAGGAATGCACTCAGACATTATAAACTATGTTCACACCCCCTCATCCCCTTAAAAGCCCAAGCTTCGCGAGTCCTGAATTTAGTCTCACAGTGAGTGGCCAGGCAAGGTACTCAGAGGCAGAGGGAGGAAGCAGAGATAATCCATAAAGTAGAACACTAAGAGGGGATGACATTCCTCAGGTATTTATTGGGTAACGCATTCCTTTGAAAACTCTAAAATGCTATAGGATAAGGTAAATGCTAGATGCTGTGCATCATACAAGAGCAATGTAAAACATAATCCTCGCCCTGCAGGAAACAAGGCATACACACAATGTCATTTTTGAAATAATGTCAAAATAAGTGTTCTACACAATAATTTCTATTGATGTTTGGAAATGCAGCAGAGATCAGCTCGCCATAACCAAACGGATGGGAATCAGAACAGGCTGTGCACCCAGCATGGCAAGCATCGTCAGAGGCGCCCCAGCAGAAGTTCAAGTGCAGGAAAACAAAAACAGGTTAGGTCCATGGGGCGATGGGAAGGGAGAAGGGAAGAGGCCGTACGAGAGCATCATTCTGGGGGCTCTGGGCTGGGTTCAGGCAGACAGGCATCAAAGGAGGGATGTGGTAGAGATCACTTTTAACCCTTCAATGAACCTTGTGCACTGTGTATGGAAGGAGCCCTTCACAGCTTTGATATACACGGGGGAATGCATTCCCTCAGCAGCAGACCCACTTCAGAGCTCCCAAATGCCACTGCGTGGACCACCATCGTGACGCGTGTCCCGAGCAGGAAACCCTCAAGTTTCACTATTGCATTTTTAGCTGCAAAAGTTCCGAGAGCAAACGGAGGCAAACTCCGGCTTTTCTTCCACTGGGGAGAGCAACTCAATTTGAAGAGTAGGCACCAATTAGCTAGGTGAGAAGCTCAAGCTGTGAATCTTGAAGAGCTTTAAGCTGATGGCAAATTGCAATTCTTCGGGTGGCAGTGGGAGGTAGGGACAGTGCCATCCTGAAGACCTGACCTGCAGTGGCTGATCATTACGTGATTTATGTCTCTTAGCGACCAGAGGAGCACCCATTTAGACGTCTTGTAAGAGAGGCTCCTTTTTAAGCCTAGGGTTATTTGTTCTCAGAGAAAGTGCTTTGGATGCCACTTCAAAATTAAATTTGTTAAGAACTAATTATAAAATTAAGCTTCATGTAAATCCACTGACCTTTGGTTTTCTTATCTGTAAAAGGTGGATGATCCAGGCCCTACCTTTTTCCTGAGATAAGGCTGAGGTGGTGTTTTGTAAGCTGGAAAGCACTACGAAAAAATTACTAGTGTTAAGAGTTTGTGGTATGTCTTTAACATCGTAATAAACTTGCTAGGTAAAGAGCCACAGGCTCACATAAGTGCCCACGGGAAGGAGAGGGCGTCCTGCAGATCTCCAGGCTCCACCCAGAGCCCACTCGCTTTGATTTCGTACGTTTGATATTTATCCATCGGTATGCTTTTCGTTATAAGTAACTCAAAACCCTACTCAATTCGAAGGGGCTGAAACCAAAGCAAATATAATAATTCACATGACAGGAGGTGTTGGCATTCCAAAAAAAAACCCACCCAGCTCACGGTTCTTTCCAATTTCTCCACTATGCCAACCTCTGTCATTCCACATCCCACTCTGCCATCCCCAGCAGGTTTTTTTTTTCCCAAAGAAAGTTCTGAAAGTTACAATTTGGCTGCCAAAAGCATTCAGGGCTGTGTGTCTCTTCATCTCTATCTACTTGGAGAATGAATTCCTGTGGCCCTCTATTGCTAGTGAGGAAGAACTTTCTCAGAAATCAGCGGAGAACCTCTCTTCAAATCCCATTAGTCAAAATTCTGTCATGTGTCCATTTATGACCCAACCACTAATGAAGGAAAAGAGTGTCCCCTTAAACCAAGCAGGCCACCTTCTTAGGCTGAGGTCAATCCCAAATGTCATTGCTGCTACTCGGGGAGAGGGTGTGGAATGAATAACGGGAAGTTAACCACAAGATTTCCTACCCAATTACAAGGACTTTAGTTTATCCATTTCCCAAACCCATATCATAAACGCAAATTGGAAGTGAAGAGACATTTGCTTTAGGCAGGTACATTGTGTCTAGCAAGAAGGGACATCAGTCACCAAGAAGCATAGCTGGAAAAACTAAAAAGCAGACACAAAAATGCAAAACCTCAGGGGGCCATTTGGTATAAGCCAAGAGTCCCCCAAGCCCCACTGAATTACAGCCCCATACAGTAATTAAGATTCCTAACATACCCGTGGGACATCAAGAAAAGGTTACATTTATGCTTGTGTGACTGTTTAAAAAGGCAGGGGCGCATGTAATACATTTTACAGAGAATCGCAAACACAGCGGCTGACAATTTTTTAAGTGCTGTTGCTTAAGTGGACAAATCTTAAACGAGTTAGAAAACTTTGAAATTTGGAATGACCCAACCCAGCTTCCCTGGAGAGCTGGGCTTTAGTGTGCAGACTGTAAAGAGGATCCCCGGCAGGCAGCAAGATGTCACGGCTGGCCTCCTCCCAGACTCCTTCGCGCTGATGGAAATTGATTGCCCCTCATCTCCTGACGAGGTAGCTGATTACCAATGCCAAACAAATAGTAGGTATTTTTATGATGGTGTTGCTCTTCTAGAACAAATAGTCAGACTGCCAGCCCCACCTAAATTTATCATATCAGAGTCTCACAGGTGTGGCCCACACCCTTCTTTCCTTAAAGTTCCCCTAGAAAAAACTGATGACCAGCCAGACGAAACCTCATGCTACCGCTCTGAGAACCCAGAATGTTCTGCAAAGGGGAAAAGCCCTACGAATGAGAGAGCCAGGCCTCATGGACTCTACGAGTTAGCCTCTTTTGTACGTTCTTATAACAGGAAGGCCAGCATGAAATGTCAGAGACAGCAGAGGTTGTGAACACTTAGCCCTCTGGGAACAGGCACCGCTCTGCCCCACCCCCAACAGGAATGTCGCAACAGTACCTGACACACACCACCATCAGGTAAGTCTCTTGCTCAAGAATCACAGCCAGTCCACTTCCTAGACCCAGCTGCTCCCCTCCTCCATCTCTTCCTGCCCACAGTCTTCCCCGCCAGGCCCCACCCCCACAGCTTGACAGCCCCCTGCCCTCCCCAGCCAGGAAGGACATTCTTTGTCACCACAAATGGCACCACCCCAGTTTCTACTCACAGTTTCCCTTTGTAATTGACCACCCCCCACCTCCATCCTATCTCACTCTTTAAGACCTTATTCACGTTATATCCAGGCCCAGTCCCTCTCATTGCAACTGGCTGAGTGTGGGGGTGGAACTGGGACTCAGGACTCCATGGTCACCAGAACATGACTTCCAGGGACCAAAGGGTGGTTAGCCTGAAGGGGAGATATGTACTTTTTACCTTTCTCCAGAAAAGGGAGAGCGTGATGTCCTGACCTCAAACTCTCCAGCCAGGGAGACGTGGGTCCCAGGCCAGATAGAAGTGACTGCAGACAGAAGTCACCATGTCCTGCAGGCCAGCCCTCAGCTTCTCTGACACTCTGCCCCCACCTCTCCAACTCCTGTGACCTTTAGTTACCAGCCTCTGTGCAGCCAGAGATTATGGGGTTGGCCATTACCCGAAGGCTCTTCCAGTTCCGGGCCCACTTAGCACCATGTGTGTGACCTTGGAGATGGCCTGCAACCTCTCTGAACCTCAGTTTCCTCTTCTGGGATGGATAATGCTTGTCTTGGCTCATCTCCCCAATTCTCATGAGGCTTGAAACCCACAACAGATGTGAATGTGCTCCGTCAACCAGAAAGCACTGTTCACTCATGAAGGATCACTGTCCACTGGGCTCAGAGCATCTCCAGCTGGGAAAAGTGTCTCATTCATCTTTGTGTCTCCAGTGTCTGGAGTTGGCAAATGTCTCCTGAGGAATGGCTGGGGGTGGTACATGAACTGAATGAGGAGAGGGCAATAAAGCAGGATGGGAGTGCCTGCCAAGCCAGGACAGTGAAAATGAAGAAAGTCGGGGAGAGAAGAAATGCCCCCTCTTTCCTATCACCCTCCAGGCTCCAGGACCAACAATGTCCCCCAAATGGTGCTCCCCCACCACTGATTAAATAGGTAGCTTTTAAAAGCTACTCTAGCTCCAAATAGAAATAGAAAAAGATGTTTTAAAGCTTTTCCATGCCAATTTAAATAAAATAGCGAACACATCCGACCTTGAAGCTAAATGGAAAACCCCTTTTTGTTACCAACCTTCCAAGGTGCTTGCTTGCCTTGGCTGGTGCCACACGGAACACTGGGATTGGGAACTGGGGGACTTGGAAACTTGGGGTGGGGCCCTGGAGGGCACAGCTTTCCCCTAACTCCATGTTGCTTTGGTTTTCTGGAGGAACAGGCACTCCAGGGGCTGAGGGAGCCAGGATGACAATAGGGTAACTTAAGTAAAGGGAGGAATTATTTCTACACACAGAGCGGCTCCAGTCCTGGGAACCCACAGGCAATTCCTACCCCCCACCCCTATCAGCTCTGCTCCCCGCACCTACCCCACCACCACCACCCCCATTCTCCGAAAAGAAACACAACCCCTTAGGAGATGAAAAGCGCAGCTGCTTTTCACCACATACAATCCCTCCTACTACAATCTCCACTTCATTGTCAATATTCCTGCCTCCTTTGCATCCCCAGGCCTAAGTCGTAATAGCATAAGTGGGATACACTGTAAAGGAGAACGCCCTCCCAACTCAGAAAAGCATGAGGAATCAGAAGGTAGTAATTTGGGGACATAGAAGAATACTGCCACAACGTGACCCTCGCCCTCTGAGCGTGGGGGCAAACTGGCAAACCAGCACACCGTCTTGGGCACATCCCTGCCACACCCACACGTAAACACACGCATGCACATAGATGCATCTTGTTCTTGCCCCCTTCCTTCCTCCCCACTCCGTGTTAGAGCTGGACAGGGCCTTGCTCCCATGAGCAGAGGGCGGACAAGGGCGCTCTGGAGAGCCGCACATCCACAGCACCTGACCCTCCTCTCTCTCTCCAGGATAGGTAGAGCACAGGACCCGCGCCAGCCACCTCCACCCTCACCTCCCAGCTCCCTGACATCTGTTGAGCACTTTTCAACTTGAAACCTCGATTCTTCCCTTTTAATAGGAGACTGAGTCAAGTATAAATCCAGCTCCACAAACACATCCAGTCCACGCCAAGCAGCAGACTAAACGAAGGAAAGAGGCAGAAAATGGATAAGCCGCTGTCAAAGGATAGTTTTCCAAATGCTCTCATATAAATGTAATTTATAATTTAACTCATTAATGAGGGATGGTAAGGCTAGCTCCAAAGAGAATTTGAAAACGGGGGTTTGTACAATCAGTCAGGGAAGGCACACAGAAATGAGTTTGTGAAGCCGAGACACAACTGGTTAATGACCCACAGGGCAAAAAAAAAAACCCGTAACTTTGGGGTTATCTCTTCCACTGAACAGAAATCATTTGCATCTCTGCTGGGTAAAGATTTGTGTTATCTTATCAAAACCTATATGTTAACATTTAACTTCATAAAGTCTGGCCCCCAATCAATAATACATTGAAAGTCAAGCAAAAGTACCTCCCCCTAGAGCATTAAATAACCTCTGGGTGGACCTGTTAGGCAACAGTCTGAGGTTGCTAGGACATGCAATGAGCCTTTTGCCTTGTCTTCAAGGGGCTTCCAACACCTGGCAAGGCAAGACTGTCAGACATGGCGGAGTTAAACAGTTCCAGAAGAATCACTGCTGATTTTGTTGGGCGTGACAATGGTACCGTGTTTGTGTACCACGTAAATACATCTTAACCAGGTGAGATATACACTGAAGTCTCCATGATAAGATTTCATGAAACCCAGGATTTATTTTAAAATATGCCAGGATAAATAAAAGTTTGGCGCGGGGTGGGGGGGGTGTGGAATAGATGAAACAAGATGGACAAAGTATTGTCAACTGCTGGAGCGAAGTAAGGGATACATGGGGATGCATGTATCGGTCTATTTGAGACTGCGTTCAAACTGTTGTTCACGCCACATCCTATCACATGTTTACCATCTTCTCACACACTACGTGATTCACTGTGGTTTTTTCTCTGTGTCTCCTGCTTAGAAGACAAACTACGTGGGGCAGGGCTTCTCATCAGTGCTTCCCACTCGCAAGCACCCGAAGGGCCATGTGCAGGTGCGGGGTGCACAGCAGGTCTTTGTGAAAAGATTCTTTGAGGCGTCCCACCACTCAGGGCCCAGGAGAAGGGGCCACTTGCATCAGGTGGGCTGGTCCCAAGCTGTTGGGGAGCAGAGCAGGAGGACAAGGTGTGCAGGCCGGCCAGAAAGAAGCCCCGGGAAGGACTTTTTTTTTTTTTTAATTTTATTATGTTATGTTAATCACCATACATCATTAGTTTTTGATGTAGTGTTCCATGATTCATTGTTTGCGTATAACACCCAGTGCTCCATGCAGTACGTGCCCTCTTTAATACCCATCACCAGGCTAACCCATCCCCCCACCCCCCTCCCCTCTAGAACCCTCAGTTTGTTTCTCAGAGTCCATAGTCTCTCATGGTTCGTCTCCCCCACCGATTTACCCCCCTTCATTTCTCCCTTCCTACTATCTTCTTTTTTTTATTTTTAACACACAATGTATTATTTGTTTCAGAGGTACAGGTCTGTGATTCACCAGTCTTACACAATTCACAGCGCTCACCACAGCACATACCCTCCCCAATGTCTGTCACCCAGACACCCCATCCCTCCCACCCCCCACCACTCCAGCAACCCTCAGTTTGTTTCCTGAGATTAAGAACTCCTCATATCAATGAGATCATATGATACATGTCTTTCTCTGATTGACTTATTTCACTCAGCATAATACCCTCCAGTTCCATCCACATCATTGCAAATGGCAGGAGTTCATTCCCTTTGATGGCTGCATAATATTCCATTGTATATATATACCACATCTTCTTTATCCATTCATCTGTCGATGGACCCCTTGGCTCTTTCCATAGTTTGGCTATTGTGGACATTGCTGCTATAAACATCAGGGTGCACAGGACGGGGTTTTGAGAAGAGGTTGTGGAGAGTGTTCAAGGTGGGGGATCCCAGGGGGCCGAGCGCTGAGAAATGGCCACCGGGCTGAGTCACTGGAAGCCCTCCGAGAAAGTCGCTCAGGGAAAGGGACAGTGGCTACCGGAGTGTGAGAGGCTAAGGTGGGAACGGGGGAAGGGAGGGACGGAGGTTGCAGGCAGAGACCACACATCTGAAAACCTGACAGATGAGACACAAAGCAGAGGCAATCCAGGAAGCAGCCAAGGCACGTGCACGTCTGTGGAGAAGGGGCAAACTGTTTGGAGATGGGAGGAGAGAGGCATGGCCATCCGAGTAGCGGGTAGGATGTGGACCTGTTGGACAGGGTTCTCCCCTGGGCCCTGGGTTCAGGGGCTGGGGCAGGAGGCGGGGCCTTTGGCTGGAGGGGGTGGGCCTGCAGCTGCCTAGGGCTGTGGGAGGGGGCTGCCTGCCGGACTGCAGGTGGGCCTTTGATGTGGCTCAGGCTGTGGGGCAGAGAAACCTGAGCTTCCCGAGCGTGGCCCGCTGCATCAATGCCACCCAGTCTTCAATGAGGCCGCAGAAGATGTGAGCCCGTGGGCCCGTGGCAGGGCTGGCAGGAAATGAAGGCGCAGCATTTCAGCTGGAGATGAAAGGGAGTTTGTACCCAGACTCCTACCCACACACCCACACTCCATTCTCTCCTCTCTGGGAGGGGTTCTCAGTGTGGGGAGCAGGCTGAGACTCCTACTCTCTTTTCCATTTCCTCACTTCACTGAGGAGAAGAACACCCAGTGGGGTGTCTGTAAAGAGAGAGACTGGGGATTGAGGGAAGGGTCTTCCTTATCTTTGCAGGTTTCAACAAGCTTCCCCTGTGGGATGAGGGAGGGAGCCACGCATACATCAGGTAAAAACCTAGAGACAAAATTTGTCCCCTCAGCCCTTGCACGTCAGCCCAACCCCACCCCTGTGTTTAGAGATTTACCACCTCCATTCACAATTCTAACCATGTATGAGAGACAGAGAGATAAAATATGAGAGAATGCAGTTTCATAGCTGCTCCGTAAAGGACCCTGCCCATGTCCCCTGCTCTGTTTCCAGCCACAGACACTCACCAGTGACCTTGAACTCCTGCAGGGGTTCAGGACCCTACTCCTCACCCCACACTGGAAATATAAAATCAAGGACCCTGTTTTTGAGAACATGCCCCATTCCATGCTTTGAAAGAAAGAGAAAGGGAGGGGGCGGCCATGATGTTTTCTGCTTCAGCTTTCATTAACAACCCAACACACACTGATTGAGGCTTCGGTGCCAGGCATTGGGCTGGACAAAGGGACACGAAGACAAACGGGGCTCTCTCCCTGCCCTGGGAGACGGAGCTCACATCAGGGAGACCATCACAGGTTCTCAGGCAGTAGGGGCAGCACCAAGGGCTGAGGGCAAGGCAGAAAGAGGTGCCCCAGAGTTTCTCTCCCTGACTGTCCCTGAGATTCACTTGGGGAGCCCTGAAAATTAGACCAATGCACAGCCCCCCCTCCCCCGCCGGGGCCGAGGGAATCCCTCTTTGATGGTGGGTTCTGGGCTTCATTAGTTTTAAACCAACCCCCACCCCTCAGCCCCCAACACCCTGATGATTCCACTGTGCTGCCAGGTAAGAGAACTATTAAAGCATACATCCCTTTTCAAAATGGACACGACAAAGGATGAGGGGCCAGGGCCCCAGGGAAATGCTACCAGCTCAGATTTGCCCTTCCCCACCAGAGCATGGCATGGCATGGCAAGTGGGCAGTAACAGTCCCCCCTCCTCAAATGGCCACCCTGGCCAGTGCCAGGACAACCCAGAGCAAGAAGGGAATGGTTTGGGCTCTTTCCCCCCACAACTTTGACCTCAAAGGTGGAAAAGACGCATCCTGTCCCTCTCTTTCTGAAACATCCAGAAGCATCCTGTCCCTCTCTTTCTGAAACTCCGTCTGAGTTTTATTGTTGCCTTTTTTAAGCACTCCAGTGTGCTGGAGGAATGAAAAGGAACAGCACCCCTGCTGAGTGTCCTAGATGCCCAGGGAAGGGAGAGGCACTGCGGATAACTATGGGCACTGTGGGTGGGCATCTTCCAAGTCCAATTCTAAACAGATCTAGAGAGGAGCAGGCAGGGTTTAAGGAATGGAGCAAGTAGCCAAGATGGCTAGCTCTGCTGGGTGTGGGGCAGGGAGCCCTCAGCAAGTCCAGAACACCAGGGCTCACCAGAGCCTGGCATGAGTCCCCTGAGAGCAGATACTATGTGGTGTGATGGGACACAGCACAGAGTTTGGAATTGGAAACAAGGATCTGAAACTGCCTCTTAGTACATGTGTGACTGGGACATATTCTTCCTGGAGAATCTTTTACTTCCCTCCCTCCCTCCCTCCTTCCCTCTCTCCCTTCCTTCCTTTCTTTTCAAGATTTATTTATTTATTTTAGAGAGAAAGAGAGAAAGCACGAGCAGGAGGGGCACAGGGAGAGATACAATCCCAAACAGACTCCGCACTGAGTGTGGAGCCTGATGAGGGGCTCGATCCCACAACCCTGAGATCAGGACCTGAGCCAAAACCAAGAGTGGGATGCTCAACCGACAGTGCCCTCCAGGCGCCTCTCTTCATTTCTAAAATGAGTGTAAGAGTACCAAACTCAGAATTGTTTGTTATCAGCATAAGAATTAAATGAGATAATGTACAAAGCAATTAGAACAATGTCTGGCATAGAGTTCAGGAAAGGGAAGTTGTGGTTGTTGGGAGAAGGAACTAAGGATGTGGATGCTCTTCGACAACAGTGAAGCACTCCATTAAATCATGGGTTTTGTCAATATCCTCCTACATCATTTTGCCCAGAGCAGGTGAAGGTGAATTACCTGAGACTCTACGGAGCCAGTGAGTGGCCCGGGCAGTTCCTAGGCATGTAGCCCCGCAGGCAGGGCAGGCAAGGCCAGCGACTCCGCAGACTGCAGTGGGGCTAACGGGCTTCCTGCCTCCCCCGGAACTGTTACCCTCTGGAAGGCAAGAGCTGTGCTTTATTCACCCCCTCTCGCCAGCACCCAGCACAGTCCTGGTGCGTGATGGCTGCTCAAGTCCACAAGCCTCGTTATTGGACAGCTCTGCCAAGGTGGAACTGGAGAGGCTGATAGGGCAGGTCAAGGGCTCAAGTCTGTGAACCCAAAGAAGGTCCCTGTGTTGTGCTGCGGGGAGAGCTGTCACAGCCCAGAGGACCAAGCAGGCAACTCCAGGGTGCCCAGCTCGATCCTGGGCACCCCTGCCAGCCTCCACCTTCTCTTTCCCACCCTGGCTCTTCTCTGCTGCATGTGGGCTCACACGTGGGGTGGTGAGGCTGCAGGAATCCTGACACAGAGATGCTGCCATTTCCTCACATCTCAACCTCCCCACCCGACCGAGGCCAGGTATCCCTGGTTTCCCACCTCTCACTTTGAAATGGAAATATCATCACCAGATAATGAGAACTCTAGAAGGTTGTCTCTTCAAAACCCTGAGAACGGGGTGCCTGGGGTGGCTCAGTTGGTTGACATCTGCCTTCGGTTCAGGTCATGACCCTGGGGTCCTGGGATCGAGTCCCATGTCGGGCTCCCTGCTCAGCGGGAAAACTGCTTCTCTCTCTCTGCCCCTCCCCCCTGCTTGTGCTCTCTCTCTCTCTCTCTCTCACTCTCTCTCAAATAAATAAATAAAAAATCTTTAAAAAATAAAAAAAACAACAAACAAACCCTGAGAACGACTGTGATCTCCCCACACCCAGAGGAGCCCATCTTTCATCGATGTCCATTGTCGCTCAATGAGGAGGACTGGCTCGGCTGGGAAGCCAAGTTCACAGACTGGCGTGGCCGAAATTCCAGACCCACTACAACCTCCACATCCCAGCTCTTGCTGCCTGCACTAGATGTTATCCCAGATCCTTCCAAACCCTGCGGTTCTCCGGTTCCCTGCAAACATTTTTACCCACAGTGTAAACACTGCAGAAGGTTTTGAGTTTAGAACCAGGAAGAATTTTGGCACAGTACCATCAGGGCAAACCCAACAGGAGAAGCATCAGTTTCTTCAGTGCCTGCAAGGATGGATGGGCCATGCACACAGACCACCCAGCGTCTGAAGCCCAGCCTCCCTTCCACTGACCTTCACACCCTCATAAAGGGCGCCAGCTTGTGTCAGACCCACAAAATGGGTCTTCTTAACACAGAAAGATCATCTGAGACCTGTGGTGAGTGGAGTTTGATTTCTACTAGTGCTTCTGAGATGCGAGCCTCTCCAAACCCCCCTTCCAGCCTCACCACCCCAAATCTCTAAGACAAATATGGGGTGTGGTTTGGGTTGAATATCTGGGTGTAAAGCTTTGGTGCTCTGTCCTGGGAGCCTAGCCTCCAGTGAGCAGGCCCAAAAGCCATTGGTGAATATGCTGAAAAGGCGGGTGGGTAGTAAGCCCCTCTCTGGGCTGCTGAGCCCCTTTCTCTTGCAAGCCCTCCTTTGTCAGGGCTACGAGGAAACAGAGGGAATCAGTCAGTATGACCTGGGACCAGTTACTTAACTACCAGAGCCTCAGTTTCCCCATTCATAAGATGAGGGAACAACTCTTGGGATAGTCCCCTGGTAATTTAGAGAGCAGAATGTCACGCACATTGATTGAACATCCAAGACATCGTCCCCCCGGTCTAGCCTTCCTTGTCACACATGAGCAAGCTCAGGGTTGTGCAGGTCCAGCATAGGACACTGTGGGACATCTGGGATGACAGCAGATGGAATCTGGAGCTTTGCCCAAGAACAATAGGAATATGAATTCTGATTGGGAGGGGAGATGGGGCCTCCGTAGGGCAGCAGACTCTACCTCAGTCCTCTGTGAAATGAGCGCCCTACCCGAATATATGCACACATACACAGCCTGTGAGTCAGGGCCAAGGGTTCTACCCTGCAGGCTCAGAAAGTGCCCAGGACATTGGCTCTTGGCAGAGGTGCAGGCCTGGGAGTGGTCACTAGAGGGCTCAGGAGGGCATCGAGGTAGCTGCCCCAGGGAGGTCACAGGAGAGGGACAGCCTGAGAACCAGGATGGGGCTGGGGATTGGGTGGGGGAGAGAGAGAGAAAGAGAGAGTATCAAGGGGAGGGAGACCACGGCTGTGCTATGGGAGAGTAGGATGGCTTACTATAAAGCTTCCCCATTACCTCCTCAGGACCCAGAAAGGCCCAGAGAAATCCAGAGCCCCAGGCTTCCCACAACATTGCAGCAGAGAACACTGCATACCCCAAATGCCTGAACCCCCTAGTTTCCTATCTCCCCTCCACCACCAAGTGCATTTCCCTGGTCTGTCTATGAAATGATCTCCAGGATCTACAGGAGCCTGCTACGGAGAGAGGCGACCAGCTAGTGGGTTAGGTAGAAAGAGCACTTGTTCTGGGTTCACTGGGGCCTGGGTTCAAATCCTTTCTGCACCTCACTTCTATAGAGTTGTGGGATGTTAGGTAAGTTTCTTTACCTCCCTGAGGTCTTTCTGTCCTGTGTAAACCAGGAGCTAAATCCCTCCATTAGAGCCCTCCAGGAAGACTTAATTGAGACTGGCCCACGGTAGGTTCCCACACATAGTGGTTGTTATTTGAGAATACAAAGCAGATCCCACCACAGTTAATCCCTGGGGCTGGAGGCATTCATCCACCCCTAGGGCTACCTGTGCCGTTGTCTGTGGGCTCCTTTCTGCCCGGCTCCCTGTTTCCCGCTATCAGAGCCCCTGGATGAGGCCGCAGCACCAAACCAAACTGCCAGCAGAAGTCTAAGTCACAGTCAGGGAGGTTGCCCCAGACAGGTGACCAGGGCAGGACAGGGCAGGCAACAGTCACAGGCATGCCCCCATTCCTATCCCCTCAGGCTGGGGCCCATGCAAAGCCATTCTCCCAGGCCCTGCCCTCTCCAGGAGAGGAGTTTGAAGTGGAAACTGCTTCTGACATTTAGCTCAGTGTGACAATCTCAGAGCAATCCTCTCTCTCAGCAGGACCAGGCTGTGAAGTGTAATTAAAGCCACGGGTTAATTACGAGTGGCAGCCATCTTGCCAAGAGGAACACCTCACCGCTGCTCCTCCTGCTTCCAGAGCCATCCTCCCAGAGGTCCAGGATGCAGGAGCCACACCAGCTCTCCACATCCTCTCCCTCTTCCACCCCTCCACCTCAGCCCTGAAGATCTCCAGCCAAGTCATGCCAGAGTTGCCTTCAACTAGCTGTTTTAATTTCTCTTGCAGTTCATACTTGGGAAGTGCTCCCTGTAGTCCAACTTAAATCTATCCTTCTACAGATCGACAGGGGGAATGGGGAGAACTGACAGTGATGTGAGTTAGGGCTTCAGGGAAGGTGCCCTGAGAAGTGTCCTTAGAGAAGGGCAGGGCCTTGCGTCCCACCCCACAACCATGAAGAGGAGACGGAGTGAGGATCCTACAGGATCCAGCCAGGGATGGGGGCAATGTGGTGGATGAAGGGGGATGGGGAATGGAAAAGGATGTCTGTCGGATGGAGGAGAGTGCGAGCTGGGAGGTAGCAGGTCCCTCTGGGCTGGAGGCCTGGATTGGCTTAATAGTTATCCAATATCGCCATATCTTAGTCCCCCCATCTGTAAAATGGGGGTAATAAAGTCATACCTACTCTTAGGGCCTTTGTGAGCTAAAATACAGAAAATAGCTTTTTAAATGGCCTGGCACAACTTAAGCTCTCAGTAATCTCTGAGAAATCCTCTTAACACCCACATCCTCTTCCACAAATTGCTCAGAATCCTAGGGCTTCTTCCTTCCCCTTTCTCTCAGACTAACTCCTTCTTCTCCATTCCCATGGCCTCATGGCAGTCGAGGCCCTCACCCCGATGCTGGACCCAGTCTGTGGCCTCACCTCCTCCCCAGCCTCCCCACGGGCCTCCCTCTGCCCCCCCACATCCACCTCCAGCTCCCCAGTCCACTCTGCAGAAGGGCAGGTATGCTTGGTACCCTTAGTCCCCAGGTACTTTTCCAGACATCCTGCTTTACTAAAAGGAGCTCATTTAATTCGGTCCCCACAATCGCCCTCAGAAGCAGGTATTATGGCCACCTTACAGATGAGGAAACTGAGCCTCAGAGAGGAGAAATCATCTGCGCAAAGTCACTCTACCAGTAAATGGTAGAGGCAGAATTCAAGCCCTACTGTGGGGCTCCCGCCTGCCTTCCACATGAGACTCCTCAGCAAAGTGTCTGAGGCCTTCCACGTCCGGCCGCTCTCCCCTGCCCCAGTCCAGCCCGGTGCTTGCCCAGCTCCTGACGCACCCGTCTCACCTTCACTTATGTCTTACCCTCAAGGAGTCAAAGAGAAGGAGAGACTACAGGATGGGAGAGGAATTGGGGAAAGAGAAAGCTGGAAGGGGAAAGGAGGCTGCAGGGAACTAATCTGGTGTCCGCAGGTCTGGGGACTTCTCTGGTGGGCCTTCAGCTCTTCCTCCAGCTTCGCTTCTGTCTTCCCCATCAGGGCGTGGGATTCCACGGAAAGGAAAGAGTGAGGGGAGCCCCGGGTGCAGGAGGCCCGGGCTGGAGGCTGGGGCACAGACTGTAAAAACTTTAGGTGCTCCACCTGCGTTGGAGCCACTTGGCCCAGCCACACAGCCGGGGTACACGCAGATGGGGCTGAGAGAGGCTGTGGGGATCTCGCAGGAAACCTGCCAGGATCCTGGCAAGCACGAGGGGCGCTGGGAGGCCTCGGGCAGGCTACGCAGCCCTCACTTCCAGAAAGGGGTCTGGGGTGGTTTTTGCAAACCACACAGAGGGAACTCAATGTGCTACCTGAGAAAAATTCCTGCAAAGACTATAAATGAGGGGTGGTGGGCCCTTGGGAAAGGCGGCTGAGATCACGGGCAGGCAGTGTGTGTTCAGTAATAAAGTCCTGTTGGCCAAAGCTCATCTTCTCTTTTGACAGGGTCACCAGGCTGGTAGAGGAGGGAAATGGGGTTTGCCGGGAGACTTGATCTTAAAACCATCTGACAATCTCGTCATGAAATGGTTGCATATAAGCTAGAGAAAGGAAGCTAAACGGTGGGAATATTAGTAGGACACGGAGCTGGCTGCACCGTCATGCCCATGGGTTCTTGCCAATGGATCAAGTCCCCTTGGACAGAAGCATCCAGGTGCATGCAGGGCTCTGAATTATCCCACTGCATTCGAGATCCTAGCAGTTCCTTGCGTCAATAGACGGGAAGCATCTGAAGGTGGGAGCTACTAGCAGGTATATTGGCTGTCAGAGACAGAATCTGAAAATTTTTTTAAGATTTTATTTTTTAGCAATCTCTACACCCAACGTGGGGCTCAAACTCATGACCCTCAGATCAAGAGTTGCGTGTTCCACCAACTGAGCCAGCCAGACACCCCCAGAATCTGAAAGATTTTAATCAGCTAGAGAGATGGACCGAACTTAGACAAGATGAAACGAATTAGGAGAAATACAGAGTCCCAAACCTAAGACCAAAAAGGCGACACCACTGTTATGGGTTGAACTGTGTCCCTCTAAAACTCACACGTTCAAGTTTCAATCCCCAGGACCTCAGAATATGACCTTATTTGGAAATAGGGTCGTTGCTGATGTAATTAGTTAAGATGAGGTCATACTGGAGTAGGGTGGACCCCTAAACCAATTTGACTGGTGTCCTTACGAAAGGGGGAATTTGGAGGCAGACAGGTGTAGAGGGAGAACAGCATGCAATGATAAAGGCTAAGATTAGGGGGTGCTTCTATAAATCAAGGACAGCAAGGACTGTCAAGAAACCACCAGAAGCTCGGGAACATTCTCCCTCATAGCCCTCAGAAGGAACCAACCCTGCCAACGCCTTGGTCTCGAGCTTCTTGTCTCCAAGACTATGAGACAATACACTTCTGTTGTTGGAGTAACCCAGTTTGTGGTACTTTGTTATGGCAGCCCTAGCAAACTAGTGCAGCACAAAGACACAATTGGGAGATGGGGCGGAGTTACAGATTACGATAAAGAGACCTGAGGGGAATGGTGGGCTGCAAGCTCAGTAAAAGTCAGCAGGGCCGCGCGGCTGCCAAGAATCGCCAGGGCAGAACTGAGGCCCGCGTGAACAGAAGCTGTGCCACCTGCAGTGATGTGCGCGTGCTGGCCGGGCCTCACCTGGAAGACCAGACTTGGTCCTGGTGACCGCAATTTAAGACAAGTGGGAGGACGTTCAGAGTTCTGTGCCCAGGGATGAAGAGACAAGTCAGAGGAGCACTAATGGAAGTGGGGAAGGCAACTGGTCTCCAAAGCTTGAAGAGCTGTGGCATGGAAGTGACTGTGTTCACCCAGAACAGCCATATGGGAAGAGACGGAGCCCACAGGGAGAGACACAGACTTCACAGGAATGTAAGAACTTTCTATGAGACGTTGTTGACCAAAAATGGAATGGGTACCTTGTGGGTAAGAAGGACTGAAGATTCTACCCGCTGACTGCTCAGGAGGGACTTATAGAGGTGACCTTGGCACCTTCCAGCTCCAAGAAGGACCCACTCACATTCCCTAGCCTGGCTGACCCCAGCACCTCAGGCTCCTTACTCATGTAAAGTTAGAGGCTACTGAGGGCTGTTCGGGCCCTCATCGATGGCTTGGGCGGGTCAAACTGCACGCTAGACACACACCCCTCAGAAGATCAGGGTTGGCAAGACCCAGGCCACTGGAAGGAGGAACCTGTTCATGCTCACAAGGATGGGGTCCTGAATAGGGATGGGAAGGAAAATGGCCCTGGCTCTCCATTGTCCAGGGAGGGAGGAAACTGGCAGCCCCAGAGTTAACGAACTCCTACCCTGAGGGAGTGCCCTGCTGGTGGGGGCTGAGGGGATACAAAGGAGGCTTCACCCAGGCCTCCCTTTGAGCAACTCCTATGCTAATAAGACCCTTCCCAGGACAACGTGACACTAACAGTGAGCATAATCTATCTACAAGAGTTACACTACTTCACTTAATCCTCCCTTAAACTAGTCCTCCCTCATTTTACAGTACAAAAAGGAGGCTCAGAGAGGGAAAGGAACTCATATAAAACCCACGAACAAAAACCAGTTGGGCTGGGTTTGAACTCAAGTCTGTCTCATCCCGAAGCGCACATTCCTCCCAAGTTTCCACACTACTTCCCCAGTAAAGTGTTATGGGTTGTAGAAGTGCCACAAGCACCCAGCAACAGAAAGAAGAGCCTATGTGGTCTAAAGTAGTGTCTCAAACCTCAGCAAGTATCAAAATGGCCTGTGGTACTTGTTCAAGGGCAGGTTGCTGGGCGCCGGCCTGAGAATCACTGAGTCAGTAGGTCTGGGGTTCAGCCCAAGAACTCTTGCATTCCTACAGGTGCCAGGAGGTGCTGATGCTGCTGGTCAGGAACGTCACTTTGAGAACAACTGCTCTGGAGCAATCAGGAAAGGGAGCAGGTGTCCTCCAGACTCAGAGCCACACAGAGATAGAGGTTCACTGCCAGGTCAATCATCTGTCTCCAGTACGGGAGTCCCCCAACAGCATCCTGGGCAGCAAGACTGACAGCTGGTGCTGCTTCACCACAGCCCATCTGGATGGGGAGATGCTCATTCTGAAAAAATCCATCTTCTTGTACTTTCCATTCTGGAGTCTTCCGGTTCTCCCAGGCGGATGAGCTGAGTTCTCTACTATAGGAAGTCCTGCCTCTTCGGCAGTCAGCCACCATGACCCCCAGGGCTTTCTCCCTTCTCTTAAGTGGATGAGTTCCCTTCACCAGACCTTCTGTGGCTGCATTTCTCAAACCCCTCCTGTTGCTGGCTGCCCTCCACAGAGCACACTGGAGTTGGTCTGGGTCCCCTCTAAAATCCATGTCCAGAGATGAAGACATAATGACCGGAGAGAACCCAATCTGGTCCCTGCACTTCTCTTCGTGCCATTGAAGATGGTATTGTTTTGAGCAAGCCCATCACCCTGCCGGTTCCTATAAAGCCTGTGCACAATTAAACCCCTCAGATCTTTTCCTCAGGATCTGCAGCCAAATCAAGTCTGCTCCCACCCCCATCCCCCTCATGAACTTGAGCAATTAATTTGTGCAATCTAAATGTGACTTTCCATCTGCCCCTGTTAAATTTCATCTTGTTGGTTTAAACCCAGCATTCCAGTCTGTTGAGATCATTTTGAATATTTATTCTGTCTTTTATAGGAGCTGCCCATCACAGCCTTGTCATCAACAAATTTGATAAGCTCACTTACTCCAGTGTCATCTAACTCATGGATAAAAATGCAAAGCTTCATTTTTCAAATCTCACCTGCCATATACCATCTTCCCTTTTGGAATCCCTAATCATAAGATCAGACTTCCTAAAATCAGACTTCCTAGATTCTAGGGAAGGTCTGTGGACACGTCATTTCTTTCCCTGGCTGTTATTAACACATGGCTGATGTGGTGTCTTTCATCCAAGCACCGTCACATCACCACCAAGCTCTTGGTTAGAACCAAATCAGAAGGATAGTTTTGGTTGCTATTTCTCTATCTGTTGGGCAATGGCGATGTTAAAGAGGCAAGAATACAAAAATGTATCCACGCCTCCACTTTAAACAGTATTTGACATCCAACAGAAGTCAGACAGCCTATCCCCCAATCATTACTATAGCATGCCTCCCTGACAGCTTTATAAGCCATACTGGGCAAGGAGCATCCAAATTCTTCTGCCTGGG
Organism: Halichoerus grypus; assembly: GCF_964656455.1. Lineage (NCBI taxonomy): Eukaryota > Metazoa > Chordata > Mammalia > Carnivora > Phocidae > Halichoerus > Halichoerus grypus. Next base: position 67,014,530 of record NC_135712.1, read on the forward strand.
TGGGGAAGTTGCAATAGGGATGGGTATGTCAAACTTGGACCTGCTAAGCTGCAAGGCATGCTGGGATCTTGGCAGCTGGTCAGTGAGGAAGGAAGAAATGTTTTCTGGCACAGGGTACCTGAAGGAAGGGGTGAAGACAGAATCAAGGAAGTGAAAAGGAAAAGGGGGTCTTAAGGAATAGCCACTCTCCTGCCACTCCAATGAGAGAATTGCTCTTCTGCTGGAGAAAGGCACAGTCTTATGTCCATAGGATGCTGACAGAGCATCTGTGAACAACGTATTGATACCATAAGCCAAGGATGGAACAAAGTGTGCCTACATATACAGACATTCAAAGCATACAAAATATACATAGTTAAGAGGCTAGGCTCTGAAATCAGACAATCTGGTTTAAATCCCAGCTCTGCTACATTTTAACTGGGTGACCTTGGGCAAATTATTTTCTCTCTCAAGGTTTCAGTTTCTTCGTGTGGAATACACGCACATAAGGCCCATGAGTATTAAAGAGAGAATGGGTATACAAAGTTTAACAGACTGCCTGGTGCATAGTAACAGCTCAATAAATAATAACTGTTATTATGGAACAATAGCATGAAGGCTCGGAATGCTGATAGTTCCTGGGCTGGAGATGTGAAGAGGAAAAAGCCAAGCAGGTGAAAGAAGAAACTAAAGAAGCTGGGGTGGGGTGGGGGGGAGGAGGTGTTTAGGAGCAGGAGAGACTTGGAGCTCACCTGGAGGGGGGAAGCAGTAATTTGTGGAACAGACCTGGAGGTGGAGCCGAGGCACTAGGCTAGGACAAGGATTCTGACCTTCAGGTCAAGTGGGGTGAAGCAGCCAGCTTAAAGCCTCAGAGGAGTTCAATGAAAAGTTTGTTTTTTCAGCTCTGAATATGAAAAATTTTTATTGTGATTGGAAGTCAGTCAAAAATTGTCTAGGTGGTCCATGTTAAAAAAAAAAGCATAAATATTCCACTTCTAGAAATCTGTTCTGAGAAAATAATCATCAATAGGCGCAAAGATTTACATACAAAGATGTTCACTGCAGCATTATTTATAATAGTAAAAAAAAAAAATGGTTTACAACCTAGATGTCCAACCCACGAGGATTCATTAAATGTATTACGGCACAACCATTAGATGGATGGAATGTGGGCGGCTATTAGAAAGCCCATTTGATGAAACAAGACGAAACCAGAGAGGGAGACAAACCATAAGAGACTCTTAATCTCAGGAAACAAACTGAGGGTTGCTGGAGTGGAGGGGGGTGGGAGGGATGGGGTGGCTGGGTGATGGACATTGGGGAGGGTAAGTACTATGGTGAGCACTGTGAATTGTGTAAGACTGATGAATCACAGACCTGTACCCCTGAAACAAATAATACATTATATGTTAATAAAAAAAATTAAAAAAAAAAAGAAAGCCCATTTGAGAAGAATACTTCAGACATGGGAAAATTATCACAATATGTTATTAAATGGAAAAGGCTGGTTACAAAGCAACACAGAGAGTACAATCGCAATTTTGTTACATACATATCTAGAAGGAAATAAGCAGCAATGTTGAAGGAATACGCATTACTTTTATAAATGCTTTTTAAGAAGAAATGACCACAAAGAAGTTACAGTAGAAGGGTGCTCCCACAATCAGCTTATAATAGAAAGTCATTAAATTCAGAACACAGGAACACAAACAGTAGCTATGATCTGAATGCCAGGAGCTGTAGCTGGTAACTACTAGAAAGGACCTGGCTCTTTGAAGGGCTGAGGGCAAAGAGATTCTGCATGCCACTGGCGTGAAGCCAGGGGGAGCCTAGGAAAGAAGATTTAGGTCAGTGGCTCTCAACCACGGCTACATATTAGAAGCTCAAAAAAAAAAAAAAAAAAAATCAGTTGCTCAGGCTTCATCCTCAGGGACTCTGACTTAATTAAGGTCTAGGATGGGGCTGGTCATCTATAGGTTTTCAAAGCTCTCCAGGTGATTCTAATAGAAATCATGACTTAGAGTTGAGCTGGGCCAGGCTACTGTTACCTAAATACAGAGGTCATTGGAGCCTTGCTCTCCAGACTGGGCCCTGTATGTCCAGAGAGACTCACTCTGCAAGCTAGAGAGATGCTGAAAGGGGGAGCAGGTGGCCCCGAGGTACCTGGTCTAGGCAGGAAAATGCCCCTCAGCCTGGAGGGGCAGTCACAGAAGTGCTCCTTGGAGCTGGGCCATTTGGGAGTTTTTGCCACAAGGATACTGCTCTCCCCGGAGACTCCTAAGGGGGCCCAGGTGACCAGCTGACTCCATAAATTCCAAGTACAGGTGGCTCTACAAACGGGAGAAGGGAAGAAAACCAGGATCCCAGGACACCTATAGGGACCTGATTCTTGAGAAGCTGGACTTAGTCTAGTGGTATTTTCCTTCTCTGTCCTGCTTTGGGGCAGAAACACATCCTGGTCAACAGAGCGATGTGTAGACCTTAAAGGCAGTCTGTTCTAGGTGGATGAGCTCTCTCAGAGGGCTCCTGGTTTCCCCTGGGCGCCTTGAGGGAAGAGGAGCAGAGAGAACAAGCTGCTAGAAACAGAAGTTTGTATTAAATGATAAGATCTCCCCCCAGCTTCTCACTACAGGTATAGAGTTACCCCAGGCACCAAAAGAAGGGAAAGAACAGACTTGGATCGGGTGCTTTACACACTGGATCCATCCATCCCTGAATAATTAAGAGCCAACTGCAAGCTCTTTTGTACTCCTTGAAGGGGAGCTCCTGGGGGCCCTTCAGGACAATGACTAGGGCAGTATGGAGGGAGTTAGGGTTCAGGTGGAACAGCGGGGTTAGCAGGTAGGGTTAGATCTAAATTGCTACCCCACCAGCCATTTCCTTGAAATTGTCTCTCTAGGGACAGCCTTACATCAACTCTGGCAGATGAACGGAGCTGCCGATAATCCAAAATGCCAGACGATCAAATGATAAGACAGCTTTGCCATGCGCTGCATCTATGTTTATACATGCACAGGTGTGAGTATATTTACACACACACACACACACACACACACACGCATATACCTAATATGCAGCAGATTTACCTTCCAAATGATGTTTGGCTTAGGCAGAGGCTAAAAGGAGAATGCGCTCTCTGAAGATTCTGGCCGTCAGGTGGCTTACCAGCAGTGGGTCTGGAGGGAACTAGAAACTGGTCTTAGACTAAACACTCTCCACAAGTGAACCACAAAAAAGAGATTTTCCTGGAAAATCGAGAAGTAACTGTAGTCTCCATTCAAGACTGCTGACCTCGAGGGCCAGAAAGTCTCAGGGTTCATCTGACCACCTCATTTTCACAGATGGGGAATGGAGGTCTGGCCGAAATGCTCAAGGGGGGCAGACTCCCTCATTTCTAACCCAGCCTCCTCCTTTGGGAATTTAAACCTACCTGCTCCAGTTTAGTCCTCAGGGGACTGACAGAGCAGATGGTCCCCAGCCATCCTCCAGCACCAACACTTCCTTATCACAGAAGAGGCCAGCCAGAGCCGTTCTTGGTTCAAATGCAAAGATATTCTGATAATATCGACAAGGCTTCAAATTCAAACGAGTTCCAGGTGCAAGTCTGATTAAGTCATCCTTATTAAACGCAGATCAATGAGGGCAGTGTCATGGCACAACTCAGCACACACAGCCTTGTCTTTAAAGCTTTCATTTGCTCAGGAACAGGCCAACAGAATCCTTGTCCTCCTGTTTCAGGTCAGAGTGGAGGAGGATGAACAGCCCATCTGCTGGGAAGTGTGCTCAAGGTCAAACTCTCCCGAGCCTGGTCTCCATCCCAGGGGTACTCCTCCTGTTTTCCCCACTGTGCCCAGAAGCAAATTGGATAGGAAATCACCTTCTTCTTCTTCGTCTTCTTCTTCTTCTTTTTCTTCTTCTTCTTCTTTTTTCCTTCCATTTTGAAGCTATCAAGTGTAGTAATTTCTCATTGGTGAGACCCTGACTAATATCAGGATTAAAGAGTGCATTCTGCAAGGTTTGGTTTCATCTCTTATGCTCACTAAAGCAAAACACTACAGCAGAAGGGAGGGAAAGTGACATGGCAGAGCCACAGAACGTTCAGCACCCTGCTTCCTTTTCAGAACTCTGCTCCCAGCTGGAATTTTTCCCTGCTACTTTCTAGCATTCAAGCCTGTTATAAGCGAAATTTTTTCAAAAAGAAAGTCTTGGGGGAGAATCCTCCATCTAAGACAGAGAACGGCATATGCAAAGATCCCCTTCCAGATTACCCATCATTGAGCCATCTCTTTAGCTAAGGCACATGTTATCAAATGGAAAGTCAGAGAAAGGGAGTTTCACAACACTAGAGCCCTGTGAAATCCAGGTGTTACAGCTGTTCACAGAAGCTGTAAAAGAAGGGCTCAATTTGGCAATTCAATGAAACTCCATTAGTCAAGCCACCTGCTTTGGCTTCTTTTCATATATTTAAGACCAAGCTAGTTAAGCTTTATCATAGATTTAAGACCAACTTAGTGGTGGCTAAACTCAAATGCAAAGATCCAAATGTGAAGGAAACACATTCATTGGAAGTACCTAGTTCCAACACACACACACACACACACACACACACACACACACACGTCAATGAAGACAATAATGATCTAGGCGACTGGATGAGGCAAAGGATGGTCCCAGGACCCAGTGGGGTTCAGACCCTGAAGAATTAAAACACCAACACTCCCTCCCAACAGTTCTCATCCCCAGATCTTCAAGTACCTGGCTTTGCCTCTGTGTACGCCACAGATACAAGGTAGGTAATCAGCCCCACTCGATGAGTGAGAAATCTGAGGAACTGAGGGAAGATCTGAGGGGGTGGCATCCTAGCCCTGTCAGCCCTCCCCACAAACCCTGGACTCCAAGTCCTTTGGACAACTCCACATTAGCTGTCAGATCCCCAGACGAACTCAGAGGGAAAGAAAAAAAAAAACCCTCACAGTAAATTCCATCACAGAAGTTGAGGCAATGCTAGTAATCATGTTCTCCTAGTCATACCAATTTACCTCCATTCAGATCAGAGATATGTCTTGTTTACCATCATATCCATAGCTTCCAGCACAGTGCCCGGCATACAGTAGGTGCTTAGTAAATGGTGAACATGTGAGCTTACTGCCACTGTTGGTCTCATCTACCTTGCACCTAGGCAATAACAAAGCTAACACTTGAGGATCTCAGGGAACATCTGGCAGCTGGAGGCATGGGGCTCAGCCCAGTGTCATTTAAGGCTTACCTGGTAGCATGCACTTCTAATCAGATAACTGTCCTTTGCCCTCTGTGCCCATTCTATCACCTCAGTGCTGATTGAAAGTAGTAAACTGGTTGATTATACAGTAGTGATCTGAATTGCTACCTTGTTGAATTTCCCCAAAGGATATAGGAGGGTTACCAAGATTACAAACAAGAGTGTCATGATCAATGTTCAAAATAATTGCACCCAACAGCATCTTCCTCCCATCACCCTGTACGCACTCTACCTACCAATCTTCAGCCTTGCTAGGCTAATCTTCCATAAATGTCTGCCATCCCTCTCCCCCTTGCTGGGACTCCTCTTCCCCTTTTAAGACCCACACTCAGGGCTCAGGACTTTCTGGATATTCCTTGGGATCCCTGAACATCCTATGTGAGCTTCTAGACTTTTCTTATCTAACCCCTGAATAAGGTCCTACTACTTTAGGGGAAGCAAAAAGTCATGGTTGGATTTTCTTCCTCTCTTGTAAAGAACAAAGCTGGCTTACACTCACTGGGTTCCTGGGGTGCTGGGAAGGGAGAGGAAAGAGACCTGAGTTCCAGTTCTGGCTCTGCATCTGGAATCTTGTATCAGAGGATGTGAAATCCTCAGATTTATATAAGACAGATGACACCCTGACCTCAAGGAATTCATCATCTAGAGAAGTCATCATAGAAGAATCCTAATGGGCCCTGAGGATGAGAGCGAGCTGGGAGTCTAGCAGATCAGAGGTAGGACCAGGCTGTGGGGTGTTCCAACCAATCCCCAAGGTACTGGGAGACATGATAACACATACACACAAAGAGATAATGCTTCTTAGGATCTTAATTTCTTGATCTATAAATATAGGGGATGAGGCTGCTCAAGGGCGGCACATTGGTTTTGTTTAGGCCATTTTATTTGGGCCATTTGACTTTGAGCATACAGTTGTCCAGCCATTCTAACTGCCTGATCAGCACACTGTTACCTGCCTGCCCTCTGTAGGCATCGCAGTTTGTGACCCCCCACCCCCACCCCTCCGGCCATGGACAATCTCCAAGCCCTCTTCCAGGTTCAAGCCTCAATAAGACGTAACAGAAGGGCTTTCAAACAAGCCAGGAAGGGTACACCAAGACAGAAAAGCTTCTGCAAAAAAAAAAAAAAAAAAGCTTCTGTGATTGCACCAGTCCTGAATGGGAGGTCAATCCACAGAGCTAGGGTGGACCTCTTAGCCTCTCTGTCTTCCTGGTCCGGCTCTAGAAGTGGAAAAGGAGCCCCTTCCTGACCTTCTCTTCTCTTCTCCCACCCTCCTGATACAGACAGCTGGTGGGGAGGGAGGCAGAGTCAACAAGCCCAGCTCTCAGCCCCACCTGAGTCATGGAGCTTTCTTCAAACAATCCTGTCCTAAGCCCTAGGTCACCATGTGGTACCAACTCCTTGCTGTTTTGTACTGCCTGTGAGTTTCCCCATTCACATTCTCCCTCCCCAAACAAATACACAAATGTCTTCTTTGGATCAAACTGGTGAATTTAGGAGCCTCTCTGGGCATGAGCTCAGCCCTGTACCTCTTTGTATCTATGGCCACCTAGCCTGGTGTACTGCACACAGTAGGTACTTAAAAAGTGTTTGATGTCCAAGTGATGATAATGCTGGAGGAGAAAGGCTCTGGCACTTAATCCCTGGAAAGAGAAAAGCGATGGAAGATCTGCCACCCCCTCCCACACTGGTGCTGGTAGTTGTTGCCCCCCCCCCACACACACACTTTTCCTAACCTAGCACAGGGAGAGGCAGCCCTTCCTGCTGAGCAGGTCTCCCAAAACAATCCTGTCTTCTGGGTGACCAAGTGGCAAACTCCCTCTCTCTTTGATATTTTCTCCCCCTTCGTCCTCTGTTGGGAGTCTGCACTGGGGCAGGATACTGGCGGTTTCTCCCAATATGTTTCTTAATCTGTCCCCCTTTTCCTAGTTGTGAGGTCCAGTTCTCAGGCTCAAGATCCCCCCTGGCCCTTCCTCAAGGTCACCTATTCAGACTCAGAAAAGGTGAGAGGTCACTTTTAAATGTCAACAAGAAATGGGGGGGGGTTAAGTGATGGTAAAGAATGGGCTAAAAGATGAGGGAAAGTGGGGGTGGGGAGGACGTAGAGGCGGGCATGGAGGGCGCTTGGGAGAGGCGCCTCTGCCTTCAGAGCAGAATGAGGCCGAAGTGGGAGGCTGGGGAGAATGGGAAGCGGGGAGCCTGAGAAATGTGGAAGGAGATTGGAATTGCTAGGGGCTGAAGGACAAAGATGAGAATTGGAGGCAGAAAAGGTAAGATCGTGGTGGGGTCTAGACACAGGCAAGCTTCCAAGCCTCCAAGCCCAGTTGCGTTTGCTCGGGCCCAGGGCCGGTTAGGAGTGCATCCCGAGGGTGGGCTGCCCTTCCCAGCTCAGGCTGCTCTCATCCCCACCGCGGGAAGCCTGGAGGGGATCGCAGGGGTGGGGGCAGACACCGGCGGCTACCAGTCCCTATCCAACTCGGGGCCCACTCCAGCTCGGGGCGGCGGGGCGGGCGGGATGACCCGAGGACTGGGCACCGGGGAATGGGGAGGAGGCAAGAACGGCGCTTCAGGTGGCTCCTCCTCGTCGTTTAAAGTTTGCGGCAGGCAAAGGAGCCGGCTCTGTCCCCCCTGTGCCGCTGGCTCGACGCTTCGCTCGGCCGGGTCGCCTCAGCCTCGCCTTCTTCCTCAGCGCGTCCTACCGCCACTTCCCTCTCGGCTCCCGCCCCGCGCGGGTCCCGGATCCCCTCTCCTGTCTCCATCCCTCCCTGTGCCTGTGCCCGAGCGCCCCCCGCTCCCTCCCTCCGCGCTGGATCTCCCGCACGACGTGAGCAGAAAGTGAATGAGCAGCCCCAACCACAAAGACAAATTACCATGAGAAAAATAAATCAGGAAATCGCCGTCCGCGTCCCCCTTTCCCGCCGCCGCACCCCTCTCCACTGGCCGAGGCGGGAGCGCGGGGCTCCCGGGCCGCTGCGTCTGGGGCCTGGCAGGGTAGAGTTTGGGCTCCGCGGGGCCCTGCCAGGGCAGGGGGTCTGAGAAGAATCCGGGTGGGGACCCCGCAGGCGGCGGCGGAGCGGGGACGCCCGCGAGCTTGAGATTTCACACTCCGAGCGGGCCACGCGTTCCCACGCGCCCTGCCGCCCGCACTCTCCTTCCACCCGGTTTCCTCGTCGGCCCTCCGGGAGCCTCCACCTCGGCGCCAGTCTCCTCTGCCCCGCGCTCTCTCAGCCTTTCATTCGTCCGTCCCCTCCTCCAGGCCCGGGCCGCGGGTCCCCATCAGGGCTGCAGCCCAGACGCACTGGCCGCGGCCCCGCGAGGGCCCCGCACAGCGGGGACCCGGAGCAGGCGGGCGGCGGGAAAGCGGCCGCGCGGAGGGCGAGGAAGCACAGGGACCCCCCTTCTCCTCCCGCCCGCAGCCTCCCCCACCTGGTTCCAACTTGCTGGCGCCTCGGGGCCCCTACCCCTCTGGCCACCCGAGTTGCTGAAGTTTGCAACTTGCAGCCCCAGCCCGCGTAGGGGAAACGCCCGGGGCTCCGGGGACTCACCTCCGGGCTGCGGGCACAGGTGACCGGCTCTCGGCGGCTCCCGGCTCCCGGTGGCACGAAGCGGCGGAGGCGAACCAGGAAGGCTGGCGGCCCGTCTGGGAATGGGGCGGCAGCGCTGGAACGGCCCCGGCTCTGGGCTCGGCGCTCCCGTGCAGTCCCGACCCGGGCCCGCGCCCGCTGCGCTCGGGCTCCTCCAGCAGCCGCTGGACGCGCGGCCGACCCGCCCGGCTCCGCGGAGCTGGGCTCTGGCAGCGGTCCCCGCGCTCCAACTAGCTCCCGACCCGGAGCGCGGGTGAGAGCTGGGAGGAGGAGACGGAGGGAGCTGAAGGGGGGCGGGGGGGAGAGGCGGGGGGGGGAGGAGTTGGGAGCGAGGGGAGAGAGGGAGGGAGCGGGAGCGAAAAGGAGGAGGGGGTTGGCGAGGACCTGCCGCGGCCGGCGCTTCACCGGCCAGCCCCGAGGCGCGCGGAGGAGCGCGAGGGGGCGCCCTGCATCTCAACGTCCCCGGGCTCGGCCCGACTCCCGCCCCTGGCCTGCCAAGTGCGTGTCACACGGTGGGTGGACACGAGTCCCGCTCCGCAGCCGGTGTTCGAACGGCGAGACCCAGGTCCCCCTGAGCACTTGCTACCTTTTGCCACATCCTGCCTTATTGTCCTCGGTGACCCCCATCTCTAACCTGACTTCCTCCAGGGGTCAGCTCACCCGAACCCACCCCAACCCTTGGCGTCTGAGGAAAGTCTCCCCCACCTACCCTCGCCACCCCCGGCTCCCCAATTCCCCAGCCCTATTAGCTAGAGACGATCTTCCTGCCTGTGGATTGAAAGAGGAGGAAAGAATCTCGTACAAAACGGGAAATCTGGAATAAACTGCAGTAGAAGGGAGTGAGGCGAGGCTGTTGGGCGGGACTGGAAAGCCGGAACTGGCTGGATCAGGGTTAACTTTACACTCTGCACAACCTTGAGTGAACTTCTCCAAGCCTCAGTTTCCTCAACTGTAAACTAGGGTTGGCAACACCTACCCTACGGAGCGATTGCAACAGTAGGGGCTGCAGGAATATTGAGAGGGCATCCAGGAGATTAGCGATCCCGGGAGGCAGAGGAGTGCTCTCGGTTGAGAGCGAAGGTTTACCGCGATCACACCCATCAAGGCTGATTGTTTACAAGTTTAAGTATCCAGTGTTTCTGACGGCGAGAAAGCAGGAGGGAGAGACGGGGTGGGGGGAGGGGGGCTTCAAATCCTATCTGCCCGGGCTGCACGAGGGATGGGAAGGGAGCCCTCTGCTGAACAAAAAAAGGTATTTTAAATATTTTAAAAAGGTGACCTAAGAAAACGGAAGAATGAAGGATAAAGACAAAAGACCTGAAAAATTAAACCCCGAGAAGTGTAATTTTAAGAGATAACCAAAGAGAACTGTGAAATAAAACTGGATAAGTCGGAAGAAGGAAAACATTAAAAGATTTTCTAGAATATGCCAGAAATGGAAGAATTACAGTGAATCATTTTATATAACAAAATTCTGGGTAAAGGAAATCCCAGATAAAGCAGAGAAATGGGGACAATAAGAGCCCCAGAGAGGCACTTCCCTACACACACACACACACACACACACACACACACACACACACACCTGAACGGAGATGAGACGCAGTTTGGCCAGGATGATGGGAAAGAAAGAAAGAATCCAAGAAGGGAGTTTATGGGACGCTGTAAAAAGGGAAACAGTGCACAGTCTCAGAAATAAAGACTTTCTAGGGCAACAAAAATGCCAGAACTCATAAAGTGCAGAATGGAGAGGAACTTGCAAATGTAAGACACACTCTGAACAAGAGGAAAGAGATGCAGAGAAGAGGAAAAAAGGAAGGAAAGGTGTGTGTCAGGGCATACCAGTCTGGTAGCCCATCCATTTAATTAGGGGTAGAAATCAAGTTGAAAGAGGAAATGCAGGGCATTGAATCCAAGCCTATTATTTTATAGGTAAGGACAATGAGATCTAGAGAAGGAAAGCAGTTCTTCCAGAGTTCCAGGCTGGGGTGGGGGCAGGTCTCCCAACCCTCTGAGACACTTCCACGGCTGTGAGAACTGCTTACCCCACACCCACCTCCCCATTCTCATTCCATACAGAACCATGAAACTGTTTTTGTCATTGCAAAAATATAAATGTGTGCAATATATAGACACCTTTTAATGAATACAGAAACAGGGAAATACTCCCTATATTGCAGGGAAAAGGGGTGAGCAGGAGAGTTGCCCATTTGTCTGTTGGGAGAGTAGACAAAATGCCTTCTGAGTGGTTCTGTGGCAGCATCTCTCTCTTGAAAGGTAATAAAAATCATCTCCATCCTTCACCGTATTCTCTCACCCCCCCTGTCTTTCTCCACCATGTTCTGATTGCTTTATCTTTCTGCCTTTCCCACCATCACTTCATGCCACTTCTTGGCTCTCCTTCTCCACATTATGAATGAGTGAATGAATGACAGGGCACTTGGTGCAGTAAGAGAAGAAAGGAGACTGGGGACACAGGCCAGAGACTCTTTCTTTCTAGGGGAAGCAGGAGCCAAGAAGGGGAGACACCAAGGAGACAGAGACAGAGGAGCAGAGCTGCTTGGGAGGCTGGGCTAATTAATCCTAATTGTATCTTACAGTGTTGTATTGATTAACAGTGATTACTCAAGAGCCCTCAATAAAAGAGAGCTTCAGAAGTCCAAACCTCAAGAAGGGACCGTTGCTTTTCTAGGCTGGCTCACCACATGCATCAGGCATCTCCTGAGTTGGGCAAATCCAACCTAGTCAGGATCCCTGACTCATTTACTGGGAACAAAACCTGGAGCATTGACCCCATCACCATAGTGTCACCACCACCTTCTGTCACCTTCCTTAAAACTTTGCAATAACCTGTACAGTAATTACTTCTATTAGAAGCAATTCTCTACCTCCCGGAACAGTGTTAATTAAGTAGAATGCAAATACAGTAATTAATACAGAGTTATCCAAAACAAACATGCTAAAGAGCAGTCAACATAGGTGGTGGAAAGGAGTTCTTAGAATTCACACTTGACCTAGAAATTCCAAACTTCCCCTGAACTACGTTGCCAATAGGTTAAGAAGTAAGTCCAAATTTTCTGCTCGAGGATGACAAACCTGAGCACAACACTGCCTCCTGCCTCACATTTGAGGGCATTTTTTTATGGGAGATTTAGGTCCCTCTGAAAAAACGAGAGAGCAGCCTCTCCCAGGAAGGCGTGTAGAAGTGTGTGTACGCATGTGTACACGCCTGTGCATGGTCCAGGCACAAACATAAATCTGGCCTGTGGCAAGAGGCAAACAAACAACAGCCACACATCTATTGATAGACAAGAGAGAATTGAAAAGAAGGCACCCATCGCTTAGAATGTCTGAAGAGTTTCCCGGTCCCCGAATCACCTGCTTATTGCGGCCAGCGAGAGAAAAGAAGAAAGAAAATCCCCAGCCCACCAGTCATTGTCAGTTTGTGAACCAAGAGCACACTTAGGTCAGAGGAACTGAAGTGTCACTAAATGGCAGCTTTGGCATTGTCCTGAGCTAAAGTGAGAGAAAAGATCTTCCTTCCTTCCTTCCTCTCCAAACATTCAAGCACCATGCACTAAGGCTGGGGGGAGAGGTCATAGGAAGAGGAGAAAGCCTGAGCCTCACTGGCAGGCGGGAGAGGCAGACATAATCACAGCAAATCTGAGGACTGCCTCAGGGCCAGAGCACCACAGGCTCACAGACGGCCACTGACCCGCTCCACTCGGCAGGGCAAGGAAGTCTTCACGGCAAAGGGCCCTTCTAGCTGGGAATGGAGACAGGGCTGGAATTTGCCAGACAGAGAAGCCGGAGGACGCAGAGTATTCCAGGCAGAGGAAATAGCATGTATGAAAGCACCAGGCGATATAATTAGATTTCTGTTTTGGAAGAATTACTTGGCCCTGGTTAACAGATTCAGAGAGCTGAAGCAGTAAATGTGAGCAGGTGCGTGGCGTGTTGGAAAGAGCACTGCACCAGCAGCTAGGGCTTCTCAGTTGTAGGACCCGCTCAGCCGCTGATGAGCTGAGTGTCCTTGGGCAGGCCTCTTAACCTCTCTGACCTCAGCTCCTCGAGGGTAACAGAGGGGTAAGTGAGGGGGGCGTCAACTGGTTTCTAAGATCCCCTTTGCACACACTTTCTGTAATTCTAACTCTTCTGGCAGACGCTCCTAACAATTATGTTCTTTACCATATTTATGCATTTGGCCCTTCCCGTGCGTATAGCACTTTCAGCTTACAGGTGTCTTTTCCCTTCCATATCTGCTGACCTTCACACTCCTGTGTCAGCCCCACTGACACTCCAGACGCTCTTGTCCAGCTCTATGGTGGTAAACGCCACCTCTGTGCTGATGACATCCAAGTTTGCATCCGAGGCTTGGACCTTTCTCTTGAGTTCCAGATGTAGAGACCCAACTATCTGCTGCTCTCCTGCACGTGAACATCTAATAGGCACCTCGAACTTAATATTCCCAAAACCTAACTTCCAATTTTCTTTCCCAAAGCCAGCTCGTCCTCCCGACTTCTCTAATCTGGTAAATAAAAACTCTGTTCTTTGAGTTCCTCAAGGCCAAAAGCTTGAGGTCATCCCACACCCACATCCAAGCCATCATAAATCCCATGGTCTCGACCTTTGAAATGTTTTTAGAAACAAACTACTTCTCACACCCTCATCCACTAGCACCTCAATTCAAACCACTGTCTTCTCTCACCTGGAGTTTTGCTCTGCCTGCTTTCACCTTTGCACCTACAGTCTCTTCTCAACATAGAAGCCATTCTAAGTCAGATGCTGTCACTCCTCTGCTCAAACACCTTCCATGGCTCCCCAGCTTGCCAGAGGAAATGTCTCATCCTTAACAAGCCCACAAGGACTTGCTGACACCATCTCTTACCACTCTCCCCTCCTTCACTTCTCTTCAGCCTCACCAGCCCCTCTACTGGTTCCCAAACACCTAAGGCTGCCACCTCAGGGCCTTTGCACTTGATGTTCTCTCTGCCTGGAAAGCTCTTTCGTCAGATGTCCACCTGGGTCAGTCCCTCACTTCCTTCAGTCTGCTCTCAAATATCAGTTCATTAGAGATACACTGCTATCCTTTCAAAAATAACAAACCCCTTTCACTCTCTATCATCACTCAACACTATACTTACCTATTTATCGTCTGTCTTCCCTGACCAGAATATGAATTCCATTGAGAGTGGAGACATTGCCTGCTTTGTTCATCACTATCATCCCGACCCACAGAATGGTGCTTGGTAAAGAGAAGTACACAATGACAACTTAATGACTGAATTATTATTTTCCCCATTTTACAGATGGGGAACTGAGGCACAATAGCACAATTGGTCATTTTCAGAGTGGAGATTTGAACTTAGGTTTTCCCATGTCAAACTGTGCTCTCCAATTGATTATTAACATCTATATTTGCACTTAAAAACTTTTTAATAGAAAATGCATATTAGTGGGGAAAATATACTAATTGTTTTCCACCCAGTTAACCACATGGGTCTACTGACCTACACAGTCAAGATAGAGTAGAGTTAGCTCTGAAAACCCAGAACCTCTAAAGCAGCACTAATCCCACATGTGCATACTCATCCTGGCATCATTTTGTTTCTTGTGTTACAGTTCTGGTTTTTCTTCTCAGTTCCTGAAAAAATAAATCCCCTTCCAAGCCTTCACATATTTATCCTCACACATTATCTCTGGCAACATGTATAAGTGAGTGTGTGCGTGCATGCACCACACACACACACACACACACCATTTTCATGTCTCCTAGATCAGGGGTGTGGTGAGAGAGAAGGAAGGCTCACTGTGTAGCTTGCCCTGGCACTAACACCCAAGGGTAATCACATGTCTCTCTCCAGGCACTCAAGAGTGCCTCTCTACCTTCCTCTTTCCTGCTGTCCCAGCAAATACTGTCAGATCTGGGCTGCAGATGAGTCAGGAGGAAGTGAGGTATGGGAGGGGTGTGAAGATCAAAAGGAAGGACCGAGGCACGGCTGGCCCAACAGATGACACCAGGCTTCCTGGTAGATGAGCTACAACGGGACAAGTCACGTACTCAACTCAAAGCCAGCAGGCGGGAGTCACCGACAAGACATTTGGATTCAAGGAAGAATACAAAGTGTGGTCACTCTTCTTGAAGACATTTGAAGACATGAGATCTGTGTCTGTGATTTTCTCCCCCAAGACCAGGGTGAAGCCACAGAGGTCCCAAATTGATCGGGACAGGATGGATGTTGGCCAAGGAAACATAAGTCAGTGTCCCCAGAAGGGGGATCTGAATCCTGTTAAGAAGGGGATCCCAAGTTATAACCAAGAAGAGGCCCAGGTCTGGCCCTGAGAGGACTTAAGCAGGGCCAGACCTCTGGATAGGAGACAAGGAGGAATCGGAAGGAAAACCTGCTGCCTGAGTGGGGGTGGAAAACCACTAACCTGGTTGAGAGGTTATAGAAAGATTCTTTTGCCCTGACCAAAACGTCTCTCCTCTGGTGTTCAGTGACCTCGGAAATCCTCCTGCTGGGGGAACAATAGGTTGGCATAATTGCCTTATCTAGACAAGTAACCCGTAAATTAACAGCACTTTTGCAGGGGTGGAAATAAACAGTAATTCCTTTCATATTATCTACTGAGCACACCACTGTACTGGACCACACAAGGCCCCCAGAGCCCTAGCCCGAGGAGAAGAATCATTCCATACATTGTTACTCATTGACTCTAGGAAGGCTATAGTAGGGGGTGATGCCCGAATGGACTGTGAGCAGGGCCAGTTTGGAGAGGCCTTGGATGCCATGGAAGGGGGTTGGATTTAATCCTACAGGCCAGGTGAGGAGCATCATCTGAGGTTTGGAGCAGGAGCCTGATGGGTTGAGATGGGTGGCAGTGGGTGGATGAGGGAGGGAGGCCAGCTAAGAGACTGTTATGACAGCCCCTGCAACCTGCTGAGACTTTGACTAGGGCAGAGATGACAAAAAGCGTGAAAACCCATGTCTACCTTTGCTGCATGAGGTAGGAAGCTAAGAGATTAGAGTGCAGGATGGAGAACGGAGACAGAAAGGGATGAAATGAATAAGAGCAGGAATGTGGGTGCCCAGGAAGGCTGGGAGCGGGAGCCAAGTGAATAATAAGGGAAGGCCTGACGAAGAGAACTTTTCCACCCCCACCTCACCCCCAGTATGGCTTAGCGTTGGCTCTTCCCCAAGTCTGGGAAATGCAGGGGGTTGGGATAAGCCCTTAACGCATCCTGGTGACACTGCAGCAGCTCGGATCTCAGACATTGGCTGAGAGGCACCAAGTCTCAGGGAGAGGCAGCAAACTCCTTCATTTCAATTAAATAAGAATTTTTCCCCAGCTGTTATTTGCTCAGTTCTGCAGCGAGGCTAGAGAAGACAACAGAAGATGAGCAATACTTAGGGGATGATCATGTTATTGGGAATGCGAGGTGTATGCAAGAAGTAAATAGCAGGTAAATGCCAGACTGCAGGCAGTAAACACCAGACAAGCTCAAGAGAGAAGGAGCCCATGGAGCTGTGTCTGGGAAGGCTTCTTGAAGATGGGAATTGCCCTGGACCACACAGAAAATGTAGAAGTGGGCAGACACCGGGGAGGGAAGAAACACACTTAGTGGAGTTCTTTGAGACAGTAAAAACAGTAAATATAAAGGAGAAATAACAATAACCTACTTAGACTTTTTCAAAACTTTTGACCAGGTTCTCTAAGAAAGGCTCTTTTAAAAGTTTAAGTCACCCTGTGGCTACAGGAGGGAATGAGGTCTCTTTTCTTAAGATTAGTGAACGACTTAGACTCAGAAAACAAAATTAGGAGCAAATTTTGGTCTCTCCAGATGGTGCACTGTTCAAACTCCCTCCTCAAGTATCGATGCAATGCATGGATAGATAAAATGTGGTATAGACATACAGTGGAATAGCATTCGGCTTTAAGAAGGAAGGAAATTCTGTCACACACTACAACATGGGTGAACCCTGAGGATATTATGCTAAGTGAAATAAACCAGACACAGAAGGACGAAGATTGTCTGATTCCAATTATATGAGGTACCTAGAATGGTAGAGCAGAATGGTGGTTGCCAGGGACTGGGGTGATGGGGAAATGGGGAGTTAGTACTTAACAGTATGGAGTTTCAGTTTGGATGATGAAAGAGTTCTGGAGATGGATGGGGGCGATGGTTGTACAACAGTATGAATGTACTTAATGCCACTCCACTGTGCATTAAAAAATCATGAAGATGGTGAATTTTATGTCATGTGTATTTTACTACAATTAAAAATGGGGAAAAAACCCCGATATATATATATATATATATATATATATATATATATATATATATATATATATAATGATCCAGTTTATATTTTAAAAAGGAAATATAGGGTGCCTGGGTGGCTCAGTCGTTAAGCATCTGCCTTCAGCTCAGGTCATGGTCCCAGGGTCCTGGGATCGAGCCCCGCATCGGGCTCCCTGCTTGGCGGGAAGCCTGCTTCTCCCTCTCCCACTCCCCCTGATTGTGTTCCTGCTCTCGCTATCTCTGTCTCTGTCAAATTAATAAATAAAATATTTTTTAAAAATTAAAATAATAAAAAGGAAATATATTTTTTAAAGATTTTATTTTTACCTTTTTAAAGTTTTATTTACTTAAGCAATCTCTACACCAAATGCGGGTCTCAAACCCACAACCCTGAGATCAAGAGTCACGCACTCCACCTACTGAGCCAGCCAGGAGCCCCTAAAAAGGAACTATTTAAAAAAAAAAAGTTAACATGCTAAATTTTATATTACGTATACTTTACCACCAACACCTCCACCACCACAACAAAAGAATCTATGCCGACATTGACCAGATTTAACGTGTGTATACGTGTTCTGGAGGGAGGAAAAGTCACAGGACAGACCTCCACATAGCAGATGACCAAATGTAATCTTCTGGGTATGGTAGAAATAAACTAACAGGCTTTGACAGTAGGAGGCACCAGAGCAATGGTCCTCAATCTGGGACTGAGGATGGAATTGCCTGGGGGAGCTTTTAAAGATAGCTATATCCTGGACCCCAGCCCCCAGAGAGTCTGGCTTTGCCTCCCTGGGGTGCGGCCTGGGCAATTGGTGTTTTTTCAAAGCTCCCAGATGATGATTCTAATCTACAGCCAGGGTCAACTGCATAGAGCATTCAGGCTGAAAAATCTCAGCCTCTCTGGGTTTGAGCCCAGGCTCTGCCATTTGCCAGCTGTGCAATGATCAATTACTTTTTCTCAATATTTCTTAATACTCTCATTTCTCAATGTTCTCAATATTTTGCTTCTCAGTAGTCTCGTCTTCAGAATTGGGTGATAATAATCCCTACTTCAGAGGGTTGCAGAGAGGATTAAGAAAGATACTGCACATTTAGCAAGGGGCCTGGCGCAGTTTCAGAGCTCACTAAATGTTAATTATTATTGTTATCGACCGACTTTGTATAAATTGGCAGAAAAGGGGCAGATGAATGTAACATGGCATGTGTAAATATGTTTAAAAATAAACAAATCCAAACTTTGTGACTAACACCTCTGTCAAAAGCCAGGAAAGAGCCTGTGTCTCTGGAAGACATGAATTTAAAAGGCTGCTTTGTTCCAAAGGCCAAGAAAACACACATCAGGCATCCTCAAGGGTTGGGGGGAGACTGAGAATGACTGAGTTCACACCCTTGCGTTTCTCTAAACACCAATACATCCTCCCCTCGAGGGGCGAGTTCTAGTCAGTGAACCTAGTTCGTGGCAAGTTCTAGTCAGCGAACCTCCAAAGGGTTGTTCTCACTCCGGAGAAGGAAAGGACATAGAACAATTGAGGTTTGCAGAGGGAAGATAGGCCATAAAGTTTAGAATTCTCCAGCCTGGAAAAGGACATGATGGAAATCAGTAAACTCAGGAGAAGGTGAACAAGGACTTATTCAACCCAAACCCTTGCTGGAGGGGAAGATGAGTGAAGAACAGTTAGAACAAATAAAGGAAATGGGTAATAAATTCGTGAAACACATTACTCCAAGATGTAGCACATGAGGGAAATATAAATGAATTCACAACGGATAGGGACAAATTAATGTCAGAGATGTAAACGGATGCCCAGGGGAGCTGACATATGCCCACTTTGAAGGTCAGCATTGAGGAAGGCAATGAGCTTGTCCTTTCCAACAATGGCTGCAGAGACGGTGGTCTGACCAGGATGTATACTGCAATTTTCTTAGCGTCCCTATGGAGGGATTTGGCAAAGGGTCAAGAATGAATATGAATGTGCTATGTTCAGCGACAGTGAGAAAACTGGTTTGGCTAGAGTAAAGGGGCCGTATTAGGAAGTGAGGGGGGTTTGTCTGGATATGCAAGACTGGGTTAGATTATTGAGAGCGCCCAGAGTGGAGCCGAGGGGCTAAAATTAGTTCCAGAACCACAGAATGTTGTAGCTCTTCTAGTCTATCCCTTTCCTTTATAGGATGAAAAACTTGAGCTCAAAGAAGTAAATTCACTTGCCCAAGGTCCAACAGTGTGTTAACAGCAGAGCAGAGATGAGAATCCCGAGGCTTTTCTATAAACCACATGGTGGACTGGGTCTGGGAAGGACTTTGGAGAAAGAGCATTACTAAATCAATAACCTTTAGCAAGTGTCTTACCTCCTCTGAGCCTCTGTGAGATAACATAAACCCTCCCCAGGCTGCATTAGCCTGGGGGTAAAAGCAGAGACTTGGCAGAAGTCACAAAGCTGTATTTCTTGGACTCCACCCCCATCAGCTTGTGGGAATTGTAGCTTTCCCCAAATTCCCTCCCAGTTAGTCCTTGCACACTCCAGCGGAGATCTCAGTCAAGTCCTGGGCTCTAGACATATTAGCTGCTCTTGCTTTATCTCTCCTCCTTGCTTTGGTTGTTGGGGTTGATGTCCTCAAACTCTACTGATGTCCCGACTTGGTGTCCAACAGTATCTACAAGTCCTGTCTTGATGCTGCTGTAGAGAGCATTGTCCCACAGGGCGCAGAAAGCACTGTTTTCCTCCCACTGCCCTTTTGTATGGTTTTTCAAAAATGGAACCAAAGTGATTTTTGGTGTTCGTTCACTTTGTACGTCAGCTGTCATACCTTGGGAGTGGGGTCTGGATGACAGGACAATCTGAGTGGTTCACTCCCTGCTGCACTGAGAGTTCAAGCTCCCCTCCAAAACTGGCTCATTGCCCTTCAATTTCTCACCATTGTATCTGTGGTGCCCAGCACATTGTAAGGGCTCAACAAATATTTGTCCAGTGAATTAGTGTGCAAATTTCTCTTCCAGTGGATTCTCTCTTTAAACTTAGAAAATTAATTTTTTTCCCAGGAGGTTCAAACCAGCCCCTGAATACTTGTTCACCTCATTCTCTCTTCAGACTCCAGATGGGCTTGTCTGAACCTTAGGGTAAACATGGCTTAGGCTTCAGCTAGGACCGTATAAATCTAGGGTGCGTGCAATGAGATAATGTAGATAAACGTGTCCAGCATAAAGCCTGGGATATCATAGATAACTCAACATTGTTATTCCTTTTCTTTCTTTTGCCTAACTAGGATCACTGACTCAGAAGGGGGAAAAACATCAAAGGCTTCACACAAAGAAATTGATTCAAAATGAAAGCAATTTGGAATCAGGAAAATTATGGTGCATCCACATATGACATAATGTGGGTAGTTCTACTCACTGAACCTTAAAAAGGCTACATGGATTTTATTTATTACAATTTTACTTTAGATGCTCATCTATTTCCGAAGAGGACTGAAGGCAAGTAAAAAAGTTGGAAAACAAACGCATATACAAGAAAAGAAGGAAAAGAAGAATGACTATGTCAACCAGTGGGGTAGGGTTATGTGATAAAAGAATGGCAAGAGTGATGCTGGGGACAGAATGCGGGTGCAGGGCCAGGTGGCTGGGGAGGGCAGAGGTGGTTGTCAGTGGATGAACACATTATAGGTGAGTGTGTTTTGGGGCCGACACTATAGAGGTGTATCTGTGGGAGCTCCTAGGTGAGGGGAAAGTGCTCAGTGTTTCTTTGGTCAATCTAAGAATAAAGTAGAAATCTGCTTAAAAGGCAACAAAAAGGGGCACCTGGGTGGCTCAGTCAGTTAAGCATCTGGCTTCAGCTCAGGTCATGATCCCAGAGTCCTGGGATGGAGCCCCGCATCGGGCTCCCTGCTCCTCCCTCTCCTGCCGTTCCCCCTGCTTGCGCTCTCTCTCTTTCAAATAAATAAATAAAATCTTTAAAAAAAAATGTAAAAGGCAACAAAAAAAGGTATGTTGACCGATTTGAACTTGGAAATGAAAAATACTACTGCTTGGAAGAAGACAATTTGTGCAGATGCAACAGAATGATATTTGAGGTGTTAACCACTGCATTCTTTTCTTCTCCTCTTTTTTTTCTCTTCTCCATCTCATTCTGGCCTCAAGGCAAGAGAAGAGAAAGCCCCCTGGATTTTCTAGACCTTGGGAGTGGCGTGAGAGGGCATGTCTAGTCCTGTGAGTGGGGCAAGTGAGTTAATTCAGAGAGTGCCAGAGAGCACTCCAGAGAAAGCTGGAACCCTGGGGCGGAGTGTCTCAGGATGAAGAGACAGGCATCAGAGGGATGTGATCTGGACAGTCCCCACAGAGAATCTGATGAGGCCATGACCACAAGTCAGGGAGCCCCAGCACCAGGACAGTGCAGTCCCCATTCAAAGGAGGACCAAACATTACCCGAGCCAAGCCCAACTATAAGGGCCTTAGAAGCTACAGAAGGATGTCATCATCGGCCTCACAACCCCACTGAAGGGGGAGCATTTGCAGAATCCCATCTTCCTCCAGGAACTCAATACCATCCCCAAGGGGAAAGGGGAAGTCATCTTAAATTGAAGAAATGTTAAATAAAAAATGACAGAGAAATCTGAATTTTATTGAGTTTACTTCAAACTGACTAGAATACATTTCTTGCATCAAGCAGAAAATGAGAGCAGAAATTAACCTGAGTTATAAGAAAATGAAGTTCCGTGTTTGCACATCCTAATCTGTGGATGTGAAATTTGTACCTGCTATTTGGTTTTTATTGTCGCTGTTGCTATAGTAACACTTCAGTTAACCAGAGAGCAGCCTTCCAGGCTTTTAAACTTCAGGCATAGCCCTAAGTGGAGATTAAAGCTATTTCTAATGACAAATGTCCCTGGACATGGAGTGAAAATGAAATGGTATAAGTAGGAAAGGTCTGAAGGGCTCACGCTGAGATGGTTGATTTGTATGCCAGAAGCCTTCACGGTCTCGTCTCTCTTCCACCACATCTTAGTTGTGTGACCTTGGACAAGTCATCTAACCTCTCGGAGACCAAGAACTGCAGTGGGAGATGTGTGAGTGCACTTGGGAAACCGTGACGAGCTATACACGTGCAATGCGTACTTTCCCTGTCAGATGATGACTTCAGGTCCCACTGGGCGGCATTTGCCCCTCAGCCCCTGATCCAGTGCTTAGCATGGCTACATGCTCACTGTATGTAGCTTGAACTGAACCGAACACGTTGCCCACAGCTAGTAAGGTCAGAATGCTCCTTGGGAAAATGAAGAATACAAGAAGAGGGGTAAGGAGAGGAAGGAAAAGAAAAAGGGGAGGAAGCAGAGCAGAATGAACAGAGCAGGAAACAGTGGACAAGTCTGGCAGGAGCCCTCCGGAGCCAGACCCACTAGCCGTGTGACCTTGGCCAAGTTAGCTCACCATGCTGGACCTCATCTGCCAAACGGGAATAATAATAGTACCTACTAAAATAAATAAAATAAAATCTTTAAAAAGAGGGTGGCGCTGCCTGGGTGGCTCAGTGGGTTAAGCGTCTGACTTTTGGTTTTGGCTCAGGTCATGGGCTCCTTGCTCAGTGGGGAGTCTTCTCCTCTCCCTTTGCCCCTTCCCCCGATCACACTCACACACACACACACACGCACACACTCTCTCTCTCTCTCAAAAAATAAAATAAAATAAAATCTTAAAAAAAATAACAGTACCTATTGCATAGGGTCCATGTGAGGATTACATGAGTTAGCAGAAGAAAGTACCTAGTGTATAGTAAGAGCTCTGTTAATTATTTTGATTATTAAACACATCCACAGGGCATATGAAAAATGGGTACTTATTAATAATTAAAGAAATGCAAATGAAAACAAAATACCATTGTCACCTGTTGGCAAAGATTATTTTAAAAAAGTGTAATTCTTGAACCCTTCACATTCTATGAAGATATAAATGAAGTACAGGGCATGGTGATTGGGGAGGAAATAATTTTTTTAAGAGGATTTCTTGGAAAGTGTTGTGCTGAGAATCACACACACACACACACACACACACACACACACACACACACCGTCAAGGGTAGGAGGCCAGTGCTACCCATCAACTCAAGCCTAGGGAAGGGGATTTCAACAGGATGGCTCAGAAAACTAGATATGTGACCCCTACAGTTGGAGGAGGGGAGTGCCGGAGGCTGGTATCTGTTCCCATGAACCTAGAGGGCAAGTGAGGTGGATGGACCGCTAGGGAGGCTGAGAGCGGGAGAGTTGCAGTCAAGGAGACCCAGCAGGGAAGCCTCAAAAAGATACATGAAAATTCCCATAAGAGAGTCGGCTTTAAATATTTGCTGTGCTATGAGGAGCACAAGGCCAGTTCATGATAGTACCAGTTAAATAAAAACTTTCTTTTCCTCCTTCCCACTCCCTCTTCCCCTGCTGTGACCACGGAGGGATGAGAAACAGCAGGCAGTGAGAAGGAGAGAAAATAGGCTGACCACTCTCATTGCCAAAGGCAGACAGCTTGCCAGCAAGTGATCCCAGTTGGGCAATGGGGGAGAAGTCTTATCTTTGAATGAAGATTAAAGGGCTAATAGCATTAACATTCTATTACTGAATTTAAGACTGTGTTTGCCTCTTCCAGTGATCACAGGCTGTTTCGCTCTTTAAAAATGAGTAAAGTTTATACATTCAGGGACAGAAAGTCGATTTCCTCCACTAAGCAAGATTAAAGAGACATGGGAAGCAGGAAAAAAAGTTGTTTTATTATTACATCCTGTGATTCCTTTTTCCTGAGTGTGTATTGTTTTTGGGCGGCGATCCTCTGTTGCTGTGGGTGGCTGTATTTGCCTGCCAGCATCCACCTGCTCGGGTAGCAGCTCCTTGATTTCCCGGTGGGGAATGCCTTCCTCCAGGTGGTAGTTTGGGGAGACATGTTAATCAAGGCCCCCCCTCGCTCTGGCTAAGAGAAGGGCATGTACCCAAGCTAAGTCTGTTGGACTTTCTCTCCAGAATCTTGGACCTTGAAGGCAGGAGGACTGGTATGCTGGAGTTACTTCATCCCTGCCACTCTGACTAGATCCTCTACCCAGGTCTCTGGAACTTTCCCTCCCCTCACTCTATGGGCCACCCCATGTCCTTCAAATATATTTCTTTCCCACATATATTCGTCATTGCCAGTTTCTACTGCTTGCAATGGAAAGATCCTAAATGTTAAACCGGAGAGAAACCGTACGTGTCAGCACAGAGCTGGCGATGCGACGAGTGTCCTCCTATGAGGGGGATTCCCGAGTTCCTCCAATGAAAATGTCACAGAGCACATCTCAGCTTTTGTGTCATAAGAGGTGGCAGGAAGGGAGGGAGGTAGCCACACATATATGTAGATATGGATAAAATTTTTATTTCATTTATCATATAGCCATCTCTCCAGCCCAGTGCTAATGGAAACGACATATGGGTGTGAACCAGCAAGTGTGGTTGATGGAGTCATGTATTTTCTGAAGAGCTGCTTTGGCATTTCAAAATAAGACACATAATTAGAAGGTTATACCAAGTTAGTGAAAAGTAATCACTTCGTCATGAAGCTATAGACCAGTTTTGTGGCTTTTTCAAGAAACTGTTTTCTGACTACTGTCTCTCTTGAGCAGTTTTATAGTGTTTCTGAAACTGGTTTGTTATTATGTGAGGCTTAATGATCTCTATCCCAGTAGGTGTCAGTGAGTCAAATGTCCTGAGGTTTAAGCAGAATAAAATAGATTAAAATTAAGAAATGTGTTGAGCCCTGTGGCAGACATTGTCGGTGCCCTGCTAATAGCCATCCCCCTACCATCACTTCTTTGCTAATAGAATATGTGTGCTGTTCAGATGTCAGGCAGTCATGTATTTCAGAGATATGTCACCCCAGCCCCAGTCCAACAGGTAATCTTAGTCCTTTAAAATAATTCTATTTATTTTGTTAGTGATCAGCTTTGAAAAGGACATGTGACTGAATTTGCTGAGTAGAACATTTCAAGAGAGATTGCTGAGTCTCAACCAAAAACGCCAGAAAGAGATTGCCCCTCTTCTGCCTCTGGATGGTGGTGTGTGGGGATGTGATGCCTAGAGATAGTGCAGCTACCTTGTGCCTATGAGGAAAGCTAGGTAAAATCCTTGGATAACAGGAAAGGTAGACAGAACTTGGATCACCGATAATGTTAAGTCAATTAATTGACCGACTCTAAAACTGTCTTACCTTTAGACTTCTGTGAATTAATGCTAAATCTTTTTATTTTTTCAGTCATTTGGAGTTGTTTTCTGTATTTGGAAGCCTTGTTCCTTGAGGATTTTATAATCTCTTTTAAAATTTTTGCAGTTGCTGTCAGACAAAGATATTTTTCCTAACTGGTACTAACATCCTTTGAACTTTATATGAAAGATTACTTGAGAACCACAGAATTCCCTAGGTAAGCAAAGCTATCCTATTACTAGATAATTACAAAATGCTCCCTGAGGTTATGGTCTGATAATATTTTACCAGCTTCCTGCCATCCCCCATCACCCTCCCCACTCCATGTTACTTTCCTGATCTGGCCCATGGACCAGGGGATATGCTGAATATGAAATATTATTACAAAACAAATGTCATGAGCAAGCTGCTTTATCATGTAGACACTACAGAGGATTTCTTCTATCTTGTGACAATATTAAAGATATGGCTTTCATATTGCTTGCGCCTGGGAGTCTGTCAGAAGTCAAACATTTAAGAAAAACTTGAGGAAATCATGATCAGTGGCGTATTTGGAGAAAAGTGTCACCTGATGAGAAAGAGGATGATAATATCAATGATATTTTGAATAAATTGGTGTCGAAATACTCTTGCACAACTTCTTGGCAATGGCAAAATATAATCTTCCTTCACATCCCAACACAAACCTCCCACACATGAAGGCATAGTGGGTCCCAGTGTAGCTGACCAGGTAGAGATGCGGAATAACTGATATGGTTTCCATGGCTGCCAGAAGGTTAAAAGACATGGATGGCCACGGTGACAGGAAAAAGCTATTCTGGAGGACCAAGCAATCACAGGGGAGGAGGCAGCTCTGACCTTTGAGTCGCTAATTAATTTTGCAGAAAAGCAACTTGCAGTACATTGCCCCCAAGAGCAGGCAGGATACAATCTTCACCTAGCTTCATGAGAGAGAAGCAAATAGCCAAAAAGCAAGCTGACTTTGGGATTTTCCAGGAGAGCAATTTGCAGGGTTTCCTGGGGTCAGTGATCATTTAGCCCTATGGCCATTGTGTCTGCCACAATTATCTCAGTGCAAAGTGATGGCCAGTGTTTGAGAGGCTGACGGAGACTGCATGGCATGGGGGGAGGGGGGCACCCCAGGCTTTGATGCCACCTACCTCCTACCGCTCCTGTCTGCAGTCTCCACCCATCCCCAGCTGTGTGACCTCTGGCAAATTCTTGACCTTCTTTTAAACCTTATTTTTTCCCCTTCTAAAGTACAGATAACAGGCTCACCTGCCTGCAAAGTTTATTATAAAGATTGAAGGAGATAATCTGAATGTAGTGGATGCCTATTGTTTCGTGGATCCATAACCCTTTATCTTAGGACACTCCTCTCCACCTACAAGGTTTTCAGAGCGTTCATCTTACTGGTACCGGGACCCCATGGCCACGGTTGACTGGTGCCAGACACACAGGAACCTAACGGAAGTTTAGGAACTGAAACAACCCAGAAAGAAAGGCTAGTCTCATTCTGAAACTGAGAACCAATACACTGAAAAGAAGGTAGCCCTGTTCTGCAGAGCAGAAAAACATTGTCAGCCATGAGAGAGAATAAGGAAGGAGAAGCCCAAAGATAAGTAGAGATGAGAAGAAGGAATTTCCCCTGCTCCCCCCAACCTTTCCCCACCACCCCCCCACCCCGGGGCAGGGCTCCAGCCTGGTCCCAGTCAATTCCTGGTGCTCAGACCCCATAAATCGCTCTGATCATCTCCATTTTTACCTAGCTTAGCAACAGTCGTTTCCTGATAGTAGCAACGGAGTCCTTCATAATAAGGCATATTATAAAATAGTGGGTTCTCACTCATTCAACACGTATGTCTCTGTGCCCACTCTGTGCCAGGCACGACTTTAGGGATGGGATATACAGTCCCAAACTTCATGGAACTCCCTGTTCAGTGGGGAATACGGGCATTCACAGATAATCACCCAAATAGATATATGATATACTCTTGGTGCTTTTCCCTTGTGTTATTAGAAAAAGGCTAAATTATGCCCCAAACAGACACTGATAAGATGGAGGAACATCTTGATGGGGTTAAAGGTCAAGTCCTGGCACTTCAACAGTTAAACGTCAGTCATGTGGAAAATGTACTAATCCTAACAGCTTATCCCCTCCTGCCAGATGAGTGAAGCCTCCCGTTTCCCATCATCACCTTTATTGCTCTCTTTAAATCCTGGGGTTTCAATTTCCCTTCCCAACAGAATGATTCTGCTTTTAACAACCCCAGACCTTTCTCCCTGTTATTCTGTAGCCCCAGGCTGGTGCATCCACATCATATAAGAGAGCCATCTCTCCCGAGCAAAGGGTGGCACAGACCCCAAGGAGCTGTGCTGTCACTGATTTATGACTCCTTGTCCTCTGCCTGTTGAGGGAAATCACTTTATCAAGATGAAAAGTCAGGGGTGGGGGTGGAGCATGGTTTCCTGTTTGGCTCCACGCACTCTCCTGCATATTCCAGAAGCACTTATATTTATAAGTCATCAGGACTGCATGTGAGTGATGGGGAGAGAAATTACCAAATATTGAACAGAGGTGTGTGATTTGCCTTACATTTATTCAGTTATGCTTTTAAGGATTCCAACACAGGATGGGGAGGGAGAGCGATTCTGAATGTAGAAATAAGGAGCAAAGGCATCTGGTCTGGAGACATTTTAGGGGAGATTCTTTTCTGTCTCTTCAGTCTCCCATTCAACGAATCCGAATGCACCTGTGGCTCATTAGGATCATCTGCATTGTCACATTTCAGAACCAGACATTTCTTGTGCATCCTCCTCGTTAAACCCATTGTTTCACAGATGAGAAAACTGAGGCTCAAAATGGAGGAACGATTTGCTCACGGTCATCCTGTAAAATGCGGGCAGGGACTAAAAAGCAGATCTTTGACCTCTGACCCATTATTATCAGGACTTTTGTGCTGGGTGAAGGTGCTGTACAGTGGCCTCAGGATGGTGTGTAGCGACTGCATCATTAGGGTGTTCCCAGTCTCAGACAGACATATGAAAATACACACAAGGCAGAATTTCCTTACTACTTGTTTCCATCGAAGTAGTGATGCAATCACATTATAAAATCTTGGGGAGTAGGGAAGAGAAAAAATGATCCTATCATCATCATCATCATCATCACACAATCTATGTTAGCATTTTGTTCCTTTCCTTTCTAATTTTTTTCCTTTACATTTAGTTTTCCCTGTATGTAGTTGTGCGTACCGTGTATGTGCACAACCTTGTGTCCTGCATTTTCGTTTAACTTCATGGCACAAGCATTTTCCATGTTATTGGTTTCTCTTCATAGCCATAATTTTAATGATTACTTAATATTTTACCAAGTAGATGTGCCACAGTTTACTTACCCATTCCTGTATCATTGGACATTTAGGTTTCTCCAGTTTTCCATTAATATAAATAATGCTGCAATGAGCATCTTATGCATAGAGCACTCCGCGCCACCCCCCCATATTTATGTCATTTCTCTAGGAGAGTTTCCAAAAGTGGAATAACTAGGCCAATGATTCTAAAGTTTTATGGCTCTTGATGCATATTGCCAAATTGCCCACCAAAAGCTTCTTACCAATTTACATGAACAGTTTTGAAGAAGAGTCAGAAAGGTGACCAAATAAAAACTTAGCAAGGAATTAAATTAAGAAGCACTTCATGTATGCATCATGTATGCACGCTGGGTAAGTGCATTCTGAGTTGGCTGCTGTGGGATAATCCTCTTTCTCATTGGGTTGAAAGAGAGGAAGAAAGTAAAGGCCCTCAGGCTTGTCACCCCATTACCATCTCCAGACTTCTGGGCTGTAGTTCTCGTGGCTGTACAATAGAATCACCTAAAATACTTCCCAAACTGCTAATATCCTGGGCTGGTCCCCAGAGATTCTGGTTTAATTGGCTTGGGGTGTTGGTCCAGCTCGGAGATTGTAGAAGTTTCCCAGGTGAATATAACGGGCCAGCAAGCTCCCCTGCATGGACTCAGAGGCAGGCAGGGAGGCAGAAGAGGTCAACGGAAGCAAAGACCCTGAGTGATGTCCCAGACCTACTTCCTTCTCTGCTTCCTGTGCCCCGGGAGGCCTCAACCCATGGGTGCCAAAAAGTCTCCCACTGCTCCTCCCATCCTGAGGCCGGATGTGTCTGCTGCATCTAGCTCTCACGCCCTGACCTTAGAGGACCAGGGATTCCAGCGATTAAGAAATGCAGAAGAGGGGTGCCTGGGTGGCTCAGTCGTTAAGCGTCTGCCTTCGGCTCAGGTAATGATCCCAGGGTCCTGGGATCTAGCCCCACATTGGGCTCCCTGCTCCGCGGGAAGCCTGCTTCTCCTTCTCCCACTCCCCCTGCTTGTGTTCCCTCTCTTGCTCTCTCTCTCTCTGTCAAATAAATAAATAAAATCTTTAAAAAAAAAAAAAAAGAAAAGAAATGCAGAAGCACATGTCAGGGACAACCGGGGAGTCTCCAAACTGCCAACCTTAGGGGACTTCAAAGGATGGGAATGTCCAACCTTGAGCAGTTGGTGAACACATCATAGTACATTCATTCACATCGTGGAGCGTCATATAACCGTTACAGCGTGTATTTGTGCTAAAACGAAATGTTCTTCAGAATACTGAGTGAAAAAAGCAAGGTGCGGAAGGGATGTACAGAATGTTCTGATTTGGAGATAAAGAGAACCTATTGAAAGCAAATTCACTTGCCGATGCACAGAGGGTATCTGAAGAGCTACATAAGAAATGAATAGGAGGGGCTCCTGGGTGGCTCAGTTGTTTGAGCCACCGACTCTTGATTTCGGCTCAGGTCGTGATCCTGGAGTCGTGGGATCAAGCCCCGTGTAAGGCTCCACACCAAACTCGAAGTCTGCTTGAAATCCTCTCTCTCCCTTTGCCCTTCCCCCTGCATTCTCTCTCTCAAATAAATAAAATAAAATCTTAAAAAAAAAACAAAAAGGAAATGAATAGGAGTGTGGTCATGGTGGGGGGTTGGGTAGAGACACAGGATGAATGAAGGGGAGTTGAGCTATTCACCTCAGGCCCTTCTCTCCTGCTTGTATTGTGTGTCTCAAGCATGTGTTACTTCTTTTTTTTTTTTTTAAAGCATGTGTTACTTCTAATTGTAGGTTTAAGAAAATATTATAAGGTTTTCCAGTAACAAAGGGGCAGGAAAGAGAGACAACAATAGTAATAATAATCTTGTACATCCTTCAAGCAGTACATTGGAGTTCTAAAAGTGTTACTACTATCTCTTATGAGATGAGTTGGGTCAGTATTTTTCCTGTTTTAAAGACAAAGAGGCCGAAGCTCAAAGAAGTAAAAACCATTGGGACTGCTAAGAGTAGAGTTCAAGGCTCCGGACTTCCAGCTTCTGACCCCAGCATCCTTTTTACAATTCCATACTTCAGAAATAAATTCCAGAGGAGCAGGATTCTGAGGTCCCAGAAAACACTAATTTTCATTTGCCATAGCTTCTCCTGCCCCCACGCCATACACTGTGGAGCCCCGGGGAAGCATCGGGGGGTGCCAAGGGCCTGGCTCCCAGAGGACATGGGAGGTGAAGAAGAGCTCAGTAGCTCACCTTCCAGGAGGTCAACGGCAGAGATGAGACCTAAGAGGCAAGCAGGGCCCTCCCCAGAAGGGTCCACTGTGATAGGTCCTCTGCTCCCAGCCTGTGGGTTGAACGAAGGAGAGAGGCAGTCTGAGGGTGAGCTGGCTGGAAGGGTGTGACGGGAGAGGAGGAAATACGATCATTGACAACTGAAAATGCAACACATAACATGAAGCTCACCGGCAGCTCTGCAGGCAGCCAAGACCTGGCTCCCAGCCCAACCCTGTCAAACCTGGCCAGAAATGGTTAACCGCCAATCACCACCTGAGCCTGGGCCTGAATTCCCCCGGGCCTGGGTAGAACCCTCCTGAATAGGAGAGAGAAACCGAGTGATACAGAGAAAGAGAGGAGAGAGAGAAGCAGAGAGAAGAGAGAGGGGAAGACAGAGACAGAGAGAGACAAACAGAGACAGAGAGACAGAGGAGAGAGAGAGAGACAAAATAGCTCCAACTCTGTCAGAGCCCCGTAATACACCACGCCCCCAGAGAGTATCTTCTAAAGGTCATTTGTGTACCTGGCTTCCATGCTGTACCCTTTTCCCCTCTCCCCACTACATCTGGAGTGCTGATGGGGTGGGGCGGGGGGGGGGGGAGGGTGGAGATGCCTGAGGCCACCAAAGCTCGGAGGGAGGCCTGGACCAGATTCTCCTTCACAGCCCTCAGGAGGACCACCCTGCCGACACCTTCACTTCAGATTTCCAACCTCCAGAACTGAGACAACGAATTTCTGTTCAAGCCACCAGTTTGTGGTACTTTGTTATGGCAGTCATAGAAAACTAATCCACACTCCTTTTGGTGAAGGGCTCCTCCTCTCGCAAGCCTGTGGTTCGAGGAAAGTTGTTTACTCTTCTTTCAGGTCCGCTCCCTCCTCAGGGCCGTCGCTGTCATGATAACACAGAGCTAGCCGTAGGTCCTTTGTGGTAGGCACCGTTCTAAGCACTCTAAATGTGATCTTACTAACAATCTGTGAGGTGGGTCCTATTGTTATCGCTATTTTACAGGCAAGGAAACTGAGGCAGAGAGATCATAAGTGCCAAGCGTCACACTGCTAATTAATCGCAGCGCCAGGATTCAAACGCAGGCAGCCTGACTCCAGCATCGGTGTTCGATCCTCCACCCTGGTCTGGCACCCCTCCCACCTGGCCCAGCAGTGACAAGACATGCCCCAAACTGGATCAATTCGAGTGCCCTCTAAGGATTTTCTTAAATTGGATTTTGTGGAGAAGAGCCAACCTTCTCAGGAGCCGAGATTTATCGGGTGCCATTAGTGTCCTTTACCATGTGGAAGGAGTAGGTGTACATTAAGGAAAGGACAGTCACCGGCAGAGACGAGAACTGGAGAGATGAATGACATCCAGTCCCTGTTACCCTCTGTCCAGGAGGCCTCGCCTCAGCCCTGCCCGTCCTGAAGCTTGTTTATCGGAGCCGTAAATTATGCCTTTGTCCAAGCTAGTTATGTTGGGCGTCCATCATCTGCAAGCAGAAGGTCCCTGACTAGCACACCTGCAGATTGGGACCCGGGACTGAGAGACTCCATTTCCACTGGGGAATAGTCGCTCGAGTGGTGGGGATACAAATCAGCCTCGGCTCCTGTGAGGGAGCCCCCAGACCAGAGAGAGCTCGGTCTGTGGCGGAGATGCAGGAGCAGAGGCTGAGAGAGGCAGGAGGGGATGGAGAGCGACCCCGTGGACTCCCGAGAGTTTTCCAGTTGAGGCTTGACTGCATTCCTGCCCTTAGGTTCTAGGAGGTCTCTCCTTATCTGAGTAATCAACTCCTGTTCTTAGTTTAAGCTGTCACACGATGATTTCAGTAGGCTGCATGCAAAGAATCATAAATATACACACGCAGTAGGAACTCAATACTTCGACTATAACTGAGGGGGTGAGTAGGATGGGGACTACTCCTTAGGAATCTCACTCTGGAGCCTGTGTGTGGAGATTACTTGGGGGAGCAAGGATCGGAAGCAGGGGGAGCAGTGGAGAGGTGCTTGCAGAGGCCAGCGTGAGAGGGGGGCTGGGCCTCAGTGACCCGAGAGACATGGGGGATGCCAAGGGAAAGGACATGGGATGTGAGGGTAAAGGACAAGGAATGCCAAAGAGGACAGGGAATTGGAGCCTGGTTTCCAGGACAAAAGATGGTGCCATTAACAGAAAGAGGGAGGCAGATAAGAAGATGAGCAGGCTTTCACACATGATGAGCTGAGCTTCCAGGGACAGAGCTAACTAACGGAGCCACTGAACAGAAAGAAGTGTGTCCAGCCATTTGGGGGAGGGGTCAGCAGTAGAAACAGAGACCCGGGGTCACCCTCAGCTGAGAGGCCAAAGCAGCTTAAGGAGAGCCTCCCAAAGAAAAGACAGAGGCACCTTGCTCAGGAAGCCAGAGAATAAAAAACAGAGCAGCTGAGGGGCAGGGTAAGCCCATGGCACGTGCAGTGTGGAAGAGATGGAGGAAGGAGACAGTTTCCAGAAGCAGTTCTCAGGGGCCAGAGACCAGGCGCTCTAACTCACCAGGGAAGAGAGCATGGGAACCCCCAGGGAGCAGTGAGGCAATGATGAGGGTGGAAGACAGATGGCAGGGCCCTGGGGAGAGGTGGGCCGTAAGTAATTTAATGCCACAGCAGTCCACACTTGCTTTTGCCTTCTCAGGGAGTGGTGGGAAAATATCTGGACAGTCCACTTGATCGAGAAAGGTGAAGCTTCAGGACATAACCTGGATATGCCTGCAAGATCACGAGAAACCTGAGCCTGAACTACCCCGCCTGATAAAGGGGGAGGGGCGAGAGCCTGGGGCAGTGGACTGGGGTGGAGGGGGCTGATGTGAAGAAGTGGTGCCAGCCAGCACTCTTGGTTGCAAACAGCAGAAATGGACCCTAGCTAACTTCCACAAAAAAAGAATTTATTGGAAGGTTTTTGGGTGGCTTACAGAATCCACAAGTGCATAAGTTATTTGTGCTACATAACAGAATGATCTCAAAAGTTAGAGGCTAAAAACAATGCACATTTATTATCTCATAGTTTCTGGAGTCAGGCATTCAGGAACAGCTTAGTGGGGTGGTTCAGGTTTGGGGTCTCTCAGTAGGTTGTAGTCAAGATGTGCGGGGTGGGCGGCTTCAGTCATCTGAAGTTTGACTGGAGCTGAAGGAGCTGCTTCCAAATTGGCTCACTCACTTAAATGTTGGCAGGAAACCCCAGTACTTCACTGGCTATTGGCAGGAGGCCCTTTTCCCTTGCATATGGGTCTCTCCATAAGGCTGCCTGAGTGTCCCTACGACAAGGTAGCTGGCCTCTTCAAGAATGAGTGATCTAAGAGAGAGTGTAAGGAGGGAGCTGCCATGCCTTTTATGACCTCGTCTTGCAAGTCATACATTGTCACTTCCACCATATTCTATTCATGAGAAGCGAGTCACAAAATCTAGCCCATCCTCAATGGGAGGGGAATGAAGCCCCAGCTCTTGAAGAGAGGAGTATCAAAGAATTTGTTGACATATTTTTGAGTGAAAACCATTCCAGGAAAGTTGGAGAACTAGACTTGAAAAACAGGCCGGAAGGAGTGCCACAAATGGAGTCCTCAGATGACCCACACTTCTGCCTGGCTGACTATAAACTTGGGGGTTCCCACAATTCCTCTCAGGTTTGATGGGTCACTGGAATGACACATGGAACACAGGAAAACACTTATGTTTACTGGCTTATTATAGAGGATATCCTTCAGAAACAGCCAAAGGAGCACAGTATGTGGGGGAGGGCAAACAGAGCTGCCATGTCTTCTCCAGGGGCACCACCTTTCCAGAACATCAGTGGGTTCATCAACCCGGAAGCACTTCCAAATGTTATCGTTCAAGAGTGTTTATTATATCTCAATCTCCAGCTTCCTATGCCTCCCTGGAGGTTAGGGTGGCAGCTGTAAGTTCCCACCCTCTAATCAGGTGTTGGGTCTTTTGGTGATAGGTCCCATCCGGAAGCTATCTAGGGTCCCTACCCTGAGTCACTACTCCTTAGCATAAGCTCAGATATAGTCAAAAGAGGCTCTTTATGAATAACAAAAGACACTCCTGTCACCACTTGGGAAATCCCAAGGGTTTCAGAAGCTGTGTGCCAGGAACCAGGAACAGAGACCAAATATATATATATATATATATATGTATATATATATTTTTTCGTGGGGCTTGAATCCAGACCCTGAGATCAAGACCTGAGCTAAGATCAAGAGTCAGATGCTTAACCGACTGAGCCACCCAGATGCCCCAAAATATATTTTGATTATACCGTAGTTCCAGAGAGAGGGGATGGTGCAGCATGGTGATGGGGGAAGGTAGGGGGTCTGAGGAGAAACCCCAGCCCGTGAGGAGTTCCTGGGGGCAGATGTCACAGGCTTTTATTATTTATTCCATTTAGGTCATTTGCCATTTGCGGTGTAGTCTGCTAGTTGCATAATGCAGCTCTCCTCCGTGATCAGTAAAGCTTTCAGTAAAACTCTGCTGTATCCTTGTGTTTATGCTGGCCTCAGAGATTGGGAGGAAAAGGGGCTGCATTGTGTTTGTGCCAGCACAGGGCGGAGAGAAACCAAAGTGCCAGTGAGATTCAAATGCTTCAGTGGAAACCAGATTTGAGTTCTCATCCCTGAGATTTCTCAGAATCCCATCCTTGATTGTCCCCGAACCCTCCAGAGGTACTTGGTGGGGGAGGGTCTTGGGTTTTCCACCCTATTTGGGATGAGGTTTTTGAGTCAGTTACATGTAACTATTAACAGAATGGTGACCGCACAAGGTAGAGGATATGAGGACATCCTGGCTTTTGACACTGGGCTTTAAATGTAAACTTGAAGTCTTCAGTAATGTGAATACCATTGTTAAGGAAGAAAATGGCATCATCTAAGGTCAATTCGGGATTTAGTTTTAACAAGCCAAAAAAATTTTTTTAAATGAGCTAGGGCCTGAGGCCCTGTAGGTGAAGTCATTGAGAGAGCTAAGTTCTGAGAAGAAAGGAGAAAGTGAAAAACAGAGAGGTCAGGGACATGACTCTCTAGGACATCTTCTGACCAGGACAAAGGAATTGGGGTGCACAATTTCAGGGTGCTATGGTCTCACCCAGGTCCAGGCCTCTAAAAAGGCCTAAAAGCTCAGGCCGGAGGACAGTCACATGGGAAGGATGACTGTTCCAGCTGAAGGCCGAGGGGTCAGCTTGAGGGGCCTCGGGTTTAGGCAGGAGCCTCGTAGCCACAGCCAAAAGAGGCAGGTGGGATGGAGGGTGAGGCAGTCAGAAAAGAGGGATCAGTCTCCTAGAGGACAAGCAGAAAAGTACTCTCACTAACTTGAGAACTGGGCCTTTTAATGTGATTTTTTTAATGAAATGTCAGAGGGAGACCCTGCAAATGAGTCTATGATGAATGTTCAATCAATGTCCAATAATGAATTACTAATTATTATTCGATGAACAAGCACACTCTCTCAAGGCCTGCCATGGATATGGGGGGCTGACAGAGACCCCGAAGGGTTTGGAAGGACATACTCTAACCCAGACCTGTGAGGATTCTTTTTTGGCCTTAAAATTACTTGATCAGCCTGTTCTGCTGTTTGTCCAAATTAATGTTGAGAAAGTTTCCTTTTCTGCATTGTCAAACCCTCTGGCTAAGCTTCACTTCAAACATTTAATGAGCTCCTGCTATGTGCCAGGCATTGGCCTGACCACTGGTGACAAAGGTAAACAAGGTAAACGCGATGTAGTCTTTGTTCTCAAGAGTTCGCATCTAATGCGCATGTGTGTGTTGGGGTCTAGGTGTTAGAGTGGTTGAGAAACCGGACACTATAGGAAATTATAATACATTATAAAGAGGGCTATCAAATAAGAGATAAATATTCATACAGCAGAAATGCTAGCTAGATATTTTGCATATGTAATCTCACCTAATCCTCACTAAGGCCCTGTGAGGAAAGTACTACTCCTATCCCATTGTGCAGAATGGGGATCTGAAATCACGTGACCTCTCCAAGGTCACACAGCTGGTGAGTGGCAGAAACAGGACTCAAACTCACACTTTTCTAAGGTCACAGTTTATTTTTTTTTTAATTGTGGTGAAAAAGACACAACATAGAATTTACCATTTTAACCACCTTTTACAAAAAAACTGGAGTCTTCGTCTTTTACTTATTTTAAAATTTTCACATTTCATTTTTTTATACTTTAAATTTTTAAAAAATTGTGGTAAAATATACGTAACATAAAATTTACCATCTTAACCATTTTTAAGTGTACATTCTGTAGTGTTCAGTACATTTACACTGTTGTGCAACCCACCTCCAGTGCTCTTTTCACCTCACAGAACTAAAACTCTAACTATGAAACAACAACTGCCCATTTCCCCCTTCCCCCAACCCCCGGTAACCACCATTCCACTTTCTGTGTCTATGAGTTTGACTACTCTAGGTATCTCATATAAATGGACTCATAATATTCGTCTTTTTTGTGACTGACCTATTTCACTTAGCACAATGTCCTTAAGATTCATCCATGTTGTTCACATGTTACGATTTCCTTCCTTTTAAGGTGGGTCATACTCCATTGTACATACAATTGAGTCTTGAACAACACATGGGTTCTTCCGCACAGTCAAAAATCCAAATATGGGGGCGCCTGGGTGGCTCAGTCGGTTAAGCATCTGCCTTTGGCTCGGTCATGATCTCGGGGTCCTGGGATTAAGCCCTGGGTTGGACTCCCTGCTTCTCCCTCTCCCTCTGCTCCTCCCCACCGCTCGTGCTCTCTCTCTCTCTCTCAAATAAATAAATAAAATCTTTAAAAAAATCATAGAGAAGAGAAAACACATTTATAGTACTGTCCTGTAAAAAATCTGCATGTGAGTGGACCCTCGCAGTTCAAACCCATGTAGTTCAAAGATCAAGTATATAACCCACATTTGATTTATCCATTCATCTGTTGATGGATACCTGGGTTGCTTCCACCTTTTGGCTACTGTGCTGCTATGAACACCTATGTACAAATATCTGAGATCCTACTTTCTATTCTTTTGGGTATATACCCAGAAGTGGAATTGCTGGATCATACGGCAATTCTATTTTTAATTTTTGAGGAATCACCATACTATTTTATATAGCTACTGCCACACTTTACATTCCCACCAACTGTGTGTAAGGATTCCAAATTCTCTACATCCTTGCCAACACCTGTTATTTTTTTGTTGTTTTTTAAAAATAGTAGCATCCTAATGGGTGTGAGATAGTAGCTCACTGTAGTTTTGATTTGCATTTCCCTGATGATTAGTGATGTTGAGCACGTTTTCATGGGCTTGTTGGCCATTTGTATTTCTTCTTTGGAGAAATGTCTATTCAAGTTCTTTGCTTGTTTTTGAATTGTTTGTTGTTGTTATTGAGTTGTAGGAGTTCTTTATATATTCTGGATATTTACTTTTCTCAGAAGAAACATTCAGAAAGCTTTACTTGGTATGAATATTTTATTGAGCAAGAAACAAACTGTTCAAAAACAAGGGCTTCAAACCCAAAGTGGTTAGAAGCTTGCTTTCAGCAGTTACAGCTTAGTTTATAAAGCATGAATGAGGGGGCACCTTCTTTTCTATTGTGATTGATTACTAGAATCTTATATTCCTTCTCATGGCATAAGCTTGCTTATTTGTAGCTGATTGGCCAGGAAGCTAGAAGATCATACTGATCTGAAGAAAGCTTACGTTTTAAGGTCAGAGTCAGCATTTGGGGAAAATGAGGCCAGTTTTAAGTTGGTTACGTGATTATGAGTGATGGGTCTAGGAGTATATTCAAACTGTGTCCTCTGTTCTGGTTTTTCTTTAATACCTTCTTGAATACACGATTTGCAAATATTTTGTTCCATTCTGCAGGTTGCCTTTTCACTCTGTTAATGTCCTTTGATGCAAAATTAAAATTTTAAATTTTGATGTTGCCTAATTTATTTTTACTTTTGTTGTTTGTGCTTTTGGTTTCATATTTAAGAAATCATTGCCAAATCCAATGTCATGAAGCTTTCCCCATATGTTTTCTTCTAAGAGTTTTATGGTTTTAGTTCTTAATTTTAGCTCTCCGAGCCATCTTGGGTTGATTTTTGTATACGGTATAAGTCAGGCTCCAACGTCATGCTTTTGCGTGCAGATACCCGGTTTTCCCAACACCATTTGTCGAAAAGACTATCCTCCACTTTTAACCGTTTTTAAATATACAGTTCAGCCATAGTAAGCGCATTCACATTGTAGGGCAAACATCATCACTATCCATCTCCAGAACTTTTTCATCATCTGACGGAAATTCTGTACCCATTAAACAAAAACTTCTCATTCCCCTCTCCCCTCAGCCCCTGGAAATTACTGTCCTACTTTTTTTGTCTAGGAATTTGTCACAGTCCATTGCTCTTAAGGACCACATTCCAACAGGATGGAATTAAGTGCTCTGTGCTCTGTGGAAGCACAGAGAAGAGACACTTAGGCCCAGACTGATGGGGGTATTGGTGGGAGGCTGGTGAGTGTCCCAAGAGGCGTTTGGAGGAGGGGGTGCCCAAACTGGGTGGGTAGCAGCCCAGCAGAGGAGCGTGGGGGGAGCGGCACATCGGCAGACACGATAAGCAGAGGCAAAGCCCAGTGAGCAGCACCAGGTGCTCTGGGCACTAGGAGTCGTCATGTTCAATCTCTCTTTGGTGGGACTAGCTGCTCACCCAGGTGTAGGGATTACTGAATGATTTCCCAGCTATCTCTTCTTTAGAAGCCCCCTTCTTTTCACCTTTCCTTTTCAGGGCTGACTTTTCTTTCCCTCCATCTCATTCCTCCTCTTTTTTTGTTTTTAATTGTAAACTTAATGAAATAGAACATATATACAGCATCGTCCATGAATGGGTGTGATGAATTTTCACCAAGTTAGCATCCGCAGGTACTCCGTACTCAGAGTCACAGAACCCAGCACACCAAGAGACCCCTTCTGGGGATTCCCCACACCCTTCCCTTAAAGGTAACCACTACTTTGACTTCTCACAAAATAGGTAACTTTTGTCCTCTTTGTACCTTATATACGTGGCATCATATAGAATATACTCTTTGTGTCTGGCGTTTTTGGCTCAACATTCCTCCTATTTTGTTCTGGCCAATTCTCATCTGTGCTTGAATGTCAGAAAAATGGTCATTGTGCTAGTCCTCATCCCAGCCGAGATGATGGAGAAGAACCGACTACACAAATATAAGGTGACAACACAATTCACAATAAACCACAGAACAAGAAGTTTCTCTGGCCTGGCCCTGCAGGGCCGCTGCTAGAAAATGGATGACTCCCACTGAGGGCTGTAATGGAGGAGGGACAGCACTTGCCCTGTGCTAGTCTCCTAATATTTCAAGGAGAACGGAGCTTAGAATAGTTAAACATTCCCAGAAGGGCCATAAATCTCATTTTAGTTAGTTTCAATTGCAGAATGAAATGGCCTGTTTTTACTTGGCAATTTTTATTCTCCCCTCTCAGTCCCTTGCCCTCTGGTTCTCTGGCTCACAGGCTCATGACTTCCTTCCTTCCTTCCTCTCCCGGACTCTTTCCCTTTTGGCAGTTACATTTCTGCAGAGTTCAGCCCTCCTCCCAACCCGGAAGCTTTTAGACAGCCCTGGACTCTGGAGATACGGGAGTTACGAGGGATAATGAAGATTAGCCGATTCACCCTACCCTTCTTTTTTTTTTTTTTTTTGACTTTTAAAAAATTGAGCATGATTTACATAAAGTGCACAAATCTTAGAGCACAGCTCAAATAATCCAGCTCAATTAATGAGTTAATTTTGACATGTGCAGACTGTTATGTTACTATTATTTAATCAAAACACGGAACATTTCTAGCACCCAGATTTGCTCATACTTTTTCCCAGTTGATCTCTCCTCCTCCCCCTCCCTCTCCACTCCACCTTACCCCACATTGGTAATTCCGATTTCTCTTCTAACACCATAGATCATGCTTGCCTGTTCTTGAACTTCTGATAAATGGAATGATACAGTGTGTGCTTTTTGTCTGGCTACTTTCATTCAACATCATGGTTTTGAGATTCATCCATGTTGTATATCTGTCCATTGTTCTCTTTGATCGCAGAATATGCTATCATTTATTTATCTATTTTTCAAGGACATTTGGACTGAGTCCAGTTTTGGTTACTGTATTAGTTTGTTAGAGTTGCCATAACAAAGTACCACAGACAGGGTTGCTTAAACAATAGAAATTTACTCTCTCACAATTCTGGAGGCTAGAAGTCCAAGATCAAGGTGTCAGCAGAGCTGGCTTCTTTTTTTTGAGTGGGAGAAGAACCTTTTTAAATTTTTTTATTGAAGAATACTTGACATACAATATTATATTAGTTTCAGGTGATTCCACAATTCTATACATTACATAATGCTCACCATGATGAGTGTAATTACCATCTGTCACCAAAATTATCACAATATTATTAGTTATATTTTCTATGCTGTACTGTTCATCCTCTTGTCTTACTTATTTTATAGCTGGAAGTTTGTACCTCTTAATCCCCTTCATCTGTTTTGCCTGTATTCCCTATGCTGTACTTTTTATCCCTGTGACTTATTTGTTTTATAACTGGAAGTTTGTACCTCTTAAACCCCTTCACCTATTTCATCCACTCCCTTTCCTCTGGCAACCAATGGATTGTTCCTGTATTTGTGTTCTATGTATTTATGGTTTTGTTTGCTTGTTTTGTTTTTTAGGTTCCACATATAAGTGAAATCATACGGTATTTGTCTTTTTTTGCCTGGCTTATTTCACTTAACATAATACTCTCTAGGTCCATTCATGTTGTTACAAATGGCAAGATCTCATTTTTTTTTTAAAGATTTTATTTATTTATTAGAGAGAGAGAGAGAGAGAGAAAGCACAAGCAGCAGGAGTGGCAGGCAGAGGGAGAAGCAGGCTCCTCGCTGAGCAAGGAGCCCGATGAGGGACTCGATCCCAGAACCCTGGGATCATGACCTGAGCTGAAGGCAGATGCTTAACCGACTGAGCCACCCAGGCGTCCCAAGATCTCATTTTTTCCTTAAGATTTTATTTATTTATTTGAGAGAGAGAGAGAGAGAAAGTGAGTGAGACAGAGCTCGAGCAGGGGTAGGGGGAAGGGCAGAGGGAGAGGAAGAGGGAGAAGCAGACTCCCCGCTGAGCAGGGAGCCCTATGCGGGGCTCTATCCCAGGACCCCAGGATCATGACCTGAGTCAAAGGCAGATGCTTAACCGACCAAGACACCCATGTGCCCCAAGATCTCATTCTTTTTTTTATGGCAGAGTATTATTCCATTGTATATTGTTATAAATAATGCTGCATTAAACAAAGGGGCACATATATCTTCTCCAATTAGTGTTTTCATTTTCTTTGGGTAAATACCCAGCAACAGAATTACTGGATTGTATGGTAGTTCCATTTTAATTTTTTAAGGCCCCTTCATACTGTTCCACAGTGGCTGCCCCAATTTACATTCCCACCAATAGTGCACAAGGGTTCCCTTTCCTCCACAAGGTTGGTTTCTCCTGAGGACTTCTCTTCTTGGTTTGTAGTTGTCTGTCT
The DNA here is from genome assembly GCF_964656455.1 of Halichoerus grypus. Taxonomy (NCBI): domain Eukaryota; kingdom Metazoa; phylum Chordata; class Mammalia; order Carnivora; family Phocidae; genus Halichoerus; species Halichoerus grypus. The sequence goes on from NC_135712.1 coordinate 67,057,080, forward strand.
ATCTCTGTGCCTTCACATAGTCTTTCCTTCTGTGTGTATGTTCTACTGTCCCTTTTTTATAAGGACACCAGTCATACTGGATAAGGGCCCACCCAATGGATCCATTTAACCTTAATTACTTCTTTAAAAGCCTTTTCTCCAAATAGTCACATTCCAAGGTACTGGGGGTTAAGATTTCAATATATGAACTTTGGGGGACACAACCCAGAATAGCTACTATGAATATAACTGCTATGAACATTTTGGTACATACTTTGTACTGTTGCCCAAAGTAGTTGAGCCAGTTTTCACTCCTATTAGCAATGTATGAGAGTACGGTTGTTCTAACATCCTCACCAGCCCCTTCATCGTATAGATGAGAAACAGAGACCCACAGAGCTGAAAGGCCCACTTTCCCATATGTAGATCATGAGCTTGAGGTTGCTGAGCAGAGCATGCAGAGGAAGCCCTGTTCCCAACCTGCTTCAGAATTTTTTGAAAGTCCCCAAAATATCACCTCATTTAATCATTCAGTCACTCATCAAGAACTCGGAGAAACACCAGAGGCTCAGGCCCTGTGCTAGGCTCTGAAGGTAGGTGGCAAACAAAAGAGATGTGAAACTTACATTTCAGTTGTAGCAATAAACAATGCAACTAAGTGAGTACTTGCAGATGGTGGTAAGTCCTGGGCAAGGGATGAACAGAACCTGAGCTAGAGAATAAAGGGCTTAGGAGTGGGGAGGGAAAAATCTCCTGGAGATGGGTGGCTTCAAGGGCCTCTCTGAGGGGAGAGCCATGAAGGATTTGAAGGAGCCTAGCAGACCAAGGGCCAGGGAAAATGTTGAGGCAGAGGGATATAGGAAGAGCATCGGCCTGGAAGCAGGAACAGCTCCCAGGGGTGGGAGATGGGCAGGAAAATGATGGTCTGTGTAACTGGAGCCAAGTGCACAGGGGTAGGGGAGAGGCAGGAGATGAGGTCTAGAGGCCTGGGCCCAGACAATGCAGGGCTTACAGGTCATGAGGAGGAGTTTGAATTTCATTCTAAGGGCAATGGGAAGCCACTAGAGAGTTTCAGGCAAGTGACAGGCAAGCTCCAACTAACATTAACAAATGCATTATAGGAGGTATGAGAAGGAAGAGGCAGGAAATGCATCAGGAGATTTTACCCTTGCTTAGGTGAGACATGTTAGTGACTTAGACTCAGGAGGTGGCAGAAGAGATAGACTGTGGAGGTAGAAATGACGGGACATGGTGATGGATTGGATAGGCCTGTTAAGAAATGATGGTGAGTCAAGGATGACTTCTAGGTTTTGAGCTTTGAACCTCTAGACAGTAAGCAAAGATCTTTCACCTATAACCTACTAAGCCCAGTCTGTGCACTTCCTCGTCCATCTCACTACGGTATATCTTGAACCTCAGGATGTAGTAGATGTTCAATGAACATTTTTGAATGAATAACTGCATGCAAGAATGTTTTAGCACATGGAATGAGTTCAATAGAGGTTTTTTTTTTAAGATTTTATTTATTTATTTATTTGACAGAGAGAGAAAGAGCCCAAACAGGGGAAGCGGCAGGCAGAGGGAGAAGCAGACTCCCTGCTGAGCAAGGAGCCCAATGCAGGACTGATCCCAGGACCCTGGGATGATGACCTGAGTCAAAGGCAGATGCTTAACCGACTGAGCCATCCAGATGTCCCAATAGAGTTTTGTGGGGGTTTTTTGAATTTTTTATTGAGGTAAAATTCACATAACATAAAAGTAACTATTTTAAAATGGAGAATTCAGTGGCGTTTAGTACATTCGCAATCTTGTCCAACCATTACCTCTTTCCAAAATATTTTTATCACCCTCAAAGGAGATCCTGTACCCAGTGAGCATTCACTTCACAAACCCTCCTCCCCACCAGCCCTAGGCAATCTCTAATCTGCTTTCTGTCCCTATGGATTTACCTATTTCTGGATATTTCATATAAATGTAATCATACAATATGCAATCTTTTGTGTCTGGCTTCTTTCTTAGCATAATATTGCAATAAATAATATATTCTAGGTTCATCCACATTATAGCCCATATCAGTACTTGCTTTTTATGCCTGAGTAATATACCACTGTATGGATGTACCATATTTTGCTAACCATTAATCCCTCAATGGACACTTGAGTTGGAAAACTCTTGGCTATTGTGAATAATGATGCTAGGAACATTTGTGTACAAACATTTGTTTGAATACCTATTTCCAATTCTTTTACGTATATTTTTAGGTCATATGGTAATCCACGTTTAACTTTTTGAGGAACTGCCAAACTCTTTTCCAGTAGCTCAATAAAGTATTTCTGAATGAACAAAAGACAGGTTAGGTGTGAGCTTTTCCTACCCTCCACAAGCAGCGCTGGATTCTCCCTTTTGCAAACCGTGTGATTTCGGTCAAATTACTTAAATTCTCTGGGCTGCCTCTTCATCATCAATGTGGGGAAAATGAAACTGACTTTTGTGAGTTGAATGAGGTCTTGTTTCTGAAACTTCAGGCACAGCCTTAGCCCTGCAAATCAATTGCCTTCCCTTACTGGCTGACCTTGCCATTTCGGGCTCCACTCATGCGCCTCTGTGCCCTTAGGGCCAAGTCCACGCTAGAGGCCCCCAGCCCAGCCTTGCAGCAAACTACGACTCCCAGCAAGCACCTCTTCCCGGCCGCCTCTCCCAGCCTGGTGCGCATGCTTTGGCAGACGTGGCACCAGGAACTCGGAGGCGGGGAGAGGCTGGGAAGTGGCCGTGGCTTGTTGGACCTGACGGAGCTGCGGGCGCGGGAGCCTGAGGAGAGCGGAGCCCGCCGTAGGCAGCGGCGGCAGGGATGGCGCGGGTCGCGCGGGCATGGCTGCTGCTGCTGGCGATCTCGGTGAGGCTGCGGAGCTGGGGTCCGGGCGGGGGCGGCATGTGCGCCCCGCGTTGGGGTCCGCGCTCCGTGCTCCCGGCCCTCGCGGGGCGTGCGGGAAGAAGCCTCCAAGTCCCGGGGTGGGGGCGTGCGGGGCAGGCGGGGACCCGGTGGCTGTGGGGGAGGCAGCGGGGCGGCCCCTGTGCCCTCCCGGCGGAGGGCTCCAGGGCTCAGGGGTTGGAGGGAGCCGCGCTGCATGCTTGCGCCGCGGGCACAACTTTGCGGGGGTACAAGTCAGGGGGCAGCCGCCGCCTAGGGCGGGACAACCGCGGATTGCGGGGTGCGCCGCGCCCAGACTCTGGGCCCTGCACCTGTGTGAGTGCGGGGTGGCATGGGGGTGCTTTATACCTGCACTGCCGGAAACCTTGCTTTAGGGCCACCTTGTTCTTGGTTTCCACCCTGAGCAGCCGGGCAACTGCCGGTCACCGCCTGGGCCCCCGCCTGCAGGCACCCTGGGCGGGCTGGGTGGGGTCCGCGGAGGAGGTCTGCTCCTACACCCAACTGCCGTTGGCTCTTACCTCAGCCACTTTCTAGTTTGTGACACGGAGTATCATTTAATATATCTGACTTAGTCTCCTCATCCTTGAAATGGGGACGGTAAAGGCACCCCCCTCACAAGGCCATGGGGGGGGGGGTCGGATGGAGGAAGTTCTGTGAATTGCACCATCATACAAGAGTGAAAGACGGGTGGGCCAGTGTGCTGGGAGTGGTGGACTCTGAGAGGAGTTTGCTGCACTTGGAAGGGCGGGGGTTGGGGGTGGGGGTGGCTCCAGGGCATCCCTAGAAGTGGCCAGAATGTGTGTGGCCACAGTGCCCTGGGCTCTCCGGGTTTGGTGGTGGTGTTACTGTGGGTGTGTGATGGGATAATGTGGCCTGTTTCCACATGTCTCCATAATTTCTGGTCTCCCTTGTTTTAGGACAATCTTGGTTCCTTTTTTTCTTTTTTGCCTGAAGTTCCAGGGAAAAACTTTCTGCTGCTAGCACCCTCTCCAGCCCAGATTTTGCAGTTTTTTTTCTTTTGGGTGTGGCAAGGATGCTGGGCAACATAAGGAGGAAAACTGGAGTGTGGATTTAGTTACTTTAAACACTTCCATCTCCAGATACCCTGCCTTCCATCTCCAGATACCCTCCAGATCACCAGTGAGGAGTGGCCCTGTCTTTTCTGGTTGTCTGGATGTGGGTGGGAAAGGAAGCTCCCTGTCCCCTAGCTCTGACCTTTCTCCCTCTGGGAGAGAACTAGTCTGGAGTGGGACAGTGTCCCTTCACCTGCGTCTGTGTGTGGATCATCTGTTTTGCATTCTGTTTTCCGGAGCCAGCTGGCCTGGGCTGGTCTCTAGGCCAGGTGGTACTGCAGAACTGGGCAGAGGGGGCCAGCTCCAGCGGGAGCCCTTATCAGGTCTTTGCACTTGGCTTGTTTTAGGGGGTCCTGCTTTCCTCTTTTCTTCTCCCCCTCCCCGCCTCCTGTAAAAATACAGGGCTTGGGAATCTGGGAAGAAGTTTCATTCAGCAAATATTTATTTATCAACCACATTGTTTGGCACTGGATTGGATTTTGGATGGAGAGCAAAGCACAGATTGTCCCTACCCTCCATGGTGCTGCCCTGGTTTGGGCAGAGGAGTCAGTCCTGTGAGCAAATAAAGACAGGACAGTGAGCACTAATACCCAAAGGCCTGGGAGCCTCCATTGAAGGGGGGCCGCACATTAATTTGGCAGGAAGGTCAGCCCTGGCTTTCTTGAGGCAGTGGGTTGTACAGTCTGGAGGGAGTGTGGGGGAGCCAGGAAGGCCTTTGAGGTCTGCTGATGCCCTCCACCTGAAGTTACAGAAGGGTGGGTAGGTTTGCCCAGAGCACTGGAGCTGGGAATCTGCAGCATGAAATTGACATTGTCCTTTCCCCACACCCTAGCTCAGCTCAGCAGGTGTCATTGGTGCAGTCTCAGTGCTGAGTGGCTGGTGGATACCAGGGTGGGCCTCTGTAAATTTAAACTCTATGTCCATCTGATAAGGGCTCCCCAGGTCCTGGGAGTGTATTGGGTTTCCTTGTTCACTCAATATTTACTGAGAGCCGATATGTGCAGAGCACTAGGCTGTGACCCAAGGGACATGAAGCAGTATAAAGGGGTCTACAGAGATTCATGGACAGTGATACATACCTACCACATTTTTTACAGTAGCAAAAATTTGGAAATGGCTTAAATGCTCAACAATAACGGCATGGTTTAAATAACTTTTGGTCCTGTCCATGCCATGGAAAGTGATGTTTATAAAGAATGTTTATATTTACTAGAATGCCATGATTATCAAAATATTTTATGATGCTTATGAAGACTATCTAGGGATGTGGAAAAGTGCTTGAGTGTGATAATTAGGGGAGAAGCAGGGTACAACATGAATCCCAGGGTGGCTGAAGATAGCTACATAAGTGGTTGAGGAATTTTGGATGATGTCAACAGCGATTGTTCAGGAAGGCACAGCTGTGGGGGATGTTTGTTTACTTCTTTTTTTTTAAATGTTTATTTTTTTTAAAGATTTTTATTTATTTGACAGAGAAACACAGCGAGAGAGGGGAACACAAGCAAGGCGAGTGGAAGAGGGAGAAGCAGGCTTCCTGCTGAGCAAGGAGCCCGATGCTGGGCTTGATTCCAGGATGCTGGGATCATGACCTGAGCCGAAGGCAGACGCTTAACTGACTGAGCCACCCAGGCGCCCCGTTTGTTTACTTCTTTGCTTGTGCTTTTTTTTTTCCTGTTTCCCCAAGTTTTCTGTATGAGTATGTATTAGTTTTTGATCAGAAAAGTTAATAAAGGAAAAAATGTTCCTTTGGGGCCGGCCTCTCAGCCTTCCACAAAAATATGGGGATGAAAAGAGTCACAGTCAACTCTTGGGACAAGGTGGTTCTAGCCCCTCCCTCCCGGCTGCGTGTCTCTGCCCTCGGCCTGGAGAGGCTGTGCTGTCCTGCCCGTGCCCCTGCGGCCGACTGCCCCTTCCTGCTGCCCAGCTCAGCTTCTCTCTGCGGCTGCCCCTTCCCCAGACCATCCTCGCTGCTTGTGGTGTAGTCTACCTCCAGTCCTCAGAATGGAGACTTGTCGGAGCTGGAGAGGACGCAAAGTCACCCAGCTCAGTTGGTTGAGAACTAATGATGTAACTCAGCTCTTTCATTTTAGAAAAGTGAGGCTTTGAGAGGGAAGGGTCTCAAGGCCACTGTGTTTGTAAGGCAGAGCTGGGATTGGTGCCAGGCTCCTGAATTATAAATCAGGTTTCTTCCTGCTCCATCTCTGCCATCCCAGTCCCCCGTCTTCCACCTGCTTCCCTCTTCCGCAGTCACTGGTCTGGCCTCTGCCCTTGTCTGTGCCTTGACGCTCGGCACCTGGTGGGACGGTGGGGGTGGGGGGTGCAGGAAGCAGGAGATGTTCGTTCCTGGTCTCTCCCGCAGAGCTTTTAATGTACACATATTTAGGTTCTACACCATTATATATTTAATAGGCTTTTGTGGGCTGGCCTGGGGACCTAATTGCCATTTATAATGCTGTTTGGAACCTGGAGTGCACTTTTCCCACAGAAATAAACACATTACAGAGGAAGTTTTAAAACAGAGGTGACACATGAGTTGGAGGAATGAGTTGGTGGCAGACACTGAGCACTAGGGTTTTGGGCCGAGGGGCACCTAGTCACAGAGAAGGGGCCTAGCTCATGCCTCACAACGAGGGTTGACTCTGAGCTCTGAGATTGGGAGTGGGGGGGTGTCCTCCCCGTTCTGTCCATTGTGTCCCCAGCACCTAGCCTGGGCCCTGGCACACAGTCGTCCCCAGTCCATGAACCAGTGTTGCAGGCAGAGAAAGGAAACTGTCTGAGACAGAAATACGGGCAGTGAGGAGTTATGGGCCAGGCTGGGTGGAAGGAAAGATTTGAGTCTGGGGACGGCGAATAAGATTGGAAAAGTGGATTGTAAAGAACCTTACATGACTGGCAAAGCTTTGGGGACTTGCTTCTGTAGGTAATGGAGAGACATGATGCGAGCTGCTCTTCTAATAACAAGAGCAGTCAGTCCACGGTGTAGGCTTGGGTTGGAGTGGAAGAGACTGGATTAATTTTCCCAGAACAATACTTTCTTCTCTGTTATCTAGGAGATAAAGTCAAGTGTGATGCCGTGGATAGAATATGGGTTTTTAGCCAGCCTGACACTCAGGAGCTGTGTGACCTTGGGCCCTGCCTCCATTTTCTTGCTTGTTAGTGGTGCTATTGATACCCATTTGCCTCTTTGAAAGCATCCGAGATAATACAGGAAGCACCCAGCACAGTGCCGGCCTGCGGGAGGGCCCAGTAAATGGGAGCCATGGCGATTACCTCAAGTTGAAGGAGAGGTGCTGGGGAAGCCAGTTGGAAGGCAGTAGGGGGCTAGAGGGGGTGTGAGCAGAGGCTTCAGGCTGGGCGTTGGGGGGACTGCTGGGACTCTCCCCATCACAGTTCCTCTGGGCTCTGGACTTTCTGTCTCTCCCAGTGGGTCTCTGCAGAGCCTCTGGATGAGGGGGCGGGGGCCACCGAGGGGATGAAGATTTAGGTGCTCTGTGTTTCTCTCCCCTTTCTTCTGAAAGTGGATCCTCTCTTGAGAATGTTACTCCACACTGTCTCCCTGGAGGGTTTGCCCCAGCTTTGTGGTTTTGTTCTCTGGGGCTCTCGTGTCTCATTTGGGGGTGGTGGCAGGTTTTGGAGCCTAAGTGACGGCGGGTCAGAGAGTGATGCATGGGGTGTAAGGAGCCTAAGTTCTCTTATGTTACTAGGACTTCCATGGTTTCTTTGACTCCCACCCTCCCCCTACCTAGCATCTTAGGTCCCAGTGGGAGAAGGGAGGAGCAGTGATGCCCACCCATTGCTGGGCTGCCTGGTGCATCCTGCAGCACTGAAAAGAGCCTCTGGCTACCCAGTTGATCTGCTGACGAGAATTACACAACACTCGGCACATTTGTAGAGGGCTTTAGAGTTTGCAAAGCATTTCCACATGTTTTATGTTGGTGAAACTGCTTCTGAATATTAGCTTTGCAATCATGTGGTGGGGGGTTAAATACACTCAGATGGACTGTAGGTTTAGAATACCCTTTTGGTGTGTTTTATTCTCCAGGGTCATCCTGAGCCCCCAGTTTAACATGCACTCTGTTCCCAGATGGTCTGATGGCAAGCCTGTGCCTCACTTCATTGTAGCTGTCTGAGGTCGGGGTAGAGTGTCCACTCCCCCCTCCAGCCCTTTGGCTTGAGCAGATGCCTTTAACTTATGAGCAGATGCTTTAATCCTTGCTTTAGAAGGTATTAATGGAGATCTAGATTGAGGGCCCTCTGCTGGGGCTGAAACATAGAGGAAATCTAGTCTCTGAGCCTAGAAGTGGGGTTGGCTGGAAAGTTCTATTGTTGGGGCCAAGTAGGGCAGGCTTGTGAAGAACAAGTGAGTTTGCTTTTGTCAAGGGGTCTGACTTTGCTAGGTCCTGGGCAGAGTATGGTACATGCTCTGTATCTCTAAGGAATGTGGACAAGCATCTGCATGCTACCGTGTCACAGATGTTCATTCATCCCACAGGTCTTTCTTTTTTCTTTTTTTTTAAACAGATATTTCTTGACAGTCTTACGAGTCAGATATACCATGCTGAGGCAGTAGGGACATAATGATAAATAAGATGGACACCATCCCTTCCTCCCATTGCCTAGTGGGAGAGCCACTAATTTATTAATTCAGGTAGTAAAGTGCTGGAAAGAGGAAATATAAGGTGATAAAAGAATGTGTAACACAGGTCCCTAACTTTAATGCAGGGTTAGTCAGGAAAGGCTTCTCTGAGGACTTATGGACAGACCCTTTCTTAGAATAATGTTTTTAAATGTATAAAACAATGCATAAGATTACAAAGCAAAACAATGATACTGAAATACAGTTATCAAAATATTATAACAAGTATATGATAAAAATAATACTTATATTCATAAATGCATCATTTAGGAAGATCTAATGGCAGGTTTGGTATTTTCTGTAATATTTAGTGATGAGCATAAACAGTGTTTCAAGATATCTGCACCTTTTGTTATGAGAAAAATGTGGTTTCTGGGGGATAAGGGCAAAAAAATACATATGATTTCTGCTGGTGGCAAAGTCACAGACACTCGCTAGTGCTTCTGTAGTTTGTTACCTACATTTGTAATAAAGGTAAGGCTAAATTTCATTTAGAGCTTAGTGAAAATAAACATAACTTTTCCCCACCCAAGTTCACAGACCTCAGTGTAAAGAAGAATTATCCCAAAACTTGGAAAGAAAAGCTGATTTAGTGTCTTTTTAATGTCATACTAGAGCATTGTGTAAGAAGGCCACCTAAGGGCCACCTGGTGCTCTAGGAAATATACCTTTGTTTATTATTCTTTAGGACCCATACTCTACAGGTAGATACGATGCAAATGATTTCTCTTTGGTAGAGAAGAGAGACCCGGAGGTGATTGCCTTGCAGGACATTAACCAGTTTTATATCGAATTTAGCAGTCTTCTAACAGGATTCTTTTTCCCCCTCCATGAACTATATGCATATTAGTTTCTTATAACTTCTTTTTTTGACATATTTTTTAAGTCTTTTTTTTTTTTTTTAAAGATTTTATTTATTCATTTGAGAGAGAGAGAGACAGAGCACAGGCAGGGGGAGAGGCAGAGGGAGAGGGAGAAGCAGGCTCCCCGCTGAGCTGGGAGCCCGATGTGATCCCAGGACCCTGGGATCATGACCTGAGCGGAAGGCAGACGCTTAACTGACTGAGCCACCCAGGCACCCCGTTATATCCTTTTTTGATGTAACTATTTTAGTGGGTCCCTTATTAAGAGCTCAATAACACTTTGAAAGAGGCTCAATATCTATTTGTATGAGATTTAGGTTTTTAGCATTTGAGAAGTCTATGTGACCCCAGTTTAAGAAGCACTGAGTAAGCAGGATGTGAGGATATGGTGCCGAAGAGGGAGGTCTGAGCTGGACATGTTAATTTAGGGGTGCTCCTCTGGAGGTGGGTGAGACCCCCATGGAGAGTATAGAGAGGAAAGATAAGGTGGAGCAATGGGGGCCTGAGGAACTTCAACACTTAAAGGCTGGGGGGAGAAAGGATTGCAAAGAAGATAGGAGGCGTGGCTGGAGAGGTAGGAGGGAGGCCAGGAGTGTCCCACTGGGGTTCAAGAAGATGAGGCACAGGAGAACAGGACATGCCTGTAGGGTTATCCGTGTGGAAGTCACTGCAAGTCCTCGCTCAGCGTCTTCTTGGTGTGGTGATAGGGGAAGATCTGAGGGGGCTGAGGAATGGGTGGGGGCTGAGCGGAGATGGAAAATTCTGGCTGTGAAGGAGAGCGGAGTGACGTGGAGCCCAAAGATGGGTGGGTGGCAGAGGTTTCCCAGGCTGGCTGTGGATCCAAATCCCGTTCAAGGGGATACGTGTACAGTTGGATTCCCAGCCTCCCCGGATCTGTGGGATGATGTTCTTCAAGGATATGGCTCAGGAGTCTATTTCTAAAAAACCTATACTTAGAGCTGTTGTGCCTACAAAGCAGGCAGATTTACAAGTTTTTGTGCCTAGTGTTTTGCCAGCCAAGGCCATGGCTCTGGGCTGAGTGGTGTGGCACACGCTCTCCCGTGTCACGGCCCATGTACACTGGGGACGCTGTGAGGTGGCACTGGGCTGGAGCATGCACTGCTCTCCTTTCCTCTGAAGGCGTGTGGGGAACTGTGGGCAAGCAGGTAGCAGGGGAAGATGGATCAGGTTGTCGCTGCAGCTCTTTTCAGTTGGTCGCGCTTGATGGCTGCACCGGAGGGGAAGGCGGACTTGCTGGTCTCTCCAGTCTTGTTTTGGGTGGAGCTCATGGGAGCCAAGAGGGCTTGAGGGATACCAGTGGGAAATGTTCACGTTAACTTGCACGCTCAGAAGTCAAGCAAGTCTTAGGCTTCCCCTGAGGGCTGTCCCTTCGCTTCTGTGAGCCTCAGTTTTCATGTCTCTAAAGTGGGGATAGCACGACCTCCCATGCAGATTGTTTATGACAGTTTTTCAAGTATTTTTACTGCGACTGCTGCAAATACAACTGTACATTTTACATTATAGCCAAGTATATATGTACATAAATACAAAAGATATAAATGTTTTACTGAACACTTGGTCTTGCTATTTACGGTACATACTGAGGTTTTCTAGTTAATGTCATTTTTAAAATGCTGGTGGTAATCCACTGAACTGATTTTGTGACTCGGCTCATGGGTTGACGCTTGAAGTGGGGGGGAAACACTGGTTTAAACCCTCAACATTAGAGGACTGAGAGAGAGAACGTATGTAAAAGCATGGATGTACACCATGGGTCGTGAATTGTTATTTTCTTATCAATTAACTGAGCTTTGAGGCAGAGTTGGATTACCGGAGTGGGGAATTTACCTGCCCTCCCTCCCTCCCTGCTGCCTGATCCACTGTTCCCCCAACCAGCTCTCCTTGTCAGCAGGCCTAGCACACCAGGCTGGCAGGCGGCCCAAAGCCCTCTTGGCTCTCGAAGAGGTTTTTCAAAACGTTAAAAGCTTTAGGGACTTAAGTCCTGGTTAAATGCACTGCAGTTGCAATCTCAGGATAAGAAAACCTGTTTTTATAAGCTCTCGGATCAGTTGTCCTGCCCCTGAATTGTCCCTTGTTGACAGCCACATGCTGTGGGGAACGCAAGGGAGGAGCCCTGTACTGCGTGGCCCACATGGAAGGTGTAGCTTTTAAAGCAAGCAACACAGAAGAAATGTACCAGGCTTTGTATTTAGAAGAGCGAGCAGTGTGGTGTGTGTGGCTCCAGGAATCTGTGGTCTCCGTGCTCCAGCCGGAGCACCCGAGCCTGTGAGACTGGGCTCTGCGTCACTGCGCTCTCACCTATTTGCTGTGTGATGTTCAGCAAGTTTCTTAGCTCCTCCTCGTCTCAGTTTCCTTACCTATAAAATAGGTATACCAAAAGGACCTACTGAGTTCTCTTGCCAAGATAATTAAATGAGATAGGCATGTGGATTGCTTAGCTGCTCCTGGTCCCAGAGTAGGCACTCTGTACTTGGAGGATTCTCATGATCAGGGGCTCATCCCTGGGCCCTGGATTTGGGGACTGAAGAATTCGCTCTTGGGTTCTGTTCCTTGCCAGTGCTTTCCCATCTCTCTCTCTCTTTTTTAATAAGCACATTTAGCTCCTCAGCTGCAGCTAGTCAGGGGTGCACAGCTCAGGGCCAGGCCCTCTCTGTGTGTCTGACACACAGACACACACCCCATTCAGGGACTCACGGTGCTTGTTTTAATTTCAAAGGCTGCTGGGTAGACATTTGCACGTTGGGAAGGATGAGTGGTGAAATTCCCAAACTTGGTTTGTGGTGAGGCCTTCATTCCTGGCAAAGAGTGCCATTTAGCCATGGTGGTTGGTGACAGATGCTTAAAATTTGCCTTATTAAGGGGCATAAATTACCCATATTTAAAAATGGATGTTCTTTTATATTTCTCTCTCTCTCTCTCTCTCTCATCAAAGCCATTCTAGGTATGTGCTGCATGCAGAGTGCTTTGCAGATTTCATATAATAGATCCTATAAAAAACTACAGTGTCAGGTAAGCAGAGGAGTAGAGTCAGCGGGAAGGGAAGAAGGGCAGATCAGCACTCTCCTTACATGGGAAAGTACCACTAGTGCGTGCTGGCTGGCCTGCTGAGGGTTTCAGGAAGAGGTGGGGACAGTATCTGGTTGTGTTCTGGGCATCTTTTTTTTTTTCTTTTTTTAGGTAAGCTTTTTTTTTTTTCTAACTAATTTCAGACTTACAGAGTTGCAAGAAGAATACAAAGGATTCCCATCTGCTCTTTACCCAGATTCCACACATATTAACATTTTATCACATTTGTTCTATCACATTCTCCCTCAACATTTATAAAGTTCAGAGACATGATGCTCCTTTGCCCCCTGAATACTTCAGTATTTCCTAAAAGGCAAGGATATTCTCTTACATAACCACAGTACAATGATCACAATCAGGAATGTGGCATTTGGCTCAGAACCCAGTTCAGAATCACACGTTGAATTTAATTGTCCTATCTCTTTAGTTTCCTGTAATCTGGACCAGTTTCTCAGTCTTTGTCTTTTGTGACCTTGATAATTTCTAAGAATGTCCTTCAACTTTTTTTTTTTTAAGATTTTATTTATTTATTTGACAGAGAGAGAGAGAGAGCACAAGTAGGCAGAGTGGTATACAGAGGGAGAGGGAGAAGCAGGCTCCCCACTGAGCAGGGAGCCCAATGCGGGGCTCGATCCCAGGACCCTGAGATCATGATCTGAGCCGAAGACAGACGCTTCACCGACTGAGCCACCCAGGCTCCCCTCAACTGGAATTTTGATGATGTTTCCATTCAGTGCGTTCTGTCTGGAGGCATATGATGTCAATTTTACCCATTAACCATTAGTGTCGCTAGCATTTGTCCGTTAGTTAAGGACGTTTCTGCCAGGCTTCTCCCCTCTGAAGTTATATTTGCTTGTGGGGTGATACTTTGAGATTGTTAATCATTTCCATGTTGGTGTCCAAATGATGATAATTTCTTTTTTCTTTAAAGATTTAAATTGGACGTGCATATTATGGTGACTGAGAAAAATAGGTAAAAGGAAAGAAGAATAAAATCTATCCAAGGACAGAGTTTTACTTTGGTGCATTTTTTCTTCCAGTCTTTCTGAGCATAATTTTGTGTATGGTTATAATCATACCATGTACATTTGAATTGTTTTTAATTTAATTTTTTTATTTTAAAAAAATTTTTATTTCTGTATTTGAGAGAGCAAGTGCCCACACACCAGTGGTGGGGAGCGGCAGAGGGAGAAGGAGAAGCAGACTCCCCACTGAGCAGGGAGTCCAACACGGGGGCTCCATCCCAGGACCCTGGGATCACGACCTGAGCCGAAGGCAGACCCTTAACTGACTGAGCCACCCAGGTGCCTCCCTGAATTTTATTTTTTAATACTTAATATTAAAACAAGTATTTTTTCATTGTGCGGTCTTTGAAAACATCATCTAAATAGCTGTGTTATTCTGTTGAGTGGTTTCCTCTAAATAACCATTCCCCTGCTCTTGAATATTTAGGTTGTTTACAATTTTTGACTCTTACGAGTAGGACCCTATGAGTCATTGGTCAGAACCTCTGCTAATTTCCTCAGGACAGAGTCCCAAAAGTGGAATTACCAAGTCAAGGAGCATAAACACTTTTAAGATACTGATAAATTGTGCCAAATAGCTTTCCAAAAGAATTGTACTTTTGCCAGCCCTGTATGACATTTGGGCGCCGTAATTTAAGAGATTCATTAATGATGTGTCTCAGCTTTTTTCTTAACTGTGACCCACCAGTCAAGATTTGTGTTGAGATTAATTTCCTGTATTTTGAATTATGAAAGCAGAGGTATTTATTTCCCAAAATAAATTCTAGTAATATAGCACATTATTCTTTCCAAGCTCTAAAAGTCTGCTGCCAGCCTGGGATAGCTCTGAGAGTCATGAGCACAGCTGTGTCTAAGGTAGATCATTCAGGACAGCGAGGGACTTGAGGGCACAGGTGAGGAACTGAGGTATTTCACTTACAGAATCCTAAGAAGGAACGTGTTTACCACCTTCAGAGTGTGGTGGGCTGCTAGAGTGGCCTGGGAGAGGGGGGGAGTTTATGCTTTCTAATGACCGAAGCTATCCCGGATTAGATGGTAGTGTGGAGTACATGGACATATAAATATTTAGTTCTCACAGCCTTTTGGGCCCACTACATTGAACAGCCTCCAGCGTTTTGAATCCTTGGCTCTGGAGGGCTACCTGGAGGCTGCAGATGGCAGGAATGTGGAGAGGAGTCCTGTATCAGGGAAACCAACCAGCCCAGTTCAAGCCTGGGAACTGCAAGGCCTTTTGGTCTCCTGCAGTGCCCCGCCCCCCCTCCCCCCCCCCCCCCCCCCGCCTTAGTAGTAAAGGGCTGAGGTTGCAGGGAAACTGGAGAGCTACTAGCTAATTTTCCTTTCATTTGTGGGTAGTTGTCACCAAGTGACAAAGACACCTGATGAGAACAGGCATAGTGAAGCTCGGGTAATTGGGAAGAACACAGTAGATCAAGCCTTTGATAGTCCCTCTGTCTCCTTCCTTATAGCAATTTATCTGAAGTATAACACATGATTTAATGCCTTACACACTTTGAAATATTCCAACTGGAGCAGGTGTTAATATTTCTTTCTAGTTTAAGCTTTTGTTCCAGTAGGTGCTCAAGATCTATTTGTATGTGTGCCAGAACACCCAGAATGATAGTACCTTACAAAGATCATATATTTCACTCATGTTGAAGCCTAGAAAGCAGTGTTCTAGGGCCAGTATATACCCCTGTGGGTCAGGGACCCAGGTACCTTCTATCTTACTACTGTACATCTTTAACAGGTCCATTCTCCCCGTTGTCTGAAGGTGGCTGCTTGAGTTCCAGCCATCTTGTCCCGATTCCATCTGGCAGGGGGAGGAGGGGACTAAGACCCAGATGTCTATCAGGAACAGTTCCTAAAAGTTGCACATAACACTTCTGCTTATATTCTAGGGACCAGAATTTAGTTATATAGCCACACTTGCTGCAAGGGAGACTGAAAGGAGTGGCTTTTAATGTGGGTGGCCACATATTCAGAGAAATGCAGCAGTTTTTTTCACAAGGTGTAATTACCTTGCAGTACTTCTCTGGTAATGGTCATGAGGATGGATTTACCAAAATGTCACAGTTGCAAAGTGCTTTGGAAAAATCACTTCA
This sequence comes from Halichoerus grypus, assembly GCF_964656455.1. Lineage (NCBI taxonomy): Eukaryota > Metazoa > Chordata > Mammalia > Carnivora > Phocidae > Halichoerus > Halichoerus grypus. Next base: position 67,072,774 of record NC_135712.1, read on the forward strand.
GGCCCCTTCGTTTTACAGAAACTTAGAGAAGAGAGAGGACTTGTCCAAGGTCACACAACCAGTCAATAAAGCCAGGTACAACTTGGGTTTCTGGCTGTTTCCCCCGAACCTCCAGCTCTAAATTCTCAGCCAGTTTGAGTTCTCTGACCTTGGGTTCAGGTCATCTGTTTTTAACATTTTTCCTGGATCCCTTTACCACCAGCTTCTTAAGAGTCTAGACTTTTAGATTCTGACATTTGAAAACTATTTTGAGCAAAATGTGGGTTACACTAAATTAAACCGGTTTCTTCACAGCTCCCAACATAAGAAGGGTATCTTTTTTCAGGTGACAGAGCAAAAAAGGTCAAGTCCCACCTCCACCCTTTTTCCTAAATACTAAACTTCTGTCTTCAAATCCTCCTCCTTTAGCAAGCTGCTTTTACATAATTGAATACCTCTGGTTTCGTGGTCTGCATTGAAAAGTGAATCTGTAACACCAGCCTCCCCAGCTACAGAGAACGTGAGGGTGCTGGCGTGCACCCCGGAGATCTGGAGCTTTTTCAAGCCGAGGGTGTAATGTGGCAAGGAGTGTTCTCCCTATTATTTTCTAGAATTGTACCACTCTTTATCTCGTTAGTCAGGTGGGGATGGTGGGGGAGGTTAGGTGAAAAGAGATGAGCTTGGGGCGCCTGGGTGGCTCAGTTGGTTGAGCGACTGCCTTCGGCTCAGGTCATGATCCCAGGGTCCTGAGATCGAGCCCTGCATCAGGCTCCCTGCTCGGCGGGGAGCCTGCTTCTCCCTCTGACCCTCTCCCCTCTCATGCTGTTTCTCGTTCTCTCTCTCTCAAATAAAGCAATAAAATCTTTATTTTTAAAATTTTTTTTTCAAGGAAAAATATCTTTATTTAAAAAAATTTTTTTTCAAGGAAAAAAATCTTTAAAAAAAGAAAAGAGATGAGCTTATGTGTGCCGTGTGTTAGAGAGGGAGAGAAGGAGCTGGAAAGGGGCATAGTCCTGTACACGAGCTCTGATTAACAGCGCATCTGGGCCAGTTGCCCCAGCATCCTGAGAACTGGGGCAGACAACAGGGCACTGTGGGCTTGCAGGAAGCAGAGGGTTAGAAATCCCTTCTTGCCATGGGATTCTGGAAGTTTGGGGCTTTTCCAGCCTCTTTGAAGGCCCCTGCCTGGGAAGGAGGTGCTCCTTTTCCGCTTGGGTCCAGGGAGCTTGTGGGGTTGAGAGAAATAGACTGCCTCTGGCCAGGAGCTAGGAGACCCGAGGTCTAGTCCTAGCTCTGCCACTTACCTACTGTGTGATCTTGGTAAGTGATATAACCTCTGAGCCTCAATTTCCTTTTCTGTGGAATGAGGCTAGTCCCCACTTGTTGGGTTTGGTGAGGGGCAAATGGGCATGAAATCTGCAAGGAGCGTTGTACATGTGCTGTGTGGCCTCTTGGTCTGGGTTGCCATGCGGATGGGTGATTATTTCAGGTTTTATATCCTGAATGTGTGTACGTGCACCCTCCTTCCTGCCTGGATGTGCTGTTTTGCCTGATTGCAGCCAGGGCCCTGGAGAAGAAGAGGTGGTGCCCGTTTCACTGTTCTTGCTCTATCTGTGATTTATCTCACTAGTAGTACTAATAAAGGTAATTATGATTATTATGTACTTCTGTATGCCAAGCATTATGTCAGGTTCTCTATGTACTTTCTCCCCCTCATTTAATCCTCAGCCAGCCTCATAAGGGAGGTATCAGTACTATCCTCCCCACTTTACGGGTGGGGAGATGCCACCCCGAGAGGGCTGCTAACATCTGAGGTCATGTAAATGATGGTGCCTGGGTTTGACCCCAGGTCTGTTTGGCTCCAGAAGCAGTGCTCTTTCCCTGGTGTCTGAGGGGTGGGAATTGCTCAAAGGGGGAGGATGAGGGCGGGCTTCTAGGCTGGCCCTGATATGGGCTGGGCAGGAGAGCACTCGGGGCATCTGGAAGATGAGAGGACACATTGCTTCCAGCTGTGGTGGAGGTGGGGCAGGGGCTCCTGCGCTCGGAAGAGGGGCTGGGGCGGAGGGCGGAGGCGGCTCTGATGGAGGGGCCTGGTGTTCTGAGGGGGTATGCACTGTGATGGGGTTGGAGGTGGCATTGGGGGCCTGGATTCCCTGGCAGCAGAAACAGGGGCAGCCGTCCTTCCCGGCAGTGGTCTGCTGTGCATGGGGTGTGGGGGCGGGAAGCGTTATGGGCCTCAACCCAGCCCATGGGGCAGCTCAGACCTGATGTAAATACTGTTAAAGCTGAGGGTTGGTGAGCAGAAAGAAAGCAATCATTGGGAAAGGTCAGAAGGAGTTTGGATGGTGGACAAAGGGGATATTTTTTTTCTCTCCTCTAACACCAAAGCTAGTGACTTAGAATGTAAAGAGGCTGCCATACCCAGGGACAGTTCCATGGCTGGGCTGGGAAGGTGGCTGGCTTCTCAAACGCTGCCCACTCCCCGCTGAGGGCTTGACAAAGCAGAGAGTGTGTGCATCATTAACATTTTATTCTTGTTGTTATCAGGGTTTGTGGGTTGTCACTTAGGAAGTCTGCAGGAAGGTGCTTGGCAAGGCGATCCGAGGCTCACTGGAGCTGCATCTTAAGGAAAGGAAGGAGCGTGCACACTGCAAAGGTTAAAATAGATGGACGTGGAGGAGAAGGGAGAATGTTAAGTGGCTGGAGGAAAGGCTTAGGGGAGGGAGGAAAGGGCTGTTCTTCTGGCCGCCCCGTGGTTGTGAGCTAAGGGGATAGTCCGTCTGAGGCCAGGCACCAAGGGGCCTTTCATCCTTCCCCCTCTCAGCGATGCCAAGCCTGCCATCTTAGCTCTTAGCACACCAAGCCTTCTGGTGCCCCAGGATCTGGCTCTCCCGACTGTTTTCTCTCTTGCTCCCAAATCTCCTCATCCTGCCTCTCTAGGCCAGTCCTGCTCTCCCGTGCCCACACGCGTCCCTCCGCAGTGGAGACCGCCCATCCTTCTCCTGACTGGCTGGGCCACCTCTGCTGCTGCCTGTTGTCACTCCAGCTCCCAGGCTGGGTGTGCTTTCTCTGCCGGGCAGCTTGGCTTCCAGCCGCCCTCCCCGCATGCTGCTAGGGTTCGCTCGTTATGTCCCTGGGGACTTCGCCATGGCCTTGCCTGCAGATCCCTCGCCCGCTTTTCTGTGTGTCTCCTCCCTGGTCTGTGTTGATGCAGCACTTCCCACCTTCTCCTTCCTGACCTTCCTCCCGATCCTTCTTCCGCCCCGCAACTGAGCTTTTCCCTTGCCTTCTCCCTCCGAACGCTGACCCTGGAGCCTTCACTGGCCTCAGGGCTCACTCTCCAGCCTGGAGGGTGCCTGTACTGTCCGCATGTCCACACCTGAGCTTATTATCCACCACCTTCCTCAACAGAAGACCAGAGCCTTTCTGCCATTGCTGCTCAGTTCTTCCATTTTGGCTTTCATTCCGCACACCTAGCCCAGAACCCTTGGAATCATTTTAGCCTCTTCTCTCTTCCTTCCTTGCTTACATAGGAATACTCACTGAGTTCTCTTGTTTCCCTCTGAGGCTCTTGGCTAGACCCATTTCTTTCCCCTTGGGCAGCCACCCAGCTGGTTCTTCCACCCCCAGCCTCCCTGGTGGCTGCCCAGTCTAAGGGCATGGCCAGAGGAGGCTCTTGAGCCAGGCTTTCCAGACCCCCGGGTTGGCTCCACCCACACTCTCCCACGACACTTGAATCCAGACGATCACTGCGCTGTTGTCTGTCTGCTTTCGGTGGTCCCTCCCAGGTCTCCCAAGAGCTGCCACGGACTCACTTTATGACATGCTCCTAGTGGGTGACCTCTGTAGAGGTCAGCAGTGTGGTAACCAGTGTGATATGTCATGGTTATGATGCTGAGCAGACACTTCCTGGGGGCTTTCAAGGGGCCAGGCACTGTGCTGGGCCCTGCCCTCCAGGGCCCTTAGTCAGTCTAGGGTTGGGGTAGGGATGGGCGCAGGGGGGAAGGAGACACCTCCATAGGGAGTTGTAAACCAGGGTGGCCGCGGGCAGTGCCCAGTTGAACCATTGCATCATACTGGGTGATAGTGTGCAAGCAGTCAGTTTGCTCAGTGCATTCCTTATTGCAAGCTTAAGTTCTCTGCTGTGTGAGGGTGAACGTTGGGCCAGAGGCTTTGGTGGCTGGCTGGAAAGTGGTTCGGTTACTGTGAGGGTGGCCGATCTAAGGGATTAACTGGGTTTGATGGAAAGGAAGCTGAAGACTTGATGCTTGAGGTTTCTGCTGTAGACACTTTGCTGTCAGTGGCCCAAGGGCATGTCACTGCACTGTACGGGCAGGTGGGCACTGGGCCCAGCCTCGCTCCTTTCCCCTTCCTTTCTCCCCAGTTCCAGAAGTGTAGGTGCCTGCCAGTCTCAGGAGGGCTGGTCTACAGGTCAAAGTACCGAGGCACTGGGCAAGGGCAGTTGTTTTTCCTGACTGACCATATTATCTGAGGATTAAAACTGGAGCAACATCAGTGTGTTTTTCCAACAGATTATTTTCTTTTTTTCCTTCAATTATGTGCATTGAGCTATGGACTTTTTAGTCTGAAGTCCATTAGCTCCCTGAGAACAGGAGAATAACATGTAATAATATAATGGAATGAACTTTTTGGTGAGCTCTCAAGGTGGGTTACGTAAGGGCAGTGGGTCCTTGGGTATTGTACCCAGCTCTGGCAGGGCAGAATGAGGGATCCTCAGCTCCTCCTCCTGGATAGTTTTACCCTGGGGAGAAGGAACATTTGCATTCCAATGGCAGATTATATTCAGAAACACTAGAATATGGCCACATTTCTATCTTGTACTCTGCGGAGATGGAACATCGTATTAAAATTTATGGTAACTGATACCGTTGGAGTGCTTTATGATTTATAAAGCATGTTCAGTAAGTTACCCCATTTCATCCTCACAGCAGTTCCACTAGGGAGGTATCATTATTTCCATGTCAGATGCAAGGCACTAAGCCGTAGAAGGTTGAGTGATGTTGGCTAGGCATCTTAGCTACTGAGTGGTAGAGCTCAGCTGCAGCTCAAGACTTCTGGCTGCAAAGAGGCAATGGACTGAGAGGGCATCAGGTCAAATAGACTAAGGTTCAGGTTCTGGCCCTGTTACTTATTAGCTATGTTACTTTGGTCGGATTGTTTAACTGATCAGTACAATCAAGCATATCAGATCATCTACAGTTGCCTCCTTTTATTGACCACATTCATCCATAGCTCTTTGTCCTTGCTCCATTATGGGCTGGTTGCTCTGTAGACTACAGGGTATATGTCGTGGACTCCTGTTCACCATCAACATGGTAATTCTCCTTGCCTCTCTTTGTGGGATCCTTTGTTTCCTAGGTTCCATGTCTTTCTGATTTTTTTACTCATTTGTTTTGCTGGAGCATCACTTCCAGTATTTTCCCTAGAAAGGGTGTATTGGTGGTAAGTTTTTCACATCTGAGCTCTTAAGCCTAAGTAAATCTGTACTCACAACTGACAGATAGTTTGGCTGGATATAGAATTCCAGTTGGTGATCGTGTTGCACGAGAGTCATGAAGGCAACGCTTCATTGTCCTCCGCTATGCTGATGAGCAGTCTTAGGCCAATTTTGACACCTGATCTTTTTGTATGTGGTGGGTTTTTTTTCTTTGAGACTTTCAGAATCTCCTCTTTGTCAGCAGTGTTCTGAAAGTTTTCGGAGATGTACTTTGGTGAGAGTCTTTTTTTGTTCATTGTGTGGGAACTTCTCGACTGGAGACTTACATTCTTTAAGTCTGGGGTATTTTCTTGAAGTACTTTTTTTTTTTTTTGAAAGTTTCTTTTCCTCTGTTTATTTCTTTTTCTGGGGTTACTTTAATTTGGCTCTTGCACTTAATGGATCCATTTTCTTATTTTTCTTACCTTTTTCTTCTATTTTTTATTTCTTGATTTTATGTTTTATTTTCTAGGAGTTTTTTAAAATTTTACATTCAACTGTATTGAAATTTTTTAGTTCTGTGAGAGTTTTACTTTCCAAGAATTTTTCCTGATCCTCTTTGACTATTCCTTTCTTGTAGCATTTTATTCTTTTTTTTAATTTAATTTTTAAAATTTATTTGACAGAGAGAGAGAGCACAAGCAAGAGCAGGGGCAGAGGGAGAGGGAGAAGCAGGCTCCCTGCTGAGCAGGGAGCCCGATGTGGGGCTCGATCCCAGGACCCTGGGATCATGACCTGAGCCGAAGGCAGACGCTTAACGACTGAGCCACCCAGGCACCCCACATTCTATTCTTGTTTTACGGATGCAGCATTTCATTTCTCTGAGAATAATAATCATAGTTTTGCTGTTTTCCGTTCTTTTTCTTCTAGATGTCATCCTTTTTTAGTTCGTTTTCATCCCTGTCTTTTGTGTTGAGGGCTTTCCTCAAGTATCTGGGGACCTTGGGTTGTCTGTATTGAATAGCAAGGCACTGGCACGTGCACTGGAGACTGAGTGTGAGCAGGAGGTAGAGGGACTGGAGACTGAGCGTGAGCAGGAGGTAGAGGGACTGGAGACTGAGCGTGAGCAGGAGGTAGAGGGACTGGAGACTGAGCGTGAGCAGGAGGTAGAGGGACTGGAGACTGAGCGTGAGCAGGAGGTAGAGGGACTGGAGACTGAGCGTGAGCAGGAGGTAGAGGGACTGGAGACTGAGCGTGAGCAGGAGGTAGAGGGACTGGAGACTGAGCGTGAGCAGGAGGTAGAGGGACTGGAGACTGAGCGTGAGCAGGAGGTAGAGGGACTGGAGACTGAGCGTGAGCAGGAGGTAGAGGGACTGGAGACTGAGCGTGAGCAGGAGGTAGAGGGACTGGAGACTGAGCGTGAGCAGGAGGTAGAGGGACTGGAGACTGAGCGTGAGCAGGAGGTAGAGGGCGCCTGTTTACTGAGAGGGCCTCACAGTGGGCATTTCATGGGAACTCAGTTGTTTCATTGGAGGATCTCCAAATCACCATCTTTAGGCTGTTTTTCTTGTGCTTCTCAGTTTCCACAGAGAAAAATTCTGTAATCTCCTGCCTGGGGGAATAAGACTGGCAGCATTCTGGAAAACGGAGGGGAGATGTCAGGGAAGTGGGGGTTCAGGGGGATGGGTGTCTCAAGTTTCAGTTTGTAGACTTTCCCTTAATCCCCTTGTTTTCTCTCAGGGCCATACTTCTGCTGTCTGCCTGGTGTCTCCCAGCAGAGCTTTTCTTAGTCTCTCCATATAGTAGCCCCGTGTTTTCTGCCAGCTAGGCAAGGGGCTGCTGGCTAGCTATGTGGGCTGGGTGAGGGGATCTGCTGTGTGACTGTTCCTGACTCAGACTTTTAACACACCTCCTCCCCAGCCTGCTTCCAGCCCACCCCTCCTTGTGCCTGCAGAGGTGCTTGGGGCCTCCAGTATCCAAGGCTGGTCTCCGGGTTATCTGGGAAGAATTGCTCGTTTCTTGTTGGCTGGCCTCCTGAGATCATTGGCCGAGTGGGAAAAGCTGAAAACCTTCCATTCCCAACCTAAATATGAGAAGTGATCTTACTTTTCTGTGGCTTTGTGCTTCAGTGCTTCTGGTGGGATGGAGTTTTCACATTTCCCTGGTGTGTGGTGTTGGGGTGCAGTGTGGGGTACAGACACTGACTTCCCAGAGGGGCCTGGATTGAGTAGGTGACTAGTGCATCCATGCAGCCTGCTTGTGTAGTATGCAGCTCATACAGCTCTGTAAAAGGGCCTGAAGAGGAGTGGCGAGTTGGAGACTGGGAATGGGCTGGGCAGTGTCCTGGGGGAGGGTTGTTGGTGATTTGGGGAGGGGATAAGGTGGAAAAGTTGGTGCAGTGTCCTGAGAAGGGTTGGTGTGCCCTTCTGCCTCTGAAGTAAAGGGTGTTCTAGGCGGTGTGTCTGTGGGCACCCATTCTTCCTTGGGCCTGGCAGGAAGCTGGGGCTCATGGTCCTTGGCCTCTCGATCCCCAGGTGGTCCTGCCAATGTGGCTGTCCTCCACAAAGGTCTCCTCACTCATCGAGAGAATTTCTGACCCCAAGGACTTGAAAAAACTTCTCAGGACCCGGAATAATGTGCTGGTGCTCTACTCCAAATCTGGTGAGTGCCCAACCTGGCCTTGGGGGTCATCCATCTGGGATGGGACGGTTTGGGTTTGGGGAATAGGTGGGAGGCAGAGACCTCAGGACCACCCAGGGAGGGCCCGAGGGTCATCAGGCTTGTCAGCTTTCCCCAGAAAATGAGGTAGAGGCACCAGGGAGTGTGCGTTCAGTCTCTTTTGGGTCCCTGAGAGGCTATTTCAGTTCCCTGTGATCAGTCTTTCTTAGGAAGAACCTCTGGAGCCCTTGCTACATCAGGGTGTATGTGAAGGGGGATGGAGGATGGTGGTCACTGGGGATGGATGTTCTGGCTTCCTGGACAGGCACAGGCTGGCCATGATAGGGCATGCTTCACCAGAGCTGTTGATTAACTGACGGGGCTGGCCGGTCGCCAGCTGAATTGGTCCCAAGCTTGGGAGCACGCACCCAGGCTGGCAGCCCTGGCCCAGCCTGGTCCCCATCTGTCCCATTCTGGAGTCAGAACATGGGACTGAGTTGGCAGTGGGCTCCAAGAGCAGGACAGAGCAGTTTCAGTGGGGGTAGGAGCCGTGGCTTGCCTCTTCTGACCTTGAGGCTGGCAAGGGCATAGTGGATGGAGAGAGGTTTGCTTAGCTCTTGGCTGCGACTTTGAACATCTGACTGTTGATGTTGTTCCAGCAGAGTTAAGTGTTTTCACTGCTCCTAAGGATGCCAAGTTTTCTGTGCCCTGGAGAAGCAACCAGTGGCTGGGCCAGTTCCGGGCATAGTTCTCCCTGGCAGCTCATCCTCGACACTCATTGGCACTGGGGCTGATGGATGTTTTGGATGTGTGTCTCTCCTGAAGCCTACATCCTTTAAGCACCCTGGCACTTGCTACCTCTTGCCCTTTTGAGGGCTTGGCACACACTTCCTGAGGTGGTTGTTAGGAGCCCGGCATGTGTCTAGCATTCTCCATTATCAAGAGTAGGGGGAAATTGAGGCAAGGGAGAAGCAGAGTTGCTCCTGAGGCCCGGGGTGCAGGGCCCTGAATAAGCATGGCTCACCCCCTTGGATGCTCATGGAGCCAGGCGGTTGCCAATGCAGAAGCCCTCAATTCCTTCTCTGGGTCAGTCCCGTCATAGAAGCTCATCATCTTACACGGACTCTGCGAGGAACTCCTGGGACACACTCCTGTTTGCTCCTTGCCATGAGGGAGGCAGTGCAGGTTGTCAGAGAGCTTCCAGTTTACCCGTGGGGAAACTGAGGCAGAGGGAGACTAGCTGACTTGTCTGACGGCCACCGGCTGGTAGATGATAGAGCTGGCCCTCTGTGCTGCCCCCACTTTGTTTCCTCTGCTGGAGGGTAGGAGGAAATGTGTTAATCCCGCAATGACGGAAGGGCTCTGAGATCAGGAAATGATTATGGTAGTTGTGGGGCAGGACGCAGGGCCTGGACCACTCTTACTTTCTCTTCTGCCCCTCACCTGGCCACTGGCTCACTCATTGGCAGTGGGGTTCCAGTGCTTCCTGGGGTCCTCTCTGCCTTGGACTGCTGGGCGGCAGGACCCATGTGATGGTTTGCCTTCCTGCCCCTTTGCCTGGACCTGCTGCAGATGTGTGACCCTCAGTGGGCTGTGGAGTAGTGCAGTAACTGGATTTCTCCGTTCCTATCCTCCCAAGCGGGGCCTCCCTTTCCCCTGCTGAAAGGTGGGGTTCAGGGGGGAAGTGCTTCATATAGCTCAACTTCAGCTTCTGCCCCCTGCCCCAGAGAGCCCTGTCTGAGCCCCAGCGCATGGTGGGGTGATGGCTTTCTCCCCCTCTGCTGCCCCCCTCCTCCAGTTGGGCTTGTGGGGGTTCCCGGGAGTGCCTCCTTCGGGTGGCTCCATGCAGCTCTCTAGAAAGATATTTTTTGTTCACTTCCATGAAAGGCTCAGCATGCTTTGTATTCACAAACAGCTACCGTTATCCATGCTAGAAAAGGAGATCTGTGGAGCCAAATAATTCAGACATCATTTCTGCTCGGCTTTGGGATGTATCTTATGGTTTTTGGTGGAGGCAGCAGACCTGCTCTCCTTCCCAGTGTCTGCATGGGGGGCCCTTCAAGTGAGCTCCCAGGTGTGATGGGGAGAGGTGATGCATGGGCCACAGCCCCTCTGCAGCAGTGTTGGAATCCTGGCTGCAAGCCTCTGCCCCCAAGCTCCTGCCCTCCCACAGTAGTTTCCCATGCTTTGCCCACATGCCTGGACCCATGGAGAACTTCCTTTCTCATGCTCACTCCACCCTGCCCCAAGGCATAGTGTGTGTTTTTGTAGCTGACCCTCCAGGTACTGCGAGGGCTGGCTCTTCTGTCGCTGCTGGGGAAATGGGCTGTGAAATGTGACTTGGGTCCACTAGACAGTGGTCCATCTGAGTCTAGTGTCACATATAAACCTCAGTTAACCACCAGGTTGTACTGAGCTCCTGCCGAGGTGAGGATGTGATGCACAAGTAAAGGAAGGGTCTGGTCCCTGCTCTTGTCAGCTCCCAGCTTGGGCTCCAGGACAGAGGAGTGTGGAATTGGCAAACTTGTTCCCTACGTTAGTTACAGAATTGTAATCATTTGATTATAGAACTTTCACAATTTGTCCCAGAAAAGTAATGAGTCAGAGATTCTACTGAGAGTCAAGCATCTGGCTGAGAGATTCTTGGAAGAGCGGGGCGTGAGGTGTGGCGTAAAGGAGGGGTGAGTTGGGGGCTCTGTGTCTGTGAGGAGGGCTCCAGAGGCTGGTGGGGAACAGGGGATTCTGATAAGCGTTCTCACCGAACTATTGAGCTCAGGGTCAGTGTTGTTACTGGTGCCCCGGACCTCCCCTCTAGGACGGGTCTCCATCCGTCCTTACCCCTGAGGGAAGATGGCAAGAGGTGGTCCTGGGGTGCTCGGGCGCATATGTTTAATGTTTTATTCTTTTTTTACAGAGGCTGCAGCTGAAAGTCATCTCAGGTTATTATCCACTGTGGCCCAGGCCGTGAAAGGACAAGGCACCATCTGCTGGGTAGACTGTGGGTATGTCCTGGGGACATGGGGCGTGGTGGCTGGAGGGCAGGGCCTCCTTCGGGCATTTGGAGGGTGGGGTGGGGAATCGTCCCTGAGGAATGCTCTGGGAGAGAGGGTGTGCTGGAGAGATGGCGGTAGGAGGGCCTCTCTCACCTTACCGCAGGGTCACCTGTGGCCTGGAGAAGGGGCAGTTCAGGCTTCCCACCTGTTCTTTCCAGCCCCACCACTCTTCTTCCCTTTTTCCGTAGTGCTTTTACTTTTTACTCTGTTGTCATGTGTCACGTGATTTTTTCTTCCCAGTGGGTGGGAGAGGGGGCCTTGATGCTCAGAGGCAAGGTTATTTTCAGGGTCACCTGGTGGGCTTGCTTGGGGGAGGGGTCTGCAGCAAAAACCATGGGCTTTACCCCCAGCCCAGGTCATTGATAGAGCTCTCCACCGCCCACAGCGCGAAGGTGGTGGAACCAGCTAGTCTGAGGGCCTGCTGCCTTGCCTTCTGAGGTGGCTCCATTAGATCAGGCCTGGACAGGTGGCTTTGTCCTTCCAAAGCTCTCTTCTGACCTGTGTCTCCCTGCCCGCCCCTGCCTGTCCCGGTGCCAGGGCTGCCCGTTCCTCCTCCTCCTCCTTCTCCTCCTTTCCAACCTCCCTCCGCCCGGAGACGTCCTTGTCAGTGTTAAGGTGACAGGACCAAACACCAGCCCACAGGCAGGTGTCTGTAGGAAGGGGGGCTACTTCTTAGGGTGGGGAAGCGGTTTCTTGATGGAATTCTCAGATTCTTCTAAGTGTGGGAGTTTGAATCCAGGGTGTGCTCAGCTTCCCTTTCCTTTCAGTCATTAGGAATAATTTGCACATCTGTCTGTGCGTTGTGTGTGTGCATGCACATAGGCACACCCCTTCGTTACATAATTAGCTCTCAGTTTGGTGTAGATTGGCCTAAGTACAGAAAAGGCACAGAGAGAGTGAAGGAACATAGGAAAAAAGGTAACTAAGAGCAGGTTTGTCCTTTGTATGTTTGAGCACCTACTGTATGCAGGGCTCTATGTTGCACTTGGCGGATATCAGCATTTACATCCGCTTCCGACTGAGGACAGGAAGTGTTTCCAGAGTCACTGTGTCCAGCCACTTCTCACCTGGACTTTGGGTCTCTCAGGGGTAGGGGCTTGGGAAGAGGAGGGGAAAGGAGAATATTGCATCGTTGTTAGTACGGGGAAGAGGTGGGGCTCTGCTGGGAAAAGAGGCAGTTCTTTTCCTGGACAGCCTACAAAGGGCTTCGTAACCTTTCCTGTAGCTGTTCCTGCCCGAGCCACAGCCTGGCTGCTAGCCTGTGGGTTAGCTGAGCTTCTCGGGCTCAGCTCCAGTGCAGTCTTCTTCCCTTTCAGTCGGAATTCTAGACAGCCGTTTTGTGAATGAACTTCTGGGACACACTGATTTATAAGTTTATGGCCTCAAGTTTGTCCTGCCCATGACTGGAGAGAAGTGACGGGAGATTTATATTTTGACAAAGCCCTGGATGAGACTGGCAGAAGTCGTAGCTGAGTGGTGTTTGCTGCACGTGCACGCTCCTGTCTCTGGCCTCACGTCTCCTGATTTATTCAAATACCAATTTAACGGAAGAGACTGCTCACCAGACATATGGTGAGATCTTGGCCACCGGTTAATCCTAGTTCATAGTTGGTCCAAAAGTGTTGTCTCCTAGGTGTGTCTCAGTCTCCCGCGTTTTCCCAGGAGTGCACCGTGTGACTAGCAAAGCGACAGAGCCTCTTCGAGGGGACAGGGCACTTTGGAATCTCCATATCTGGAGATGACACTGGCCTGCCAAGCCGGTAGAGCCTATCACAGGGAGTTCTCAGGCTTGCAGGTGGCAGAAATGGGAAGGAGAGCTTTGATGTAGTTGCTGCCTTCTCCTGCAACATTCCTAAGCACCTACCGTATGCCTTGAGGTACACAGATGGAGAATAGCGTCCTCAGGAGCTCAGCGTGCAAGGCGGAAGCAGACACTGAACCCGGTCATTACAGTCCATGTGAGAAATGCAATCAGTGGAGGCTGTGGGTGCGAGGGGTACCCCTTTAATCTGCCTGGAAAGGTTGAGAAAAGCTTCACGGTGAAAGTTGAGTTACCATTTGGGGCAAAGACCTTTGAGTACCAGGTCTTTAAAGTGCCCTGGCTTTCCCTGCAGGCAGCTGCCTGTGGTGTGGGCCCCAAGTACTGCCTGGGGTCCTCTGCTGCTGCGTGTGGAGCCAGCAGTCCTGCTCTGCTCCCTGCAGGGGCAGGACTAAAAGGGGGGAGGCCAGGGTTAGAACATTAGAATCCAGGGCTTTTTCGGAGACATGACGTCTGGAGTCAATAAAAGTGCCAATGGGAGAAATAATCCTGCGACTTTTGATGTGCTGTGATGAAAATATAGGGGGGCACCTTAGAGCTTAAAGAGGTAACCTTAAGACAAAAGACAGTTCCACATAGTTGCCACTCAGTTCATCCCTCTAAGAGGAAGTATAAACTGAAATGTTACATGGCTTTTAAAATAGTTTAGATAAGTAGATGGATTATGGAGCTCTAATGGGTTGTGTTGGAAGCAGGAGTATCTGGGTCCAAGTTTGAAGTCAGAGGCAGGGTGCAGGGAGATCTTCCCAGCGCAGCCCAAGGGACAGAACTTGGGGCTCTAGTCCACGCAGGCCACTGGGGGTGGCAGTTCTCATGGATAAGCATTACATAGGGAACTCCTCGAGGGCGTGAGCTGGTTCTGCCCTGCTGGTCCTAGACTTCTGAAAGTGCCCTGTAAACCATTAGGGGAACCCACCACGTTAACCCTAGGGCCCGGTATGACAGCTCTCATTGTGTCCTAAATATGTTCAGTCTGTGTTTATGAATCTGAATGAGATGCTTCCAGGGATGGGCAGAAGTGCTCTCGGGAACACTTTCTCTTGCTGTCTGCAGTGGAGTGAGCAGGTGGAACGGAGCCAACGTCTGCTCACTTTTTATCCTCGCGGCTATTAAATAGCAGGTAGTCAGCCAGAGTGTGCCTCCCCTCACACAGGCCCTCCTGAGGTTCCCCATCTCTCATCCTTTCCAGCTGTGCTTCCTGCCTTGCCAGCAGAGGGTTGGAGGCTAGAATGAGGATGCCAGCGCTTGGGAGGGGGGCGACAGGAAGGCCTCGAGTGAAGAGCCCACGCTGCTTTTCTCCCTTGAGGGCAGGTGAAGGGAACAGGGGGCATTCTAGGGCAAGAGAAGACAGAGCTGTGGTGTGAAGTGTCTTTGAAGGTATGCGGGATAAAGGCAGAGGCCTGGGTTGAAGGGTCAGCTCTGCTACTTAGGAGCCCTGTGACCTTGGACAGGTCTGTTTCCTCATCTGTAAATGGGACAATAGTACATATTCTGCTGCCTTTCCAGGTCCGTGGTGAGGAGCCAACAAATGGAAGTTCTTTCTGGAATATAATTTAAATGTGAGATCCCATTTTTACTGTTACTTTTCATCTGGGCAGGATTGTTCAGGGCATTGCCAGAAGAAGCCGAGGGGGAGAAATGGTGTGTGCATTCTTCAACGGTCCTTTCTTGGGGGTGGGTGTTGAGAGGATGCCCCTAAGGAAGTTCTGAGCATGAGAGTCAGCCCCAGTGCACAGGCTGTTTTGCTCTGACCCTTAAGAAGTTTGGGGATACAGTGGGACTTGTAGGACTATAGGTCATGGGGCCAGGCTTTGAGTCTAGACGGACAGCTAATAGCTGCGGGACCTTTGGCAAGTCGCTGCCCCTCTCTGGGCTTCAGCGTAATCTTGTGTGAACCATGGAGTTCAATCTTCCAGTCTGTTCTCATCACTGAATAGCCTGGTTCAGAAAATCCTGGAAGCTGCCAGGTTTGGTGTGTGTGTATGCATGTGAGTATATGGCAGTCTTTCTTTGGGGGGAGGGGGTCTTTCTCTGTGTCTCCCCCAATTCTGGGTGTCTGCTCCTTATGTCTCTCCTGTCCTTCCCTCAGAGCTGCTGGCCTCTCTCCTGCTTTGTTCCGTCCTCCTTACTAGTTTCTGTCACCTCTCCCCCATCTCTGGGTCCCTGCCTCCCCCAGTTTTTTGGTCTTTCTCCTCTTCTCTCTCTGGGTGTTTCTTTTCCCCCTTTTTCTCGATTTTCTGGCTCTTCCCTCCCTACCCTTGCACGTGTGGCTGCAGGCACACGCACCCCTCTGTGTTGGTTTTCTCCCAGGTCCCAGGCCCTGTAGCTCGTAGCTGTGAGCTGTCTGTAGGGTGTCTGGCGTCTGTCCAGGGATTTGTCAGCTCTCCCTTTCCCCTCACTCCACCTCCTGGCTCAAACCTCAGCAGCCACGCTCGGGTTGGCTGGTGGTGGTTGTCCGGCTGTGAAGGGGGTTGTGTGTGAGGCAGTTGGTATGCCCCTCGTGCCCCCCAGCCTGGCATCGGGCTCAGCCCTGGCGCGGAGTGCTGCTGTCGGGGCGGCTGAGCTGGAGCCAGCATGCGGGAGCCGTGCCTGGCATGCTAATTCCTGAGGCTGATTCTCACTGGGCCGACACTGCATATCGGGAGCTCACGGCTTGCCTTTCCTGAGGGTGTAGGTCATTACCTAGCCGCAGTTTCCTTCTTCCCTGCTCTCTTTCTCCCATCTGCTTTGCTTCCCCCAGAGCAGTGCTGCCTTCCCCGATCCCAGACGTGGGGCCTTCCAGGGCAGGCATCACGTATTTTGAAGTCTTATGTTTTCTTCTAAAAATTCTTTGAGTTTAGCATTTGTTTCTTCATATGTAAGCATGTTTAACATTACTTACCAGGGGATAAAGCAGACTCCCAGGAGAAGGGCCGTGTTTATGTTGAGGCTTCAGATGCCTCCCGGCACATTGCTCCATGCTCATGGGGGGGGCCATGACCCTGCTGGGGAGCACAGCCTAAGAATCTCCAGGCTGGGGGTGGACAGGAGGGGGAGGAGAGGGCACACCCCCTCTCTTATTCCCATCCCTCTTATTAACTATGCTGTGTACGTCTTCCTTCATCCTGTGCCTTCTGGAGGTAGGTACCATACAGAACAGCCGAACCCGGGAGGATCCCTGTTGTCCCAAGTCCCTCATCAGAGGGTGCTACTTGACCCACCAAGGCTGGTCCAGGTTTAAGACCCCGCTGTTCCAAGCTGTTCTCTGTCTCCCGCCTCATGCCCTCCCCCTGTTCTTTCAGGTTGTTTTGGGTACGTGGCACCTAGCAGTCACTCTGACAGCGTTTTCTTGCTCGCTCGCTCCTAGTCCTCTCCCATTTTCTTCATGTCTCAGGAGTGAGGCCCTTCCTACATTTCCTGACTTGCCCACCTCAGGGGCCACAGGTCCATCTGCTCAGAACCCCACCATGTTGGACCCGGCAGATGGGAGAAAGAGATTTATTGCTGCTTTAATGGGGCAACAGAACCTGGAAAGTGCAGGTTAGCCGGGGGCACGCCGTGGCCAGGACAGTGTGCTCCGCGTCCCGCCCGGCTGCAGGAAGCTGCCCCCAGCTTGTGTGGCTCTAAGGATGCCGACTCGCTGAGCGAGGACCCAGTCGGTGGGCTGGAGGGAGATGCCTGAGGTTCCGTTCTCTCTGTGTCTCCATCTTCTTTCCTGGGGTCTGGCTCCTGATTCACCGGTCAGGATACAGGCAGCCCGCTTTATGTTTTAGTAGTACCGGGCCCTGTAGAGGAATTGAAAGCTCCATTCACCTCTTGTGGACAGCTCCTACGTTTTGCAGCTCGGGAAACCACGGCCCCCACCAGAGGTCACAGGCTGGCTGATGGCAGAGCCGGATCTAGAAGCCGTCAGTCCCTCCAGCTGGCAGCTGGACCTTTCTCCAGGGAGGGTGTGGTTCCATAGGCTGTGATTTGAGGAAGGCACGGCTCCCCTCCCTGAGCCTCCAGCACCTTGGTTCTTCTCTTCCTTCTTGCTCTCGCCCCCCACCTTTCATCCCTGGGTCTGATTCCCTGGAGTGGGGGTGGCCAGCCTCTTGGATGACCGTGACTGCACATGAAGATCTAGTAAACACGGCGGCACGCATGGTAGCGGCCACCATGCTGCTTGCCGGCCAGCCCACAACACTTAGAAATACACGTGTGTGTGTCTTTGTCTCTCTGGCCTGGGGGTGGCGAGGGGTGTGTGTACAGGCCTCTGGAATCTTTCCCCCACATTCTCGGTAGAAGAGGGCTAAGGGGGGGTGGGGCGGGACAGGATGTAGCAGGTCTGGGTGAGTCAACAGCTGAGGGAGGCAGGGCTCCAGCCTCCCGAGCACACAGACCGGCTGGACAGTCCGCTCTTGCAGGACAGTCAGGGAAGTGGCAGGTGAGGGCCTTTGCACAGCAGTCCACTCTCTGATCCATGCTGGTTTTCTCCCTCCCTCTGCATCCCAACAAAGCCTCTCATTTCCCTGATTGCTGCCTTTGTCTTCCTGCCTTTTTCCGCCAGAGCCTCACTCACTGGCTGGGGAAGGGAGGCAGAGAGGAAGGTAGCCAGTAAATCAATTAATTGTGCTTAATCTATCAACCCAGATCCTTTTAAGGTCCCGAGCTTGGGTAATTTCTCTTCCCTTCTTGAACTCGTTAAGACTTTTATTGTCTGTACTGAATGATTAGCATGTGCATGTGCATGCACACACACACACATACACACACACGTACTCTGACAAACGGGAGGAAGGGGAGCCAGTCAGAGAAAGTACTATTAGGAATTGTCACCTGGCAGGACTCCTGGAGCTCAGGAGACAGAGCCCAGAGAGCCGAAAGTATAGAGCCTTACCCCAGGAGCGACAAGACACCATCATTCACTCCCTCACTCGCTCAGGCTACGTAGAGTACCTGCTACGTGCCAGTTGCAGAGTCAGCTGTGAGCCAAACAAAGGCCTTCCCGGAGCAGACATTTCGGACGGGGGTGATAGTGGACACGGTCGGATGTGGAGCCTCACGGCCATGGCCAGAAAGACCGCGGGGAAGGGCGTGCAGGACTGTGGAAGGTGCGTGGCTGAGGCTCTGGGGTCTGGGCCAGAGGTGCTCAGATAGGCCGGGACGCTGCCTCCCCACAGACCCCTCTGAGCATACATGCATTAGCATTCGTGCACAGCTGTGTGTGAGTGTCGGGAGCAGGGGCGAGGTGGCAATCCTTGCAGAGTGTCGGAACCCAAGGAGGGAAGCGGGTTGCACCAAGTCTGCAACAAGGAATCCTGTGGCAGAGACAGCTGTGACTGGCTTAACTGGAGCGGGGGCCGCAGGCTGGGCCAGACCTGCAGCTCGGGGTCCATGCTGAGGAGTAGGTAGGGGCAACCTCTGTGCCCTCCGGGCTCCACTCAGCCCAGTCAGCTGCGTTGGAGAGTTAGCCCCTACGCCTGTCCTGAGCTCACCAGGGACCTACGGTTGTAGCAGCGAGACTTTTCCTTGGAGCAGATTCTGCCAGATCAAGGCAGGGACTGGGGTTGGAGTGATTCTGAGCCCTGTCCCACCTCTCTCTGCTTTGTGGAAGTCACAGGAAGCAGCTACCAGCTGCCAGGCTCGATGGAAGAGAGCCAGCATGGGGTGGCGCTTCTCCCCTCCGTTGACTGCCTGGTGAAGTCTGAGCGGCCCCCTCAGGTGTGGCAGTGGAAGCAGGCTGGTTGGGTGCCCCTGCTGGGTGTGGGATGGGGCTGAGGGAGGCCTGAGCTGCTCAAGATCGCTTCCTGCCCCGGCCGCTGTTTCTTGTTGCAGTTGGATGAACAGCAGGTGGTCACCCAGGAACAGTTGAGCCCGGCAGAACAAAGCTGGACAGGGCAAGTGCCAAGTGAACGCTTGTAAACACCCCGAGTGGAGTCCTCTCTCCTGGGGGATGAGCTCAGGTAGGGAAAGGGCACTTTAGATGCAGTCGTTTGCAAACAAACCTACCACCCGTAGGCCTGGCTTCACCACGGAGCCCCTGCGGGAAGGGCAGGCCCAGGCTGTTAAAGCTCTTGTCAGTGGAGGTGTGTATGGCATCCCCACAGGGCTTTAGGGGACCCTTTCCCAACTCCCGGATTCCGTGGGCGGCCCTTCCCGGGGCTTTCTGCTGTATCCTCTCCGTCCTTCTGCATCTCCTCCCAGCCCCTGCTGATCCCTTCTCTCTGGATTCCCTGTCTCTAAGTGTCCTCGCCACATTGCCATGTGATTAGCCTTTCCTTTTGGAATTCATCATGCATTTCGTTTGAGTCCCTGCTGTTTGCCAGGCCCGGGGCTGGAAGCTGCGGTGGCTGCAGTGGTGGCTGCCCCAGGTAGGACTAGATAGGGTTGGGGTGGGGGCAGGAGGGCGGCCCCCTCTCTGACCCACACACATCTCTCCAGTCAGACAGGCTTCTTGAATTGCAAAGTGCGTAGTCACACTTGAAATGAGGTGCCACAGTGTTGCTTGTCCAGTGATGAGTGTTGCTTTTAGAATGGAGCTGACTGGTTTGATTTGTACTGGGGCTGGTGCACAGCTGTGTGAAGCCGATGGCTGTAGAAGGTGCTGAGGTGTGTGCACAGGTGGAGGATGAAGGGGCTTCCCTCAAGTGGCTGTCATTCCTGGCAGAGCAGAGTTTCTCATGCAGTGTAGTCAGAGGGGACCGGTGGGGACCGGTGGCTGACGTAACCTCACTGAGCCCACGCGGATGTGGGGCAAGGGCCCTGCGTGGGTGGGGTAGCCGGCCGCCTCTGTCTGGCCATTGGGCAGACTTGGCTGACTATGGTGAGGTTATGGGGAAAGCCATGAGACAGATGAGGTCGCTGAGCGGCTGGTGGAGGCCACAGGGGAAGCCAAACCTTGGAGAGGTTGGGGAGAGGAGGAAGAGCCCGAACAGGACAGTGGCCTGCATCTGGATCACCTGGAAGTCTCCTTAAAACACAGTTGCTCAAGTCCCCACAGAGTTTTGATTCAGTGGGTTTGGGATGAGGCTGAGAACTTGCATTTCTAACAGGTTCCTGGGTGGTGCTGATGCTGCTGGTCCAGGGACCCCATTTTGAGATCCATTGATCTAACAGGAAGGAAACCAAGTTAGGTGAAATCAGGCATGAGCACTTTGTGAGCCGTCAATGGCACTGGACTGACGTTTCTTATTAGGAGAACTGCAAGCGTGTACATATTGCAGATGCTGCACTTCGCGGAAGCTTTCTCCTTTCTCCGTGTGGCTTTTGTCAATACCTGGTCCGATTTCATAACTTCGTCAGCATTGTAGAACGTCTTCCTCTTATCCGGGTCAGATGGTATCTAGCAGGTGGCACATGGCACACATTTGAGCTTTAAAAACAAAAACTGGCTTGGGCCCGAGGCAGAGAGTCTGAAGTAATGATCTGGGTAGGGCCAGGTTAATCCCTATTTTTTTAAACTTCCCCAGATGATTCTGATGAGCGGCCAAGATGGGGAGCCACAGATGTATGCTGTAGTTTGTTTTCCTTCTTAGAATGGGCTGTCCACCCACTGTGCTTCTGGGCACTTGCTTTGTCTAGAGCTGTCCGCGCTGCCCCCCACGTGTGGTGATATACCCTCCTCGTCTGCTTGTTTCTGTCTTTCTCGCTCAGCCCATCTCCTGTTGGCTACTGTCCTTCCTTCAGGTCTCTGAATGTGCGTCTGCAGTCAGGGTCAGGCCCTTACCTGCTATTGAGAATTCCCAGGTACCAGGCTTTTCATAGGCCACAGCAGATTCTACCGTCAACACCTTTGTGAGGACCTCCGGTAACAAATGGTTCCTGACATTTGTGTCTTTCAGTGATGCCGAGAGTAGAAAATTGTGCAAGAAGATGAAAGTTGACCTAAGCCCAAAGGACAAAAAGGTTGAATTATTCCATTACCAGTAAGTACATGTGGGCATTTCCAATTTCCAAGTAAGTGCTGAAAGCTTTCATTGGTATTCTCAGGGAATGGTGGTTTTTAGTTAGGTTAATTTTATTTCAGAATGATTTTTTCTTTCTGTGTTTACAGTTCTTTTTTTTAATCTTGAACCATGTTCAATAGCTGAATGTTATTAAGATGCTGCAGGAAACCAAAGGTATGTATCTTCACAACCATTCTTAAAGTTAACACCTTTTTCTCTTCGTTTGACAGGGATGGTGCATTTCATACTGAATATAACCGAGCTGTGACATTTAAGGTAAATTTACCTCCCTCATTCTCAGCAGAGGTAGCGTCTGAACAGATGCCAAAAGCCTGGCAGGTTCCCTCTGAGAGAAGGAAGGGCAGATTGCACAGATAGCTCTTCCAAATGACCTGAGGGATTCTTATCTCTAGAGCACATGTCAGCAGAATATCTGGAGAAGTTTGTAACTGTTAACACAATGGGGATGACCAGCCTCGTAGATAAGTGTATGAATCTCTCAGCTGTCATCCGGGGAGGCACATGACGGTATGCCTCTCCGCTCCAGAGGCCTGGGTCTCTAGTGTCCATGCTAGCTCTCCAAAGGCTGGGGGGGACTTGCTGTGGCCGGGTGAGCACAGGCGGGCAGGACACAGGCAGGTAGGCATGTGTCGGCAGATGCAGCTCGTTTCAGATGACATGCCGATGTCACTGAGTTCCTCCCTGCTACAGATCCAATTTAGAAGTAGATGGAGAGAAGCATCAGTGAAAATAGGTGTGGAGGCCCTGTGACCCGCGGGTGCTGTTATCACAAAGCAGCTGCCCCCGCCCCGAGTCCTTCTGTGGCCCTTGGATTCTCTTCCTCCAGTGTACCCATTCTCTCCGTCATCCAGTCTCCTCCTGTGTCTGGTCCAGGTGGCTTTCCCCTGCCCCAGCTGGGGCCATGTATTTCTTCTCTTCCCAACATAGATGGAACTTACTTTTTCAGACTCTCCTGCTTAGCTGACTGGCTTGGACCCCACGCTTCTCTCTCTCTCTCTGTCTCTCTCCATCTCCTTCCATTTTTTCCTGTCTATCCATCTGTCTGTGCAGCCATAGGGCCCCTCTCCTCTGCTGTTCTTCTCAGCTCCCCGGTCATTTCCTGTTTATCTACCAACACTCGTTCTTTTTGAAGTCACTACAGCTTTTACCTTATACAGACCCGGCCTGATTACTCATCTTAACACCCACTTAGACACTTAGAGAAAGTTCTACAAACTAGGGTTGCTTAAGCCTCTTATTCTGTGTTAAGACGTCAGCTGAAGCCCTGGGAGAGATCATGCGCTCCCCGGGAAGAGGTGTGGCTGGGCGGGGGCAGGGAGGGGAAGTGCTGTGCAGGGATGGAAGCGGGGGCTGGGGGCTTTTTGTTTTAGTTTTGGAGGCTGTGTTCAGTTTACATTTAGTGGCTCCCTCTGAGTCGTCCTGGGATCATGGAGCAGGAAATTGTAGCTGCTCAGAAAGAACTGTAGTAGCTGGGAAGGAGCAAGGAGCTGGAGTAATGTGAGCTTGGCTAGGTAGGGGAGGCTGAGTCCTGGCCTTTGTCCACCCCCTTACCAGGACCAGGTGTGCGGCATCTGCTCACTCCTCATCCTTCCTGTGATTTGCAGCTGGAGAAGAGGGCTAAGTGTTGGACAGGGTCAGAGTCTTTAGTGGAGAGAGAGCATCCTTAGTCCCAGGGTCCCCAAAGCCCCCAGGGCCATCAGGGACTGGGGTAGAGTCCCTGGAGTTCTCCAGAGCAAGAGTAAGTGGCATAGTGTCTCCCATGACTGCCTGATGGCTTCTGCTCTTCATTCAGCAGGAGCGGCCAAGACCAAAGCCCTCCTTGGTCACAGGTTGGTTTTCCTCTCAGGGATCCTCTTGGGCCTCGATCTCCAGAGAGACAGAGGAGTCCCTGGCAGGGTTGGGTGCATGGTTGCAGGCTCATGCTCTGGCTGTCGTTGCTGTCATGCTGGATGGTTTGGCAGGGACCTGGTCACAGGCACTGCACTGTGGCCCCTACAGAAGCCAGAGGCCAGACAAGTGAGGGGAAAGAGGGGACCTTCCTGTATAAGTGGCCTTTTGCTGGTCAGCAGTCTGTCCAGCAAAATCCTTACTATGTGTAAGTGGTGAGGACCGGAGGTGCCTGGAAGCCAAAACTCGGATGAGCCTCTGATGACCTTCTCCCAAGGCCATGTAGCTGTGAGGGTGGTTTCCCAGCCACCAAGATGTCCTGAGAACCAAGGTGTGAGTTGTGGGGCCATTTCCCCGGGATTCAGAGCGCCCAGAGCAGGAGGGCTGAGGGAGTGAGACCTTCCAGGTGCTGCTCCCTGCAGACTTTTCCACCTAAGACCTTGTCGGGCAGACTGACTTGGAGAGAACCTATGGATGGGATTATGCACCTTCAGTTAAACAAGAATAATCACCTGAAAAGCAAGTATGATTGTTTCAGTACATCAGCAGAGGTGACTCCTTTTCTTTTGGCATCCACATGTCTTTTCTCCCTGATGCTGAGGCGGGGCTGGGGCTGGGGCTAGCGATGGGAGAACAGGAGACAGTGCTCACCCTTTAACTCAGCTCCTGCTGATGTGCGGACAGGAGCCCCCTGAGAGCAGTAGTTCCTAACCTATTTCGGGTTCCTAATCCCACTGAGAATCTACTGAAAGGCTTAGATCTTCTCCCTAGAAACAGTATGTTTGCATAAAGTAAATGTAAAATGTGGCCATGTGAGTAAATGTAAATGCTTACTAAAGTAACGTATAAAGTAAGTGCTTTCACGGGGGTCTGAGGTCTCACAGGCTCCTGAAGGCTGCCATGCACCCTGCATTGAGAACTGCTGCCCCAGGTGTTTCTGAAACAGGTGGGCACTTAGAAGCATCTTTCTCACATGGCCCAGGCCGGGCAGGTGCCTCTGCAGCTGTGGGTGAGCATGGGTTTCAGGAGGCCCTGCCACTTCCATTTCGGCTTATATTGTTGCAGCAAAGCTTTGACAAGGACAGAGGAGAGGCAGATCTGCCTTTGCCATGGTGGAAGTGGCCCCTCTTCTCTTGCCAGGAGGCATTTCACAGCTCCATTTGGATGACCAGGGAGCATTACCTGGATGAAATTCTATGAAATCTTAGCTGGCTCCCATTCTTCCATGGTAGCTCTTTCCAAATGGGGTGTCCAGAATGAGTAGGCCTCACTGAGGTCCTGTGTGTGTGACCAGTGGATGGGCTGAATGCACAGCCTAGCTAAGAGGGTGTTTCCTTTTCTCACCTCAGCCCACCTCCCTCCCACCACAGTTGTGGACACAGCCAGCTTGTCATCTGCTTGTTGGAGCTTGATCGAAGTGGACAGAAGTCACAAAATCTTGCATCAACTCTGTGTGTTGACATGGAGGCCAGCAGCTCCCCTCCAGAGTCAGAGGGATGGAGGTTGGCTGGTTTCTGGTACTCATTCCTGACTCTCACAGACTTTGAGCACCTTTTCCCAGAGTGGCTCTCTGAGGGAAGGGAATGCCACTCCTGTCCCGGACCGGTGGAGTGTGGCAGGGATAGAGGGCAGTGGAGGGACATGACCCCAGTTTCCTGCCCCACATGTGTCTTCCACAGAGGAGGTGAGATTTGAGGCAGTTGTCCACACAACAAAGGCTACTGAAGCCCTTTAACCTGGAGGTCTTTGTCAGATCTTCATCCTGAGCATCTAGAAGGGGGGCTCTTCAGGGAGAGAAGTACAGCAACCAGGCAGCCACAGAGATGAGCACCCTGCCTGAGCCCGAAAGAGGATGCAGGATTTAACACACTCCCAAACCAGTTTAGATCACACAGTACTGAGCAGGTGACAAGTAGGTGTGCTTACCTGCTTGTGCAGTTGACAGTTTTTGTGCATGAATGTGGAGTCCTTGGACAGGACTGGAGAGCTTTATTCAAATTGATCAGAGAGCTTCCTGAAGGAGATGAGACCTAGCCGAAGCATGAGTGTGTCTCTGGTTTAAATAAGCCAATGAATTGTCTCAAATCTCTTCTCTGTCCATGAAGAAGCACAGAGGTATGGATCAGCTGACCAGAGTCCGGTGTCACGTGGCTAAAAAATTTTGGTGGAGGTGGTGGGGGTGCATTTTTAGGGCCCTCAGCAGTGATGTCAGTGGGCAATGGAATTGCACCTCCCCCCGCCCTTGCGGTCGGCCACATGCAGACTCTTTCCACAGGCGCGTGGGTCTCCGGGCAGGGAGATGGGGCAGGTTCCTGATTTCCCCACCTCCCTCTTTGCTGGCTAAAACGAGTTTTCCCTTCTCTGTTCCTTTCCTCAGTCCGTAGTGGCCTTTCTGAAGGATCCAAAAGGGCCCCCACTGTGGGAGGAAGATCCTGGAGCCAAAGATGTTGTCCACATTGACAGTGAAAAGGTAATTTATTCCCCATCAATTCTGGTAGACACTGGAAGCCTCCCACAACCAGGTGCTCCCTAGGGGAGATGTCCAAGGAAATGAGAAAGGGGAGTCTTCGGGGACGAGTTGTGCTTTCCTCCAAGGGAGCTGGGCTGCCAGGCCCCTAATATTTGTTCTTGTCAGCTCCACGATGGAACCCACAGGAGATCACAGGCTGGCTGCCTGAGAGCTTCTTCCCTTCTTCACCGCCTTATTTAATGTATTTTAATGGGTTTAGATTTTCCTTATAGGAATATCCATTTAAACGTCCTTTCCTTATGTAACTCAGTCGTTGCTGGGATTGGCTGTGTGTTTTTAAAAGTGGGTTTTGTTTTTTGTTTTCTTTAAGAATAATCTCAGAGGTTTGGGTTGGATTTCCAGAGACTTGGGTCGGGTCTCTACAATTCTAAGTAATGTAAATTTGAACAAATTATTTATTCTCTTAAGCTTTCAATTCTGGATTTGGCTAGGATGGAGTTTGGGATAGAACGGTGGTTGAATCATAGTCTCCATACAGTCCTGACCCTCCTTCTTTCTAAGCCTGCCCCGCCTGACCTGAGTATGCATCTTTATCCATGGGTACTTTACTTGCTTGACCGTGGCTGCACATAGGATGGGCAAGAACTTCTTTGTTCTATTCCCCATGGTCTGTGAGGCAAGCCGTGCTGTATTGTAGGTGGAAGGAGAACGTCCTTTTTTTTTTTAATATGAAATACTCTTGACATACAGTGGTATTTTAGTTTCAGATATATAATAGTGATTTGACAGTTCTGTATATTCCATAGTGCTCACCATGATAAGAGTGGTTGCCATCTGTCATGATCAAAGTTATTACAGTATTATTGACTGTATTCCCTATGCTGTACTTTGATTCCTGTGACTTATTTATTTTATAACTGGAAGTTTATACCTCTTAATCCCTTTCACCTAGTTCATCACCCCCTACCCCCTTTCCCTCTGGCAACCACCAGTTTATTCTCTGAATTTATCAGTCTGTTTCTGTTTGGTTGGTTTTGCTCATTTGTTTTGTTTTTTTAGATATATAAGTGAAATCATAAAATATAAGTGAAATCACATGGTATTTGTCTTTCTCTGACTGACTTATTTCAGTTAGCATTATACCCTCTAGTTCCATCCATGTTGCTGCAAATGGTAAGATCTCTTTTTTAGGGCTAAGTAATATTCCATTGTGTATATATACCTCATCTTCTTTATCCATTCATCTATGGATGGACACTTGGGTTGCTTCCATGTCTTGGCTATTGTAAATAATGCTGCAATAAACATAGGGGTGCATTTATCTTTTCAAGTTAGTGTTTTCATATCCTTTGGGTAAATACCCAGTAGTGGAATTACTGGATCATATGGAATTTCCATTTTTAATTTTTGGATAAACCTCCCTACTCTTTCCATAGCGGCTGCACCAATTTATATTCCCACCAGCAGTGCACAAGGGTTCCTTTTTCTCTACATCCTCACCAATGCTTGTCATTTGTTTTTGTGATATGAGCTGGAGAATGTTTGTTCTTATCTTGATAATGTAAAATGTACTTTTTATCTTCTTCTGCCTTTCCTTCCCTTTTCATTTAAAATCATTGACCCTTAATGCTTGTTAGCCCAAAAGAAAAGGATGCCATTTATACTTTCTGGAGAAGGGATCGTCTGTGATCATTGTGGGCTAACCCAGTAGGTCTGTGGCGATTTGAATTAAGGGGCTGGGCATCAACATTTCTCTGGGATAGACCGTGCCAGTATTGTCAGAAGAGAAAAAGCAGGGGCACCTGGGGGGCTCAGTTGGTTAAGTGTCCAACTCTTGATCTCAGCTCAGGTCTTGATTTCAGGGTCTTGAGTTCAGGCCCCACAGGGGGCTCTATGCTTTTTTTTTTTTTTTTTTTTAAAGATGAAGAGCATGTTGGGGGCAAGGGAAGATGGACAAGTGTCAGGAGCTAGTGACATCTGGGTTTGTAGTTATGAAAATACAAGCAGCCTAAACTCACTGTTGCTCCTGGGTAGATTTTGTGATAATGCACATTTCTAGCCTTTCTGGAAAGTGAGTGCCTGCTACCTCCCTCCCCTAAGATGTTCATGTCCTAAAACTCCAAAGATCATTCTTCTATAACTAGAAATATCAAGCAGAAAAATTTTTTTCACACCTGTGGGCAGTACTCTTATTACACTTTGTGCTGTCTTCTCTCCCGTAGAAGTCTAAGGTATAGCTGCCCTTCTGCTGATCAAGTCCCTACGTAAGATAACTAAAAGTTCCAAATTCAAGTTTGAATTGCCGATTCGTATTTGTGAGCTTAGAATTCCACACTGTTGAAGGCAGTTAAGCATCTTTGAATGTAATATTTGTTTCTACCTAGGGTATGAAACCAAATTGTTAGAGGCTCAGAAAAAATCTTTTCATCTCAGATCTTTACCAGGTTTTATCTCCAGGGATTTCAGAAGATCATTTTCAGAGCATTTGCATTTTCTACCCGTTGTCAGGGTCAAAGATCTTAGTAATTCTTCCTTACAATGAGTAGAATTAGATAATTCTAGTTACTTAAACAAGAGTGAACATTTTCAGAATTTATTATAAAATGTTTTGAATTCCTACAAAATATTTGTAATATTTTTTATCTAACTGAAAAATTACAAGTAATACATATGCATTGTTGAAAATTTGGAAAATACAGCTTAAGCATAAAAGAAAAAAAAGTTACCCTATCCCTTCCCCTTGAGAGAAACCCACTGCTGGTATTTTCTCTAGCCTTCCAGGCTTTCGACATAGTGCATACATAAATATTTTTACTCACAAAAGTGTCGTTGCATTTTATATGCTGCTTTGTAACTTGCTCCCCCCCCCACTTAATGTAACATGCATATCTTATTGTGACGTTAAATATGCCTCTTCATCGTTTTTAATGATGCACTAGTATTCCATTGTGCGGGATGAACCCTCATCTATTTACCTAATGCCTTGTTGCTGCCAGAAAGCTGCATTTTGTAATCTCCTTTTATTTTCTTTATTATTCAAAAGAGAAAAACCTCTAATTTTCTTCTATGGAAACCAGTTAGAGAAGCAAATTATTTTAATCAAAACATGCTCTGTCATTGTGCTTCTCTGCAGTCCTTGATAGATCTGCTTTTTCCGGAACATCGTTGACTCTCGTTGGAAGAAGGGTCTCCAACCCTGCCTTACACTGAAGTCTCTCCATTAGCACTGTTGTGACCATTTGTCTTTTTACATTTATTGTATTTATTTAAGAAATACTTATGTATTGCCTAATAATGTGCCAGGTGCTATTCTAAGGGTTTTACAAATACAAATGATCTGTTTAGCTTGTAACCTCCGGGGGCTTGGGGGCTCGCCTCATCTGTATGCTTCTGTGCACACAGTGGACTCCTGGGCACATGGACGGTGGCAGCAGGGCTGGGGAAAGAGATGAGCGGGTGTGGGTTAACCCTGTGTTACCGTAACGAGCAGCTAGATCCCCATCTGGCCAAGTTGGGCTATAAGAAAACAACCTCCCCCCCAAAAAAACAAAGCCACTACATAAATCACATGAAGGGGCAGCCTCATTGAGCCACATGGGACACGAATAGCTCCTTGCAGTCTTTGAATTGTTCAGGCAGAGCTGAAGGTAAAGCTGGTAGCCTGGTGCTGACTACTTCATCACACTAAGTGGCCTTGGGAGGGGCCTCAGGTTCCCCGTCTGTAATATGCGGGGATGGTACAGATGGTCTCCATCGTCCAGCTCCTGATGGGCGGTAACTCTGACTGCATGCCCCACATCTCAGGTCAGACCTCGGGACTTCTGAATCCCCCCCCACCCCCGACGCTCCTCCGGCCGAGGCTGTGGGCCCCTGAGCAGGTGTTGCCTCCCTGTCATGTTCTTGTGTATGTGACCTGCCATGTTCTCTGTTTGTGCCTCAGGACTTCAGACGGCTCCTGAAGAAGGAAGAGAAGCCGCTCCTGATGATGTTCTATGCTCCCTGTGAGTGACCTTTTTCCTTTGGGCTAGAGTTAGTTGTTTAGACTCTTGCAGGGGCAGC
The DNA here is from genome assembly GCF_964656455.1 of Halichoerus grypus. Classification (NCBI taxonomy): domain Eukaryota; kingdom Metazoa; phylum Chordata; class Mammalia; order Carnivora; family Phocidae; genus Halichoerus; species Halichoerus grypus. The sequence continues at coordinate 67,102,064 of NC_135712.1, forward strand.
TGGGGGGTGGGAGGCAGGGGACTGGGAGCTTGCCCCAGCTCTCTGAAAGTGTGAAGGGTGTCCCTCACCCCACTCTCTCTCTCTGTGCCTCTTTGCCTTTTCACCTGGCTCCTCTCTTCCTGCTGTCCGCATCAATTTTTCTCTCACTAGAATCCGCATCCTTCTGCCCTCTTTACCCTGAGCTCTACCCAGCGACAGTACGGCTCTCCTCTCCACATCCGCCCGCCATCTCGCCATGTCCCATTCCCCGCCCTCTGCCTCCTGGGGGCCTGAAGCCCTTTTCCCCCCAGCTGCGGGCCTGGGGGAGCCAGGCGCCCCCAGAGCCGTGCTCCCTCTCAGCGTCCTCTCTCAGGTGCTGGGGCCGCTCACCATCCAGAGCCTGGCTGGCCTCCCGGGGCAGCTGTTCGCCCAGCCCTGGCTCCTGCACATCTCTGCCGGGGCCACCTGCGAGGTGTGGGGGGATCTGGACCAGGGAGGAAAGGGCCTCGTATTTTGGTTCAGTCTCTAGATGAGGCGAGAGGCCGTAGGAACAGCAGAAAGACCATTGAGATGACAACCAGAAGGCCTAGGTTCTAACTCCAGCTGTGCCATCAGCGAGCTGGGTGACCTTGGTCAAATCCTTCACCTCTCTGCCCCTCAGTTTCTGTTTCTGTAAGAGAAGGGGTTGGGTCAGAGCAGTGACTTTCAGAGTTTTTGACTGTATTTCATAGTATTCATGTAAAAATATTTTTCATTGCAACCTAGCGCTATAAGTATGCACAAATTATATATATACATATATATAGGTAAAAATTATGTAATTTGTGTATACTTACAATAAATAAGTTGAATAAGTAAATAAGCCAAAACAAGTTTTACCAAACCATACTTACCCTTACTACTTGCCATCCACTCTGCCAGATGCAGTACACACTATTTTCTTTTTCTATTTTGTTTGATTTAGAAGTTATTGGTTTTTCCTACTATGTCATAACCCTCTAATAAAGTGTCCGCAAACTATGGCCCATGGACTGTCCACCTTTTTGGTAAGTTAATTTTTGTTGGAACATAGACACGTTCATTTGTTTACACATTGCCTGTGGCTGCTTTCAGGCTAAGCAGAGTTGAGTAGTTGACAGTATGTCCTGCAAAGCCTCAAATACTCTGCCTGGGCCACCCCTGTGATCTAACGCGTCCCAACCCACCGATCGAAAATCCTCAGGTTATAGCCTGTGGAAGGCCCCTAATGACTCTGTGTACTGCATATGCCCTTCCGGAAGCCAACGGCCCAAAGGCTGGGGCCATGCGTGCTGGGACGGGGGTGTACTGTGGCCTGTCCGTGGCTTGGATGAGTATCAGAGGCTATGGCGTCAAGGTTCTGTTTAGTTTTTTTTGTTTTGTTTTGTTTTTTCCACTTTGGAACTGGTTTGTTTATTGCAATAGTATACATAAGACACAGCATAGGTGCTCAAATCAATTGTATATCACGCTGCCTGGACTGGATTTCTGCCTAAAAGACATATGGCGTATGGCGTATTTTCTTTTTCCTTTTTTTTTTATTATGTAAGTTTCAGGTGTACCAATTATAATTTGACCTCTGCATATACAGCAAAGTGATCACCCCCAAAAGGCTAGTTACCATCCATCACCCCACAGTGGACTCCCTTCACCCACGCCCAAGCCCCTTTCCCCTCTGGTAACCACTGAACTGTTCTCTGTATCTGGTAGTTTGCTTTTGTTTTGTTTTTTAGATTCCACGTGGAAGTAAAGTTATGTGTTTTTTCTTTCTCCTTCTGACTTATTCACTTAGCATAATGCCCTCAAGGTCTATCCATGTTGTTGCAGGTGGCAAGAGTTCATTCTTCTTTATTGCTGAGTAGTATTCTGTTGTATATATGTCCCACATTTCTTCATCCATTCATCCATTGATGGATATGTAGGTTGTTTCCGTATCTTGGCTATTGTAAATAATGCTGCGATAAACATGGGGGTACATATATCTTTTCAAATTAATGTTTCTGTATTCTTCCGATAAATACCCGTAGTGAAACAGCTGAATCACATGGTAGTTCTATTCTTAACTTTTTGAGGGATCTCCATACTGTTTTTCATAGTGGCTGCACCAATTTACGTTCCCACCAACAGTGTACAAGCCTTCCTTTTTCTCCACATCTCTGCCAACACTTGTTATTTCTTATCTTTTTGATAAAAGCCATTCTGACAGGTGTGAGGTGGTATATCATTATGGTTTTGATTTGCATTTCCCTGATGATTAGTGATGTTGAGCATCTTTTCTTATGTCTGTTGGCCAGCTGTATGTCTTCTTTGGAGAAATGTCTGGGCAGATCCTCTGCCCATTTTTTAATCGGGTTGTTTGTTTTTCTGTTGCTGAGTTGTATGAAATCTTTATATATTTTAGGTATTAACCCTTTATCAGATATATGATTTGCAAATATCTTCTTCCATTCAGTAGGTTGCCTTTTTATTTTGGTGATGGTTTCCTTCAGTGTACAGAAGCTTTTTAGTTTGAAGTAGTCCCATTTGTCTGTTTTTGCTTTTGTTTTCCTTGCCTTTGGTGTCTGCGCCACAAACACATAGCTAAGATTCATGTCAAGGAGCTTGCTGCCTACATTTTCTTCTAAGAATTTTATGGTTTCAGGTCTTACATTCAAGTCTCTAATCCATTTTGAGTTAATTTTTGTGTATGGTGTAAGACAGTGGCCTAGTAGTGTCATTCTTTTGCATGTGGCTGACCAGTTTTCTCAACACCATTTATTAAAGGGCCTGTTCTTTCTCTGTTGTATGTTCTCGGCTCCTTCTCATAAATTAATTATCTATGTATGTGTGGGTTATCTCTGAGCTCTCAATTCTTTTCCATTAATCTGTGTATCTTTTATGCCAGTACCATATTGTTTTGATTATTATGGCTCTGTAGTATAGTTTGAAATCAGGGAGCATGATACCTACAGCTTTGTTCTTTCCTTTCTTATGTTTCGACTATTTGGGATCTTTTGCAGCTCATAAAAATTTGAGAATTATTTGTTCTAGTTCTGTGAAATATGATATTGGAATTCTGATAGGGATTGCATTGAATCTGTAGTTTGCTTTAGGTAGTGTGGACATTTAAACAATATTAATTCTTCCAATCCATGAGTGTGGAATATCTTTTATTCGTGTCATCTTCAATTTCTTTTATCAGTATCTTATAGGCTTCAGTATACATACAGGTCTTTTACCTCCTTGGTTAAATTTATTCTTAGATATATTATTCTTTTTGATGCAATTTTAAATGTGATTTTTCCTTTATTTCTCTTTCTGATAGTTTGTTATTAGTGTATGGAAATGCCACAGATTTCTGTATATTGATTTTGTATCCTGTGACTTTACTGAATTTACTTATTAGTTCTAACAGTTTTTGGGTGTTTTTAGGGTTTTCTATATAGTATCATATCATCTGTAAATACTGACAGTTTTACTTCTTCCTTTCTGATTTGGATGCCTTCCATTTCTTTTTCTTGCCTAATTGCTGTGGGTAGGACTTCCAGTACTATGTTGAATGAAAGTGGCAGGAGTGGGCATACTTGTCTTGTTCTTGATCTTGGAGGAAAAGCTTTTAGCTTTTTCCTATTAAGTATTATGTTAGCTGTGGGTTTGTCATATATGGCCTTTATTATGTTGAGGTATGTTATCTCTATACCCACTTTGTTGAGGGTTTTTATCATAAATAGATGTTGAATTTTACTGGGTGCGTTTTCTTTAGCTCTTGAGATGATCTTATGATTTTTATCCTTCGTTTTGTTGACCTGGTGTATCATGTTGGTTGATTTGCAGATATTGAGCTATCCTTGCATCCCTAGAATAAATCTCACTTGATTGTGTTGTATAATCTTTTTAATGTATTGTTGAATTTGGTTTGCTAATATTTTGTTGAGGATTTTTATGTCTATGTTCATCAAGGATATTGGCCTATAATTTTCTCTTTTTATGGTATCCTTGTCTGGTTTTAGTATCAGGGTAATTTTGGCCTCATAAAATGTGTTTGGAGGTATTCCCCTCCTCTTCAATTTTTTGGAAGAGTTTGAGAAGGATAGGTATTAAATCTTTGAATGTTTGGAAGAATTCATCAGTGAAGCCATCTGGTCCTGGACTTTTGTCTGTTGGCAGGTGTTTTATTACTGATTCAATCTCCTTGCTAGTAATTGGTCTATTTAGGTTTTCTGTTTCTTACTGATTTAATCTTAGAAGATTGTATGTTTCTAGGAATTTACATATTTCTTCTAAATTGTCCAGTTTGTTGGTGACCAATCATCCATACTAGTCTCTTACGATCCTTTGTTATTTCTGTGATGTGAGTTGTAACTTCTCATTTCAGTTCTGTTTACTCTTGAAAGCCTGCCTTGAATCCACCTTCTTGAGAAGTTCTTTGAGCAAAGACTCCTCCCATTTCCACCTGAGTGATCATGCCTCCCTGGATGGCTGCCCTTCTATGAGGTTATGGTGGTTCTGCCTGACTTGGGCCTGTGGTTTATTCACCATGACAATAGCCTTTCCCCTGCCCCTGTTGATTGCTGGGTGTCCCTCTAACCCAGTCTCCTCTCAGACACCTTGCTTGCCTATAGAAACGAGACCCTGGTGTCCCACTTCTTGTTAGAGCTGGCTCTGCTCAGAATGATCTGCACTTTAACCCTGGGTCATTTTTTTTTCATTAATGTTCACTGGTTGGTTTCACCCCTTTTTGTTTCTCCTTGGAGGGATCTTATTAACTACCCAGCTGTGAGTTGCTTCAGGAATTGTCCTGCCTGCCCAGCCTCTTGAGGACAGGGCCTCCTATGGTTTGTCTTAGAAGCCTTCAGAACTCAATTCATTGGTTAAGTGAGACTAAAACAGAGTGTGTATCAGTATACAGTACGTGTTGCAAGGCAGGATCATGGTATAGCCGTGTGGGTTTCAGTATAATGACACTGGTTGATCACTTACAAAGAGTGGTTCCCTAGCAGTCTGCGTTAGAGTATGCGAACCATCTCTCCGCACCCCCTCCCCGGGCTGTGTGGCAGTGTGCCCCCCCTCACCACGGCAGGCAGAGAGGCAAGCATAGTTACTGTGTTTATATAATGGAAAGCTGGGGTAGGAGAAGTGAGACCCCTTGTTGGTATCACAGAGCAATTAGTAGTTGGGGAGGGAGGGAGAAAACTCAGAGCTGTTAAGTTCAAATTTGTGGAGGGGTCAGATTGGATGGCCTCCTGGGTCCCAGGTAACCCCAGAACTCTTTTGTTGTTGTTTTTATTAAAACAAACTTGTGCTTTTATTATACTTGTCCACTCAAGCCTTCATGGCTTCATAATTCAGCTCATTCCTGGAAACACACCAATTCCCTAAGTGGGAAGTCTTTTAGGACTCTGATCCTTTGATCATGTTTGGGGTGAATGAACCCGAAGGCAGTGGGAGGCTTTACTTGTGACAAAGAATCTGGTTCCTCAGGACCTACTGCCTATTCAGTAAATGTTTGTTGACTGAATTAGTGAGAAAGTAAAAGGGTGAGTGCTCTAACTTTGGGGAGTTGAGAGTGACAGTCTTATTTCTTCCCCTGCCTCTCAGTCGAATCCGTTGGAAGATAAATTCAGATAGGGATCACAGTACCAGCTCTATTTTTGGTGAAGTTAAATTGGAAACTGGCTTGGCCCGGAGCTTCCTATTACTCTTCCCATCACCTCTTCACCTCACTAACTTCTTCTCCCAGGACTGCTGGTCTCCGTCCACGGGGAGTTCGGGGGACGTGGTGGGTAAGGCTGCTGCAGGCTGCAGGCGGGCGGAGCTGGACGAGAGATGCCACCCCTGTGGGGACAGTTCATAAATTAAGCTTATGACTGATGAACGTGGCCCAGAGGGTGTCCGACTCCCACCACCTCATCAAGTCACCAAGTAAAGAGTGGGTGAAAGCAAGTGCCCTCCCACCCCCACTCATTTTCCCTCCTGAGAGTGACAGCCTCTGTCCGCTGTGGAGGGGTTCCCCCATGGCTGCAGACCTCCCGGGGGCACACACTCAGGTCTTGTGTTCCCGGGGCCTGCCCTGCTGAGTGTCAGGTGCTGTCTCCACGCCACAGAGGGCAAAGCTGAGGCTCAGACCGCGTGGCCAGGCTTAGAGAGGCAGCAAATGGTCAAGGGGAGAAGCAGGCCTGGGTCTCCTACTCCTCGGAGCCAAGCTTCTTCCTCTGCTGTGTGGCCTCCTGTTGTCTCTACTGTGTGACATCCAGCTTGGGGCATGGGCACCTGGCTGAGGCGGCCTTGTTGTCCCTGTGTCCAGCCTCTGTGAAGTCCCACAGTGGGAACAGTGTACCCTGACAGATGTCACATTCCTTTCTTCATGACACTTGTGGGGATGGTGCTGTGTGGGCTGCTGGAGAGAGGTACCTCGTGTCTTCTGAAGGCAGAAGCTGTGGGCTTGTGCTGTGTGCTGACCTGGCAACAGCTCCCACTCTCCTGAGTCTCCCGGAGTCTGAGCCTGTACTAATGGCATGAGCCTGAGCCCACGCTTCATATGCCGCCGTGCGTCCAGTGTGTGTGTTCATCTGTCTGACAGGCAGGGATGTCAGGGAGGGACCGTGGGCACTTAGGGAGCTCCATGTCAAAAGAGCCTGTGTCACATTTGGTCCAGTAGACTTGGTGTTGGGGAGGTTCCAGTGGTCCCGGGATAGCTTGGACCTGCTCACAGTTCTCCAGAGTCTGTATGTGGCCCGGTGGGTGAGAGCACCTCTCTGATCTGTACTACTCTGCCCGCGGTCGGTCTGCCACGGCGTTAGCTAACATGGATTAGAGCTTGTGAGCCTGCCGCTGCATGGCCCTGTCCCCCTGTGTCATGTTGAGATGAGACCCAGCCTGACACAGGGTTCTGGGCAGCTTTGGTGTCTGCAGCCTTCAGGTGCATCTCAAAGCCTTTTTACAGCAGAGCATCTGTCAGAAAGAATAACAGCTTGTCATGTCAGAATTCCTTATGTCTGAAGAAACCGGTGCATGTGCCCTGTGGGGTCAGCGCCGAAATGTGGCCTGCTCTGACTGATGTGGGGTGGGGCATGCTTTTAAATCAAGGTCACTCTGAAGTACTAGTGGATCTTTGGGGCTTGGCTGTCTGGGCCCTGTGTCCCCCAAGGCTTGGGGGGCCTTCACCACCCCAGGGGGAGAAGAGTGCGACCACATGGTAGACCACAGAACCCCATAGAGGGTTGAGCCAAAGACATTATAGAATCGTCCGATGTCAGAGCTGGAGGGGGCCTGAGGTTGTCTGCTCCAACCCTCCTCATTTGCCAGAAGGAGCCATGAGCCAGAGAGGAGAGGTGACCTGTCCAGGGCCATGCAGTGCATGACGAGAAGACAGGCACTCAGGTGTGCCGATCCTGGCCTGGCGCTCCTCCCACGAGGCCTGAGCTGGTACTTTCACACCAGCCCATCTCCACTCACTGCCTAATTATTCCTGTGGTTGGAAGAAAAGGGCCGTGGAAATCCCAAAGCTCATCGTATCTGTGGTTGGACAGTTTTCTTCCTAATGGCATCTGGTTCATGTTCATTCGTAGCCCCTGACTGGACAGTGAGGGGAGGCTTTTAGCTGCGCTTTCCTGTCGCCTCTTCTGGTTCCTGGAATTCCCGGTGAACTCACGATCAGCCCTAAATTATTCCCTGCTTTGCTCTTCTCCAGCCATTGTCGTGTTTGCTTAGTGAGTCCCACGTTTATTGAGGGACTGCTGGGCTGTGTCCTATTTTCTGCCATTGAGACTGTAAGCTCTTTGGAGGGCAGGGCCTCTGCATCCTGGTCTTTCTGTGTTCCCAGGCCCTGGGGCAGTCCTGCCCTTCTGCAGGCTGGGTAAAAGTTTGCTGCCAGAGGTCAGCCTGAGGGGAGGGAGGGCAGGGCGCAGGGGTCTGGCACCTGGTATAACCATGTCTGCTTTCTCTCCTGCCCGTTATTAGGGTGCAGCATGTGCAAGAGGATAATGCCACATTTCCAGAAGGCCGCGACCCAGCTGCGAGGCCACTTTGTAAGTGAGGCCCCCGGGCCTGGCAGGGCTGGCCGGCTCACCTGGAGAGTCGATGGAGGAGGGGCTTAGGGTGGGGGAGGGCGGATTTGAAAATTGTGAGGACTTCCCCTCCTACTGCTGCCCCTGCTCCCTGCACGTGTGATCCAGACCTGTCCTTGGTGGATGGTGAGAACTCCACAGGGTTGCTGGGACCAGGAGAATCTGGCGCTTGTCCAGCCAAGGCCAGTGACGCAATAGCCAGGAAACCAGCAAGAAGCACAGGTGGTATTGCTGGGTGACCAGGGGCCATCAGTAGACCATCAGGGCTCCAGAATGACTGGGGCTGGGCTCCAAAGTGGGCCGAGGCTCCTGGTGCTGGGTAGTCCAGTGGCAAAGAAAGGGGCATGGTGACCAGTGGTGGGCCCAAAGCACAAGCGGGTTCAGGGGGCAGTTTCCTGCCAAGCTTGCCAGGGCTGTGGTTCCTGTGTGGTGGGACAAGAATAGAAATGACAGCAGAAAGAGGTAGTCCAGGCGGGGAGCTGGAGACCTGAGCTTGCAGGCACTCTCTGAGGGACGGTGTGCAGAGTGTGTGGGCATGGGAAGCAGACAGAAGCCAGGGTTGTCTCGGGGATGCCCACCTTTCAGGGACAGGAGGGGGAAGAGGAGCCACTGAGGAAATGGGCCTCAGGAAGGAAGAGCAACTGGGATGGTGCAGGAGGGGTGGGGAGACCGGGCAGTCAGAGCTCACCAAGCTGAGGACCCCTCACTGATGGTCCTGGTCATCTCTGTGCGGCCCCCACCCACCAGCCTTGTCTCTTCTCCGCCGTATGTCTGTCCAGTTTTGCACTTACCCTGAGCCACAGACATTTAGGGGTTTTTTTAATTTTGTTTTTGTTTCCATTGGCGGCAACAGAAAAAGAGTTGCTGGCTCCTCCAGGGAGCGTGGAAAAATCCATACACGTTTTATGAAAGGTTGTGGGGAGGAGAGCCATCACGGTGGGGCTGGCCAGAGTCCCATGAAGGGAGTTCTGAGGTCTTAAATCTGAATCATGATATTTATGGATCAAATTAAGTTGGTGATTAGTTCAAAGTCAATTTAAAAAGTTGACATGGCAGCACCTGGGCATGGTGACAGCCCCGCCCGCCGGGCTGCCTGCAAGATTGGGTTGCAGAGAACTGGTGCTTTCTCTTTTGACCTCATTCAGGTCCTGCTTGTTTCTCACTAAGGAATTTTTAGCAACTTGCTGAGAGATGTTTGGCCTTGGGGCACAGATACTTCACTTGGGGCAAGTTTCACTTTGCATTTTGGGGCCTCAGTAGATAGCATATTTCACGATTATTTTGCCTGGAGAAAAGACTTAATTACCTAGTGTTCTCCCTACCCACACTCGTTTACCCTTAGAAAACTCAACTCAACTTCCTGACTCTGTGGTGTGGTTGAGGTCAAACAGCTCCAGCCCCGGTCAGATCACAAATGCCTGGCCAGCTCCATCAGAGCAGGCGAGGTCTTGGGGCCAGTCTTGTGTGACATCTGGAAGATGCTCAGCCCGTGGCACATCTCCCTGCCGAACTTAGTATTCTTCCCAGCCCCTCCTGTGCTCCCACAGAGCTTATCCCTGCCGTGCATGGCCAGGTCTGCTCCTCTTTGCTTTTATTCCACATCCCGTTGTTCACCCGTTGATACTAATTATAATATGATTTTCTCACTGTAGTGTGAGCTTCTTGAGCACTGGGGCTGTGTTTGGTCCATGTCTGGTTCTTCAGCACAAGCACAGGGCCAAGCTCATAGTGGTACCCCATATGTGCTGATGAATGAATGAGGGAGTGTGTGGCTTATCACTCCTGGGGACGTTTTATTTTAAGCTCTGCATTTACTCAAAAAATGATGTTCCTCTTTTTTTTTTTTTTAAGATTTTATTTAGTTATTTGAGAGAGAGAATGCAAGCACAAGTGGGGGGAGGGACATAGGGAGAGAGAATCTCAAGCAGACTCCACACTTGATCCCACGACCCTGAGATCATGACTTGATCCAAAACCAAGAGTTGGATCCTCAACCGACTGAGCCACCCAGGTGCCCTGATGTTCCTCTTTTTAAAGGAAGTCAGAGCATCAGTTATTAAAGACAGAGACAAAGTGGGAAGGATGTTTGTGGGACAAGGTCTTTCTCCTTGGCCTTGGGCTCACATGAGGCTCTTTCTCAAGATTAGCCCTGAAGATTACTTCTTTTAAGGGTACCTGCTTCCAAAAAAGAAAACAACAACAACAGTGCCTGTTCTTCTGCCTGGGCCCAAGTCAAGAAACATAAAAAGTGGCCCTTCCAGTTCCCTAGACAACATTACAGAAGACTCAGTGGGGTCGTCTGGGTGCCTGGACCGCCTGGCTGCTCAAGCCCAGCTTTGGCTAGGTATTAGTTACCTTGGCCTAAGGCATCTGTGTTGTGTGAAATCATTCATTTCCTTGCTTCTGTGTTTTCTTGCTTGGGGTACGTTTTGTTCTGTTTCTTAGGAAAGCACCTTTAGAAAGTTCTCATCCTTTCCCAGCTCCGTAACTGGGGAAAAAGTGTGGCCACATGCACACGACCCACTGTCCTCTCTCTGCCCACCATCCTGGGTCAGGCCCTGGGTAGCCCACACAGGGTGATTGCGAGAGACTGCTGACTTCTCTTCCTGACCCATGACTTGCCCCTTACAGCCTGACTTGTTTATATTAAAAAAAGAAAAGGGGGGTGGGTGTCTGGGTGGCTCAGTCAGTTGAGCGTCCAACTCTTGGCTTTGGCTCAGGTCATGATCCCAGGATCCTGGGATCAAGCCCTGCTCAGTGGGGCGTCTGCTTCTCCCACTCCCTCTGCCCCCTCCCCTGCTCATGCTCTCTCTGTCTCTCTCTCAAATAAAATAAATAAAATCTTAAAAAAAAAAAATGCAGCTGGAAAACCCTCCAGCACCCCCTGAATAAAGTCCTGCTTGCTTAGGCATTAAAGCCTTTTCCAGAGTGAGCTCAGTGAACTGGTCCAGCCTTCTCTTCTAGCCCCCTTCTGTGTCCTACTGGCCTGTTAAACCAGCATATTCCCTGCTTCTTGGGCTGCATCTTGTTTTGTCTCACTTCCATGTCTGTGGAATTCTTACCTACCCTTGAGCACCAGCTCTGTGAAGCTTCCATCTTGTTCCTGTCGGATCATGAGGCAGAGCGAGTCGCACCACCAAATGGCACCAGCACATGTGGCTCCAGGTCAGGCCTTGTGGCCTTAACTTTTAGGCTGAAACCAGTTTTGCCTCGTTTGGCTTTACAGACTCCAAAAAGTGTTTGTACATAGTTGTTCAAGAAATATTTATCTCAGGGTGCCTGGGTGGCTCAGTCAGTTAAGCGTCTGCCTTTGGCTCAGGTCATGATACCGGGGTCCTGGGATTAAGCCCCGTGCCAGGCTCCCTGCTCAGCAGAGAGTCTGCTTCTCCCTCCCCCTCTGCCCCTCCCCCCTGCTTATGTGCTCTCTCTCAATAAATAAATAAAATCTTTAAAATAAAAGAGTTTAAAAAAATATTTATCTCATTAATAAATGCCCCCAAGAGGCACAAGAGTACTACAGAAACCCTGAGAACTAAAAGTTCATCACAAGCAAAGATGGTTTGGAAAGGCTGCAATAGGAAGGTGGGATTCAGTTTGCCTTAAAGGATGAATAAATCTTAGGTAGAAATTGTGAGATGGGGAGTGGGCATCCTAAGCAAAAGGACTAGAAGACACAAAGTAAGGGCCAGGGGAACACGGCATGTATTCTGGAAATTTGGGCAGAATTGCAGAGCTTCTTAGTAGTATTAATGAAAACGGCTAACATATTTTTTAATTTATTTTTGTAATTTAAATTCAATTCATTAACATATACTGTATTATTAGTTTCAGCGGTAGAATTCAGTGATTCATTAGTTGCATACAACACCCAGTGCTCATTACATCACGTGCCCTCCTTAATGTCCATCACCCAGTTACCCCTTCCCCCCCAACCTCCTCTCCAACAACCCTCAGTTTGTTTCCTAGAGTTAAGAGTCTCTTATGGTTTGTCTCCCTCTCTGATTTCGTATTGTTTTATTTTTCCCTCCCTTCCCCTATGATCCTGTTTTGTTTCTTAAATTCCACATATGAGTGAGATCATATGATAATTGTCTTTCTCTGATTGACTTATTTCACTCAGCATTATACCCACGTCATTGCAAATGGCAAGATTTCTTTATTTTGATGGCTAATATTCCATTGTATATATATATACACCACATCTTCTTTATCCATTCATCTGCCAGTGGACATCTGGGCTCTTTTCATAGTTTGGCTACTGTGGTCATTAACGGCTAACATATTTTGAGAGTTGTAGATACTTTGAGTGTTGTAGATGCTTTATCTGTACTATCTCTCAGTAATCACAAGAGGTGGCTGCCGAGGAGGAAACTGAGGCTCACAGGCAACTGACTTGTTCAAGGAAATGCATCTACTGAGTAGGGAGGACCCAAACGCAACATCCTGACGCCCGCGCCTGAGCCTCCTGGCCGCCGTGGTATATTGCCATCTGCAGGGTGCCTTAGACGGCAAGCAGTCCAACTTCCTCCCTGCGCAGCGGTCTCAGACTCTCCCATTCCTGGGAGAATAAAAAACCTAGACCCTAGGAAGTACACAATTAAGAGTTTTATAAGAAAGAAGAATTCGAAAATGAGTTAGGGACCATACGGTCTTTGAGTGTGGCGTTAGATGCTAGCCCGTATTCCGTGGAATTGAAAGGTTTTGTGCAGGGAAGTGATGTAATGAAAGAGGAGGATGTGGAAGATTAATCTCATGGTGGATGTGTGCAGACACTAGGGAGAGCAATTAGAATAAAAAAAGAACTTTAAAATAGACAATTATTACTGGAACAGGCTGCTGAATCAGTCTGGGGAAATGAGCAGAATGGCCTTTAGAGGGTCCCAGGGCTTCTAGTAAGTTCTATTTCAGGCTTATTCTCCCCGTGTTTCTTGCAGCATCCCACAGATGAGCTGGGGGGGAAAATCAGTGATTTAGTAAGCATTTATTGTGTGCCACTGTATGCCAAGCATTGTGCTAGATAGCTAAGACAGTTGGAAAGACATGTTTAGATGCCGTTAGGATGGGGCTGGCAGAGTGCAGGTGGCTTCCGTCACCAGGAGGATCTGGTAGGAAGTCAAGAACTTGACGATTATTGAGCACCAGTTTGGTGCTGAGTCCTCTGACGTGGGTCATCTCCTTCAGTTCTCTTGAGAGCCCTATGATTACTTTCATCACCCACGTCTCCCACACAAGGATCCTCAGTGAGGGTGAGTGACTTGCCCAAGGTCACATGATTCCTAAGTGGATGCAGTCTTTTGAATCAAGTTTGTTGTCCATTGAGACTACTGTTTTCCTTTTTCTCTTCCTGTGTTTCCATATATATTGTTCAGCACAATCGGCTTCCCAGGTTTCTTCTCTCTGCTTCTGTGACTGCTCCTGGCTTTTTGAACTTCCTTTCCTCTCCCCTCCATGCTGCCCTCCTTGAGGAGCAGTCTTCCTGTGTCTGGCCACTCTGACTTCTTTCTCTCTGGGTTGTTCTTAGTATTTAGTAACACAGCTACTAAAATTCTCCTTTCCCACTTAGGGGTGTTGGATATGGGGGCCCCTGCAACCAGAACAAGTTCAGACTTCGGAGGTGGTCCAGTCAGGCTGTAGGTAATGGTTACAAACAGGAGGAGAGAAGCGAGGGATCTGGCAATCTGGAGGGAAGAGAGGCAGGCAGGTGGATTGTCATGAGAGCCACACTCTCTCCTTGGCCACATAGGAGCTGTGAGTTCTGAGAACGTTGCACACAAAGCCGAGGTGGACAGACGGAGGCAGGCCACAAGGATGTTGTGGAATGGCTGAATGGTGACTCAGCAACTTAGGAGAGGAGTACGACCTTTGTTGACATGGGCAGGGAGAAAGCATATTATGCATACTTGGGTGGCAGTAGCCCCACTCTAGGACCTGTTTGAACTTGGTAGCAAGGCCAGGTGTCTTTCTCAGCCCTCAGAACTTTGTTTTCACACTGGGGTGGCTCCCCTCTGCAGGGCAAGTAAAAGGAGCCCCTCTACAGAGGGCCAGCACCTGGCCCAGACCCTGCATCTTCCAGAGCTCTGGGCCGTCATTCCCAGCTGGGTTAGTTTGCCTTGCTCCCCCGCTGCCCCGGGATGCACATCAGTCTGTGAGGCTCTGTCCCCTTCATCTGTTTCTGGTGGGACAGATGGATGGGCTGTGTGTAGACAAGGTGGGGCTGTCTGTGGGGCAAAGTGTGGATAGGCCTGTTCTCCCTTTGCTGCTAGGTGCTAGCTGGGATGAACGTCTACCCCTCGGAATTTGAGAACATCAAGGAGGAGTATAATGTGCGAGGCTACCCCACCATCTGCTATTTCGAGTAAGTCCCCTGCTTCCCTTCCGATGCTCACTCCCCTCCCTGATGGCATTTGCATCCCTGGCTGAGCCCACGTTGTCTGTCCACATTTCACAGGAAAGGACGATTTCTGTTCCCGTATGACAACTATGGGTCCACAGCTGAGGACATTGTGGAATGGCTGAAGAAGTAAGTGGGACGGTTGCCTCGGGAGTGTACGCCTAGAGGGAGGGGCCTTAGCTAGACCCCGGGGTAGCCCCTGGTCTCAGGGCTGTGGCTGGGGGCGGGGAAGAGAACCAGGAAGGGAAAGGTCCCGTTGTGCTGCCCAAACGGTGGTTTCTGGGTTGCTTCTAGGTGAGGATGGGGTCTCTGTGGGTTTAGGATATGAGAATCGGGAGGATTTGGTATGACTCTGGTCATGGTGACTGCCTTTCAAATAGTTCTCTTCCCCTTACTATCTATCTGATGGATAGGGGTATTTCTCATCTAGGATGTCAGTTTTGAGAGAGGCTTCACTGCAGGTCTTACTGAAAATTGGATTGTCAGTTGAACACTTACTTCAAATACAACAGTGTATGAGGTGCTGTGAAGCTCCTAAGAAATACTCTGATAACCTTAGATTTGCAGAGTGCTTTACCATTCACGTGCACTCCCCACAGATGCTGTTTCATGGCAACCTTGTGATCCCTGTTTGTAATGTGATTAGATCCTCGTAATCCAGAGTATCCCTTATCTGGACCCCCCACCGTGCTAGGCGTGTGACTGGCATGACCTTGACGGGTGTGTTGGATGAGGAGTCTGTCTCCCCCACCATGGGAGCTGGGGAGAGGCCGCCTCTCCTGGCAGCCTCCTCGAGCCATCCCAGCCGAGCACTTACCCTGCTTGCTTTGAGCTCTGCCTGTCATCCGTTTGGCACATACCAGTCACTGCCATTGTGTGGCTCTTTGTGCATCATTCTTGGAATAATACCAGCTAACATTTTTTGGGCTCTACTTCATGGCCGGCCCTATTCTAAAGACTTTATATGGATTCTCATGTAATCCTCAGAACAGCCCGGAAAGGAAGACATTATTCTCGGCCTTATTTAATGAATAAGGTAGCAGAGCACAGTGATAAGCAGCTTACCCAGGCTCCTGCAGTCGACGGGTAGCATGGCCAGGCTTGCCCTGGCAGCTCCCCGGAGTTCTGCTTGGAGCCCCCTACCCCTTCCCCAGGTGCTGGCACGGTGGATATTCATTGACATCGTTACCTGAGGGGCACAAGGTGAAAGAATTAGTTATCCAAAGATACGGAGGTTGAAAATGTGTATTTTCAGAATGAGAAGGAGGATGAATTTTGTACCCCCCCCAACAAACAAACAAACAAACTGTCAGATTCTAAAGGTTGAAACTCCCAGTCTTCTGTTCTGTGGGTCCCTGGGAGATAAGATCCAACGGTAACACCATGTGTGCACGGCATCTTTTGTTTCTCGGGAAGCATTGTCCTATCTCTGTTCTCATCGATTCCCTCATTGCCCGCCCCTGCCCCCCATTCTCATGTATTCATTGTTTTAACCTGGGCCGTCACGCCCCTGTTTTCCTTTTTCATTTGATAATAAGCATGTCCTCTCCTCCAGCCAGACACATCTTACTCTGCTTCGGGAGAAGGTTTCAACAAATAGCAATCTCATTTGTCACCAGAGCATAAAATCTGTCTGCCTCCCTCCCCCTTCTGTAACCTTTTCTGGTTTCAAAATACACTCATATCTTTTTGGAAGGAAAAGGTTTAGTTTTTGGTTTTTTTATTGAAGTGTTGAGAATTGCTTGCTAACCCTACACAAGAGGAGCATGTCAGTGGAGTTTGTGAGACAGGTGATTATCTCCCCACTGGGGCCTGGCACTCTGTCCCCCACTCCCTCCTCTCTGCCTGCTGCCACCCCAGCTCCTCCACTAGACTCTGCTCTGGACAGAGACCTGGAGGCAGCCCCGGGCTGGCGCCCCCCCCTCTTTTCCCACCTTTCCTTTTCTCCCTCTCCTCACCGCATGTGGGGAGGAAACCTTGTTAGCAGTTTCTGGTTCAGTCCCGGTCTGCAGGCTGAGAAGGTTGGTGGGGTGACTCCAGGGAGGGGGGTGCGCAGCATCTGGGTCTCCCTGGGCAGCCCTGTCCAGCTGTCTGACCACCGGTGATCACTGTCAGGGGCACTCGTGGCAGCAGCTCTTCCGAAGGCATAACTGTAGCCCGCAGCACAGCAAGGGTAGTGAGACCACCTCCTGAAGGACCGCCAGTGAATCCCCTCATCTCACACCCCAGCAAGAGCCAGTGATGTCGCTGTGCTGGCGGCTGGCTTAATTTTTAAAAAAATATTTTTTGATTTCAAGGCTCTTCAAGTGAGATATGTTATTATAGAAAAACCTAAAAATATATTTAAACAAAAGGAAAAGCCCTTCCTTCTTCCCCACCCAAAGATAATGTGTTGTAATATTTTGGTGAATTTCCTTCCAGTTCTCCCCCCCCCACCCCCCCCACCCCCGCCGCCCCACGTGTACCCAGCTCTTTGTGTGGTTTTTCCCTGTGACAGGTGTTTAAAGTCTTTACCGATCTTATCCCACATCCTGGTGGTTGGCAGTGTTCCCACCTTTCCTGCTTCCTGGCACCTCTTCCCTGGGCCTTCCCGTTGGCTGCTCAGGGCTTATGTTTGGCCAGGTGTAGAAGAATGAGCGTGGATCCGGCCTTGCTAACTCTCTGCGTGACTTTCAGAAGCCCAGGAGAGAGGAATCCAGATCTCGTGCCCCCCTCTCCCCCCATGAGTGGCTGGCCACTGGGCACTGGGTGAGGCCAGGTGGAGACTTTGGGGTCTGAGTGTGCAAGGACTCTGGGGTAGGTGCGTTGATCGTGGCAGGTGTGCCCCCTTGTGCTCCCACTGGCTCCGTTTCTCAGTCCTCTCTGCAGGTTTCATGCTGCTGAGTTGGGCTTGGCACCTAGAGGTTATATGCACAGTAGTCTATTTACTTGTTTCTGCCTGTGTGTTTTTATTTCAACCAGAAGTGAACTGAGAGCAATCACAAAGTTTTCTTGACTTGCAATGCTTATTGCATCTTATCTACGGCACGGGCACCAACCTCAGATAAGTGTCTGATTTATGTGAACTTCCCAGTCTGGAGAGCCCAGTAAATTGGAGTCGCAGGATTGGAAGGGAATAGAAACATCAGTGAATCTGTCTCTAGCAGTTTGCCTTGTAATGTTTGCATTACCTCTAGAACAGATGCAGTTACCTGAGTCCCACTCAGACACCTCGGAGAACAAGGCCTTGACTCATGTTAGGGTCACCTACTCCTGTTTGAACCATTTCTGGATTTCAGTCATAAATGATCTCTAGGAACATTTGGGTAGTGCTTTATACATTTATAAAGTGTCTTACTCCAGAGCATTATCTGTCTAGATATAGCTGAGAGGTAAAGAAAGGCCTCCAAATACACTGTCTAGTAGATGTTTGAAGTCAAATTGGTTGCCTAAGCCCTAGAGCTGATAAGTGGAAGAAATGGGGCTCAAACCCAGCTCTTCTGACTCCCAGCATGGCTCTCTTTCCCTCTCATCTGTTGTAGATAGAAGGTTCTTCCTTCCAGTGACTGAAGTTTCCTTCTCTGGAGCTTCCACTTGTTGGCATTGCTTCTCTACTTCAGAGCCACAGAAAATAAATGTCCGTTTCTCTTCCTGATGCAGTCTGAAATGTTTGAAGATAGCTGTTGTGTTGCCCACGTCTTGTCTTCTCCAGGTTAAACACCTCCAGTGCCTTCGACCATTCTTCTCTCATTCCATTATTCATTCAGAAAGCGTTTACTGGATGTGTTCTGCGCAGTAGGTGCAGGAGCGATCAGAGGGAGCCCCGATCTTCAAGGAGCCCGATGGTAAAAGGCCTAAGTCAGGAATAGTGTTTGGCTTCAGACTTCTACTCAATCCTTCTCTTTGCAGTGAGCCCTTGTGCCACTATGCCCAGCTTTTCAATCCTCTCCAGAAAGTAAACAGTTGTCTGCTGGGTGGCAGAGGGGTGTTCACCTGGCTGGTAGTCTGAGGGCCAGGATCTGAGGGCCTTAGCTGCTCAGGCTTTCAGTATATGCCCTGTTTCCAGCCTCTGCCATGGCCCTGCTTCCAGGGGTGGTGCCTTGAGGTCCTTCAGAGCCTTCACCTTTGCTCCTGGTGTGGCTGTCGGGCCCCCCGCCCCTGTCCTCATCCTGCACCTCAGGCCTCTGCCCTCTGTTTTGCTCAGTCGCTTTCCTAGCTTCTAAAATTGCACTGACCTCTTTTCCTCTCTTCACGTTGTCTTTCCTGTTCTTTTTGCTCCTGTGGGTTCTTATGTTTTTTAAGCCTTGTTCTGTTATTTTAGTGGTTTTAGAGGGTGTTCTCTGTGTTTAACTAGAAGTTTCTCAGGCACTTTCCTGTGCTTGTACTGCAGCTAAGCCGTGGCTTCTCCATTCTGTGCTCTCATAGGATGTTTAAGAGTTATTTTAACTTCTGAATAGATTCCATTCATTTAATTAAAATAATTTTTTAAAAGATACTTGAAAATTATACATTGAAAAGTCTCGCTCCCACTGGTTTCCTTCATCCTGTTCTACCTCCTACCCCCTAGAGGCAACAACTTTGATTAGTTTCTTTATGCAGATGCAAGCACATATGGATTACTATTTTTTATCTCTCCTTCCTTTATGCAAAAATTAGTACATTGTGGCCTGTTCTGTGTGTCCCAGTGGTCTATCCACGTCAGTGCATCAAGAGCTTTTTTTGTTCTTCCTTATCGTGCTCAGCCCCCGTTGTGTGGATGGACTGCAGTTTATGTAACCATTTCCTACCAATGAACACTAGGTTGTTTCTAGTCTTTGGCATGGCAGATCATCTGCGGTGAATGCTTCAAACATACATAGTTTCGCACGTGTGCATTTGTACTGGCAAGATAAGTTCCCTGAAGTGGAATTGGTGGTGTTTGGAGCCCAAGTGTGGGAGCCTCAGTCTCCTGGTGTTGGTCTGGGACCATTGTCTGGCTAATGACTCATCCCAAAGCATGATTTTGCCACCAGCACCATCTGACATTGGATGTACATGGGCTGGAAATGGTTTGCCCTCTTCCCGCTGCTTCCCTCTGCTTGGGCCCAGGGGGCCCTGCTGAGGCCACCAGCAGGGAGGGCTTCTGAAGGTGACATTGAACCCTGACTCTCCATGGGGTGGGGGCGGCAGATCCCATTGTGTCGGCCATATTCTCTCTCATGATTTCTAGCCCTGGCTGCCGGCACTGTACACTTTTTTTCTACTGTAGGCTCTCAAAGGCAAGAAACAATGGTTGTCTTTTCACATTTGTCATCCTAAAGGGTTTTTTCAGAGCGGCAGTTAAGGGGCTCTGGCAAAGGTGCTTGTGGCGGCCAAGCAGCTGGGGCTCATGTCACCGGCAGCCTTGTCCTCCGCTCTGGAGCAATAGAGGGCCCCTGCGAGCCTCCCCCTGGAGCCTCCCCCTGGAGCAGCTGGTGACGCAGATAGCAGCGTGCCGTCATCCCTGGGGGAAGCAGACTCCCGGGAGCTTAGGCAGCAGCTTCCCGAGGTTTTCAGCCAGCAGGTGGGGAGTGGGCATCTGGACTGACCTCCAGGCCCGGCTCCTCCTGATCCAGCTCTCTGCCTCGGGGAGAACTGGAGAGCTTTGTTCCTGGTCTCTAGAAAGGATAGGTAGATGCTGTCAAGGTTAGGGTGCCCCCGGCCCCACTCTTCCTCCTCATGACCCTCCTCCCACGCTGGTCAGCCTTGCAGCACCCATGTGGCAGGCCCCTTCCCCCGCCCAGATTTGGTCTTTCTCAGACACTCGGCCTCTCTTTCCTCCTAACCACTGCGCGTACGCCTGCCCCCCGCCCACTGCCGCCCCAACCGGTCTTTCCTCTCCCCACTCTCTGCCCCTGCCCATGGGGAGCTACTAAACACAACAGTGAGCTTCGCCAAAGGTCATTCTTTGTTGATGCTATTTATTCCTGCCGGTTTGCTGTAAGTTAGAAAGAGCCTGAGACGCTGTCAAACCCCCAGATTCCTGGGAGGAAGGGGATTTCTTGAGCTGCCTGGGGAGCTGTAGCTAAAGTCACCGTTTGTGAGAAGACATTCGGTTAAGCACCTCTGGGGCTCTGCGGGGACGGCGAGGTGGGCAGGGCCAGATCGCTCACCCCCTGCTCCTCCACTGAGGGGTTTCTGGTGAGCCCCGGCAGCAGGCCACGCGAGCCATGGGGGCTCTGGCCAGGGGGCTGGATTTCGTAAGGGCTGCCCCAGCCCCGGGCTTGCTCTGAGCTCTGCCTGTTTTTGGTCTTCCAGTCCGCAGCCGCCACAGCCCCAGGTCCCCGAGACTCCCTGGGCAGATGAGGGCGGCTCCGTTTATCACCTGACCGACGAAGACTTTGACCAGTTTGTGAAGGAACACTCCTCTGTCCTCGTCATGTTCCACGCCCCATGTGAGTGGAACCTTGCTCCTCCCGCCACATCCTTTCCTCCCTGAGCCTAAGGCGGGCACTGCTCTGGGACGCGAGTCCAGTGAGCACTTGCCTGTCGGACGCCTCCTCGTGCCGGGACACCCTGGTGCCAGGCGAGGTCCCCGCCCTTACGGAAGGGCCCACCCTGCATCACCATCAGGGCAGCACCGACGTCCTGCTCGGGTCACAGGGCCCCTCAGCTCAACCTGGTGGGCCTGAGCGCCTTCCTCTCTAGTTAGCACGAATCAGGAAATGCAAACGGATTTCCCAGAATTGGAGGACTTAGGACTGGAGGGGCCCTTAGATACCAGCTAGAACAGTAATCACCCCTAATCTAGGTGGGGAAATTGAGGCCCCCAACAGGGCCTGTATCTTGCCCAGCAGCTGAGAGGGTACAGTGAGGCCAAGGCCGGAGCCTCAGCTCCCCCAGCATCTAGAATGCCTTCCTTCTGCTTCAACCTGAAGGTTTCATAGCCTGAAGCAGCCACAGTGGATCAGGGAAGGGAAATGTGTGAATGCTGTAAAAGGCGTCTGCAATAATGGCTGGAAGGCCTGTAGCTCAGGAATTTCCTAGGCCAGTGACCTCCCCATTCCCATGGAGAATGGAAAATTGATTGTAATTTGTTTCCAAGAGGGAGAAGGTTGTTCCTAGGAAGGCGAGCAAGGGGATGACAGCCCGGGGCTGCAGAGTTCCTGGGAAAGGAGGGCCCACCCCCATGGGTGAACAAGGTGGGTCCTCAGCACCCTGGGACAGGTGCATATGCGGGCTGGGGTGGGGGGGCTCTTCTCTCAGAGCTTCTTGCCAGCTCTTTGGCCCAGTGATGGTAGGGACGAGATTGTGAAGAAGAAAAACAGGCAAGAAATAACTGTTTTGTGGAGCAGTGCTGTAACCATCCAGTCCGTGGAGGTACATTGAGCGAGGAGAATGTCATATTCATCGTTGCAGTGGTAGGAGGGGTCTTTATGCTAACAGCTGTGTATCACCCTGCGGTGATACAGTGGCTCTCCGCAGGGTCAGCTCTGTCATGTTCCCCATAGCGCCGCTAGGCCAGGATGACAAGCCCTGTTTTACAGATAAGGAGACTCTCACAGAAATGGCCCGAATTGTTCACTGCTCCGTAAGTGCAGTACTGCTGACCCCCTGGTCTGCCAGCACCCCCCGCCCCCCGCCTCGGGGTATCACACGGGTTTGGTTAGTCGGGAGCTATTCATAAGCGGATCGCTCACTGCTAGGGATTTCCCCAGCTCTTTCTTTCTGAGAATTGCCAAATTCTTGAGAGAATCCAAAGGAAAACTCTTCCTATGACCCTTCTTCTGAATTTCTAGAAAACTGACAAAACACCCCCAAAAGCTAAGTTTCAAAGAGCCTCCTGATAAAGGGCAATGATGGGGCCTTAGGAGCACTTCACCCCCAGCCCTGCCCGGGCCTTAGTGAGCATGTCGCGTGTCCACCTGGCTGACATGTGCTCTCCCAGCCCGTCTCAGGGCTGCTGGTGGAAGCCAGGCCAGCGGGAAGTTGCGTTGCGTGTACAGTTGGGGTCAGCCCGCCTGCATCCGTGTCCCAGCAGTGCAAGCAGGTACTGGCTGGCTGTTTACACTTCCTCCCTGGGAACGTCGCCCCTTGCAGCCTGACACAGTGCAGAGTGGTTTGAGCAGTGGTTTGTGGTTGATGCATCTCAACGTGCAGAGTGTATATCCCCTGTGATGAATCTGGTACATTATCCAAAAGCAATATGTTTGTCTGTGTTCTTTCTTGTAGTCTTAGGTTGTGAGTAACCCATTGTAGGAGCTGATGCTTGCAGGGTCTGGGGCCTGGAGCTTGTCCGTAGTGTCCCTCCCTTTCCCTTCTCTCATAACTCCTGCTCTTCCCTCCCTGAACCAGAAGGATCTTGTTCATCACTTCCCTCCTCCCCCACCCCTGCCCCACTCTGTGGGCATGGAGTAAGGGCTTAATGGATGAGAAACAAACCAATGAAGTTGTTTAGAGCTAAGTTAGAGAAAGAGAACTAGGAAACAGATAGCAGCTTTTGTTTTCCCCATCGGTCATTGTTATTAATAAATATTTTGAAAGCCACCCCGCTCCGTGCAGAGCCCTCTCGAGGGGGCTCTGATTTCAAACTTAGCAAACGGAGACGTCTGAGGCTTCCGCTGGTGGGTGTCTGCTTGTGAGGAACCCTGCATTCTCTGATGAGGTGCCTGCCAGCCCCCTCGCTGTGCATGTGTGTGTGTGCGCGCGCGCGCGTGTGTGGGCTTATTTCTGCTCAACTGACAGTGACAGGGATCAGGGCAAAAGCATGCAGTGAAGCTTCCTGTTAAAGCTCCCATTGAGTCATCTCTCTACACAGTCCCTCCGTATCCAGGAGCATGGTCTGTCACCTGGGAAGGGATGGACTGCCTGTGGTTTTTGAGAGAATTCGGAACCCAGGAGGGGACAGCTGGGAGCAGAGAGCTCTTGGCTGCCTCCCTGTGCAGCTCATGCTAGAGTGCTCCAGAGAACCCACAGTGCTTGTGAAACCACTTCTGTGGTGTTTGAGTGACCCAAACGTCAGGAGGCCAGAGGCTGGCAGTGCTGTCCTAGGTTTCCCAAGTGCATAAAAGGTGAATTCTGGAAATCACAGCAATATGACAGGTTTCCATCCCAAACCAAACAGGGAGAGTTTTAGAAACAGACCACATTGGAGACTTAGAAAAACAAGTTGGGATCTATCAACAGAGAAGACCATAGTTTCTATGAAGGATGAAGGATCCCTGGATGTACTTGGTTCGTTTCTTGTGCAGATTAGATTACTGGGTTGATGAATTAGCATGTCTTTGTTTTATCAAAAGCCAGTCTCCGCTTTCCTGACTGTGATGGGGGAAAAGGGGTGGGATGGGGCCAGCCTGACTGGAGCACCTTCTTGGTGCTGAATGACTATGAATGACTATGAGTCCAGCTTGGTTCAGTCTGGAGGGTGGTACTTGTTTTTTATTCAGCAGTTTTGTTAAAACTATAAAAAACAAGGCGTACTTCTAAATCTGCAAAGGTTAGAGCTGGAAAAAGGATAGCTAGCTAAAATATCGAACAATTGCATTTAAGGTTTTTGAAGATGCCAACAGACTGAAATAGTAAGGCTCAAACTGAAAAGCTGAATTTATTTTTATGACTTTCTGGTAATTAAAGAGGAATGCATGTACATTTTATAAAGGGATAATACGGGAAAATATAGAGAAGAAAATTCACATTTGTGATACTGACTCCCAGAGAGAGCCACAGTCCCTCTTTACACTGTTATTTCTATGCACAGAGTATATGCTCAATGTCTGTTCCTTCCTGGGTTCTGCTGTGAAAGGCCAGGAAGAAAAAGGGTCTTCATCTTTCCACCTGACTGGTGCCTGCCCCGGGGTGGGTGCTTCCTGGCATGTGTAGGTTCCAGAGGCAAATTATTTGGTTCTGTGCTTAGAACTTTCATCGGGCACCTCTGGAGCTACACTCCTGGGTTCTTGGCAGGAAAGGCACCCGTGCCCCTCATTGTTGCATATCATCCACTGTCCAGTGGTCTGCTTCTTTACCCTCTTTTCCAGTTTTCCTGCCACTTCCTTCCCACCTCAGCCTCATCACCTTCTCTCGCTTCCCCTTCACTTCTAGCTGGAGTGGATTAGAAACCTCACACAGATCCTTCTGCATCCTCTACATCTGATACCTGAGTCATCACTGAGCAAATAAGCACAAGCCCAGCACACGGTGGGCCCCTCCACGTACATGAGCTCCAGTCCTGGCCCATGAGCAATGGGCTCTGAGAGGAGGGTGTGCACTGCACGGGGCAAGGACAGAGCCTGGGCCTCAGTAGAGCCCTGGGGGCAGCCCTCCATCGCTCAGCACTTCCACCTTTGTCATCCATCTGGCCCCCAGTGCGGAGCCTGGCATGGGTGTGGGAGGCTGCAGCACCAGGCCCAGCTCTGTGGTCCCCAGAGGACAAACATAGTGTCCACAAAGGGTGTGGCAGCAGGACACGGACTCCTGCCGCTCCAAGGGGCCTTTTGTTTCTTTCTGCAGCATCCTGAAGGAGAAAAGTCAGACGATACGTTGTCATTCATCTTCTTGTCACTGTGTGCTTTGCTGCAAGAACACCCACCTGCTCCTCCTTCTCCATGTACCTCCATGAGGCCAGGGGAGGACACAGTGGTGTAATAACACTGTCTGAGAGAGCATCACTCCCGTGGGAACGGCAGAAGAAACATGGGGGCTCCCAGGGAGGGTGTCCCTGAGGAGCAGCTTGTCTCTCCCATGCGCCCCTGCCCCATCCACCCCCTTTCCTTGCCAGTAGGCCCAGATGTTTTCTTTCTTTCATTCTTTCTTTTTTTTTAAGGTTTTATTTATTTGAGAGAGAGAGAGCACAAGCAGGGGAAGGGCAGAGGGAGAGGGAGAAGCCGACTCCTCATTGAACAGGGAGCCCGATGTGGAGCTCGATCCCAGGACCCCAAGATCATGACCTGAGCTGAAGGCAGATGCTCAACTGACTGAGCCACCCAAGTGCCCCCCAAATGTTTTCTTAGAAGTGTGTGCTGGAGGCTGCTGGGCCTGGCCTGCCTTCCAGGAACTGGGCTGTCTCTTTGGATTTGGTGGCAGATCCCTGTCAGACTCCAGATTTTCTGCTTCTTAGTTTCTGTCTTATTCTCAAGTAATATGACCTTGGTGAAAATCTGGAAAGTACAGAGAAGTATAAATGACATTGGGAAAAAAAACTAGCTATAATCCTATTATCCACAAGCAACCATTTTTCACTTGGTTTCTAGTTTCTTTTCTTCCCCCCTTGTTTTTAATTTTTTTTAATTAACATATAGGTAATTGACTTATTTTTCTGACATGTGTAGATTTGTGTAACCATCATGCCATCAAACTCCTTCGTGCTATCATTTTTATTTTTTAATTGCACAAATAAAGTAAGGATAATATTTACAGCATTTTTGTTGCTGGCCATGCGAGGTTCAAGGGAGACATAAGACTGTAGTGCACACAGTGAAAGCCCGGCTCCCCACCCTGTCCCCTGACCAGAGTTGACCATTGCTACCAGTCAGTACATCCTTCTCCTTCTGTGCTTCTACCCAAATAACAGTGTTTTTCTTTCTGTTTTTTATGTAAATAGGATCATTTCCTGTCTTTTTTTTCTGTGGCTTGCTTCTTTTCACTTACCAGTGGGTCTTGAAGATGTTATTGTGTACATGTAGATGTTGGTGTATAAATCTACGGGATCTTTCTAACCATTGAATAGTATTTAATAATTGAGATGGAGATTTTAAATCGTTCCCTGTTGATAGACATTTGCTGCCAGCCTTTGGTTATTCAAACAACGCAGTGAACATTTGTAAACCTATGTATTTGGGAACATGTCTAAGTATTTATGACTAACTCCTGAAACTGCAGTTCTGGGCCACCGGATAAGTGTGTTTGAGCTTTGATAGATACTGCCAGCTTCCCTCCAGAAAGGTTCCACCACCCCTGGCGGTGTGTGATAGAGCCCGCACCCCAGCGCTGTGTGACAGGGCCCGCACCCCAGCCGTGTGTGACAGGGCCCGCACCCCGGCCGTGTGTGACAGCCCGCACCCCGGTGCTGTGTGACAGGGCCCGCACCCCAGCCATGTGTGACAGGGTCTGAATCCTAGCCAGCTGTGGACACTGTCCGCCTCTTATGTTCCTGCCAAACTGGGCAAAAAGGCAGCTTGTCCACAGCTCCCTGGCCTCCAGAGAAATCGAGTGTCCTTTCATGTGCTAGTCAGCTTTCCGTATTTCTTCTGTGAACCACCTATTCGTATCCTTTGCCCATTTTTCTACTGGGTTGTCTTTTTCTCCTTGAGCTGGTACTCTGTACTTATGGGTAGTAATCTTCATCTGTTTCTGTGTTCCAGATGTTCTCTTTGTAGCCTGTGGCCAGCTTTAACTTTCTTTATGGTGCCTTTCATGCACAAAAGCTTTGCATTTTGTGTGGCCAAATACTAAGTAGAATATTTATGGGGCACTTACTATGAATTAGGCATTCCTTCTAAGCACTTTCCATATACTAACTCATTTAATAGTCACAACAAATCTTATGAGGTAGATATCATGATTATCCCCAGTTTACAGGTTAGGAAAGAAAGGCACCAAAAGGTCGAGAAACTGGCCAAAGGTCACTAAGCCAAAAAGGTGGTGCCAGGTTTAAAACCTGCATGCCTGAGCCTTCTGTAAGCCTGCCTTTCCCCACCCCGACTCCTGCAATTCATGCTTGCTTGGGAAATCCATCCCTCGGATGTAAAACGAGTGCTCTGTATTTTGTTATAATATGTTTGTTTTTTTCATCTCATTCTTTAATTCATCTGGATTCTTCATTCCACTGTGCCAGATGGGAGGAAAGATTTCATTTTATTTCTCTAAGTCCTTTTTTTCCATCCATGTTTTTCCTTTACATTTTTCTTAAGATTATCTTGTATTTTCTTATGTTATTAAAAATGCTTTTCTGTATATGCTTTTTGTGGTCACATAATATTCCATTGTATAATGGCACCATAAATTACTTAACCAGCACCATAATGTTGAAGGTTCGAGTTGTTTACCGTATTTCTGCATTATAAATCACACTGCAGAGAACAGTTTTATGCATAAATATTTGTCCACACGTCAGATTATTTCCTTAGGATAGAAGCCTGGACGAAAAAATTTAAAATCTTGTTATCTACATTTTCCACTAATATAAAGGAAGGGAAAAAAAAAAACCACTCTTTTTGCACAAGAAGAGGGCCATGTGATGGATGGAGGCATCCATCAGTGTGTGAGTCTGCCCCAGGGTATCTGTGAGTGTCTACGAGTCAGCTTTGTTGTGTAGACAGCTGGAAGCCTCGAAAGAGCCCTGAGGTGTCTGGGGGCTCATCACAATGTTAAAACATGAGTGTTTCTGCTAGCATCTGTAGGAGCCCCACTTGCCTCACATGCCCTCAGCCATGTTCCAGGCAAGGTAGCAGGAATATGGATAGGAAAATCCAGGCTCCTATAGAGCCTCAGCTTCAAGGGAACTTTCCAGATTAATCTTGGTCCCCTGGAAAACTCTGGTTCCAGGATCCAGGAAAGTCTCCATAGCTGGTCTGTAATAAACTCATAGGTGTAATTAAAGTTCATGTAATCCAGAGGAATCGGAAAGCTTGGGGTTGACGGGAGGCTAACATTCCCATAGCCGGGAAGGAGTGTGCTCGAAGGGTTGACATGCAGCCTCTGTGCCAGGTCATGAAAATCAGCGTATGCGCACTTACACAGATGATAAAAACCCAACAAGGAAGTTTGGCACTAAAACTTAATGGCCTATCAAATCACAATCAGGACATTAAAACGCAGTGGGCTGGAGTCCTGCTCCTGCGTTATAACCTCTTCTGGCTGTCCCGCAGCCCACGCCGCCAGGACATCCTGAAGGCCAGGCCCAGGGTTCTGGGGCTGGGGTCAAGGCAGGCACTACCCATGACCCACGGGTCTCCAGAATAGGTGGGTACCAGCAAAGGAGATGTTTGCTTGGCCAGACCTTTCTCCTCTTTGGGGCCTGGCCAGTCTCCTTGTCATAAACTCTCTTTACAGAAGTTTATTGCTTAGCCTTCCTATCTTGTTCAGGGAGCAGAGGGAATTGATGCTAGAAGCAAAAGCCAAGACCACTTTAGGGTATGAATGAGAGGCTGTAGAACAACATCCATAGATGTTGGGGATTTCCAGAGATGTATTCCAGACCTTGTAAGGAGCAGGAGAAGTGTATAAATGGTGGTGGGGAGGTGAGGATACATGCATAGCGACTGGCTTGGCTGCTAGTGATGCTAGATAGAGGTGTTTAGTCAAACTAGCAACTATTCAGGTACAAGCATGACTCTTGCCCCCAAAGAATTTAGTCCAGTTAAACCTTTTGTGCTCAGGTGTAAACCTGAACAATATACCATGAGGTTAATTCATCCAAAAAGTATGTGGACTCATCCTCAGTACTAGGGATGTGATGGTGAGCTAGACAGACAGCCAAGCCTGTAAGGAGCTTACACTCCAGTTGGGAGGGACAGGTTCAAATAAGCAGATTACCCCAACTGTTTTGAGTATGGTTGAGAAAATAAACCAGATATTGGAAGAGAGCACGATGTGTGAGGCTCCTTTGGGTCAGATGGTCAGAGGATTTCTCTGTGGAAGTGAAATTTGAGCTAGAGACTGAATGATGCGAAGTGGTCAGCCATGCACAGACCTGGGGGAAAGATCGTGTTCCAGGTAACTGCACGTGACGAGCCCTGAGGTAGAAATGAGCTTGGTCTGATAGAACAGAAAGAAGGCCACGGGCTGCGGAGTGGAGGACAGGTAGGAGAGTCAGATGGTGTGCGGCTTATGGCCATGGTAGAATTTGGATTTTAATCTACCTGTGATGGGAAGCCCTTGCAGAATTTTAACCGAGGGAGTTTGATCTGATTTATGTCTTTGAAAAGATGTCCTGGCTGCTCTTAAATATCAGAAGACAGCAATAGAACAGTCACAAGGCAGTCCAAAATTAAATGCCATGGAAACGTATGAATAAGAAGTACTTTGTGAGTAGAAGAAGAGTGGATGGTTGGGTGGGAACGAATGGACGACTCGAAGCAGGGGCTGGAGCTTGGTAGGCACTGTGTGGAGATGCCTGGTCCATCGGGGCCGCTGCTGTGGTGAGAGGAGTGGGGGCTGGTGGACAGGAGAACTTTGGAGAAAAGGTGGGCTTGTGTGGACACAGTGATGGGAACTCCAGCCAGAAGATCCAGCTTAATCCCATATTGGGGCCCCAGGTTTATCACTTCAGCTCCCGGAGCCACCATTTCTGGCTCTAACGAGCTTTGTCTTATCTGTCTCATTGCGCTGCCAAAGAAAGTGTGTGGAAGCCCAGTACAGAGGGCAAATTCTTTATTTGAAGGAGAGCCCTGGGAGACAGGGTTAGAAGTTCAGGAGAGAGGCGTGAGTGCAAGCTCAAGAGTCTGGACGTTTCCTGGCATATCTTCTATCTCTCCCTCCTATGTCCATGACAGACCCTTCCTCCCAGTGAGCCAGTTCTCAAGCTCAGAGTCCATCTCAGGCCCACCAGTCAGAGAAGCTGGCCGGTGATATGGAGTCAATTTACCACCTCGCAGGGCAGTGGCATCAAAGGGCCAGAACCTCATAAAGGTTTGAAGGTGAATTTTCTCATCTTCAGGGCTCCTGCAATATTGACAGGGATATTTTGGAAAGAAATGGTGGTTTTCTGTCAGTGGCAATGTCTGGCTTTTCTTCTCCTTCCCCCACCCCCACTCCATCCCGCTCCATCCCACTGCCCACCTTGACCGTGGGCCCTGCTGGCACTGGCCTGACCGCAGCATTCATATCCTGTTTAGGGGAGAGGGTGGTGAGGGGTGCATTGCCCTGCCTCTCCTGCCTTCTTTGGAGGCCAGTTGGAGCCTTGAGCCCAGGTCCTTTTAGGCCTGCCCTGGTGTTCTCCCTTCTGCCTCCTGGGCTGAGTGGGTCTGACTCAGGCCACTCACTTCCTCCTCTGCAGGGCAGGCTGAATTCTTGGGTGACAGAGCAGTATCAGGAGTGACCTTCCTTTTCTCAACTTGTCTTCATGTAAGGTGAGCCTCCACCACCCCAGTCAGGGAAGGCCACCCTGGCATCAGGAGAATGCGGTGGTTGGCATCTTGGGACAGGTTGTAAGGAGCTGTCAGCCTGGAGGTAGGCCTGGGGGTGGGGAGAGGGGAATCCCCTTTAAGAGTACTAGAAGCCCTTCATCCCAACCGTAAGCTCCCAAAGAATGACTTATTCCTTTTATTTTAGTGAGAACCAAAAAAAAAAAAAAAAAAAGTTCATTTTAATATATTCCATATTATGTCAGTAGAATCTTCCTGAGAATATCTCATTACATGGATCGGTGTGAAAGGGTACCCAAGCCTGGACACCCGTGGGGACAACTCTGTGCTCTTCTGCCCCACCTCTCACGGGAAAGTGAATGCCTCAGAGTCGGGCCTCGTCTGCCTTGGCTTTTAACCTGGGGTCTGTGAGCCAGTCGGGGGATCGGATCCCTATGAGGTGATACATTAATTTGGACTATATAGGCATCAGTATGGGAGAAGGGAAGAAGAAGCTTTATTAAATTCTCAAGAGTGTCAGTGACCCAAGAAGG
This sequence comes from Halichoerus grypus, assembly GCF_964656455.1. NCBI lineage: Eukaryota > Metazoa > Chordata > Mammalia > Carnivora > Phocidae > Halichoerus > Halichoerus grypus. The sequence goes on from NC_135712.1 coordinate 67,133,046, forward strand.
CCCAGGGCCCCAACCTGAGCCAAGGAAGACATCCTCCCTTTTGCTGCTGTGGGTGACTGTGGTGTGCAGGGAGTGTGGGGAGAGGCCAACGTGGTGGACTGCGGGCTGCGTGTTTTCCATCTGGGCGATGGTTCAGTGAAGTAGAAATAGCACTCATGCTCTAATGCTTCAGGCACATTCTGTTAAATGGGCTTTTGTGGTTGTTCCTGAGAATCTGCAAGGCATCTTTGTTTGAAATTGTTTCTTTGGGGAAAACACATTTTCAGTTCCAAACAACCAACTTACCAAAACAAAACAAAAAACCTTTGTAACCTGATGGCTTAGAAAGTTAACAAATGGGTTGTGATAGCCCTAAATGTTTCTTTCTAGAAAGTGACATTCTTAATGTTTCAGTGTCATGACAACCTTGATACCCCTATGGTTCATGGGGTCCCGAGTGGGCTCTAGTCAGACCATGAGCCCATAGGTGTCCCTCATCCTTGGGCCCATTTGAGAAGGACCAGCATGCCGGTGCAGCTGAGAATCGTAGCTGCTCCCTGGGCTGGATGCCATCAGGGGCTATTGCATCCACTGATCATCTCATGGCTCCCGAGTGCTCCGTGCAGAGGAGGAGCTCGGCAGCTCTCTGCCCTCGGAACTGGATGATCACTTACGGTTTCTACTATCAGTGTGTGTGGGGTGTACAGCATAGCCGCTGTGGAGCCCCTTGTCCCTAGAAGGGACGGGTGCGCAGGGACGGAGGAAGCTGGGGACGGGCAGGAGTGGAAGGCGCATGTTTGTGCCCCGGTGCCACCTGGGGCTGAGCTCTGCGGGAAGACCTGGAGGAGACAGGCATTTTTGCCCCAGCCACGTGCTTCGATGGAAGCAGGAGAGCCCTTCCCGTGGCTCAGTGGCTTCTGCAGGCTGTCGGAGGTCCCCCCTGCTAATACTGGAGTGTCTGTCTGCCTCCCATTTTCCCAAGTCAGTTATGAGAATCGCGGTGCTGTCGGGCTGCCACACAGCAGCACCCATCATGAGAAGGCCAGGTTTGCCCTCGCCTGCTGCTTAGCCTGCTTCCTGCCTGGAAGGGTGAACCTGGCTGTGTGGGGGCCGGAGCCGGTCTGGACCTCCTCGCTTCACGGCCCCGGCAGCATTGGAAGCCAGGAAGTACTCTCTCTGGAAACGAAAGCCATGTACAAATGTCCTGATAGCACCTATCAAAGTACTTGTTTGCTTTTTAATGTATCACATTTTATTATTCACGACGTTACTGCATTTGCGTGCCGGTAAGGAGAGGGCAGAGCAGTCTTTATACCAAGAAAAAGGCATTTGAAAATGACGAGCCAGATCCCCGTGCCTCTCAGATCATACGTCCTCCCATGTGGGGACATTTGGAATGTATTCTTGCTTCTGTGAATGCTTATTCCCAATTCAAGGCACAGACCCTCTTCTGCCCTGGAGGGGGGGATGACGGGTAGTGGCACGGTGCTGGGAAGCACATACAGACTGTGGCCGTGGCCTCCAGCCACATTGCTTGGGTTCTCAGCCCCGCTCTGTGGCCTGTGGCTGTGTGCGTAACCTTGGCCAGTCACCCACCTTCTTGGTGCCTTAGTTTTCTCATCTGTAAAATGGAGATAACGTCAGCTTATACCTTGTAGGGCTGTCGTGAGGCTATAAAGCGCTTAGAGCAGTGCCTCGCACACAGGACCTACACACACATGCACACACACACACACGTTGCCAGTATTTTTTATGTAGTTACTTCATTTTTGCCTCTCGCACTCCTTCCCCCTCCCCCACTGAGTGGATTAGGGAAAAGATTTCTTTCCTCTGTGCTGGCGCTTTTTTTCTCTCAGGTAGCCCTGGTGTCTGGGAATAGGGCGCAGCTGTCTTACAGAGGCAGGCGACATCACTGGAGCCTCCATGCTATGGGAGTGGTTTCTCTTGATTTCTTCCCACAGGGTGTGGACACTGTAAGAAAATGAAGCCAGAGTTTGAGAATGCAGCGGAAGTCCTCCATGGAGAAGCGGACGTAAGCTTCCTTTCCTTAATCTCCCCCCACCATTTTCCTCTAAAGACTCAATGACATGGATCCTCACAGTGACTTTCCCCTGCAAGCTCCCGGAGGCCTGCAGTATTTCATTGTCCCCAAGTACACATGTCTTAGATCGGCGGGGTCCCTAACATGGATGGAGGGGTGCAGAGAGACTCTAGGGTCGTATTCCCACACTGTCCATGTGGCCTCTGCCAGGTCCTGGCCCTGGGGTGAAGCCCCAAAGTTCAGCCTCTTTTCTCTGGGACCATGGCTATTGGCAACAGTCATCGTCTACACAACCTGATTGGTGGGGTGGATTTAAATGTCTCGTTTCAGCCCACAAATGAGAAACCATGGACATTCCAGTGGACACATCCTGGGGATATATCTGAGCCCAGGGGGCCAGCCACCCCCAGTGAAATGCTGGCAGGTCCTGGGTGGGTGGGGGTGGCGTCCGGGCTCCTCCTCTGCCAGCACCGCGTCTGAGGCTGTCGTGCATGGTTGGCCCCTCCCCCGTCCCAGAGCTCTGGTGTCCTTGCAGCCGTCGATGCCACCGTCAACAAGGCCCTGGCAGAGAGATTCCACATCTCCGAGTTCCCTACATTGAAGTACTTTAAGAACGGAGAGAAATCCGCAGTGCCTGCGCTCAGAACAAAGAAGAACTTTATTGAGTGGATGCGAAAGTAAGTGTGGTGGTCTCAGCACATCCTGACTCCTGGCCGCCGGCCCCTGGAGCTGGCCTGGAGGACCCAGAGTAACGCTTAGGGGCTGCTGACCTTGGCTCAGGGCCACGGGAGCCAAGGCGGACTTGACTTCCCCAATCCTAGAGCCACCTCTGGTGTGCTGGCCACATGTCCCCATCCAGCAGGTCACTGGCAGCCTCCCTGGATGCAGTGTCACCGGCACCAGGGGCAGCGGGTGGTATCGAGGTGCTTGTTTAAAGTGCAGATTCTGGGGCGGCTGTCCCTGAGGCTTTGATTCGGGAGGTGGGAGTGGAACCCTCAGCCGTAGTGTTTTGAGAAATACCTGCTTATAGAATGGAAGCAAAGTTACCACTAGGTTCAGGAGAGACTCCTGGGAAGAGGTGAGGGCACTGGCAGGGTCCTGGTCTCAGCTCCTCCCACTTTGTCCTGCTCATCACTGGGAGCATGTTCAGTGGTTTGCTTCCAGAAGAGACAAGGTACTCACCCTTTTGGGCCTCTTGGTGTCAGAAGCAGGTTGCTATTCACACCTGCCTCTCTAGCCTCCCTCTGGTGCCAGGGCTGGTACACTGGGAGGATTAGCCGGGTGGGGGTTCAGGCAAGTCCTTGGTGCTTGCACTTGTGGTTAGAGAGCCCAGGGAATCCGGAGCGGCCTGGATGCAGGTAGTGAGTGAGCACCGAGGATCTGTGTCCCTTCTGTGCATCGTCCCTGCTGCTGAGCACCTGAAAAGCACTTAGGGTAAAAGCATGGGTATTGGAGTCTGAGAACCCTGCACTCAGATGGTGACCCTGGGCCATTTACTTGACCCCACTACGCCCCAGTTTCCCATCTGGAAAATGGAGACAGCACTTTCCCAAAGGCTTGTCTAGAGAATTAAATTAGACTACTGTGCTTATCACGGTGTGTAGCATGGCAGTACTCAGAGAGAGGAAGCTGTTTTTATTGTTGACATCAGCTGTTATGTGGGGCTGTAACTGACAGCATCGCCCCATAAGTGGTGATACCTTCCCAGGCTTTGCCAGTTAATTTTTTATCTGCTGCCCATTTCACGCTCAGATCCTATGAGGTCAGAGTTTTTTGTTTCTGTTTTTTTTTTTTAAGATTTATTTATTTGAGAGAGAAAGAGAGTGTGCGTGAGTGGGGGGAGGGGCAGAGGGAGAGAATCTCAAGCAGACTCCCCGCTGAGCTCAGAGCCCGACATGATGTGGGGCTCGACCCCACTCGAGATCATGGCCTGAGCCGAAACCAAGAGTCAGAAGCTCAACCAGCTGAGCCTTGCAGGCGCCCCCAGGTCAGAGTTTTTATTCCTGTTTCCTTGATGAAGGAACTGAAGCTCAGAGAGGTTAGGGGCCTTGCCTAGACACAAACAGTAGCTCTTTTGGGAGCTTGGAAAGAATCCTCAGGCAGAGCATGAACGGCAGATAGCTCCGAGATGGAGGACCTTGTCACCCAGGAGTAGGGTGAGCAGTGTTGGGTGAGGCCGGTGGCGTTTCCAGGCTTGTGCACAAGTAGGGTGCTATGGGTGACTGAGACACGCTCGCCAGCAGGCCGGCCTGGGGAGGCAGGGGCCCGGGCAGAGGAGCTTCTGTCCCTGTGGCAAGATGATAGCTGACACCTGGAGGGCTGTCCTGCCCTAGAAGGGGCTCGGGTCTTCCACACTTTCACAAAATGGCTTCCTGATAGGCTCCTCAGAGGGAATCAGAATATCTTCATGGATGGTACAGATTTGTTCATGTTTAAACTCAGCTTTTGAATTGCATTTTAGAAAGGATGCGAAGTGACTTCTTTCTGAGTGCTCCTCTGGGTGAGGGTGGAAGTGCTTGCCCTTACGCAAGCCTCTCCTTATGACTGTCTCCCTTCCCCCACACCGCAGCCCTGAGGCCCCGCCACCCCCAGAGCCCACCTGGGAAGAACAGCAGACCAGCGTGTTGCACCTGGCAGGGGACAACTTCCGGGAGACCCTGAAGAAGAAGAAGCACACCTTGGTCATGTTCTATGCCCCTTGTAAGTAGCTGGGTGTGAGGCCAAGGGGCGGGCCAGACCAGACCAAGAAGATCCTCCCCAGGGGCCAGGGCAACCACAGGTGGACTCTGGGCTCCTCTGTACTGTGAACAGGGCTCCCCGGTCTCATTCCAGGCTGAGGCCCTTCAAAATCCAGGGCCTCCTTCTGTCAGCTCTGTCAGGGTCTCTCCCTCTTTCTGGGGAGCCTTTCTCCCATCAGTCCTAAAGTCCTCTGCTTCTGTTTGTGGCAGGAACCTGCCATAAAATTATTCGGTCTCCTCCTGTCCCTGGAATCTTCTAGGCTGCCTGCCTCCCACCTGCCACTTCCTTCCACCCCTTGGCTCCCTCCACCCCACTGGGCACTGACTTTACCTTCAAACCTTGGAATTTAGCTGACCCATCTTGGCCTCTGCTTTCCTTATCTTCCTAAGCATCCCCAGCCCAGCCCCCTCCCTGACCTTCCCACGTGGCTTTGACGCCATCGGGTTTGAGGCTGTGGGAAAAGCACACCACATTGTTCTGAGCTAGCTTCCCCTCGATCCCCATTTTTTATCAGAGTTTAAGTTGAGGAAGTGACACGAGTGTTTGTGACCTTCAGATTTTGTGCGTTCCACTTTGAAGTTCATTGATACTTGAAGGGAAGGCTCTTGAATTTCCCACTCTTCTGTTGCCCTTGTCTCTCTCCCCCAGGTTACAGCTCAGCTTAATGGAGTGGGGATAATAAAGCTTCGTGACACAGAGAAGCCAGGCAACTCAATCTAGTCATAAACCCGCTTGCTTGTAGCCAGCCCTCCTGTTGGCTCCCCTCCTGCCTCACTTTTCGAGTGTCAATAATCTGTAATGTCTCTCCTCCCTCTCACTTTCTGGGAGGGGTTGCCTCCCGCCTGCCTTTCCCAGCCTCAGACCTCCACCTTCAGGCAGCCAATGTGTCCCTCTCTTTTTGCCTTTCCTTCTGCAAGTGGGAGTGGGACTTGGGCTCTTTCTTGCTGAGCTTCTCGCTGTCCTCATCTGTCCTTAGGACATGCCTGGAAGGCTGAGTAGATTTTAAGAAGTTGTCTTCCATCTGGGCAGAATGGGGTGTGCAGGACCGAGAGCAGAGATTGTGTGACCTACCCGAGGCCTTAGAGCAATGTATGACAGAGCCCTCCCTGCAGCCTGGGCTGGTGCTCTTTCTGTCACAGACGTCATTCAGAGAGGAGGAGCTTTCTCAGCAGCAGTGAAAGCCTGGCCACAGAAGTCAAGGTCCTTGATCGGCTACTGGGTGGACTTTAGTACATCCAGACTAAATACTTTGCCCCAGAAATGCTCCCATCTTTTCCCCAGACCTCTGGGGTCAGGACTCCTACCCCCTGGGCTGCTAAGGACCCCCCTCACAGAACCACTGTTTGCTGGGTGGTATCTGGGGCCCAGGATACAAGGGAAGGAGGCATGGTCCCTGCTTGGCCTCAAGGGCCTCATAGTCTACTCTGGCAAGAAGCAGCTCGAGACAGCCCATTCAGGGCCACTCCACTGAGCGACTCAGCTTCTGTCAAAGGGCCTGGCACCTAGAGTTTTCCTTTTCCTCTACTGCATGTTCCTGTCCCTGAACTCTGCTCCAGATTCCCAAGACATGCTCATCAGGGAGGTGGATCTTTCCAAAAACAAGTCTTTTAAAATTTTTCAATTATAAAAATAACATATATATTTATTTATAATATATATGGTATATATCTCTTTATGCTTATTTATATATAAAGAACCTAATACTACAGGAAGGTCGTACCCCTGATAAAGGTAGGTATAAAGTAAAAGCAAAAGCCAACCCCCATTGCCTTCCCCAATCTCTACTCCCTCCCACCTCCTGCCTCCCCACCCCACTTCCCACCTCCCCACCATGTCCCTTAACTTCCCAGCACTACCCCCCCCCGGCCCCCACCTCCCCCCACCTCCAGCTTCCCCAGTTTCTACATAGATCTTCCTCCAGCTGTTTCATTGTTCTTTCCTGTTCCAAGCCCCCGCTTCACTCTCAGTGGTCTGGTTCCAGTGACTGCCCTTCTTAGGCCGGCTTGCTGAGTCTGTAGCATTGGGATTTTCTGTCCTGTCCTCGGTTTTTGTTTCTGACTCCCCTCTCTGGGAAGCTTCTTTGGTTTCCTGCTGCACAAAGGTGGTGCCTTTTTAAAGAGCCCAAATTAAAAAATCATGCCTCTTTTGGCCCACCTGACACCCCTTGGAAACATCTTCATGCCCTTTCTAAAACAATCTCCCCTCCAGTTATTCATCTGCCTTGCTCTTTCTTTTGGATCATGATAAAATTAGATGTACAGAAGGTGATTAATCTGAGACCTAGATACTTTAAATTGATGGTAATAGGAATTTGCACTAGGCTGACAGTTGCCTTTATACTTTCAGTAAGCAGAGAGCTTAAAAGGAAAAATTAATAGTGATACCAGATTTGGGGGGAGGGGATAACTTATTTCCAGCCAGCCTAATGCTGTTAGTGGACATCCAAGTGCCACTCAGGAGGGACCTCTAGGTGCCGCAGGGGTGGTGCTCTGACAAGCCTTGTCAGCCAGCACATTGTGCCCTCTAAATGTTTTGGAATATATAAACCATCATTCCTATAGAGTGTATAACATTTTCATGAATTTGAGCTATTCTTCCCTCTGCTGGGTCAAATTAGTAAAGTGTTTTTATAATTGCCATTGAAGCAGTTAAAAAAAGTCATCTTAGTATCTGCCCCAAGTGAGGCTGTGCTAGGCCCTCTGTGGCATTTCTGTTCTGATAGGACCTGTGACCAGCCCAGCTGTCTTCTCTGCACCTGCAGGGGGTGTGGGGAGAATCCCTTGACTGCCCCTCCCCATCGCTGTCCACACTGTTCCGGGGCCAGCTGGCTACTTGGCCAGCCGCCCATCTCAGGAACTGGCTCAAGTGCTCAATTCACATTAAAGTTGTAGCCTAGCCTTAATTTGGTTTCACACAACTCTTTGAAATGCCAGTCATTATTATCTTATTTTAAAAAGAGAGAAAGCAGATGAGCAAAGCCATTTCTGGTCCCCACGTAGGCTGGCCCGACTGTTGGCCAGCTCTCCCCGTGGGGCATTTGGCCTCTCCCACCTGTGTTTTGATCAGAATTAATTACCAGTGTCAGGAAATTCCTCCCTCAAAGCAATTCTGTTCTCCTGGCAGTTGTGTTCAGCGTCTGGGGAATGGTTGGAAGAAGGGGGTTTGGGTTTGGATCAGCTAATGCTGAGGGAGGGGCCGAGAAAGGGGGTCTGTCACATCAGGTGACAGTAGCACCACTGTGACACGCAGGGCCTCTGGAGTTAGGGGTCCTCGTCCGCTGGGATAGGTCTGTTCCCTCAGTCAGGAACCCAGGCCCTGAGAAGCGTCGGGGACTCGCTGTAGCTGATCCTCCTCTCAGCCTGACCTTGGACCTCCCGTCCCTGAATCCAAGGATCAGGTTGATTGTAGAGCCCGAGGGTGGAAGGATAGCATGAGGACCAGAAGCTGGGTTTGGCCGCTTGGTCCGGGGTGGGGATTTGCTGGGAATGAAGAATTTAGCAGCAGGACACGAGCAGTAGGGGCTCAGGTGGCATGGTTCCTCCTCCCTCCACCTTTCCCAGTCCCATTCTCTCAGGCCTGAAATGGACAGTGGGTACCGCTGTCCCTAGGGAAGGAGAAGGGGACTCTGTAACCTGCTCAGAGAATCCTGAGCACACATCCTCCTTTTCCAAGCCCAAAGGTCCCCTCTCTACCCTAGCTCCAAGGGCAGCCCTCTGTGGAAGGAGTTTGCAGAACAAGACCACAGCAACCATCTCCTCCACCCCCAGCCTCTTCGGCCGGGTGTATGATGGGAGGATGTGGGGTGGGAGATCCCGGGCAAGAGCAGACCTGACATTTGCACAGGAACCTCTACAAAGTCCTTGTGCTGACAGCAGACACATGGGGCAGTGTTTGAGTGGCAGGGTTGACACGTGGACCCTGACAGTCTGGCGTGCAAGGGGTGGAGTCAGATGAACCCCCACAGTCTGTTGGGTGGAGGGAAGCTCCTGGAAAGGCTTCTCTGTCAGTGCCAGGGAGGGCCCCTGGCTCTGCAGCCTCCCCTGCATGAGCAACATTCGGTCCTTCCCCTCCCCTGCAGGGTGCCCGCACTGTAAGAAGGTCATCCCACACTTTACCGCCACCGCCGACATCTTCAAAGATGACCGAAAGGTAAGGATACCCTTCTTCATCTCTGTCCTGCCTCTGACTTTGCTCTGCCCCACAGCTCTCTACCTCCCTCCCTTCCATTCAGGTCCCCTTCCTGAATAGACTCTGCTGAGATCAGGGAATTCCTGGGAACCAGGACATTCTTTTCATAAGGCAGGACAGGGCAGGCTGAATTTCTGCTGTAAAATCAGTTAAAAGGGATACACTGCACTGTTACAGCCCTTTCTGGGAAGAGGGGGTTGGTAAAGGGGTTATCTATTTATTTTTAGCGCTTGAATCTTTTTGCAGTAGGATTTGTAGTCATGCATTACTTATATAATTGAAAATACAAATAAAGAATGTCCAACAAAAGTCAACCGGAGGCAGCCAAGGTGGAGGAGAACAAGGCTGTCTTGCAGAGCCTCATCCCACCGAAATAAAAGGCTCCTGCTGATGAAGCATAAAGTTAACAAGCTAGAACTACAGATTGGATTAAAGTGTGGGGAGAGGGCACCCCCAGGCACCTCCCTAGGCAGCTCCACCAGCCAGGGCAGTGCAGGCTGCTACCAGGTGAGGGCAGTGTGTGACTCCGGGGCCGAGGCGTGGTGTGGCAAGGGCAGACCCTGGAGCTCAGGCCCGGTGCGGCTTGAATGCTGCTGAGCTGGGTGGCTTGGAGAAGTCCTATCGACTCTCCAGGCCTTGAGTTCTCTTCTCGCCAAGGTTGGGGTCCTGCTCTAGATGATCATGAAGACTCTTCCCAGCCTGGGACTCTGTTGTAGGAATGTGTCCCCCAACAGGCCTCAGAAGCATGCTCATACACACCCAGGCCCAAAGTTGCATGCATGTGCACTGGGTGAGATGCTTAGGTGCAGCTGGGGCAGGCTGGACCCACACGCCAGGAGGCGCTGGACTTGGCCCTGGGGGGTTGGCGGTGATGGCACGTGAGCGCTGTACAGGGACAGCAGGTCAGAGGGAGCCGGGCTGGAGCACCGGCACATGTCTGGGGAGGGGGATAAACTCGGGACTCAGACCCCAGGACCCTTCCCTGGACTCAGGATGTCCCGTTGTCACCCACAAGGTCTGGCTGTGCCCTTGAGGCTCCCTTCACCCCACCAGGAGGGAGTAGAAGGACCAGAAACCTTTTCTCCTTTGCCTGCCCCTTGACCTGTATGGAGAGGGGCATGGCAAGAAGGGGCTTCCTGTCTTCCAGCTCCCTCCCCACCCACTGCCCTCTGCCACCCAGGGCCAGTGCACATGCAGGAGTTCTGGGGAGGTTCGGCCAGTCCCCTAGGACTCCCTCACAGTCTGGGTGTTGCTTGGCGTGGGGAAGCCTTTGCTCCCTGTAGCCAGCACGGGACTGGCAGGCATTCCACATTGACTCCCATCGCCCCACCCCATGAGACGGGAGAGTGGCTGGGGTGTGGGGTCTCCCCGTCCCCTGGCTGCTCAGGTCTGTGTGGCTCCAGGGTCTGTGAAGGGATCACCTCAGTCCAAGCGGGGCCAGGCTGGCTGTGCCCACAGTGAGCAGCCAAGGGCCGGTCCTCCTCTTCCTCTCTACCATCTGCTGATGCACAGGGATGCCATTTCCACAGGGACCCCACTAAGACACTGATAAGCCTTTGCTTAATTGTCTCAACTTGGGCCAGTAACGTTGCTGGCCTTTTCCTGCGCTCATTCCCTCTGTCTGTTATGTCCTCTCTCCTCTCCTTCCAGCTCCCTGTGTTCCAAGCCAGAGATCACCCTCACTCATTTCCAGGAGCACATTAAATCTCTCTGCCCCTCTCTGCCAGGCATTTGGCAGGCCTGGGTTTCCTGGACGTGGCTCTCAGTAACACCAGGGAAGCATTTGCTCTCGGCCTGGGGGACTAAAGTTACTGGTGTCACGATTGCTGGGTGCCATCCTAGAACTGTCACATCAGAGGTCCAGGGATGGTTCTGGGAATCTAATTTTTTTTCTTTTTTCTTTTTTTTAACAGAGGAAGAGAGGGGCGCCTGGGTGGCTCAGTTGGTTAGGCGACTGCCTTCGGCTCAGGTCATGATCCCGGGGTCCTGGGATCGAGCCCCGCATCGGGCTCTCTGCTCAGCCGGAAGCCTGCTTCTTCCTCTCCCACTCCCCCTGCTTGTGTTCCCTCTCATGCTGTCTCTCTCTCTCTCCCTGTCAATTAAATAAATAAATAAAATCTTTAAAAAAAAAAAAGAGAGAGGAAGAGAGAGCAGGGGAGGGGCAGAAGGAGAGAGAGAATCCTAAGCAGGCTCCATGCTCAGTGCAGAACCTGACGTGGGGCTCGATCTCACGACCCTGAGATCATGACCTGAGCCAAAATCAAGAGTTGGATGCTTAACCGACTGAGCCACCCAGGCACCCCAGGAATTTGTAATTTTTAAGAGCTGCCTCTCGTACTAACCACTGGCTGATGTTTGGGGACTGGTGGCCCATCCCTCTCCTACTCATGAGGGATCAAGGCCCAGAGAGGAGCTATGTCCCTTGCCCAGGGACACGCAGCTGTGGGTCATGGACAGCCAGAACAGTCTCTTGACTCCCAGTTTTTCTGGATACCCTGTGCTGCCACCTCTTAGCTAGAATTGTATTCCCCGCCCCCGCCCGAAGCCAGTCTCTGTTCCTTCCCCAATCAATATGCAGTTGGTTGTTCACTTCCATTTTCATAGCCAAAGTCAATATTAGCTCCTGCAGAGATTTATTTTACTGAATCAATAAAGCCGCATGAGGCAGCTCATATTTTAGCTGGGGAGCCTCCACCCCCTCCCAGGGGTGGAACTTGAGCAGTTGACACACTGGCTGGAGAGAGGGCTGCATGCTGCTCGTGTTAGAACCGATGGCGGTAGGGAAGGGGCCACGGAGGACATGGGCCTGAGGTGGAAGGCTGGCGGGTGCAGGCAGGGGTCAGGGTACCACTGGGCCAGCAAGGTGGGGCTCATCTCTCACTGCACATCCAGGTGTCCCCAGCCTGGGAGTCAGGCTGGCCGGCAAGGTGTGAAGGTCATCCCAGGACAGGCGCCCTGAGGCAGAGGGAGCTGCTGTAACTTTGGCCGTGGTGTGTGTACTCCCTTGCGTTGACGAGGCTGTCTGTCCATCAGAAAGGAAAGCTCCCTGAGGGTAGGGACCTCATTTGTCCTTGAATTTCCTCCAGTCTTGACGCCTGAAGCCTCTGTAAATGCTGACTGAATGAAGAAACAACAGCATTTGATATCTTTCGAAAACTCCGCTCCCACTGGTGCTTGAGAGCATTATGTCACGTTGTCCTCGTAGTAGCGTAACCAGCTCGGTATTAGCAATCTCCCATTTTACAGAAGAGATTGAATCTTCGAGAGGTTAAAAGTCTCTTCCAAAGTCGTCCAGCTGGGAAGGGGCTGCTCAGAACCAGATAAACAGGCATTGTCAGAGGTCTCCCAGAAGCAAACTCAGGTTCCGGGACTCGTGTGTAGGGGGTTTATTTGGGAAGCGGCCTCAGGGATAGAGGAAGGGGGAGCAGTCAGGAAAGGAGCCAGAGCAGGTGTATTAATGAGCAGATTGGTGCATGCGTAATTAGGTTCAGTCCCTAGAGACCTCACCACGGACAGAATCGCCTCAGCCAAAGGTCCAGGAAGCCAAGGGACATGTCCTCAGCCCTGTCCGTCACTGGCCTCCCTGGGGGCTCCCTGCAGCCGAGAACTGTGGGTGCCAGTGGCAAGTGTTTGGCCAAGGGGTCATGGCAGGGTACCAACCACCGTGGAGCAAATCTAGAAGTGATAGTGCGCACTCAGTGCTGTAGTCAGTCAGTGTAAATCTGGAGTGGGTGTGGGGGGCAGGCATTTAGACAGGAGAAATGGGGATAGGTGAGAAGAGGTTTATTTGCTGTCTTCTTTCCAGAGTCTAAGCCGCTTCCTTCAGAAAGAGCCGCACTCAACTCCTCTGCTCCCATAGAAATGGAGTGTGGAGGAGTCTTTGCAGCCAGAAGTAGCCCTCGGTGTGTATGTGGCTGGCAGCTGGTTTAGGGGATTCAAAATAAGTACACATTTTTAGTTTAGTCAGTTTATAAAACTGTACAGTGTATTTCCCGCGGCTCCGGGGCATGTAGACAAATTAAATTCATAATTTAAAGCAGAAGCAGGGAGAGCAGCAGCCTGGAGCAACCCTCATCAAACACTTCCTCGGCGTAGCAGAGGCGCCTTGGCCCCTCACCGAGGGCAGGACGCAGACAGCTGCCCGGTGGGCGCCGTCTCCCCTGGGCTGAGCCCCAAGAGCCGGAACGCTGAGGACAGCCAGAGGAGCACCTGCCTCGTGTTTCTGAATAATTCAGAAGGCGTTTTCGAGGGTGAGCTGGGGTTCTCAGAACCTTCAGGGGCCCGCCTGCTGGCTGGGTGGGCCAGGCTCCATGCGGACACCAGCAGACGGCACGTTGAACCCGCCGGAAGGAGACGGCTGCCCCTCCACTCCAGCCACATGTTGCCTGTGGGAATGCAGGGCAAATGCCATCAAATCTGGCTTTTAAACAGAAGCCAGAGAGCCACACTGCTATATAAAATCTTTGGGCTCTTTTTCGAAGTTGGCAGCTAATTCAGGTTTATTTTATTTTATTTTTTTAAATTCTATGTGGGCCAAATAGAACAGGACTGAGAGCCAGATATGGAATGTGTGCAGCGAGTTTGCAAACTCTGCTCTAAGAAGTCTCATCGTGCAGACATTCTGTAGCTGAAGTGGGAGGGAAGCGTGAGGGCCGGGCAGGGGCAAGCGTGGCCCGCTGGTGACCAGAGGGCAGGCTGCGCCTCACTCTTCACTGTCAGGCCTGCTGCCGGCACAGCAGTGGCCCCTCTCACCTGGGCACAGGGGCAGTGAGCCGCGAACGTGACTGTCGGTGGCCTGCAGGGCTCTTCTACTTGGAAAGGGGGCGTCCCTCCCCATGTGAATAACCCGTAGCCGTAGAACCATGTGAATTGTGGCTACTTAATGATTTGAAATTTCAGGCATGGTGATCATTCAGTCGGAATGCCTCATGGGCCCTGGTTCTCATTCCTCTCTCTGGTGCTCGTGTGGGCTGCTCCTCCTGGGCTGGTGCTCCCTGCTCGGGCCTTCATGCACCTGCTGCCTCGTCCTGACGCAGGTTGTAGATCGAATACCGTCTCCTCGGAAAGGCCTCCTTGGCCATAAAGCAGCCCCTCTGGCTATCGTGTTCTTGAATCACCCTCTTTTAATTTCTTCAGAGCATTCACCGGGCTCTAAACAATCTCACTTGTTATGTGTCTACTAACTGCCTTCCTGCAGTAAGAACGGCAGTCACTTAATGGCTGGACTTCTTCAAGGTCACCAGTGTACTCCTAACGTAGCAGCCCTTGGGTAGATGCTTCCTCTTATCAGAATCTGCCCTCCCCTCTTCTGTAATGCTTGTGTTTGGTGCATTGCCGTAAAGCGACCTTCTCCCCTCCTTCCCTGCTTTGTGACCCTCAACAGAAAGAAGGTTCCCCAGGTCTGCTTTATACCCTCTTATTTTAAAAGAACAATAAATAGTAAGGGAAAACTACCAGCGTGTGGAATTTGGTAGACGGGCAGGAAGAGGCCAGTGGCCAATTTGGGAACTTCCTTCTGCCCGAAAACTCTGTTTGCTTTCCTCATGCTGAACTCTTGCGGTTCCTGGAATGTGCTCCCCTGGCTGGAACTTCTTTCTCCTCCTCCTCCTCCTTCAGGCCACTGCTCAGATGGCAAACCCTGCAGAGCACCTTTGTGCCCCTCCCTTGGCGACCTGGACCACCTCCATCCCTCACATCTCCTTTTGTGCCTTGGAATTGTGTCTGTCTGACCCCTCTGACCAGACGCTGAGCCCCTACTAGGGACAGAGCTCGTGTCTGGGGCCCATAGGAGTGATTATGATAGCAGCGAACATTTCCTGACTACTAACCATGTGCCAGGTCCTGTGCCAAGTCACCTCCCCTGGATTCTCTCGCTCGGCCTTCATAATATTCTGATCACCTATGTATTGTTATTACCCCCGTTTTACAGATGAGGAAACTGAGGCACCAAGAGGCTAGGTCATTTTCCATAAGTCTTACTATGCTGCCAAGCCAAGATTTGCACTTGGGAAACCTGACTTCAAAGCTCTTGTTCTTAACCTTGGTACTCGACTGCTCCCCGAACAGATGTTCAGGAAGTGTTAGTTGATAAATGAATGAGTCCCACCATGCCTCACAGAAAGCATCACAAAACCTGCGGTGTTTACAAATGCTCTCAAGTCATCATTTCCTTCATGGCCATTCTACTCTTGATTTTAAAGGGTGGTCTGAGGGCACTGCAAGCTAAGTCCCCTAACCTTACCTGTCTGCCTTGAGAATTGGAAGCAAGCAGCGGCAGTCTTCAATGGAGCTCTGAGCTGGGGAGGCTTTGCTTCAGCTCATCCTCGCTATTGAGAAAAATCAGAGAAAGCACATGGCGTGGGCCTGAAGTGCGGTCTCTGTGCGGAGGGGCTGGGCCTCGGGTCTCACACGGGAGGCCCCCTGCGCTGACCCCGCCTTTCTTCGGGCCCGCAGATTGTCTGTGCTGCTGTGGACTGCGTCAAAGAGAAGAACCAGGACCTGTGTCAGCAGGAGGCCGTCAAGGCCTACCCCACGTTCCACTACTACCACTATGGAAAGTTTGCCGAAAAGTATGACAGTGAGCGGACGGTAAGCTGGGGAGGGGCACCCGCCCTGAGCTCTTTCTGTTGGGCAGGGAGACAGCCACTGAGAAGGACAGCCAACGCCGCAGAAGTCAGCCGTGTGCACGCCGCTGGGAAGGCAAGGGCCGCGGGCCTGGCTGGAAGAGTGCCCCCAGAGGTTGTCCCGGAGCCCAGCTCCCAGAGCCTGGCTGGGTTCCAGGGCTTCGGCAAGGGCTCCTCCGTAGCCAAGCAGACCCTCCCCACATGGGCAGCCACCTCCACTGGCCACTTCTCTATGTCCAGCGGAGTGCACATGGAGGGTCAGGAAGAGGGGAGAGGGGGAGAGGGTGCACATCTCCATCAGGGTAAAGGCTTTTTTCTCTTTCTCTTTCCCTTCCCGACAGGAACTGGGGTTTACCAATTTTATTCGAACGCTCCGGGAAGGAGACCATGAGAGACTAGGGAAGAAGAAGGAAGAGTTGTAATTTCTGCCTCAGAGAAAGCTTTTCCATTACACTGTGAATGATAACCTGTTTTGTTGTTCTTTCTGAATTTCCACGTGTTCTGAAGACAATTTTTTATAGCCGCTTATGGCCATTTTGTACAATTTTGAAATAAAATCAAACCAATTGTTTGGTGGTGTAGGTCGTTTCCACAGAGCCTGTACTAATAGAGATGGAGAGGTGGATACTCGTGTTGTCCCTTATGCCACGTCCCCTCCTGGGAGGTAGAGAGCCACACGCCAGTGTCCCATCTGCCTGGGAGAGACGCATGAGGGCGGAGAGTAGGCACGAGGAGGGTGGCATGGAACAGTGCCCTTCTCAGCCATTGGAGAGCAGAACGGGGAGATCCGACCGCAGCATATCCTGTTGGAAATGACTGGTTTAGGGAGGAAATATGTTAAGATAATCAGGGAAAACGAGATGCTGAAGCTTACGGTCACCAAGTACTATCTTTTTCTGGATCATTTCAGTTTGAGTTTGGGTGGGTTTTCCTGGAACTCATTTACATGTTTCTCTTTCTTCAACTATTTCTGTCTTCTCTTTTCCTCTCTCCAGTCCCTCCCTGCTCTCCCTTCACAGAAAAGCTGAGTCTCCAATTCAGGGCTGAGCGCAGTGGGCAAGCCCAGGCTCAAAGGAGCATCTAGAATGGAGTAGGGGAGGGGTCTCTGTGCTGCTGCTTGCTCTGCACGCTGGAAGGGGCAGACGTGGGTGGCATATTCTCCATAGGCATGCAGTTGCCGGGTCAGCCCCCCTCACCCTGCCACAGTAACCTCCAAACGTTACTCCCATGTTCTCCGTGGATGGGCACCACCCAGGCTCCTGGTCTACCCCGACATCTCACTCTGCCTCCTTCCTCCATTCCATCTCTCTCCTGATCGGCTTTCACACCGGTCGTGCTTTCTACATCTCTGGGTGACTTAACACCAGCCCTGTGCCCATCGGTGTGCCGCCAGAGCCGGAGAACCCTGTGCTGTGTCTTGTCCCCCCACAGGGAGCAGAACAGCCCCCGCTCCCGCTGCCTTGACTTGACTTCTAAGCCGCCGTCCTAGCCTTGGATTTGGGCAGTTCCAGAAGAGGGGTTGCCTAAGCTGCAGTGCTTAGCTGCTCACTTGGGTGGTTCTGTTGGCTACTTGGCCTTCAGGAACAGCCCTGTTTCCTAGCCTGGCCCCATCCCGGCGGCCTCCAGCCTTCCTGCTGATGGGTCCGCTAAGAGGAGGACCAACAGCACAAAGCTGCAGAGCTCCTCAGGGCTGTGCTGACAGGTGCCACGGCTCCGTTAGGTGAAATTGGAGGTTCTTAGCTTCCCAGTCCACCCCCTGCTGCTTCAGCCTTGCTTTTTTTCTCCTAAGCACACACTTCTCAGCAGTGGCCCTGGTCTTGCCCCAAGTGAATGGGTATGAAAGAAAGAAGCATGCATTTAAACACTTGTCCTGAGCTCCTGCTGGGTACTGTAGGCAGTCCTACAGGGAGCCATGTAATCCTGACACTGAGTCGTGCACCGTTCCTACGAGGGGCACCTGAGAGCAAGTGCATGCACAGACATGCTTTTTCCCTAATGGTGATTTGGAGGCTTTGCAGGAGGAATGTATTTGCTTGTGTCTTCAAAAAAATTCGTTTTTAACGGTATCTTTAGAACAATACCTGACAAAAACCACTTCCCGACTGAGGACTGCTAGTGCCCACCTTCAAGGTGCGGGGCTTTCTTTTAGTCTGTTGCATAGCCTCAAGGTCAGATTGACCTGGCCTGGCTTCTTGGTGAGGGCTCGAAAGCACCAGGAAATGGCATCCTCTTCACTTCTCTGTTTGCAGGATTTGATCATTATAAAGCTTTGTCAGAATGTCTAGTGCTTACCATGACTTTGGGCATGACCTGAGCAGGTTCACCCCAGCTCTGGGCAGTGGCTTCTATGGACAGAGCTCCCTACCTCCACTCCCCATCCCCAGCCTCGTCTGTGCACTCTCTCCCACCCTTCACCCTCATTCCCCAATTCTGGAGCTCTGTGCAGATGGAGCAGTACCATGGCATCTAGTTAGTTCTGTTCCTCCTGCCCACACTTGTTTCATATGGAGTTCATTGATCTTCAGTGCAGAACCCTCTCTACCCCTCGAGGACCTGCTGTCATCTCACCCCCCCCTTCTCCTGGATCCTGCATTTGCAGGCAGATTTCTCTGCAGGAGGTGTCTGTGAGTTAGGGGGAGAACTGAGTCCCAATCTTCTTTCTGGGCTTTGGCACAACCTTCACCTCAATTTCTCTCCTCCTCCCTGGTTTGCCTTAGCTTCCCACTTTACTTGCATCCCCCATGCCTCTCACCCACCAGTGATTCCCTATTGCTGCCTGACTGGAGCTTTCAGAGCTGGCCCCCCAACCTTTCTTATCCTCCCCATGCTACTGCCTCCCTTTCTGGAGGTGCTTGGCTTCCAGAAACTTCTGTGCCAGGCACAGGGAGGTGATGCTCTGGGTTTAAGAAGTGATGTGTGTGTTTTTGTGTGGTATCTCATTGTGGTTTTGATTTGCATTTCCTTAACGATTAGTGCTGTTGAGCATCTTTTAAGGTTTTTTTGGCCATTTATAGATCTTCTTTGGAAAAATGTTTTTTGCCCATTTGTCAAATGGGTTGTTTGTTTTTTGTCATTGCTGTCTTACAGGAGTTCTGTATATTTTCTAGATATGAATCCCTTATCTGATCTGTGACATGCAAATATTTTCTGCCATTCTGTGGGTTATCTTTTCACTTTTTAAATAATGCCCTTTGATGCACACAAGTTTTTAATTTTGATAAAGTCCAGTTTATCTATTTTTTCTTTTGTTGTCTGTGCTTTTGGTGTGTATCCAAGAAATCATTACCAAATCCAATGTCCAAAGCTTTTCTCCTATGTCTCTCTCTAAGAGTTTTATAGTTCTAGGTCTTATGTTTAGGACTTTGATCCATTTTGAGTTAAATTTAAAGTAAGGGTCCAGTTTCATTGTTTTACATATGGCTATCCAGTTTCCCCACCACCGTTGGTGGAAAAGACCATTCTTTCCTAATTGAGTCTTGGCACCCTAGTCAAAAATCATTTGACCATATATGTGAGGGTTTATTTCTGGGCTTTCTATTTTATTGCGTTGATCTAGATGTCTGTCTTTATACCAGTACCATGGTTTGGATTACTGTAGATTTGTAGTAAGTTTTGAAATTAGGAAGGGAGATTGCTCCAACTCCATTCCTCTTTTTCAAGATGGTTTTAGCTGTTCAGGGTCCCTTGAAATTCCACATGTCTGTGCCATTAATCATGTGTGTAATTTGCAAAACCAACACTGCAATCAAAATGCAAAACTATCGCACCATTACAGAGATTTCTGCTATGTTCCTTTATGTTTACTCCTCTTCTCCCCTCCTCCTCACAAACGTTGGCAACCACTAACTTGTTTTCCATCTCTATACTTTGCTCATTTGGGGAATGTTATATAAATGGAATCCTACAATAAATAATCTATTAAGATGGACTTTTCTCACTCTACATAACGTCCTTGAGATCCATCCAAATTGTATGTATCAGTATCTTGTTTCTTTTTATTGCTGAGCAGTATTCCATGATATGGATGGATGTAACACAATTTAACTATTTACCTGTTAGGGAACGTTTTGGTTGTTCCCAGTTTGGGACCATTACAAATAAAGCTGCCTTTTGTCTAGATGAAAGTTTTTATTTCTCTGGGGTAAATACCCAGGAATATGATTGCTGGGTCATATGTTAAGGGTATGTTTAGCTTTTAAGGAAATTGCCAAACTTTTGCAGAGTGGCTGTACCATTTGCTTTCTTACCAACGATGTATGACAGATCCAGTTTCCCCATATCCTGCTCAACATTTGGTATTGTCATTGTGTTGTTTTTTTTTTTTAATTTTAGCTGGTCTAATTAGGTGTGTAGTAATATATCATCATGGTCTTACTGTACATTTCACCAATGATTAGCAATGTTGAATATTTTTTTCATGTGCTTATTTGCCATCTATATATCCTCTTCAGTAAGATGCCTATTCATGTCTCTTGCCCATTTTCTAATTGGATTTTTTTTTTACTGTTGAATTTTGAATGTTCTTTATATATTCTAGATACTAATCCTTTGCCAGATATGTGGCTTATAAATATTTTATCTGTAGCATGTTTTTTAATCTTAACAGGCTCTTTCAGAGAACAAAAGTTTTTAATTTTGACAGAATTAATTTAATTTCTTTTGTGGATCATGCTTTTGCTGTCATATCTAAGAACTCATCACCAAGCCCCAGGTCCTAAAGTTTTCCTTCTATGTTTATTTCTAAAGTTTTACATTTAAATACATGATCCATTTTGAGTTAATTTCTGTACAAGATGTGAGACTTAGATTAGGCCTGTGGTGTCCAATTGTTCCAGCACCATTTGTTGTAGACTATCTTCTACTGCATTGCTTTTGCACCTTTGTCAAAAAGCAGTTGGCTGTACTTACAGAAGTCTATTTCTGGATTCTCTGTTCTGTTGATTATATATGATATAATATATCATATATATAACTATATAATATAAGATTATGCTTATATAATGTACTTAGTATCTAATAAGTCTTGAAATCAAGTAGCCTGATTTCTCCCACTGCCTTTTTTTTTTTAAAGATTTTATTCATTACCTAGTCAGAGAGAGAGAGAGCACAAGCAGGGGGAGAAGCAGGCTCCCCGCTGAGCAGGGAGCCCGAAGTGGGACTCGATCCCGGGACTCCGGGATCATGACCTGAGCCGAAGGCAGACACCCAACTAACTGAGCCACCCAGGCTGTTTTAGCTGTTGCAGTTCCTTTTCCATATAAATTTTACTTATTTTATTTTTTAAGATTTATGTATCTATTTTAGAGAGAGTAAGCGTGCATCGGGGGAGGGGTAGAGAGAGTGAATCTTCAAGCAGACTCCCTGCTGAGCATGGAGCCCAAGATGGGGCTTCATCCCACAACCCATGAGATCACGACCTGAGCCAAAACCTAGAGTCAGATGCCTAACCGACTGATCCACCCAGGTGCCCCTTCCATATAAATTTTAGAATAATCTTGTCTATATCAAAACTTTTTCTGGGATTTTATCCTTTCAGGTGATTCAGGAAAAAAATATATTTGTACACATATGTGTGTATGTACGGAGAAATATATATATATACACACACACACAAACACACAGAGAAAGATAAAGCCAAAGACACAACATGTAAATAACTGGTGAATCTTAGGCAGAGGGTATATGTGACTTTTTATAAGTTTGAAGTGCTTCTCTTCCCTTCCCCCACAACCCCCCGCTGCCCGCAAAAAAAAAAAAAAAAAAAATTGCACATGGGGAAAAAAAAAACCCAGCCCTCAATATATAAACTCAGCGTCCCAGTTTAGCAGGGAGGGCCTGAGTTTAACTGTCTCTAGGCAGCTGTGTTTCCTGTGTGGCCAGGACCCAGTTACCCTGTGCCCCAACAGAAGGCTGCAGAAGTTGGCTGAATCTGGCTGAGTTTGCTAGAGGGTGTCACCTCAGTGAGATCACAGGCCAGCCTCAGGGGGCCACAGCACCAGCAGGAGGGGTGCCCAGCCAGGACTAGAAAAGGAAGGAGAATGCATGCGCCCCAGGGTTCAGGAGCAGACAGCCACAGAATACCCCAGAGCAAGCCCAGTTGCCGCTCAGCAGCCACCACTCAGGTGCAGTGTTGACCAGCAGGGGGTGCAAGGATCTGCAGGACCCGGTGGGGTTGTAGGTCCCTCCTTGGCTGTCTCAGAAAGCAAAGTGAAAGTTTGTCTGCACCTTGTAGAGGAAAAGGGCTCTGAAAGACGGGACATTTACTTACGGAGTCATCCTATAGTTACCTAAAGAGAATTTTCAGTTTATTGGATCAGACTGAGATCACGACTTCTACTAAGTCAACTAACAGGAAAACACACCCACATCCCTTTTTCTCTGCATAAATAGGCACTGTGTAAATACACAACTCCTACATTTCTGATAAAATGTAGTGGGGCCCAGTACTGAACACAAGAGTGCAGCTGAGAACTGGCCAGTATAGGGGGAAAGGACCATGAATCCCTCATTCCTGATCTTGTAAGATATATCTTGGCTAATCTAGTCCAAGATTGCAGACTCACTGTCAACAAAAGCCATCAAAACTTTTTCATACAGCTTACAGAAAAGACCAACCCTTGATAGTTCATTTCCATTGAATATTTTTCTTCACTGATCTTCAAGGTACTACATGTGTTGTAATAAATGTTGAAAAATGCAGAAAAGCACGCAGAAGACAATTTAAATTGCTCATAGCCTTGCTACTCATCAGTTATTCAATATGTTGGTGTACTCTCTTCCAGTTTTTTTTTTAAGATTTTATTCATTTATTTATTATAGAGATAGCCCATATGGGGGGAGAAGCAGAGGGAGAGGGATAAGCAGATTCCGCCCCTAGCGCAGCCCCACACGAGGCTTGATCCCACGACACCAAGATCACAACCCAAGTAGAAATCAAGAGTATTTTGCTCAACTCGCTGAGCCACCCAGGCACCCCTGTCTTCCAATTTTTTTTATCACACGCAAATGAAATCTCAGTATTTTATAACTTTTAAAAATATTTTACAAAGTGTTTACAAATTTTTCTATATCATTAGGTATTCTTCCTCAACATAATTTTTAAAGACTATATAGCAGAGCTTCTCAACATTATTTCTTGGCGCTATTGACATTTTGGGACATAATTCTTTGCTGTGGGGAGCTTTCCTGTGCATTGGAAAATTTTTAGCAGTATCTCTGGCCACTTTCCCCTAAATGCCAGTAGCACTCCCCTTCCCAACAGATTGTGACAACCAAACTTTGCCAAAGTCCCCTGGGCGGCAAAATCACCCTCCAGTTGAGAACTGCTGCCATACAGCACTTCATCCTATGTAAATACCATCCTTTACTTACAGATCTGTGTCATTAGATGTATATGTTATTTATAGTTATTCTCTGTCATAAATAATGCTGGGATGGACATCTCTGGTTTTTTTTTTTTTTTAAGATTTTAATTGTTTATTTGTCAAAGAGAGAGAGCGAGAGCGTGCACAAGCGCAGGGAGAGCAGCAGGCAGAGGGAGAAGCAGACTCCCCGCTGAGCAAGGAGCCTGATGCGGGACTTGATCCCAGGACCCTAGGATCATGACCTGAGCTAAAGGCAGATGCCTAACAACTGAGCCACCCAGGTGTCCCCTCTGGTTTTGTTATTTTACACATTTTCAGAAGTGACTTTCTGGGTCAAAGAATATACTTATTTTTAAGACCTGCAATATATACTGTCAATTTTCCTTCCATGGTGTGCCTATTTATACTCTTCCCAAGAGTATATGAAATTACCTGTTTTTTTTTAACTCTGGCTAGCTCTGGGAATTATAGTTTTTAAAGATCTTTGCAAATTATATTTTTGATATAAGACAAAATTATTCTAGTTACATTTATCTCGAAAATCCATCTTTGTTTTAGCCTGCCAGGATGTTTTAGATTCTGTTTTTGTCTCTGACAAGCTTTCTATCTTTAACTTCATGTCACTTGCAAATTTGATAAGAATTAAAATGTGAAAGATAGAGTATAGCCTAGAACGTTGTAACAGGCCAATAGAAATTTCCTGTCAGTCCATTAGTTCCGTATCTGTAGGCAGAGTCGTTCAGCAAGTTCCTAACCCACTCAGTCGTCCCAGCCTCCAACTCCTATCTTCAGCCTTTCCTGAAAAATACAATGAAAAGTGTCATCAACTGTTTTGTTGAGGAATGTGTCTACCACATTCTTCTGTTCAATCAATCTAATAACCCTGTGAAAGAGTAATAACCTGTGCACAGCCCCTTACAGTTTGGAAGCATCTTTAGCTGCCCCATTTCATCCAAGCTCACACCCCTCCATGGTGTTGTGATGAAGAGGCTGAGGCTCCAGGAGGCCAGCTGAGTTAGGCAACTTGTCCAAGTTCACAGAGCTGGTGAGTAGCTGAGCTCCGATGCAACAAAGGGGCCCTTTCTCTCCCCCATAACCAACAGAACTTTCAGTTGGTGATGCTTCTTTCTAGTGGTTATTGCCTCCTTTCCAACACCCACTAGTCATTACTGAACTAACCAGCATAATGCTGCTCAGTGCGACTTCCCTTTCCTGGACCATGAATTCACCACGTCTCACATTCTTTCAGGACCCTATGGGGAGATTTGTCTGGGCCAAAAAATCTGAAATTATAATTAGAGCAAGCAAGTGCTTTTCTTCGAACTCTCAACCAAGGTTGATCTTTTACAAATTTGTCTTTTTTTTAAATCTTCTCCACAAAACTAAATCAACTAATGCCTAATACTTAAATATATATTAAATATATATTATATATTTATATTATACATAAAATATGTACTTAGTTATTAACTTAGTGTTCATATGGTTTTATATATGTATGTATACATATATGTGTATATGTATATTTATATATAGAAGTATATATATTTATTTTTTTATTTTTTTTTAAGATTTTATTTATTTATTTGAGAGAAAGAGAACGAGAGAGAGCACATGAGAGGGGGGAGGGTCCGAGGGAGAAGCAGACTCCCTGCTGAGCAGGGAGCCCGATGCGGGACTCGATCCAGGGACTCCAGGATCATGACCTGAGCCAAAGGCAGTAGCTTAACTAACTGAGCCACCCAGGTGCCTCAAGAAGTATATATATTTATATATGCACACTAAGTTAATAACCAAATTATATATATACATATATGTAATTGTATATATATAGAGAGAGAGATTGAGAGAAAGAGGGAGAGAGAGAGAGAGACTGTTTTTATTGTCCTCCAGTTTCATGCCCCAGAAATAATTGCTGTCAAGTTTGAGTGTATCCTGCCAAGAATTTGTTTTGTTTTCTTTTTTGGGCTCATAAACAAACATATAGTATGCTTTTTATGTGTGTGTATGTATGTATGTGTGTACATGTATGTGTGTATGTGTGTGTATATATATATATATGTATGTAGATACACAGATTCAAAAAATTCTTTTCCACCAAGATCACATACAGTTGACCCTTGAACAACATGGGGATTAGGAACATCAACCTCCCCATGCAATCAAAACTCTGCATATAACTTTTGACTCCCCAAAAACTTAACTGCTAATAGCCTACCGTTGACCAGAAGCCTTACTGAAAATATATGAAGTCAATTAACAAATATTTGATAGGTTATATACATTATATACTGTATTCTTATAATAAAGCTAGAGAAAAAATATCATTTAAAAATCATAAGGAAGAGAAAACACATTTACAGTACTGTACTGTATTTCTCAAAAAAGTCCATGTTTAGGTGGATTTGCACAGTTCAAACCCATGTTGTTCAGGGGTCAACTGTATAAATTCATTTGTATTTTTCCTGGTATTTTAAAGTACATCTCAAATTTATTTCAATTTAAGGAATCAAAATCCAGCTTTTTTTTTTTCAAAATGGGCTAGCCACTTGCCCCAACACCATTTTGAAGAGTTTATCTTTTCCCCACTGAAATACCACTTCACCACATAGTAAATTTCATAATCTATTTGGCTGCCATACATCCTGCCCTGTTCCCCTACTTTGTCCATTTTCATTTCATTTTGTTTTTAAAAATCCCATTCTAATTACTTTTTTGCTTTTAGAATTTCCCTGGCTGTTTCTGCATATTTTTTTCTGTTAAACTTTCTGTCTTGGATCTCAGTTCCTTATCATCCGAGATCATCCTATCCTTTTCAGAACAGTGACGGTTCTCTTTGATGGAGTAAGCAGAAATAACCGTTGTGGCATTTTACTCTTTTTCCTAATCCATCAACATGATGCAGTTGGCTCCAAGCAGTGAGCCCAGGTCTCCTTCCTCGAACCCCTCATTCTTGACTTCATTACATCAGCCCCTTTATCTTATCCGTAGCTCTTTGTTGCAAGCCTTAGTCAGCTGGGCTTCCCAGGAACCCCCTGCAGATCTCCTTATATGCCCTCCTTGTTCCATTGCTTTCTGATTTGAGCCAGTCTCCCAGCATAACCCCCCTGGATTCTTCCCTATGTGTCCTCCTTTTCTTTTCACTGTGATCACTTCAAATTGTAAAGTCAGAAAACCACATTTTCAGGAACATCTTCATCCTCTCCAGCCACATCTCCTACTCCAAGTATTTCAGCTTAAAGGAAAGGCATTCTTTCTATGACAGCACCCCACAGCCTGAGCTGAGGATTATGCCCCATGGACCCCAGATGCCTTCCTCTCTCCAGTTCCAAGTCCCTCACAATGAGGAAAAGGAAGGAAGAGATGCCACCAGCATTTTGTCATTGGAAATCAGTAACCCCAAGGGGTGAATTCCCTGCGATCACCAGAATTTTCTGCTACTTCACTCCTTGGGAAAAGGATAGATTGACATTTGTGCCCATTTTTTCCCAGGTACAATGGTTCTCAATCCTGGCTTCATGATTAACCACCTGGGGACCTTGAAAAGCTATCAGGGCCAGGGTCCCACCCCAAAACCACTGAATCAGAATCTCTGGGAATGGGTCCCTGGCATTGATATGTGTTAAAAGATCTCCAGGTTGTTCTAATGTGCAGCTGAAGTTCAGAACCGGTGGGTTGAGTCCTGCAGCCTTCACTGGTGTGCAGTACTGAGCTTACTTAACACATATGGAAGCCAGGCTAGGGGACTTTGGAAAAATCAAGGGAGAGATGTTTTTCCAATGTTATTCTCCAGAGTTGGAAAATTTTCATTATGATTAAGTAATTAAGTTGCTTGTGATCTATTGCTACCTTGAAGTCTCCTGAAAGTTGTTTCTAAAAAACATTCAGTAGGAAGCTATATATGTAAATCTGTCCACATTATCAATGCAATGCAGGATCCATGAGGCTAAAATATCTTGGCTCCACGACTCAAAGGCAGCCAAGTAAGTGATGGTAACAACACCACTATATTTGTGCAGACCATAGAGTGAGCAGGACATGTAGAACATGACATTTCAAATGCTGCCACATCACTGGGTGATCAGCCTGGCAACCAGGCTGGGAGTCTGCCAAGCAAATGTCTCCTCTAACAGGATGTTAAAGCCTCAGCAGACTAAGACTTTAATTCCTGTCATCATCTGACTGCTTTCAAACCTTCCACTTTCTGCAGCATGGAAAGAAATTGGTCTGAGTTTCAAAATTCTTCTATCAAGAAATAAACTAACATGTGAAAGCATAGAGGGGCTTATCTGAATGCAAGCAGACATGGGGTTTCAGAAGTCTTCAACATGTTGGGAAATAAAAGAGGCGTCTGAAGCAGGTAAATTGCTGATAGCAAGAACTCAGAGAACGGACCGGAGTAAGCCAAGCTGCATCAGCCAGGGTGGGGAGGGGGGCTGTTCAGCGCCATGAGGTGGCAGGGGAATCTGGGAGTACACCTTTTGCTCTGGGTGAATTCCACCCGTCCTCTTGTTTTCAGCCTCGCTTTTGGGTATACCTTGGGCCCCCAAATCCTAAACCTGCCCAGGGTACTGTAATGTGAATCCGCTTCTGGGCTTTTCACCTGCCGGGCTGGGCTTCTGATCTACCGAGCCAGTGACCACGCACCACTGACAGAGATGAAGGATCGGTGCCCAAAACCATTGTTAAGAGGTACATGTCCCAGCCTCCCTTACAGAGAGCACTGCCAGCCCTGGATCCACCATGGGTGAGGACTGAGGCTTATACAATGTAGCGGCCTTCTTTAAGAAAAAGAATACAAAATTAGGGACAAAGGCAAATATTTATTCAAGACGAAAAGGAGAAATCACAAAACACTTAAAAAGCTGAAATATACCAGAAATGACACCAAATCCAGAAAAATAACTTTCTTTCTTTCTTTCTTTCTTTCTTTCTTTCTTTCTTTCTTTCTTTCAGGGATCTGCTCAACTATCATCTCCTCAGGGAACCCTCCTCTCTCACCTCCCCATACAAAGGAGCCAGCTCCCTTCCCCTTTGTCTCCATCCCTTACCTTGCTTTCTTTTATTCCACAGCGCATGTCTCCTGGGATGTCATGTCTATTATTATTTGTTTGCTTATTGTCTTTCTTCCTCACTAGAATGTAGTAAGGTCTGGGAAGGCAAAGACGTTTTCTGTCTACTTTTCCATATTGCCCCAACACTCAGAACTTGGTAAGTGGTCGATGAATGTTTGTTCAGTATTTTGGAAATTTTCACACAGAATTCAATATTCTACAAACTGTATGTAGAGGATGATCCAGTTTTTATAATAATATGCATAGGAATACGCATAGGAAAGAAGACCAGAAATAAATAGGTCAAAATATTAAAAGTGATTATCTCTTGATGATAAAATTATGGGTGATTTTCACTTCCTTTATCCTGCTTTCCTAGATATCTCCCCCTCTCTCATATAAATTTTTAAAATATTAAAAAATGTATCTAATAAGATCGTGATCCTGATTTATTCAGGTTTTGCTTTTTTTTTTTTTTAGTTAAAAAAAGACTTGAAGGAAATACAGCAATAAATTAATAGTGGTTACCTCTGGAAGTTGGAATAACAGGAAGTTTTCATTTCTTACTCTTTTGTGTTTTTGCAGTTTTTGTAATGGGCATGAATTACTTTGATAACCTATGAAAATTAGGACAAATGTTAAGAAAATGTCTTAAGAAATATTAAGAAAAAAACCCAGAAATTATTTTTAAAAATGAGGTCCCCTTAACTAGAGATGCAGCTAGATATTTGGTGGTGTTCAAAAAAGGGCAGGAGGGCGCCTGGGTGGCTCAGTTGGTTAAGCAACTGCCTTCAGCTCAGGTCATGATCCTGGAGTCCCAGGATCGAGTCCCACATCGGGCTCCCCACTCAGTGGGGAGTCTGCATCTCCCTCTGACCCTCTCCCCTCTCATGCTCTCTCTCACTCTCTCTCTCTCAAATAAATAAATAAAATCTTAAAAAAAAAAAAAAAGGGCAGGAGAAGACAAAAAGAAGGGCACCCAGGAGGGAGTAAAGTGGGAATGCGGACCTTGATGAGATTAAAATAAAATAGTAATAAGGAAAGAAAGAAGAAACCAACTACAGGGAAGGACAAATATAATAATGGAGAAGGAGAAATGGAACAAAGGCCTTCAAATTAAGCAAGTTGGACTTTCCTTCATTTGATTCAAATAAATGCTTGCCCTTAGAGCTTCCTAAATTTTGGAAAAACCCAAAATTAGGTGGTAAGTAAATGGATATTATTTTGTAAACCTCTGATGGGCTCTTTTAAAAAGCAGTGAAGAAAACATACCTTTTGAAATTGCCCCCGAAGCCTTAACTCCAGTTTTTCAAAAGAGGCATCTGAGTCAGGATATTCATGACTCGACCTAATTCTGCGTTAATTCCAATGGTGATGATTGACCATAACTGCAAATAACAGGACACATTCTTGTGGTCTCCTAAGACTACCTGGGTGATGGAATAATAATGATAATTAGGACATGGTGAATCCACCTTCTCACTGTGAAATAAAATCCCAAATAGAAGTAGTTAGTATTCATTGAAAGCAGCATGTGAACAATCAGATAAAAGAAAAGTACTTAGTGAAGGCACAAAAACACTTAGTGAAAAGTCCTTTAACATTATTTTTGTAGCACAATAAAATAAAAATGTGGGTTAGTTTTAAAATTCATAGCTTATCTAAAGGAACTCCCTGGGACTTCGTGCCTACATATAAAATTACTTTACAGAGAGAAATAGGGGACTGCATTATAAAATGGAAAGAATTCAGAGTTCCTTTTTGCTAGAATACACATTGATATGTAAAAGTGCTTTTAATTAGAGATAATTAAAATAATAGGCTATATTTAAAATAATTACATACTAAAAGATATCTACAAAATGATGGGAACTTGGCTATAAAATTTTAACATGAGCAATATCAAGTCACAATAATACCTTATCTAAATGAATATTTTTTCTATTAATCTCTCTGTTCACCTCACTTGCCCTTCTGCCTAGGGAAAAAACCCCAAAACCTCACTTATGCATGGACCCTGGTTCATCAAGTACAGAAGAAATTTACTGGAGTTGTATCTCTATGACAAAGTTATAAACATAAATTTATAAACATAAATTTGAAATAAAATTTCAAGTAATTTCAATAAAATTTCAGTAACAGATCCCCTGAACTATATATTCAGATTCATGTAACTATAGCTATTTATAGCTATATATTTAATATATGACAGATCTGACCATGTTTCTCACAATAATAATTAAGTTAAAGGAAATAAAACTAGAATGTCACACCTATGAAAGATGTTGAATTTAAGTACTAATAAAATGAAATGCAAATTAAAACAAGGAGCTTTTTTTTTGACTTAAATTAATGAAGTATTTTTTTAAATGATGGTACCCAAAACATCATCATCAATCATCACCAACAGCATTTTGAAGTGAATCAAACCTTTTGGAAAGTAATCTGGCAATATATATTGAGAGACACACAAAATTATAACTTTCAATTTAGCAATTCTAGTTCTAGGAATGTATCCCAAGGAAATAATCCCAAACATGGAAACAGCTATAAGCAAAGAAAATATTCATCTATGCATTACTCATAATAGGGGGAAAAAAAAGAGGGAGATTTTCCTGGAAAGATGCCAAATATTTAATAAAAGAATAGTTATGTAAACTATAGTTCATTCATTTGGTATATTCTGCAGCTGATAAAAATGCTAGTTATGAAAACTAGGGAGAAACATGGAAAGAATCTAATGGCATGCTAAATTTAACAGCAGAACATAAATTTATATATGCTGTATGATTGCAATTCTTCAAAGATATGCTAAAAAAAAAAAGTACCAGAAGTAAGTACATGAAGATGATAATGATGGGTCTACTAGGGTGATCAGAGTGTGGGCACTTTTATTCCTTTTCTCTACTTTCTGCATTTTTGTGATGTGATTATATTATTTAAAAAATGAATGTGTTACTAAATTTTTGGACTAAGGGTTTGCTAGTGTGGGATTTTTTTTTTTTTTTTTTTTTGTAATGTTTTTCCAGCATCTTCAATTCCACTATTTCTCTGAAGGCTTAATAAAACTACATAGTATAAGCTTAAAGTAAAATTTTGGTGGAAAATTTTAGGTAAATTACAGGTGAAAGGCCCATGATGAAATATGTGAAAAAATGTATGGAGAAAAAATGTTTTATCTAATATGATTCCTATTTTTTAAAAATATATTTTATTAAAAATAAGCATTGACCAAGACACCTGGGTGGCTCAGTCGGTTGAACGTCAGGCTCTTGGTTTTGGCTCAGGTTGTGATCTTGGGGTCCTGGGATCAAGCCCTGAGTGGGGCTCCACGCTTGGCTTGGAGTCTGCTTGGGATTCTCTCTGTCCCTCTCCCTCTGCCCCTCCCCTCTTATTCTCTCTCTCTCTAGAATAAATAATTAAATCTTAAAAAGCCTTGACCTTCCTATATATGACATGAAAATCACAAATAACAAAGGAAAAATAGATAAATTGGATTTCATCAAAATTAAAACCTTGTTTTTCAAAGGACACTATTGAGCAGGTGACAAGATAGGGTGCCTAGGTGGCTCAGTTGGTTGAGTGACAGACTCTTGGTTTCGGCTCAGGTCATGATCTCAGGGTCATGAGATTTGCCCCACATCAGGCCCCGCGTTGAGCTCCGTGTCCGCTTGTCCTTCTCCCTCTGTTCCTTCCCTCGCTCGTGCTTGCTCTCTCTCACTCTCTCGCATAAATAAAATAAATCTTAAAAAAAAAGTGAAAAGACAACCTGCAGAGTGGGAGAAAATATGTGCAAATCAGATATCTTGTAAGGGATTTGTAACCAAAATATGCAAAGAATTCATAACTCAACAATAAAAAGACAAGTAAGCCAATTTTTCAAATAGACAAAAGATTTAAATAGACATTTCTCCAAAGATATACAAATGGCTAAGAAGCACATGAAAGATGCTCAACATTACTAGTCATTAGGGAAATGCAAATTGAAAGCACAGTGAGATACAACTTCACACCCACTAGGATGGCTATAATCAAAAAGACAGACAGCCAGTGTTGGCGAGGATGCAGAGCAAGGGGAACTCTTGTTCACTGTGGTGGGAACATGACATGGTACACCTGCTTTGGAAAACAGTTTGGAAGTTCCTCAAAAAATTAAACATAGGATTATCATGTGAACCAATAATTCCACTCCTAGGAGAAATGAAAATGTATGCCCACACAGAAACTTATACATGAACTTTTAAAACAGCCATATATAATAGCTAAAAACTGCAAAGAGCCCAAATGTCCATCAACAGGTGAATCGATAAAGAAAATGTGGTATATAAATACCATGGAAAAGTATTCAATGGAATGAAGTTCTGATAAGTGCTACAACATGGATCAACTCTGAAAGCTTCATGCTAAGTGATAGAAGCCAGTCATCACAGAAGATCACATTTTGTACGATTCTATTTGTATGAAGTGTCCAGAGTAGGCAAATCTATAGGGACAGAAAGTACATTAATGGTTGCCCAGAGCTGGGAGGTAAGAGTGTAGGGGAGTGGATATGGAGCTTCTTTTTGGTGATGAAAATAATCTAAAATTAGATGGTAGTGATGATGGCACACTTCTTTGCAGGAACTAAGAATTGAATTGAATCCATACACTTTAAATGAGCCACTTAACGTAGTTATGTGAATTATATTTCAACAAGGCGGCTAAAAAAATAATGCCACCTCTATTTTGACCCAAGGGTGTGAAAAAAAAGGTTAAAGAAATACAGCAATAAATTAATGATAGTTATCTCTTGATGTAACCTCTAGAATGACAAGTGATTATCATTTCTCCCCCTATGTTTGGTGTTCACCAGTGTTCATCTCAATAATTACTGTTACGTATTATCAGAGGGGCGGTGAGGCAAACCTCCTAAATGCTTCAGCTAGGGCCTGGGTCACAGTCCTTGCTCATGGCTGCTGTTACCTAGTTGTGCGACGTTGGACAAGTCACCCGACCTCTCTATACCTCAGTTTCTTCTTCTGCACAGAAGATACCATGAGTATTTCTCCATCCTAGGTTGTTTTAAACAATAACATAGAAAGTTTGTGTTAGGGCGCCTGGGTGGCTCAGATGGTTAAGCGTCTGCCTTCGGCTCAGGTCATGATCCCAGGGTCCTGGGATCGAGTCCCACATCGGGCTCTCTGCTCCTTGGGAGCCTGCTTCTCCCTCTGCATCTCTCTCTCTCTGTCTCTCATGAATAAATAAATAAAATCTTAAAAAAAAAAAAAAGAAAGAAAGTTTGTGTTAGTGCAGAGCACGGTGCATGGCTGAGGGCAGACTCAGTAAGTGCGGGTTAGTGATAGGAGTCACCGTAGGATAACAGAGGTGGTCTTGAGGCTAATGGTGTAGTGATTAAGAGACCTGCACTGCCAAAAAAAAAGTTAAGAACACCATTCTCAGTTGCCAGGCCCTCTCCCTGCAGGTCGGTCAGTTGTAGTGAGTGAGGAGGGCAAGGAGGGCACCTCCCCAGCTCCCAGGGCTTTTGTTGAAAATGTTGAGAGAAGCCTTCTTTTGGGTTTCTGGGCATTTTGAATTCCTAATACTGGTTATTTTTTTTCTCTGAGCTTTGTGGAGCCCAGAGGGAAGCCAGGCAGAGGCAGAATTTTTTTTTTTTTTTTTAGTTTTGCTGTTTTGCACAATTAATATGTTCCCTTTCTTTCTTCTTTTTGAACTCACATCCAAATAAATGGTTGAATTTGAGTTTCTTTTTCAACCAAATGAATTCACCGTGGGTTCAAAAACTACACTTTGAGAGATATAAAATAATAGACCTTAACGGGATGGAAGATTTATTTATCACTATCAGATCTGTCTTGTCAGCATAAATTCTACAATTTTACTGAGCTTTACAGAACTTGGGAGAAATAGGATTGGATTTTTGCTCTTTTTATTACTTAGATTTGCTGTTGAGGTCAGTGTGAGAAGTCAGGATTAGTTGTTTCTGTAAGTAAGTGGCCACGTACTGTCTATTGTCCCATGCATCAAAAGTAAATGATTTTTTATTGCGTCAATAATTTTCCTGATACCAGTCGTCTGGTAGAGGTGGCACAATGCATTCCTCATCCTGTTTGCTCTTCTTGGGCCCTCGGGATGACTGGGTTTCCAGCCTCCCTTGCGGGTCTGGGCGTCTATGGCTTTTATCCGTGAAATGTAGGGGAGTGAAGTAAGCCGCCTTCAGTTTGGCTCTTAAAAATTCCTATGTGATCCTCTGGCTCTCTCTTCCCCACTTGCCACGTGTTCAAGATGAAGGAACCAAGATTCCTGAGTCCTTCTTTGGAGAGGAACTGCCAAGGGAGCAGCCTGACACCAGACTGTGACATGAGTGAAAAATAAAAACCTTTATTATTTTAAGCCTACCCTGGCTGTCTTGCCTAAAACAAACTGCATTTTAACAGAACCCCCCCAAATTCTCCCATCACAGGGCTGGTGTCACATCATGTTAGCTGGGAGTCATTTGGGTATATATATGGTTCTGCTTTTAGGAGCATAAGTAGGATCAGATGTTCAGGAAGCCTGTATCTTTCCATGTTACATGTGGCATCACTTGGCTATTTGCCTTTATGTTCTTTCACTTCCACATGAAAGAGGGCTTGTGCTTACCCATGCCAGGGACGCATCATCCTTCACCAGAGCTCTCTTTTCTCTCTATGGGCTTCTCTCTGCAAACTGCACTCATCGGTCCTTCACTTGGAGCCAAGTGCAACAATTCAAAAGAGTTGAGTGCATGAAAAAGGGCGTACTCTATGAAATGCCTTCCTCTGAACATGGGATGATAGTCTTCTGCCCCTTTTGGAAAAAAAAGTTGTTTGGTAACCAAATTACTAATTCCTTAGAGAGAATATCATACTGTCTCTCGTGCTAAGAATCCAGAAGTTCTTAGCATTTTACAAGCCATCACATTTATATTACAATTTTTCCCCCTTTAATTCATAAGCATCTTAAAGTCAAGGGACCAGGTTGGTTTTTTTGTTTGTTTGTTTGGTTTGGTTTTTTTTTAATCCTACGTGCTGAGAAGTGGGTTAATCTTACTCTTGATTCATAGCAAATTATCATTATCGTCCATATAAGGCCCCTTTCTAATTTTATATAATTTTATTTTTACCCATTCACCCTGATAGTCATCCACCAATGTATCTGATATATGCTGTTAAATATGTATGTATCTTTATAAAATATGGGTTGGTGTATATGTGTGTGTGTGTGTGTGTGTGTGTGTGTGTGTAGAATCTTTGTTTCTTCTCCATGGATATTAAATGACATTGTTACAAAATCTGATGCAAAAGTCTGGCTGGTTTCTAGAATGTAAGTAAGTAAGCCACTTCCTCCACAGACTTTCAGGTAACAAGTTGATGATTAGACTATGCAACTTTATTACATTTATATGGTTTTCAATGCCCTTTGAAATGTTATTAGTTCTTTTAAGGATCATGGACCCTTATGACACGTAGCTTATTAATAATTAAATCCTATTAATACTCCAGACTGAACCAGACTTAATTTATTTCAAGTTCTGGGTCTCAGTAGAGGAGGCTTTAGCTCACTACTTTCAAAAATAATATCACTGCCTCATTCCCCTCAATTCATTTGAGTGGTAAAATACGGGTGACAGAAGGGGGGGAGTTGTGCATAGAGTATTATTAAAATGTGGTATTTTATTAATTTGGAAAAAAACCTTCAAATTCCAGAAAAGTAGAATAATAAACCATATGCCTCTGAATTTCTTCTTTAAAAATAATTTATTTCAGATACATAAAAAGGCACTAAAAGAATATAAAAAGAATCACTGTGTCCATTCCTCAGCTTCAGATCTTTCAAATAGAGTTGAAGACACCTTCCTGATCCAATTACCATCTATCCTTCCAGCCCTAAAATCACCATTATCTTGAACTTTGTTTGTCATTCCCATGTAAGTCTTTATGCTTTTACTCATCCTATATGCATCCAAAACAATATTATTTCGCAGATTTGAAACTTTATATAAATGATATCATACTCTTAGTAGCCTTTTGTAACTTACTTTTTTTTAAGATTATATTTATTTATTTGAGAGAGAGAGATAGCAGGAGATAGAGCACAAGCAGGGGAGAGAGGGAGAAGCAGGCTTCCCGCAGAGCAGGGAGCCCCGATGCGGGGCTCGATCCCAGGACCCTGGGATCATGACCTGAGCCGAAGGCAGACGCTTAACCGACTGAGCCACCCAGGTGCCACAGTAACTTACTTTTTTATTTAACTTTTTTTGGAGTTTTTTTTTCTTGTTAGTATGTGTGGTTCTGATTCATTTAACTTCCATTGCCACCTGTTTTATTGCATGACTGACGTTTATTTTCGCTATGACAAGCAATGCTGACATGAACATTCTTGAGCATGTCCTCTTCTGTACATGAGCGATTTGTTCAGAGCGGGTGCTTGGAAGCGAGGAGATTATGGCTTCTGGTGCTCCTTCCCTGGCAGGCCTGCCTGGCCCTCCTTGCTCATCCTGCTTCTGGTGCAGCTCTCCTCTGGGTCTTGCAGCCACCTGGGCAAATTCTCTGATTGGGGCAGCCACGTGTCAGTGGCTGAGTGTGTGGAAGGTGGTGCAGCCTCTGGTCCATGGCTTCCACAGTTGCTGTGACTGTCCCCTCTCTAATTCTGGCACCCAGGCTCTCCCTGTACCCTCCGGGAGAGCAGTTTGCAGCCCTCTGCGGGAACCCCTCCACACGCTGGCCAATCATCAGCTTGGCACCCATCTCTTATTTCCTCTGCCTCAAAGCTCTTCTCGCCACTGGGCTCATTTTATTTTTCACTTATCCTTTTTTCACCCCTGTCCCCAGCTTTCTCATCTTTGCCACCAGGATCCTCTCTCCTGCCAGATCCACCTCCCGCCAACGTTCTCCATCTGTCGCCAGTGCCCCAATCACCCTCTTTCTTTCTGTTCACCCTCACCACTGGGCACTCTCTACTACCAAATCACTTAATTCCATTAAGCCACATACTTTTTTAACTGAAGTGTAGTTGGCACGCAATGTTACATTAGTTTCAGGTGTATGACATAGTGATTGGACAACTGGGTATGTTAGGCTCTGCTCACTGCAGTGTAGCTACCTTCTGTCACCATATGATGCTATGACAATACCACTGACTCTCTTCCTTAGGCTGTGCTTTTTAATCCTGTGACTTGTTCATTCCAGAACTGGAAACCTGTATCTCCCTCTCCCCTGCACCCATTTTACCCAGTCCCTTCCCCCTTCCCCTCTGGCAACCATCATTCGTTCTCTGTATTTATGGGTCTGTTTCTGCTTTTTGTTTTGTTTTGTTTTGTTTTTTTTCTAGATTCTGCACATAAGTGAAATGATGTAGTATTTTATTTGTCTTTCTCTGTGTGACTTATTTCACTTAGCATACTGCCCTCTAGTTCCATCCATGTTGTTGCAAATAGCAAGATCTCATTCTTTTTTATAGCTGAGTAATATTCCTCTGTGTGTGTGTGTGTGTGTGTGTGTGTGTGTGTGCGTGTGTGTGTGTATCACATCTTTATCCATTCATCTATTGATGGATGCTTGGGCTGTTTCCATGTCTTGGCTATTATAAATAATGCTGCAGTAAACATAGGGGTGCATATATCTTTTCAAATTAATGTTTTCATTTTCATTGGGAAAATACTCAGTAGTCAAATTCCTCGATCATACGGATCATATTTTTTTTTTTTTAAAGATTTTATTTATTTATTTGATAGAGAGAGACACAGTGAGAGAGGGAATACAAGCAGGGGGAGAGGGAGAAGCAGGCTTCCTGCCTAGCAGGGAGCCCGATGTGGGGCTCGATCCCAGGACCCTGGGATCATGACCTGAGCCGAAGGCAGACGCTTAACGACTGAGCCACCCAGGTGCCCCCCATACGGATCATATTTTTAATTTTTTGAGGAACCTTTATACTGTTTTCCACAGTGACTGCACCAATTTACATTCCCACCAACAGTGCACGAGGGTTCCTTTTCCTCCACATCCTTGTCAACTCTTGTTATTTCTTGTCTTTTTGGTACTAGCCATTCTCATTGTGGTTTTGATTTGCATTTCCCTGATAACTAGTGATGTTGAGCATCTTTTCCTGTGTCTGTTGGCCATCTGTGTGTCTTCTTTGGAAAAAATATCTTTTCAGGTTCTCTGCCCAGTTTTTAATTGGGTTATTTGTGTTTTGGGTGTTCAGTTGTAGAAGTTCTTTAAGTATTTTGGATATTAACCTCTTACTGGATATATCATTTGTGAATATCTTCTCCCATTCAGTGGGTTGCCTTTTTATTTTGTTGATGGTTCCCTTCACTGTACAAGGGTTTTTTATTTTGGTGTAGTCTCAATAGTTTATTTTTGCTTTTGTTTCCCTTGCCTGAGGAGATATACCTAGAAAAAAAATTGGACTCAATACCCCTAACAGACAGTCTTTCACCACTGACAGTTGCCTTTTCTTCCCTCCCCCTAGACCACCCTCGGATCTGAAACCTTCACCAACTAGACCTCACTTTCTGTCACTGGGCCCTTCCCTGTCATCTGACCCCCAATATACATCACTTTAATCCAATCCCATGGAATATTGCCCCACAGAGCTCATCTCCATGGAATCCCTGTTGGTTGGCCTCTTATGTCCCAACATTCTCAGGCATTGATCTCTCGAGCCTGCATTAGAAGGTGGGCAGCTCCTCTATGCTGATTTCCACATTAGGAAAGTGATATGAGAGATTGATTTAGGAATTTCTTTGAGGGTCAGAGAATCCCAGGAAATAATCAAGGCTGAGCTCCTCACTGCAATCAAGAAAGGATTACATACATTAGATACAGTAACCTGGGAAACTCCCCAAAGTAAAATGGGTATCTATGCAGTCTCAAGGTTCCAGTGACCCAGAAATGCCCTCCATCACAAGGAACGTTTGTTACCATGTCTTACGGAGAAGCTTGCTGGTGATTTGAAGCTCAAATTTGAAATGAAGCCACAGAACCAGTCCCAGGTCTTGCCCTTTGGTGAGGCACTTTGGCTACTCAGGTCTCACTGGCCAGATTGTGCCCAGTGGGGACATGGCAGTTTCCCAGGGGCTGGGTGTCCTTATGGAGGCCAGGGGGAGCTGCCTGGGACAGTGGGAACACGGGTCTCTGAGCTGCTGGCCCCAGCAAAGAGTCAGGGTAAGTATTTTCCCCAGTGGAAGAGAGAGGCCTCTAAGAGATCTAATAGAGGAGAGCAAGGAGGAGGACAGGCAGAATTAGGGACTTCCCAAGCCAGAGGGAAGAGCCAAGCTGCCTGGGTCAGAACAGAGACTCTTGTAAGCAATACCCCCCCCCAGCTGTTGGCACAGAATGAGCAGGATACTGCAGAAATAAAATCGGGAAAAAAGATAAGGCACTTTTTACAGGTGCTTTTCCAGGAAAAAAAAGACAAGGGGCAAGAAGACGCCTTTCAATAAGCCAACTCAGTGTCAGCTTCTGCACAGAGTCAGGCCCAGTAGAAACTAGAGCTGTCTTTAAGGGCAGTAGGGATGCTCAAGGGTTCAGGAAAACATGACAGTCAGGAGTCTGATCCTGGAGAAGAAACTGGGGCTTAGGCATGGACTTCACACATAGGAGGAAGGTTAGGGCAGGAAGGAAGTGTGGCCCTGGCAGAACCTAGAGATGGGCATGCCTGCAACCATGAGGTTCCCTCTTTCCCAGAGCAAAGGAAAGTGACAAGCACCACGTCCTGTAGCCACCAAGCTTTAAGGGCCAGAGCTGTCCCAGCAGCAGTAAGTAATAAATCACCAGTAATAAGACATGTCACTACCACATACCCCTCAGTATGATGGTACACGGAGAAAGATACAACATGACTTCTGGGATATTCTTGCCAAAACTGCATAAGCTCAATCTAATCAAGAAAACACCAGTCAAACCGAAATTGAGGGATATTTTATAAAATAAGTTAGCAGTACTTTTCAAAAGTATCAAGTTGGGTGCCTGGGTGGCTCAGTCGTTAAGCGTCTGCCTTCAGCTCAGGTCATGATCCCAGGGTCCTGGGATCGAGCACCGCATCAGGTTCCCTGCTCCGCCAGAAGCCTGGTTCTCCCTTTCCCACTGCCCCTGCTTGTGTTCCCTCTCTCGCTGTGTCTCTCTCTGTCAAATGAATAAATAAAATCTTAAACAAACAAACAAAAACAAAAGTATCAAGTTTATGAAAAACAAGAAAAGACCAAGGATATGTCACAAATTGGAGGAGGATAAGGAATTACGATAACTAAATGCATCGGGGAAGGGGGATTCTGGATTGAATCCCAAAGACACTTGTGGGAGAACTAGTAAAATTCTGCAAGTCTGTAGTTTTTAGTTATAACACCAATGTTAATTTCTGGGTTTTAATTATTGTACTGTAATGATGTAAATTGCTAACAGTAGGGGAATTATATAGGAAGTCTGCACTATTTTTGCAACTTTTCTGTAAATCTAACATTATTTCAAACTAAAATGATTTTTTTAAAGAAACCTGGGCCTGATACCTTTTGGCGGGGGGGGGGGCAATTTTTGATCATTGAGTCAATTTCTTCATTAGCTATTGGTCCATCTAGGTTTTCTATTCCTTCTCTAGACAATTTTGTTAATTTTTCTCAAAAGCTTTCCATTTCAACTATGCTTTCAGAATCATTGGCATGATATTCATTTGTATTATTCTCCAATATGTTTTGAAATTTTTGTTGGGTTTATAGCTATAGCCCCTTTTTCATTAATGTTATTATTTACTTATGCTTTCTCTTGCTGTTTTTCCCTTTGATCGGGACTGCAAGGGGTTTGTCTTTTTATTAGCCTTTCAAAGAATCTGTTTTAGTTTTGTTAGTCATTCTTTGTTTTCTATTTTCAGTAATTTCTGGTTTAACTTCACATTCTCTTCCTTCTTTTTTTGTGTGTTTGTTCTATGACTCTTTTTCTAGCTTCTTGAATTGAACACCTTGCTCATGAATTTCCTACCCTTCTTGTTTATAATGTAAGCAGTCATTAGGGCATAGTTTTGCTTCTAGTTCTATTTTTATCTCTTACGTTGTCATATGTAGTGTTTTCATTGTTGTACAATTTTAACAGTCATAATTTCTGTTATAATTTTTCCTTTAACCCATGGGTTATTTATAAGTATGCCTTTTGTTTCAAAACATATGGGATATATTTTTATATAATTTTAAAATAATATTTATAATTTTAAATGTATAATTTAACAGGATTTATATAATTTTTAACTATAATTTTTTATTATGATGAATTTTATTTTATTAAAACATGGACATTCTCATAGTCTAAATAATATCATTGCCATTTAGTGCAAGGTTCACAATACAATTTTAATAAATACTGTCCATCTGCTCTTCACTCTCCCCACCAAAACAGTTATTGGTTGCCTGAAATGAGGAAAGTGTTTCAAAATAGAACATGTGTCATCGACTAAATGATCTGAGGTTTCAGTTTTGACTCACCGTCCCTGTACCTTTCCAGTAATTTTGTATATTAATGGAGAGTATTGAAGCACACCTTGAGCTTGACTTGTGATTCAGTTCACCATCTTCAAACAAATTACAGCCAATAAAAGTCTTCAAATTAACATCTCTCTGGCACTTGCAGGTATCAATGACATTTGTGTGTGGATAGAGGTTACAGAGATTTGTGATTGCGCCAAAGAATATAGGTCCAGAATCAGTACTTATTATTGCTAGTGTTAAAGTATGACAAGTAATATCCTGGTGAATTTATATATTTCCACTATTTGAAACACTGAGCTAAGCTGGAATCTGAAGACAAGGTCAGGAAAGTCACTCTCTAAAATGGAATCTAATGGGATTTAATAATATACAAGGGAGGGGAGTTTTTATACCATATTCTGTTTTGTGGTTTTGTGTGCTTTCCTAGGAATCCAAGAC
The DNA here is from genome assembly GCF_964656455.1 of Halichoerus grypus. NCBI lineage: Eukaryota > Metazoa > Chordata > Mammalia > Carnivora > Phocidae > Halichoerus > Halichoerus grypus. The sequence continues at coordinate 67,174,964 of NC_135712.1, forward strand.
GTTAGAAGTAATGGCCCTAACTTATCCAGATTAAAAAGAGAATCTAATATTAACTATCTATCGTTGCCTGTATTAGTCAGGCGTGTCCAGAGATGCAGAACCAATAGGATGTGTGTGAGTGTGTGTGTGTGTGTGTGTGTGTGTGTGTGTGTCTTTGCTCTATTTAGACCTTGTGCTATCTGCATGAGTCTCACATTATGCAGGACAAGCTGCTTATCTCAAAGTCCACAGATTTATTTATTTAAAGATTTTATTGATTTGTTTGAGAGAGAGAGAGCAAGCAAGCGAGCATGAGTGGGGGGGGTGGGGAGCAGAGGGAGACGGAGAAGTAGACTCCCCACTGAGCAGGGAGCCTGATGCAGGGCTTGATCCCAGGACTCTGGGATCATGACCTGAGCTGAAGGCAGATGCTTAACCAACTGAGTCACTCAGGTGCCACAAGTCCACAGATTTAAATGAAATCTCATCCAAGAAACATCATCTCAAAAACATCCAGAATAATGTTTGACCAACCACCAAACACTGTGGCCCAGCCAAGTTGACACATAATATTAACCATTATATTGCCCAAGGAGGATGGGATTGTAATGGGTGGCTGCTAGTGTTTTAGTCTTTAGAAGACAGGGTACCCACAAGGAAAAGTGGCCTGACTTTGATTCCCGCTGTATTTCTTCTTAGTTTTGTGACCTTGAGCAGTTTAGTTAACCTCTTGGAGCTTCAGATTCTTTCTATAACTAAATAATAAGGTTGTGAGAATTAAATGATATAATTCTGTGTAACATCCAAGGATCCCTTTGTAGGTGCTCAACGATTGCTTGACCCAACACTCTGGGCTCTGGCATTCTGATCAAAAAGCCACATTCTGATTACTAATTCCATTTTCCATGTATATGGACATAAAAATTCTTGTTGGAAAGGATTATCCCATTGTTCATGAAGACAATGGCATTCTTTTTTTAAAAACAGAACTATGTCGGGGTGCCTGGGTGGCTCAGTCAGTAAGTGACTGACTCTTGATTTCAGCTCAGGTCATGATCTCAGAGTCCCCACCTTGAGCTCCACGCTCAGTAGGTATTCTGCTTGAGGATTCTCATCTCGCTCCCTCTGCCCCTCCCCCTACTTGTGCGCTCTCTCTCTAAGATAAATAAATAAATCTCTAATAAAAAATAGAATTGTGTCTTCCATGCATGCAGTATGTGTGTGTGTGTGTGTGTGTGTGTGTGTGTGTGTAGTCATTTTCTTCATTAAAAAATATTGACACACAGTGTTACATTAGTTTCAGGTGTACAACATAGCTATTCCACAAGTTCATGTTTTGCTATGCTGGCCGCAAGTGTAGCTCCCATCTGTCACTATATAATACTATTACAATACCATTGACTATTCCCTATGCTGTACCACAATGTTGTTCTTATTCATAAATCAATGTTGAGTCAGAAATGGTTGGTAAGAAGCCCACTCTAAGAAACTCATAAAAAGAGATTTTTTTTTTTTTTAATCAAGACTGAGGGGAACCTCACAGAGATTTAATTATAGGAAATCACCTATCCTCATTGGAAACCATAAAATGAGTTATCTGCCTCCATCTCTAGACTGGGAATTCACAGTCTTGTTCATTTCTCTTGGGCTTTCCTTGCTATGTTCTATTATTTTCTCCCCTGTAATTTGGGTCACATGTGGCCCTTCCTAGTATCGCTGGCCTGCCCTCTACATGGCATTGCAGCTTCATGCCCATGCAGTCTGACCAACTCACTATGTTTCTTAGATCAGATTCAGAGTCTGACTGGTTGCTGGCCAGCTCCTTTGGTCAGATAGTTCCATTGGCTGTGGCTAAGTGGGAATGGATCGTGTCATTGATAGACTAATCCTCCCAGGAATGTGAGTCAGAAACTTAGGCTAGAAAGGTAAGTTGGATATGCCAGGCAAAGTAACCTACAACTCAGTTTCTAATATGGCTCCTCACTGGGTCCATTGATGCACCTCAAAAAGCTGGGCCTGCCCTCTGTCCCTGCAGCCCCAGCCCACAGTTTGCCTCTCACTCACAGCTAGCTTCCAGATTTGCACAGTCTGGTTTCTTCCCAAGTGAGAGAAGCCAAAGCTCCTACAGGCCTTTCTGTCCCTGGCTGCCATTTGTCCGGCCAGGGGAGAACTTTGACCACACCGTTATGTGGCTCTCAATAGACTGCTATGATCTTTGGCATGGACTGGACATCTCCTCTTGTCTTGTCTTGCTTTTGTATCCCTGTCTCCAGTCTTGGTGGCCTCCCTGGTTTTTCTCTCCTCCTCCCTCCACGGACCTGTGGATTTTGTCCTTATTCATATTCTCCTAGTGTCCGGCTAGATCTTTTCGCTCACGATGCTCATGGCCCAGTACTTCGCTCCAGTATGAACCAACTCATAATGTTGGCTTCCTGAACTTGCACAGCTGAGAGGAAAACCCAGACGTGGCTGGATCCCTGTGACATGTGAAGTGTCCTGAGAGGGCAAGCCTAAAACAGCCAGTCGGCCAGCACCCTACAGAACCATCCACTGCAAGTGGCAGCAAGGCTTCACAGTGAAAAGAACCAGCATGTGAGTCAGCAGGCCTGGATTGGAATACTGGCTCTCGTATTCACTAACTGTGGGAACATGGCCAAGTTTTCTGAGGCTTAGTCCTATAACATAATAATAATTGTAATAGTTAAGGCACAGAGTTGCTAGAAAAACTAAATGAGATGAGTGCAAAGTAATTAGCACATAATAAACAAATGGTAATAGTTATTTTAAATCATTTTTATCAGTGTTAATAGCAACATTTCCTAGTCCCCAGGAAATGGTTAAAGAGGAGGTATTGTTATGCCACACAGTCAACTCCTCATTCTGATACAGGCTTTTCTCTTCACTCCATCTATCCTACAAGGTCATTGCTGTATGGGGGCGGTGAAGAAATGACGGATATATTTATAGCAGTTAAGGAAACTGTATTTTGGATTTGGAGAACTTCCCCCACCTAAAACCCTCTCCTGTAATAAAAGTTTAAAGTCCTTTCCTTGCAGCTTACCTAATTTTTTTTTTTCTTAAACCACAGCAGCAATGTCACATTGAGGTTTCTCTGTGCAAGCACCACCATACTAAAATATATATCTTACGGAATTTTGGTTGGAGGGAAAATTATTTCCAAGTCATTTTTCCTATAGCCAAGAAGTATACAGTAATTAAAACATTATTTGTAAACAAGAACAAGAAATAATTTATAGCTTATGTGTGCTCATTTCATTCTCTCATGAACTCACATATTTATGTGTTGAATAAAACCTACGAATACTAACTGGCTCTTTATTCCAGTAAATGAGACTGGTGGGGAGTGAATTGGAGAAGGAAAGTGTGGGGCACATAATTGAAAAATAAGATGGAATGATGGATTTGAGATGCATGTCCGCCACCAAATCACTTTGTGACGCTAAATAAGTACAACACTTTTGGGCTCTGGTTCTCCACCTGGAAGATTATGATAATATAACTATCTGGAAAGTATAGCACGAGAGTCTATTTTTTAAAAGAGAGAACATCGAAAAGATTTTTGGACTTTTGGATCAAAATGGGCAAACATTAAAAACAAGAGTCTGGGAAACATTTTATCTTTGGTTAACAGAGTTTGTGATATTTGAAGAAGCTACTTTAGTTCTAGGGTTTCATCAAATTAATAGTTACTCATACACTGTTTTGGCAAAGAGACAGATGAATGGGCAGTTTATAAAAGATGAAATGCATTTGTCCAAGGAACATATAAAACAATTGCCATCCTCACTAATCATATCAACATTGCAAGCTTAACATAAGATGACCTTTTTTTCCCCACTATTCAAATTGGAAACAAATCAAACAGTCTGATGATACAAATCCAGCTTTGGTTGAGGTTGTGGGGAAATGCACACACTGGTGATGGTAATACAAGACAGTAGAGGATTTTTGAGAGCAATTTGGCAATAGCTCTAAAAATTTTAAACCTGCATGCCCTTGGACCAGGAAATTCTACTTCAAAGGATCTGTCCTACTTAAATACACACACTGTACAAAGATGTAAAGATAATGGTGTTTGTGACAGCAATATTTGTAATGGCATGAAAAGGGAACCTGATCATCCATTAATAGAAAATAATTCAATAATTTACCGCACATCCATATTACCATCTTCCACTGTGAAAAGAAATGAAGCAAATCCACAGATACTGACAGATGGGGTATGAAGAAGGATTGTCCATGAAATATTGTCATAAAGACAAGTTGCAGAACAATATGTAGAATATGATCTCATTTAAAAAAAAAAGTTCATGTGGAAGATACCCACTAAAATAGTAAGAGGAAGATTATTTTAAAAAGGTGAAGTGATGACTTTTCCTTTTTTACTTTATATATGTCTAAAAATTAAAATTTTATGTGTTTTTTTTTTGTAAATGGGGAGCTAGCTCTAAAGATATGATAGATTCAAGCTAAACATTTTTTTTTGGAAAGAATCTATCACAGGTTATGTGTACTTCTTACTGCATCACATCAGGGGACTGAGCCATAACATCTTAGAGTCCCTTGGGGATGTTCAGATTGCCCCCTGGAGTAGAGTGGAGCAACCTTTTGTTTTCATTGTACAGGTGGGTTTTCCCCTTTGCAACTGAACAGTAATCTGTGTGGTGTACGTTGGCATCAGAAGAATGTCCTCTGTGCATCCATCATTCACCTACTGACTTTACCACCAAGTTAATTTCTGCCTAAATTAGTATTTTCGTTTGAGTTGAAAATGATTTTATAATTCTATCATCCCTTCTGTTATATCTATTTTCATTATTCTATTAAGTAGAGCTTTCTCTCATCGACTGGGACTACTTGCTTACTCTGAAATACAGCTCCTACTAGAAAAGTAGGATTTAATTACCATTTAAATGTTTGTTGGCCACTGATAGTTCTTTGTGAATTATCTTTAAAGTGCCCTTGCCTGTTTGCAATGGGCATGTTCCTAATTCTCTTACTGATACATCAACATTCTTTGTCATATGTGGTGTATATGTCACTCAGTTTCTTGTCTGACTTCTCATTTATTTATTTTCATGTACACTTTATATTTTAATGTGGTCTACTAATCTTTCTCTTTGTGGTTTCCTCATTACTTTTGTGCATAGAAATGCTTCTTTATCCCAAAACCAAATCCATCTTTATTTTCTTACAGCTATTTTATTGTTGAACTTTTTTATAATTAGAGAATAAGTTTATTTTATTTTTAAAAGATTTTATTTACTTATTTGACAGAGAGATGGAGAGAGCCAGAGAGCACAAGCAGGGCTGGAGGGAATGGCAGAGGGAGAAGGAGACACAGGCACCCCACTGAGCAGGGAGCCCCATGTGGGGCTCCATCCCAGGATCCCGGGATCATGACCTGAGCCAAAGGAAGACACTTAACCGACTGAGCCACACTTAACCACTGAGCCAAAATAGAATACATCTATTTTAAAAACACTAAGGTTTCTTTTCTTTTCTTTTTTCTTTCTTTCTTTTTTTCTTTCTTTCTTTCTTTCTTTCTTTCTTTCTTTCTTTCTTTCTTTCTTTCTTTCTTTCTTTTCTTTCTTTCTTTCTTTCTTTCTTTCTTTCTTTCTTTCTTTCTTTCTTTCTTTCTTTCTTTCAAGAATATGTGTATTTACTATTTCTCTATCTAAAATCCTTCCCTGCTTTCCTATTGCCTGCATGATAAAAGTCAAACTTGGTAGTTTGGCATATTAGCTCTTTGGAGTCTGGCCTTTCTTTTCCCTTCATTTTCATCCACACTTTAGCACTAGGAGACCACTTGCAGTTCCCTATATCGTTAATGCTGTTCCACACGTCCATGTCTTTATAAATATAGATTCCCTTCTCCATGCCCCACCACAGTTTGCCTGATAAACTTCTTCTTCCTTAAGTCTCCTCAAACATCACCTCCTTTTGTACAATTTTTTTTTCTCTCCAGCTCCGTTCGTCATCCCTTTGTGATCCTCCCAGAGCCTTTGGGTAGATTTTTATTGACTTTTAGCTTATTGCATTAGCATTGTCATTACCATTGTCTGCCAGGCTTCTTCACTGTAAAGTTCCTGGTGTTTCCTTTGTTTAAGAGGCAATTTGGGAAGATGTTTTGAGAATAGATAAATATCCTGTTCCTCATTAAATTTTTGACTACTAATGTTGGCATTGGCATCTATTAATGGTTTTTTAATTCCATCATTCCTTTTGTATTTCTACTCGGCATTCTACTATAAGGAAAAGCTTTCCCACCTTACTTTTTAATTTATATACTTACTTAATTTATTTACTTACTTATTATTTACATTTATGTGTATGGACTATGGATTATTTGTTTAACTCATTACTTTTATTCCAGTATAAATAAAAGTATAAATGTATAAAACATTACAATCACTGATTTGATGTTCATATTGTCCCAGACTGAATCCGTGGGCATTCCTTCAAGCTGGCTCCTATGTCCTGGCACTCTTTGGTACTTCTTTGCTTTCTGACACAAGATGGTCCAGGCTCATATTATTCTTTCTGTGTCCCAGGCCTGAGATCAACTTTCCCCCTAAAATCTCTGGTTCCTTTCAGTGGAAATGGCATTATGTTTGTTATTTTTAGGTAACTTCCTTATTTTCAAGTAACTCCCTTTTTTTAAAGTAACTCCCTTATTTTTAGATAACTCCTTTATTTTTAACTACCTTCCCTGTCAGGAGAAACTGGCTTCCATTATCCTCAATGTAGTTACTCATTTGCTTAAGCCTAGAAAATACAGAAAGTAGTTTCAGAATTGCTAATTAGGGGCGCCTGGGTGGCTCAGTCGGTTAAGCGTCTGCCTTCCGCTCAGGTCATGATCCCGGGGTCCTGGGATTGAGCCCCACGTCAGGCTCCCCGCTCGGCGGGAAACCTGCTTCTCCCTCTCCCTCTGCCTGCTGCTCTGCCTGCTTGTGCTCTCTCTCTCTCTGTGTGTCAAATAAATAAATAAAATCTTTAAAAAAAAATTGCTAATTAGACTTCAATATTTATATGCTATTTGTCACTTTTGAGGTAAATTTACCTACAATGAAATGTAAAAATCTCACGTGTACCATTTAATGAGTTCTGAAAAATGCATACACCTGTGCAACCCAAACCCCTGTCAAGATACAGAACATTATCACCGACCCCAGAAAATTCCCTCATGCCCCTTTCTAGTCAACTCAACCACTAGAGGCAACCATTTTATGATTTTTCTTTTCACTACAGATTAGTTGTATTTCTTTAGAACTTCATTTAAATGGAAACATACAGAATGTACTTTTTTTTTTTTTTTTTAAGATTTTATTTATTTGACACAGAGAGAGAGACAGCTAGAGAGGGAACACAAGTAGGGGGAGTGGGAGAGGGAGAAGCAGGCTTCCCGCTGAGCAGGGAGCCCAATGCGGTGCTCGATCCCAGGACCCTGGGATCATGACCTGAGCTGAAGGCAGATGCTTATGACTGAGCCACCCAGGCACCCCCAGAATGTACTTTTTAGTGTCTGGTATCTTTTGCTTTACATAATGGGTTTTTTTTTTAATTATTTTTATGGCCCAACATATGGTCTGTCTTGGTGAATATTGCATGTGCACTAGGAAAGAATGTGTATTCTGCTGTTTGGTGGAATGTTCTATAAATGTCAGTTGTGTCAAGTTGGTTGCTAGTTCATGTCTTCTATTACCTTACGGACTTTTGTCTACTTGTTCTATCACTTCCTAAGAGAAAGTGTTGAAATCTCCAACTATAATTGTGGATTTGTCTATTTCTCCTTTCAGTTCTATCTATTTTTGCTTTGTGTAGTTTGAAACTCTGTTATTAGATACACTTCTATTAAGATGTATGCCTGTTTTGATGAAATAGCTCTTTTGTCATTATGAAATATCCCTCTTTAGCCTTGATAATATTCCTTGTTCTGAAGTTCACTTTGATATTAATACAACTACTTCACCTTTTTTTTGGATTAGTGATTGGGTTTTTCTTTTTTCATCTTTTCACTTTTAACTGATCTATGTCATTATATTTAAAGTTAATTTCTTATAGATAGCATATAGTTGGGTCTTGAGTAATTTTTCAAATCCAGTAAGACAATTTGTCTTTTAAAGATTTTTTTATTTTATTTATTTATTTATTTGACAGAGAGAGACACAGTGAGAGAGGGAACACAAGCAGGGGGAGAGGGAGAGGGAGAAGCAGACTCCCCGCCGAGCAGGGAGCCCGATGTAGGGCTCAATCTCAGGACCCTGGGATCATGACCTGAGCCGAAGGCAGACACTTAACGACTGAGTCACCCAGGCGCCCCAAGACAATTTGTCTTTTAAAGCAGAATGTAGACCATTTTCATTTAATGTAATTACCAATATGTGTTTTGTGTAAATTATTCATACAGGTTATTTGGTTTTTGTTTGTCTATCTGTTCTTTGTTCCTTTTTTCTTGCTTTCTTTTGGATTGAGTATTTTATAGCATTCTGATTTTAATTCTTCTATTGGCTAATTAGATTTTAAATACCTCTTTTTTTCCTTTTAGTCATTTGTCTTACAATACATATCTTTAACTTATCACATTCTACCTTCAAATTATACCACTTCAAATATGGCATAAGAATCTTATAACAGTTTATCTCTAGTTATAAGTTTATCACCCTTTCTTTATATTGTTAATGTGTATTTTACTTCTTCATTTGTTTTAAACTTCACAAAACATTGTTACTGTTTTTGATGTAAATGGTTATTTATATTTTAGAGAAAATTGTAAAAGAAAAAATCTTTATATTAACTTACATATTCGCCATTTCTGACAGTTTTTGTTTTTTTTGTGTGAATTCATATTTCCATCTAGAATAATTTTTGTTTAATCTGAAGAACTTTCCTTAGCATTTATTATAATTCAGATATGCTGGTAACAAAGTTTCTCATCTTTTGTTTGTCTGAAAATGCCTTTATTTCACCTTCATTTTTTGCAAGAGTTTTTGCTGGATATAAAGTTCTAGATTGACAGAGCTTTTTCTTTTAGGACTTTAAAGATTGTATTCTATTATATTCTGGCTTACATTCTTTCTGATGTTAAGTCAGTAGTAATTCTTTTCTTTGTTCCCTGTATATGAGAGAGAGCGAGCATGCAGGAGCAGGGGGAGGGGCGGGGCAAAGGGAGAGGGGCAAGCAGACTCCCCACTGAGTGGGGAGCCCTAAGCAGGGCTTGATACCAGGACCCTGAGGTCATGACCTAAGCTGAAGTCAGATGCTTAACCAACTGAGCCAGCCAGGTGCCCCATAGTTCATTTTTTCATACTGTTTTCTCATTCACAGATCTTTTCTTCTGTAATGTCTAAAGTGTATTTAAACCCATCCAATGAAATTTTCATTTGGGATATTATATTTTACTACTCTAGAAGTTTTATCTGATTCTTTTTATAGTTCCTTTAATTATATTTATGTTTTTCTTTAAATTCTTGACCACATTTATTATAGCTGCCTTAAAGTTCCTATCTGCTGGGGCACCTGGGTGGCTCAGTTGATTGAATGTCTGACTCTTGATTTCTGCTCAGGTTGTAATCTCAGGGTCATGGGTTGAGCCCCATGTCGAGCCCTGCATGGAGCTCCATGTGGGGTTCCACACTAGGTGGGGAATCAGCTTGGGGCTCTCTCTCTGTCTCCCTGTCTCTCTGCCCCTCCCTGCCACATGCTCTCACTCTCTCTCTCTCTGTAAAATAAATAAATAAATAAATCTTAAAAAAAATAAAGTTCCTATCTGTTAATTTCATCATCTTCACCATTTCTGGGTCTGCTTCTATTGACTGATTTTTCTTCTGTTCATGGTTCACATTTTCCTACTTCTTCACATATTCAGTAACTTTTTTTTTTTATTGGATAATGGACATTGTGGATATTACTGGTTTGGCACCTGGATTTCGTCTTTATTTAAAGATTGTTAAGTTTCATTCAAGCAAGCAGTTAATTACTCGCAGATAAACTTTTTTCCACTTTGAGTGGAGAGAATAGGCTTTACTCTTGGGTTAGTTTAGCTTTCTTTCTTTCTTTCTTTCTTTCTTTCTTTCTTTCTTTCTTTCTTTTTTAAGATTTTATTTATTTGACAGAGAGAGACACAACAAGAGAGGGAACACAAGCAGGGGGAGTGGGAGAGGGAGAAGCAGGCTTCCCGCAGAGCAGGGAGTCCAATGCAGTGTTCGATCCCAGGACCCTGGGATCATGACCTGAGCCGAAGGCAGACACTGAATGTCTGAGCCACCCAGGCACCCCTAGCCTTATTTCTAAAGTGTGGCCTTTGTGAGGACTCCCTACCAAATGCCCCAGGTGTTTAATAAGGTGTCTTCATTCCAACTGGTCGGAACTTGAATGTTTCCAAACTTTATTCAAGCTCTAGTAGTTGTTCAGCTTACAGTTCCCCCAGTAGTTGTTACTTAACTAGCCTCATGAAGTCTATCCTTAAACCTACACCAAAGATTCATGGAGACCCTTATGCATATTTCTGGGGCTCTTTCTCTGGTATTCTGCCCTGCAAATTTCATTTGCCTCAATGTCTCCTAATTCCAATTTCTCTCTCATTTAGGAGGAGTAATATAATCTGTTTGGCTTTTTTCTATCCTGTGCTTAGGTAAATACTTCCAGAAAGAAATCTGGGGAAACCTTTGGGCTCATTTTATTTGTTTTCCTTTTTTTCCAGTATGCCTATTGTCCAATGTTTGAAAACACTTCTTTCATAGATTTCGTCCAGTTTTCTATTGTTTGTTATAGGAAAGTTAGTCTGGTACCAGTAACTTATTCATGGCTGGATCACCCATAACATTTTTAAAATGTAAACTTTCTACTGAATAATAAAATACATACTGGAAAATTGCATAAATCTTAAGTGTACAGCTTGATGAATTGTCATTAATTGAACACACTGGTGTAATCAACACCCAGATCAAGAACAATAGTATTAGAACTCCAGGAGCCCCCTAGTGGCCCTTTTTAAACATTAATACTGCTTAAGGATAACGAATATCCCAACTTCTATTACCATATATTATTTTTGTCTATTTTTAATATTATAAAAGTAAAAACATATAATATACGATTTTCGTGTCTGGCTTATTTCACTCAATTTTATGACTGTGAAATTCATCCATGTTTTGTGCATACTGGTAAATTGTTCATTCTCTTTCCTGTATGCCATTCTACTATGTGAATATTCTAAACTTATTCATCCTATTAACATTCTTATATATGTCTTTTGGTGAACACATGGATACGTTTCTACTGCATATATACCTAGGAGTAGAATTGCTGGGTTAACCCACTTCAATAACCACCAAATTTATATAATTAGTCCAGACATTTCTTCTGAACTCCAGACTTACACATTCAAATCTGTTTGACCCCTCTTTGTAAGCATCTCAAACTCATATCCAAAACCATTTGCTCCTCTTTTTACATTCCCTGAATCAGTAAATGGCTTCTTAATCCATCTAGTTACTTAAGGAGTCATTCTTTTTTTTTTTTTTTTTTACCAAATTAGACAGATGTTTATTTCCTGTTTTATTAAATGACTCATAATGTACAGTCTGCTTTTTGTCCTTCTTGATATTATCACTCACAAATAATATAAGGGTGTCAACATTGTTAATGTAAATCAAAATTGACTGCTGCTAGTTACTTCTGTCTTCTAAAGGGATGATTTCTACCAGTGAGGAGTATGTCTCTGTACTGCTCATTTCCACCTTTACGTGGTGGATGAGACGCTCTAGCTCATTCACTTTGTAGGTCTCCAGTCCTAGCTCCTTGGCTAATCTTAAGATACGATTCTGAGTTGGCCCAACATAAGATCTTCCAAGGTCCACATATTTAATCTTTTGGTTCCTGATGGTGTAAGTCCTGCCTCCCACCCGGTCCCGGGCTTCCAGAACAACCACATTCAGGCCAGAGTCATGCAGAAGCTTGGCCGCTGCCATGCCTGAGATGCCGCCCCCCACCACGACCACGTCGCATTTGCGGCTCATGGCGCTCGCCCCGCTCTGGGCCTCCCGGGTGCCCGCTGCTTGGCAGTCTGGGTCTCGGCCCCCGCCTGCCGCGCTGCTGCCCCCGCCTTAAGGAGTCATTCTTAATGCTCCTCTTTTCTTTTCTCTTCCCAGAAAACCAATCCATTATTAAGTCCCTTGGATTCCACCTCTCATTTATACATGTCCTGAAATTATCCAACTCTCACTGTCTCTACTGCCATTACCCTAGTTCAAGCCACCATCATTTCTGGCCTTGACTAATATAACTGCCTCCAACCTGGCCTTTCAGCAACCCTTCCTGTCCTCTTCTAAACGATTTCCCACAAATAGCCTGAGTGAGCTTTTAAATATGTAAATCAGATCCTATTTAACATTCTCTATTAGCTGCCCATTAACCTTAGGATACATTCCAAAATACAATCTAAAATCTATTATGTGGCCAATAAGAGCCTGCATGGTCTGGCTTCTGTCTCATCTCTGCCCAAGCTCGCTCCCTACATTTCAACCACACTGACTTCCTTTCAGTTCCTAGAACACACCAAGTTCTTTCATGCCCCCAACAACCTAACACTTAATGTTCTCTTGGCTTGAAACATTCTTTTAGGCTTTTTCATATGCCTGGAACTTAAAAGGCACTTCTTCAAAGACATCTTCCCTGATAGTCCAGAATTAATCCATCATCATACCCACTAATTTTCCTTCATAGTACTGATGACAATTTATAATTATGTAATGATTTATGCTTTAACGTCTCTTGCTCCTATTGCACTTTAGATTCCATCCAGTGGTTATGTTTGTTCCTGTAACCCAATGCCTAACACCGTGCTTTGCACGTGGTACACAGTCATTAAGTGCTTATTTAACAATGCATGACCCATGCAAAGGTTGGAAGGGGCCGCAGGGTCTGCATCTGCCATTTCTCTGCCAAGGTTAGGTGCTTCCTCTTGTGTGGTGATAGATGGGGCAAGTCCTTTTCTTGCTCACTCAGAGGGGGCTTTTCCCCCCTGCTGCTTGGGTAAGTGTTTGCTGTAGGGCCGCGTGAGAGACAAACTGCCTCCAGACACAAGCGGCAGGCAGAAGAGATTAGCTTTATTTGTGAGAGACAGCATTAGCTGTCAATGTCACCAGAGGACTTTGCAACCTCTTGGCGCAGGTGCGTGAAAAGCTGCCAATCTTTCCTGGATGGGGGCGGGACTACATCGGGCCCCAGGAGGGGGCGGGTCAGTGTGTCCTTCCCACAGAACCTGATTGGCCCGGGTGAGCCAAAGAAACGGGGGCGGAGCTTGATCCCGTCGGACGCCAGCCACGTTGAACGCGGGGCTGCCCCGCAGAAAGGCCACTCCCTGGCCCCACAATGCATTGCGAGTCGCGTCACTCGGAGCGGCGGGTCCCGACTCGACAGGTATGATCTGATCTTTCGGAGTTCTCGTTCCTCCCCTGTTAGGGTCGCTCGAACCCCTGGTAGGCGTTCCCCTCGCTCTTCCTGCTAGCCGCCACGGCCCTCACCCTCGGGACTACAGACCTCCCCCAGGACAGGAACCCAGCGCGTGCCGTGGGGCGGGAGCCCGGTGGTTGGAGCCGCGGAGCTCTGGAGAGGTGGGATAGCGGGGGCTTCGTCCCCTTCGACTTGAAGGGGACTGTGGGTCCGCGCGAGCGGCGGTTGCCCCTCGGCTGACCTCTCTTGGGTATGGGGCAGGCCAAGCAGGGGGTTCCGGGGGAGGGACAGTCGCTGTGGGCTGCCAGCAGTGGGGGGCATTCCCTGGAGCCCAGTTGTTAGAGACACGGTAATCCACCTAGGCTACTTAGATGGTCCAGAGAGCTTGACGTGGCATTTACTATTTTTTAAACGCAGGGTGGGATTTGAACCAGTGGCTTACTTCGCGTTCCGTGGGGATTTAATGGGCATTGAGCCCAGAGATTTGCCCGCGTTCGCCAACAGAAACCTTTTAAGGCCCTGTTAATGGCACTTTGGAAGCGATGTGGCTTAAAGGAGACCTGAGCAATTGGCTCGGCAGGTGGAAGAGGGCTCCGGAATAGGAGGCCGAGCTCCAGCTGACTTGAATCTCTCTGCCAGCGAAAACAGCTTTGGACTTTTCTCCGCCTTAGTTTCCTGGATCATCCGCTGGGGCGGTTGGACAGCTTGAGAACCAGTGCCTCCTATGCGTATACAGCCAAGGCAAAGTCCGGGGCTAGAGTATCAGTCAGCCACCAGACGGGAGATGTTGTGATCCCAGCTAACAGGTGGAACAACTACTTTTCTAAAGTCTGAATTTGCTCACGTGCTGAGATTATAAGGAGTTAGGCAGTACTTGAAATAGTACCTGTACTTTCCATTGTTGAAGGTAGTTCAGTATTTGAATCTGATATGTGACCATGACCTAAGTTAATGGGACATCTGGGCATTTTCTGTGTTGAGAACCATGATATCAGTTTAGTGATTTTTTTTGTGTGTGTGTGTATGAACTGATTTAAAAAAAATCTATATTTTATATTGATGTTTAAAAGAAGCATAGGTCTTACCAAAGTATCCATATACTTGAGTAGGAAGCTTGGAAATGTTGTGAGGCCGTGTCTCATTGGGTGGTTAGAGTTAGGCCTGCATTTAAATCTGTCACTTACAGATGTAGGAATTGAATAAATTACTTTTCTGAGCTTGAATTTCCTCAAAGGTAAAATAGAACTGATAATATCTCTCTCACAGGTTATCGGAAGGCTTAAATGAGGTAGTGTATAAAGTGCCTGGTAAATAGAGGGCAGTCAGTTAATATAATAATAAACAATATTGTATTTTTGTTCTTCAAGGTGATGTTTCAGGTTCTTTATGTATTCCTATCAGGTAGATACTGTTAGTATTTTTAAAACAATCCTATGAGATACATAATATTAGTGACCACATTTTACAGGTGCTCAAGTTCACAGCACAGGGGTGGAGCCAGTTTTTGAACCCAGGTGTATATTCCAGAGTCCATCCTGTTAACTGTTATACTGCCTCTTAAAGAAAATGTAAGGTGGTCTTTTATTATTTCAAAATTAGTAGCTAGGTAGCTTCTGTATCACCAGGTTCTTGCCCCTTGTGGGTTTTAGGAGACCGATGTAGCACAGCGATGTGGAGATACAAGAAATTTAGGTTTAAGCACCAGTTCTGCTATATATTTGCAATGTGACATTGAGAATGGGACCTTCAATTTCCTCATCTGTAAAATGGAGGTTATACCTGCCTCACTGTTTGTAAACTGTGAGGTGCTGCATAACTGTTGGGGATTGACACATTTGTGCATGTGTTGGGGGCCCTGTTCCTAGTTGTGGGTATAATCTCCTCTGGAGCCTGAGGTCTTACACATACTGTGTAGTACAAGCACCTGTAATAGGAGTATTGAAGGCTGTTGGTAAGGTGAGGGGCATAGGCAAAGCTGCAAAATAAATTCTGATTGTCTTTGGTACCCTTTCCCCTTTTCCTCTTCAAGCTGTTTTTCACGTGTCTTTCTGTTAACCTATGGCTGTGCAAAGTCCTTCCCTTTTCTCTCAATCTTGCTCCCACCCTACACATCACAATTAATAGAGCTTTCTCTCCCAGTAACCCCCCGCTCCCAATTCCCACAGATCTCAGCTAGCATTTTCAATAAAATATGTACCAAGGTAGTGTTTCACATGCAAGATAATTTGAGTGATAAGTAGATGAACATTTTAAAAAATTTTCCAAAAAATTTAACACATACATATTTGGATGAAACAACAACAAAAAAATCTCTAGGAGAAAAACCTCTAACATCTCAAAACTGATTTCACAGATATTTTTGCTAAGGATAGGGCAAAAAAATAAGTCAATTGAAAGACCTACATTAGGTAAATAATAGTACAGGTAAGATGTAGATATGGTATGACTTCTGAAAATGGGGGTGTCTGGGTGGCTCAGTCGGATTAAGCAGCTGGCTCTTGATTTGGGCTCAGGCCATGATCTCAGGGTAGTGAGATTGAGCCCTGCGTCAGGCTCTAAGCTCAGTGTGGAGTCTGCTTGAGATTCTCTCTTTCCCTCTCTCCCTCCCCTCGCTTGTTCTCTCTCTCTCAAATAAATAAATAAAATCTTAAAAAAAAATAATTCTGAAAATGGTACTTGGATGATTTAAGTTTGGGAAATAAATAAGATATGAGTGGTTAACCCGATATGAAATGTTTTTATCTTTTATGAAAACATCTTGCTGGAAAGTAGATATAAAATATATGTTGGGTTTTGTTAATTACTTTTTGAGAAAGTGCCTTCCTGGTGGCCCACAGTCATTACCCCACAAGGTTCTGAGGAAGAGGTCAGCATCCTGTTATCCTGGAACTAAACAGTTGCTAACCATTGGCATAGTGGGAGTTTATTTTCCTCAGTGTCTACATAAATGTTTTCCCAGACTTACCCAGATTCTAATTTGGGCTTTTTCCTTTACCAGTTGCTGTTGAGGAAAGGATGTCCAGGTCACTACTCAGATTCCCTGTGAGTTTTCTGCTGTCTAGAGACATATATTTTTTTCAGTGTTAAAGGTGAGGAAAAATGGATCATGGCCTAAAAATGTATCTGTGGCCCTGATAAAACTACTGTTGCTCCTGAATCTTCCCATGCACATGGTAACCTCTTGATTTCCTCAGTTCCCATCAATTTTTCCTTGGTTTTCCCAACCACCACCGTGCCTAGACTCTAAGGGTATTCTAACCCTAGCTCGGCCTTTATGTGGACAGATACCTTTTTCTACTAGCATAGTCCAGATGAGATTGGAGTGGGTTTTTTGTTGCTGTTGTTGTTGTTGTTGTTGTTTTAAGGAACTGCATTAAGAATCCAAAGTAGAAACAGAAAAGAGGGGAGAGGTAGTAGTTGATAGAAGAGAGATTGCTTATCCTAAAGTGATTGAAGTCCAAATTAGTCAAGCCTGACATTGTTCATTGGGCAGTCATGACAGTTTCTTTTGCTAGCTCACTGGTTTGGATATTAGGTCCAATGACTCTGGGAGGAAGAAATTTAGCTTTTTCTCCTCAGAGGAATTTTATCTACTGATAGAAGCAGTTTTCTGACAACCTTTTAAGAATCTTGACAGGGACTATCAATGCTGTGTTGTGGGTTTGGTTACAAGCCTAAGTGTGTTAGGAATATCTGAAATGCAAGTTTGTCTAACTATAGTTTTCTAGTTAGTTAAGTGGTGGGTGACACAACTTGTGTTTGCTCTTTTCATCTGAATTTCTTTAATTCTGGATTGATGGTCCCTGAGGGTAGGAACTGTGTATTCCTAATGTCTCCCATAGTCCCTGGCATATAGTACCTACTCAATAAATGTTTGTTAAATGAATGGAACTTATAGGTTGGTATTTGTTTCTTAGTATATGTTTTAGGAAATACGAATCATATCCTTTGTTTTTAATTCATAAAAAAGAAAAGAGTAACAAGATTACATGAAAATTGGCACTCTATAATAAAGATTACTCCTAATATTTCTGTTGCAATCCTAGAAAGGTCAGGCATAAAAGAATGCAGTCTACTCTGTACCTCTGAAACAAATAATACATTATGTGTTAAAAAAAAAAAAAGAAGATAGTAGGAAGGGAAAAATGAAGGGGGGGGAATCGGAGGGGTAGATGAACCATGAGCGACTATGGACTCTGAGAAACAAACTGAGGGTTCTAGAGGGGAGGGGGGTGGGGGATGGGTTAGCCTGGTGATGGGTATTAAAGAGGGCACGTACTGAATGGAGCACTGGGTGTTATACGCAGATAATGAATCATGGAACACTACATCAAAAACTAATGATGTAATGTATGGTGATTAACATAACATAATAATAAAAAAAAGCTATAGCAAGGAGAAAAAAGAATGCAGTCTACTTTTAAATACTAAGAATATGGGTGTTTGGAAACTATTAAGTCACAACCCTGCCCTCATGTTAATTCCCAGAGTAATCATTGTGTTGCAGTAAACTTCAGAAAGAAAAAATTTTATATTTAAATAATAAATGCCTGAGGGTACGAAGTAAGACATTTTCCTACTTATACTTAGGCTAAATCTCATAATTATGGTTTAATAATTAATAAAACATAGTAAATTTTTAAAATGGGTTTGTAGTTTAAGTATTATCCCTTGAAGAATCCCAGCTTTCTCTTGGTACTGCTTTTGGAAAGGAAACTGATTGAATAGGAAAAAAAAATGATTTGAATATGTTATGTTGGACTTCCGTTAGAAGATCCCGTTATGGTAAAGGCTAATTTAATTCCTGTTGGGTTTTTTTCCTTTTAAATGAATGAAGGAGAAAAATATGATATATTAATATCTAGCTATTCCTTTCATTTCCTCATGAAAAGAGGAAAAGGGGGAGTAAATTTAATGCATTAACTTTGTCGTTTGGGTTAATTTTTCGTGTCACTCAGTTACATCATGAGTAGACAGTCAGATTGCAACTTTACACAGCAATGAAAACGAGGAACTATAGTACTAATTTCCAAAGTCGGTACCAGTTGGTTTTCTTTGGCATTTACATAACAAACTCAGTTTTTCATTTTTGGAATGAGATAATATTGAGCTATCTGAACAGGACAGGTGAAGATTTAGTCTCTGGGATACAATATCTTGAAAAAAGCCTATGAAATTGTTTTCAGAATTTTCAGTTTTCACCATTTATCCTACTGCTAGTGAAGCAGTATTTAGTGGCATTGTTCTCAGAAGACCTGGCAAGAAAGAGTTATCACTTAATTTCAGACTGTGAACATGTTTTAATTTAGTGTTTTTCAAAGTATGATCCGTAGACACTGAGCATAGTAATTACCTGGGAATTTGTTAAAAATGGAAGATTCTCAAGCTCTAACTCGTAGTCAATGGATCAGAATTTGGGGGCACGGGGAGGTTCAGAAATCTGCATTTCTAAGCAAACTTCCAATGGTTTTTCTACAAGCTAAAATTTGAGCAACATTGTATAGTTTTTAGCAAAGTTTCTGTTTACCTGATTTCTTTCAGACCCAGCCTGTGAAGTCCTTTTATTTACTTTTGTGAAGTTTGATCAGAATATAATAAAATAAGCCATTATGGTTTATTTTCTGGTAAAGACATTGAGAGCAATATTAAAACCAGTATTCCTTTAGCTTTAAGACTTACTATAAATAATTTTTTGTTGTTGTTTAAAGATATCTTTATTTTAGAGAGACAGAGAGTGTGCATCAGTGGGGCGAGGGGCAGAGGGAGAGAGAGAATCCCAAGCAGACTCCCTGCTGAGTGGGGAGCCTGACAGGGTGCTCAATTTCAAGACCCTGAGATCATGACCTGAACTGAAATCAAGAGTTGGACGCTCAACTGACTGAGCCACACAGGCACCCCAGTAAAACTTTTTTTCTGATTATAAAAGTAACATATGCCCACTATGGAATATTTTGAAAATTTAGGAAATTATAAAATAACAATCACCCATGATACTATTTTCTGGAGATAAGCATTATTATAATTTTAGCATGTTTCCTTCTGATATCTGTTTCTCCATTTATCCCTCCCTTTTTCTCTTTGTCTTTATAGAAAGCAACATTTGCAGTTTTTATCCTGCTTTTTTTCTGATTTATATGTAAGCATTTTACTACATTATTGAACTCTTTTTCATAAACATGACTGTTCTTCGTTATATTCCATCATAGGGGTGTACTATAATTTATTTAACCATTCCCCTATTGTTGGATGTTTAGATTGTTTTTGGTTATTTCTGTGAAAGAATGCCTTTCTGTTTAAAATTTTTTTTAAACTTTATTTTATTATGTTAGTCACCATACAGTACATCATTAGTTTTTGATGTAGTGATCCACGGTTCATTGTTTTCGTATAACACCCAGTGCTCTATGCGGTATATGCCCTCCTTAATACCCATCACCGGGCTAACCCATCCCCCCCACCCAAAACCCTCAGTTTGTTTCTCAGAGTCCATAGTCTCTCATGGTTCGTCTCTCCCTCCGATTCCCCCCCTTCATTTTTCTCTTCCTTCTCCTAATGTCCTCCATGCTATTCCTTATGTTCCACAAATAAGTGAAACCATATAATAATTGACTTTCTCTGCTTGACTTATTTCACTTAGCATAATCTGTTTAAAATTTTGTTTGAATCTGATTACTTCCCTTAGGGTATGGTTATATATTTATATTGCTCTTGTGGTCAAAGGGCATCAGTATTTTTACACTCTTTTGAATATCACCAAATTATTTTTGAGAATGATGTTTACTCCAATATTTACTTCTCCAAATACTTATAAGAATGCCAAAAAGAAGCATGTATTATTTAAAATTTTTTTTTTCTAAATATTTATTTTAGAGAGTGAGCGCATGCACTGGAGGAGAGGCAGAGGGGGAGGGAGAGGGACAAGCAAACTCCACCCTGAGTGCAGAGGCTGATGTGGTGCTGAATCTCAGGACCCTGAGATAATGACCTAAGCTGAAATCAGGAGCAGGTAACTCAATCGACTGAGCCACCCCGGTGCTCCAACAGTTTTTATTTTTTAAAAGCTAATTTGTTAAGGAAAGTGTAGTATGTCATTGTTTTAATTAGTGAATCTTTGATTATTAGTGAGTTGAACATTTTTGCACTGTTCATCAGGTTTGGCTTTCATTTTTTATCTAACCCAAATTGTTTTATTTTGTTTTAGGTATCCTCTGCTGGTTGAAATGTCTATGATTTTATCTGCGTCAGTCATTCGTGTCAGAGATGGGCTGCCACTTTCTGCTTCTACTGACTATGAACAAGGCACAGGCGTGCAGGAGTGCAGGAAGTATTTTAAAATGCTCTCGAAGAAACTTGCTCAGCTTCCTGATAGATGTACACTGAAAACTGGACATTATAACATTAAGTAAGACTTCAGTTTCCTCCATTAGAATCATTTGCCTAGTGGTTGCCTTTTGCATGAAATTTAAGTGGTTGTTGTCAAAAGTAGTGATTGGTTAGTTTAGGAAAGTGTTCAAGTCAAGAATCATGTGGTTCTGAACTAAACAGTAGCCATCATGTAGGAGAGAGCTTCATTATTGAGATGATGGATGAGCCATGTCCTGAAGAATAGTAAGATTTGGCTAAGACAGAGAAGTTGGCATTCCAAGTATAGAGAGGAGAAGCAGAATAAGTAAAGAATGACTTGGCCTTGGGGGTGTATTCACCTGTTTGGTGTAGTGAATGGTGATTTAGGGATAGTTATGGGAAATGTGAGATAATTAGTGTGGGGCCAGATCCTGGATTTCCCTGCAAGTTCAGACTGAGGGATGTCACTTTGATGTAATAGGTTATAGGAAGCTGTTACTGCAGGTTTGAGGGAAGTGACTTGCTAAAAAACAATGCTCAGGCAGTGAAATATAAGGTGAAATAGAAAGTCTGAGAGAGATTAACTTATAATTAGGACCTAACCTAGTAAGATGTAAGTGCAAATGAAAAAGAAAATGCCAGTCACAAAGACACTTCAAAAGAAGAAATGGTTAAGCCTGATAAGATGGAATGCCAGAGATGAAGAGATGGAATACCAAAGATGACTTTGAAGCCTTGGAATTGGACAGAATGAGCTCTTTGGGAAGGGTTGCTTATAGGGGTGAAGAAGAAGAGAAAGATAACTAGGCACGATTTTGAATATTTTATTTGAGGTTGTGACTAGGCAGCCCAATTGAGATGGGATAGAGATTTTGGAATCATTCACATAGAAGTTGAAACTGTGAGGGTAGTAATGCCCACTGAGTTTCTGAGAGGCCAGAATAGAACCTTAGAGAATGTCCATAATTACTTAGATTAACTAGGTAATGGTAAGATAATGAGCTTTTATCTTAAACTGGGTTTTTAAAGGGTTTAACTGGAAAATGTGGTGATGATGGTTAAAATATATCTAAAATTATGTCTAACCTATTTCTGTTTTATGGAGAAAAACTTGCAACATTTTAATATTCTATTTAATAGGCTCTTTTAGTACCCTTGGTCATTATTCTGAGTTTCAGTTGATACTGTATAGTACTGTAGACCTATGTCAACATTATAGAGGATTGTTTGAACATATATTAATTCTGACAGATATCCTGGACTTGAAAGAACAATTTTTTGCAAATATTTTTCTTCCTCTCTCTTACTCTCTTAAGAGTATCATGTGGTAAATTTTTAATACCCCTCCAATTCTAATTGTTTTGAATTCTAGATTATGTATTATTTTTTTGTACCCCATCTTATTCCACAAAGGATGTGAGGCAGTTCACAAAAAAAAAAAATAATTCAAGAGCACAGGAAAGAGAATCATATGAAAGTAGAGATAAAGATAGGAGAATAATAAACTGAAGTAACATTTCCTTCTGGAGATGCAACTACATAGTCCATTCATTTGTTGGAAAAGGGCTGGAAATATTTCTCTGAGCTTCCTCATGGCCAAAACAAAGGAGGATAATGAATCATTTACAGGATTCGGTGTCCATTGGATAAAAACATTGCTCTTCATGTTCCTGAGACCTGATGTACGTAAAGAGGGACAGCATTTGGATAGCATTCTTCCAGCAGCCATAACAATGAGCTTTTTATGATTTTTCTTAATATCCCTTAGTGTAAGCAAATGTCACGATACAAAAAAGCAATTTTATGAGACAGTTTAGGAGTGAGATGGATCAGCAGTGGTCTAATCTGGCCTGATCTAAGAATACAATTTAGAAATGTCTAAAGGAATAAATAGATTACATGGCCTTCGGAACCACTCAGAGAAAAGCCTCTATGCATGTTATTTTTGTAATTAAGTTTTTAAAAAGGATTGAACAGCAGAGAAGTTTTAGTTCTAGTTCCTGACAAGAACCTGGACTTTATATGTTTTCTATCATAGATTAGAGGACTTGTTGATTGTTTCCTAGTTTATTGAGGTTTTCATGCTGTATGACAGTACATTTAGACTGAATTATAAAGTCACTCTGAAACTGGGAGTTTATATGTTACCTGAGTTATTTATTTTATTTATTTTTTTTTAAAGATTATTTATTTATTTGACAGAGAGACAGCTAGAGAGGGAACACAAGCAGGGGGAGTGGGGGAGGGAGAAGCAGGCTTCCCACTGAGCAGGGAGCCCGATGCGGGGCTCGATCCCCAGGACCCTGAGATCACGACCTGAGCCGAAGGCAGATGCTTAACCAACTGAGCCCCCCAGGCGCCCCTACTGAGTTAAAGTTCTCTTGTGACACCTCTTTTTCTAACTGCCCATGAGCTTGTGAGATAAAACTCACAGATCTGCAGTTGTAGCATCGTAGCACAGCCCAGAACTGGCACCAGGCTGCCTGTCTGCCTTGTCAAAGCCTGGCCTAGAGCCTGCTTCTTTTGAATCACCTTTTTTGCTACTACTATTTCATTTCTCTCATGATCTCACTCATTACACAGATTGTCTGTAGAACTTGTTTTATTGTTTTATCATTTATATTCTTATTTTAAATTTATTTTTAAATTTTTGTATCCTTCCTCTATAGTTAGATAACTTACTGAGATACTTGATCTGTTCTGGCTTATAAGTGATTCCTCATCTCTTAACACTGCATTTCAAATTTCTGTAAAAATTGAGGTGCTCTTTGCAGAATACCACTGAGAACCAAAATAAAGTAGCTTAAGTATGTAGATATATGCTAAATCAGATGGTACCTCACAGTGGATTCTAGTTGAATAGGTAGAGGAAGACCATAGCGTTTGAGAAAAAAATTAGAATAACATTTTAAAATTAAAATTCCGGGGTGCCTGGGTGGCTCACTTGGTTAACATCCAACTCTTGGTTTCGGCTCAGGTCATGATCTCACGGATTGTGGGATTGAGCCCCACATCAGGCTCTGTGCTCAGCAGGGAGTCTGCTTGAGATTCTCTCCCTCTGCCCTTCCTCCTACTCCTGCGTGCACACTCTTACTCTCTCTCTCAAATAAATCTTTAAAAAAATATTTTAAAAAACAGGAAAAAATCAAGAAAATTCCTTTAATATCCCCCCACACACACACTCCCAGTGTGTTGGGAAAATGATGAACTTTATCAGATTGTAGCAGCTAAATACTTGAGTTTAGCTAATGGAGCCCATTTTGTGGCGCTTAGGCTGGCACAATGCCTTGCACATACAATTCTAACTGCTAAATGAGGGATGGTTGTTTTGGGGGTATGGCAATGTTCAGAGTGCCATGGAGTTAAGTCTTAATTTTCTCCAAAATACTTCAGTTTGGCTTATTGATTAGTGAGTGGTTGGGGGATGCATAATCTAGTTTTGTGATTTCTTCTCATATTACAGTTGAATCCTTGAACAACATGGGTTTGAACCGCATGGGTCCATTTATAATTCTTTTCAGTAAATACAGTATAGTACTATAAATGTATTTTCTCTTCCTTATGATTTTTTAAATAACACTTTATTTTCTCTAGCTTACTTTATTGTATGAATACAGTATGTAATATGCAAAATACGTGTTGACTGTGTTATTGGTAAGGCTTTCAATCAACAGTAGGCTATTAGTAGTCAAGTTTTTGGGGGTCAAAAATTATGCTGATTTTTGACTGTGCAGGATATTGGCATCCCTAACCCCAGCATTGTTCAAGGATCAGCTGTACATAGTGATGGTACAGTTCTTTCTGGGTAAAACTTTAAGGAATTTATCTGTTTCATAAGTTGAAGGATACTTTCCTAAAGTTGTCATAAATGTTTAATATATAAACCTATGTCAGAACTTAGGAAACAATGATGACTAAAGCAATAATTATGAACCATATGAAATTAAGTTGTGTCCTATGAGATCTTAAACTTTGAGATTGGTTTTGGAGGTTTGAAAATCATAGTGGTACATTTTGAGATCTCTTTAAACATTGAGATACTGATCTTATGAAAATACAAACTGCTTTGGGAGGTCAGTGACACTCTATTGTGAATTTTAGTGCAAGAAATAAAATTTCTTAGTTCTTCCACTGTGAATTCTTTTGAAGTCTGATAATATCTGTGAGCCTTATAGGTTCTCTCTTTACCTGAGTCCTTACTTTCTCCATATTAGTCCACAAACTGCTACCTCCAGTCGGGAATGCTATTTTAGGCTTACCTGCCTTTTGTTTTTAGTTTCTGGCAGTGCTTTTCTTTCACTCTTTGGTGCTATTTTCTGATTACAGGAATAACAACTTCAACAATGACCCATTTATTAAGTACCTGCAGTTGCCAGGCACTTTTCTTATTATTCAGTTTTGCAACAGTTCTGTGAATAGTTAATATATAGAGCTTTTTCCCATTGTTGAGGGCAGAAACACAACTCACACTAGTTTAAGCAAAAAAAGGGTATTGTGAAGGTTAGGAGGGCTTCTGAATTGGCTGGAGCCAGGGACTCAGATGTTGTTATCAGGAATCTTTATCTCATTTCTCCACTTTCTCTCCTTTTGCAGATAGGTATTCTCCATGTATGGAAAACACTGTACGGGCAGCTGCAGGCATACTTCATTTCAGCTGAGTACCCCTTTTCCTCCATGTTTCAAGGAAAGGACTTAATTAATTAGCCTTGCTGTGTCATGGTACATCTCTAAAATAGCATTGTAGTCAGAGGGCCGAGGTACTCTTAGTTGGATCCTGGATCATGTGTCTACCCAGTGGGTGAGCAGCTTTACCAAAGTCATATAAAATAGGTAGTAGGGCTGGAGATAATTCCCCAAAGGCAAAGAGAAATGGGATGTTGGGCAGATAGCCATTATGGTACTACTGCCCCCCCCCCCGCCTTTTTCTTTTTTTACAGATGAGGAAACTAAGATTTAGGGATGTAAAGAAACTTGTTCATAGTCACAAAGCTAATAAGTGGTATATCTGTACCATAGTCTTTTGGCTTCGGCATTCACATTATTCTCTGGTAAAAGAAAGAGTTGCCTCCCTTTACCTTTAGCCTCTCTCTTTACGGGGTGCGTGTGTAATTCTCCTAGTTCTTTTTACTTTTTATGGAGAGAAAAATTAACCAGGGAAGAGAATTAAGTGAAAGTTATCCCCCTCTCCTTTTTTTGGTTGAGAAATAATGAGGACTAGAGTATGGGTGAGGAGACAGCATTATCTTGGAGACTAGTTGTTTCGTGGAGAGGGGGCATGGCAGGGACACGCAACCCTCCACTAGCTACCAAACCACTTGGGGGAAGAAGATAACCTATGTATCCTGCTTTACTGTTTTGTCTCATTACAGCATCATATTACTTTTCTACTGCTTATTGTAAAATCTACAGCTGTTCAGCACCACATATGTTAAATAGGCTCTTATGAACTCCTTTAGGAACCTCATTACTCATACTGTGGAAAAATGAGTTCTAGGTGCAATGAAGTTTGGGGATACCACATAGAGTTAAATGAGGGATTATCTATGATTGATTATCTAAGAAAGTCAAGATCTTCATTCTCTGTGGTGTGAGGTGTTAGGGTTAGTGGGAAAGGGTGAATCAGGATATAGATTAACTGCAGAAAAGGAAATTAAGGATGTCATTGGCAAAGGTTGCTTGCTCTGCTCTGTGTTTTATCCAGGGCTCGATGGATAATGTGAATGCCGAAGCCACATCACCTTTGCCCACTTAAAATTCTCTGATTCTCCTTGTGCTTACTGTTGTAAGTTGCTATCACCTGGCATTTTGCATATTAATAAATATGTTCTTACATAGTGAGGTTAAAATTAGTGACTAAAATGGGTCTTTTATTCATGGGATAATGTATTCATAATTTAGCTTTTCACCAGTGGAGGATAATTGAAAGTTGGCCACATAAGAGAGGAATAAGTGAGAAAATATGAAGTTCCTGGGAGAATGCTGTGCATGGTGGACACTCAGTGTTCTCTTTCTGGTTCTTGCCTCACTACTGTCCCAGTGATGGCAAAGTGTTGTCTTCACTTTATTTTCTATTAGACATATTTGGTGATAATAAAATCCATAAGATAAACTCACTTTCATAATGTCAGGTTTATTTATTTTTAAAAGATTTTATTTATTTATTTGAGAGAGCATGTGAGAGAGCACAGAGTACAAGCTGGTGGGTGGGGAGCAGAGGGAAAGGGTGAAGCAGACTTCTGCTGAGCAGGGAGCCCGACTTGGGGCTTCATCCCAGGACCCTGAGATCATGAGCTGAAGGCAGACGTTTAACCGACTAAGCCACCCAGACATCCCTGTCAAGTTTATTTTTATATTTAAAAGTTTAAATGCTTTATTTTGGAGAATAGAATTCAGTGTGGAAGCTCTGTTTCAAAAAAATATTTTTCCTGGAGCACCTGGCTGGCTCAGTCGGTGGAGCATGTGACTCTTGATCTCAGGGCTGTGAGTTCGATCCCCATGTTGGGTGTAGAGATTACTTTTAAAAATATATATATACATATGTATATAATTTTTTAAAAATAATATTTTTCTTTCACTTAACAATTTTAACAGATTAGAGAAGGCCTGTCCTACTGGAGAACTTTTCTTCACCCATGAAAGCTAACTGGGCAAATGAGGCTACAGAGGATAGACAGATTTTCTATGTGTAATGGTTCAATTGTAGAATGTACCATTATAGGCAATGCAAATGTTAATTATTACTGTCTCGATTTATTAATAGTTTGCTATATACGTTGTCATTTAGCATGCTACAAAAATGCAGTGTTGTTTCTTGTTTTGTATATTGTTTTAAGTGCATTCCCAGCACTGTGTTGCAGGTGCCCAGCAGGCAGAGATTTTGTTTTTGAAACTAGAGCCTATAGAGTAGAATGCGATACATATGCTAGGTGCTTTGTTATTTGCTGTGGGGAAGATCACTGCTTTCACTAATTATTTAGTTTGGTACAGCAGGCCACAATTGTTCTAATAATGTCAGTGTTTAATTGGTGATGTGCAAAATTTCTTTGACAGTTCATAAATAAAATCACATACCAGAAAATGCTTAATGTTTAAAAACCACTTATTTTATTGGATCTTAGAAATCACTTGAGGTATGGCCTGCTTGGATACATGATAGAATTAGCTTTTTAATGAAGTGATTGAAAGGGGTAAATACCCCTTATCTGGAGTTTGAACTTCTGTCAATCTTATCTGTTGAAGACATATTTCGTCCTGGAAGGCCCTGAAGAAGTTCATGGTGTGTCTGCTGGGGGAGGAACCAAAGATGTAATGCAGTTGGATAAATTCCTTCGCCAGAAGAAAGACAGTAGCCATAAAGACCAAACCCCATCTGTACCAAAGCCAAGAAGTAGAAGGGAAGTAAAAAGGAGTAGAAGTAGGAAGAAAACAATGGCAATTTAAAAATTGTGCTCAAGGTGGAGAAGAGATGTGTGAGGATTAGCATTGTCCATGATAAAAGGACAGTAGACATATCTAACGTATACATATAACCATCTGTAGGTGAGTAATTCTACATGATCCGAGAACATCTCTGCCTTTAAAGTAGGGGGATGTTGAAAACTCACGACCTGAACCCTAAAGCCTTCTGGAAGAGGAGGTAAAGTTGTATTCTGTTCTGTTAAATTTAGTCAAGTATTTATTGAGCTGCTTCTTCATGTAGATTCTTTGTGTAGATACTGCTGGGCTGTACAATTATGTGTACACAATATACTCAACAAATTAGTGTATAAATAAGTGAATGAATGATGTCATCTTTGTACTCATTTATTCACTAATTTATTGAGCACTTATTGTATACTAGACACCAAATATTCTAGTTGGTAAGAATACAGTGGTGAGCCCTCTAGAAATTATCTCCGCTCTTATGGAGTGTAGATGTTAGTGAAAGACATCACAACAAATAAACATATAAATATATAATTACAAATCGGGTTAATTACATGAGGAAAAATAACAGCTCCTATGATATAACAACCATAGGGGTGGGATCAATTTTTATATTATTTCTTTTAAGATTTATTTATTTATTTTAGAGAGAGTGCGTGAGCTAGTGGGGGGAGGGGCAGAGGAAGAGGGGTTGAATCTCAAGCAGACTCTCCACTGATCATGGAGCCTGATGCCTGCCTCGATTCCACAACCCATGAGATCATGACCTGAGCCAAAATCATGAGTCTGATGCTCAATGGACTGAGCCACCCAGGTGCCGGGGGTGGGATCAATTTAGATTGTATGCTCTGGGAGGAACTTTAAGTCCAAGAAGGATGAATAGGATTAGCCAGGTCAGAATTGGAGCATGGTAGAGATAGGGTTGGGTTGGAGCATTGCAAGTGAGGAAGACAGAATTCGTTTGTCAGATTGGGAGTTGGAGGACTGGGAGTAGGTTGGTATCTTTTGGATCTGAAATAACACTAGTGTGGCTAAAATGCAGAGAGGGAGGAGTAGAGTTGCACAAGAAGTAGAGAAGTTGGCAGGGCTTCTTGAATATCCTGATTCAAGTTCCCAAATTCTCAAGTTTCATTAACTCTTAATTAGAAGAAAAAATAGAGATTGATTTGTGACTTGAAAAAGTGTGGGGGAAAAGTTGATGAATTAGCACATAATTGGTTTATCTATAACATAGGGAAGTTGGGTGTTGTGTTGGGAAAGAATGTGGGCTTTGGAGTTAGAACTAAGTTTGACCCTGCTCTGCTTCTTAGTGGTGGTTGTGGCCCTGGTAAGCTCCTAAACATCCCTGAGCCTCTGTTTCATTATCTGTAAAATGGAGATAGTGGTGCCCTTTTACTGTGAGAATGAAATTAAATAAAATACATACATAAAGCACTTAGCAGAGGACCTGGTTCAGACTGAGTGGTCAGTAAACTGTACCTGCTGCTGTTCCTCCTCCTCCTCCTCCTCCTCAAGGCAGAAGGACAACAGCCAGATGGTCTATAAAATGTGAGCTAAATGAACCTAATGGACAGGCTAATGCATGCACAGACTGGCATGCTTGTAGTGACTTTAGACTGTTGCATATGAGGAGTTCTCAGTGAAAGGGTGGGAGTCTTTGAGTTTGTCCCCATGATAGTTGAAAGCCAGAAGTCTTTTGATGATGGAAGGCTTGTATGTACTGTTGGAAAACTGGCTTTGCATTTCAAAGAAAGACAATAGCATAAGCCTAAATTCACTATGAAAAGCCATAATATTATAGAGTACTTTATGGCCTTTTCAGAGAATATCACAATTATAGTAAAGTAAAGGCTTTGAAAGAAAGATTCTCTGAAAATGCTGACTTATAATCTTAAAAACACAGGCTTCCCTTTATTTCATAAATAATTCTGTAGTTAACTAAGTGCGAGCAAGAGAAACTGTTTGGGATAAACTGTTGTGTATGTGTCTGTGGTTCACTTTATTATTAATATGGAAATACAGCCAAATTTTACTGTAACACAAAATATTGAAGTCCAAAAGCTTCAGTCATATTTTTGGAGGTTAATGGAACAACTCCTAGGTAGCTATTTGGGTGTTCTGAGTACGTGGAAAGCAATCACCAATTGTGTTTTATCCCAACTCAGGTTACCTGGGGGTATATTTGAATGCTAATGACATGTCAAAGAATTTTTAAAATGATAGTGAAGATTTTTTGGAAAGAGAAAATTGGGAAGAACATTCGTTGCCTTTGATTTAGTTATTCATAGAAAAATGCAGTATGTATCACTAAACTTTTTTGACTATCATTCATAAGAAGAGATACATTTTATTTATTTATTTTTAAAGATTTTATTTATTTGTCAGAGAGCGTGCACAAGTAGGGGGAGCTGCAGGCAGAGGAGAACCAGGCTCCCTATAAGCAAGGAGCCCGACACAGGACTTGATCCCAGGACCCATGGGACTCGATCCCAGGACCCCAACGCAGCCACCCAGGCATCCCAAGAGATACATTTTAGTTTGTGAACATTACCTATATACAAATAGGAAACTAAAAAGTTTTATGAAACAATATACATTTCCAATATTTTCTATTATGTTCTATTTCAATTTTTAAGAAAATGCTTTATGTAGTTTACACTAATTTTATGACCTTCTAATAGGTCACAATAGTTTGAAAAACACTGCATCAAATGACTGTATTAATTGAACTTCAGAAAGGAATTCCAGGTTATTCCAGAAGGTATAAAACCAGCACAATTTTCCTAGTAGTATATTCCACACCATTAATAATAGGTGATTAATAGGTGCCAACCCCATATCATCTGGCTGCATTGGATAGTCTTTTAAGAAAGAAATAGAGAAAGAGAGAGGAAAAAATGAGGCAGGGAGGGAGGGATGCATGAACTCTCACTGAATGATACATAGGAATTTAATAATACGAGTTGGGGTGCCTGGCTGGCTTGGTCAGTGGAGTATACGTATGGCTTAATTTTGGGGTTGTAGGTTCAAGTTCCACATTGGGTGTGGAGATTACTTAAAAAAAAATCTTAAAAAAAATAACAACATGAGTTGCTTGAGGGACAGAGAATTGGGTATCTTTAGGTGGAGGTAGTGAAAAGACACTTTACTGTATTTCATTTTTCATTGTTTTAAAATTTGAACCATGTGAATATATTCTATATATTAAATTTAAAATAATAAATTCTGCTTCTACATTATTAGAGAAGAAAGAGGGGAGGGGGGCTCCAGTTTGGATCTGGGTTTGTTCAGTAAGGATTGCTGCAATAGATTAGCAGTGTCTTTCACAGGAGTGGGAGATAATAACCTTTATGCTCTGTTTGTTGCCCCTGATCTAGAGGAGCTACATTGACAGTTCTATAAAAGAATGTTTAGAAGATTGACTAAGAAGGGTTAATTTGTGTCCCATTCTCTGCTTCTTGTAGGGGGTTATACACTTCAGAAATTTTTTTTTCAAGAGAACATGGCTAATTTGAACATTTCAGTACTTAAAAGAAGTTTAAAAAAATTTTTAACTTATTTAGAAATAATTTCAAACTTAGCGAAAAATTGTATAAATAAGAAAGATATACATAATACCTATTCCCAGATTCACCTTTTGTTAACATTTTACCCCATTTAGTTTATCATTTTAATCTGCCTACCTGTCTATCTGATTTATTCTTGTCTGAATCATTTGAGAGAAACTTAAAATACCATGCCCCTTTATTCCTCACTACTTCGAAATGTATTTTCTAAGATTAAGGATATTCTCTTAACTATGGTACAGTTATCAGCTCTAGTAATATTGATATCCTACTTGACCGCCTGTTTTCCATTTTTGTCAGTTGACCCAGGGATG
Source organism: Halichoerus grypus (assembly GCF_964656455.1). NCBI lineage: Eukaryota > Metazoa > Chordata > Mammalia > Carnivora > Phocidae > Halichoerus > Halichoerus grypus. The sequence continues at coordinate 67,207,068 of NC_135712.1, forward strand.
TCCTTTATAGCATTTTCCCCCTCTGTGGCACAGGATCCAGACTAGGGTTAGGTATTGGCGTTTAGTTGTGTCTCTTTAGCTTCCTTTGATCAGAAACATTTACACAGCCTTTATTTTTTCTTTACAACATTGAGATTTTTAAAGAATATAGCCCTTCCCCTTTTTAAAATAGAATGTTGATCATTTCGATGTTCTTTCATGATTAGATTCAGATTATGCATTCTTGGCTAGAATACTTTATAGCTGATATGTCTTTCTGAGGATATCACAACTGAAGGCACAGGAAGTCCATGTACCCCTCATTAGTAATGTTAGAGTGCTCAGTCAAGATGTTTTCTAGTTTCTGCTGTATAATAAATATTTTCCCCTTGCAACAAATAAGACATTTTAAAACTATGCAAAATTTCCTGCTTCTCATCAAAAGTTCCACCTGGATTCACCATTCATTGATTGTCCTTGCTTGATTCAGTCTTTACTACGTTGGTGGCAAAATGCTGATTTTTCCAGTTCTAGGACTACCTACACATTTACCAGTTGGTACTCAGCATTCTGCTGTAAGCAAGAGTTCTCCTTTCTACCCCACTTATTTTATGTTGTTGTTATAAACTCCTAAATTACTCTTATTTCACCAGTGGTTCATAATTCATTATTATGTGAAGTAGAAGATTTGATTCTGGAATCAGTGGATGACATCAGGAGGTCAGTGACCAACCTGAAATTGTGTGCCAGGTTTCGTGTTTGGACAGTTTTCTGAGGAGAGTGTCCATAACTTTAATCAGAATCTCTAAAGAGTTCTTGATTCAAACAAGATTAAGTTCCGCTAGGTTGGATAGTTAAGTGTTAAGCTGTCTGTAACCCTTACATATTTGTATGTTCTTTTCCCTGCTTTCTACCCCAAGTGATAAACAACTGAAGTGTTAGAATTATAGTATGTGTCCTTCTGTAGGTACATTCCATTTTTTTGTCTACTGTTTTTAACTGCAACTGAAAGTAGTATTATATTTTGGTTTCTTTAATTTTTTTTGCTGGAATATATAATAAATGTTAATATCTTCATTGCCACTGTAGCAGCAGTTTATGGTGTATAGAACCAGTCTTTTGAAGCAACGAATTACCTTGATTTAATTTGAAATTTTAAAACCAATGTTTTTTACACTGTAGTTTTATTAGTTCTCTGGGAGTGAGCTACATGATGTTGTGCACTGAAAATTACCCGAATGTTCTGGCCTTCTCTTTCCTGGATGAGCTTCAGAAGGAGTTCATTACTACTTATAACATGATGAAGACAAATACTGCTGTCAGACCATACTGTTTCATTGAATTTGGTAAGGGCCTGACTTTTTTTTCCTTTTCATTATCCTGTCTCCATCCAATCATAAGCGATTTTTCATGTAATACTGGGGGCCAGGGGAAAAACTCAGAAAATTCTGCTACCTTGCTTTTGATAGAATAATTTGACAGATGGTCTATAAATTATGGCAACTTCTTCATTTAGGTGCCTATTTGAAAAAAATGTGTTTGGGCTGCGGAGGGGATCATGATTATTGGCACAAAGAATTAATCCCAGAGGACAGTTTCTCAATGAGAAATTTATAAGCCAGAGATTCAGAGTTCTGTGTTTATGTGATAATCTTTTATAGTCTGCTTAATGTAGAATGGAGGTTGGCAAACATTTGCTGGAAAGTACCAGATAGTACATATTTTAAGCTTTAAGGACCATATGGTCGCTGTCACAACTACTCAGCCCTGCCATTGTGGCTTGAAAGCAGCCATAGGCAATACATAAATGAATGAGTATAGTTATATTCCAATAAAACTTTATTTACATAAGCAATCAGCAGGCTCAGTTTGGCCTCTGGGCATTAGTTTGCTTGACTTCTGGTGTAGGAGGAGAAAAAAGTAAAACCAAGTTGTAAGTAATGAAAGTAAAATTGGAAGATATTTAGAAAATGTCTTTTATTGATTTCATTAAATTTGTTGTTTAAAACATACATTCTAATGGTGTAAGCAATAAATAAGAAAACAGGTTTATAAGAACATGCAATTTACAGTATATGTTCTTATGTAATTACGATTGGTAAATACTGACAGACTTAATATTTTGAGAGATGAATCCCTATAAAAATTAAGACTTTGGTTTAAAAATAAAGAAAGCTGTTTTTGTTTTTTCTAAAAATTTAAAGTAATTCCTTGAAGAGAATAGTAGAAATTGTCTCACAATCATGTAGTGTTAAATCCTTATTTTATTTATAATTATTTCTAGAATATAATTTCTAGAATGAAACACTGATGACTCCATGATGTATTAACTATTAAACACAAATAATATTTGAATATTCAATGACAAATTGAATAGTTTTGGACAACAAATTAAACTGTTGATCTGCAGAATTCCATAAATGTCACACTCTCAAATTATTTAATTAACAAATGACTGCAAGGAAATTTATTTTTTATTTTACATAGATAACTTCATTCAGAGAACCAAGCAGCGATATAATAATCCCAGGTCTCTTTCAACAAAGATAAATCTGTCTGACATGCAGATGGAAATCAAGCTGAGGCCCCCTTATCAAATTTCCATGTGTGAACTGGGGTCGGCCAATGGAGTCACATCTGCATTTTCTGTTGACTATAAAGGTGCTGGTAAGATTTCTTCTGGTGAGTTATGGATCTCAATTATTTCATTAAAAAAAACTTTTGTAAGAACTGAGTAATTCTTGTAAATTAATTACTTTAATATTTTAAAGCAAGTACATGAGAGAATACAGAAATTTAAAGTAATTCTCGCAATGGTTTATAGAGTAATCTACTAGATATGTGACTAATCAGGAAAATACTTTTAAATAGCAGTCTCAGAGAAACTCTTTCCTAGGGAAACATTTAAGAATTTTTCTTAATTGTTTCTTAAATATTTCTTCATAATTTGTTTTCAAGAAGTGAATAATAGTTTATTTGTAATATATATTTATGTACATGTAAAGTGCTTTGCATTATGTCAGAATGGTTACATTCAAGGCCAGGTTTCTTGATTATCACAGAAGATGGAATTATCTACCCAAACCTATCCTACCATACAAGAAATACCATACTCAATAGTTGTGACAGATAAAAATCTTCTGCTTGAAAATGGAAACCTCATTAGTGTCTAAGGTAGCATATGCCATTGTTGAATTGCTTGTTTAAAGAATTCCGTGTAATACCAATTTGTTTGTCTAAGTTCTGTGACTTTTTCTCTGCTCTTCAGCTATGCCAGAATATCACTTCAGAACTTTGAAATCAGTAACTCTGTGTCCTTTCTATCCTATTACTCTGATTGACTTCAGATATAATCAGTTTCCTTAGCCTTTTGTTCTGTGACATTTTGAAACCCTCCCCATCCTGGAAGCTGCTTCTGTATGTGCTTTAGTTTGTTAGTATTCTTCAAATGAGGCATTCAGGACTGAACACAACATTTCTTGGGTTGATTATTTCAAATTATGGGAGAAAGGGGGATGCAATTTTTAGTAAAATAATCCAATCAGGAAACAAACACGAAAACAGGCAAATACCAATAACAAGCCCCAGGAGAGAGGAAGCGGATCAGTACCCATAGTTATGTTTTCTAAAATGTCCAATCTCCAACAAAAAAATACAAGATATGCAGAGGAAGAGGAAAGTGTATACTTTTTTGTTGGAGGCAGTTTCTATTGCCTGCTTTTTCCCTTTGAGAGTGATCAGATGTCAGATTTTTTAAAAAAGATTTTATTTATTTAACAGAGATGCAGCGGGAGAGGGAACACAAGCAGGGGGTGTGGGGGAGAGAGAGAAACAGGCTTCTCGTGGAGCAGGGAGCCCGATGCAGGGCTTGATCCCAGGACCCTGGGATCATGACCTGAGCTGGAGGCAGATGCTTAAGGACTGAGCCACCCACGTGCCCCCAGATGTCAGATTTAACAAAGACTTTGAAGTAGTCATTATAACTATGTTCAGAGAACTAAAGGAAACCATGATTAAAGAAGTAAAGGAAATATCACAATGATGTTGTATCAAATAGACAATATCAATAAAGAAATAGAATCCTATATCCAGCAAAGCTATTTTTCAAAACTAAGGTGAAATAAAGACATTTACAGATAAGCAGAAGCTGAGAGAATTGTTGCTGGCAGACTCCTCTTGCAAGAAATACTAAAGAAAGTTCTTTAGGCTGAAAAGTGATCTAGACAGTAATTTGAATCCACACCAAAAAAATCAAAGAGCAACAGGAAAGGTAATTATAAGACAGTCATTTTTCTTCTTCTCTCTTTTGTTGACTGATGTAAAAAGCAAGTGTATAAAACTAATGTATTGTTGGGCCTATAACATATAGAAATGTAATATATATTTTTCATAAGAGCACAAAGGAGCTGGATGGGAGCAAAACTACACTGGGCTAAAGAAATGATTCCAGATAGCAATTTGAATCCACAGGAACAAATGAAGAAAGCCAGAAGTGATAAAAATTCATATTAATAAAACTTAAAAAAATATAATTGCTATCCTCTTAGCTACTCTAAAAGACATAAAATTATGTAAAGTAATAATTGTAACAATGTATTTTGGGGTTTGCAATGTTTATAAATGTAATTTGTATACAACAATACCACAAAAAGGGCAGAAAAGGAGTAGAGCTCTATAGGAGTAATATTTCTATGGCTAATTGGAATTAAGTTAGTATAAATACAAAGCTATTTCTGTTAAGATGTATATGGTAAGTCCTAGAGTAGCCACTAAGCAAATCACTCAAAAAATAGTGAAAATCATTAAAGAAATTAAAGTGCTGCAGTATAAAACATTCACTTAATGCAATGATAGAGTCAAGGAGAAATAGAGCAAAAAAGGGCCTGAGACATATAGAAATAGTAAAATGGTGTATGTAAATCTGCTATGTCAATAACTAATGAGATTGGATTTTAAAATGTGAGTGGATGAAACATTCCAGTCAAAGTTGGAGATTATAAAAGTGGATTAAAAAAAAAGGTAGAAAAAGATTCAAAGTAATAAATAAAAAGCATACAATGCAAATAGCAACCAAAAGAGAGGTGGAGTGGCTTTTTGATATTAGACAAAATGGGTTTTAGGACAAAAATTGCTACTAAAGACAAGGACATTTTATAGTGATAAAAAGTCAATCGATTTAATGTGTAGCAATTATAAACATAGGTGCATTTAACAACAGAGCTCCCAAATACATGAAGCAAAGCCTGCCAGAAATGAAGGGAGACATAGGCCAACAGTAAAGGTTGAAGACTTAATACCCAACTTTCAACAATGGATAGAACTAGGCAGAAGATAAACAAGGAAACAGAAGATTTGAACAACGCCATAAACCAGCTAGATCTAACGACTGCAGAACACTCAATATTAGGAAATATATTCTTAAGCGTACATGGAACATTCTCCTCCAGGTTAGACTTTATGCTAAGCCATTATAAAACAAAAACTTTGTAAACTTAACAGGCTAAGAATAATACAAAGTATATTCTGTAACTACAGTGGAATGAAATTAGAAATTAATAACAAAAGAATTTGGAAAACTCATAAATATATGGAAATTAAACAGTACACTCCTAAATAATAAATGGGTCAAAGAAGAAATCAAAAGGGGAATTTATACTTGGAGACGAATGAAGATGAAAACATGATATAACAAAATCTGAGATGCAGCTAAAGTTGTACTTAGAGGAAATTTTATTGCTATAAATACCTATATTTTTTAAAAAGGAAGATCTCAAATGAATACTTTAACCATCTGCCTAAAGATACTAGAAAAAAAAAGCAAATTGAACCTAAAATAAAGAGGAGGAAGGAAATAATTAAGATTAGGGCAGAAATGAAAATGAAATAGAAAATAGAAGAATAGAGAAAAATCAATAAAACCAAAAACTAGTTCTCTGAAAAGATAAACAAAATTAACAAACCTTTAGCTAGATTGACAAAAAAAGAAATTGCTAGACTCAGAAATGAAAGGACATTTCTGTTGATCTTATAAAATAAAGGATTTTAAAGGAACACTGTGAACAGTTTTATGTCAATGAATTAGACAACTTTGAAATGGGCATATTCTTAGAAATACACAAAATTTTAAAAACTAAAAATGGATCAAAGACCTAAATTTAACCACTAAAACTATACAACTCTCAGAAGAAAACATAGATGTAAATCTTTGTGACTTTGTATTAGACAGTGTTTTTTTAGATTTGACACCAAAAGCACAGTGGAAAAAAAAAAATTAAGGTGGGCTTGATTGACGTTTAAAAAAAATTTTTTTTTTAAGTAGGCTTTACAGTCAGTGTGGAGCCCAGTGCAGGACTTGAACTCACAACCCTGAGATCAAGAACTGAGTTGAGACCAAGAGTCAGACACTTAACACTTAACTGACTGAGCCACCCAGACACCCCCAAAGTTAAAAATTTTGTTCTTCAACAGACACTGTCAATAAATTGAAGATAATCCACAGACAAATCATGTATTTCCTAAGGGATTTGTGTCCAGAATATATAACACAACAATAACAATAAAAAGATAATAATCCAATTTTAAAATGAGAAAAGGATTTGAATAAATACTTCTACAAAGAAAATGTGCAACTGGCTAATTAACACATGAAAAGATGTTCCACATTATTAGTCATAGTGAAATGGAAAGCAAAATGATAAGGAGATTCCATTTCACACCCACTAGGATGGCTGTAGTTTTAAAAAATAGTAACAAGTATTAGCAAGGATATGGAGAAATTGGAACCCTCCTATAATGCTGGTAGGGTTGCGAAATGGTGAGCTGCTTTGGAAAATACTTTGGAAGTTCCTCAAAAAGGTAAATGTAGAGTTACCATATGACCTCACAATTCAACTCGTAGGTACGTACCCCAGAGAGTTGAAAATGTAAGTCTGAATAAAAATGTGTACATGAATATTTATAGCACTGTTATTCATAGAAGCCAAAAAGTTGAAATAACCCAAACATCCATCATCTAATGAATGAATAAACAAAATATGGTGTATGCGTGCAACAGAATATTAAGGAGTAAAAAAGGAATGAAGTATTGATGCATGATACAACATGGATGAACCTTAAAAGCATTATGCTAAGTGAGAGAAGCCAGATACAAAAGGCCATATATTTATAGTTTCATTTATACAAAATGTCCAGAATAGGCAAATCCATAGAGACAGAAAGTAGCTTAATGGTTGACAGGAGCTGGAGGGGTACAGGGAAATAGGCAGTGACTACTAATGGTTTTGAGATTTCTTTTTGAGGTGATGAAAATTGTGGAATTAGATAATGATTGCACAATTCTGTGAATACTAAAAACTTCTGATTTAATATACTTTTTTTTTAGGGAGAGCGCATGTGCGCTTGTGAGTAGGGGCAGGGCAGAGAGAGAGAGAGAATCTTAAGCAGGCTCCAATGCTCAGTACAGAGCCTGATGTGGAGCTTGATCTCATGACCCTGAGATCATGGCCTGAGCCGAAATCAAGAGTCAGATGCTTAACTGATTGCACCCCCCAGCTGCCCCTGAATTATATACTTCTAAAGGGCAAATTTTATTGTATTCAAATTATATTTCAATTTTTAAAATCAGTAATAAATGAGAGGGTTATTACTTTGAGACTTCTACTTCCAGTAGTGATGGAGTAGGCAGTTCAGACCAATAGTTCCACAAAATACATGTAGGAAAGCTGAATGGAACGTATACATTCTATAGAATATGTAGGTCTAAAAAAAAGAATATGTAGGTCTAATATGATACAGAATTTAATTTAAAATATAGTCTTACCGAAGTCTTTGGATATCCAACAAGATTACTAAGAATTACTGGGATACAGAAGAGGGTGGAGGCCTATGGAGATGAGCTTAATGTTCGGAGCTACTTTTTCTTTTTCTTTTGGGGCTTTTACCAGTTCTGGAGGGAACAGCTGGCAGCCACTGAAGACTAGGGAGACAGGTATTAGAAAGCAGGGTCCACCAAGCTGATGGACCTCATGAACAACCCCCTAGCTTTGGGTTTGGATGTCAGCACTCTAGGAATATGGGTTGACAGGAATATGAAGTAGAAAGTCTTTTATGAGGACTGCAGCTTAGTTTTGAATCATACTGATCTCTAAAATTGGATTGAGTGAATTCCACAGTGCTATGCTCCAAAGATCTGGCAGAAGCAAACAAACATCTTTCCTAGAGGAAATTGTCACATAAGCTTCAAATTTTATCTACAATAATATTTTGAAAATAGAATGTTTGGTAAACAGTGAAGTAACCAGGCATAAATCACCAGGCACTTGGATTACATGAACACAAACCATTACACACACACACACACACTCTCTCTCTCTCTCTCTCTCTCTCTCTCTCTCTCTCTCTCTCTCTCTCCCTCTCTCATAGGAGTCCTGGAAGCCAGAAGACCACTTAATGATATCTTCTAAAGGATAAAAGAAAATAACTGCAAATGTGGAATTCTGTGCTTAACAAAAATATACTGAAAGAATGAAATGGCAAGAGTGGCTATCCTTGCAGTGTTCCTGATCTTAGCAGGGAAAGCATTCAGTCTTTCATAGTTAAATATGATGTTAACTTAGGGTTTATGTAAATGCTTTTTTATCCAGTTGATAAAATTCCCTTATATTCCCAGTTTGATGAGTGGTTTGTATCATAAATGAAAGTTGGATTGTGTCAAATACTTTGTCTAAATTTATTTATTGAGATGATTGTATGATTTTTCTTTTTAAAGTCTTTCTGTGGTAAATTACATTGATTGCTTTTCAAATGTTTTTTTTTTAATTTTTTTATTGTTATGTTAATCCCCATACATTACATCATTAGTTTTAGATATAGTGTTCCATGATTCATTGTTTGTGCATAACACCCAGTGCTCCATGCAGAACGTGCCCTCCTCAATACCCATCACCAGGCTAACCCATCCTCCCAACCCCCTCCCCTCTAGAACCCTCAGTTTGTTTTTCAGAGTCCATCGTCTCTCATGGTTCTTCTCCCCCTCCGATTTCCCCCCCTTCATTCTTCCCCTCCTGCTACATTCTTCTTCTTCTTTTTTTCTTTCTTAACATATATTGCATTATTTGTTTCAGAGGTACAGATCTGAGATTCAACAGTCTTGCACAATTCACAGCGCTTACCAGAACACATACCCTCCCCAGTGTCCATCACCCAGTCACCCCATCCCTCCCACCCCACCCCCCACTCCAGCAACCCTCAGTTTGTTTCCTGAGATTAAGAATTCCTCATATCAGTGAGGTCATATGATACATGTCTTTCTCTGTTTGACTTATTTCGCTCTGATTGCTTTTCAAATGTTAAACCAACCTTGCGTTTCTGTGATAAATCCCACTTGGTCATAATATCCTTTTTGTATATTGTGAGATTCAATTTGCTAAAATTTTATTTAGATATTTTATGTATGTTTTCATGTGGGATTTGGTTTATAGTTTTCCTTTTTTGTAATGTTTTTGTCTGGTTTTGCTATCAGGATAACATTGGCCTCAGAATAAATTGGGAGATATTCCATTTTCAATTTTTTCAGAAATGTTTCTGTAGAATTTTTATTTCTTCTTCTTTGTTCAGTACGGTGAAGCCTTTTGAGCCTCTGGTTTTCTTTGTGGAAAGGTTATTAACTACAAACCAATTTCTTTGATGGATGTTCAAGTTATCTGTTTCTTGAGTGAGTTTTAGTAGTTTGTTTTTTTGAAGGAATCTGTTCATCTCACCTAAGTTAATGCATTTTTTGGCATAAGTTAATAATCTCTTATCCCTTTAATATCTGTAGAGTTGTGATACAACCATTCTCATTTCTGATATTAGACATTTTTGTCTTTTGCATTTTTCTTATTTTTATTAGAGCTTAGCATTTTTATTGATTTTCTTAAAGAACCAGCTTTTGGTTTCATTGACTTTTTATTGTTTTTGTTTTTTATTTCATTGATTTGTGATCTGATCTTTATTCCTTCCTGTCTTCTGCTAACTTAGGGTTTAATTTGCTCTTCTTTTTCTAGGTTTTTAGGCAGAAGTTGAGGTTATTTAAAAAAAAAAAAAGTGGAGGTTATTTTTTATTTGAGATCTTCTTTAATAGGCATTTAGTAGTATATATTTCCCTCTAAATATTGCTTTAGCTACATTCGTAAATTTTAATATATTGTATTTTCATTTTCATACTGTTTAAAATGCTTTTTGAGGCTCCTGGGTGGCTCAGTCATTAAACGTCTGCCGTCAGCTCAGGTCATGATCCCAGGGTCCTGGGATCGAGCCCCACATCGGGCTCTCTGCTCTGTGGGAAGCCTGCTTCTCCCTCTCCCACTACCCCTGCTTGTGTTCCCTCTCTCACTGTCCCTCTCTGTCAAATAAATAAATAAATCTAAAAAAAATAATAAAATGCTTTTTAATTTCCATTTTGGTTTCTTTTATGGTCCATGAGTTACTTAGAAGTGTGTTATATGGTTTTAAGTATTTAGAGATTTTTCCAGGTATCTTTCATTTCTTGATTTCTAACTTAACTCCATGTGGTCAGATACCAAATTTTGTATGATTCTAATTCATTTAAATTTATTGAGACTTGTTTTACTCTCCCAGAATATGTTCTGTCTTAGCCATTTTTCTGTGTTCTGTGTTGAAAAGAATGTGTATTCTATTATTGTAGGGTGGAGTTCTATAAATGTCATTTAGATCAAGTTGGTTGATATTGTTCAAATCTTTCATTTCCTTTCTAATTTTCTGTCGACTCTCAATTATTGAGAAAGTGGTGTTGAACTCTCTGACTATATTTGTGAATTTGTATCTTTCTCCTTTTAGGTTTGTCAGTTTTTATTTTATATATTTTAAAGCTTATTAAATATTTAGGATCGTTCTCTTGGTGCATAGACGCCTTTGTCACTTTGAAATGACCTTCCTTATCCCTAGTAATATTCTTAGTTCTGCAATCTACTTTATTAATATAGCCACTCTAACTTTTTTAAGTAGTATGGGAATGGTGTATCTTTTTCTGTCTTTTTTCTTTTAACCTTTCTGTGTCTATTTACAATGGTTGCTTTTAGGTATTACTTAGTTGAGTCTGTTGAAAAAAAAAAATCCAATTTGACATCTGCCTTTTTTTAGGTGTTTAGGCCACTTACATTTAATGTGATTATTAATGTGGTTGGGGTTTTTTTGTTTTGTTTTTTAAGATTTTATTTTTAAGTAATCCCTGCACCACTTATGGGGCTCAAACCCACAACCCCAAGATCAAGAGTTGCGTGCTCCACTGACTAGGCAGCTAGGTGCCCCGATATGGTTGGGTTTAAACCTACCATCATGGTTGTTTTCTTTTTATCCCATCTGTTTTTAGTCACCTTTCTCTCTTTTTCTGCCTTCCTTTAAATTATTTTTTGATCCATTTTCTGTTCTTGGTTGACTTATTATACCTCTTCATTTCATTTGTTTGTTTTTACGGGTGCCTTAGGGTTTATAGTATATACCTCATATTTCATGGTAGGGCCACTAGTTTCTGCTATGGCCAACAAGCAAGCCAGGAACTAGTTCTTGAAATGAAAACATTTTTCTTTTTGCGTAAGGGCCATGTCATTGCTTCAAAACCCAGGATCCTTTTTTATGATTCTTCTTTCCAAATTTGCTACAGATTCAAAACATTATCTCTATCTTCCACAGATATTTTGAACACCATTAGATCTGTGAGGTGTAAGGGCTGAGTGGCAAAGTAGTCTGTAATGCAGTCTCGATCTTTCTGTTGCTTTGGCCCTCTTCAGCCATTGTTATTCAGTAAACATGTTGGAGCAGTATACCCAAGTCTCGTAATGTTGCTTTTGAAATCTAGAAAGGCATACTCAGCAGCATATCTTTTCTTAGTGGTATGGGTTGCAAGTTGCAACTTGATCTTTACATTCAGTATACTCTAGACCATTAACCACCAGAAACTCGACTGAAGTGGTAGGCTCCTATAATTTTGTTATTATTTTCCACACTCTGGCATACATGTATCATCCCAAGGTATCTACTGTCTGTTCTTCAGATCCTGTCAGCATGAGGTTATCAACAAAGTGGATCAGTATAATGTTCCATGGGGTGTTAAGAAGCTGAGTCCTTGTAGGCCAAGAGTCAGCAAACGTTTTCTGTAAATGGCGAGATAGCAAATATTTTAGCTTTTATAGGCTAAATGGTCTCTGTTGCAACTACTTCACTCTGCTGGTATAGTATAAAACAGCCATAGACAATGTGTAAAAGAATAGGTAAAGCTGTGTTGCAGTAAAGCTCTATTTACAAAAACAGGTGGTGGGCTGGATTTAGCCTGTGGGTCATAGTTTGCCAACCCCTGCTATAGACTCATCTCTGGCTTAGAGTTGATATAACCTTGTGGCAATATACTAAATGTACTGCTATCTCTCTCTCTCTCTCTTTTTTGAGGGGGGGAGATAGCTCGAGCAATGGGGGTAGAGGGAGGGGGAGAGAGAATCCCAAGCAGACTCCATGCTCAGTGTGGAGCCTGACATGGGGCTCAGTCTCACAACCCGGAGATCATGACCTGAGCCAAAATCAAGAGTCGGATGCTTAACTGACTGAGCCACCCAGGCGCCCCTATGTACTGCTATCTTTATCAGGTAAAAGTAAAATGCATCTGATTTTCTCTGTTTATTAGGGTAGAGAAGAAAGTGTTAGCAAATTAGTACCTACATGTCATGGAATTAATTGTTGTTCCATATGGAGACTGTACCTGGAAAAGCATGTGCAGTTGGAACCCACAGTAATCTGTTGTCATCCTCCTAGGCACTCTCATTTTGGAGCCTTAAACTGGAGAGTTAAATGGGTGTGTAGTAGGAATCACTATCTGTTTATATTTTAGTAAGCTTTGGATGGTGACACTGATTTCTGCATTTACCTTAGGGATTAATATTTTGATGATGTTTGGGTGGGGGAAGCTCCATGGCTTCCATTGGCCTTTCCTTCTCTAATAGTTCTAATTCCATAGGTCTGGCAGTCAGTTTTGCTGCCAGAATATCTGTCCATTAATGTACACACTCAGGATCTAGAAAATTAATCTTTAATTTGGGGTAGGGGTCCATCCAACTTGACATACCAAGAGACAAATTCTGTTAAAAAGTTCATGTATTGTTTGACTCCCCTAAGTCCCCACTCTGACCTGTAGTCTGCTGGATCACCAGACAGGAAACACTGGGAAAATGGGAAATCTGGGATTTGATCATTGTTTTAAGAAAGAGAAGTTTTAAGAAAAGTTTTTAAAGTAATTCACAATTAGAACTTATTTTAATATTAACAAAATTATCTTTTAATCCAGACAAAGCCTGGGTAATACTTTCTGTAGTCTCTGAGTTTGTTTTCCTAAATAAAATTATTTACTCTATTTTGGAATCTGGTTAATAGTTATTTGACAGATATTATTTTTCAGGCCTTTTTCTCTGTTAGAGTATCTTACTTTTGGTTTCTTGACTTTTTCTCTTTTTGACCTTTTGACCCCTCCCCCCCAGTCTAGCATGAATTTTTTCTATAATTTTCTGAAGTCTACAGATGTTCTGCTATCCATCATAGGGTCAATATGTTAAGTTAAACACTATGTCCTACTTTTATCCTGTTTTATTTTTAAAACATTTTATCATGGAGAAATTTTAAATAGCTACAAAGTAAACAGAATAGTATAATGACCTTTTTTGTGTGTGTGTGAGCTTCATCTTTTTTTTTTATTTTTTATTGTTATGTTAATCACCATACATTACATCATTAGTTTTTGATGTAGTGTTCCATGATTCATTGTTTGTGCACAACACCCAGTGCTCCATGCAGAACGTGCCCTCTTTAATACCCATCACCAGGCTAACCCATCCTCCCACCCCCTTCCCCTCTAGAACCCTCAGTTTGCTCTTCAAAGTCCATCGTCTCTCATGGTTCGTCTCCCCCTCCGATTTCCCCCCCCTTCATTCTTCCCCTCCTGCTATCTTTTTTTTTTCCTTAACATATATTGCATTATTTGTTTCAGAGGTACAGATCTGTGATTCAACAGTCTTGCACAATTCCCAGCGCTCACCATAGCACATACCCTCCCCAATGTCTGTCACCCAGCCACCCCACCCCCCACTCCAGCAACCCTCAGTTTGTTTCCTGAGATTAAGAATTCCTCATATCAGTGAGGTCATATGATACATGTCTTTCTCTGATTGACTTATTTCGCTCAGCATAACACCCTCCAGTTCCATCCACGTTGTTGCAAATGGCAAGATCTCATTCCTTTTGATGGCCGCATAATATTCCATTGTATATATATACCACATCTTCTTTATCCATTCATCTGTCGATGGACATCTTGGCTCTTTCCACAGTTTGGCTATTGTGGACATTGCTGCTATAAACATCGGGGTGCACGTACCCCTTCGGATCACTACATTTGTTATCTTTGGGGTAAATACCCAGTAGTGCAATTGCTGGATCGTATGGTAGCTCTATTTTCAACTTTTTGAGGAACCTCCATACTGTTTTCCAGAGTGGCTGCACCAGCTTGCATTCCCACCAACAGTGTAGGAGGGTTCCCCTTTCTCCGCATCCCCTCCAACATCTGTCGTTTCCTGACTTAATTTTAGCCATTCTGACTGGTGTGAGGTGGTATCTCATTGAGGTTTTGATTTGGATTTCCCTGATGCCGAGCGATGTTGAGCACTTTTTCATGTGTCTGTTGGCCATTTGAATGTCTTCTTTGGAAAAATGTCTGTTCATGTCTTCTGCTCATTTCTTGATTGGATTCTTCTTTCTTTGGGTGTTGAGTTTGATAAGTTCTTTGTAGATTTTGGATACTAGCCCTTTATCTGATATGTCATTTGCAAATATCTTCTCCCATTCTGACAGTTGTCTTTTGGTTTTGTTGACTGTTTCTTTTGCTGTGCAAAAGCTTTTTATCTTGATGAAGTCCCAATAGTTCATTTTTGCCCTTGCTTCCCTTGCCTTTGGTGACGTTTCCAGGAAGAAGTTGCTGTGGCTGAGGTCGAAGAGGTTGCTGCCTGTGTTCTCCTTTAGGATTTTGATGGACTCCTGTCTCACATTTAGGTCTTTCAAGCATTTGGAGTCTATTTTTGTGTGTGGTGTAAGGAAATGGTCCAGTTTCATTCTTCTGCATGTGGCTGTCCAATTTTCCCAACACCATTTGTTGAAGAGACTTTTTTACATTGGACATTCTTTCCTGCTTTGTCAAAGATTAGTTGACCATAGAGTTGAGGGTCCATTTCTGGGCTCTCTATTCTGTTCCATTGATCTATGTGTCTGTTTTTGTGCCAGTACCATACTGTCTTGATGATGACAGCTTTGTAATAGAGCTGGAAGTCCGGAATTGTGATGCCGCCAGCTTTGCTTTTCTTTTTCAACATTCCTCTGGCTATTCGGGTCTTTTCTGGTTCCATACAAATTTTAGGATTATTTGTTCCATTTCTTTGAAAAAAGTGGATGGTATTTTGATGGGGATTGCATTGAATGTGTAGATTGCTGTAGGTAGCATTGACATCTTCACAATATTTGTTCTTCCAATCCATGAGCATGGAACGTTTTTCCATTTCTTTGTGTCTTCCTCAATTTGTTTCATGAGTATTTTGTAGTTTTCTGAGTACAGATCCTTTGCCTCTTTGGTTAGATTTATTCCTAGGTATCTTATGGTTTTGGGTGCCATTGTAAATGGGATCGACTCCTTAATTTCTCTTTCTTCTGTCTTGTTGGTGTATAGGAATGCCACTGATTTCTGTGCATTGATTTTATATCTTGCCACTTTACTGAATTCCTGTATGAGTTCTAGCAGTTTTGGGGTGGAGTCTTTGGGTTTTCCACATAAAGTATCATATCATCTGTAAAGAGTGAGAGTTTGACTTCTTTGCCTATTTGGATGCCTTTTATTTCTTTTTGTTGTCTGATTGCTGTGGCTAGCACTTCTAATACTATGTTGAATAGCAGTGGTGATAGTGGACATCCCTGCCGCGTTCCTGACCTTAGGGGGAAAGCTCTCAATTTTTCCCCATTGAGAATGATATTCGCTGTAGGTTTCTCATAGACGGCTTTTATGATATTGAGGTATGTACCCTCTATCCCTATACTCTGAAGAGTTTTGATCAAGAAAGGATGCTGTACTTTGTCAAATGCTTTTTCTGCATCTATTGAGAGGATCATATGATTCTTGTTCTTTCTTTTGTTAATGTATTGTATCACGTTGATTGATTTGCAGATATTGAACCAATATCTTGCAGCCCAGGGATAGATCCCACTTGGTCATGGTGAATAATCCTTTTAATGTACTGTTGGATCCTATTGGCTAGTATTTTGGTGAGCATTTTTGCATCCATGTTCATCAAGGATATTGGTCTGTAATTCTCCTTTTTGATGGGGTCTTTGTCTGGTTTTGGGATCAAGGTAATGGTAGCCTCATAAAACGAGTTTGGAAGTTTTCCTTCCATTTCTATTTTTTTGGAACAGTTTCAGAAGAATAGGTATTAATTCTTCTTTAAATGTTTGGTAGAATTCCCCTGGGAAGCCATCTGGCCCTGGGCTTTTGTTTGTTTGGAGATTTTTGATGACTGCTTCAATTTCCTTAGTGGTTATAGGTCTGTTCAGGTTTTCTGTTTCTTCCTGGTTCAGTTTTGGTAGTTGATACATCTCTAGGAATGTATCCATTTCTTCCAGGTTATCTAATTTGCTGGCATATAGTTGCTCATAATATGTTCTTATAATTATTTGTATTTCTTTGGTGTTGGTTGTGATCTCTCCTCTTTCATTCATGATTTTGTTGATTTGGGTCATTTCTCTTTTCTTTTTGATAAGTCTGGCCAGGGGTTTATCAATCTTGTTAATTCTTTCAAAGAACCAGCTCCTAGTTTCGTTTATCTGTTCTACTGTTCTTTTGGTTTCTGTTTCATTGATTTCTGCTCTGATCTTTATTATTTCTCTTCTCTTGCTGGGTTTAGGCTTTATTTGCTGTTCTTTCTCCAGCTCCTTTAGGTGTAGGGTTAGGTTGTGTACTTGAGACCTTTCTTGTTTCTTGAGAAAGGCTTGTATTGCTATATACTTTCCTCTTAGGACTGCCTTTGCTGCATCCCAAAGATTTTGAACAGTTGTGTTTTCCTTTTCATTGGTTTCCATGAATTTTTTAAATTCTTTAATTTCCTCGTTGACCCGTTTATTCTTTAGTAGGATGCTCTTTAGCCTCCATGTATTTGAGTTCTTTCCGACTTTCCTCTTGTCATTGAGTTCTAGTTTCAAAGCATTGTGGTCTGAAAATAGGCAGGGAATGATCCCAATCTTTTGGTACCAGTTGAGACCTGATTTGTGACCTAGGATGTGATCTATTCTGGAGAATGTTCCATGGGGACTAGAGAAGAATGTGTATTCCGTTGCTTTGGGATGGAATGTTCTGAATATGTCTGTGAAGTCCATTTGGTCCAGTGTGTCATTTAAAGTTTTTATTTCCTTGTTGATCTTTTGCTTAGATGATCTGTCCATTTCAGTGAGGGGGTTGTTAAAGTCTCCCAGTATTATTGTATTGTTGTCAATGTGTTTCTTTGCTTTTTGTTATTAATTGCCTTATATAATTGGCTGCTCCCATTAGGGGCATAGATATTTATAATTGTTAGATCTTCTTGTTGGATAGACCCTTTAAGTAGGATATAGTGTCCTTCCTCATCTCTTATTACAGTCTTTGGTTTAAATTCTAATTTGTCTGATACAAAGATTGCCACCCCAGCTTTCTTTTGGTGTCCATTAGCATGGTAAATGGTTTTCCACCCCCTCACTTTCAATCTGGGGGTTCTTTGGGTCTAAAATGAGTCTCTTGCAGACAGCATATCGATGGGTCTTGTTTTTTAATCCAATCTGATAGCCTGTGTCTTTTGATTGGGGCATTTAGCCCATTTACATTCAGGGTAACTATTGAAAGATATGAATTTAGTGCCATTGTATTGCCTGTAAGGTGACTGTTACTGTATATTGTCTGTGTTCCTTTCTGGTCTATGTTGCTTTTAGGCTCTCTCATTGCTTAGAGGACCCCTTTCAATATTTCTTGTAGGGCTGGTTTCATGTTTGCAAATTCCTTTAGTTTTTGTTTGTCCTGGAAGCTTTTTATCTCTCCTTCTATTTTCAATGACAGCCTAGCTGGATATAGTATTCTTGGCTGCATATTTTTCTCATTTAGTGCTCTGAATATATCCTGCCAGTCCTTTCTGGCCTGCCAGGTCTCTGTCGATAGGTCTGTTGCCAATCTAATGTTTCTGCCATTGTAGGTTACATATCACTTCTCCCGAGCTGCTTTCAGGATTTTCTCTTTGTCTCTGAGACTCATAAGTTTTACTATTAGATGTCGGGGTGTTGACCTATTTTTATTGATTTTGAGAGGGGTTCTCTGTGCCTCCTGGATTTTGATGCCTGTTTCCTTCCCCAAATTAGGGAAGTTCTCTGCTATAATTTGCTCCAATATACCTTCTGCCCCTCTCTCTCTTTCTCCTTCTTCTGGGATCCCAATTATTCTCATGTTGTTTCGTCTTATGGTATCGCTTATCTCTCGAATTCTGCCCTCGTGATCCAGTAGTTGTTTATCTCTGTTTCTCAGCTTCTTTATTTTCCATCATTTGGTTTTCTAGATCACTGATTCTCTCTTCTGCTTCATTTATCCTAGCAGTTAGCACCCCCATTTTTGATTGCACCTCAGTAATAGCCTTTTTGATTTCAACTTGGTTAGATTTTAGTTCTTTTATTTCTCCAGAAAGGGTTTCTCTAATAACTTCCATGCTTTTTTCAAGCCCAGCTAGTATCTTTAAGTCATGATTTTGAACTCTAGATCCGACATCATACTAATGTCCGTATTGAGTAGGTCCCTGGCAGTCGGTACTACCTCTTGTTCTTTTTGTTGAGGTGATTTTTTCCATCTTGTCATTTTGTCCAGAGGAGAACAGATGAATGAGAGAATAGAATGCTAACAGGGTAACAACGTCCCCAGAAAATATACTCTAAACAAATCAGAAAAGACCTGAAGCTGGGGGAAAAGAAAGGGAAAGAAAGAAAAAAGAAAAAGATAAAAACAAACAAAAACAGAACAAAAGAAAACAAAAAAAACAGAATATGATCAAATATGATCAGGCTGGTGCATAGATCAGTGCCACACACTAGATTTTGGGTGTATTTTGGTCTGTTAGAAGAAAGTGCCTCCCAAAAATTTTAAAGAAAGAAAAACTTATATATGTACAAAAATAAGGGTTGATATGATGAAGGGTTGGAATATGACTGTAAAGATGAAAATTATAAAAAATTTTATAAAAGGAATTGATAAGTTGTTTGAAAATAGAAAGAAGAGGATTTCAAAAAAAGAGAATGTGATCAGGCAGGAGACTAGAACAAAGCCATACACTAGAGATTTAGGGTATATTTTGATTTGTTAGAAGAAACTATCTCAAAAAAAATTTTTTTTTAAAGATTTTATTTGTTTATTTGACAGAGACACAGCGAGAGAGGGAACACAAGCAGGGGGAGTGGGAGAGGGAGAAGCAGGCTTCCCGCTGAGCAGGGAGCCCGATGCGGGGCTCGATCCCAGGACCCTGGGACCATGACCTGAGCCGAAGGCAGACGCTTAAGGACTGAGCCACCCAGGCACCTGTATGTCACAATTTTAAAGAGAGAACAACTTATATATATATGCCAAAGATAAGGGTAACTACTATGAAGGGATAGAATATGACTCTAAAAATGAAAAATAAAATTTTTTTTTTTTAAAAAAGGGATTGATAAGATGTTGGTTGAAAAAGGAAAAAAAAATTAAAAAAAAAAAAGTTAAAAAAAATTAACTTTGAAAGACTAAAGAATCATGGTAAAAAAAGCCATGGATTCTATGTGCAGTATTCCCCTAGCGCTGGAGTTCTGCCGTTCTCATTGATCGGTAAACTTGGTCTTGGCTGGCTGTTCTCTCTGATCTTCTGGGGGAGGGGCCTGTTGCCGTGGTTCCCAAATGTCTTCGCTGGAGGCGGAATTGCCCCGCCCTTGCAGATCCGGGCTAAGTTATCTGCTCGGGTTTGCTCTCGGGAGCTTTTGTTCCCTGCAAGCTGTCCGTACAGCTTTGGAGGACGAGAGTGAAAACGGCGGCCTCCCGGTCTCCGCCCCGGAGGAGCCGAGAACTCGGGGCCCCGCTCCTCAGTGAGCCCCGAGAGAAAAGCAGTCAATCACTCCCGTCTCCCCGGTCTCTGGCCGTACTCCGTGCTCACCCGGCCTGTGACTATTTCTGTCTCTGGCACACGACCCCGGGTGGAGTCTCCAAACCCAGCAGATCCATGTGGTGCGCTCCCGTGCCGCTCCTCCCAGGGGAGGAAGGGGAGTCTCCCCGGATCTGTTGCTTGTTGGGTCCCTGCTGGAAGAGCAGTGGTCTGACTGTGCCGCGGATCACAGTTTATGGCAACCCCGAGCTGAGAGCCCGCGCCTGGGCTCCGTCTCTGCAGCCGGCTTCCCCGCTCCGATACCTGGGAGCTCTGCTGCCCTCAGGCACCCCCGGTCTTTCTGTGACCCCGAGGCTCCTGAGACCACACTGTCCCACGAGGGTTCCACCCCCTGCTTAGCCACTGGAGTGACATCCCTCTGGAGCCGACTTCTAAAAGTTCCGATTTTGTGCTCCGCTCTCTAGCACTTGCCAGAAGCGGCCGACGGAGGCCCCGTCCCCTGCCATCTGTCCTCCTGAATATCGCCTCGGATTCACTTCTCTGCATGTCCTGCCTTCCAGAAAGTGGTCCCTTTTCTGTTCAGAGAGTTGTTGCTATTCTTTTCTTCGATCTCCTGTTGAGTTTGTAGGTGTTCAGAATGGTTTGATCCCTATCCAGCTGAATTCCTGAGACAGACGAAATCCAGGTCTCCTACTACTCCACCATCTTGCTCCGCCCCCCAGTATAATGAACTTTTATGTACCTGTCACCCAGTTATAATAACTATATCAACATTTTGCCGTTCTTATTTCATCTGTATCCCCACCCACTATCCACTCATCTACTTTATAATTTACTTCTGTGGTTCTTTTTTTTTTTTTTTTTTTTTTAAGATTTTATTTATTTGAGAGAGAGAGAGACTGAGCGAGAGAGAGCACAAGCGGGGAGGAGAGGGAGAAGCAGGCTCACCGTGGAGCAGGGAGCCCGACTCAGGACTTGATCCCAGGACCCTGGGATCATGACCTGAGCCGAAGGCAGACACTTAACTGACTAGGCCACCCAGGCGCCCCTGTGGTTCTTTTCTTTTTTAAGGGAAATTTGCACATATTAAAATGCACAGATCTTTGCTGTATGGTTTAGACACATGGATACATTTGTATAAACCACTCTTTTTAAAAGTATAGATTTTATTATTATTCGGGTATGATAAGGCCAACAGATTAGGAGACAGCCGCCACTGCAAAGGTAGTTTGTTATTCTCAGATCCCATGGGAAGGGTGCACACTATTCCACCCAGGGCAATGGGGGGGAAGTGCAGGTGTTGGTCAGGAGGTAAAGGAGTGGGAGGAAAACGTGAGCAAGAGCATTTATTGTGCTTTCCCGAGGAAGGAACTGAAGAGGCAGGGTAAGCAGGTTTAGATTGGCTAGCTTGAGTTACTTACAGCAGGCTCTGGGATATAGGGCTGTCCTTAGTTGTCTGATACCTGACCTTGGGGTGATTCAGGCAGGGGGATAGTGGCCCTGAGTGTGAGAGCCCCATATAGGAGGTCAAGTGTGGGCTATGGATTAGGGGGTCTGCTTTTGGAAAGCACTCTTAGAGGTGAGTTGTTTGCTATCTCTAGGAATTAGATAGCCCTGGGAAGGGCTGTCCTCTAGGACCAGCAAGGCCCCAAGATATCAAAGCATCAAAATACAGAATATAAGAAAAAAAACTAATACATACTCCTATCACGATGTAGAATATTTCCATCTCCCCAGGAAGTTCTTTCATGTCTCTTCCCAATCTCCACCCTTCCTCCAGACAACCATTGTTCTAATCCTTTACACTCTAGTTATTTTTAATTTTGTTTGTTCTAGAACTTTATATAAACAAGATTATGTAGTGTGACTCTTGTGTTTGGCTTCTTTTAGTACAATGTCCTATGTTGTAGGTCTCTGTACTTTGATCCTATTTGTTGCTGAGTAGTAGTCATTGTATGAACAGGCCACGGTCTGCTGGTGAACATTAGCTTGTTTCCAGTTTTGGGTTATAAAGCTCCTACAAACATTTGTCTTTTGTTGACATGTTTTCATTTCTTTTGAGTAAATATAGCAGTGGAATTTGCCAAGTCAAAAGTGAGGTACATGTTTGACTCTGAGAAATTGCTGGTTTTCTAAAGTAGTTGTACCATTTTACATTTCCACAAGCAGTGTATGAGAGTTTCAATTGCTCTACATTCTCACCAACATTTAGTGTTGCTAATCTTTTTAATTTTATATTCTGCTTTTATTTAAAAAAACTTAACAAAACTCTAAATTCAATACATTTTTCTGTTTCTTTGACACGTTGTTTTTAGGATAAACACTAGGTTAATCAGCCTTTTTTTCCACCTTTGTAATTTTGTAGACAATTTGTCAGTTGGCTGAGAATGGTACTCTATATGGCAGTTGCCCCACAAGGCAAATAAATTTCCTAATCTCTCTTTCTCCTCTCTCTCCCTTCCTCTTTCTCTTTCTCTCTCTCTCCCACACACATGCACACATACACACACACACGCCAATAAGTAAAATACAAGATAGAATGTGATACATGTTCCAAAAGAGATAAACAGAGATAAATAGGAAGTACCACTTTTAAGCCCCAGGGCCTTGAAGAACATACAGGCTTTTGTCAGGTAATGATGTAAGAAAGGGCCTCACTGGTGAAAAGAATAGTGTATTTAATACCATACAATTAGCCTCAGTCATAATTTAGTCATAAATTATGCTCATTTAGATGGAATTGACCTGAAATTTCTCTTGTATGTTCTAAAACCTGTTTCTCCAGATATTTGGGGCATCATTGAATGACTGTACCTCCTGAACTTTGTTTTTACTCAAAGCATAGGCACTGTGGTATTATGATGATGTTTGAAGGTTAGAATGGTACCATCATTTTGAATCTTCATAATGATTGTTCTGGTATTCTCTGTCATCATTTTCCCTTTCTCTTGACTCTTATTTCCTCTTCACTGAATTTTTTTCATTCTACTTACAAATATATTCAGATCTCCCTCTTCTACTGCATTACAGTGGAAAAATAATTATTTCTCAGTCCTAGTATATCTGTCAGGCTGTCATCCTGGTTTTCTTTAACGGCGGTAGCATTCAGTCACTGCTTCTCTCTTTTACCATTAACAGTTATTTAGCATCTTGCAGTCTGAATTTTGTCTTCACTCTTCTAAAACTGTTTTATAAAGGTTCAACAATCATCTTTTAGTCAATAAATCTAATCTTTTTGTTGTTGTTTTGATTTCAGATTGTCTTTGGCCTGTCCACAGACATTGATATCCATATCTTTCTTCCAGATGGCCTCCCCTTCCTAGGCTTCTGAGGCTCTTTCTTCCTCCTCTTCTCCTAAATCTGTCTTCCTGACTCCTCATCCTCCCTGTGAAGATACTGTTTGCCAAAGATTTGCCCTTGGCCTACTTCTTTCCTTAGTACTCTCATCCCAACCCTTCCTTTCAGATACAAACCTCATTTGTTTCTCCAGCTCTGCTACTCTTCCATTCTTCCATTGCTTGTTAAACACGCCTCATTATCACTACAAGTTCGATACATTTAAAATGTCTCCACTCTTGATCAAACCTGAATTTCTTCCAGTGGCTTTGTTGGTAGCACCATTAACTTTCCAATCATCCACACTTAAAACCCTGACATTTTATTTAATTTTCTTCCCTTTTGTTTCCCGTATATAAATAGTTGTTATGTCTACTAGTTTTAACCCCAGTAGTATCACTCACCTCTTTCTTCTTCATTCCTGCTATCACTATCCAAATTCAGGTCCTCATATCAGCCAGTCTTTTGCAATGACTCCCTAAGGTAGATTTGTAGAAAGAGCATTGGCTTTGCAGTCTTGTAGACCCAAGTGCTAATTGTGAAGATGACACTTACTAGCTGTCTGATTTATAGCAAATTATTTAACATCTCCACTGACAGATGAAAAAATTCAGACACCAAGAAGTTAGTCATTCCTGCCTTATGAAGTACCGCATTTTGAAGGGTAAGTGGGACAAAGTGTACCTACCAAGAAAGCACTGAAAAAATATTATTTGTCTTCCTGCTTTTAATCTCCTTACAGCCCATTGATGGATTAATATTCCTTAAGCATAGCGTTAATTATATTGGTCTCTTGCTCTTCAGTGTTTCCCCATTGTCTAACTTGTTCATAATTTTTAGTCTAGTATTTCCAACTGTCTATTAATTAGCTTCAACCCCCTTTCTGACCTTATTTCTTCCTTCTCTTCATAAACATCCTTTTAAGCCAAACAAAACCAGTAACAATGCCCAGTGGCAAAGTGGTTATGAACATGAGTTCTAGTGTCAGGCTAGCTGGGTTTAAATCCCAGTTCATTTACTTAACTTTGGGCAAATTACCTAATCTCCCTAAACCTTAGTTTCATCTGAAAAAATAAGGATAATTATAGTGCCTACTGCAGTGGGTTCTTGGAGGGGTGACTGAGATCATGTATATAAACACTTGTGCCTGGTACGTTGAGAATAGCCACTATTAGTAGGATTAGCAGAGGTAGTAGGATTAGCAGAGGTAGTGGTAGTAGTAGTTGTTCATGCTCTTATTATTTGCATCTCATTTCCACCTCCATGCTCACATTCTTTTCTCTGCGGAAATGCAGTTTTTCCCATTTGTGCCTGTCTAAATTTTAACCATCTTTAAAGATCTTCCCTGGTTTTCTTACCACTCCTGTATCACCACCTTCCCCCTAGTTATCTTTCCTTTTCAGAATTTTTTTTTCTTTTATCTTTCTTTTTTTTTTTTTTTTAAGATTTTATTTATTTATTTGACAGAGAGAGCACAAGCAGGGGGACCAGGGGAGGGGAAGCAGACTCCCTGCTGAGCAGGGAGCTGATGCAGGGCTTGATCCCAGGATGCAGGGCTTGATCCCAAGACCCTGGGATCATGACCTGAGCCGAAGACAGATGCTTAACCGACTGAGCCACCCAGGCGCCGCTCCTCTTCAGAATTTCTTAACTCTTTCAGTTTAGAATGCTTATTACTTTCACAGGCTTATCTGTTTTTTTCCCTTCAAAAGACTAGAAGTATCTTGAGGGCAGATTGTTTATTGTATTTTCTAAAGCACAATGTCTTATACAGAATTATGCTAAAAGGTATTTGCTGAGTAAATATATTAATTCCCTATAAGCAATAGCCTTTTGGTTCCAAGAGATTTACTTCTTTAGGAACTTTTCTAAACTTCATTAATTATTGGTTTATACAAAATTTAATTTTGTCATGAAAATGCCATTATTGGGCTCAAGGAGACTAATTAAAGAAAAGGCATTGTAGCAAAAGACAGTAATAGCAAAAACAAAACAAAAACTGACCAGGTAACACTATTTTGGATTCAGTAACTTTTTTTTTCTACATTGCCTCGCATTTGTTACTGTTCCAAATCTACTCTCTACCTAATAGTACTTATCATGGTGCCAAATTGAAGTGTGAAGTAAGCATTTGTGGATAACAATGAATCTAAAATTTGTTTCACTGAAATAGAAAGTAGCAGATATCACATAATACATTAAAATGTGATTAAATATTTTGTTCAGTTGTTAACATGAGAAATTGTCCTTAGGGAGTGTCACCCTCATGTTGTATGCAGATGGAGTTTTCTTTTGGTAACCATTCCCACTGGTCCTAGGGAAGGAGATAGGGTGGGAGTGGGTGAATCTCCACTTGAGAATTTCTTTCCCACAGTGATTTTGGCACAGCTCCAGCCTGTCCTTCAGCATAATATATGCCTTGTCTTTGTTAAAAGAGGCTTGTCATTTGCTTTCATGCTTTTAAAAATATTTCTGGTCGTTTTGAAATAATTTTAATAATAAATGGTATATTATAAGGAGAGTGCTCTAAGGCCAAGAGATAAATATTAGAAACGTTAATTTATATAGTCAATTATTTATTTCTTAAATAGACATTGATCAGCACATTAAAATGGTAATATTTTCCCATTCAAGAATGGCCATACTTGACCATAAACAGCTAAGATTTTTTAGTTATAATACAGAATATTATTTGGGTTTTTTGGTAAGGTAAACTTGTATACTTTAGAAGTACGATTTATGTAATCTGTTTAGTTGTCAGGTAGTTTTATGCTCGAGGCCCATATTAAGGATTTCTTTTTTTATTAGAGGCCAGTTTTCCCTTACTACTGAGAGGGTATGGGGAGGGATGGACAGGGGATACAAAACATGACTAATTGGTAGACTAGTTGGATAGATTTTTAAATTGTGAGGTTTTTTTTTCCCCTACTGACATAAAACTTGGTATTAATACTTTACAGATATTTAATTTTTTGTTTTCATATTAAAATCTCAAGGAAATTGATTGAGAGACCCAGCAATCAGCTTAGGCACAGAAGAAAGTACAGAAAATGTTTCCCATCTTAGCATTTTCTGCTGAACTTGAGGAACAAATACTTTCTTGTGATATGTGGGGTTTTGTGTTTCTGTGAACTGTTTCGGGAAGCTTTTCTGCTGTAATGGCTGAATATAAGTTGCAAAGATTTAAGCCTTTCCTTATATTAATGTTCCACCCCATTAACTTCATTGTTAGGGCTTTTACACTTCAGTGATTTTAACTGTAGTTCTGTTGTCCTCTCTTTCCTTCTGTCTCTTTTTTGAGGTCTAGATGATTATGTATTTAGTTTTGTATTTTCATTTAGACTCAGTTGTTACTTCTGTTAAGCCCAAGATGATGATAAAGTGAAACTGTTGTATAAGTAAATGTCTTACACTGCTAAAGCCCTGACAGATAAGGAGATGCATTTGTGAAGAGGAAGTGGTCACTTCTTCAGCTAGTGTTTTATCATTTGTCGTGGTCCTCCAGTGATCTTCAGAGATCAGGAACTTCATAGCTATAAGACTATTCTATTGTGAAGTTCAGATTGGTGATTATACAGGAGCTTTCACCTATATCCCATGGTATTTATAGCCCTGGAACCCAAGTAAGGGAGAGTTTTGCTTAAAAAAAGCAAGCTATGTTTGTTTTTAAAAATGTTATCTAAGCATTTTCAGAAAAAGTAGGAATTATGCAGTGATCTTTCAGGCAAAGTCACCTTTGCAAATATTTGCAACTCCTTGCAAATGGCAGACCTATTTAGGCAGTAAGGTTCTTTTTTTTACATGATTCACTGCCAGATATGAGCACTCCTTAGCCTTTATACCCCAAGTGCACATTAGATGTCTCTTAAAAAAGTAGAGAAAAAGAAGTTGATTGAATTTGAGTTTGGGGCAATGAAGCTCTCATGTTGTCAGACATTTTGCATTTTAAAAAAATAATTACTAATATCTTAATAAATAACTTTATGAAGATTAATCCGTGTTTGACCCATTTAAATTGAGAAGGGAATTTCATTTTACATAAGTTTAGGTATTGACATGCGATAGTGGTGTTCATTTCTAACCATTTCTTTTCCAGCTCACCAGCGACTGGAACCAGCGACTCTGTCAGGGATTGTGGCATTTATCCTCAGTCTTTTATGTGGAGCTCTGAATTTAATTCGAGGTTTTCATGCCATAGAAAGTCTTTTGCAGGTACTGTACTATTTTTGCAATTTCAGGTGACTGTGCCTGTTGATTGTACTTGTAACTCAGTTGATTTGAATTGATTTGGGTATAGTACAATTTGTGGTGCATGTTCAGATTCTGTATTCTTTATGCCTTCCCTAGTCTCCCTTTCCTCTAAGAACGATGATTTCTAGTTGGCTTGTTTGACTCAGCATGTATTTATTTATCGACTCTGCAAGAGGCACAGTTTATTAGGTACTCTGGGGACACCAAGGTATGTCTGACATGAGTGCTGCCGTCTCAGAGCCTAGAGTCGAATTGGGAGGGGGCAAAGCAGCATATGAATAATTGCCAAGTATGTAGAGTTTGGAAGAGGAGTAGTCAATATAAGTCAGCATAGGAGAAAGGTGCTTTGTGGAGAAGGTCTGAGCTGGACCTAAAAGGATCTGAGTGGATAGAGAAGAATGGAAGAAAAAAGGGGGCAGTTATGGGCAGGTTTTTGTCCTACTTCCATGTATTTCCACTTTATCTGTTCTTTCTCCTTTTTGTTGGTGGCTACCTGAAACCACTATTTTTTTCAGATATTACAACTATGTTGTTCTCCAGTGAAGTTTTTTCCAGAGACTGTGGCTATCAGAATATACTAAATTTTTCTCTTTTTGTAAACTTTTTGAAACTTCCCTTCTTAAAGTTTAGCACATTTCAGACTGGACAGCTTTCCTTACTCCCTCTAAAAAAAAAAAAAATTTTTTTTTTTTGATACTTCCACATGTAAATTAGTTCTCTGTTTTTGGTCAGCATTAAGCTCAGAATACCATTCTTGAAAACCCACTTAACACACCTTATATTCTTTTTTAAAATTGCTTGTTAGTTTGGGGAACACTCTGAGAGTACCATTCTGAGTACCCTCCGAATGTCCTCAGCTGTATGAAGCCAATAGCAGAGGACATCACGGGTTCCAGGCAGCTGAGCTATCCCTTGAGTGGGTAGGGGTAGGTTTCTCATGACTTTTCAATTCTTTTTTCAAACATCCTGGACCCTGAGGTAAAACCCCTCTTCCCTTTCAGGCACAGGACAGCTGGCTACTGTCCCTTGGTGTTCCTGTCCCTGTTCTCTAGCCAGGTCAGCTTTATTCCAGCAAGAGTTCAGTTTTGAGCCAGTTAGACAACCTACCAAAAAAAAAGGCAATTTGGAGAAAGCTGACTGAAAAGTTAATAAATAAGATATCCTCTTCCTTTTTTAAAAAAAAGTGGAAAGAACAGTAGTATAGGTGGGTGAAGAGTTGGTTTTTGTTTGTGGAGGAAAGAGAGAAGGGTTTGGCTCCAGCTCAGCTCCTGATTAGCTCTGTGACCTTAAATAGCTCACTTTACTTTCTGGTCCTCAGTTTCATTACTTATAAAATGAAGGAGAAGGCTGAATTTGATGATTATTTCTCAAAGTATGAGGCACGTTTACCACTAGTTGCACAGTAGATGACTTTAGGTGGTAGAGGGATAAACATTTTTAATTTTAGGAGTTATGTTTTTAGTGTATGTTAATGTGTAGCTTCTGTATTGGGTAAGATTAATGATAGAGATATAAAATTTTCCTTTTAAAATTAATTTTAATAACTATGGAATTTATTAAGTAAATAATGGTATAATTTAGAGTTTGCAAAAATTGTGAAGATGGTTTTCTGTGGTTAAAAAAAAATTCTCAGGTTGTTTGAAATTATCAAATTGATAAATAAGGGGAGGGAGCAGATCTGGGTAGAAAAGTTTTTGTGTTACAGAGCCTTACCATCCCTGACCCAGAAGACAGTGTCTAAGTGTGGAGCTGGGGGCTTAGACCCCCATTATTTTTAAGTTAAAAATCTGACAAGACTGTTTTATCTCACAAAATCTATTAAAGAAAATAGTTTCTTTCAGGCACTCAGATATCTTACCCCTCATCTTCCTGGACTGATTCTTTCCTTCTCCTTCTTTTGATTCACAACTTCAAAAGTAAGGAAAATAGTATAAACTACAGCTTTTCATGCTTTTGAGCTGCTACAGCTAGCTGATGCCTGCCTTGATTTCTGAGTGTTTCATGTTTTCCCTCTGCACAGTAACGTCTTTGCCTCATCACAGTTGTTGTTTAGGTTTTAGAAGAACAATAATCTGATTAAACTGATTACCACTTACATGGAACTGACTGATGGCTCTGAGATTTCTCAGCCTGTTGACATATAAAAAAGACATCACAAACCAGTGTAACTCATGAACACAGATGGAAAACTCTTCAACAAGATATTAGCAAATTGAATCCAACGATATATAAAAAGAATTATATACCACAGACAAGTGGGATTTAGTCCAGGTATGCAAGGCTGGTGCAACATTCAACAGTTAATGTAATCCATCACATCAACAGGCTAAAGAAGAAAAATCATATGATCATGTCTGTGGATGCAGAAAAAGCATTTGACAAAATCCAGTACCTGTTCATGGACTCACCACAAACTCGGAATAAAGGGGAGCTTCCTCAGTTTGATAAAGAACATCTGCAGAAACCCTACAGTTAATACCATACTTGATGAGAAACTAGAAGCTTCCTCCCTAAGATCAGGAACAAGACAAGGATGTCTCCTCTAACCATTCCTATTCAACATTGTACTGGGAAACCTAGTTAATGCAGTAAGACAAGAAAACAGAAGGCATACAGATTGGGAAAGAAGGAATACGACTGTCTTTATTCACAGATGTTCTGATTGTCTATGTAGAAAATCCCAAAGAATTGACAAATTCCTGGAACTCATAAATGATTATACCATGGTCACAGGATCCAAAGTTAATATATGAAAGTCAATTACTTTATATCAGCAAGGAACAATTGAAATTTGAAATTAAAACAATATATTATTTATATTGGCATCCTCAAAAATGAGGCACTTAAGAATAAATTTAACAAAACATAAATAAGATCTATATGAGAAAAACTGTAAAACTCTGATAAGAGAAAGAAGATTTAAATAAATGGAGAGACATTCCAAGTTCATGAGTGGGAAGACTCAGTATTGTTAAGATGTTAGTTCTTCCCAGCTTGATCTGTAGATTCAACACAACCCCAAACAAAATCCCAGAAAATTATTTTGTAGATATTGACTAAATGATCCTATATGGAAAGGCAAAAGACTTGGAATAGCCAACACAATACTGAGGAAAAAGAAATCAAAGCACTGACACTAACCAACTTCAAGACTTACTATTTTTTTTTTTAAAGATTTTATTTATTTGACAGCATGCATTCAGGCAGGGGAGTGGCAGGCAGAGGGAGAGGGAGAAGCAGACTCCCCGCTGAGCAAGGAGCCTTATGCTGGGCTGGGATCATGACCCAAGCAGAAGGCAGGTGTTTAACTGAGCCCCCCAGGCGCCCCTTCAAGACTTACTATTAAGCTGTAACAATTAAAACAGTGTGACATTGGCAAAACAATAGACAGATGGATCAATAGAACAGAATAGAGAGCCCAGAAATACACCCATACAAGTATAGTCAACTGATCTTTGACAAAGGAACAAAAGCAATTCAGTGGAGGAAGAAGAATCTTTTCAACAAATGGTGCTGGAATAGCTAGATACCCACATGCAAAAAATAATAAATCCAGACACAGATTTTATACCTTTAATTAAAAAAAGTTAAGGGGTGCCTGGGTGGGCTCAGATGGTTAAGCGTCTGCCTTCAGCTCAGGTCATGATCTCAGGGTCCTGGGGTTGAGCCCCTCATTGGGCTCCCTGCCAAGCGGGGAGCCTGCTTCTCCCTCTCCCTCTACTGTTCCCCCTGCTTGTGCTCTCTCGCTCTCTCTGTGAAATAAATGAATAAAATCTTTAAAAAAAAAAAAAGTTAACTCAAAATGGATCACAGACCTAAATGTAAGATATAAAAACTTATAACAGGAGAAAACCGAGATGACCTTGGGTTTGGTGATGACTTTTTAGATACAACGCCAAAAATATGATCCATGGAAGTTTAAAAACTTTTGTTCTGTGAAGGACATTAAGAGAATGAAAAGATAAGCCACAGATTAGGAGAAAATATTTACAGAACACATCTGACAAAGGGCATGTGTCTGAAACATACAGAGAACTCTTAAAACTCAAGAAAGTATATAATGCAATAAAAAATTGGGCAAAAGAATGGAATAGACACCCCACCAAAGTAGATATACAGGTGACAAAACACATGAAAAGATGTCCAACATCATATGTCACTAAGGAATTGCAAATTAAAACAATCAGATGCCACTAAACTCCTAGAATGGCAAAATCCAAAACACTGACAAAACCAAATGTTAGGATATGTAACAATACGAACTCTTCATTCAATGCTGGTGGGAGTGCCAAATGGTACAGTCACTTTAGAAGACAGTTTGACTGTCTCACAAAGCTAAGCATAGCCTTACTGTATGATCCAGCAATCATGCTCCGAACTATATTTACCTAAAATGAATAGAAAACTTATGTCCACGCAAAAACCTGCACATGAATGTTTATATCTGCTTTACTTGTAATTTCAAAAAACTAGAAGCAACTAAGATGTCCTTCAAAAGGTGAAAGAAACTGGCAATCTGTACAATGGAGTATTATTCAGTAATAAAAAGAAATGAGCTCTCAAGCCACAAAAAGGCATGGCTAAACCTTAAATGCACATTGCTTAATGAAAGAAGTCTGAGAAAACCACATACTTAAATGATTCCAACTATATGACCTCCTAGGAAAGGCAAAACTATAGAGACAGTAAGTAAAAAGATCAGTGGTTGCCAGGGGTTTGGAGGGAGGTAGGAAGGGATGAATAGTTGGGGCATGGGGTTTTTAGGGCTGTGAAACTCTTCAGTATGTTACTGTAATGGTGGTTATGTCATTATACATTTGTCAAAACCCAAAGAACATACAACACAAAGAGTGAACCCTAATGTAGACTATGGACTTTAGTTAATGATCATGTGTCACTGTTGGCTCATCAGTTGTAACAGATGTATCACGTTAATGTAAGACGTTAATAATGAGGAAACTCTGAGCAGGGAAGGAGCTGGGTATATGGGAACTCTCTGTAGTACACACTCCGCTTAATTTTCTGTCAACCTGCTCTAAAGATAAAAATCCATTAATTTAAACACACACATGCATACCACACACCAACATTAAAACAAAGACCGGGAAGGGAGGAGCAGCCTCTGGGATTTGATTTTTCATGAGGTGTGGCTCCACGTAGCAGTTAAAGTACAGCCTGTTGTCCCCAGCCACCTCTTAGGAGATGGTGGATTGGCTTTCTCTTCTCGTGGAGGGGCTGAGCCTTCCCCTTCACACAGGCCGGGAGGGCATGTCAGTGTGCTGGCCAGGGTGGAACCTGGGTCTAGAAATGTGATTCATGTTGTAGGTCAGGTGTATAATTTTGTGCCCTCTGAGAATGCTGGCCATTTGGAGAAAGCCAGTGGAGATCTCCTGACCCTGCACCCACTAGTCCCTCTCAACTCAGCCCCAAATACCCACACCAAAGATGGCCAGGGAAAATAGTAATATCTTTCAATTTGCATAAAGAAACTCTTGAACAATAAGAGACTAAAAAGTGCAGTAGGAACTGGATAGATGGGAAGCAGGGTAGGAATGAGACTCTTCACAGTATATGCCTTGTATATTATTTTTATTCTTTGAACCATATAATATACTATTCAGATTTTAAGTAATAAAAATGAGTATTAGCACCTATTATTTAAGCATTAAAGAAAAAAAGGACAACTTCGGTTAACCCAACCTAATAAGGAGATTTTCAAGTAACATTTCAGTAAAGTAAAGGTAAATATTTTTGTAGGGGTTAAAAGGAGCCTGAGCATTTTTCCTGGGTTTTTGTAGCTTCTTACTGCCTCTGTCTTAGAGTCCACAGTTTCCCTAGAAGCTTCAAGGTTTTTTGATTGTTTTAAATGGTTCCTTAAAACTGTGGTGCTGGAGTGTGAAGGAAGTATGGAGTAAATTACAAGTAGGGAAAAAGAGTTTTTTTTTTTTATTAGTAGATCATTTATAATTTGGGGACTCAATGGATGTTTATATCTTTGAGATGTGTCTTTCTAATGGTTGATACAGAATTCTTTCTTTTTCACTGTTGTCCTAGACTAAATTTATTCCAACAGTGTTTCCTTCTCATCTGATCCAAGGAACTGTAAATTGGTCCATATGGGATTTTTAGCTGTCTAGAAACTATGGACACCTGGTTACTTGGTTCCTTTAGGATTGTTTTAAATCTTTGTTCTGTCATAGCCACCTTACATATTCCACATACACTCATCAATAATTGAGGTTTCTAAAACAGGGATGCTCTGAGAAAGG
This sequence comes from Halichoerus grypus, assembly GCF_964656455.1. Taxonomy (NCBI): domain Eukaryota; kingdom Metazoa; phylum Chordata; class Mammalia; order Carnivora; family Phocidae; genus Halichoerus; species Halichoerus grypus. The sequence continues at coordinate 67,241,110 of NC_135712.1, forward strand.
AATAAGGAAACAGAGTACAGAGTTGGGAGGAATTTAGTCCACAGGTAGTTTGTCACTCATAGGTGGTTTAAAAAGATTTTCCAGCAAATTCTGATCTTCTCACCTAAATGAGAATCACTGCTTTTGGAAATTCATTGGACTAAAAGTAGAGATTCCTATTACTCCAGTCATTGGGAATTTTATATCAGTATAGAGGAAAAATGTTTTGGTAAGTGACTGGTGCTTGGAAATATTTTTCCATGTCTTGTTGTAAGAATAATGAAGGAGCACTCTGTAGCGTTGGAAATATCTATCTTCTAAGGATTCTGTGTCCTAAAGGATGGACTGGACAGTAGTCAAACAGAAGGGGAGAGGGGCATCTGGGTGGCTCAGTTGGTTAAGTGACTGCCTTCGTCTCAGGTCATGATCCTGGAGTCCCTGGATCGAGTCCCGCATCGGGCTCCCTGCTCGGCAGGGAGTCTGCTTCTCCTTCTGACCCTCCCCCCTCTCATGTGCTCTCTCTCTCTCTCTCTCATTCTCTCTGTCTCATATACATAAATAAAATCTTAAAAAAAAACAAAAAAACAAACAGAAGGAGAGAAAGGAATGCCAGATTGCAGAGGGCACTGTGATAAATTTAGAGTTTAAACAGGATAGGATTAGGGGTACAAATTAGATTAACTTCAACAAGTACATCCTTTCAGCCCAAGTTAACCTGGAAATATATACAGAATTGGGGACTTGCTTTTAATTTTCTCTCAATTGGAATCTATTTTATTATTGTTCATGACTCGTATTGGGTAAAAGGGTCCTTTTTAATCTCACTAGAGCCATTGAATTTAAGACATACTCTCAGCCTTCTCTGTGGTTCATCATTGTATTTTGTGTTAGAAATAATCCCTAGAGTCACTGTAGATAATTTTTGGTCAGTAAAAGATCTTTTTGAGATGGTGTGCTATGTAGACTCAAGTGCAGATTCCAGGACATGGGACTTAAACTTACCTGTTTGGAAGTTAACTATCGTGGAGTTACTCAAATCATGGTGGTCAGAGAGGAGGCAGGAAGGCAGTACACACAGTAAGTGGCCTCAGCATTTCTTTAATACTTGATTGAAGAGCCAAGGATTTATTTGGGGATCCTATTTTTAGATCTAGCTGAAAATATGTATTCTGTTTGCTGAGTGTGAGCAGTATATTGATATTAAAGTTTACCTTTTTAAGGCCATGAATTTTAACTCCTGAATGCAAAAAATGATTGCCACATTTATCTTCTAGTATGTAAGTTGGTGCCTGAGGCACATTTAAATAAATTTGAGAACCCACATGAATCAACATTCCTGTATATTGTTAACATTGTTTGAAGATTCACGTTTGTTTCTTCTAAATTAATAACTGCCTCTTAGGGTAAAAACGAGGAATTTATTGAAATATATAGCACTGAAGCATTTCTTTGGAATGTAAGTTCAAACTGGGGAGGTGTAGGATGAGTACAGTTTTATTTTAAGCTGGTAAATTTGATTTGGTGTTCACAGTAATGTGTAAATTAGATTATTTTCACTCATTTCCTAACTTTGTTCTGAGTTTAGAGATGTTAATAAGTTTATTGTGAATTGGCACCTCGTGAATAAATAAGCTTTTATCACATTAGGTTTATATTGCCTGTGTTCCTTTAACGATCAACCTTGAGACAGTGATATTAATTAAGCTGGTACCACCCTAGAAATAATTTGCATGTGGTGCATTAGGAAAAAATTGAGGATTCTGATACAGGAGTAGAAATGCTGGCCTGGAATTCAGTCTGCCTGGGTCGCATCTGCCAGTAACTAACTTAGTGACCTTGGATGGGTTATTTTACCTTCTTGGATCTCATTTTCCTGTTCTGCAAGATGCAGGTTTTAGACTACAGAGCCTCAAGGACCACTTCAGTACTAGCGTTCTAAGACTCTGATTCTGAAGTTGTCTGTAGTGGCTACTACAAAGCAGAAGTAATCAGCTTGCTTTTATTCCTTGAGTTCTTTATTTCCCATATATTTGTTTCTACCTATTAAAGCTCAGCAGAAATTTTTGATTTATTTAGTGGCATAATATCTATACTAAGATGCAGTGCTTGCTTGCTGGCTTTCAAAAGAAATAAAAGTATTTTTCCTGATTCTGTGCTCATTGTTAAAGAATAGAGGGAAAAAGTATAAAGAAAATAAAAATCATCTCCAAATTTTCTCTGTATTTATATATATATATATGCACATACATACAAACATATATATATACACATATACATGTATACATGTCATATCCATTATATAGGTTTGTGCCCTTTTTTCCACTTAAGATTAAAAAGTGAATATTTCCCAATTATTACAAACATTTTAATGGTATCATCTGAAACATTGTGTGGCTATTATATAAAGCCTCTGCTTATCTCCTCATCCTCACCTTTAAAAAAAAATATTCTTTCCCTCTGTTAGTTTTCAAAGCAATATATTGGTATCCTAGCATTCCCCTACAGGTGAAAGTGATGTTTTTAAAAATTTTTATTTGAACTCCTTATGTCTGCCCCCTCCTTCCCAGCCCTACTCCACCCCTGCCTCATCCCTTACCACATACACTCACTTCTGTCCCCCACTCTGAACCTCTGTCCCCCCTTCCCCCAACCGCTAGCTCTTCCCTCACTTGCATGTCATTTTCCTCTTTACTGGCTCTCTTAGCTCATAAACATGCCACAGTTTGCCGATCTTTACAAACAAACCAGCCTCTTGATGTATGTTCCCTTCTCATTTTTTGAAAGAATAGACTGTGTTTGTTGTGCCCACTCCCTTACCTCTATTCTCTTAGTCTCTTGTGACCTCTTTTCTGCTCTCAATTCTTTCACATACTGACCAGTAAGCTCTCTGGTATCCTTCTGATTGCCAAACGCTGCCGCCACTCTTGAGGCCTTGTCTTATGTGGCCTCTCTGCCTCACCTCACATGCTGTTCAGTTTTTTCTTTTAAAAGTAACTCTTTTTAATTTCAGAAAGACTTATTTTCAAAAACTTAGAAGCCAGTAAATCACTATCAATAGTTTGTTACATTTTCTTCTTGACATTCTCTTATCCCTTCATTTTCATGAAACCATTTTCTCCTGTTGTATTTTTTTTCTTTGTCTTCCTATTCCTCGGTTTATTTGGTAAACTTCCTTGCTTCACGTGTCCTTTAAATAGTGGCATTCTCCAAAGTTCTGCCCTTGGCTTTATATTCTTAACTTTTCAACTTCTCTTTCGGTATTTTCATGATGGCCTTTTTATCTTTTATTTTATTTCTTTTAAGATTTTATTTATTTATTTATTTGACAGAGACAGTGAGAGCAGGAACACAAGCAGGGGGAGTGGGAGAGGGAGAAGCAGGCTTCCCGCTGAGCAGGGAGCCTGATGTGGGACTCGATCCCAGGACTCTGGGATCATGACCTGAGCCGAAGGCAGCCGCTTAACAACTGAGCCACCCAGGCGCCCTCATGATGGCCTTTTTAAAAGAAGTTAATCTGTGCACATACCCACACATCCTCACACAGTAAAGTGTGCACATGCCTACAGTTTCAAAACCTATAATTCCAAAGCCTGTTGTCACAATAAGTCATTCTTTTCCCATTTCTCTTCCCTAGAGTCAACCACTGGGTTATCCTCCTAGAGAGATAATGTGTATGTGCTAGTACATACAAATTTATATATTTACTTATATAATTGTTTTCAAAGTGTTTCTATATAAATGGCAGTATACTCCATACTTAGTTGTATCTTTTCCACCTGCCAATATGTAGGAGATGACTTTATATCAGTGTATGGAGATCTGTTACATTCATTTTAGTGGTTGCATAGCATTAAAAAAAAATTTGTATTTCCCTTTCCTCCCACTGCATTTTGTTTTGGAAGAATTCAAACTTACAGAAAGATTTAAAAAACAATACAATTAGCACCCACCTGTATACCTACTTACTGTTCTTTTTCTTTCTTTCTTTCTTTCCTGAATCATGTGAAAGTAAAATTATAGGTATCATGACAGTTTATTTCAAAATTATTCAGTATGTATGCCTTAAGGACTAGGAATTCTCCTACATAATCACAATACCTTTATTACACCAAAGATTTTTAAGATCAGTGCAGTATTATCTAATATAAAATTCATATTCAAATTCCTACAATTGACTAAATATCTTATATAGTTTTTTTTCTCTCTCCATTCTAGGAGCCAATCAAGAATTAAGACTCACGTTTGATTGTCCTAGGCCTTCATTTAGCAACTGTTTAAATAGAGGACTAAAGTAGGATCTCTAGATCCAACTCTTTCCTGAAGCTGACTTAAATCTATGAAATGTAATTATTTGGATGTCACACTGGCCCCTCCAAAATAGCACGTCCAAAATGAACTCATTTTTTTCTGCTCTCAAACCTACTTTTCCTCCTGTATTCCCAACTTAGTGAATGGTATCATTCAAGTGTTTCCTTAACAAGAAGACTTGGAGTCATCCTAGGCTCTTTCCTATTTGAGACTGTATGTGCTACTCCCTTTGCCTGGAATTCTCTCCCTACCTTCTCTACCTTTCCACTAGTTCATTCTTCAAGACCCAGATTAAGCTTTACTTCCTCAAGCACACCTTTTCTGACTCTTTTTTTCTCCAGGCAGAATTAGATGTGTCTCCAGTAGTCTCCTTTTATACCCTGTACACACACCTGTCCCATCAGTTATCACTTTGAATGGGAATTGTTGGTTAATATATCTGTCTTCTTAATCAGAAAGTAAGCTCCTTGAGTTCATATGGATTTAGTTGTCTTCTGTTCTAGGTCTAGTAATATAATACCTGACTCCTAAGTGTTTAATGAATATTTATTGAATGGAAAATATATTTATAGACAATCTTTGGCAAGTAGAAATAGATTTTTTTAAGCTCAATTCAACTTGGCATGCATTTGTTGAATTCCTACTATGTGCAGTTTCATGCAAGTAGTAAGATTGATTTTCTGCCTTGAAGAAAGGTTAGGGTGGTGGGATTGGGGGGGTGGGCAAAATGGGTGAAGGGGATCAAGAGGTACAAATTTCCAGTGATAAATAAGTTATGGGGATGTAACATCAACATGGTGATTATAGTCAATAATATTGCGTTGTATATTGAAAATAGCTAAGAGAGAACTTAAAAAGTTCTCATCACAAGAAAAAGTTTTGTAACTTTGGTGACAGATGATAACTAGATTTATTGTGCTGATCATTTTGCAATATATACAAATAAAGAATTGTTATGGTGTGCACCTGAAACTGATATAATGTTATATGTCAATTATACCTGAATTAAAAAAAAAAAAAGAAAGGTTGGGGTCTACTTGAGAAGATAAGGCCAGTATACTACAGGTTTAAACAATACTAGAAGGTAATCTAATTATCTGATAAATGATGCAGACAGTAACCTCAGGGAGAGAGAAGTTGGTGAATGAATGAGTACTTACTGTGTGCAGTTAGCGTTCTGTGTGTTTGCAAATGTTATTTAATCTCTACAACTTTTATTTTTTAAAAAAGGAAATTGAAGTTAAATAGTCCAAGACCATACAGATAGTAAGTAAAGACTTGAACCCAGGTCTGGAACTGACTCCAGGAACATGCTCTTAAGTGTTCCAAAGGCAATTAGGAGAGTTATAAAGTGATATTATAGATTAAGGGAAAAAAACAATATCCAATTATAGGGTAATTAAATCAGTGGTATATCCCCACAGTGAAAGGTTATATAATCGCTACAAATCATGTAGTTGAGGAATATTCAGTATCTTGAGAAAGTGTTTATGATATAATGTGTAGTACTAAAAAGCAGTATATAAAAGTATGATTCCATTTTTTTAATGTACATATATTTTTGTATCGAAAGATCGGAAGGAAATACATGAAATGGTTAGTAATAATCCCAGGGTTATGGTATTATAGACTATATGAATTTCTTCTTTGTAACAGTCTGTTTTCCGGATTCTGTACAATGAACATACGCTTTTATGATCAGAAAAAAAATCATTAAAAAAATAAAGGATTAAGAAAAAACAAGCAGAACTTAAAGTCTTAGATTTATTAAAGTTAGAAAGGTTTCGTGACCTTCCGCGCCTCTGAGGTAGAACAGACCTAAGCATCCCAGACAGATTAATGGTTCCTATTTTAAGATCATCTCACTAAGATAAGCAACTCTCCCTCTGCCTTATGGTCAGTTCTGTTGCCCAAAGCAAGTGGAAAAGGAATTTTCTCTATATTATTTCATGAAGACATGGTCATGAGAGACACTCCCATGTCTTGTGAAAATTTTCATTGTGTAAAGATATTTTTTCTAAAATAAGGGCCAAATGTAATGCTCCTGCCTGGGCTTTATGTTTTACCTCATAAAACACTGAAAGAAATTTAATGTAGATATTTAAGAAGAATCAAAAGAGAATAGAAAAACTTGGGTTTTCTGTTAGTTTTCCATTAGTTTTCTTTGAAAAGAAACATTCTGCGTATGATGTATCTCTTTTTCTTCTGGGTGGCTGTTTTTCTTGCACAGCATGTGTGACTGTTCTCATTGGGATTTAGCACACTCTAGTGGACAGTAACTTTTCAGTTTTTGTTTTTTTTTTTTAATCATGTCAAATTACTTTATTGGACGATTCAATGATGTACTTACCTTATAGTAAGGTTTGTCAATATTTATTTGAGTCAAGTGGTGATCCTAGTGAGCGGGACTGACTTTATAGGCCACTGGGGTGTTGTACATTTTTGTATGTTGTTGTTTTTTTTTTTTTTCCAGTAGAGAAGAGAGGTTTTTTACTTTATGTTGAAACTTTCCCATTGGCTTACATCTTTTCTTGGGTTGACTAAGAAAAGAGGCAGAGCTGAAATAAAACAAGAGCTTTTATTTGGGGTCTCAGAATTGCAACTTGGGGAGCACAGATTGGGTAGCAACCCAAATTGTGTCCCTTTAGGGTACAAAATCAAGGGTTTAAAGAAGACAGAAAGGAATGTTTGTATGTGTTGTTTACAAAGAATTTTGTTTGGTGTTGGCATCAGAAAACTAATCTTGGCTGAATATAATTGGTTGCTAAGGCTGTCCCTAAGCAAATTCTCTTACTGTAGCAAATTGCAGGGGTTCGGGCAGAGTCCTTGGAATATTTGTAGTCTGGCCCAGTTCAAAGTTCATGGTTTCATCAGGTGAGGACGTGCGTAAATCTAGAGGAGATGGCCTCTGACACCATTTTAAAACCCCTCGACATAAGTGATTTCATTTTCATTTCACCTTTCACACATGGGTAAGATGAAATTGATGGGCCAAAATATAGAGGAAGACTGGTAGTCTCTGTACCTCACACTCCTGGGAACTTTTAGGACTCTTGAGAATTTTTATATGCCATTTTGATAAAAATTTGACCATTTGTGCATAAACATTGCCGTATCGATGGATTATTTTTGGAAATGGGCTTCCACCAGGAAAAAAGTAATTTTTAATTTTGTTTTTTGCAGAGTGATGGTGAAGATTTTAATTACATTGTTGCATTTTTCCTTGGAACAGCAGCCTGCCTTTACCAGGTAGGTTCTCTCCAATTTTTGAGAAACACTTGCCTATTATTGTTTGTTTCAGGTATTAATTCTCTTAATTGTGCACTTAAATAAATAAAAATAATGTCTGAGTTCTTTGCCTCTCTTTTGAGCCTCTGTTAGCTTTATGATCTACATCTCTATTTTGAATGGACCTAGATCCCAGTGTACTTAATGTTAACACTCTTCTGTGCCAGGTTTCAGTGGTAGTATGTCATCTGCCTGTGGCGGTAAAGGCTGTTTCTAGATTTTTTGGTGATTGATTATTGAGCCTCAGTGCTCTGCTTATACTTCAGCGTGAGGATTTTGTACTTTTGGGAAAGTCTTTGAACAGGGAACAGCAAAAGCAGGATTTTAGGATATTTAATTTAGTAGTGAGGAATAGGATGGATTGCCAGAGCAGAGAAATTAGAAGAAAGGAAATTAGTTGGGAGGTGATTCTTTTACTTAAGGCAGAAGGCAGTGAGAGTGAACTCTGAGAATGGCAGTAGGGATCGGGGGTGAGGGAATGACACTGAGGAGGAAGACTACTAGGACTTGAAGACTTACAGAGCCAGGAGGCTTTGCAGCTGTTGATAGGGAGATGGGTACTAGCATTCCTGAGAAGACAGGAAGCACAGATTTGTAGGGACGGGAGGGGTAACCATGCCAGTAACTCAAACTGAGGAATGTCTTTGCTGAAACATGGTACAGCAAGCAATACCTTTTGACCTAACTTTTGTAAGCGACACATTTCTCTGGCTTGCTTAGAAAGAGTGTTAGATTCAGGACTGCAAACATAAGGCTACCAAAAAACTCAGTAGAAGTCTCTAGTGAAATACTTTGAATATATGCATTTGACTTTATGTAAAGATAGATTAGAGATTTTACTTTCAAGTGGCCCTGTTTTTTAAAAGCCCCTAATTTTTCTTAATCATTTGTATTTAGAAATTTTCTGCACACTTTGACAGATTTAATTATAATGAATGACATTTCATGCAGGAAATGTGAACACTTGTACTTGTTAATGTCACAAGTGCTTTAATTTTATGTAGTATTCTTGTGTAGATTTTAAACTTTAATCTCTACAGTTCTATCACATAGAGGATATTATCTCATTTTTGAAAATGAGAAATCTGAGGCAGTTTGAGTACTATCCAGAAAGCACATGGCCCAGTAAGCGGTAGAGTCAGGACTTAACTCTGGGTCTTCTGATTTTAAATATTGTATTCATTCCACTATATTATGCTATTTGTAAGCACAATTCCTATATTTGTATAATTTCTATAAAGCTATAAAATTATAATTTTATAACATATGCATTATTTCATATGATTCTAAAACAATATGAGGTAAATGTTAACTTTAAAATAATTTTATGAGGAGTTCTTGTAAAATGTACTTTTGGCTGCTTGGCTTTAATGAAATGATTTTATTCATTTATTTATTTATATTTTAAAAATTACTTTTTATCAAAGAGCCTTAATGAAATAATTTTAAAGACTACTTATAATAGCAAACTGTATTGCACTCTTAGTGTGTGCTAAGCCCTTTATATTCCGTGTGCCCGGGAAATCCTCACAGGAAATCCCACGTTAGTCTTTATGATTGCCATTTTTCACTGAGGCCCATCTAGCCAGTTCGTGCAGTCAGCGGCTCAAGCCCCGGTCTGCAGGACTCCAGATCAGTGCTGTTGTTTAGAGAGATAACACACCTCTGCTGCCTTCCCCAGAACAGCTGAAGAGAGTTCTCAGAGGAGTGCTGTCACTCAGGGGTTCTTGTACTTGAGAGAAGTTGAATGGATTCATGCTTTAAAAAAGAAAAGCAAAAAGCCAGTTTTCTTATTGACAGGCATGAAACTGCATGCTTTCCAAATATGCTGAGCAGAGTGATAATAATGCTGGCTTTTTCCACAATAAAACATACGTGATTATATTTTACCCTATAACATGCTCCGTCTCCAGTTGTCAGAGTGTTTTTTAATCCCCTTTAGATCAGTCCTCAGAGGCTAAGGCTACATAGTTTGTTGTCTTTTTCTCCAGGCTGTGGGTACTTAGGGACACGCAGAGCTCAGCCAAATACGAGTAATCTTGCTATGGAACATTTGAAAGAGGAAATCAAAGGATCTAGAAACTAGAGACTGTTCTTTTTTCCCCTCAGTGCTTTATTTTGAAAACTCTCAGACTTCCAGAAAAGTTGAAAGACGAGTACACTTAGAGCCACCAATTATTAACATTTTGCAACACTTTCTATATCTCACTCTCTTTTTGTATGTACATGCCTATAGCATGTTTATTAGTTTATAAAGTAAGTTGCAGACACATATGTGAGTATACAGTTGTTTTTCCTAATAAACTTTTTATTTTGAGGTAATTGTGATTGTTGTAAGAGAGATATATAACCTTTACCTGGGTTTCCCCCAGTAGTACTATCTTGCACAACTATAATACATTATCTCAGCCAGGATATTGATGTCAATGGGGGCAAGATATAGAACATTCTTACTGCCACAAGCACCCCTTTGAAGTTGCCCTTTTAGAGCTACATCCACTTCCCTCCTGCCCCTTCATCTCTGGCAACCACTAATGTGTTCTCCATTTCTAAAATTTCCTCATTTTAAGTAATGTTATATAAAGGGAACCATATAGTATGAACTTTTTGTGATTGGCACTGTTTTGCTCAGTATAATTCTCTGGAGATTTATCCAGGTTGTTGCATACATCAATGGTTTGTTCCTTTTTGTTGCTAAATGGTATTCCAGGGTATGGATGTAGCACAGTTTGTTTAATCATTCACCCATTGAAGGGCATCTGGGTTGTTTCCAATTTGGGGCTATTATAAATAAAGCTGCTATAAACATTCATGTACAGGTTTCTGTGTGAACATAAGTCTTCGTTTCTCTGAGATAAATGCTCAGGAGTGCAATTGCTAGGTCTTGTAGTAGTTGCATGCTTAGTTTTATTGAAACAGAACCAGTTCTCCAGAGTGGCATTCCATTTTACATACACATTTTACATTTTACATCACGCACACCAGCATTGTGTGAGTGATCCAGTTTCTCCATATGCTCTCCAGCATTTGTTGTTATCACTATTTTTTATTTTAGCCATTCTGATAGGTGTGTAGTGATCCCTCATATTGGTTTTAATTTGCATTTCCCTAATGGCTAATAATGTTGAGCATTGTTTCATGTACTTATTTGTTACCTATGTGTCCTCTTGGGTGAAATGTCTTTTCATGTCTTTTGCCTATTTTCTAATTGGATCATTTGGTTTTTACTGTCAGGTTTGAGAGTTCTAGCCATCTAGCCCATGTCAGAAATGTAATTTGCAAGTATCTTGTCCCAGTCTGTAGCTTGTCTTTTCATCCTCTGAACCAGGTCTTTTGCAGAGCAAAAGTTTTTAATTTTTTTTTTTTTAAAGATTTTATTTATTTATTTGAGAGAGAATGAGAGAGAGAGAGAGAGCGAGCATGGGGGGGAGGGTCAGAGGGAGAAGCAGACTCCTCGCTGAGCAAGGAGCCCGATGCGGGACTCGATCCCGGGACTCCAGGATCATGACCTGAGCCGAAGGCAGTCGCTTAACCAACTGAGCCACCCAGGTGCCCAAAAGTTTTTAATTTTGATAAAGTTCATTTTATCACTTCTTTCTTTTATGGAATATGTTTGTGGTATCAAGTCTAAGAACTTTTTTTTTAATTGAAGTATAGTTGACACATAGTGTTAACTAGTTTCAGGTGTGAACATAGTGATTCCACAAGTTTACACCTTATGCTGTGCTCACCATAATGCAACTACCATCTGTCACCATTATTATTCCATTGATTCAAGTCTAAGAACTCTTTGCCTACTCCTGGACCCTGAAGATTCTCTCCTTTGTTTTCTTCTAAAAGTTTTAGTTTTATGTTTTACATTAAAGTTCATGATCCATTTTTATTTGTTTATTTATTTAGAATGTAAACCTATTTCTAGGATTTATTCTTTTTCTTTGTGCTTCCACAGTGACCACATAGGCCTTTATTTGTCTTTCACATTGGGATTGTTGTATTACTCAGTCTTGCCACCTCTGGTTTCCTCGAATACTCTGTTAGATTACTGGAAAACACTATCATTACTCAAGACTCCACAGTATCTTTGTAGTCTCTACCGTATGATGCTTACATTACTCAGGCTAGTACATCAGCCCTCCATAATTTGGCCCCACTCTACTTAAATCATCGAAGTGGATTTCCTGCTACTCTCCAGGGACATCCTGCACCCTAGAGTGGTCTCGTCACTGTGCCACCCCAGGCCTTTTCTGTGACTCTGCTCATTCTGTGCACTGTTCTCATAACTGCCTTCCTCGTACTCCCTTTGGGCCCCTCTCTTACACATCTTTAGGAGGCTCTATCTCCTCCATGTCGACCTCCTGCCCCCCACCCCACCCCCGCCCTGGTGGAACTCTCAGACTCTGTCCTTTTAACCCTGGCTGCAGCCTAATGCCTCACGGTTCTGCCACCATTTCTCATGTGCTAATATGGACTCCCCAGCTGTTTTGAGAGCTCTGTGAGGGCAGGCAATGCTAACCATAATCTTCTTTTCTCTTCCCACTTGGTTTCTGCCAAGTGCTGAGCAGAGGGAAAGCCCTGGCCAACTCCTGAGGAGGGTGCTATGAGGAGCAGGTTCCTGGGCAATGTCCTCTTCTTTCCCCTGTTCTTTCCGGAAGCCTCTCATGAGGAGGCCCAGTCCAGTGGCAGAAGCAAGTTAAAGGAAGCCCTGGAATGGTGGGGTTCTCAACCCTGGCTACCTATTATAAGCATTTGGGGAGCTTTAAAAAATATAACTGCTTGCTCTCTTCCTTCTCCCACCCTGCTCAGAGGTTTAGAATTTAATTGGTCTAAGGCAGGACAGCACTGATGTGTTCTCTAAAGCTCCCTAGCTGACTCTGGTGGTTTCACTAACTGAGCCCTACTGCTTTCAGGCCCCAGCCCTTTTGGCATGCACCCCTTCCAGCACTTTCCTGTCTTGTTTCCAGGCAGGAAGTCATCCTAGCACTGGCCAGAGACTCCAAAGAGACTGTCTTTAGATAAATGCTCTGGCATCAGCTATAGCCTGGCGGACATTAGGAGAAGGAAGGGGAAAATGAAGGGGGGAAATCACAGGGGGAGACGAACCATGAGAGACTATGGACTCCGGGAATCAAACTGAGGGTTTTAGAGGGGGACAGGGGATGGGTGAGCCTGGTGATGGGTATTAAAGAGGGCATGTATTGCATGGAGCACTGGGTGTTATACGCAAACAATGAATCATGGAACACTACATCAAAAACTAATGATGTACTGTATGGTGACTAACATAATAAAAAAAATTATAAAAAAACACCTTTGAAAATCGTGATCCATTTTTAATTAAATTTTGTATAAGGTTGTATGAAATGTGAGACTTAGATGATTAGATTGAGGGGTTTTTGTGTTTTTGGTTTTGAGTTTTGGTTTTTTTGGTTTTGTGTTGTTTTGTTTTGTTTGCTTGTGAATGAATGGCCACTTGCTCCATTTTTTGAAAAGGCTTTTTTTTCCCCTGAATTGCTTTTGCATCTTTGTCAAACATCAGTTGGACATATTTGTGTAAGTCTATTTCTGAGTTTTGTATTCTGTTTTATTGATCTATGTACTAGTCTCTCTGCCAGTACCACATAGTATTGATTACTGTGACTATATAATCTGTATTAAGTTCCATTTTCTTAATAGTTACAGTTACTCAAATTATCTTTCTCATAATACGTGAATTATGATAGTTTGTATTTTATGAGGAAGTGGTCTATTTCATCTTACCAAGTTTATGTGTGTAGAGTTGGTTGTAGTATCCCCTTACTATCTCTCTTTTTGGTGTCTGTATGATCTGTAGTGATATCCTCTACTTCATTCCTCATATTGGTAATTTGTATCTGCTCTTTTTCTTTGTCAGACTTCCTTGTTAATTTCATTGATCTCTTCAAAGAACCTGCTCTTTGTTTTGTTTTTTCATATATTTAATTTTTTACTGATTTCTGCTCTTTATTATTTCCTTCTTGCTTGCTTTGGGTTTATTTGGCTCTTGTTCTAGGTTCTTGAGATGGGAGCTTTGATAATTGATTTGAATTTTTCTCTTGTAATATATACTTTTAGCGTTATACATTTCTCTCTTTGAGCACTTTATTATCTGTGTCCCATAAATTTTGATATGTTGCATTTTTTTCATTTTTTTTCTTTCCAAGTTATTATTAAATTCCAGTTAGTTAACATAGTGTAATATTAGTTTCAGGTGTAGAATTTAGTGATTCGTCACTTAAATACAACACCCAGTGCTCATCACAATAAGTTCCCTCCTTAATACCCATCACCTATTTCACCCGTCCCTCTGCCCACCTCCCTTCCAGCAACCCTCAGTTTGTTCTCTGTGGTTAAGAGTCTTGTTTCCCAGTTTGCCTCTCTTCACCCCCTCCATCTCTTCTATTTTGTTGCTTAAATTCTACATATGAATGAGATCATACGGTATTTGCCTTTCTCTGACTTATTTTGCTTAGCATAATACTTTCTGGCTCCCTCCATGTCATTGCAAATGGTCAGATTTCGTTCTTTTTTTAAGGCTGAGTAATATTCCATTGTAAATATATATATATATATACACACACACACATATATTTAAATTTATATATATATAAAAATGGAATATTACATACACATAATGGAATATATATAGGAATATAATAGAATATATATATAATGGAATATATATATTGGAATATAGTGGAATATATATATATAATGGAATGAATATATATATATAAAATGGGATACACACACACCTCATGTCATCTTTATCCATTCATCAGTCAATTGATATTTGGCTCTTTCCATTGGCTGATATGTTGCATTTTATTTTCATTTAATTCAGTGTATTTAAAAATTTTTTTCCTGTGGCTTCCTCTTTGACCTATGGATTATGGATTATTTGGAATTGTGTTTTGCGTCCAAGAGTTTGGAGATTTTCCGGTTTTCTTTTCATTATTGATACCTAGTTTGATTCCATTGTGGTTGGAAAACACTCTGTGTGATTTCAGTTCTTTTAAATTTGTTGTAATTTATTTTGTGGCTCAGAATATGGTCTGTCTTGGTATATGTTCCATGAGCACTTAAACAGAATGTGTATTCTACTGTAGCTGAGTAAGTGCTCTATAAATGTCAATTAGGTTGCGACGGTTGATGTTCAGTTTTTCTGTATCCTTGTTGATTTTCTGTCTAGTTCTATCAGTTGAGAGAGGAGTATTGGAAGTTTTCAACTATGATTGTGGATTGGTATGTTTCTCATTTCAGTTCTATCAGTTTTTGTAGCTTTGTTGTTTGGCTCATATGCATTTAGGATATATTGCCTTCTTAGTGGACTGATCCATTTATCACTATATATCATTATATAATATCTTATATAATGATATCCCTCTCTAGCCCGTTCTTTTTTGGAAATATATTTATCTGATATTAATATAGCCATTTCTGCTTTCTTCTGTTTAATGTTTGCATAATATATTCTCCATCTTTTTACTTTCACCTTGCCTGTATCAGTTGACGTGAGTTTCTTGTAGACAGTTTAAAAGCTGTTTTTAATCCATTCTGCTGATCTCTGTTTTTTAATTGTTGTATTTAGGCCATTACATTTAATGTAACATTAATATATTAGGGTTTAAGTTTGCCATCTTATTTTTTGTTTTCTGGTTTTCATTTTTATGTTTTCTTTCTGTGGGTTACTTGAACATTTTGTAGAACTCCATTTTGATTTATCTGTAGTGTTTTTGAGTTTATTTCTTTGCATAGTTTTTTTTTTTTTTTTTTTTTTTTTTTTTTGAGAGAGAGAGTATACACGTGTGCACAAGATTGGGAAGGAGGGGCAGAGGGAGAAGGAGAGAGAATCCCAAGCAGGCTTCACGCCCCTTGCTGACTGTTCTTTTTGCTTTCTCAGTGTTCCAGGGTTTCTTCTTTTATTGTTTCCTTTCTGCTTAGAGATCTTCCTTTAGCCATTCTTTTAAGGTGTATCTGTAGATGTCAAATTCTGTTAGTCTTTCACCTGAGAATGTCTTTATTTCTCCTCCCACAAGACAACTTACTAACTACAAAGGGAAAAATAGTTACTTCACAGTGGAGAAACCTGTCAGACACCACCTTACCAAGAGATCAAAGTTAACATCACCAGTTGTAAGACATACTGCACATCAGCTCTGTGGTATTCTTGCCCAAACTGCATGTCCTCACTTCAGTCTTGAGACAATATCAGGCAAACCAAAATTAAGGGGCAGTCTACAAAATAACTGACTGATATTCTTCAGACTGTCAAGGTCATGAAAAACAGACTTGAGGAACTATAACAGATTTGAAGAGATATAACAGCTAAATGCAATAGGGAATCCTGGATTGGATTCTGGATCAGAAAAAGAGCCTTAGGACAACTGGCAAAATTCCAATAAAGTCTGTAGATTAGTCTACAGTATTGTATCAATGTTAATTTTGTAGTTTGATGATTATACTGTGGTTATGCAAGAAGATAACATTAGGGGGAGCAGGGTGAAGGATGTATAAGAACTCTACAATTTGGGGTGCCTGGGTGGCTCAGTTGTTAAGCATCTGCCTTCAGCTCAGGTCATGATCCCAGGGTCCTGGGATCGAGCCCCGCATCGGGCTCCCTGCTCGACGGGAAGCCTGCTTCTCCCTCTCCCACTCCCCCTGCTTATGTTCCCTCTCTCGCTGCGTCTCTCTCTCTGTCAAATAAAATCTTTAAAAAAAAAAACTCTACAATTTTTACAACTCTTTTCTAGGTCTAAAATTATTTCAAAAGGAAAAATTATTTTTCCAACTTTTTTTACACAATGAAAATCAGTCAAAATAAGTCCTTACAGTTCATTTTGCTTGGATAGCAGTCTTCTTTTTAAGTAAGCAAAGTCCTAATTTGTATAAGAAGTAAAAAGATTTAAGAGAACATTTCCACGTTCTTTCTGCATTGTTGCAAACACCTTAAAGTCTTTCCTGTACTGAAGCCTGGATAGAATTTCACACAAAGACCTCTGCTTCTTTCTTAAGACTGTAATCACATATAATTCCTATATTTAACAGATTGTGAATTTTAGATACCTTCTGGAAAACAGTTCATTCATTCAACAAATTTTTATTGAGCACTTACTGTGTGCCATGCACTGTTCTGGGCCCTGGAGAAATGAGTGAACAAGACAGTAAAAAATCTCTCCTTTCATGAAGCTTAGATCCTATTGGAAGAATATATATATATATAACAAAACAAGCATATTTTTAAAGTGTGTTTATAGTTATATTGTGGAGAAAAAAAAAGGAGGAAAAGGTGAATGCCAGGATTTGGGGCTTGTGGGGGGTAGTTTCTTTATTATATTTTCTAAAATAGCACTTAGTACATTCTCTGTCCCCTTGTTCCATCTTTTAAGACATAACTATTTGGTATTTTATATACATATATATGATCTTTTATATATATAATCTTTCTCCCTCCATTAGAATTTAAGCTCCATGTGAGCAAGGGCTTTATTTGTTTACTGGAAGCTAAAGAACAATGCCTAACTTGTGGCTGGCCCTCAATAAACATCTGTTGAATGAATTCTACCTCAGATATTCACTCAGATACTCTACCTTGCTTATTAGTTCCTAGGCACTTAATGGGGGATCAGTAAATATTTGTGGATTTCATTAATATGCAGACTCAGATTATATGAGACCATTTTGCTATGGTTTGTTTGAGGTTTTTTGTACTTTTCTGGGGTGAGAATGAGCGATGGAATCCCCTCAGACCCTGAGAATGCTTCATAGTTGCCTGTCACCTTGAGGAATGTGTTCAGCCTGTTTGCAAGGGAGTCATCCAGTTGTAACTCCATTTTAAATGTGATACAAAGTGTTGTGTCTTTTGACAAATGACAAACATAAAAGGAAAAATCTGTTTTCCTTTCAAGCTGTAGAGCTTTCATAGCTGAATGTCTTGAAGAGGCTACATTATCTTATCTGTAGATGAAAAATCCCTTTATTCCACTCTTAAATTTTACTCTGTGGCCTGTTAAAATTTTATAGTAGAAGCATCTATTTCTTTTCTTGTAACCCTAATCATCTTTCATTTTATATTTTGAACAGTGTTATTTACTTGTCTACTACACCAGCTGGCGGAATGTCAAATCTTTTTTGACTTTTGGTTTAATCTGTCTGTGCAACATGTATCTCTATGAACTGCGCAACCTGTGGCAGCTGTTCTTTCATGTGACTGTGGGGGCGTTCGTTACACTGCAGATCTGGCTCAGGCAAGCCCAGGGCAAGGCTCCTGATTATGATGTCTGACACCATCCTTCAGACATGTTGCCCTGGCTTCCGGGGAAAAAGGAAGAGGGAGCATATCTTAACTGCCACTGTGATGAAGAAACTGTTCACCACATTCGAGAAGCTCTGCTTTCTTTCTGTCCAACTATCCCGTGTGTTTTAAGTCAGCATGGCGTGCCTGGGAGCGTGCAGAACCTGCTAGGCAGACTCCTCATGTTAGCCGTGAGATGACGGTTCAGAGGAGGAGGAGACTTCTCTCTACAGGGCCACGACAGTGGAAGAACAGTCAGAAGCCATCGGAAGAATTGGCCAGCGGTCCTGAATCCTTCTGAAGAGTTCAATCAAAAAATGTGTGTGGTACATGCTCTGAGGACCAAGCGGGAACTCTGCAGCCTGGGTTCGCCTTTGTGAGGCATAAGTAGAGCCTAAATAAAAAGATGCCGTGGAGTTTATGTTTCAGACAACTTGCTAAATATCAGATTATTTGCACATTTCTGGTACCAGGAGTTTATGAAGTCCAGGATGGTGTGGAATTGGTTCTTTTTCCTTTTATATTTTTGCTTGAATCTTATCTGGAAATCACTTGATATAGGAGAAGGCTTTTTTGAGCTTATCTCTAGAACATCACAAGTATTGAAAACACAGTAACATATGTTTCCTTTCTAGACCATGTTTGTAGTTCCTTTTGAAATTACTTTTTAAACATGTGATTTGTTAGATTATATAGCCATTGTGCCCCAAACTTCAATCACTTGAGTATTACCTATACTGTTATTTCTTACTATTTATCTTTTAAATCTTCAAATAGTTCAAAAAACAAACTAATCTCTACTCCGAGAGGAAAACCAGCATCAATTTAGCAGGAATAACTACAAAATAAAACAAAAGATGTTATTAAATTCTAACTAGATCCTAATGCCTCCCGAGGCTCTGAATCCAAGAAGGCTGCTTTGTTGCAGTGAGATAGATGTTACCCAGCACCAAAATGGGGCGCTTTTTGTGGAATTATCAGAAGGATAAAATTGTAAAGGGAATGACATTTTCACTGTGATTCTGTATTATTTACTTCCGTGTTGTGTACCACCTTAAATACTCTTGTGTGCTACCAGTGGTGTGGGTCCTGCTCTGTGGAAACACTGAACTGTACTGAGAGAATCAGAAGGTAACTTCTTCCAGCAGCTCTTACTATTTTGTGGCTTTGAGGAGTTCAGCTCCTAGTATCTTAGCGAATTTGTTTGCTTTTTGATAACACTATAAAGGTTGTTCAGGTAGTTATGAATTAATAATATAGGAAGCACAGTTTGATTCCATTAGCAAAATCTGCAACTCTCCTGGTTTTGGAAGGTACCTTCATTAATGATTTTCTTTTGTTTTGAAAGAAAAGATTCCAAGCAAAGTATATATAAGGTACTAAAATTTGATACCCAGAAGACAGTGAACCCATTACGTATAATTCATGTTACTAAGTGTATTTATTAAGCAGAGGAATCCAGAGTGGTAAAGTCATTGAACCACCATGTTTGCCTGAACCTGTGTATGCAGATATGTCTGCAACTGTAAAATCTTGCTTAACTAGAACCTTTTAGGAGAATGAGGCAAAAGGAAGACAATAAGCTTGTAATATCAGTGATTTAATTAAAACAGGAAATTCCATTTCAGTTTTCTGACTCTAACAAAACCGCACAGAAATTATGTATTTTCTGAGAACTACCCCAAGAGATATACTACATGATCCTAAATCAGCAAAATAAAGTTGATTTATGTTTGGCATTTTGTACTTACTGAGCCAGGAGAGTGAAGTGGTTCAGTTTAGAAAAATTTATCTGAACTAATGGTTAAAACAAGAAGAGTTTTCTTGTAAATATCCAGTTAACCAAGAAGTTGGAGCATTCTGCGATTTTGCTCTATATTGATACTTTATAGCTCTCTTACCAGTTGGTTCAGTTTGGTTCTCCATATTATTGAATTGTTGAATTATAGTGTTTGGTGTTTGGATCATTCAGCAAGGACACTTTAAAACTCACCAGCTGTCTTTAAAGGCTTAATTTGTTTTTTGTTTTTGTTGTTTTTTCACCGCTATTTTGGATAATGGGATGTTTACATCTTAGTGTAAAAAATGAAAATAGGCATAAATAATGTTTATGTATAGAAATGCTTTCTTTCATTATTTGGTGTCTGCATCGCTGAGTGTTTATATGACTTCTCTGCCTCTATCATGTTGTTGCCAAAGAAACTATTATGAATTTGGAATGAAAAATTTTTGCCATGAGTGTAAAGTTCTTAAGCTCATTAGGCTTCTAATATGTATGTATGATAGTAATATCTTCCATTTATACTATACTTTTAAGAACAAGTCTGCATTTACCTAATTATAATGAGTTTTGTAGTGTAGGAGAATTAGTTGCCTTTTTTTTTTTTTAAGATTTTATTTATTTATTTGACAGAGAGAGACACAGCGAGAGAGGGAACCCAAGTAGGGGGAGTGGGAGAGGGAGAAGCAGGCTCTCCGCCGAGCAGGGAGCCCGATGCGGGGCTCAATCTCAGGACCCTGGGATCATGACCCAAGCCAAAGGCAGACCCTTAACAACTGAGCCACCCAAGCGCCCCAGTTGCTTTCTTGTCACATGTTAATGACTTATCTAGGGTCACAGAGCTAAGCACATACAACTTCTTATCCCTTAGCTTTGGGGCTCTTCCTCACCAGAGTGGGAACTGATGAAGATAACTAAGGTTGTACTCAGGGAATAGGCCTGTTCTTGGTAAAATCAGGGAATTGGGGACTTAATGAGCTCAGGCCTGGTAGTGTCAAACCTAGGTGTCTATTAAGGTAATTCAGAAATACTGCTTTTTTATTAAGGTGTGCTGTGAAGGCATAGATGCTGTCTTTTATATCCTAAAAATAATTACAATATTTGCTTGCTTTTTTGGTCTGTATTTGAAATGTATTTATACCTGGCCTCTTTCCCAAAAGAACTTGAAGCACGATACCAAAATAAGACCTATACAGCAATGGTAATAATATGAACAGAAAGGGAGAAAAACAAGATCAGTGAAAATGAAAGGAAAAGGGAACATGTTGCTGTTATCAAGTGTAAAATTTGACTCTTGAACTTCGTGCAAGTCACGGCTTAGAAGAAGGGCAACAAGTTTTGCATCGCACTAGCTTGCTCTGTAAATCAGAGTACACCACTTCCTCAGGGGGACTTCTTCCTGAGGGATTCTCGTAAAAATGTTGACACTTGGGGCTCCTGTGAAATGTTAAAATGAACAGAAGCCTCAGCTGTTTTAGACATTTGCATATTGTGATTGTGCCTTGAATCCTCAACTTGTACCAGCTTTCAGAGGTACATTTAAGAATTTTTGGTGTGGTTAATAGAGGATTTTGTTTCCATTAGGAAAAATTCTTATCCTAAGCTAAAATTAGGTATGTGTTAAAGCTTGAAAATCCATTTGAGACAAATGTCTGGAGACATGGAGAACCTTTACCTAATTTTGTAATTTTATTATTTATATAAAGTGAATGTGCTGTCCCTGGATTAGCACATTTATTTTGTATTAATTGTGGTCTTTTTCATAGTAGAACCTAGTCTGGACAAATGTCTGGCTCCATTTCTGTTAGGCCATGTCTGGAATCTCATTAGATTTGATTTGTCAAGGCTCCACGGACCACATTTGTTGTATGAGCCTCACCTCCGTGTCACGGAAGTGCTTCCTGCTCAGATTAGCGGCCCACCAAAAAGGGAGTTGCTTGGCCTTTATTCCAAAAGTTTTACTAAGGAAACTGGGGACCCCACTCTGAGCTGTTGGATTTCCAAGAGATACAACAGAACGCGCGTGCGCGTATGTGAGTGATTTTTATTTTAAGAAACTTTTCATTTTAAAAGTTAGAGCTATCATGGAGTATGTAGTAAAAGAACGAATAAATTGCAGTTGACCTCGAACATCAAGTGCAGGGGTTAGGGGCACCAACCCCTCCTCGTGCGGTCAAAAATCTATATATGACTACTTAACTACTAATAGCCTACAGCTTACTGGAAGCCTTACTGATAAGCAATTAGCACATATTTTATATGTTATATGTATAATATCCTGTATTCTTATAATAAAGTAAGAGAAAATTTTTTAAAAATCTTAAGAAAAATGCATTTGTAATACTGTAATTATAAAAAAGTCCACATGTAAGTGGCTCTGCACAGCTCAAGCCTGTGTTGTTCAAGGATCAACTGTACTTCCAAAGAAGCCAGCACGCGGATCGAGTTGAGCACTTGGCCTTACCACCAGTTGTAGGTGACTCCTCAGGGCTGCCATCTTTGTCTGTGGGCAAGCCTTCTTTGTGTTTTTCTGCTTCAGCAGCTCTAAGGAAATGCTGATCAAACCTGATTTTTAGTTTTAATTGGCTTTAGTAACATGCTACCTAAAAGTTACTCCAAGGGTGATGAATGAGTTTGTGTTGTAAAGGCTGTGTTGGCTGAGAATTGAAACTCGAGTGGTTCTGTTGATGCGGGCTGGGGGTGTCCGGTCGTCTCATCGGTGCTCTGGGACTGCTGTTGAATGCTGGCGTATCGCAGCCTCCCGCTGGAGCAGTGAACTTTTCAAAGAGCAACTGTGGCTGCCACTACTGAAACCTCTCCCTTGAGTGGCCAGGCTCTCTCGATGACTTATTTCACAGGTGCAGTCACAGTGTTGAAGCACTGTGTGGTTGCGAGCCATGCGGCTGGTATCCTCCTCGCCCGTGAACAGTGATTGCTGTTGTCGTGTGTACGTGTTTTCTTCTGCGTTGGCAGTGCTGGTGTGTAATAAATAGTCTCACTTAGCACAGCGGAGACTGTAGGAAACTCAAGGAGAGAACAGGCTTAGCTCTCAGAGAGTTCCTGAAATCAGTAGCCTAGCCTTACGGATTGTGCCTGCTCTTCCCTTGGTAACAGACCGTATTCTCAGCCCCACCTTACACACGGGTCCTGTTTGCGCTCGGCTCCCGCATCCCACGGCGTAGCGCGCGAGTGTCAGTGCCTGGAAGGCCGTCAGGCTCCGTCTGAGTAGGAAGCAGGGCTCAGCATTGCTCTCTCCCATTCGGTCCCGGCGGCCCCTCCCCAGCTCTGCCCTGATGGTTTGCCGGCTTTGTGCCAGTGCTCTTCTGTGAGGCTGGGTTGTCGAGGACCCTGCCTAAAGGCGAGCAAACAGTACGTGGCCTTCTACTTTGAATTCCTCCAGTGCCGGGACTAATGATACGGATTCTTAGCGCCGTCTGCGGGCCAGGCCTAGGTCCTCTGACATGGTTAATCCTCATGGCAGCCTGGGGGATGGGCTAGCACTCTCTCAAGTTCACCTGAGGAAACTTCACGTTCAAACCTGAGATTCAGGCTTAAATGATTCAAAAGTTGGGGTCATTTCTGTGCCACAGAATCTCAGGAAGAATATTCCTTGTGAGTTTGTGTGCGTGTTCCCGACAACCACTGGGCTCTTACTGTTCTGGCAGCAGTGAGAACAGACAAAGCCGACATGGAGGGGAAATGGCACTGTGTATGATAAGCACATCATCCTCCCAGAAAGCCTTTCTGTAGGCTCTCTTTTTTATAGACGAAGCATCTGAGGCCTAAAGAGGTTTAAGGACTTGACCTCAGTCACAATCTAGCTCATGTGGTGGCACCAAGATTTTAATCCAGATCAGCCTTACCCAGAACTCATGTTCTTAACCACCATGTAATATTAAGCTAGACAAAATGGAAGTATGTTGAAATATATAAGGAATATATGTCGGAATGTATATATAAGTAATCTGCATTACTTTTTAAATAAGAGATTGGTCAGTGCTAACTCCTGCAGTGTGGATTTTCTAGACTGAGTAGTTTCCTAAAATTCCTGCATCTATAACGGTACATGGGGGGACATGTGGCTGCAGGAGGTATGGTGAAACTTAAACGCGCCTTAGATTTTAGGGCAAGGAGCTCTACAGTCTGGTCTTTGTAGTAAGACTAACTCATGAATTAATGGTTCTTGATGTAGAATGTTAAAGCTTCACTGGTGATTCATTTGTTATAAACATTTACTTTCCCTTTTTAATTTTTTTTAAGGACCCATTTTATGAATCATTTATTTAGCGCATAAGCAGGGGAGGAGAGGGAGAGAGAGAATCCCAAGCAGACTCCCCACTGAGCACAGAGCCCGACATGGGGCTCAATCCCACGATTCCCAAGACCATGACCCAAGCTGAAACCAAGAGTCAGACACTTAACTAACTGAGGCACCCAGGCGCCCCTCAAACATTTACTTTTTCTAACTGAAGGACAGAATCGATTGGTTCTTTGATATAAAGTAATTTTATGGAAAGTCTGCATTAAATGGTCCCTATATCTGAAGACGCTAAACGAAAAATAGAACATTTACTATTTGCAATTTTGAATAGTGATTATGAATTTGGAGTCCGACTCCCTGGCTCTCCCTTGTACTAGCATTGTGACCTCTGCAAGCCACGTAACCTCTTTGCCTCCATTTCCTCGTCTGTAAAGTGGGGATGATAATAGCTACCTTGGGCAAAGTGTTGCCATGAGTATTTAAATGAGCCAATAAATATAGAGTACTTAGAACAGAGCCTGGCACAGTGAGTACTAGGACAGCATGGTCCATAGCATTATGGTCTGTCTTGTTGGTGTTACTACTACTTTCAAGATAATAAGTCTCTTACGCTGTAAATGCCCCTAAATAGAAGTCACTGTACAGAATTTTCAGAGATCAGCAGCTAAGTGAGGATTCTCTTGAACTGTCTAGCAGGCACGTTGCCTGCCCTGGCAAGCCCGTGGGTGCAGACTTCTGGGCAGGGCAGTGAGGATGCATCCAAGGGAGGAGAAAGGATTGGAGAGACTCACGCTTGCCAGGCGCCTGCTGCACATCAGGTGCTTTCCGTACACGTTATGTGAGCTTGACAGAGTCCATCTGAGGTCAGTGAGCAGGATGACGTCGTCCGGTGTCACACAGCCTGGCAGCGGCAGACTGCGCTCTCCAGGACCCCACGGTCTCCCAGGCGCTGGAGCGCTGTCCAAGGGGGAAGGTGCCTCTGGGAACCTCACTTGTTCAGTGTGGCCCCATCATTGTTTGCTTTGAACACTCTGATCTAGTGGGTACTCTTGAATGGTGGCTGCCCTAGGGCCCACCACTGTGTAAGGGCCTTCGTGAGTGTGCATGTGTGTGTGGTCTCATGGTCTCTGCTCTGCTGGGAAGCAGAGGGTGGCAGAATGAAGCCAGCAGCCTCCAACCCACGATACGGAAATAACATATAGTGCTGGGGATGTGAAGCTCAAGGCACTCTTAAAAAAAGTGCAAATGCAACATGGCTTTTAAAAGATTAGTCTGATGCAAAATGCAGCCCTCCAAAAAAAAAAAAAAAAAAAAAAATCCCACATGAGCCAGGAAGTGCCAGTCTAGCTAACTGACAAAGTCAAAGCACAGAAGCAAATTTTGCAAAATTGGAAAGTAGAGATGCTGACAAACCAGAGATTCCAGGCAGGTCTAAATTAGAAATTGGCTGAGAGGGAGAAAAAGTGATGAGGCCCCTCATGGACTCCAGTGAAAACTCTTTAATTCACAGGCCTAATAGACCAGCAATAGGAAAGGGGCCTTGAGGATGAAGATGCATTCAGCAAGTGAGGGGGTGGCTCCGTTGCGTTCAGTAGAAACAGACGGGTGGGTGAGGTGTAGGGCTGGTAGGCCAGTGGGGACAGGGTGCCTACTTTACCCTCAGCCCTAGACAATGCTCCTCCTTCTCTTTATTGTCTTTCCCCTGCATCCCACCTTCCGGCCCTCCTGCTGGGCCTGTGAACCGAGACTGAGCACCTGGCCCTCCGCACTGCATGGCCCGGGGCCCGTGGTGGGCAAGGCCGCTGGCCGCTCCTGCTGGTGCGCTGCCCGGGGGGGGCCTGAGCGAAGGCTTGGCCACTTTGGCTTGCAGGTGACCTTCCCGCAGATCCCCCCTGGTGTGATGCTTCTTATCTCATTTGTCTGCCTTCGGCTTTAAAATCTTAAAATCCTAATTCGATTGTGTTTATGTTTGTGCCATACTTATGGTCTGGCACTTGAAGATTGGACAGAGTCCCACAAATATTTAGAATCCGAGAATGCCAGAGGAGAAAGGAGCCTCGGAGGTCAGCCATTCCAGTGGCCTGACTTGGCTTTGTTTTTGTGTCTGTCTTGAGAAGCAGTGACCCTGCCAGTGGGAAGGAAAGAGACGCAAGAAGAGGACAGCAAATACCATGTTTTTTCATTCTAAGACGGGGGGGGGGGACCCCACCAAAGGGCTTTTTTGAAAATCTGGAAGGCTAAGAAAAGCTATAGTAGTATAGTAAGTGGACCTCAGTTCATCTGTTGTCAACCTTGAGAAGTGGCAGGCCCTCTGTCCCTGCAGGATCATGAGTGCCCAGCCAGGTAGGCACAATGGGCAGAAGTGCCTGTGGGCTAGAGCCGTAGCTTTTGCCTGGGAGGATCAGAGCAGCCTAGGAGATGCGCCCGTCCTTTCTCCCACTGCCTCCTGGGCCTGGGGGCAAGCACAAGTGAGAACGTGTATGGGAAAGCTCTTTATACACTGGATGAAGTTCGTCCGAAGGCCCGGTGTGGGGGCATGGTGTTCTCCGGTCTGTTGTGCCCTCCCCTGACCTATCCCCACAGATCACACCAGCCCTTCCCGCTCCTGCTGACCCCTGCGCTAAGTGGTACCTTGCCACGGCCAGCACGGCCCAGACTAACAGCCCCTTCCTTCAGGAAACAATCTGTACAGCATTTGTTGTCTTCAGTGAGGAATTGTTTTGATTTAGACAAATTGAAAAGCTGTGGGTTTTCCACAGTGTGTCCCTGCCACTGCTTCCTCTTGTTCAGGTGGCGGCGAGGATCTGCTCGGCACCTTCCTTCTGAGCATCGTACATCCCAGCGCCCGAGAATGCTGTGCTGCCCCGCAGTGATTCGGGCTCAGCATCTTTTCCAAGCTCTAGAGGCTCACTTTCTGCTAATTAGCAACTCGTGGTGAGGTTGCAACGTGACGGAAAATAATTTTTATCATGTAAAAACCACAGCTCTGGGCATCATTTGACTATATGCCACTCAGGTGATACTTGCTTTTGGAAAAATTCTGTAAATGTATTTTTGAAAGTCTTTAACACGACTGCCTGGTGAATATGTAGCTTCAGCTTCCTCAGTGCGCCAGGCTTCACTGTGCCTTCCCACAATGTTGCTAACCCTGCTCTACAATCCAGTCATCACCATGCTGGCTGAAGTCCGGTCTTTGCTGTCAGTGGATGTTAAAGCGCTGTCCGGAACTCACTACACCTATCAATGGTGTCTTTGCTAGTGAGTTTTGCTAATTAACATCCCAGGTATGGATATGCTTTTGCAAAAAAGTATAAATCTCTAAGGGAGAAACAGATGTGTTCTCTGAAATGAGCTCAATGGAGATGGGAAGGGGTCGGGCTCATGGAAGGTCTGAGTTGCATTCCTTGGCTGCCCTGGTGTGCACTGGGTGTGCACATATGTGCACGCGGTTTCCTGGGCCTGCCTCAGGCTTGCCCCCCACTCGTCACAGCAGGGTGGGGATTCTTCAGGAGCTGACATGCTACCTTAGTCTAATCAGCCCCTAAAGCTTGGCCTTTTCATTTGGTTTCCTTTTCTAATTGATGGACCCTAGCCTGAAAAGTTCTCAGAGTCAAACATGAGCTCTATACAATTGCATCCTACACCATGGACAGTGGAATCCTCACCAATGCTGTCCCAATTCCTTGGAGCAGGGGGCCTGCCTATGAGCAGGACTGCCATATCTATGCCCCCATGTGGCCATTGTTGCAATGAACCCAGTGAAGTCTTTTTCCCTGGCTCCTTCATTTTCACGTCACCAAGCCCCCTGGTCTTATTTCCTGAACCCAAATAGAACCTGCATTTGATGGGTGTGGCAGGCAGGCACTGCTTTTCTACCACCTTTCCTTTCCTCGAGCGAGGTAAGAGTCGTCCTGGGGCACGGAGGACAACTCACGAAGTTACCTGCATGAGCTTAGCAGACAGGCCTGCTTTGAATCTCATCTCTTAATTACCAGTTGTGTGAGTTAGGCAAATAATTCAATCTGTGTGTGTCCATCAGTGACATGTGGTGGCCAGGAGGAACAAATGAGATAAAGTTTGTATGGTGCTTATCCCGGTGT
Source organism: Halichoerus grypus (assembly GCF_964656455.1). Taxonomy (NCBI): domain Eukaryota; kingdom Metazoa; phylum Chordata; class Mammalia; order Carnivora; family Phocidae; genus Halichoerus; species Halichoerus grypus. Next base: position 67,269,135 of record NC_135712.1, read on the forward strand.
CTGACCACACGGAGTGTCCAATAGATGGTAGGCATGGTTATTAGCTATCCAGGTCAAATCAGTATGCTTCCAGCCAGCATCTCTCCTCCTCTCCCTGCTACTTGGGTCCCTTCCGGGATCTGTGTCCTTGTCTTTTCTACTTTCTTTCCCCCCTTAGCATAGAAACAAGGTTGGCTCACCTGTTTTAAAACATCCTCTTCTCACCCCTGGATCTTTTCTGGTACCATCCTTGATCCCTTGTCCCCTTTCACTCCTGGTGTCTCTCCTCATTCCTCAGCCTCCTGCACCCTGGTACCTCTCCTCAGTCCAGTGAACTACCTCTTGCCAAGAACACGAATGTCCTCTCACCTGATTGCCACAATGACTGCGGTCCTTAGCCAACATTCTCTCCGTAGCAGTGTACCGTTCCCCACCCAGAGTAGGTCTCTGCCTTCTGGGGCTCCCTCCCCAGTGCCCCACCAAGGGCCGAGTGCACTGTTCTTCGGACTGGAACCAGGCCCATGGCCCAAGCCGCAAATCAGACCAGGACACGTTACCAGTGAAAGTGTTTAATAGTTAAATTATTTAAATAGACTTTTTAAATTTCCATGGGAAATCATAATCGTATCTGTTTTTGCAAGAGCAGGAATAAAAAGAGTGCACACCCTTGGAGGGAATGAAGAGCTAGCACTGCACGGTGTCACCAGTCACTGCTGGGATAGGAGGGATGGGCCCCCAAGAGGCCGAGGAGACCGTAACCAACGGGGGGACCACCGGAGGAACTCAGCACACTTACGTTACTCAGGTTGGAAGCAAAATTAACACCTGGCACCACTGGCGGGCACTACGGAGGGGCAGGGGACTTGAGACCACCACCATGGAGAAAGCCAGCCCGCCCAACAGATGCAAAGGGGGGAGCGATGCAGAACTCAAAGGATGGAGCAGCAAAAGCGTGGACAGACTTGGGCTGGCAGTTTTAGGTCTGTGAGCTTTGCTTCTCAGAGAGGTGCTCAAGCTGGGTGAGAGATGGTGTGTGGAACGGGGAGGCCGGCGCTAGGGTGCAGTGAGAGGCGGTGCAGGGGGGCATCAAAGTGACGTCTCGCAGCTGGTATTTAGCTGCGCCCCCCCTCCTTCAGGCTCGTGTTGGAGGTGAGAAGAATTCTGCCCTGAGAAGCAACAGAAAGATCTGGGCACAGAACCCAAGGATTCTGTTTGAATATCTCTGTGATAATCGTTTTTCACTTTCATGCCCATTTCCATTTTATACCCTTGTAGGGTATAAGAAATAATTTTTTCCTATATATTATTTAACTGCCCCCTCCCCCCAAAACAAACAAAAAGCAGACAAAACAACATTTCTGCTAGCTTTGCCCTTTGGACGTTGAAGCTGGGCTCTCCCCTTCTCTCTGGTCTGCAGATGGAGCGCAAAGCCACCACCCTCCCTGAACCTGAGGGCTGCACTGTTACCCCAAGTCTGAGGCCTTAGCTCTGGGACAGCCAGCTGCACAGTAGCCAGCCGAGCAAGGCAGGCAGGTACGGCTTCCCACCACCCCCACAGCAGCTGAGCGCCCGTGGCCGTCCCTGCGCTCTCAGGGCTGCGTCTCTGCAGGCAGCAAATGGCTGACACCTCAGGGAGCGGAAGAGGGGACAGTGGTTTGCCGCAGGCTCCAGCGGGGCCTGAGATGATGGGAAAACAGCTTTTTGTTGTTTTATCCACTTGCATTTAACTGAAGGGAAGTGATGTGTTAGAGAGATGGGGTAATGTATGCGTGCATCTTCCCACTTAATCTGAACGTAGGGCACCCCAAAAGGACACATGCTGCTGCTCTGGCTGGACCTGGGAAAAGCCCAAACTGCCTCGTCCGCGGTGAGGGCACCAGGCGTCCTGTATGTGACCAGTTCCACAGCCTAAGCGCACACACACCTACACCAGTCCACACACCGACATACGTACAGTACAAATGCTGGGCACAGCTGTTTTCTAACATCATTTACAAAATATAGAATTCGGTATATTTGTTAGATCTCCAAGGATTTCAATAATAAAAAATAAAAAATACAAAAAAGACACGTTGGGATCCCCGCCCTCCCACCCCAGTGGCATCTTCGTTTGCTTGTGGGTCTCTTATACGCATACAACTAGCATAGTCTAAAGGGCACAGAAAGTTGTTTTATTTTTTAATAAATATTCTTTTTCTCAGAACCACCCCTCCTTGCCTCGAGTCCTCTCGCCTCCCCTTCGCAATTCGCTCTGTTCCCCTCGAAGAGGTGCGGGAGGAGGACTGTGGAGAAGGCCGAAGTCCGTCCACAGCCCGCACTCCTGCCAGAAAGCCCCTCCATGGGGCAGGGGCTGTGGCCTCTGTCGGCACTTGAAAGGCTCACACGGGAAAGCGGACCCCCGAGGCCCCTAGGTTCCCGGGGGCCAGAGTCGCGCCTTATCCCACCCGCCCCAGGCCGAGGCCTCCCCCTCAGCCCAGTCGTCACACGCCGGGCTGCCCCGCACCGTAAGAGCTCCGGCAGCAGCAGCGCCCGTTAGAAAACTCGAGATTCAGATCACGCCTAGTGGAGTCTTCTACGGAGGAAACATCTTTGGTCAGCTTGGTGCTCGCAGGACGCTGGCACCCCGGGGCCTGGGACGGAGGCGGCTGCCTGCCCACAAAGGCAGAAGCTGCTTCTGGAGTCAAAGTGGAAAATCTCACCGGTGCAGCCACGTGGGCTAGAGCGCAGGCTTCCACCTGCCCACTGGCACCCAAAGAAGCCATTTCCATTTCTCTGGAGGCCAGGCTGCCTGGCATCACCAGGTGGCAGCTGCTAACTGAGCGGGGGCCCCCCGTTGAGGAAGTAGGTCATCATCTCGCCTTTGCCCTTGACCTTGACCACACCCCTGCACTCCAGCTGGTATGTGTTGGCAGCCAGCACCTGGTACATGTCCGTGGTGACCTGAGGGGGCAACGGAGGAGAAAGGACAGGTCATGGTTAAGCCGTGAGTCCGGTGACCGGTGGCTCTGCCTGACTGTCCCCACCACAGACGGTGGGCAGGGGCTCCCAGGGACTGACAGCTGCTCGTACTGCCTGTCGGAAACCAGAAGAGTGGCAGCACCTACTCCGTGCCAGGCAGTGTGGCCAGCAACTCACCTGTGCTATTTCTGCTGCTCTAAGTGCGGCTCATGGTCCCTGAACTGCCTGTCCCTGTCCCCACTGAGAAGCGCAGAAGCTGGGCGGAGGTGCTCGGGCGCGTCCATAGCAATCTGACCCTGCCGCCATCGAGACCGAGCACGCGACCAGTGTGCTCACTCAGGTCTCACTCCACGGCAGGTAGGTTGAGAGCCACTGCTTATCTCATTTAATCTGTGAGGAAAGCGCTTTTATCTCAGGCTCAGACAACCTAAGTCCCTTCCCTGAGGTTACATCGCTACAAATGGCAGAGCCTGGACTCAGGTCTGCGTCCGACTGCCCATCTGCTGTAGCTTTTGGAACAGAGAGGGGACCTCACCGGTGGCTCCAGTCATCACTGCACTCTTGCCGGGCGGAGGAGAAAGGAGGCTGACCGGAGCAGCAATACAAGCGCGTGTCTCGCGAGGTGACCCAACAGCTATCTGAGCACACCCCGCAACACCCCTGCTGAGGATCCCGGTCCCGCCTGGCTGGCAGGCCGTGAATCTCTGGCTGGGCTGCTGGAAGGTGACCCTGCTGTGTGATCAAGGGAACGCCCTATGCGAAGGTGAGGTGCCAGGCCACGGTGTGGTTGCGCAGAGTCCTTCACTTGTCTGTGGGTGGGGTCAGAAGCTCTGCACACACGTGCCTCTCTCCCCATCTCCTATCTTGTTGTCCCTTCTCCTCTTGGCACAAGAAAGCCATTTGGTCAGTCCCTCCGACAGCATCGGCTCGCCAGCCAGGCCCAGCTGATCTGGCCAGGGCAATGCTTTGGGCTGACCCATTGTTCAGAGGTCCCGCAGGAGAGAGAATTTAAGGGACATTTAAGCAGTGTCAGTGCGAGCAGAGGGCCATAAAGAGAGCACAGTTCAAACTTGGGAAAATGGAGGCCAGGAAAACTAAGTGACCTACCCACGCCTCACGGGGCACTGGGGGGTGGAGGGTACAGGAAGAGAGCCCCGTCCAGGGCCTCGCTGTTGTCAGATTGGAGCAGAGGAAATCGAGGAAGGCCTGAGAAAAAGCAGCTGAAGAGAGGCAGGCCTGGGCATCACAAGAGCCAGCTTGCAAAGGATAGAGAGGAGCCAAAGTCTCTGGGTCTCTGGCCCACCCCCTTGGCTGCTGGGGGTACCATCCCAGGGGGACGAGTGGCCTTGCCTGGTTCTCCTGAACCAGGCCCCGAGTGCTCCATTCGGCAAGACCTTGCTCCCTGCAGCCATCTTTGTGTCCCCTTGTATGTGTGGGTTGTGGCATGAGCACTCCTGGCTTAGCATCGGCGGTGGCTCCCGCCTAGACACCCCCCTTTCCTTCTGTGGCCAGTAGAGGGCTTGGCACGGGAGTGAAGATCTGTCCAAGGTCCTGAGGGCTTGAAACACAATTGTGTTTTCCGAGCTCCCAAGACGTAGCCCCAACCACCTTCAAATTTGGCCGCAGAAATTCTGGCTGGGAACTGTGGGCGGCCTGCCCCCAGGCCCATGCAGCATCAGACAGAGCCCCCCCCCCCGCCCCGCCCCATGTGGGTGAGGTGGGCGGTGGATGCGCCGGCACTCACCTGGATGCGGTCAGGCACACCGGTGCTGTCCATGCGGCTGGCCACGTTCACCGTGTTGCCCCAGATGTCGTACTGAGGCTTGCGAGCCCCGATCACCCCGGCCACCACGGGGCCGATGTTGAGCCCTGTAGGGGACAGACATCAGCACGTTCGTCAGGGCTCAGACCAGCGCTCACCCTATCATTCCTCCCTGACACTCAAGGTCCTCTGGGCCTGAGGCCACGCTTAGCCCTGCGGCTCCCACTCCGCTGCTGCCATCCAATGCCCGCTAACCCAGACCACTGCTCCTGAGTACTTGCCGCCCAGTCAGCTGGCAGCTCCGGCAGTCCGTCACCAGGACCGCCCTCTTCACGTGTCCAGTGACCTGCGGCGGCATCCAGTTGCCTCTCCTTAACCACCCCTCTCAGTGGCGTTTTAAGTTTGCACTGTCAGTTCAGACTTTCTTCCTCCTACCTCCTCTGTTTCTATCAGGGGCCCCGCCATTCTTTTTCTTAGAACCTAGCTCCTAACCCACAGTCTCCTCTCTGTCCAAGTGCTCCTCCCCCTGGGTGTCTGTCTGAGCTAGCGCAGGGATGTCGCCGTGACCCAGCTCCAGGAAGCAAGGCTGCTGCCCTCCACGCGGGCTCCCTGTCTCGCTCCTGGCACATCTGCTCTAGTCTATCCACCGTCCCAGTCTTACCCACACCAACCCCAATCACCCTGCCACTCCGCTTTCGCTCTGCTGCTTCCCCTCCGCTCCAGGCAAGAGCCTTCCCCAACACACCTGGCTCAACTGACATCGTCTAGACATTCTCTGCCACGTCTCCAAGCCCCTGGGCGCTCCCTCTTAGCACAGAAATGATCTCTCTCACAGGTGGCCGCATGAAGCCTCACTGTTGTGTGAGACGTGGGACCACACACACGGCAGAATCAGCAAATAGCAGTTTCGTCCATCCATAAGACACTGCCCTCCACAGCCCTCCTCTTCGGTCCTGCCAAGCCACATGGAGCTTTTCACCCCACCTGCTATTCCCAGGCCCGACTGGTCGGAAGCCAAGCTCACCGATCTTCATCTGAAAGTTGTTGAAGGAGTGTTCATTGATGTACTTCATCTGATCCATGAGCTTCATGGCAAAGTCGGCCAGGGCTTTGATGTGGGTCTTGCCCACCTTGTCATACGTAGAATCGTTGAGGCCTGAGGCAGCCATGTAGGTGCTGCCAATGGTCTTGATCTTTTCCAGCTGCCTGAACCGATCCTCGCTGATGATCTGGATGGAAGGAGGCCAAACCTGGGTCTCCACCAAGGCTGGGGCACTGAGGTCTACAGGGAAGGGTGGCAGCATGGCCCCCCCACGTGCCTCCCCCTCGTTCACACAGGGGGCCCATCTGCACACCAACTCGGTGCAAGACAGAGCAGGCCGCCTCCAGTACCCACCCATGTGTGGTGGCCGGGTGCTACCCTCCGCCCTGCACCCAGAGCCCCGGGCCAGCTCTCTAGTCACTTCAGAGCCTCTTGCCCCCAACAGGGGCTGGTGGCCATCTCCGCCCTTCTCTGGCTCACATCCCCATCCCTCCCAGGGACCCCCTTCTTCTGTCTCCAGGCCCTGCCAGCCAGAAGCCTGCCCAGACCCATTTCAGCCAACTTCAGCTACCCCCTGCCCCAGGAGCCTCATGGGCTGCTTCCAGCACAGCCCCAGCCCAGCTCCATCATCCTTCACCCCAGGCCCTACATTCCCACTGGGGTTCCTCACTCGGTGAGCTCCCAGGGTCGAAATGCCCTATTGGGCACAGTGTACCCAGTGCCTGGCACACACTGGGGACTTGGCGAGGGTGCATGTTTGTATTTCTGCCCCTGCTGTTCAGGGCTTTGCATCTTTGTCCTTCCTCCTCCCTTAGCCTGGGAGTCCCTCCTTCCTTGGACTCTCACAAAAGCTGGGCCCCACCCTGGGGCCTGCCCAGCCTTAGGTGGCACGAGAGGAGCGGCGGCGAATGGGGAGGACTGGCGAGACGGCCACGCAGGGTCTCAAGGGGGCAGCCAGGGCGCAGAGACTTGCCATCCCAGCGGCCTGGGCTGACGCCCACCCTGCCACCTACTGCCCGTGAGCTAAGCCCCATCTGTGTGCCTGCTTCCTCCTTTGTAACAGGCTAGGGGAGGAAATGCAGGCAAGGGGCCTGCCCTCAGGTGCCCTGGCGTCCCTCCCGCTCCAGGGGCCCAAGCTCCCCACTGGCCGCACCTCATCAAAGTCGGCGATGATCTCGTTGAGCAGCCGCAGGCACTCGACGCCCTCGTTGTTGGCCTCCAGCTCCACGTAGAACTCGGAGAAGTTGGCGATGGAGGCGAACATGACGGCCACACACTCGCACGACTGGTAGTAGAGCTCGTCGTTGCGTCGCTCGCGGGCCAGGAAGTGGGCGGCTACGTCCTTGGGCAGGATGTTGTGCAGCAGCCGCCGGTTGTAGGCCTGCAGCTCCTCCATCTCCTCCTTCTCCTCCGTGGCCTAGGACGCGGCGCCCGGTCAGCGGGAGGGGCTTTCTGCCCCCCGCCCCCCATCCCCTCCTGCGGCTCTCCGCAGGGAGCAGCTAGCGCTCCGACCATGAGAAGAGGGAGAGACGTGTACGCCTCCGCCTCTGCCCTGCCTGCCCCTCAGAATGTGACGCACCGGAGGGCGCGGGCCCTGAAGGAGGGAGCCCCCGACTGGAAACCTCCTGGAGGACAGGCTGAAAGCACCCTCTCTGCCCAATGCTAGACCAAGGCACGGGCTTACAGGGACGGTCCAAAACCACACATCCCCCACCAATGGCCCTCCAGCTACCAAGCGCTCCTCAACTGTCCATTTTCCTCTTCGCATCAGGAAATGCAGTTTGGTAAGATGACTTTAACAGACTGACCCCACGGGAAAACGTCTTAAAGCCCTGCCCGCTCTCCCCAGTTCCAGCACAGCCCCAGCCCAGCTCCATCATCCTTCACCCCAGGCCCTACATTCCCACTGGGGTGTGGGAATGTAGCCAAAACTGGCTTCTGGATTAGTTTAGGGGTGGGGCAATGGATTATCACTCACACATCCCAAAGCCAGGAGGTGCGGATGCCCCAAAGTGCTCCCTGGGGCGGGATGGGGACACCACCAGTGACTTTGGTTCTCCCCCAGTGTGGGTCCTGGGTCTGGGAAATTGAGGTCTGTGGTCACTCACGAGGGACAGTGCAGAGCCCTCGAATCAAGAGGCCAACAGTGGCCCGCAGGCTGAAACACAGAGATAGTCCTGCACTAAGTTGTGCAAGGAGTCATGTGACACAGGAGGGACAGAGTACAGTCTGCTGGCTTCTTCCCCCTCGATGACAAACAAAATGGCCCCTTTAACGGGGAGTGACTACGTTGGTAAAACAGGCAGGTAAAAGATCATTAGCAGGGCTGTTGAAAAGATCCAGCCAGCCTGCTTGGGCCTCCTCTAATTAAATGTGGAGGCCTTTCTATTTGGCTGCACCAAGGATCTCCTCGAGGGCCATGACTACGTCCCTGGTGCTCCCGGCAGGTGGTGGCTGCTCATGGGGAAACTGCTGGCACACCCAGCCAAGGCCACAGGACCTGGGTCCAGCAGGGACTCCAAGGCTCAGAGACCTGGCCTAGCCTTGCACCTGAAGTGAGAGGACCCATTACGCCTAGAGCAACTGGAAACATGGCCTCGAGAGTGGGGGTCACGCGTAAGGAAGTTCCTGGATGCCAGGTGGGCCCAGTGGGCACGTGCTACCTTCCGGCCCCTGTGAGGTGAGACTCCTAAACGGGGCCACCTGCTCCTAGCTCTGAAACAGGTGCCAGAGCACCTGGAGTGGGAATCTCTGTGCTTCTGGAGGGCTGCGCCCTGGAGGAGCCCCAGCCGGTGCATCTGCCTCTGCAAGTGCACCGGCCACCTACAGTCCTGCCCGCTGAGACCCCGTGCCTGGGCACCCAGGGGCACTGCAGCTCCTTTGATCAGCCCAGCAGGTGGCAGAAACCTAACACATGCCCTCCCCTAGCGCATCCGCCCAGTGGCAGGCAGGTGGTGGTGGAGGCTAGGGTTGGGACGCTGGGAGCACAGCGACTGCTGGGAACACAGACCAAGTCCTGCCCAGGAACTCCTGCCACATCGGGACAACTCTGCCCTGAGACATGATGTTGGGCAGCTCCCAACACAGCCAGCTGTTTCTAGGACTGGGCTCTGGCCAGGCAGGAAGACTCAGGGGCCACAGCCCCCCTGCTGAGCCCAATAAGGTCAGTGCTGTGGGAGAGGGACGGCAGTGGGCTCTCCCAAGAACTGAGACCCAGGGGTTTGGCCAGGAGCAGACTTGATGCCTCATGCAGATGCTTCAGGGACGCTAAGGACCTCGGGCTTCCCCACCTCCCTGTCAGCACCACACCCACCCACCAGGACCAAAGATCCAACAGCAAAACTGGCTTCTGGGTTAGTCTAGGGGTGGGGCAACAGATTATCACTCACCCATCCCAAGAGCCTGTGTCCAAGTTTTTGCTTATTGGTATGTTGTTCCCCCCTCCCAAAAGTCCTGGAGGAGGACGGGAGATGGAGGGATGTGTAAGCATCCTAAGCCTGTTGCAGGGGTTCAGTGGAGAGAGGCCAACACACCTGGCAGGTAGACATGCTCACCGCCCCACCCCCACACATCTGTGCACAGGCCTTCTTAATCGTTTTCAAAGTGGGAGAGGAGCTGCTGTTGCCTGGGCACTGGGGTGGGGTTGTGAGGAAGCCTCAGGCTGCTCGGCTCAGCCCTGGCAGGCAGCTTCATTTTGACCCTGGGCACTCAGGAGCTAGACAAAGACAGGGGCAGGGGTGACAGGGCAGCAGGTCACAGGCAGGCTGAGTGGCAGGCTCACCCTTCCCTTGCTTCCACCCCTTTCTAGAGATCTCTGCAACACAACTGACTTGCACAACAGCAACAGTCTAGGGCGCAGGGGACCTCCTCGGAGCTCATGTGGGAGGTGGGGTGTGTGTGTGCAGAGAAGTGGAGGGACATCAGCCCTAGGTCCCACGGAGCCTGGTCAGCCCCTAGGAGAGCTGGCACCTCCGGGGAGCTTCCCCAGAGAAGAGGGGTGTGAGAGAGCCAAGAGAAGGCAGGGAGGCAGCAGTCTGAGCCAAGAAGGTAGAGCCTCACGCTGGATATCTCCCAGGTCCCTCCCAACCCAGGGCTGACCAGGGGCCTTCCACATGCAAAACAGGTTCCCTCCAACCTCAGGGCATCTGCTCAGTGGGGACCTCAGTCAACCTCATGCAAGACATCCAGCAACAGGGGCAACTGGATGCCCCCATCTTTAACAAAAACTCAGGACCTCCTGCCCCAGCCAGAAGACTTGAATCTCAGTGTTAGTAAGACGCTGAGGATGGAGGAGGCCTAAGTGAGTTGCAGGTGAGCTGGAGAAGGCGTCTGGAGATGGAGGCCAGGCCAGGCGAGGCAAAGAGGCTGGGCTGGAATAACCGGTCTGAGGCTGCCCACAGGGAAGACGGCTTTCTCACCATGAAGGCCCTTGGGTGCCCTCCCCAGACCTTCTGAAGCCATCTAGCAGGTAACAAGGAGCAACTTGGTCTCCTGCTAGCACCTGGAGCATTATCCTGCGTGTGGCCCAGGGGCATCCCCTCTTCCAGGTGGACACTATCGGGACACAGGGCACAAAGCCTGGAGGGTGGAGTGCGGGGCTCCTAGCACCCCACTGCCTCTGCCCCTGCCTGGGCCACCTCTCCCCAGGGCCGGGGCACAGCCACCTGCTTAGGCTTCCTGTCGATGGGTCTTTGATGCCCCTTCCGTCCATTCTCCCCTGGAAGAGCCACTTCTGGTCACATCAAGCCCTGCTCAGCAGCCTGGTGGGCCAGCTCCCGCACTGCGGCCTCCATGACACAGCGCCTGCGCTCCCCATACTCCTCACCTCCTGCCACTCTTTCCTCCCCACCCTCCTGACTCCTTGCTGCCCACACCACAAACCGGAGCTGGCCATGCCTAGCCCCTGTCCCTGCCTCTGGACGCACACAGTAATGCCTGGTCGATATTTGGGACCCACCAAAGTCCCAGCACTGTCAAGGGTGGGTTTGTTTGGCATAAGCTCTGGGATTCTGTGTCTGGCCTCCCAAAAGCAGGGAGCAGACCTGCTGGGACATGGGGCACTGGTCAGTTGGGCTGAGGCCTGAGCAGGACGCCCCATCAGTGCAGAACTAAGGCCCAGCCAGCCCAGGTGACAAACTTGTTCACTCACAAAATGCTGTGAGGTCTGGGTGCCTCCCCACCCCAGCCCCAAGGCCGCCCACCTGCAGTTTCCAGAGGAAGTCCAGGCGGGCGGTGGACTCCACTTGCTGGGCATGCAGGTACAGAGCCAGCACGAAGACGGAGATGATGATGGGCGTCACCACCTTCAGCGCCACCTTGGTCGCGTGCTCAGGGCTGCGGGGGAGGTAGATGCCCTGGCACTTCATGGCAGGCTCCGAGGCCCCCTCAGGCCTTTTGCCTCCTTCTACTACTCCCCTTCTCTTCACCCTCCTGCTCAAGTTTTGCCTGAGGTAGGGCCTTCTCCAGGAAGCCTTCTTGGTTGGCAGCCCCATCGCAGCCCCTGCTCCCACGAGCAGCTCAGCAGTCATGACTCCTCTCCTGATGCCCCCCTCTTCCCCATCACTGGGAAACTTCTCTCTGGTCACATCAGGGGATCAATGAGGCGCTTGTAAAAGGCAGTATGTACATCCCAGGTCTCTCCCAGTGGACAAGATAGGGGCCGTGGGCACAGTAACAAGGGAGCCAGGCAGGCCATACTGACCAGCTCTGGGCTTTAGGCAAGTCTCTTAACCTTTCTGAACCTTAGTTTCCTAATCTGTAAAATGGGATAACGACACCCACATTTTAAGAATTAAGGATACTGTATACAAAATTCCTTGTATAGCATCTGACAAATAGTAGGAACTCCAAAACTGGTAGCTAATAATGGCTACATTCCTAATAACATTATTAATAAATACTCTTAATAAAAGCAGCTATCCTGGGGCGCCTGGGTGGCTCAGTTGGTTAAACGGCTGACTCTTGATTTCGGCTCAGGTCACGATCTCAGGGTCGGGAGATTGAGCCCCATGTCAGGCTCCGAGCTGGGTGTGGCGTCTGCCTAAGATTCTCTCTCCCTCTCCCCCCGTCCCTTCCCTCCCACATGCACACATGTGCACATGCTCTGTCTCAAAAACAAACAAACAAAAAGCCCACACAAAACCAAGCAGCTATCCCAAACCCTGCTCCCTGTCCCAGCAAAGAGCCCAAACCTTGAACTCTGCAGACTCCCTGCCCATCAGCAGCCCAGTGCAGGGCTTATGCTACAAACCCCACAGGCCTTGCCTTGGCTCCTTTCTTCTGCAGCGGGGGCAGGGGGCAGGAGGGTGAGGTCACCAGTTCCCATTCTCTGGTGCCTGGGATCTCACACATGCCCCTGGGGAAGAGCTTGAGGCCACATGTTTTAGATGAGGCCTGTGGAATGGCCTGCGGGTCCTGATGACCCAGCTACTGAGTCTGTAGGTCATCTTGGGGTGGTGGGAATCATACGAGAAAAGAAGGGCATCTACCCAGTGAGGCCCCCTTGGTACCCAGTGAGGAAAGGGCTTCCTGGCCCCCTCCAGCCTCCTCCTTCACTGCCCACCTTGCCGCCAAGGCCCCCTCCCCGCCAGGCACCACTGCTTTCTCTGCTGGGCCCAGGGCGGCTGGCCTCTGGCTGCACCAGGCCGAGGGCAGGGAGCAGCTGATTCAAACTTGGAGAGTATCCACTCACCACTGGGAGGTCCCGTTGTTGTTGAAGTCTCTGTGAACAGGAAGTGGGGAGGGCTGTTTGGGACTGCTCTTCTGCATGGGCAGTCTCCATGCCCACTGCGCTCCCCTACCCTGCTCTGCCCCCCTCGCACTGCCACGCCCCCCACTCCTAGCCCTGCCACCCCACGCCCACTCCTAGCGCCCCCGCTACTGTTGCTCCTTCATCCCCCACCCCCAGCACCCCTCGGGATCCAGGGATATTTTCAGGATGGGAGGCTTGCAGAAAGCCCAGCCCCAACTGGCGTCTGGTCACCATGACCACAAATCACCAGCCGTTACCTGGGACGCTGGGGGCCCCCAGCACATCCACCTGGGCAGAAGCCAGCCCACCTCCCACCCCAGCCCTTTGCTGCATCCAGAGGAGGAGAAACACTACCCCTGTGCTGTCCGGTGTGGTTGCCACAGCCACGTGGGGCTCCTGAGCCTTCACATGTGGCTAGTGCAAGTTAAAATGTCCCGGAAGTGTAAGATAGATACTAGGTTTTGAAGAACTAGTGTGGGAAAAAATGTAATATGTTTCATTAATAATTTTATATTGACAATTGAAATAATATTTTGAATATATTGGTTAAATACAAAAATTAAAATACATGTTTTGCCTTTTTAATATAGCTACTAGAAAATTTTAAATGACATACGTGGCTTGCATTATTTATCTATTGGACAGTGCTGCCCCAGGGCCAAGCCAGGGTCTCCGAAACCAGAAATTATCTCCGTTCTCTACTGCTGCTCCGGCGGGAGGAGAGGAGAAGCTGGGGGTCGGGGAAGGAGCACGTAAGAAAAGGAGGCAGAGCTCCCAGCTCCTGCCCTGATCGGGGAGTAGAAAGGCCTGGACCTCCTCCCTCTCCTGGTCCTCACAGGACTGCAGGCTGCCCCGCTCCTGGGGCTACTGGGTGTCCCGGCTGTCTGCCCACAGCACTGCGCAGCCGCCGGGAAGGCCGGCCTTAAGCCGGAGATCCTTCATTACCCCTTCTTCTGCTCAGGTGACACTCTCTTCACCAGAAAGTGACATTTCTGACACCAGAGTTATGGCCTGTTTTATCCATGACTGTTCCACCACTGGCTCAGTGCCTGGAACATGGGAGGCCCTCAATAAATATCTTTGGATGGATGGATAGAAGGATGAATGGACCCCTTCCTATAACTTGGAGAAAACACAGTTTGCTGCATTTTCTCAGGGGACACAGATCTGTCACATTTTTGCACTTCCTGGTGTGTGTGTGTGTGTGTGTGTGTGTGTGTGTGTGTGTAGTGGGGTGATGGGAAGAGAAGGGTATTGACATCAGGCACTTTATGAACATTTTACTACTACGGATATTATTCCCATTTTACTGGGAGCTAGATAGCTTGGGGTACAACTCCCAAGCCTGCTACCTAGATGTGGGACCTAATGGCTCACCATCATAACTAGGAGCCTTTGAGCAGTGCACAAACTACCCAACCATCCGTGGCAGCCCTGCCTACTTTGCTGGGTTGCTATGAGGATGAAAAGGGATAATGTATGTCCCAGTGCCTAGCTCGAGGCAGGACACAGAGCTCAAGAAGAACAAAGTCTGTTTTTCTGCTCCCACAGACCTTGCTATTCAGCTCTGTTGAATCTTGACCCCTCTCTGGGCCTGAGGTGCCACAGGCAGATGGAGTTAAGTGAAAACAGCTCATCAGAGGCTGCCCTGAACAAATGAGGAACAATTCACTGAGGCCTGAGAGCAGGACTGAGTAGCAAACTGGAAGCAGAAGGACAGCAGGACCTAGTCACCCCGAGGCCACCCGCCCCCCATACTGGGGAAGGGAGAGAGGGAAATAAGACACTGTGGTGCTTTACCCAGGCGGTCAGCTGGGGAGCAACAGAACACTCTCCTTGCAAGCCCCCCGTGGCCCAGTCTCCCAGCCACCCACTCTTCCGGCCTCTCTGCAATGCCCCAGACCCAGTGGGGGATGGGGGCGGTGCCACCTACATGGCGTTGGCAGTGACCAGCAGGTCAGCATTGTCAAAGAGCGTGACACGGGGCACCTCGACGATGAGCACGTATGTGAGCTCAATGGCCAGCATGAGCACCAGCTTCCCAATGCAGCTGATCTGCAGGAACACGGAGCAGGCCAGCAGGCTGAGCAGCACGCTGTAGGTGAAGTACTGTGGAGAGAGGTTGGCGAGCCTCAGCGGCCCGGCCCCACCCTCCCCCGGCCCACCCTCCAGCATCCCCCCCAAGTCGGAGCTGGCCGCAGGCGAAGCCCGCTCTGCCGGTGTTTCTGCTGATGCAAACTTGCGAGGGAAAGTGCAGGGCCCCGGTAGGAACCAGGAGATGGGGCTCCAGGCTGTCTGGCCGGTTGGCAATACAGCCCCAAGGTTAGAGCAGGGCTCCAGGCTCGGGCAGACCTGAGTTTCACCCCTGATTTACTATGGACTGGTTGTGGGTCTTGGGCCATTTATTCAACCCTTCGAAGCCCCAGTTTCCCCATCTGCAAAAGCTCCTATGTCATGGGCTCACGGCTACAGTTCCATGACATGAAAGCACCTGGTGGCTTGGGCCTGGTGCCCTCAGGAACTGTGGGGAGCCCAGGTGCCCCAGCCCTGGGTCTGCAACTTTAAATCCAAAGTTCTGAAAACCGAAGTATTTCATGACTGATAGGGTGGCAACACCTGAGCTGACCTGATTTGGTGGCAAAAACCGCCCCAACTGTGTGCTACTAATTAGCATCTTTGTCCTGCTTCTTGTGACTCTGCATACATTTTGCTGCAGAAATATTACTGTATGTCATTATCAGGTGCTGCCCAAACTACACGGGGGGTGTGAAACACCCTTTTAAACTCTGAAAAATTCCAAAATTCAAAATACATTTGACCTGGAAGCCTTCAGATGAGGGACTGTGGCCCTATATGATTTAGTTTAGGGAAGTCCCTTCTGGTCTCCGAAGCTCAGTTTCTTTCTCAGACAACAGGGGAGCTGAACCAGAGATCTCAGAGGTTCCTTTCTGCTGCCATCCCCTGATGCTAACCCTACACATGTCAGTATCATTATTTTGTTCTTTTATTTTTTTTTAAAGATTGTATTTATTTGAGAGAGAGTGAGCGAGAGAGAGCATGAGTGGTGGAGACAGGCAGATGGAGAGGGAGAGGCAGACTCTCTGCTGAGCAGGGAGCCCGCCGTGGGGCTCGATCCCAGGACTCTAGGATCATGACCTGAGCCAAAGGCAGATGCTTAACCGACAGAGCCACCCAGGTGTCCCTTGTTCTTTCTTTTAAATTTAGCATCATTTCTCCTGAGTCAAGCATTGGGCCTCACTATTCGCTTCCTCTGCCATGGGCTAGAGGCCAAAGGGCAGTGGAGAATGCTCCCAGGTTGGACCTTTTGCTTCCCCAGGCCTTCAGGCACCCAGAGAGGGGCTGCAGAGGGCCCCTGGTGACTGGAAAGGGGAGGGACCAGCCTCAAGCCACTACCTGGAACAGGGGCAGAGGAAGGAGCAGGGAGGACCCACCCAGATAATCCAGCCCCAAGGATCATAATCCTGTCCTTGGGAGAGGGGGAGGGCGCCCCCAGGGCCAGCCTGGATTCCCATTCAGACGTTGAGCCAGACAACCAGGAGGCCAAGGCTTAAAGCAGGGGTCCCAAAGGGCCTCGGGGTCTGTGAGGGGTTGCTGAATCAGAACACCTGTGAGGTAGGGGGAGCCCAAGAGCTCTGTAGTCAACAAGGCCTGGGATCAGTGCGAGTGAAACTGGTGGGACTGGTGAGGGCTGGAGGCAGGGACCAGCCATCTCCCACAAATGAGGAGCTAGAAAAACCTGCCGCCACCCCCACCCCCCACTCTCTTCCCCCATTCCTCAGCTTCTTCCATGAAGCGACCACCAAGGGGCAAGTACAAGATCAAACACAGCCTCTGCTTTTCAGCAGACAGCCCTCAAGCAACGGCTCCCGTGGGCTCAGGCAGCTGCGTGAGGGAACAGAAGCAGGAGTGGGGCCTTGGCGGCCTGGGGAGCAGGGCCGCAGGGGAGGAGGGGCAGGGCTTGGCCTGGACCCAGGGGCGGGGGGTGGGGGGTGGAGAAGCACCTGTCCAGGTGAACATTGGCGGAGTCCTGCCCCCCCGCTGAGTTTCCCTTGCCCCATCTGTACAGGGGAGATGGATCAGGCTCCTTCCCAGGGGTGGGGGAGGGGCAGGCCAGCACCATGACAGCCCAGCGGGCCCTCACTGCAGTTCTGGACCTTTCTGTGAGTCATGGGCCCTTTCGGAATTGGGTGAAAGCTCGGACCTTCCCCAGGAAAGGGCAACAACTCACAGGTTCTGTGTGGGCCCTGCAGGCAGCTGGGGTGTGGGGATTGCCCCGTGCATGGAGTAGACGCCCCGGGCTGGCCCAGCTGGTCGCTCGAAAGCCGCTCCCCAAGAAAAAGGTGAATGAAGCACCTCGCATACCATAGGCGCTTAATGCATGCTGCTCTCTAAGGATTCTCGGCACTGGTTCTTAAACCCAGTAACCTAGGGGTAGATTTCCTTCGGGGGGGCGATGAAAATGTCCTAATTAGATGAGGATGCTGATGGTGCCACACATCTGTGAATATACTACAAACTACAGAATTGTACACTCTGAATGGGTGACCTTGATGGCAGAAAGGGTTCCTTTCTTCCTCCCTGCTCTCTGGCCCACAGCAGAGGAGCTCGGGCCGTTTCTCCTGAGGCAGGCCTGCTGCCAAAGCTGAGGGTCCAGAAACAGCTCTGCCCTCAGGCTGAGACCATTCTACAGCCAGACGACCTGGGTGAAAGTTCTGGCTCTATCCCTTATTAGCTGTGTGACTCTGGGCAAGTTACTTACCCTCTCTGTGCCTCAGGGTCACCTGTATAAAAAAGATACTGTGCGGACTGAATGAGGGAAGCCGTGTCAAGTCCTCGGCACAGTGCCTGCGACACTATATAAACGACAGCCCTGCTGTTGTACTGTTCTACGAGAAGGCTGGCCTTGTTCACTGGTGTCCCACACATGGAGTGAGAGACGGGAAAGGAGGTCTCTGGGACGGCTGCGAGCTTGAGAGCCCCTGACCTCCTCAGAGCCGCCGAAGGCAGAGGGGGAGTGCAGTGGGAGGGTGTCTGTCTGCGCCCGGAACCACCCCCCACGCCTCCCCCTGCCAGCACCTCAGGGAAGTTGCAGTTGGGCCACGGGCTGCTGCAGAAGCCCCGCTCGTCCCCCAGGCTGTAGTTGGCGGCCGACTCCACCACGTGGCACGCGTTGACCTGGCCGGTGCTGATGTTGTGCTCGTCCGCCAGGCAGCCGAACAGGTCCCTGGAGTTACACATGAACTGGGGGCAGGGGAGGGCAGGTTCAGCCGCGGGGGCCAGGCCGGGGCAGCCCGTCTCCGCAGGGCGGTGGGTGCTCATCCCCCCACCCCCCGACCCCGGGCTCGGGTGCCCCCTGCCACAGAGCGGGGACAGGAGAGGAGCCTGGTGGAGGCTGAGGAACTGATGAGGTCCGCCCGGCTGCCCGGGGGAGGGGGTAGGCTCGCAAACTTCCCTCGGGGACTTCTCGGAGTCTGGATCCGCAGCCTTGAGAGCAGGGAACTAAAAGTCTGTGTGAGAGGCTTTAGGAATCAAATCTGATTCCAGAGACCTGAGGTGAAGCCCTAATAAGAAATCCTGGGGAGGGAGAACTCCAGAGTCTGGGAAGGTTCTGGGAGGTGGAGCCACCTACCATGTTGACGAAAGCCGACAGGAACACTAGGGTGATGGTGAACACTCCGACCAGAGTGCTATTCATCTTAGACCGCACAATCTTCCTGGAGAGGGTCTGCAGGGGGGCCGGGAAGAGCTGCCCCAAGGGACGGGGGCGGGTGAGAAGAGAGAGAGAGAGAACAGAATTCAGTGGGGACTCTGCAAGCGCCATAGGGGAGCTGGTTGAACCCGCCCCCCCTCTTGCCTCTGGCCAGCCTCACCCCAGGGGCCTCCCTGAACACCCTCGCAGGGCGCAAGACTCCAGGCTCACAGCATGCACCCCTGCCTCCAGCGACAACAGCACAGAATCCACAGCAGGCCCGTCTGCCTGGGGAGCTTGCACGAGAGACAGGCAGGATGGAAGCAAAGAGGCTCTCTTAACCCCAGCGGAGCGGAGGAAAACACATGAATCTGCCGTGTGAATGCTGAGCTGGTCAGGATTACAATGGGTGGGGGGGCAGGAGATGGCAGGTGGGGAAGCCTGCTGGAGGGGCCCAGAACTTTCCCAGGGAGGGTCAGAGCTTCTGGGCAGTAGGGAGCTGTGGGTCTGAGGATTCGGAGGGGACCTGGGGTCTGGAGGGAGGGGACAGGCTTGTGAGAAAGGGCAGAGTAGCGTGTGAGCAGGAGGGTGGGGCCCTGGACAAGTGAGTTCAGTGAACCTTTATTCCAGGACTCTCACTGATCTCCTGTTTCCTCACCTAACCCTTCCGACATTTCCTTCAACTAGACAAACTACACGGCCACTCAAAGACCCACTGCAGTTCTGGTAACTAAATGACCCGCTCCACCATATCTGACACGGTTGGCTTTGTCCATCATGCCCTCCTCATCTCCAAAGCAGCCTAGATTTAAAAAGATGTTGGCAGACACAGAGAAACAAAGGGGTGGACTTGGGCTTCCCCTGTCCCCCCACCTCGATGCCTCCCGGTGAGGCTGGTCTGCTGCACAAATGCCAGATGTCCTATGGAAACCCAGAAGGGCAGGGGAGGGTGGTGGAAAAAGCACTGGACCGGGAGCCTGGAAATTTCGAGACATGGCTTTTCCTGTGTGGCCCTCAGCAAGTCACATCCCTTCTCTGAAGGCTCCCCATCTGTAGGACTCTCGGGGCCCTGAGCATCTGTGCACATTCCGGCTGAGTACACCAGACTACAAGGCTTATCCTCTGATAGTGACAGGATGGTCACACACACAATAAACAGGCAAAAGGACACCACATGATCACTAGGTGACTGCTCGTTCCCACTGTGCAGGACACTGGCTTGTGTGCTATAGTGTTTCCTGCTGGCACATATGGGGACCTTGGTCTCCTGTTCCCCAGCTGTGACCCCCACTCACTATATGCAAAGCATCCACGTGGGCCCATCACATCTGCCCCGCGGGGCTTTGGGAAGCCGACACTAATATGCTGATGTACCTGCTGCTTGCTGTGCTAGGAGTCATAGCGTCCTTTGTCTCTGACCCAGGAGTCTCATGTCTCCTGCCAGCATCCATGACATAGTAAGGCTCACTTGCTAGCTTGCAAGTAGGGTGAAACCAAATCTCAGACCCTTCACTGTTCTTGCCATCAAGTAAGTGCCCTGCTCACCCCTTGGTGTTGGGCTTTGAGCTGGGTGTACATGCTGGGAAGTATATCTTTTCTACCCAAATCCCCTTCCAGCCTTCCAACAAGGCCACTCCCTATTCAGCAGAGGGAAAGAGAGGACTACAGGGAAGGACACACCACAGCAGTGGTAGAGGCCTGACAACCTCACGCTATATGCGGGCCAGTGAAGACCTTGGATTCCAGCAGGGGCGCCCCCCAACCTGTGTTCATGTATCATCAAGTCTGTGGCATTATTCTGAAACACTTCCTTTTGGAGTAAGAAAGAAGACACTCAGATTAAACCCATTTATATGGCAGAAGGAGAGCTATGTGTGATTTGGAGAGCATAAGCTTTAATGAAAATCCTGCTTAATAGACACAGACACTAGGACATTCCACTCAATGGAACAGAGTGAATCCAGAAATAATCCCTTATATTTCTGATCAATTGATTTTGACAAGGTTGCCAAGATAATTCAATGTGGAAAGAAGTTGCTGAGGCACCTGGATATCCACATGCAAAAGAATGAGGTTGGGCCCCTACTTCATACCACATACAAAAATTAACTTGAAATGGATCAGAGACATAAATGTAAGAGCTAAAACTACAAAACTTGCAGAAGAAAATATGCAAGCCAAACTTTGTGACTTTGGGTTGAGCAATGGTTCTTAGAACACCAAAAGCACAAGCAAAAAAAAAAAGAAAGGTAAAAAAAAGATTAGTTGGATGTCATCAAAATTTAAAAATTTTTGTGCTTCAAATACCACCACCAAGAAAGTAAAAAAAAAGGTGAGGATATAGAAAAATTGGAACCTGTATGCATTGCTGGTGGGCACAAAAAATGATGCAGCTGATGTGGAAAACAGTATGGAGGCTCTTCGAAAAAATTAAAAGCAGAATTACCATATAATCCAGCAATTCCACTTCTGGATATACACCCAAAAGAACAGAAAACAGAGGCTTGTACACCTATTTGCAGAATCATGTTCATAGCAGTATTATTCACAAGGGCCAAAAGGTAGAAGACCCAAGTGTCCATCTATGGATGAATGGATAAACAAAATGGGGAATATACATCCAATGGAGTATTATTCCGCCTCCAGGAATGAAATGCTGACACCTGCTACAACATGGGTAACACCGTAAGACAGTATGCTGAGTGAAAGAAGACAGTCACAAAAGGATAAGTACTATAGGATTCCACTTTTTTTAAAAAAAGATTTGTTTATTTATTTGAGAGAGAGACATTGAGCGGAAGGGGGAGAGGGAGAGAATCTCAAGCAGACTCCGCACTGAGCACGGAGCCCAATGCAGGGCTGGATCCCTCAACCCTGAGATCACGACCTGAGCTGAAACCCAGAGTCAGACACGTAACCAACTGCCACGCAGGTGCCCCAATATAGGATTCCACTTTTATGAGATACCTAGAATAGTCAAATTCAAAGAAACAGAAAGTGGAATGGTGGTTTCCAGGGGTGAAGGCAGAATGGAAAATTACTGTTTAATGGCTCTAAAGTTTCACTTTGGGAAGATGAAGTTCTGGAGGTGGATGATGGTGACCTTTGAACAACAATGTGAATGCATTTCATGCCGCTGAGCTGCACATTTAAAAAAGGCTACCATGGAAAATTCTGTATTATGTACATTTAAAAAGGAAAGTGAAACCCAGAGAATGGGAGAAAATTGTTGCAAACTATATATCTAATAAGGGTCTTATAACCAGAATATAGTAGTCTTTTCTTATCTGTCTTATTCTAAGACCCCCCACTGGATGCCTGAAATTGCAGACTGTCCTATACTTTTTCCTATACATACACACTTATGATAAAGTTTAATTTATAAATTAGGCACAGTAAGAGATTAATAACAATAACTAATAATAAAATAGGGCAATTATAACAATATAGTGTAATAGAAATTATGTGAATGTGGTCTCTCTCTCTCTCTCTCAAAATAGCTTACAGGATTCACCCTTCTTCTGCTGGTGATGTGAGATAAAGTGCCTACATGATGGGACGTAGTGAGGGGAATGACATCAGGACGTAGCGTTAGGCTCCTACTGACCTTCTGACAATACGTCAGAAGGAGGATTATCTGCTTCCAGACCGCAGCTGACCACAGGAACTAAAACCACAGAAAGTGAAACCATGGATAAGGTTTACTGTATACAAAGAGCTCTTACGACTCGACAAAAAGACAAAAAACCCAATTTAAAAATGGGACAATGATTTGAATAGATATTTCTCCAAAGAATCTATATAAATGGCCAATAAGCACATGAAAGGATGTTTGGCATTAGTCATCAGGAAATGCAATTCAAAAACATGAGATACCCCTTCACACTCCCTAGGATGGCTATAATCAAAAGTCAGATAATAACAAGGGTTGGTGAGGATGTAGAGAAATGAGAACCCTCATACATTGCTGGTGGGAATGCAAAGTAGCGCAGCTGCTCTGGAAAACAGGTTGGTGGTTCCTCAAAATGATAAACAGTTACCAGATGACCCAACAACTATACTCCTAGGTATTTACCCAAGAGTACTGAAAACCTAAGTGCACATAAAAGCTTGTATACAAAAGTTCATAGCAGTACTGTTCATAATAGCCTGAAAGTGGAAACTACTCCAGTGTCCATCAACTGATAAATGGATAAACAAAGTGGTTTATATCCACACAACAGAACATCATTTGGCCATAAAACGGAATGAGATGTTGTCACATGGTACAACATGGGTGAACCCTGAAAGTATCATGCTAAGTGAAAGAAAACAATCTCAAAAGGCCACATATTGTAGGATTTCAGGCAAATTCATATAGAAAGCAGAGTTTGAGGCTGCCAGGAGCTGTGGGGAGCAGGGAAGAAATAGTGACGGCTAAGAGGTCTGGGGTTCCTTTTCAGGATGAGGGCAGTGTGCTGGAATTAGTGGTAATAGTTGCATAACTGCATGAATATACTAAAAACTCTTACAACTACATCCATATTACAACTTCATCCACCTTTATAAAGGTGAATCTTCTCTATGTGAATTGTATCTCAATAAAGCACTTACTAAAAAACCCTGCGCAAGCTCTTACTAGCTGTGTGACCCTGGGGAAGCTATCAAGGGCTCTGAGCGCAGTTTTCTTATCGATACTTGGGGGATATCTCTCTCCCAAGGTGGCTATGAAGACTCAAAGAAATGATGCATTTTAAAGTGCTTTATAAGCTGTGAAATTCAACAGAAAATTCAGTTAATATTTGCGTTTTTTAAAGAGCTCTGTTGCCAATAGGAATGAAAGTCCTCGTTTCCTATTAAAGGAATTTTTCTGTTTCACAGCTGGGGAAAGTGTTCTGGCACTAGCCTGAGGAGCTTGCTCTGAAAAGGTATGACAGATGGTTCCTAATTTGTGTCCAACTAAAATTTTGCCATTCCATCCTACCCCCTTAACCCATGTTACTTAAATCGTTTCAGTTCTGATCATCCTCTCCATCAGTTGAAGGGTTTCTTTTATCATTTTGCACCCACCAGTAAAATTCAGGCAAAGGTGATTAGTAGATGCTAAAGGAAGGTGGCTGGGGGACAGGCTATGCACATGGGCTTCCTGGTGATGGTGGGACCAGGGGCCCCATAGGGGCCACCTAGAGGTCAGGAGAAGAACTGCAGGCTATTTTTTAAATTCAATCCAGAATGTAGTTCTAAAGAATGATTGACTTGCGGTGGGGGGGGAGGAGGGGGCGTGGTATATATATATAAAATTTTAATTAATTTATTTTTATTAGTTTCAGAGGTAGAATTTAGTGATTCATCAGTTGCATATAACATCTGGTGTCATTCCATCAAGTGCCCTCCTTAATGCCCATCACCCAATTATCCCTTACCCCCAACCCCCTCCCCTCCAGCAACCCTAAGTTTGTTTCCTAGAGTTCAGCATCTCTTATGGTTTGCCTCCCTCCCAATTTTCATCTTATTTTATTTTTCCTTCTCTTCCCTTATGTTCATCTCTTTTGTTTCTTAAATTCCACGAGTGAAATCATACGGTATTTGTCTTTCTCTATTTCACTTAGCATAATACTCTCTAGTTTCATCTATGTCATTGCAAATGGCAAGATTTCATTCTTTTTGATGGCTGAGTAATATTCCATTGTGTATATGTACCACATTTTCTTTATCCATTCATTAGTCGATGGACATCTGGGCTCTTTCCATAGCTGGGCTACTGTGGACATTGCTGTGATAAACATTGGGGTGCATGTGCCCCTTCGGATCACTACATTTGTATCCTTTGGATAAATACCTAGCAATGCAATTGCTGGGCCATAAGGTAGCTCTATTTTCAACTTAATGCATTGGCTTGCTACAAGCTGATTTCTCTTGTCACCCTGTTTTTTTATTTATTTATTTTTAAAGATTTTATTTATTTATTTGTCAGAGAGAGAGACAGAGAGTGAACACAAGCAGGGAGAGTAGGAGGCAGAGGGAGAAGCAGGCTCCCTGCTGAGCAAGGAGCCCAATGCGGGGCTCAGGCTCAGGACCCTGGAACCATGACCTGAGCCAAAGGCAGACGCTTAACCAACTGAGCCAGCCAGGCGTCCCTTTTGTCACCCTTTAAAAAGACCTGCTCTTGACTTTAAAACCTCAGGCAGGAACCCAAGAATTGCGGTTTTGAAATTTCCAGAAGACTTGAGATCCTGCTCTAGTAACACTTTATAGAGTATCTCATCACCTGGAATCAAAAAGTTCATCTGTATGTTTGCCCTAAATCCCATCTTCACTAACCCCAATGTGGATGGTGAAACTCTTCACCAGGGGCACATCTCTCACGGGGACGCACCACAGCTGCAGCGATCCTGGAGACCATTTTTTGCAACAGGATAATTGTGCCCGTGCAAACCAATTGTTCGATGCTGCTCACTCACAATTACAGCTCAGAAAAAGAATTGATTTTTTTAAAATTCCCAACCAGTACATTCCCAGTCTGATTAATTCAAATCAATTCAACATGAAAAACAGGAGTGGGGACATAATTAATAAATCATGACTGGGGTGAAGGACAGTTTTGATCCTGGCCTCTCTGAAAGCCTCCAGGCAAATCAATGACCAGCCTGGGGCTCTGGTTCCCTGTCTGTGATGTGGGGTCACGGGATTGCACAGATGAAAAAAAGTGATGAAATCTGATGGGAGGGAGAGGGCACCTGGGTGGCTCAGTGGGTTAAGCGTTTGCCTTCGGCTCAGGTCATGATCTCAGGGTCCTGGGATCAAGCCCCACGTCAGGCTCCGCACTCAGCGGGGAGTCTGCTTCTCCCTCTCCCTCTGTCCCCCCACTTGTGCTCTCTAATAAATAAATAAAATCTTAAAAAAAGAAATCTGATGGGAAAAAATCTTAAAACTGTCTTTTTGACAAGAAACAATGTGAAAAAGCAGTAGCTCCTACTACATAAAATTTTTTTTAGAGATATGAAAACTTCAGAGGCTGACCAAGGCAGGCAGAAGCTGACCCAGCCCCACACCACTGCTCTCCCACGGCTTAAATGGACATATTAACAAAGGCAGTGTCTTTGAGAAGGATTATGGGCTCGGAAGTCAAGAACCACTGGGATTTAAATCCCAGCGATACCACTTCCTAGCCCCAAGGCTTCGGGAACGCTGCCTAACCTCTGAGCCTCGTCGTCATCATCCGCAGGGTGGATGTAAGAAAAGCGACCTCAGACGCTTAGGAAACAGAGCTCAAAGGAGCAGAGCTGGGATCCAGACCCTAGACTGATGGACTCAGAAGCCATGGGAGGAACTGAGATATGCCTCCCGGAATGAAGAATTCTCTATCCCCAAAGGAACACGTGTCTGGCCACAACACGCCCTCCCGCTAATAGAGTGTGACCCCGAGCATGCTGGTGGAAGCTGAGTGTGGGGGTTCTACAGTCCTCACAGGACAGAAGATACCTAAGAGGTCAGAGGTACTGCTGTGTAGTAAGACCCTATTTCAGAGACCGGGGACAGCAGTCAGGCTGCAGTGGTGGAAAGGAGAGTCAGCACAGCGGGGGGACTTGGTGAGGACCTTCAGGCTGCAGGGAGGGAGAAGAGGTTTCTAGTGACTGCACAGAGCATACGGAGCCTAGATGCAGCTCTGCTCACAGTTCCCAGGAGCTCAGACAGCCGGGTCCCAGAAGTCCACGGGAGGCAACTAAGAGGGAGCCAGCAGTCAGGAGGAGGAAGGAGATTTAAATATACACCTGTATGTACCTGTGCACACCTGAGTGCGTGCGCGCACACGCACACACACACATTTACCGAGAACTATGGTGCCAGGTCCTCCTTCTGTGCCTATCTACTACTCCCAAGCCTCAAAATGAAGGAGAGGAGGCTGGGCTTCCAAGCAAGGAAGTGCTAATGAGCCACACTGAAGACAGGGCGGTCCAGGCCAGAATGTGGGGAAAGGAGGGAGCCACCCTCTTCTACCCACCTGGGTGGTGGTAGCAAAAATGCTGGCACTGTCAGAAGCAGGCCTGGGGGGCGCAGTCGGTTAAGCATCTGCCTCTGGCTCAGGTCATGATCCCAGAGTCCTGGGATCAAGTCCTAAGTGGGGCTCCCCACTCAGCAGGGAGTCTGCTTCTCCCTCTCCCTCTGCTCATGCTCTCTCTCTCTCAAAACACATAAATAGAATCTTAAAAAAAAAAAAAAAAAAAGAACAAGAAGTAGTAGTAGGCCTGGGGTGCTTCACTGGATGATGGGGCAGAAGCCATAGGGAAGCTGATGGAACAGTCAGAGGTGCCCAAAAAGAGAAGAGGCTGTACTCAGGAGATGTGAGTGAGCTCACCATCCCTGGAGGTAATCAAGCAGAGGCTGAGAGATTCCAACCTCAGGTGGGTATCTGGGCTGCTTCACTGCTCCAGCCATTTCCAGTCTGAGATTACCAGAGTCTGTGGACCCCGTGTGATGGCAAGGAGGGATTCAGCATGGCTTTTTCTAAGACGAGCAGCTCTGGTACCCAGGTCAGTGCAGATGCTAAGGGAAGGGACGAGTGACGTGTGCAGGTGTTCATTCAGCCCAGCCCCAGAAGAAAGAAGTGCTTGAGGGAGGAGACTTTGGGCAAAGCAGCGCAGAGACAGCGGGGTCCTGAAGGGCGGGAGCAGCGGGAACAGGAGACCCGGGCACCCGGTTAGCCTCACGTCGAGGTGGGAGTGTGAACTAGGCCTTGCGTGTCAGATCAAACAGGCCCAGGACGCAAGGGCCATCAGAGCCCTCAGGAGTGAGTTTCCCAACACCTTCCCACAGGAAGGACCCAGGCAGCTGCCGCCTGCCAGACAGCTAAGACCACTGAATTGGCTCATTTCAACTAACTCAGTCGACACTTCCTTCACAGTTCTCTCTTCAAAAAGGGTAAACTATGGACATTTGAGCAACTAAGTCCATGCTGTCTGGGGGACATGGGAAAACAAATGGAATAGAGAAAGCCACCGTGCTGACAGAGCCGCCCGGCTGCAGGTCCGCTGAGCCCAGGCCGCGGGTAATTTAGGGACTGTCGTATCTCCTCAGAAAGCCACCACCTGTGACTCCTGAAAAACCGTGGAAGGAAGATGAGAGATGTCTGGGTTCTGGCACAGGGCAAATGTTTTCAAAGGGAAAACAGAATGACACCGGAAGTTCCAGTCTAGTCAGCATCATGGCCGTACCTGCAAAGGTGATCCGTCCGCCTGCAGGCGGTGTGGGGCGGCAGTGCTCCATGACGGGCCGCGCGGTGGGGACACAGAAGCCAAAGGACAATTACCCCCTTCACGTCTTAGTGTGCAAACAGTTCATCCACAACACGGAGGAGGAAAGAATAATGAAATGGGAGAGGGATTCATACTACAAGCAACTTCTCAGGTTGGGGTCTACTTCGCAGAAAGTGGAGAAAGGCTGAGATTGCGCATCAGAGGTGGGGGGTGGGCAGGGGCTGGGCGCAAGGATGCAGCCAGGACCTCAAGGCGGGTATTAGAGTCTACTTGACTCCTGGCCCAAATCAGCAGATGCCAGACTTGATAAGCCAGGGAGCACTTTTTTCCTAAATAAATAGTTTACAGAAGCTCCCCACTGCAAGATGGAAGCAGCAGCCTCCCCTGGGTGAGGGGTGTGTGTGCGGAGGGGCAAGGGATGGAGTGGGGGCAGGAGGTAGGCACTCCCTTCCCCAGCCTCCCCTGCGGGGACCCTGGCCTCCTCAGAACCGTCGGAAAAAGCAGTGGGCTGGATAAAGGAATTGAGAATAAGCTTATTGAATGTGACACTGATTACAGAATAGATAGATCCAATGAAACACAAGGAGCCGGGAATGATTTTCATAAATAATCTTGAACAGTAGCAAAGAGAAGTCACTGGACCAAGGTATGGACTCAAAATGGCCAGTGTGGGTGGTGAGATGAGCCTTTCTCCCTCTCCTCCTCCTCCCCTACCCCCAGATATACGTGCCAATCAGGGAACACAAACCAGGTGAAGTCAGGGTAGCTCAGGCCTACCAAAGCAGCTAACAGGAAAGAGAGAAATCTAGGTTCTAGTTTTAAAATTGTAGACCACATATAGCTTTGATTCTGACTTGAATAAGCTAATTAAGTACCTCAAAGAGACAATGACTTTGCCTCAGTTTATAACTTAAAAAGAGAAAAGAGTCTTCTGGACGTTCAAAAAAGAATGCTTACAAGGCCCTTTTAACTACGGTGTACCATTTGTTGTTGTTTGGTTGGTTGGTTGTTGTGACTTCTTTTATGGTGGTAAAACATATATGCCATAAGGTTAGCATTTTAACCATTTTTAAGCATACAATTTAGTGGCATTAATTCTATGCATACCGTCAAACAACCATCACCGCTCCATTTCCAAAATGCTCTAGTTCCAAGACCCTTCCGTCACTCAACCCATACAGAAACTCCACACCCGTGAAGCAATAACTCTCCATCCCTTTTCCTGCCAACCCCAGGACCATCTAGTCTACTTCCCATCTCTATGAAGTTGCCTATTCCCGATCTTCCATATAAGTGGAATCACATAGTCTATGTCCTTTTGGGTCTGGTGTCTTTCACTCAGCATATTTTCAAGGTTCGTCCATTTTGTAGTGTGTGTCAGAACTTTATTGCCTTCCATGGATAATATTCCATCACAAAGATGTACCATTTTTGTTTGTTCATCTGTGCATGGATATTTGGGTCGTTTCCACCTTTTGGCTGTTGTGAATGTACCATGTGCTTCGATAGCCATGAGATGAAGAAAGTGGAACGGCCCCCTGGGGACAAAGCAGGCTTTTTGGGGGGGAAGGGGGGTAGGGGGGATGACAACAGCAAGACCAAAAGACAGGCTATGACTGAACACAGAGCCTTGAGGAAGGAGCTGGAAACCAGGATTAAATCCTCTACCACTCCAGATGATTCCCAGGGGGCCTTCCAGTTCTGACAATCAGTCCACCAAGACCTTGACCATTAGATAATTAAACAATGAACAGTCTAATGAAATACCCTGCTTGGAGGGTAGAGAGAGAACGGTGACTTTGGAGGTGACCAAGGTCTAATCCCCCCAGAAGAAGAACGTGGTGCCCACGGCAGTATAGGTAGAGAATGATGGCAGAGCCTGCCCCCCACACTTCCTGGGGCTTGGCTCCAACTGAGGATCAAGGAGGAACACAGAAATGGTTCCAGCACAAGCTGGAGGGGCTCGTACCTGCCTGGGGACAGGGCGCTTTCTGGGACCAGGCTGGCCTGTCAGGGAAGTCTAAAACCACTAGGGAAGGAAATGAGGGAAAGGCTTGGTGGACAAGGCGAAGGGGAACCTGAGTGGCTTCCACCACAGACCAGAATGCCTTGTGGCCAGGTCCCCCTGAAGCCTTGCAGGGGGGTGGGGGGTGGGGTAGCGCACAGCATGCCTAAAGGAGATATGGGAGAAAAACACAGAACAGGGTCTCATGCCCACATTCTTGGCTGTGTGGCCCTGTCTGAAACACTGAACCACTCTGGGCCACTCTCCTCATCTCTGTGATGATTGGCTCAAAAGCCATCCTCCCTCTGGTCCCCTCCAGGGCCAATTCCAGGCACATGGGGACACTGAAGGGGGTATGGAGAGAGATCTCGTCCATACTCACTCGTTCAGCAAATGTTTATTGACCACTGCTTTGTGCTAGATGCCCTTCCTTCATCCTACCTGACACCAAGGGGACAGACAGGAGAAGCAGTGACACGATCTTCTCACTGCAAAGATTTGCAAAGGCAGATTACAACAGCCCATACCACCAAGTCTCCACTGACAAAGCACTCCCTGCAGTCTAGCTTGCTGCCGATGCCAGTCAAGAGTGGGGCCCC
The DNA here is from genome assembly GCF_964656455.1 of Halichoerus grypus. Classification (NCBI taxonomy): domain Eukaryota; kingdom Metazoa; phylum Chordata; class Mammalia; order Carnivora; family Phocidae; genus Halichoerus; species Halichoerus grypus. Next base: position 67,299,174 of record NC_135712.1, read on the forward strand.
AGCATCATGCACCCCGATCCCATCGGGCTCTGGGAGGAGCTCCTATCCGTGGGCTGGGAAGGGAAGGAAGAAGGCGACAGGGGGCTCAGGTGCGAGCTAGACTCACCTTCACGCAGGAATAGATCACGGACACAAATACCACCAACGTCAGCAGCAGGAAACAGGTCAGGTAGAAACTCAACATGAACACGGAGCTGGAAAAAGAGAGGAGGTGGGGAATTCTGGGGCTCTGAAAGCCTCTGGAAGGAAAGAGAGGTTGCCCCATTTCCCCTGAACCCACTGCCCAGTCTTTCCTAGCCCCTCACTGAGAAGGGGGCTTACACAGCCTTGTGAACTGATTCAGGAGCCCCTCCACGGTGGTCCGGCTCCTGTCCTTGCCATCTGCTGGCATGGAGCGGAAACCTGCAGGGGCTGAACTGAGAAGTGAGTGTCACCTGCTCAATGTTTTGCCTAATTCTTAGCTATCCACAAACTCACTTCATTTAGCTTGGAAGGACCTATTTTAAAAGTCACCTCGTTATTCCCTCCCAGCAGTTACTCACGGCTAGGTGAGGAACTGTGAAGGCTGAAAACGGGATAAAGGGCCATCATTTCTAAAACGCATTTGTCAGCAGCCCAAGCAGACACTCTGAGAAACAGCAGGGATGCGTCCCTTTAGAGGCAGAGTCCCTAAACCCTGTACCCTGCCAGGCCCTACGACAAGTCCTACTCAACTTGCCAGTTCAACATGAAAATGCAAGGAACTCCCCCTGTCCCTGCTGCCAGGGGCAGATCACAGGTGATCTTAACGTTCACCAAGGGCCAGAATGCTCAGACAAAAGAGCTGCCAGCGACTTTCCATCTGGAGCCTCCCACTGGCCCTCCTGTGGCCGGGGCTGGCTAAGGTACACCCCATCATATCAGGAGGTCACAGAAATCCCTTTTCCCTTCCAGGGAGTGAGAGTGGCCTGGAGATGCCTGGCGTCGTTAGCAGGTTAAAGGCAAGCAGAGGGCTTGACAAGGCAGGGGAATACCTCTAGAGAGGCGTTCAAAGGGCGTCTTTGTTCCAGGCACCCCCAGAAGCCAGCACTTAGATGCTTTAAACAAGCAGAACAAGGGTAGAGAACTCTCTTCAGAGGGAAAGAAAGACCTTTAAAGTAGCTTTGAATGCTTCCGTAGAGAGAGGACTGCTGGAGAAAGACTTCCGTCAATGCCTTAGCAGCTCGGCGCTGTGGCCGGGGGGAAGGGAGCCACTGCAGGCCGGGCAGGGACCAAGGGAAACCCAGCCCACCAGCCATGCTGCCGAAACAGAAAGGCAAGCGGCACGGAGGCAGGGTTAGAGGCACCCAGGCTAACCGGACTGTCAGGAGCAGCAAGGGGACAGAAAGACTAGGTTGCTTATTTATACCTGTAGCTCCATTTCCATATAGAAAAAAATGGGGTCCTGTGTCAATAAGGACCCACAGTCCCACCAGCTCTGCACCACCTCAGCGTGGGGGGCAATGGGGATTAGCTGCACAACCAGAGGGCTGGTGCCTGTGGTATCCTACAGAGCCACAGCGGACACAAATGTCAGGACCATCTCTGCAACAATGTGTCATCAAAAATAAAAGGCACTGAGTACTACGACATGTAGGCATCGTGTACCTCCCGATAACATGCACTAAGAAGGACACATCACTTCTGTGGGATTCTTGTCAAAACTGCATAACCTCAACCTGTGAGTACACATCAGACAAACCCAAATGGAGACATTCTACAAATTAATTGGCCAGCACTCATCAGAAGCTCCAAGGCCACAAAAGACAAGTAAAGGCTGAGGAAGCATCACAGATTAGATCACACTGAGGAGAAAGAACAGCTAAACGCAATGTGGGATCCTAGCCTGGTTCCTGGGACACAAAAAGGCCATTAGGGGCAACGCTGATGGAATTAGATTACAGTCAGTTAGGTAATAGTGCCATTCCAGGGTTAATCTCGTGCCATTGACCCTCGTACTGCAGTTACCTAAGTGTCAACAGTAGGGAAAACTAGATGAAGGCTGTACAGAGACTCCCTCTAGTACTTCTGTAACTTTTCTTTAAGTCCACAATTACTTCAAAATGAAAAGTAGAAGGTGTCGGGGTGAGGGGACTCTACTAGATTCAGTTGGACTTAGGAGACATAACCAAACACAACCAGTGGATCTTGAGTAGATCCTGGCTATGAATAAACTAAAAGTAGGAGACATTTGGAGACAATTTTGGAAATGTGAACATGGATTTGGTGTTACATGATTGCAGAGAACTGGTGTTAATTTTGTTTGTTTGGTATATAAGGCATTGTGGTTAAGAAGGAAAATGCCCTGAAAATAGATATATATTAAGGGCTTTTGGGGGAAAATGTCCTTTCATCTAAAATTTAAATAATTAGGGATGCCTGGGTGGCTCAGTCATTAAGCGTCTGCCTTTGGCTCAGGTTGTGATCCCAGGGTCCTGGGATCGAGCCCTGCATCGGGTTCCCTGCTCAGCAGGAAGCCTGCTTCTCCCTCTCCCACTCCTCCTGCTTGTGTTCCCTCTCTTGCTGTGTCTTTCTCTGTCAAATAAATAAATATAATCTTTAAAAAATAAAATAAAATAAAATTTAAATAATCAGAAAAAAATAGATGAAACAATAGTAAAACATCAACAATAGTTACATCTAGGGGATGGGTGCTGATTATATTAATTACTTTGCTTTTCTGTGTGTTTGCAATATTGCATAATAAAAAGTCACAAATGTGTAGATACACGCACACGTGCACATACAAATGTATATACACACACACAAACATAACAAAGATAACACAAGCAATTATCTTCCTTGTCTACATGTGACTCTGTGACTATCTACCTAACACTTCATTTCTGGAAGCCCACTGCCCACTTCAGAGTGGTCCCCTCGGAAGCCACAGGCCTCTCTCAGGGATGCGGCCAGTCCTTGGAAGCGTTCAGGAATATCTCTGAGAAAAGCCTTTAGAACCAGAAATCCATTCTTTGAAATACCCAGAGTAGCAGAAAACCTTTATCTTTTGAAGATGTGTTAATGGTTTTGCAAGAACCAAAGGTCACACGGAAGCAAACCTGGCGAATACTTCAGGTGATTTAAGGGCAACCACTGTGTGGGTGACAATGGGGTGAGATGATAAAGTGCTGAGTCTCTCATGCAGCAAGGCAGGCCCAGGGAGGTTTCCCGCCCTGTCACATGGGACTCAGACTCGTGGCTTCCCAGTCCCACCGAGGACACATGGGGAAGCCTCTCCTTGTCTGAGCAAGTCCGACCCCTGCCTCTGCTTGCTCCATGACCTCCGTTCCCACCCCTGGAGCCCCACAGCCAGAGGGACGGTACTCACTGGGGCACGATGGTGATCTGGACAAAGCAGATGAAGAGGAAGACAAGCGAGGCACATGCCACGTAGGCACCGAATCGGTCATCCACCTGCTTGGAGTACTGAGAGGAGGGCACGGGGTGAGAGGGGCCCTGTGTGCTCCAGCCCCGCTCCACCCCAGACACATGCGGGCAGCCCACTCCCAACACCTGGAAGAAACAGCACTAGCCTTCGTGCTCAAGAAAACCAGTTCAAAGCACCCTAACATGGTGCCTGTGGGGACGGCAGCTGAAATGTGTCAAACCAGACACTTTCTGCAGGTCGGGTCACTACAAGAGTCATTCATAATGATCCTGGCTCAAATCACGGAGCACCATCTACCCGCTAGGACACGCGACCGGTCCGAGTTGTCCTCCCGCATCCTCGCAAAGCCCCGGAAACAGAACCTATGTAGCTGCTACTTCACAGAGGAGCCCGGGCTGGGGCTCAGGGGTGGACAGGAGGCTCGCCCCAGCCCCAAATCACGGAGCTCATCTCCCAGCCCCCAGTTCCTCCTGCGACACCAACCAGCGTCGCCCACAGAGGCCGCACTGGCACCAAGTCACCAGAGAGGGCGCTCTCGGCTCAGGTCCCTTTCTCGCTGGCCAACGAGTTTGCCTCACAGGACCGAGGTCGGGTCTGGCTCTGTCACGACTTCACTGGTGGCCTACAGCAAGTTGCCCACCCTCTCAGTCACAACGTCAGGAGATGGGACAGAGAGATCTCGACTGTCCCGACTTTTCGCCAGTGTGCCAAAGGCAGCTGGGAGGTCCACTGGTGATGATGTTCATAATGGTAACAACAATAAAAATAAAATCGATAGCAACTAACATCACTGAACATCTATGTGGCAGATACTGTTTTATGTGTTTTACACATATGGACTTGTTTAACCCTCACTGTGACCCTCTGAAGAAGGTACGGTAAGGAACCCCATTTTCCAGATAAGGAAACTGAGGTATGAGGAAGTTAAGACTTATCCCTTCTGACCATGAAAAGCCTCCCTAAAATCTCCATCTCCTGAATAGTGTAGCATTGGAGCAGGCGACACTAACAAGAAAGGGCACTTTCTATGGTGATGGGGACAGGCAGGGAGCCGCCTGTTGCCCTGTCCTCCTCCCTCTGGTTCTGGTCCTGCCCAGGGCCTCCTTCTCACCCAGGGGGCCATACCTTCTTCTCTAAGTCAGGCTCCCTGAAGGTCAAGAGGAACTTGCGGACATGCTCAGACCGCAGCCTGTCGATGCTCCTGGCGTCAATGGCACGGCCCAGAAATTCGTCCACTTCATCCTCAGGGTTTGCACTTTCCTGGGCGTTCCTGGGGAGCAAGAGGCGCAGACCCAAGCTGACCACCAGGGAGCACCGCTAGAGGGCTGACTTGGCCCCCCTGCACCCAGGCCCATCAGAAAGGCCCTAATAAGGTGTGGGGACTCTGGGACTGGGACGAGGATTGCCAGGAGGCCAAGTCTCCCCTCTTAACTGCACACATGCAGAGAAAACTGCCCATGTCTGACCCGCTGGCTGAAGGGCCTCGCTGACAATAAGGCTTTTCTGACTCTACTGATATATTATTGTAGTACAATAATAATATGACTTGTCATCGAAGGTTTAATTGTTTTTCTCCACAGGTAACAGTCTCTGCTCTTCACTGTCCAGCTGTACCATCATTCTGAAACGAAGGCAAAGATCGGGGAGCAAGGCTCCTGCCACAGAGGCTGTGAGCCACCCCAGTGCTTTCCCCTGGCTCAGGCCACCCTCTGGGAAGCAGGTTTCACGATCAGGATCCTGAACTAAAAGCCCTATTCCTCAAGGTGACACCCAGTCGTCAGTGGGGTGGCTAGCCCCCAAGAGCTGGGAAGTGGAAGAGAAAGAGGACATGCCCTCAGGGCACTAGGCTGTGGCCAGGGGCCGGGGACCAACAGGCAAGGTCTGCATTTTCCTGAGAGCTGCAGGCACGTGTGTGTGTGCACACAGCCATGTGCAGCGTGTGCATGTACGTAGTTGTGCATGCACACGTATGTGTGTGCATGTGTTTGTGGGATGAGGACACGTGGGCTGCACTGAGACCCAGCCTCTCCGCCCGGTGGCCCGGGCTCCTGGGCTACCCCTCTAGCAGCTGCAGTGGGCTCCTGCCGCTCTCAGCCGAGACCGTGCCAAGACCGTGCCGGACCGTGCCGAGACCGTGCGGACCGTGCCGGACCGTGCCGGACCGTGCAAAGACCGTGCCGGACCTTGCTGAGACCGTGCCAGACCTTGCTGAGACCGTGCCGGAATGTGCCAAGACCGTGCCAGACCTTGCTGAGACCGTGCCGGAATGTGCCAAGACCGGGTGGACCGTGCCGAGACCGTGCCGAGACCGTGCCGGACCGTGTGGGCGCACTGCCCACCCAGCATGGGGCAACTGAGCTATAAGGCAAACTTGAGGCTATCCCTCAGGCCAAGGAAGCAGGAATAAAGAAGGGCATATTACTCACTTGTCCTTGGGGTCTTCAAAGCCCTAAAAGAGAGGGACAGAGAGAGAAGGAAAGGAGTATGAGAACAGAGAGGACGCTTCCAGGAGGGACTGTGGGAAAGCAGTCCAGCTCACCAAGGAGCCTGCACTGAGGGAAGCTTGTCACTCATAAGTTCTTTCTTCCTTCTTTCAGCAAATACAGCCGGGGCCTTCCTATGGGACAGGCTCTGCGCTAGACACTGGGGGAGCCCTGTAATTTCATGTCATTCACTGGCAAAACCCAGGTGTCTAAGCTCTCCCTGTCCCCACACCCAACTCCCCAACTCCCCCACCCTTCCTCCCAGACCCTGAGTTTGGTAGGTCCCTCTCAATTCTGCCTTGAAATAAGCCTGAAGTAAGAGAAACCACTGAGTGATCAATTCCCACATGGGTGCGCACACACACCCTACCCCCAATGAGCACACAAAATCTCCTGGGAGTTCACACAGTTGTGAGCTTAAGAAAGTTAAGCTCCAGTCACCTGCAACAGCTTTTGTGGTATCTGAGAACCAGTGTGTTCTTCCAAGGCCAGAGTTGGGTGGCGACCCAGGAGGTGAGAAACCTGCCTGCCACGGGTGTGACTATTGCTCACATACACGGGGCAGGGGTGAGTGTGAA